>NC_052504.1:32875915-34266969 GCF_014356525.2 Nilaparvata lugens
TGAGTAAAAGTTTCAAAATAGTTGAGTAATTAAAATATAATTATCAAATGTATTCATTTTCATATGAGACGAATTAAAATTGTGAATTCTATATGCTTCAAGGATTAAAAAGGAATTTTAACTCTTTAACAAACTATTGTAATAAAAAGCCAAAGTGTTTTCCTGTAAAATAAAACCAAAACCAGCTCTGTATCTTGTTCCATTAAACTTTTATAATTTTTACTTGTTACATAATTAAATCTGTTTTTATTTTTATTGCCATCATAATCATTGATATACTTTATATATTACTTCTCAATGTGAAAGGTAAACTGAATCGATAAATCTTGATAGTAAGTACTGTACAATATTTATGTTTCTCTATTTTTGAACTGTTTTGTTTCTCGTAGCCAGCACACAAACCAATAAGGTTTTGCTGGTAGTGCAAATACTAATTTTAAGAAATTCAATCATTATATTTGTACTTTCAAGTGATTTCTTATATTATGTGTTGTTTTTGTGTTTCGTTTGAGGCAATAAATGAATTTGAATTTGACTTATATGCATTTTCAAAGTTGAAAAGTAACTTTGGCCGGCAATTTCGGTTTGGAATATTCTAATGTAATGTTTCTAAAAGCTTTTAATTTTTAGTTTAGTTTCCATCATCACTCGATGAACAATGTCTCATACACATTGTTTTCAGTTTGAGACTATTGCTATTGCTAGTCTCATCAAAATGCTTTTTAACTATTCTGTTGTATTTCCTTTATACAACTCTTTGATTGGTTTTGAAAAAATAGCACTTATGTAATAACAAATAAACTATTTGATAATATTATTTACTATAACGTGTGTATCGATTGAAAACTATATTGAACCATGTGCATTTGCATTGCATTTTGCAGCCAGCTGCACAGTTTTGTGCAACAGTATCTGCAGCAGTCTTCAAACCAGCTGCACCCCGAGGATGCCAAACATCAACAGGAAACCCACAGAAGGCTACTTGCACGGTAAGTTATCCATAGATAATATTCGATTCTCATATTAGTCATTTGAAGATCATGGATCTCAAAATTGTAAATTATGTTCAATAGTTTTCGAAATTTATGAATTAGATGTAATTTAAATAATTTATATTATCTTATTCGATAATTTGAATATGTTTATTCGATTTGGTATGGGTGACACCCACTTCATCAAGAAATCAGTTGATTCACACCGGTTAGTATGATACGGCCGGATAGGCAACTTCAGTACGTCAAGTTGCTGTTGCTTTAATTCCGTATCTACATATTGGCCCAATGAAGGCCAACTTCGGTAAGCGCCAATATGTGGATGGGTGGTTTGCTACCGCTGGCCTTCATTGGTCACTGGTTAAATTGCAGGCTGAGCCAGGCTAGGCCAGCTTACTTGACCAGCGACTGAGCGAGTGTGGACTTGGGCATTAGAAAGTCCAGTGGGTACAGTATCATAATTATATTAAATTCTAAAATAAAAAGAAAAATTCTGAATAATACCAGCATATTCAGAAGCAAAATTGTAACCGCTAACCTAACCTTTAACCTTCTACAAACTCCTCCCTAACCTATTCTCACTAATCCCCAACTAGTGTGAGACGGTGTAGCTGACTTCAGCCTGCAACGAAAACTTGATGCCTTGAGACTTGACAAACTATATGGCCCAACTTCCCATTCGTTTCAGTCTCTCAAGAAATTGTAGAAATAGGTATGTTATGAACCGAGATCCCATTCGACAATATACTTCAACTAATCTATAGTGAGGTCCACGTTATAATGACAGTATTTGATCAACTTTGGTTTTGCTATCCTTGTCTATCATTCGACAAAGCCGGTGGTACTATCCTTTTCTAGGTCCACAACGATGCCAATTATGTTTTTGACAGAGTAGAAATATAATTAATTAATGCAGAGAATCGGCATCGCTATTCTTCTATCTTTATCTACTGCCATTATAACGTGGACCTCACTATAGTAGAATCAATCATTCTTAATGTAAATGTAATGTCATCTGGCATCAATACTAATCTAGTTAAATCAATCATTTTTAATGCAAATGTAATAAATGTCATTTGTAATTTGTCATTTGAGATGCTACTTGAAGCTGGGCCAGTGGCAGGAGAGCCTGCAGGGCATCAACGAGCAGTCGATCCCAGCTGTTCTTCAGTACTACGCCGCATCCACCGAGCATGACAACTCGTGGTACAAGGCGTGGCACGCCTGGGCATACATCAACTTCGAAACCGTCCTCTTCTACAAGCACCAGCATCAGGCCATAGGAGAGCCGCCCACTCCACGTGCCGCCGCCCCTCTGGTAAACACCCAACTAGTTCACAGTTGATTCAATTATTGGATATATCTGTGCATTTTTCATTGTTTACTACTCTCGTAGTTCACAGTTGATTAAATTATTGGATTTATCGGTGAATTTTATATTGTCTACTAGTTTAGTTGATTTAATTATTGGATAGATCGGTGCATTTTGCACTGATTAGTAGTTTACAGTTGATTCAATTATTGTATTCATTGGTGGATTTGGCATTGTTTACTATTTTACATTGGATTTATCGGTTAATTTTTAATTTAATTTCAACACAATTTTGAGAAGAAACGGATGTTACATTCGTGAGATGATGATGCCTTTCATTGGAAAAATGTGACAGATTGAGTTGAAATTAAGTGATCCTTTTCAATTGCGATTCCTGTTCGTTTCAGCTTATTCATCAATTTATTGATTCAATTATATACAATTCATCAAAATGATTGAGGGAGGAACAACAGGTACAGCCCAGAACTGTTCCTCTCTTGAATTTTGATTCATATACTAGTCTGAAAGTAGGTAATGTTTCTTTTACTTTAAATATATGTGTTCAATTTTCAGTGCTAACACTCACAAAAAGAAATTTTGAATTCAAATAGATTCGAAACCAAATTAAATTGCATCACATAGCTCAACTCACTAAGCACTTGAAACTGTAAAATATTGAGTTTGAGCTACATTGAAAATATTCAGTTTCGTCTTGACTCCGGGGTCACTCATTTAAGGGACAATTTTATGCTTACTAGATTGGTATATTAATCAGTGTTATGAAGAGATCACATGATACGCGTACAGTAAACGATCCTAATTTACAAGTATAGATATTGATACTATGATGGATAAGATTCTTCGGATGAAGATTCTAGAATAAATTTTTGAATCTTAACTCATTTCATATGAAGTGTATTTTTCTTCTCTTTTCGAGCTACCAAATTTAGAGGCATGTAAATATAATTTATGGTGTCTTATGCTATCAGTAAACATTATGTTGATTTATAGTAGTCTATTGTTATTTCATAGCAGTTGACTTGATACATGAAAAAATTGAAGATTTGTGAATTCTTTAAGGGCCGGTTTCCGAGCTCGGGATTTAGCTAAGTTCTAGACTTTAACTGGCTTTAAACTCTGGAGTCAGAAAATTGGCTTTCCGAGTCAGAGCGTTAACGTAGTTGAGGACTTAAATAGACTCTGGAGTTTAGAGATCATGTTAGAACCTGGAGTTTATAATTTCGCTTTTGAGTGAAGGGCTTATAAGTCCAGGACTTGAATTAGATTCTCGCCTCTTTCCGAGTCAAGGATTTATCAAAAATCGTTAAGTACAGGACTTGAAACAGCGTGATTTTAAACCCTCGACTGGGATAGGGTTTAAATTCAAGTTCTAGACTTAACTGAGCAAATACAATTCAGTTATTGTTTTGGATAGATAAAAAGCCAAATAGATGTCATGGAATACCTAAATTATTTGGATTAGTCCATCTAAATTCATAATTTATAGTTTGCAAGTTCATTTTGGAATATAATTTTATCAGAATTATGTGTAAAAACCTAACCTCATTTTACGACTCTGACATAACCTAAAAATGTTCAAGCGAAATAATACAAGGATTGCCTGGAATTTATATTCCAATCTGAATGTTATTAATCAATGTCATATTCAACATATTAATAATAATAAATTATTTCTCCAGTTTTTTTTTCAAAACTAATACGTTTTCAAACTAAATAGTCTAATGAAATTTTTATTCCAAAATCACTGGTTAGGATCAATGATCAATAATAACATAACGTAAAATGAAATGTTTATTCATTCACCTTTCAAAGGTTTTGCTTTGAATAGGCCTAAAAGAAATCGAAACGAATTTTTGCAAAATAGTTTGGAGAGCATGCTCATTTCAATTGTCCCGCTGTAATCAGCTGTTTCCGTTTTGCTATAATGCCAACAATACAACAGTAAAATATTGTGAATTTCCCTCATGTTCACTGCGTTAAAGTCCTGGACTCAAATAAGTCGAGAACTTGATAGACTCCGGAGCTTAGAAGATAAAATCGTGACTCAGAAAGTCAATTTAGACCCGAGAGCTTATTTCAGTCCTGGACTTATAGATCCCGAGCTCGGAAACCGGCCCTAAATGAGTTTGGTTCTGGATCTCGTTCTCCATACGATTCTTTTCGTCGATTGTTGTTCATAGAGGCATCAGGTGATGGGTAACCCTTTATTTAATCTGTATTTAACATGGAAGCAACGACAGCATTGATTATACATTGTAATCTGTGCAGTCAAGCCCAGTTTCAATTTGAAGAGACTGTGGATCTACTTCCCAAATCAAGAGTTGGCGAGGTTTCTGGATTCAACAATGAAGTCTTTTGTTGGATCTCGTTCCCCACGCTACATGTTCTCTTATGAATATTTGTAGTTCCTAAGGATTGTAGTTTAGTATTTTTGTTCAAACGTCCCTCCAATGAATTAATATGATGATTATTTTCGATCCGAGCTCTTATTCTTAAATTATTGTGAAATTCACTTGAGTAGCCTAAGTGCCAGTTTTCTATAAACAAGAAGCAATAAAGTAATTGTCTAAGGATTGTAACTGGAACTCACTTGACCAGTTTTATTTCAATAATACAGTCGAATAAATTTCCCATCTGAAAAATTGTAAGGTTTCTAAATTTAAAAATGTCATTTTTGTTTCATATATTTCCCCTTGATACAAACGATTCCAAACTAAGATTGTGATGAAACACCCGTTTATTTTTCATATAATTAAATTCAGGGACAAATGATGACACTGTATCTCATACTGTATTGATATTTTACTTTCATTTCAACGAATCCTGCTATTTGTGAATTAATGAAAAATGAATCAGCTATGAAATAAACCGAGTGAGTGTTTTCAACATCGTAATAAGGATGGACGTTCAAACTGCTTTGCTCATGCATTTTAATCAGAGCGGTTAATATCAATGAGATTTCTTCTTCCTAAATCAAGGAGTATCGGCAAGGTTTCTGAATTCAACACTTAAGTACTGTGTTGGATCTCGTTCCCCTTGCTACAATTTTCATCCCTGTCAAAGGATTCTTATATTCAATTTATATTAGATTTTATCAGATCTTATTTTTTATGCAGATAAAACAAATTTGTAATACTGTTTTTAGAGATTGTTAATGTTTGTACTGTATTATACTTTTATCTTCCTTAATATTTAATTATTATTCTTCTCATGATTGTTCTACTTTAATAAGCAATAGTATAGTTTGAAATATACGTTTGTTGCTGGAAGTATTCACTGCACTGATAATATATCGTTATCCGAGCAGTCATGCCTAGTTCTCTTCAAAGAGGCTGGGTGCAGACTTCCCAAATCAAGCCACGGCGAGGTTTCTGAATTCAACTATTGAGTCCTGAGTTGGATCTCGTTCCCCTTGCTTCATTTTCATAAAAACAATACTTTACTCATTTCACAATTTAGAAAATCACATGAATTTTTCATACAATAAGAATGATGCTCATAAATGTTCAATGCTGGCCACTAACGGTAGGACATACGTCTGTGAAGTTGGCCCGGATGATGTCAGCCCTCTCAATGGAAATGTTATAAATCGTTAGTTTAGGTTTGTTTTGACAAATTTGACTTTTGTTTAGGTTTCTGAATACAAAATTTGGAAGTTTCAAATTCTCCGGGCCAACTTCACACCAGCTCGGAAATTTTCATAAAATTAGTTGAAAATATTCTAGATCCTTAGTTTAGGTTGTTTTGACAAATTGACGTTTGTTTAGGTTTCTGAATACAAAATTACAGGGGGATTACATTTGAAAAAACCCTTGCATCCGCTCACAGGAAAATTACAGCCAATAAGTTGATGGATCAAGGGGATGTAGAGCCACCTCATCTATTTCATTCTTATGTTTTGAGAAAAGCCTAGCAGGAGCAACGAGATAAAAGCCCTATAAATACTCCCAGGGGTTGATACATCAATTAGCCTGGATCCAATGAAACATTCTGAACCCTATGCTGGAATCATCCATGACATAGGATTAGACAAAGTCTTCGTCCACTATTCAACTCCAGCACAGATGTTGATGTACAAATCATTTACAAAAAGCACCTATGTTGTCCTTTCACTGGATGCTACAGGCTCAATAGTAAAAAAATTAGACGACCAAATGGGCTGTCAGGTCACTCGTTTCCATATGAGATGGTGTTAAATGCTGGTGGATATCAAATACCAGTGAATCAAATGATATCCGAGAAACAAGACTCGAATACAATCCTCTTTTGGATCAACGAATGGAAAAGGAGAGGGGCTCCTTGCCCTCGAGAGGTGAACATTGACAACTCTGTAGCACTGAAAAGTGCGGTTGCGAGATCATTTGGCCGATCATCTGATACACATGACTATTTGGAAAAAAGCTTTTCTTTTCTTATCAAAGAGAGATAATTTCTCCCACCTTGTTATATCAGATTTGATGTAGCACACTTTCTGAATGCTGCCAGAAATTGGAAGATTTGGTTAAGTGGAGAGAGAAAACGCTTGAGAGAATTTTATTTGGGATGTATTGGTATCATAATAAGAACAGCTGGTTTGGCCCTGATATATTCAGTTGCAGAATACTGTGCTCCAGTATGGATGAACAGTGCTCACACCAAGCAGATATATACAGCTTTGAACTCAACTATGAGGATGATCTCAGGCACTGTCAAGTGAACTCCTAGAGAGTGGCTCCCTGTATTGAGTAATATTCCACCACCACAACTGAGACGTTATAAAGCTCTTAAAAACTTGTTTGCTGAAATAAATAAAAATCAGACCCTACCCAACCATGAAGACCTAAAAATATGCCAAGACAGCGGCTTAAATCCAGGAATGCTCCATGCAATTCCGTGGACTCCAACTTTGACTTACCCAATGCCTGGAGATGGCATAATTTTGCTGAGAATGGGAGTGCCTGGAATTTGGACCCAACCATAAGACCAGCAGGATTTGAACTGCCACGAAGAACATGGACTCGGTTGAACCGAATGCGCACTGGCCATGGAAGATGTGGAGGTCTGATGTATAAATGGGGCTTTGCTGACTCTGCTGTATGTGAGTGTGGCGCTGAGAAACCGTGACGAGGTGCATCAAGCAACACCAAATTTCATCCAATGGCTTGACGCACTGAATTTAACTGTGTGACTTTTACTTTGTAAATAAAATGATGTGATGTGCTTTATCTCATACGATATAATAATAATAATAATAATAATAATAACCACCTCTTTAGAGGTTTTGTGGAAGTTCTCATTCATACATTGACGCTGGCATTTTCTCCAAATGAGAGTGAAGTTTCCAATGAGGATGGAGACGAGCTCATACCAGTTCAAGAAAGTCTTGAATTTTTAATATGTAGAATCAGAGGGATTCAAATATTTGAATTCAATGAAATTGAGAGTACACATGAAGATGAGGAAGATATTGTTTGTGATGAAGTCGAAACAAGTAACTCATCAATTGGTCTTTGGATGAGAAGAATCTACGGACTAGTAGAGGAAAGAATTTCTCTTGAAAATGATGGCAGATTAAACGCCTATTACAGTCCTGATTTCGGGAATAAAATGGAAAAAATAGTAAATGATTTTCCTTTGTGGAGTGCAGTAATGCAGTCGCCTCATCTCACAGCATCCTCAGCCCCAGTGGAGTGTGATTTTGAGATTTGAAGAGACGAGCTCTTGACGGGTCAGCAAAACCCATGAGGCTTGACTGATTTGTGGCAACCCACATCAAGCATATAGAAGGCTCATGCAAAATTGCAGGAGCACCAAGGAAAATGACCTTGAGAGAAGAAAGTAACACAGCACAAAATTAAGAGAAAGAAAATCGTACAGACAAATATTTCCTCGCAAACAATCAACACCCCATCATTATAGAGGAAGAAGAATTGGAGAAAATGAGTGGAGTTGTATTAGAGAAAATACTGGTTGAGGAAGAAATGGATGAAGCTGAGAAATTACTGGTTGAGGGAGAAACAGTTGAAGCTGAGTTACAAGAAGTAGGTGAACAAAAATTAAAAACTCCAAATTTGGTATTCAGAAATTATGGCTAATGACTTTCTTGCTAGATTATTAAATCCATCACAGTACTTTGATGATGTGTATTCTGAGTGAAACATTAATTTTGTTTGTGGACAGCCAAGCAACCAGTACATCACCAAGTTCACGGTGCCGGCGGTGGAGGGCTTCTTCCGGTCGATCGCCCTGTCGCACGGCAGCTCGCTGCAGGACACCCTCCGTCTGCTGACTCTCTGGTTCGACTACGGCCAGTGGCCCGAGGTCTACGACGCCATTGTTGAGGGCATTCGCAGTATTGAGATCGACACTTGGCTGCAGGTCAGATTTGCTTCTCGAAAAACTGCTACTCTATTAATATGCCCAGTTATGTTCTCGCTTGCTTGTTGCAGTAATCTGTTATTATTTCCGATATCATGTTAATATTTCAGATAACATTCAATTTTTCAGACATCATGTTATTGGAACTGACTAAAACCCAATCTCTTCGATGTTTTGAGCGTCGAGCGAACATATTGTGTTTAAGTAACTTGACTTGCAAGTATCTCAAAATCAAGTTTATACTTTGAAAGTTGAAGCTTTCTATATTTAATTTGAATGATTCTTGTAAATGTCAGTTGAAAGCAATGATAGGATATTTTTGATAATTCTGATAACTCCTATTAACATTTTACATTTTCCTATAAAAATATAAAATAATGTGAATGTTGATTTCACTAAAATGAAGTGAACTTGGAACTAAGGCTCTTAACCGACAACTCTTTGCTTTTACAGCCGCTTATTCAAGTGACACACGGCATAGACGCTTTTCATTCTCTTAAAACAGTTTAATTAATTCAAATACATTCCAGAAACCATTTATTTTACTAGATATTGCAATATTTATAGCATATCACTCGCTCAACTGGCAAATGTAATCCATTTATCCTAAACATTATGTATTAATATTGGAATTCAATTTTTCAGTAATAGTCAGTTTTTGCGAAAATAGTCTTGAAGAATTTTCATATAACACTACTCTATTTTTTGCTTATAAATATGAGAAGGCGTGCCAAAATGTATACAAGAACGAATATATAAATCTTTATGTCATTTCAAGTTTTAACTTACCAAATCTGTATCATTGGAAAAATATGGAAGAATTGGCAGCGCTGATTAAGCATTGTAATCAGAGCAGTCAAGCCTAGTTTCTTTCAAAAGAGACTGTGGTGAAGTCTTCCTAGATCAAAATTTGGCAAAGTTTCTGAATTCAACAATGAAGTTTTGTGTTGGATCTCGTTCCCCTTGCTACATTTCTCCAAACAAATATTTTGTAGATTTTATTTTTTCTTCAAGTTACTGTAAAAAGGTTTGTCTTGTTTCTTTTCATATCATTCATTTCAGTATAAATATATTATTTGATACTTATAATAATTTGATATTATTTTAGACTTGATAATGGCATTATATAGCTGACACATGTCGTGACTAAATAATACTCAGATTTCTACTTTTATTTGATACTATATGACAATACATTCTAATTACTTATATTCTAGTCGCCTTTCTGTGTGATAATTGAATATGATCATGAGACATTTATTACGAATAATAATGTGGCTTATAATGTAGTGAGGTCCACATTATAATGACAGTATTTGGTTAACATTGGTGTTACTATCCTTGTCTATCATTCGACAAAGCAGATAGCGCTATCCTTTCCTAGCTCTCCTAGCTTTCTTAGTTGTAATTTTTTTAACAATATGGAAATATAATCAATTAACAAAATATTCAATCTCAATTATAAAAATCTATTATTTAATCATTCAAAATATATCTTATTGACGAATAAAATATAAATGATTATTTCAAGCAAGAATGAACAGTAAATATCACATCAGATATACCGGTATCAGCTATCTCAATAGAAGACTGTTTCAAGGCAGAAAATCGGCAACATTGTTGTCCTATCTTTCTTCACTGCCACTGTCGTGGACCTCATTATAGATCTCCAATAATTTGTGCTAATGATGAACTAGTTACTTTACTGTACTTATCAACTTCAATTATTGTTGTTATTTCTATTTTATATATTAATTTTTTATGTGCAATTTGAATGTAGAAATCCGATTATCTATACCAAATATGGAATGTGCTGTTTTGTGTAGGTGATTCCGCAGCTGATAGCCCGCATCGACACGCCGCGTGCGTTGGTTGGCCGCCTGATCCATCACCTGCTGATGGACATAGGCAAGCATCACCCGCAGGCGCTCGTCTACCCACTAACTGTCGCCAGCAAGTCCAACAGTCTGCCGCGCCGCAATGCCGCCAACAAAATTCTCAAATCCATCTGCGAACACAGCCAACTGCTCGTGCAACAGGCTATGATGGTGTGTATTCATTTATCCACCATTTTCAAGTAAATTACTAATGTCATATTTTGATTTTTAGTTTGATAATTTTATTCATTCTTCCATTCATTAATGGAGCTTAAAAGAAGTTTTATGTGAAGTGATTATTAAGATGAGAAACGGGAGGAGTAAACTGGATTACTCGTTGAATGAATATTATGCAATATACAATTCTAATTAAACGTAGATGAAATACTATTCTGAATAACAGATTTTTGTGTCACATCAGATGAAATTCATCCAGGCCTCAAAGTTGAAAAAAACTTGAAGCACAACAAAAAATATTATAAATTTAGGTCTCATCCCTGAGAAAACTCGCTGAAGGACATTAAAATGATAATTATTATTCATCCTTGGAAAACAGCTGATAATAATTATTTCGTCGTCTGTTGATGATGGAAGTGAGTGAGCGAGTTCATGTGTGTGGGACTGTGTCAAAATTATGACTCAGCTGTTGAACTTTTGTAATCATTCAATCAGGTACTTAGTGCCGGTTGCAAAAAAGCCGGGTAATTTTCAATCCTGATTAATTCCAGTAGATCCATCTTTTTGAAATGGTCTTCTCTGATTTGGTTCACGTGAAATTAATCAGGATTAAAATTTAACCGGCTTTTGTGCAACTGTGCCTTTATGAGGGAATTTTTGCATTCCTCTGGGAATTAATCTCAATTTACTGTGATTAGATAGAACATTTCTGTATGAACTATGAATGTTATTATGATTTCTTCTTTCGTAATAAATTTTTTATGCTTTTGTACTCCAAAGCGAAGCTCGTTGGCCGATATTCAACTATTAATTTACCTGAGTATTTCAGTCTATTCTATTGAACCAAATGTACTCCATTGAAAAAGAAACAAACCGAATGACTGTTTAAGGGAAAAATAAAAGTAATTTAGATTTTTCTTTAAGATAATTTTAAAGGTAAGCTTTCAAGCAACTTAATTGTATTCTCTTCATTTCTTACTTTTCTCAGTAAAGTACTTGCCATACTACGGTCTTTTTTGAAAATTTATGTTGAAAAATGATTGAATGTTTGTACAGGTAAGCGATGAACTGATTCGCGTTGCAATCTTGTGGCATGAGTTGTGGCACGAAGGCCTCGAAGAAGCAAGTCGGCTCTACTTTGGAGAGCGCAATGTGAAGGGCATGTTCGATACTCTCGAGCCTCTGCATGCGATGCTCGAAAGAGGACCTCAAACTCTCAAAGAAACTTCATTCAATCAGGTGAGTCTCAATACTGAATTCATCCTTGATCGTATATAGCCAATAATCGTTGACAAATTGCAAAATACTACTTGATTCAATACTCATGTATATATGTCAGTACTGTTCTTCTGTATTCAATTTCCAGTTGAATTAAGATTAATGTGGCAAATAATCTATCCTCATTACAATTTAGTATAAAGATAATATTTTAATCATACAAAAGTTCAAAATTTAATGCCTATTCAATTCAAATTCATACACACACATTAATTACATTTAGAATCACAAAGCAAGACAAAATAAAAAACAGCATCACCATAGAATACAACCTTGAAATAATATCACAATCCTAACCGTAATATTTTTTTTTTAATTCGAGCTACTCTGAGAATGAAAGTGTTTTATGTGAAAAAAATGAATGAAAGCAATGCCCGGTGACAGAGTAAGGAAATTGCCCGCCTGGTTGACCACGTCCTGACTACCTAATCTAATAGGGACCCAAGGTTATAATTATTGTATGTATAAACATTTTGGAATCTCCATTGGTACAAAGATTTTCCATTTCGGATTAGTACTTTAGTAAATATGAATTAAAAAAATGGTCTCAAAATTTAGAATAATCCTCTAATATATATTTTTCTAAGTTAGGTTTATCTCTCCTATTCTAATATTCCAAAACCATTTGCAAGGGAATCAAATTCTCTTTTACATCATGATCTCTCAAAGTGACATAACTTGGTCGCCAATGCAACCTTTTTTATAAACATCTTTCTACTCAACCAAATTCTAAAACCAATTTGGGTGTATGGGATCCAACTCTGGGGATGTGCCTGTAGAAATAACATCATTTTGATACAGAGATTCCAAAATCAAGTATAAAGGAATATAGTCAAGGCTCCTTGGTACATCAGAAAGAGTGACTTGCATAAAGATATACGCATTTCATTTTTGACCTGTGAGATGATAAGCCGATTTGACTTATGCCATGCGGCATGAGTCGAGACTCCATCATGATGTCAACCCTGAGGCAAGCCGACTACCACAAAATGAAGATCTTACCAAGAGAAGGAATCTTTCTGAACTAGTTAAAAATCAATTTAGTGATAGTGTTTTCAGACTTTAAAATTTTTACTGCTCTCATAATCTCACAACTACTTTGGTCATCAATGGATAAACGAAAGTTTTATAGTTTTTCATACTGTAAGATGTATAGTGAAATAAAAATTGATGGTTAGTCTCTGATACTTGTTTAAATGATGGCAATCAACATGAAAAATGCTCTCTTCAAATATTCTCAAACAAATAAACCGTCATTAGATTGTTTAGCTGTCTTGTTGAAAGCCAGAGCTGAGATTGATCCAGACTGAATTGATGAAGATGGCCACCTTATGTAGTGATAATAGTACTTGTCTAGAGATATTGCTAGATTTGATTCTATTTTTTCTTCTTTTTTCTCTCTGAATGATCAACATTTTTGTTCATTCCCTCAATCCCTCGGAATGGAAATTGATTCCACTCATATGGGAACGCAAAACTTTGTTTTGGTACCCTCCGCATGTAATGACTACTTGAGAACAAGGATTGGTTGGTTGATGATTGCAGGCGTACGGTAGAGACCTGGTGGAGGCGGTGGAGTGGTGCCACCGGTACAAGGGCTCGGGCAACGTGCGCGACTTGAACCAGGCGTGGGACCTCTACTACCACGTGTTCCGGCGCATCTCCCGCCAGCTGCCACAGCTGACCAGCCTCGAGCTGCAGTACGTCAGTCCCAAGCTGCTGGTGAGCCGCGACCTCGAGCTGGCTGTGCCTGGCTCCTACTGCCCCGGTCAGCCCACTGTGCGCATCGCACACATTCAGAGCTCACTGCAGGTCATCACCTCCAAGCAGCGCCCGAGAAAGCTATGTATCAAAGGTCAGACACTTCTATTCAACCTAAATTAATAAGTCCTCATTAATATTTTTTTCATTATTTATAAGACATATTTTCTATTGTCCTAATGATTAATGATTATGATTCATAATATTACGTTAGTGTAATATCGGACAGCCAACTTTGAAGAGGCTCCGTGACATTGAAGTTCCCAATATGATTAAATGTGAATAATGTTGATATCTCATATTTTTTGATAATTACATTCAGATAGCTTTATTGATCTTTATAATCATTCAATATTATATTAATCGATTAAGATTTGAATCAAATTCTATTAATTAAATTGTATCGACTTGATTGATTGAATTTACTGTTTATACTCTATTCAGCGCGAGATTTAAATATCATGTTTTCATTATGATATGGGGTCTCATTTAAATTGTTCACCCGTTAATATTAAATACTAATGTAATTCTAAAATAATTTTAATGTCTTTGCGGATATGATGTGTTTATTTGTTTTTCCATAAATTTCATTCCTTAACAGATACATATTGGTAAGGAATAATAATTCTTCTAAGCAGGTAAGCTTGTGATAAAACTGATTTGATTCAAAACAAAAATAAATTAGTTGACAAGTCACTGCAATAAATTGTATAAGACATTTTACAAAATTATGATCTCTAGTATTCAATCTTCAATACTTCCAATCTCATTACTTAGCAGTACTTAAAATGTACGCTAGTCAAACGATTAAAAAATGTGTATTACTATGTCGAATTTGAAGAACTGGGCAATCTTGTTGATTCATTCATAAAATTGATAATTTTCTCAATATCCAACGAATTGTAGATTTTAAGAGTCTCAGGTAGTAAGCGAAATCGTTATTTATTTATTACGTTAGCACAAATAATACAATGATCGGAAAAGAAAAAACAGGCTATTGCCAAAAACTTTTTCAATTTCCTAATTTAGTTTCAAATTGTCCAAATATTATACATAGGTTATGTCCATTTCAATTTTCTACACCAAATCACAATATGAGAATATAGATTAGAATAAAACAAACAATTTTAAATTTGGATGGATTGATAGTAAAACTTTTTTAAAAACATGAAAAAACTTTAAATTCACAAAATAAAGAATAAAACCACTTAAATTTTGAGCTCGAAATTATCACGTTCATTATTATATATTAATAATAATATAAAATATTACTATATGCTAAAATTAAATTGGAAAATGAAGTTATTTCTACAAACATTTATTATTTTGATTACAGGAAGCAACGGCAACGACTACATGTTTCTACTGAAAGGTCACGAGGATCTCAGACAAGATGAAAGAGTGATGCAGCTTTTTGGTCTGGTCAACACTCTTTTGCTCAATG
Source organism: Nilaparvata lugens (assembly GCF_014356525.2). Classification (NCBI taxonomy): domain Eukaryota; kingdom Metazoa; phylum Arthropoda; class Insecta; order Hemiptera; family Delphacidae; genus Nilaparvata; species Nilaparvata lugens. The sequence continues at coordinate 32,891,135 of NC_052504.1, forward strand.
ACCCTGATACTTTCAGAAGAAACTTGACAATTCAGGTATATACTTGATAATTCGATAATATTATCTACTTACAATATTGTATACATTATGTTAAGAACATGCTTTTCAAAACATAACAATTTGAATAAGTAACGATGATCTTATCATCAGTCTATCGAATAATTAGATAAATTTATAATTATTCTATTATGTAGTTAATTTAAAGCGAATAAATTAAGTTGAAATTTCATTAAATTAAATTTGATTCAATTTATTTTGAAAATATTTACACTCAAAAGGTAGTCCACAATAGCAGAAATTAAGAACCAGAGATAATTTATTCAGATAAGTTACAATAATTAAATTTATTTTTTAAATATTTACACTAAAAAGATAGTCTACAATAACACAAATTAAGAATCTGTGATAATTTGTTCTGAATAGTAGCAATAATCTATAAAAGTAAAAATCAATAAACTAACTGCTACGTTTCATAAAATATTATTTTAACATGTACAATAAAACATCCAATATTTTAATGAGTAAAACCCATCAATTGACAGTTCTCGATTTGTCTGTATATGTGTGCAGCGCTACGCAGTGATTCCGTTGTCGACGAACTCAGGCTTGATTGGATGGGTGCCGCACTGCGACACTCTCCACACCCTCATCAGGGACTATCGAGACAAGAAGAAGATTCTTCTGAACATAGAGCACCGAATCATGCTGCGTATGGCTCCGGACTATGATCACCTCACGCTCATGCAGAAGGTGATTAATTATTTCTCATTTATCAAGGCTCTCTTTTTTGTTGTACGATATTTTTTTTATTGCAAAATATTGCTTGGAAGCTGTTTATAATATCAATAAACAATTTCACGGGAAAAACAATAATATTTTAAACAAATCATCCAAACAAAATATCTTCAATATATACTTATTGGTCACGGTATATGAGATGATTTCATTAAAATGCTGAATATGCTGTAAAACATTCCGGTTCATAGTGATGCAATGTTTTGTTCAGATAATGGATTAGGGATATTCTCTTCCTCATATATAATCCCATGAACTTCATAATTTAAATGTGTCCTTTAATACATTAATTTCTAAATTACTCTATAAAAATTATTTCAAATATCCAATGAAATATACAGTGATAATATTCCAGCAGTTGGTTAACTGCAATTTCTTATAAAATCTTACATCTAAAGTTTGAACTCAATTTTTTCCCAGGGTGATGCTTCAGGCTTGTGCATGAGAAGGCTTAAGATGGGTTCAGATTGCAAAATTGGACACACGTTTATACAGTGAATGAAACTTGGCATTTTTGGATCAATTTATGTATTAAAAATTGGGGGAAGAGAGTTTAGGGATGTGCCTATTGTTCCTCGTTTTAATAAATTGTGTATAATTTATCGATAAATAAATATGAATATTGGTTGGCTGATGTGTTGCAATGGATTGCAGGTCGAGGTATTCGAGCATGCTCTTGAGACGACACAAGGAGATGATCTGGCCAAACTGCTGTGGCTCAAATCACCGTCGTCTGAGGTTTGGTTTGATCGCAGAACCAATTACACTCGTTCATTAGCTGTTATGTCTATGGTTGGCTACATTCTTGGACTTGGCGACAGGTATATTCTAGTTCTTCATTATCCTCCATAATTATGATAATGCTTAGCTCTTGGTAATGGTTGATTCAGTATTGGATCGATTGCCCATATGATTTGGGACGAATGATAGATGATGTCAGAATAAACTACAAGAAAATAAATCCTTATCTATTTAGCTAATTGAAGGAAAATCACTAGTACCCTTATTATATTTTATATCTAACACGATTAGTTTTGGTGATAATGTCATTTTGTCAAGTTTCCTATCAAAAGTGTTATTGAAAGGACAATTTGACAATTTTAATTGTCAGGACACTTGATAATGGCATTATCGCTGAAAACTAGTCGTGTTTCATATAAAATATACTACTATTTAATAACTTCCTGTAATTGAATATCCTAATGTGTATTTTATTTTACAAAATTTCAGTATTATTATTTTCAATTTCTTACATTTTAAAAACATTCAAACTTCTTTATTTCTAAACCGTAAAACCTCTCATGAATAATTTATGTTTCTTGATCATCATCATCATTATTATTGGCATTACAGCCCATGTAGCCCCTTAGCCTTCACAACCACATCCATCCATCCCTCTCGACATTCTGCTGTTCTTCTCCATCTTCTTACACCCAGTCTTCGCAAATCCTCCTCCACATCGTCAACCCACCGCTTTCTTGGTCTTCCTTGTAGTCTTCTTTCTCTGGGTTTGCCTTCCAGCACCATCTTTGGGACTCTCCCTTCCAGCATTCTGTGCACATGACCAGCCCATCTCAGCCTTATACTTTTCACAACAGATAAAATACTGGTCTCCTCGAACAATCTTTCTAGTTCCTCGTTTGTTCTTATCCTCCATATTTCATTTTTCTTGATTGTTCCAAAAATTCTTCTTAAAATCTTTCTTCCACATCTCTGTAGCAGACCTTCTTCTCTTCCAGTTAATGTCGAAGCTTCGGCGGCCCCATATGCAAATTTTTATTTTGCCTTTTTTTAACACATTCTTGGACTTGAGGATATTCTGCAGGGTGAAATAAACCCTATTTCCGGACATTATCCCAGCATCCACTTTTCCAACCACATTATTTTCTTCTGTTATTAGGGTGCCTAAATACTTGAATGATTTTTTTGTTTCCTGATAATGGCTATTAATAAGATCTTTAATTCAAATTATTTCTAGTTTTTGATGTATATGCTATAGCAGTACAGTTTGAAAGTATCTAAAGGACCAATTTAAACTATATCAACTATGAAACTATGATCTTAAGTAATTTTCTATGTAGCTCAGCATGGAATAGTTTTATTAGAAAAAGCAAAGTTAAGTTTTGGTAGGAATTATTAATTTATTGGGATGAAATTGCAATCCATTCTCATACTACAATACACTCTTGAAAATTTAACAATTCAACTTTTATTCAAAGTTTTTCATTATTTTAATACTTATATTGTTTTAATTTGCAGACATCCTTCGAACCTGATGTTGGACCGATTGAGTGGGAAGATCCTGCATATTGACTTTGGTGATTGCTTCGAAGTAGCAATGACACGAGAGAAGTTCCCGGAGAAAATTCCTTTCAGACTCACTCGAATGCTCATCAACGCCATGGAGGTGAGCTCTCTAACATATAGCATCACATATCAGCATAAATATAGGCATACAGTATTTAAATATTTTGAAAAGGCGTCGTAGTGATTCCATTTTTGTGATAGAATTTTGAATTGTTTGAGTTCTTATTTGAGAAAGTGATTAAGTATTCAAAGTATTAAGTATCCAAGTGATTAAGTATCCAATTATTCAAATGGGATTAAAAACGTCCTCTCGATTAGACAAAAATCTCCAGTTCAATTTTTTCTGATTGACTCATCTGAATCTGAAGTGAACTGAATTTGGCTAATGCCAACACATCAGCACTCGAACAAAATAGAATGATAGTAGTCAGACCACTGTAAAGAAGACAATGCATTCTAATATAATGATGGTATATTGGTAATATTTATGCAGTTTTATGATAAAGAATTTTATCTCCTCTTTTGTGATTTTTATTGTACCATCTTTTGTTTCATAAATTTCCTACCTTTGTATTCGTTCTTTCCCGTGCAACGCAAAATGACTCTTGCGTTCAACTGTAATCGCGCTTTCCAACCGTCAAACATATCTGCCATAGCAGTTATAAAAATCTGGTGTGGTACACTCACATAACTTTCCTTGCTCATTGAACTGTAAGCCTCATTCTCAAACGAGAATAATTTAGGGGAATAACATAATGACGATTGGCGGCAACATATTTGAAACTACGATCAGACTACTATATATGTGTATATATAATTGTTTTCAGAATACTTTTTCTTTTGTGTACATTGTGAAATTCGATGATTTTTATAGAAGTCGTCAAAACAACTGTTCTACAAATAAAATATCTTGACTATGACTGTGTTCTTTTTATAAACTGCTCTACCTAACTACCTCATGCACGAGAAGGAGGTTACAAAGTCCATTTCTCAAGGATGGGGTGGACCCCCCATTAGTTTCCCAGGATTAGCGGTATTTGATTAACATTGGTGTTGATTTATTTGTCTATCATTCGACAAAGCAGATAGCGATGTCAGTTGTTAGAGCTGATAAATAACTATACAGGGTATGAATTTGAAAAAAATCGTTAGAGCCGTTTTTGAGAAAAACGTGAAAAACATGGTTTTTTAGTAACTATCATTTTTCTCAAGAATATCACGGAGCTCCTGCAATTTTCCCAGAAATGAGACTCATGTCAGTTGATAGGGCTTATGAATAGCCATCCATGGTATAAATTTGAAGAAAACCGTGAAAAACATGGTTTTTTAGTCATTATCCGCCATTTTTCTCAAGAATATTACGGAGCTCCTGAGATTTTCCCAGAAATAAGACGCATGCCAGTTGATAGGGCTTATAGATAGCTGCTATCCATGGTATGAATTTGAAGAAGAACGTTAGAGCCGTTTTCGAGAAAACCGTGAAAAACATGGTTTTTTAGTCATTATCCTCCATTTTTCTCAAGAATATTACGGAGCTCCTGAAATTTTCCCAGAAATGAGACTAATGCCAGTTGATAGGGCTTATAAATAGTTATCCATGGTATGAATTTGAAGAAAATCGTTAGAGCCGTTTTCGAGAAAAACGTGAAAACATGGTTTTTTAGTAATTATCCGCCATTTTTTCCGCCATCTTGAATTGAATTTTATTGAATTTCTTTTTGTCGGATCCTCATGGTATAAGGACAACATTTCAAGTCAATCGGTTAATTTGGAATGGAGTTATCGTGTTCACACACACACACACACACACCACACACACACACACACACACACACACACACACACACCACACACACACACCACACCACACACACACACACACACACACACACACACACACACACACACACACACCACACACACAACACACACACACACACACACACACAACACACACACACACCACACACACCACACACACAACACACACACACACACACACACCACACACACACACCACACACACACACACACAACACCACACACACACACACACACACACCACACACACACCACACACACACACAAAATCATGTTTTTGGACTCAGGGGGCCTTGAAACGTATAGAAAACTTGAATTAGGGTACCTTAAATTTTTTTGGAAAGCAATACCTACTTTCCTTACCTATGGTAATAGGGCAAGGAAAGTAAAAACCTGTTAGATCGCTTAATCTTTATTTTAAAAATTCCATTCCCAACTTGGAGGGGGTGACATGTTATTGTATATTATATATGTATATAATAATATGTATCCATATTATTGTACATTATGACTAGCTGGTAACTCGTGTCCCGCAAGAGTCTCAATTGACCTACTGAAATCTTGAATAATTTAAAATAGGTCTATAACCATCCTTGGTAAATTAACAATCTATAGCCTAAGCAATATTTCAAGTTGATAAGTTCAGACGTGATGACGCGTGAATTTCCTATCCTGTACTTCGATGAGACGATTCTTTCCTTTATAATTATAGATGATGATGTTTTGTAACTGTTAATAAATAGAATATTTGTACTTGTTAGGTGACAGGCATCGAAGGCACGTACCGGCGGACGTGCGAGAGTGTGATGTGGGTGCTGCACCGCAACAAGGACAGTCTGATGGCGGTGCTGGAGGCGTTCGTGTACGACCCGCTGCTCAACTGGCGCCTCATGGACCCGACGGGGCCGCAGGGTGGGGGCGGAGGCGGCATGAAGGCCGGTGCCAAACGCAGTGTACCGTCGTCGTCATCCTCACGGGACGACCCGGGTGAGTTGCTCGCCAACAGCGTCGCTGCGGCCGCCGCCAGTCTTGGCCCCCCGGCCAACCTCGGCCCCGCCAAGAAGCCCCCTGTGCCCAGCAGTGTCGAGAATGCCGGTACGTTGCGCCTCATCTTCACATCTACATTAAAATAATTGGCTCAGGATCACTTGAAACTGTCCGCACTCCTTATATTATTACATCAATGCTTCTCATTCAACCAAATCTGGAATGAATCTCACTGCGACTATGTCATCTTGTCTATGTCTTGAAAATTCTCCACATTTTACAATACATTTTCTTATCTCTGAAAAATTCAAAACTTGTCACTCTCGACAAGTGATCTTAATTTAGTGGAATTATCTTTACTTGTGATATTTCCGAAAGTAATCGATTTCTATCGATGTGTCGATACTTCTCAAAGATATTTTGAATACCTTTCAAGGTATCAAATTAGAAATGTTTTAAATATCATGAAGAATCTATCCACAACATTTCATGAATTTTTCTCTTACCGAGTTTGAAATGATCTGCCCCAAAAATTCAAACATTAGACGCTCATATAATATCAAAAAGTAGTAATCAGAAAAATAATTATTTCCTGAGAAAACTTTTTATTTTGATAGTAATCTTGATTGTATTCAAATTTAAAAACTTTGAAAAATATTAGCTGTAAAAAGTTGTTTTTAGCCTGCGCTGCACAACCTTCAACTGTCCGCATTCCTGATATTATAGCCTCAATGCTTCTAATCCAACCAATGCTGACAATCTGATGTGAACTCACTATGATCATGTCATGTTGCCTGTTAGTTTTTGCTGTTTTCCTCATAGAGAAATATAGTAGGCATTTGTAGTCAAACGAATCAAATAAAAGCGTACACTATTTGATTGAATCCGATATGTTATTCGCATCGATCGGGAGCTTAGAATTATCTAGATCTAGATTGAATAAGCCATATATTATGATTCATGTGTTTGTTATCTATTGAAAAACACGCATTTGTTTTCCTTATCGAAAATTATAAAAGTAAGGCATTTGTGGTCAATAATATTTTTTGTTGAGGGTGATGCCCACATGAGCTGTAGGCTTGTGTGTGAGTAATAAGAAGGACGATAATGATAGATGAATTAACCTAAAGTTCTAGGTGGGTTCCGAACCATCGGGAAGTGGTTTTACAACTAATGAATCATATTCAGAGGAGTTGGCTCAAGCGGTCACCCTTGCAAAGGGAGTAGCAGGCGCATGATTCCTAACTTATCTAAGCCATAGCTTATCAGCGCGACCACTGAGTCAAATCACTCCTATCCATGAATTTAATGATTGAATTCACTCCATGTAGATTAAAATTTTCCGGATTGCATAAGACATGCTTTTCTTTTGTGTGTTTTTTATCTATTTGAAAGCAATACAAGTTTTAGTTTTTCTTTTTGGAAAATCGTAATAGAGAAGGCTTTAAAAATTCAATTAATAAAAAAATTATCTGTATGTTGAACACCAGTAGTTATAACAACAGAAACCAAATCAAGTTTCTAGTCGCTCAAATGAATTGAGGTAACTATTCCAAACCTGTTCATTCAATTAGGAAAATACAAAGCATACCATTTCGTTTCAAATAGATTTTTCTGTGCAATAGTTTGAACAAGAACTGTAATTTTCGTTCTCAGAGACATGCAACATATTGAAAAATAGACAGAACTAATCAGTATTTGAACTTTGGATAATGTTTCAGGTGAGAGCAGTCAACCGGAAGCGTTGAACAAGAAGGCGCTGACCATTGTGACACGAGTGAGAGAGAAGCTGACCGGCAGGGACTTCTCACACGAAGAAACGCTGACAGTGCAGCGCCAGGTTGAGCTGCTCATTCAGCAGGCAACTGCCAACGAGAATCTATGTCAATGCTACATTGGGTGGTAAGCCTCTACCTACTCTCTCATTTTGACATATTTTTCCATATCCAATTCTGACTCCACAAACCAAAATTTAGAATTTAAATGGATGAAAAACGGAAAAAAATAAATTTGTACTGAATTTAAAATAATTTAAATATTATATTAACACATAATGAACGCGTTTATTTCACTATTCTCAAATCAAATGAATAATTCAACTCATAGTACAAACTCTTTAACAAGTAATATCAAGAGGAAAATAATATATCAAATAAATGCTGTACCCATGAGCTATTCATCTTATCATTTACTGAAGCTATAAATTACCATAGTAGTTTTGAATTTTCACTGGTTATTCTCAATTCCCAATGGAACTACAATCAATCTATTCAAATTTTGAAGTATTATATGGATCAATTCATTTCAGATATTTAATTTACAAGGTTTTAGTTTCGAGATTGTGGATTTAAAAATAATCACATTCTATTATTAATTCTAAAATGAATTTGGTAGTACTTTTGATACCTTGGATAAAATCAATTCACCTTTAGTAGAAAAATGAAAAACTAATCCAATCCAACCAGAAAGTAAGAGCATTTATATTTATATTTTATATTAATATATGAGATGGGAATTTGTTAATTTTTTTTTCTATGTATTTGTATAACTAAGATTCGTGCGAGCAAGAACTAAATTGCCGAAACTACGACCATCGAAATTTATTGATGTATTGAATATATATTAAAAAAATAATATAAATGATATATAATGTATTATATTTATAAAAATATATATAAATAGAATAATTATAAATTAAATAATATATTTTTATACTCTAAACCCCATCCAAGAGTTAGTTTGTAAATTTGTCTCTCAGAATTGTGAAGTTTCATCTCAAATTTACTTTCATCATTGTAGAAAATTCTACCATTTGAACCTCGGATTTCAAATGTATTTATCAATTATTCATTATTTCATAATATTTTAATTATTCTAACTGGTGAATGTTTTTCTGCAGGTGTCCATTCTGGTGAGATGTTACCAAAAACGGTTGTTCAAAGAAGAGAAGACTGAGTATTGATAGACGTGTTTAATGGTTCCTCTGTAAATCTGTGCAAACATAGCTGTATTGGCCGATCATCACAGACATCTTTGTTAATATATCTGTAGATCAATGTTCGTAAGTAACCTACATCAACGTTATATTTTATTTAGTTTTAAATGGTCAATTGTATTTAGAATAGTATTTATCACTGATTCAAAGTAATAAGCCATACAATCCAGATATTTTATAAATTGTTAAGACTCTGAATAAATGAATGTCACTTTTCATTCAACCTGTGATTTTTTTTAGTGTAATACAATTCATGGTTTTTCCTATTTTCATCGTAGAGGATACTGCTCAAGCTGTGAACAGTCTTCACATACTTTACTTCAGTTAATAAGCATGATTATCAATTATGGTGATAGTCATTGATTATATTATTATTAAATTAAAAATATTAATATTATTATTATTAATTATTTAATTTAATTTTAATATTATTATTGATCTTCCATTGGGAATACCGATACTTTTTTATGTATCAAATTTAAATATTCTAGCCACTATACATTGTCAAAACTTTTATTAAATCATGATTTATTATTCAATATCCTACCTGATTTCAGCTTCGTACTTTCCTAATAATTCTAGTTACCTGATCTCTTCCTATCACATAGCACATTGCTATATTCCAAGTAGCACGCTCAAGATCAAGTTTGAGCTTTTCAAACCTCTTCATAGTCTATTCCAAAACAGTGATCAACGTATAGAAAATATTTCCAGCTATTGCTTCTGAATTCTGATACATGCTGTCTATGTTATTGATACCTACCTCGTATTATAATTATTATAAAAAGTGAAAAGAAAATTATCTCAACTGGTATAGACAGAGCATTGATAAAAAAACAAGAGTTTTTACTAAGAACCATGTTTTAGAAAATTGAAAGAAAGAATCATTCTCTGAAATCCTTATTCAATTTCCAAAAGCAGCCAGTAAAATTTCAAAACTGTTGTTTATATCAAAATACCCTTAACACAACTGTTGCGGCTTCTATAATGATTATTAAGATAATTTGTGCTTATATCAAGTATAAAGCAGTTAAGTCTTCAATAATTATTATGAAGATAATACTTGATTATAATCAAGTGTGAAATATTTTCAAAACTCAAGCCAAAAGTAACTGAGATAAGGCAATTAAACTTTTGGTTGCAGTTATATAACATTTTTGTGAAACTGGTTTCCAACAATCGTTGAAGAGCAATTAAAAGCTTACAAAATTCTGAAAATAAATGTTCTCTTGTAAATTAGGCTTTAACAAATCAAGGCAATTATCTTCTAATTGTTGCTAGATAAACTGACACTTTGTATGACTATTCGAACCGTGTCTCGTTATCTCAAGTAGTACTATGTGTCAAAACATTGTGAAATTTGAGTAATATTTTCTTGTCAGAAAAATCTATCGAGAATTTAACTAATTTCATACAAAAGAAATACACCTTCAGGGAAAGTAGATAGTTACTTATTATGTGAAGTATTTTATTGAATTGTTTTCCTAGACAAATGAATAATCATTATTTGCTGTATTTCACCAAAGAATAATAATATTTATTCTGAAACTCATTTCTTCGGGGAAAATCTTTATGAATTAATTTGTGGTAACTGAAGGTAAAGAAATGGGTAAAACATCTATCGATAATTTACTTCAATTTCTCGTACTTTAGGCTATACCTATTTAAATTAAGAATGGAAACCTTGCACTCTTTTAATAATATCATTATTGAATTTTATTTTGCAATGCGTGATTTGAAAGTTTATGCTGGAACAATGAATCTATTTTTCTAAGAATAAAAGAGCTTTTTTAAAGTTGAGTATGTACAAGTTATATAGACTGCTTGTCCAACTTTTAAATTTCACGGGGATATCAAAATATAAACTCTTGATAGCAAGGGTTCTTGGGAGCAAGTATCAACTACGGAAACTACGGTAATCCAAATTGATTTTTGTAATGAATAAACAGCATTTCATATCCTACACCCTATAGAATACAGAATTTGAAAAGAATTTTATCAGTACGATGGTATTTCACCTTTGTGGAATTTCACCTCAGATTTAGGGCCGGTTTCCGAGCTCGGGATTTAGCCAAGTTCTAGACTTAAAACAGCTGGAGTCAGAAAATTGGCTTTCCGAAACGGGGCGTTGTCGCAGTCCACATTTCAATTAAATTTCGAAAAACTATAAAATTGAACACAAAATAAAATAATGAGAAAATAGTGTAAAGTTTCAGGTATTTTGAATTTTAGGAATGTTTCTTTTCGTCAAGAAAAAACGTTTCCAGTTATACGAGGGTAGGCTGATAACTAATGCACACATGCTTGTAGAGCACAAACTAAATAAACTTCAGAAGCGCGCCTGGTGGCATGTAGAAGTACTATTTCTCCTCTAAACGGCTGCGCAGTTTGAAGGCGTTGTGCTCATCCAGTTTGGTTTGGTTAGTGAAAATATGGCGTCGTGTTTTGGTGTTATGTCAACGCGAATTAAACAACGCGCTGTTATCGAATTTTTAACTGCTGAGAAAGTGAATCCTAGTGAGATTCATCGTCGTTTAAAGGCTGTTTATTGTGACGATACTGTTGATAGGTCTACCATGAATCGATGGGTTATAAAATTTCGAGATTGCCAACTTGGAAAAGCCTCAATTGTTGATGAAACATGCAGCGGACGTCCAATCACTGCTACAGACGATAATCATCATAAACTCGTCGAAGACTCCATTCAAAATGACCGGCTAATCACTCAATAGCGTATCGCAAACCAAGTTGGAATATCCAAGTATCATGTCGGCCTCATTATTGAACAATTGGGATACCATAAAATCTGTGCATGATGGGTACCACGCCGTCTGACAGACGAGAATAAACAGTGTCGATTGGAACGCTGGGAACAATTTGAAGTGCTACCGTTAGGAAGGAGACGACTTCATAGATCATTATTGAGAAGAATCAAGAATTAAATAACCTTTAAACGACGATGAATCTCACCGGGATTCACTTTCTCAGCAGTCACAAATTCGATAACAGCGTTGTTTAATTCGCGTTTACATATCACCAGAACACGATGCCATTCTTTCACTAACCAAACCAAACTGGATGAACACATCACTTTCAAACTATGCAGCCGTGTAGAGGATAAATAGAACTTCCACATGCCACCAGGCTTGCTTCTGGGGGTTATTTGGTTTGTGCTCTTCAAGCATGTGTGCATTACTTATCAGCCTACCCTCGTAGAAATGAGAAAATAAGAATTATCAAAAAACTTCGACTAAGCCCTGTTTCGGAAAGCCAATTTTCTGACTCCAGCTGTTTAAAGTCTAGAACTTATCTAAATCCCGAGATCGGAAACCGACCCTTAGTTTCTTCACCCTAGGACATTTTTTTCTATTGTTCCTTTTCTACAATACTTCACAAATATTGGAATATTGGTTCTATACATAATACGATAAGAATAATTTATTATTGCAATGAATAATAATTATTTGATTGATTTCCACATTATGTTTCCATTAAACTTGTGCGAAAATGAGTGAATAAGGTTGAATAACCATTAAATACTATTTTAGGAGAGTGGATTGCAATGTTAAAAGACCTTCCAGAAATTCATGCATTAAAAATGAATTTATTCGCACAAATTCGATCGTCAAAATAGAGAAAAGTTTTGCTGTGAAAATCACTGTAACGAGTCTAATTGGAAACTGAACGGAAGTAGTTCTCTTATAGACGTAACGACTACTTTTTTCATGTCGGGTCGTGTCAAGTAGATGATTATATCTTTTTTGTTGCTGAATTCGGATATGAACTGTCTGCAAGCCCCACAGGGCGCAGTGAACATATCGTTGGGTAGTGCCGCACAAACTGCTATCGATGTGAACCTCCTATACCCGTCACTGACTGCTTTCACAATGGCTGACCGTTCTGCACATATGGAGAGGCCGTACGACGAATTCTCAACGTTGCAGCCCGTGACTATCGTCCCGTCCTCGCACTTCAGAGCAGCCCCAACAGCAAACTTGCTGAAAGGAGAATAGGAATTTTTCCTTGCATCTACACTGGCTCGAATTAAGTCTTTCTCCTCATGGCCTGAAACAACAATATAGTACGCTTTAGAAAAATGCACTGACATTTTTTCTCAAAAGAATTTGTTCCTACTAAATATTCAAGTAGGCTGACTTAGGGTGCAAACCTAGTGGAGCGGCGAAGGTAGCTTCAAGATTTAATGCATGTATCTAAATGGTGGCGCATATAGTGCTTCACTATTCGCCACCAGAGTGCGCTACCATTTGATTACATGCTTTAAATTCAACCCTACCAAGCTTGAAGCTACCTCCGCTGCCCCACTATATTTGCACCAGTAAGGGGCGTTTACATTAGTAAAGTTTACTTGAATTCTGAAGTTTTGTATAAAATGGATGTATTTTTCAAATTTCAATCTAGACTTCTCTTTAGGTTTTGTAGATGTAGATGTTTGACTTATGGATTCAACTTGAATCTTGAAGGTTCAATCAAACCTACAAATGAGAAAAAGAAATGAAAACAGTTGTCAGTCAATGTAGAATGCATAAGAACAACTAAATAGAAAAGTATGATGCAAGAAAAGTAAGATGAAAACTATGAGATCAATTAGATTTTTTTATTTATAATTACAGTATATACTTTTGATGCAAGTTTTAACAATCGCCCATTCAACTCAAACGTTAAAAAATCTTAAATTCAAGTAAACTTGGCTAATGTAAACGCCCCTTTAGAAAATAAAGGAAAAATTTAAGTTTTATTTTTTAAAAGGAAGTAGACTACAGTATTTCGGTAACATAAAATATTGTCCTAATGTAGAGTATTATTTTTTTACTGGTATGGTATAAACATATCTTACTCACATAGTTGGGCAAGTTATAGCATATCCTTTACAGATTTGCGCTGCTTCTCAAGTGGGTTTGGGCCCTAACCTTGGTAACCTAAGCTGTATATGTATATTCCATTCGCTTCAGGTAGCCTACATCACTACTTTTAAAACCCAAGGCACCACTATTATTGAATATTGAATTTTTTTAAGTTTGAGATGAGAATAACTGTCACCAATTATTGATAGATGAGACAATCTACAATGCCAGTAACGTAGGCTACCCTATTTACTAAAAATAATATATAAGCCTAAATATTTTTCAATTAATGGGTTTTTTCACTAATTTCATTGAAAACCTTAACTATTGTTACAATTGTGAGTGATGAGAATTATGCCAATTAGTCTGAGAAGTTAGCCTGTTATGAAAATGGATTTTGCTGTTTTAGTTTTCTGTGTTGTGTTGTGTCAACTCTGCAAGTGTGTGTGTAGAAGTTGTAGTACTAAGAAAAACAACAATTTTCCTGGAGCATCAGCTTAGTTCATGAACTCTGCTTTTCTGCGTTGTGTAGTGTTGGCTCTGTAAGTGTGTGTGTAGAAGTTATGATACTAAGAAAATCAGCGATTTTCTTGGAGTATCAGTCGAGTTCAGGACCTTATAAGGTAAGGAATTTATAGCAGTCAAGAGAAAATAGCTGTCACTTGGTGGGAGAATGTATCTTAAATTGTAGTTGTAACGTTCCTTTCTATTGGTGGAAATTTTTCTAGAAAATAGTAACTCTCAATCACAGTTAACGTTGGTTAGGTCTATCTAGTATGGACGATCACACAGCTCCTAGACCAGGCAAGCGTACCGAAGTGCATTCACTCAGCGTCTGTCCTCTGTCATAAGCAGTACAAAATGTAGTCTGATCAATATTTTGTGTTAATCATGGCTTCCATGCCAGCTTTAGGCTTTTTAGTATTTGGCTCTGGAACCTTTTCTTCCAGTAGCATTTTTAGTTTTTTTCGCCTCAGTAGTTGCTTCAATTGAGAAGAGAGGATATCAAACTAGTCACCTCACAATGGAGATTTTCCTCCTATAACCGCTACTAAAGCGGTCAAAGTATGGGTTCATCAAAGTATGGGACCAACGTACGAGTCCATCAATTTACGGGTTCATGAACGTGTGTCTCTAAGCCGCTGAGATGCCTCTAAATCGATGGCAGTCCTAGAAGCTTGGGGTATGCTGTCTCCTGATGGTAGAGCTCAATCACCGAGCCTAAATTTGAGTTGAAGAAACAGCTTTGAGGTAACAACCTTTTTTCCAAAATTAAACGAACGTCCCAGGAACTCCGGATGTGACAGAATGAGTTTTAGTAATTATAGACTTTCAAAAAGGGAGGGGTGTAAAACGTGCGGAATTAGACTTTTTGTTAAATCGTAATTTTGAGATAGGTATTATTGGAGATAGATAGATTACTAGTTTTATTAATTTGGTTTGAGTAATAGATTTTCGGTTGTATCTTTACATTGAAATGTGAGGCCATATTTTCTCTGTAAGGATCCAGCTGGGAATTTCAGTTTTCTTTAAATTTATATTTTAATCTACTAAAGTTGTATTAGTATATGAAATGTTTAAAGGTCCCTTATTGATAAATTAATATTTTAAAATAATTTTGGTCTTAAAGTTGTAAAGGATCAAATAGAAGTTTCAAGGACCCTAGCTTTCCTAAATTTGTTTTGATGACATATATTTTTTGAATAGTTTTCCAAGGTAGAATTCCGTGATGTGATACTTGAGGAGTATTTGTCTTTGCAGCTTTCTTGATATTATTGGGGATTATTAATATTTGATAATGTTTTGGATAGTGTTTTAAAAGTTTCCAAGTGTGTTCTAAATATACTAAGAGTTTCCTGAATTTTATGTTGATCTTTTCTTAACATATGTATAGTCATTTATGATTAACTTCTGAGAAATATCTATGATAATTTTGAGTCCTTTAAGCTTCTCATGATTCAATCTGAAACGTTTTCAATGTAGAGCAGACAGAATAGGTTATTACCAAATTATCTATATCAGAGATAACTTTCTAAATTAGTAATTTTATTTTCGGTTATCATGATGTAACTTCATTTTGTTTTATTAATTGTTGAATTTAACTGTAAGAGGTGACAATATAGTTAATATCTTCTCTGTATTTCGTTGTCTCTCTTGTCATTTCTGGTTTCCCGTTCTCTAGCACTGGGTATGTTTATCAAGCATCCCTTTTATTAAGTTATATTGTGTGTGCTTTTAAATTCTAAATTTCAAATTAACTTTCCAAATTCATAGCACGGCACACTATTCAACAATAAATTGTTGCTTCATTGGCAGGTATCAGTCCTCTGCCATTCATTTGTTAGTTTTATCAGAGAGTAAAGCGCCCGCCGCTTGCTTTGATAAATTACTTTTTATATGAAAAATTATATTTTGACGTATGAAAATGTCATACATTTTCTATGATCTCACATATCATTCTCAATAAATGTGATTATATTTGAAACTCTATTATAATTAGGCTGAACAATAATAATATTAGTAGGTCTCTTTCGTAATGAATATAATTTGTATTAATCTCTCAATGAATGAATAGATTTAAATGGATCAGAACGGAAAATAGATTGAATATGCTTCCTTGTTTACAAGGATATGTCATAAATAATAATATTAAAAGGAGTTGAGAATAATTGAAAAAGTCATGATTATTATACAAGTCTTGATCATATATATTATAAGATACGTATATGAATACGGCCCCTAGACTGTACGAGCCTAAATAGGTAGCTACCTGCTCATTTAGATAAACTGAGATTTGCCCTATATTTCCAAGTTCATTAGTGAATTTTACAAGGCTCACTGTTATTAGCATTTCGCTTCCAAACTAGAGATTTACGATCCTAGTAGCTAAGAGCTCATCTATAGAAACTGAATTTTGTTAAACATTTCCAGGTTCTTTAAGTGAATTTCACGAGGCTTTTTATTGTTATTAGCGTGATGCCTGCTAAGCCTTGATGTATTCCAGAGTCTTTACCTTGTTCGTGTCCGCAGAGCACTCAAGTTTTCACATTCGGACATAAGATATTAGTCCTGCAGTGAGAAGCACCATCTCTTGAGGGTTGTTCTGGTGAGGGTGATGGCAGATGTGATCGGGGGATGACAGAAAAGATCTGAGAGCGACAGGACCGCTCTGCGCTGTCGTGGAGCTAATAGCCCGGTAGTTACACGGCACATTACTCTTCTTCCGGTGTCACCGAAATAGGAACAACCTTTCACCCCTGTCTCACATTTGCTCTATAGCACGTATCGGCCATAGACAACAGACACATTTACACACCGAAACAGGCCACTCTTCTATCCTACACAGACAAACACTTTATTGTTTCTAGTCCCAAATCTCTGTTGTATGTCTCAAAACGTACTTCTTCTAATTCACAACCTTGACTTCCTTTTATTGCGCATCTGGTTTCAATTATATCTACGATAAAGTGTTTTTTCCAATACCCTTTCAGTGTTGTCGTTCGGACCTGTGTAGTTGAAGTTAATCATTCATTGATCATAAAGGTTTGTGGTAGAGCTTCGAGACTGTTTCTGAGGGTAATTATGAAGTTTTTGGGAAAGTGCATTCAGAACTATAGGCTACTATTTCAATAGTTTTGATTAGATGAACACCGTTTCCCGTTCGAAACGCGCTGGGCTCAGGTTGATGATTAGTTTTCAGTTGAGTTTGCTTGTAGTACAAACACGTTGTGAAGCATAGGAGTGAACAAAACGGTTAGGTCTCGATCGCGTTTCAGCACGATGACATTCAAATGGGTTTTTCATGTTTGTCAGCTGATTTGTGGCATCAATCGAAACTGAAAGCCAAACATCGACCTGCCCGTTCTATTCGTACTCATAGAAGAGTGGGTGAAGAGGGTTGAGAAGGGTAGGCTCAACAGAAGCATATTATATTCATCTAGTTTTTTCAATATTGAGAAGATTCACAATAATTGAACGAGAGATTGGTTGTGCATTGGCGTTTTTGACAAATGAATTCCTTTTTGAATTCACCCTGGGTGAATCACCCATGACCGATCTTGGTGAGTTTGAATGGAAAACTGTTCAAATGAAAACTGAATGGCGAAAATTGGCAGTGTGTTGGTGCATATTGCTCTGATGCATGGAGATATAGACACTATCTAACAGCTCAATTCAACCACTAACAGTAATATTCGCACTTTGAACACTATTGGACTGTCTCTTGATGATCTAAACATTATAAAAGTATATTTGTATGAGACATTGTAAATAATAGAAATTCTCAACTCACCCTGATGGTCATTGACCAAGGGTTAAATGCTTACATGAATTTATAATTTGTAATGTATTTTTCTTGATTGATAAATAAAAGCTATTCTATTCTATTCGTGATGAGTTGTCATATTACTGCAAAAAACCATTCCACTACGGTGGTCGCCCTCTCCACCGGTAATAGGTTGTGGACGGAAAACTTGTTTATTATGAGTGAAACTAAGACGCAAAGGGAAGCCGAAATATATGGGCTATCAGCCAAACCCGGAAGAAGAGGGTTTGTGACTAAAGATTCCCATAATCCATCGAACGTGACTCCAGTCGAGTAGTGCGTGTCCCTTCGACAAAATAGCTTCCTCTCATTCTCAAAGGAACTGCACGAAATTATAGAACCAAAATATCCACAACTCACATCAAATTTGTCGCTATCTGTCAACACTCTTTCACGTCCCTTTTGCATTCAAATCTTGTATTTTTTGCTGCAGATGATGCTACATATGATGTACCACACTTATGCATATGAAAGGAGGGGTGGAGGATGATGATTCATTAGAGAGAGAAAGAGTGTGAGAGAGACTAAGAGAGATGAATCAGTGGATCTACTATATTGTTTACAAGCTATCACAAGCAATCATTTAAAAAGAAAAAAATCCACTGCATTGCTGGATTTATGGAATAATTCAAACATAATTCATGAGCAACAAGTATTTATTACAAATAATAATGTACAATTTTTGGATTATGATTATTTCATTTCATGATAAATTCATTTGAATGTTCTAGAAATAAAATTGAACTACCTGGCTGTAAGGATATGAATACCTGATAAGCTCGTAGTTAGAAGATAAACCCAGGTATTGCAGGTCTTATATCAAAATAATGCAGTTTATACGTATGTAGACCTATTTGAAAAAGCCATTTGAAATTTTAATCTGAAATTTCATCAGTTTATCTGATGATTCCATAACAGTCTTAGAGTGTTCATAATATATTAATTTGATTATAACAAAAAAAATTTAAACTAAAATGATTTATTGAGATCGGTGTGTCAACAATGCTTATGATGTACTTATAACAAACTTAAATATTCAAGAATTGTGGGTACGGAAATAATAGTTTTTAT
This sequence comes from Nilaparvata lugens, assembly GCF_014356525.2. NCBI lineage: Eukaryota > Metazoa > Arthropoda > Insecta > Hemiptera > Delphacidae > Nilaparvata > Nilaparvata lugens. The sequence goes on from NC_052504.1 coordinate 32,910,297, forward strand.
TAGAAACTCTATTTGCTTCGATAGAAGAAGGAATACATTTCTCCTAAAATTTAATTGATCTAGGACATTTCCTATTTCGGCTTGCATCGTCAAGTTTATCAGACAGTGAACTTTCAAGGCACTAATCTGAATATTGTTACTATCGTAGCAGAATACGTCGGAAGGTTAGCTGAATAATTTTGTGAAAAACTTGAATTTTATGACATAACTCAAGCAACTAAGAATAAAATGGGCTACTTCTTATTTCGCATTCCAGAAATTATCATTTTCTCTTTTCAATAAAACTCTAATTCTATAATATCAACTTGCATTACTACAGCAAGTAGCCTATTCTTCTTTGTTTTTTGATACAACAGCAACACATTTTTTCTTCTTTGTTTCTATTCTGGAAAATAATATCAAACATAATTTGAGTAGTTAGTTGTCATTAAGATAATATGAATGCTACAATGAAAAAACATTCATGTGAAATCAGTTTTTCAAATCTGACTGCATTTTCATGAGCTAGGTACTCATCTAAACCTACTCCTACACTAAAAATCATACAATTCATGAATAGGCCTGAAGAAATAATTGGAAACATTCTAGTATTTTATCTAACTTTTCTTTGGTGTTTGGTTATATTCAAGAGAGAATCGATCATTTATAGTTGATTGGAATATACTTAATTGAACTCTCACATTATTTGAGGCGCAAGAGCTACATATCAGAGTTTCCAGCAAGAATTTTCGTATATATATACATAAATATATATAAATATTTTCAAGATTTAGATTTTTTTAATTAGCTAGGTATCGTTAGATTTACTGCAGGAAGGGTCTCTGTCGTTGTGTTGCGGTTGCGGTTGCGGGGGTCTGCTGATGCTTTCTACGATGAGACTCAAGCAATCCAGACTGGAGGATGAGTCCAAAGCTTGACCAGGATTCCCAGCCTCGTGGCTCTGCTCAGCAGTGCCCTCGTATACTGAAACAATCAGATAATTGTTCATTTCATGAACAGAATTATGGTGATTGAGTGACGCTAATCAGTAATAGGTACTTCACAAAGAATTTCTGTTTGTAGGGTGGTAGACAAAAACAATACAATATCGTTCTTACGCAAGGAAATACTATGATATCATCCTTCTTCCCATGTCTAGAGATATTGCTTGTTAATGACCTTCCAAGTAGAATATACCCAGAATTGTTCGCAAATGTTCTCCGTTTTGGGTTGGTCGCGAATGTCCCAGTCGCAACTATCCGGTTACCGATGTAGAAGCGACAAAAAATGAGATGAACGAGAACCTTATTCTAATAACAGGATAATTCAAAGAGCTGTCTCATAAAAATTGGGATGTCCTGTGACTGTTGTGTCCATTCTAGATACCTCGAACACTAGAGGTATCTGGGGATTGTGATATTTATTACTGCTATCCTTTCTCTATTATTTTATTTATTTGTTTTTCTGTCATGTAATCCATTTTAGAGTTATCAATTGAACATAAAAAAATACAATATGGAAAAACGTCCGTTGCATACTTGGATTATTCTCCTTAAATTATCGTGTAGCATCCCACTATAGAGTCTATGTGTTGGGATGTATCTTATTTTATGTTATGGAAATGAATTTGATTATCAAATAGCACGCCCTTCTATTCTTGTCAACTACACGATATTTTTTTTCTTTTTTCCATGAAATTCTTCGTAGGTCTTTCTAAACGAAACCACGGAATAAAGAAGAACGTTGTTCATTACTCCCTGACTAAACGCTGATGGCAAAATAAACGACGGCGTTTTGATTGGCGCTTCTGATCTCTATAGACCCTGAAACTGATAGAGTTCACACAATATTTATCTCTATAAATACATTTTCTGATCGCTATCTTATTTGCCTACAATTTTGGTAATATTGAAAAAGTTCCAAGTATCCCTATAGCTTAGTCTATCTGGAAAAATATAATGACGAAGGCCAGAAATAATAATGGATAACTTTTGGTTCTAATACAAGCAAGAACTCTTATTCTGTACTCAGTTGATTGGGAGATTGCTGCCAAGAATCAGAATAATGCAACTTCTGTCTGCTTTGAATTGTGGACTTTTAGAAGTCAAATGTCGTATTTGATAATTGGACTTTCTCAATCTTCTGTCTAGTCACTACAAGGTTTTAAGTGCAATACTTCTGATCGTGCCAAGATATCTATCTAAACTATACATCTGACGTAGTTTCTACTGTACTTGTGAGTTTGATCCATGAGAGAACTAACGGGGTTCTAATTCTAGGCTCATTTTTGCATTTCATGTTTTCATTATTTGACAAAATTATATTTCTGTGGAGAAAATTTGAATAGTCTTCAATAAGCTTCAATATTGCTGAATTTGACAATATCATATCACGATGTTTAAAATTGTAAAACTATTTTGAAAATGTTCAATACTCTTGTAAGTTTGAGAATTATTTTTTGAGTTAGGACTTTTTCTACGCTTCTATTCATGCCTAGTGATAAGATAGGTGACATTATAAATTGAACGCACCGTAATCATGATTCAATCATTAAGTGATGCTATCAGGGAACGATGAAGATTCAAAACATAATAGGTCTTCTTCGTTAGTTCTCTGTGTATTTTTTGGTCTTTATGCTGAGAATATATCTTTTTTGTCCTCAGCTACTTGAATGGGGAGTATACGAGCTTGAAGACAGTTGTTATTGCCACTGGTGTTGCGCATCTCTCTCATCACCCGTGTATAGCATCCCACGCATCCACTCTCTTGCTCACTCCTTCACCGTGATATCATCATACCATCCTCCAGATATCTTCCTCCTTATTCATTATGTTCGACTACATAAACTACGGCTCATTAACTAGCCTAGTAGTGGCGGGATGCGTTCGGAAATAAATCGACGTCGAACGACCAATTTCAACTGAGGATCACTTTGCTTTCCCTCATAATAATCTCGCATTCACCTCCCACGTATCGCTTCTTTTTATATTATTGCACTCCTCCTTCCCTATTCTTCATTCATTATCCGGTCGAGTTATTGTGAACAGCATTAAACTAAATAATGGCCCATTACAACAAAACGCCTTGTTCCAACATGTTCTATTTTTATGACAGGGAAATCGCGGCTATTCGTTGACAAGCCACGTTTCAACTCACAATAGCACTTCTAGAATGAGTTCAATAAAGCTTATCACTTATTGTTTACACAGAAATATCTTCAACACATTCATTTTTGGCACAATTTAACATATAGAATAATAAAATTGACTAAAATTTGGAGTTTGTATGGAAATAAATTATTGAAGTAAATTTAAACTTTTTTGTCAATAGGGTAATTATGAATAATGGAAATGTGTAATTATTATTTGATGTTAGGAAAGGTTGGATAGGAAGCGCCAAAAGAACAACCATGGCTTGAATAACAAAGGAAGCTACTGAAGCCGGGTCCACACTGAACAAATGTTCGACATACATGTTCGGCAAACGTTTGTTGAGGGGCTCAGGGACAAACATTTCAAAAAGTTTGGACAATCATTGTTTGTCAAACAAAAAAATACTGTTTTCCAAACATTTTCAGTGTTCGCTGTAAAACATTAAAAGCTTCAGTGCTTACAAATATTTTGTTCGGTGATGCGTCCACACTGGCCACGGGCAAACATTGTTTGTCAAACATAATTAAATTTGCCTAAACTGTTTCAACAAACATGTCTGTCGAACATTTGTTCAGTGTGGATCCGGCTTGAGTACATGGTATGCAGTTATTAGATAAATAGATAGGAATGATTATTATCGTTCATGCTGTAGGAATAGGCTATGCAGGAATAGCTTATAAGAGCATAACTAATCTTTTTGTTGTGGAAAGCAATAATATCTGGTATTTAATGCACAAATAATAGTCTACATAATAAAACTTGAAACGTATTTACATTCAACAGGTTATGATTATCGGAAACTTCGTACCTTACACTGTTTTATATATACCATCAATCCTCTACCATTTTTGCAGAAAATATCCATCTTGAAAAATATGATTCACATTTGGTGATTCGCTGTATAATTCCTCTTATCTGATAAATCTGATAATATATCAAGCTTATTATTATTATTATTATTATCAGCAATCGGCTAATCGGCATAGAATCAACACTGTGGGCTAATCCTCAGAGTACAGTAGACGTCAATATTTCTATTTATTGCTCGACTTCAAATAAGAGTCATTATATAATTTCTTAAAACTAGGGATGATTCCATTTCTTTTATATTATTTTGTTCCACTTTCCAAAATGCAGCATTACAACCATACCTACTCTTCAAAACACAGCTCAATGTTGAGTCTCGTTCTTGAAAAAGTTTGATGCTGAATGCTAGTTCGATGTCTGTGTAGAGGACTGACTATTTTTTAGTCCACTCAACCAATTCGTCATGAGACAAGATATAACGGTGGCAGTTTGTTTTATTTTTTAAATGTTTATTATGTATGTTTGTGGGGCTTTGCACAATCATATCCGCTGATGGATGGGTCCTCTGGAGCGAGAGAGTTAAGCAGACTGGCCGTTTGGCTTGGGCAGGAACGATGTATTTTATGAAGAGTAAGATCTATGTCTACGACGGTAAATCACGGAACCATTCTGTTACTAGGACTGTGAAAAAGGAGGACAGACTTTTACCGGTTGTAAAAAATTATTTATACTCGTTAATTTCGTTTTCGAGCCAAAGCACATTATCTCCGGTTCCGCCACGAATGCCGCTCCGAAATAAAACGGGTGGCAGCGTCACCGCGCGAATCAAACTTCTAATCTTATTAATTTTTCTGTCAAAAGTTTATGGCGCAATTCTTCTAAGTCACAGCAAAAGTACACCTCAAATAATTAATATAAAGACTGTATCAAAACTGGCTCATCTACATAACAGACGTGAAGTCTAACGTCAGGGTAGAGTTACAAATCCTGATCTTATTCTGGTGCTACCCTTCCTACCCTACCCTACTTTGTCACCACATCCGAGCCACACTATATATTTCTATTTTTGAATAATTCATCAATTTCAGTAGCACTGAGTTTATACTATCGAAGACACCTCTATTCTCTCTCACTATAATCATTGCTAAGTCCTCAGCAATAAATTTTATCTAGAAAGTTTTGATATGATTATTCTCTGAATTGACCTACTTCCCGTTCTTTCATCAATATTCGTTTCAAGATCAGTCTTATTCCAATTAATTTTTCAATGCTCATTGTTTGAAAATTACATACAAATGAAATGAAAATACAATAACACTATGCATAAAGGTTATTAGAAGATAGATGAGAGTAAAAAATAGAGATGGTTTCAAAAATGGAGACAGTTTGAAAATTAGTTTTAAATGAAATTAAGGTTGCTTTTTCTCTACGTGGTAGAACACAGTAGAGACACGATTTTCTATATTTTGGAACATAATACAAGTACTAGTAAATAACATGCATCCATGCTCATGATACAATGCATGCAATGATTAGAACTAGTCAGGTCTTTCCATTAGCGAGTCCATTCTTTTACGATTATCTTTCTCGAACAATTTTAAAGACTGCTTTTCTAACTGGCATGCTCCACTCATTAGTTGATGATTGTTGATTGGATTACTGCTTGGTTGATCAAGTACAGACCGTGAATGAAGGGATTGAGAACAAGCTGAGAAAACCCAAATTCAAAAGTTTTCAAATTGGATTGCCAAGATTTGTTGCTGATTATTACTTCACGATTGATGGACACTTAGGAAGGTGTAATCCGAGTTAATACAGAAGTGGGTAGAAGATAGAGCGACAGGATTAGTGTGACGAAGAGAGTTGGAAACGCAGACAGAGAAGGAAAGCTGGTGAAGTGCGTTTCACTTTGAATTGTCAGTACTGGTCCAATGGAAAGCATTGATGTTATTTATAAGGAATACTGACAATATGAAGTGAATCTCACTATACTATATCAGATGACGTCATGGCCTTTGAGCGTCAAGAACTATCCAGAATGTCAAATAAAGATCCTAGTTTATTGGAAAAGTGCATTAAGTAATCTTCATTTGCTCCTCACGCTCTCATCAGATTTATTAATATGAGAATGAGCCGAGGTTGTAAATGAGTGATATAATGGTGACAGAATCATAAATACGGCACAACATCTTAGATTAATAATATAATGAAGTTGATAGTACAATAACAATTAAACTTATAAAGATTAAAATCTTGCAAAAAGGAACGGTAATGAAATTCTGGAAATCACTCTTGGGTATAGCTGAGGCTTATTTTAAACTCTCCCAATATAATCCACAAAGTAAATGAAAACATTATAAGCATTCGAGAAGAGACTCTATAACTTAGAAATGATGGGAGAGTTTAATATATTCGTTATACCTGAAAAACTTTGAGAATATCGTCAGAGCTGGAGTAAGCATATTGGAAGGATTAAGATTGATAAGATTCCCAGAGCAGTTGAAGTAAGATTTCCCAGAGCCAGAGGAAAAATCAAGTATCGGCAGGCCTAGAAAGAGATGTCAGTGGAGGTGTTTGAGGTTGGATACCTTTGGACCAAACCGTTGAAGAAAGACGATGGCGACGACATTGAAGAAGACTACTAGCTCTGAATACAATTAAATTACTTTGATCCAATTGACTTCCATGATTAATCTTGAAAAATTCAAAAAAATAATAATAATAACAGTCCGAAACTCTCACAAATCTCCGAATGGTTTTTTCTTGAGTTGTTCCCACAATACTGAAGATGCTAATCCACTATCAAGTTGCTAAGATCTATAGAACTTTAACAAGAAAAGTTTTCAGGTACAAAGCACGGTAAACTGACCGAAATCTGTATTCTCTCAAGCAATTAATCATTCACGGCTTATAAACTACGTAAAAACAAAACTGGAGGCCACCAAAGCAATAACCGCTGAACGGGAGACTTGGCGCAGGATGGCTCCACATTTTCCATGCACCATTTGCTTCATAATCTAATTGGTCTGTAATTATAATTCCATATCACTTTGATCTCCCTTTTCTTTTGATCAATTCATCCCCTGGGAAGTATATTATTGGACTGCACCAGTCACCATAACACCATCAACGCTGTCAAAATATCATATTCAATTAATTAATGTCACCAATATTCGTATCAAGGTTTGACTACAATATGGTGAGCGTTTGTTTTTGTAGTACAGTAATTTCATAAATGATACAATTATTTTCGAGGCAAAAATCTGTGTGCTTTTTCGGTATTCGTGGGCTGATTTTTATGACGCTGCGAACTTATTATTGTGATTTCCATGATTTATGTTGTAATCATTATGAAAATCTTTGAAACTCCAAGATAGAAACGGTTCTTGTTATATTTTCGACTCTTGCCTCTATCGGCAACACAGCCGCACAAAGAGGTCCATTAAAATTCAACGCTTTTGTGAACTTAACAAACGAAGCTAGCACTTTGAGGAAGGATCTCATTCTTGACACTCACTGCAATTATTAATCTTCTCACTTCTCCATTGAAGTTGGAGTGATCCTAGTAATGAGATGGTCAATTTTAAAATTTTATATTGTCAAAGTTGCCAGTTATGTCAATCAAGATTAAATTAGTTACACTTGAAATGTGCAATAATGAAATATTGATATTTTTACCCAAACCAAGGGATTATGACATATTTTTTAATTCCTACATTGTTGGAACAAGCTGTAGCTCAATTTAAACTGGAAGAATAGCTCATCAACCTCCCAGCTAAACATCATCAATTTCTAGTTAACTTTTTTCTCAAGATAATATATGATAAATATGCGCCTGATATCTATCAAAATAACTTTTCTGGTAGCAAAATTAATAGAGGACCAGGTAGGCTGAGTCCTGAATACAACTCGTCCTACCAAAACAATAGGTAATGCGAATAATTGCAAAATCAAGTAGTGAATAATTGTTATTTTTATTGTTGAATTAATTGTGATGTAAGTTTCAAAATACATAAGTTGAATGTGATGCCAATTGTAAAGACTTTCAAATTGTGAAGAAACAAATTCAAAAAATAAAATGATTTTTTATTCAAAATTTTGAATATTATTCAATGTCCTGAAATGACAAACTCTTTGATTGCCTTTGTAGGCACAGCTCATAAGTAAGATAAATCTATATAAGTAAATGAACAATAGCAGTATGAATGATAATGAATGAATGAAAATAGACAGATGAATGAATAAGAATGGATGATATTACAAATTTATGATGAATATACAATTACTCAACCTGAGTATCTTGAGGATGTCGAAAGCTGTCAAAGATTGTAGGCATTTGTAAGAAATGCTCCGGCAATGGAAATCATCATCACCATACCGGCCAGAGAGTGGGAGGGTATATGTAACCCCAAAGTGGAATGCTAAATTGCACAGTCGACCAAGTGAGTGGGAGGGTATATGGAACCCCAAAGTGGATGCAATTTCGACTGTCAATAGAGACTGCAGACCTTTATCGGTAGATTCGATCGTAGGTAGAATTGTAGAACAGATTCGGTAGCAGATTGATTCGAGAGATGTAGAGAGATTGATTGAGTTTCCCAAAATCCAAACTGTGGACAGAGGAAAAGAAAATACCCTACGGTAAGAAAATATGTTGACTGTAGCAACAGCGCTCTGAACTACACAGAGTTCAGAGTACAAAGAGTTTGAAAACAAGAATATGAAATAAAGATTTGTAGAAACATCAAGCAATCTTGATGATCTTGGAATTTTGCAGAAATGCAATGGAATCAAAATGCTAAATTGACATTTTTTAAAAAAGATTGAAATAGATGAACAATGTAAAATTGGAAAGAGCTTTAAACTAAATTCTAAAAATTGAGTTCAGAAAAGCGTGTTCAAATGGAAAGTGAGGTTACACCTACCAGAAGTTTGAGATTCAAACACAATCCGTGAAGACATACAAGTTGTTTGATTGAATTAGGCCAATATTTATCGCAAATATGCCAATGAAACATGAAAGTACTGAATATTCAGCTGGAATAAATTCAAATTCGAAAATTGAAAACAAGAGCTGGCCAATTCCCACATTCCAGAATCGAGTTGAAACAAAGAAGCAGCACACCAGCGCCACACAAGCCGAGTGGAGCAAAACCTACCTACAACGATTTCCGCAAGTGAGAAATGCAAGAATAAAGATACAAAACACAAATATTATTCAAAAGCAAGTGAAAAAGGACAAATTTGAAATTAATCAAATAATACTAGACAACAAATTGAAATTATTACAAAGATACAAATATTGAAAACAATGCAGACTAAATCTGCCAAACGTTGGCTATACTGGCAACGCGCTAAGTTCAAAGATCAAGGATGATGCAAATTGAGTTTTAACAATATATTATCTAATAAATCTAGAATACATATTTACATTTGATATTATCTGATCAATTTAATCATATTGGTTTTTCAATCAACAACAGATTTCTATAGTCATGATACGAAGATTCTTATACTCCAACTAAATCCAATAGAGTACGTGGAATTTAATGAATTAAACAGAAAACACCCTGAGGCACAGTTTGCTTCCATCTAGAAAGTTGACTTTCTCGCACATTCTTTCATCTCTCTTCAAATTATTTGAGAATTTATTGGAGTTCAGCTCACTCACTTCAATATTCAATATTAATTTTAAAATATTGAATGGATAAAATAGTTCAATAGGAGTGATCCTAGTTACACTTACAATGTGCAATATCGAAATATTGATATTTTTTACCCAAACCAAGGGATTATGACTATTATTAATTGTTATTATGTTAACAATCACTGTTATTATTAATTAAGAATCACACCCTGTTATTAATAATCAGTTCTATATAAAATTACATAAATTAATGGGGACTTGACTAGAATAAAACTGTGTTCAATCATGGGGAAGTTTCACAATATCAATGCAAATTCATCATAATCTCTTTATTGAAGGTACAGTACTTGATTTTCTGTTTCATCTAACAAAAGCTGCAAATTTTCCTGAGGTTTATTCTCTTGACTTGCTGTATCTTATATCTTTTGAGATTCATTCCCCCAAATCAATTCTATCTTGTTTTGATACTTATTTCGCTGTGCTCCTCGCTTTGTTTAACGTTAATTCTTTTCAAAATTAGGAAATTAATCCGAAAAATAATATCTTGAAGAATTTAGTGCTTGCCAGGGCCATTCAAGATTGGGGAGTTGATTTCGATGTTTTGTTTGTAGTGGTGGCAGCATTGAGAGTGGCGGCTGTGATCGGTGGCCACCCCTTAACACACAATTTATAGACTGCCTTCTATTTTGAGCGACGGAGGAGTAAAGTCTCTTAATAAGCTGCTGTGCAAAATTAATCGATCTCGCGCTATTGTGACAATCATATTAATACTTTTTAATGTTGCTCTGAATCGCTTCCAGGTCGCAATCGTGAGAGGCGTCGAGAACCGGCGACCAGTGGAACAAAATCGTCTGTCGTCCAAACTGACTCGTGTTCTGCGCCTATAAATTATTTATGATTTATGATAGTCGGTTAGAGCAGCTCATTCCTGCTGCATTATTAATCTACCTGTCCGAAAAATGCTAGACGAAGCGAAGCGGTCACTAGTATTTATTCACCTCACTACTGGGAGTCACGGCTTCTTAGATAGCCCTCAATGAATCTCGTCGAATTATTTCCACAACTCTTGTTGAGCATGAACTATCAATGCGTCATAGAATTCAGCAAAAGTGATGGTCATAAGACAAAAATACTTGAGTGATGTGAATCGGCGATGGAAAGTGAATAAAATGGAAAATAACAATAATTATTCTCAGTTGTAATAATTAAGAATTATAAAGAATTGAAAAAAGGGAATTCTCAAAAAAAAAATAACACCAATTCATCGGATCGAAATAGAATAGACCTACTTCATTTTCATGATATGAAAACTGGTTTCTTAATAGAACTATCATGTCAATTAATTGGTTTCAATGAAAGATTGATTCCACGATAGTATCACGAACTCTTTATCAGATCTTTTTTCAACGATTCACATTTCATCACTCATTGGATCATTAGATTCAATCAAGAATGAATTTTTCGTGAGGCAACACATTCGTTTACAAATTTCACCGTTTCTATTTCAGACTAAGTCATCTTCTCGCTGAACTGATACTTCAACCAATAAAAGAAATCCCAATTAGTAGAATTCGGACGAATTTTGGTTCTTACTCTGCTCTTCTTCAGAAGAGATAATTTGTCTGTTTACTGTTACGAGTGACACTTTGGTGTCTTTGAGTGAAAACTTACGAGCCGTTGATCAAATCAGTATTGAATCCAAAGATAAAATAAAAGTCCTTTGATTTCGATGCCAAAAACATACATAATCTCTTAATGGTGGTTTCAACTGCTATAGTCTCTCAAGCTTCTCAATCACCAAGATACGAACGTTCTTAACGATAATTTATTGTAAATTCATTATTCTTTGTTAAAGAAAGAATATAGTTACATGATTGGAGGCAAGGACAGATAATATTCTTATTATTCCGGACGAAAAGCCAACAACTATAGGTGAAGTGTAGTTGATCTATGAGGGAAAATAGGCTCTCATTGATAATGTTTTGTATATGTTATATTTATTCCTTAGTAGTGTCAACCCATAAAAAATTGACGTATCAGAAGGGATCTATTAGAAACATTGTGAATCAACAGTCCAAAGTCTTCATTAAGTTACATCATTCACCTATCATCATTCAGTTAAAAATCTCAGTTAAGTGTTTGTTAATTATTATTTTTTATCAAGTACTGTAACCATGTTTGAATAATTCAATTGGAGCAATAACCATCTCAGAATTAATCAAAATGAGCGGAAAGGTAGTTAGTTCAATTATTGGATAAAGTTGTGTTGGCTTATTTGGAAGACATAAGAGAATGTGCGAAATTCCAAAAGCTTATCAGATATGTATCTAATAACTCATAAGAGTGATTGAGTATAATACAGTATATGAGTACATAAAGTAGAATACATATGTTACTCTCTGAGAATTGAGAAGGACCTCTACCCTGCAATTGATTTGGGTATCGGTATTGGCCTACTAGATAGCATAGTCAAATACCGAGATGTGATATTGATGTATTTTGATGTTATGGTCAGAGTGGGGGTTGACTAGTGACTGGCAAACAGTGATGGATGTCCACTTTGAAAGACGAACAGAAAAATGAATTGCAGTGTTGCACAGGTTGGCCCACTGCCAGTGTACGGAAACCCCCACAACCTCAGCGATACAACCGTGAATAAGGCGGTAAATAATTAGTTCGTTTATAGAGCGAATAAATTAAAAAAAAACATATATAGAAAGGGAAGTTGAAGCTGCCGTAGAAGACAAAAGTTATTCGAGGATTTGTAGAGCCAAGCACTGAGAAGAACATCAAGTGCGCGCGTGCGTGATTCATATAACACCAATAAACGTGAAATTCTTTAAATATCAATAGTTCAGAAGACCCTATAGTTTAATCGATCTGTTTCTCAATTTTTTCAGGTCTTCGAAAATCAATTGGAACAAATAAAAAAATATAATGATTTTACCTAGAATCATAAACAATGATTCTTCAACCTACAAATTCTGAAAAAATTGAGGATCAATGTTAGAAAGGAAATCAGGAAAAGTTAATTGAAAGGATTTTCACTTATAAAGTATGTTAAGGCTTCTACTATTTTAAGTGACACTTCGGTGTCGTTGAGTGGAAATTTACGCATATGTTACAAAAATGATAGTCATGATAATGTTAATGCTAGGCTACTACCAAGGCCTTGGGAAGAAATGCAATATTTCTCTGATAACACAATGATGTCCATATCATTCAAAGAAATAAAATAATTTCAATGACCATTCTCATTCTAAAGCGGGTATCGGATCGTGTTATGCTTTGAGATTTTGAAAGCCCGCTCACAACTACTTACACATATGGTATGTGTGTAGGTTAGCTTTTTTCCAAACGTTTATAAAATGCATGTATCTTCTGATGATTCAGAATGAAGAGCTCTTATTCCTAATAGTTTTATCATCATTTAGCCTACTGTGAAATGGAAATGTTTAAATTGAGTGTAATCGTAATTAATTCTGAGCAAAAATAAAACTCCTATTAACAGCGGTTGGTTGATATGAAATAAAAAACCAAGCAGGAAAACAATGAATGATTCATTAAAGCAAAAGGAAATTTGGATGAATGGTTGGTTGTAGCTCACTGGATGTCACCTGTCGTTTTTCTATTTTTATAACAGAGAGAATATTATTTAGATGTGGTCTTGCTCCCCATTCAAATCATTCCCTCTCATATTCATCCTTTTCCTTGTCACTCTTTTCAGTTTTCAATAGGATCCTTTTGCATTTTGGCTCCTGTCGTCAACTAGTAGCCTCCCTCATCTTAACGCACAATTTGAAACTAGAACAAAGATGGCTTCGTTTTGATATATAACTTCTGTCTAATTTCCATGTCATTCTCTCTCTTCACTTGCATTTCTTCTCATCTTCTCTTCTCTTTGTGGTCAACTCGTGGTGTGAATCTCTCATTTAATTCAATCCATATCCCAAAAAATTAATGCATCTCAATATTTACTGCTCTGTAAAGTCGGATTTTTTGTATATTTAATTTCAGAAAGTACTTCATGCGTCATGTAATTCCAGGGTCTCTATAAAAACGTAATTATCATATTTTACTACAGAATACGGGCAGTGTGTATACTGTCTCTATTCTATCAATCACAAATTAAGAACGGAGGGAATTTGGTTTTCTTGTTGAACAATTCAATCAGTAAATTTGAATTATTATCATAGTTTGAAAAATACTTGAGAAATTGAATTATTGTCGTATCAATTGGTATTGGACTATTATACTTTCAATACTAATGCTTAGTTTATCAAAAACTTTGTTGAATTTCAATTCCTTCGTCGAAATTTAGAAAACTCTCCGTTCCTTATACAAAAACTTACCAAACTTTCTCTCCAATAATAACAAAACGATCTGAACTAATTCTTTTCAGAAGAACAATAAGTTGATAGTTACTTGATTGTTTAATTGTTTTTAACTCTCTCTATTATTATTTGTCTCAGCCACTGTATCCATACGACATGTATATAGCGGGAGATAAAATCAGAGCTTGATACTCTTCCTTTGATGCGCTTCATTTGATCTCAGGATGACAGGAATCACTTAGAATAATGATAATTAGCCTATTTTCTACTCCTTCCCTCCATTATCAACAGAGCTGGTTGTCCTCTCGATCTTATCACCTTGCCTCCAACACACTAATTAGGGCCTCATCCTTTTTTTGTGTCGAATACCGACATGTTAGGGGAGGTTTTCAATGCGATACATTGTTTCTCGTGTATCATAGTAATCAACAACTATACGTTGATTGCCAACCGAAAATGGAAAAATAAGACTACTAATTGGACTAAATAGACGGTCGATTCGATAAACAGAAGACTAGATTTTTTAATCTTCAAAAGCTACCGCTTTGATTTAGCTTAAACACTGTACAGAAAGCCACAATCCTTTTTCAATAAACCTCTTATTACATTACGACCAAAAATTCCTGTTCAGTCCTACTAAACCGTTGTGTCAAATTAATGTTATTTCATATCTACATATTAGTTCCAAATGGTCATCATTTTCCTAGTTATCATTCATGATGATAATAGTAAAGTATTTAATCAACCAGAAAAATAATAAAGTATAACTTACAATTTGTTGAGTTGAAGCGATTCATTGTTTCTGTAAACTGGAGGTGGAGTCGCTCTGTTAGGAACTGAACAGGTCCCTGTAAAAGGATATATTCGTCAATTAGAAATTAATTATTACATCAATTAAAAAACTAAACTATACTATTATTGTAACAATTATAACAAAAAAGAGTGTAATTCATTAGAAAATTACAGTCTATTCTCTCAACAAATATACTTGAGAATTTTACATTAATTCATATTCATGCTTAAGTTTGAATCTGGTTATGAATGTTGTAAATTAATATAGGATGGTGGATGTTAAATTAGAATCGAAGTCAGAAATAGCTGACCTATGTTTCTTTACTGCAACTATCGGATAAGCGTATCATCCTGAAACCCCTATCTACAAGTGTTTCTTTACTGATTTTCAAGGAAGTCAAAGAAAATGATTATGTTTTTAAAATCCTTGGGACAGAAGACAATGTAATAAAAGTTTATTTAATTTTTCTTGGTGGGGTAAATAGCAGAAGTGATTGCGTTGAGCTCTAGTGATTTATATGGGTAGTTATTATACACTTTTAATATAACTTCCAAATATTAGTGTAACATGCATAATTTATTGTGTATAGAGAAAATAATGTATTCCAATTCGGGAGTCCCATCAATATTAGAGTATACTTGGTCGTCGTATTGTGGTTGATGGGTCCTAGAGGCCCACTTTCGAAGATCAAGGGGGATGAGGTCATGGTTGGATTCAATTTAAATTCCGGTCCCCATACATCCTCATATGTACTTATTTCATACGCACATTAGTCATAATAAATATGCGTGTGGCCTCCTGGATTTCTCTGGCGGTTGGTTGTAGCACTTCTCACTAAATAATGTCACCCAGCAAGTTTCCTGGCCTGAAAAGAGGTTGAAATAACTGCTCCGATTATAATAATATAGATGATGATGGTGTGGATAACATTCCGGATAATCCT
The DNA here is from genome assembly GCF_014356525.2 of Nilaparvata lugens. Classification (NCBI taxonomy): domain Eukaryota; kingdom Metazoa; phylum Arthropoda; class Insecta; order Hemiptera; family Delphacidae; genus Nilaparvata; species Nilaparvata lugens. The sequence goes on from NC_052504.1 coordinate 32,925,952, forward strand.
CCATAGCAGGGGAGAAACATGTGTGGAGCACATGTGAGATCTGTACACACATCATACTTAATTGCTTTTGCTATTCCCCTTTCTGTGTTGTTTCTTCTTGTACAGAAACAACGTACAAGTTATGATTGATGTTTATCTTTGTGGCTGCTTTGCTCATTGAGTGGACCATATTCTTCTTTCAGCTTCCCTCCCTGCTTTGTCTGCAGTCTCTTCTTTCTCTTTCATCTTATTCTTCCAATATTCCAAAACTATAATAATTGCTCAAAAATTAAAATTCGGCATTTTGAATTTTTCCTTCAAATTCTCAGAGAATACATATCCTATCCTTACATGGAATGAGTTTGAAAATAAGTAGTTGATCCTTGGACAATAAGTTTGCAATATTTGGAATACTCGTATATGGTCAAAGTCTTTTATTATATGTAGCAACCATTAAAATATTGTGTATCCAATTTAGATTACGGAAAGTTGTATTTCTTGTAATATATTATACATTCAAAATCTCAAGGTATACACTAACCTCCTCCTCTTATTATAAAAAGTTGTGGGTTTCCAATGCATGTTTTTATATAAATCTTTTTATAGAAAGTGGGATAAAAGTAACTGATTACGAATGAAATACGATAATGCGAAGAAAAGTATTCACTATTTTCAAAGCATTATTTGGAAAAGAGAGATTGTAACAAAACCTCAAAAGAATCACATAGTTTGCAGCAACGGCGGGCTTAGCTGTTATTATTCTTTCGGAAGAATCGTAGTCTTCAATTTAAAAATAATACCAATGCAATAAACTAAGGTGAAATAATGTTGGATCTTGTACATCTTAATAGCTGGAAGGAATATAAACAAAACTGTTAGATGAGATACAAGGAATGATAGAAATCGTTTCTCGAATTTTTTAAACAGTTCCGAGACCGTAAATTTGGGTTCATAGTTGAAAAGAGGATTTTTGGAAATTTAAAGTCCGGCAAACAAATACAGCAGACGCATGATTTAGGTAGCATTGGAAACGTGGAGAGGACTCTTTTATTGGCATCGTAAACTACGGCTCGCTTAGATCATGACAGTCGCTTTTTCCTTTTTTCCGGAAGCTGCAGCCTGCAGCGTGGGCTGGGCACTAACTAGTCGAGTGGTTTGTCTCACGTCATCCAACTTATATTCACAGCATTCGAAATCAATCCTGCCATATATCATTACGGACGGAAGTTTTCGCGTCGATTCGACTCCTATATGGAAGTATTTCAGCTATTTAGGAGGGATCATTCAACTCGAAAGAACAATCAATTGTATCACAATGGTGAGATCTAGGTCTATTCAAGCTGAAATATTTATTGGTACGTATTCATAAGTCACACAAACAAGTTGTAATGCTGTTACCCCTTTTCTTAGCTCTGGAAAATGAAAATGAGCAATAGATAGAAACTGTAAGTAGGCTACTTCCTCTTATAGATTAGCCTCCATTTGTATGTTGAAGAATATATCTCATTTACATTATTCGAATGCGAATCAGTTATCGATGAAACAGATTCTTATGTAGCCAAAGTAATCCAATTAATAAGAAGATTTTTGCTTGCAGCGTACTTACCAAATAATTTGTCTCATCGGAGGTTCCTGCGCTGGAACTGGGACTGCTGGAGTCGGTGTGCAACAGGTGTTCCAGAGCCTCAATGTAGTCTATTGCGTTCCTCAGGATTTCAACTTTAGCCAGGCGTTGGCTCGGATTCGAACTTGTGCGTCGCTTCAGCATCTCGAATGCTTCGTTCACCTGTAGAAAAACAATTCCTTGAAATAAGAATCAAATGAAATACGAATTATACTCCTATTCTTCTAGTTAGCAAATGACCAACTTCTTTTTTAGTTTCCAGTATGTACGATTGTTCCATATTTTCGAATTTTCTAGGGTCATATAATTGAAAGTAATACAAATAGATTTAATTCACCAATCAGGTACCATGAGTGCTTATCAATGTACATGATTGCTCACATGAAGCAGTGTTCAGCTCTTGATTGTCTAACTACTAGACTGTCATCGATCTCAATCTTGAAAGTAGAAGTATAATTTTCAAAAGCAATAGTTAATGTGATTGTGAGCCAGTTTTATTCAACAGCATTCGTGAAAAGATTTTTGTGGCATCAAAATGCCCTCTTGATAGTTCTCCTCCTTGTAGTCTTCAATACTTGGTTGAATATCACACAATCTCTAGGCAAGGCTTTTAGGCTTTTCATTTCTACCTTGATCATCACTTTGGTTCATCCACTTTGGCTTATACGTTTCTTGAATTTATAGAGTGAAATAAGAATATATGAACTCAGTACGATATACTATATACCCTGAGAAATACTATAGTATAAAAATACTGAACCCTGAACGCACCTTTCTCAGCCTTCGCCTCTCTCGTAACGTAGCAGCTTTTCTCCTATCGACCGTTACCGTTTTCCTCTTACATGCTTTGCAAGCCCACAGCAAACACCGGCGTCCAACCTCCTGCAAAAATTACTCAAATTCTACTGATTTGTACAATAATGAGAACAATAAAAATAGTTGAGAATATTGCTATGTTGAAGTACACAAGTAAACTGGGCTCGTAGAGCCTATTGAAAATTTCATCAAATCAAACTGCGAAAATAGTCTGTGCTGATCCATGCCTTCAAGAACTGAAAGGCATATGTCCTTGAGAATAACAAATTACTCTAATATTTGAGGTATGTACCAACAGAAGGAGTAAATCGTTTTCTCTCTAAAAATATCATAAGTCTCTCGTGATCTATAAACCAGAGTTTTATAGGAAACAATGAAGTAAGAATAATGTTTTTGAAACAAATCGAGTTTTAACTTAATCCATTTGTATAGAATGTACGATAGAGAATAATAGATGAACAAAAAGCAAGAACTGATTTGTACAATAATAAGAACAATAAAAATAGTTGAGAATATTGGCATGCTGAAGCACTAAAGTAAACTAGGCTCGTAGAGCTTAAGCAAGTGAACTCGGTTTAAAGAATATTCAAAAATAATAAGGTGGAATACCTTCACAGGAATAGAACTACAATGATGAAATCAAGAATTTTTTATTATAATTTTCACAGTTTTGAAGCCACTGACGTAGTGATACTGTACAGTCGACCGAAAATGCTGCAAAGTGCCGTACCGAGTGAAGTTCGGGTCAGTTAAATCGGAATATCGAATGAACGAGGCTTTACTGAATAAATTAATTCTTCTACTTACTTGTGCCTGATCATGCGAATGTGACGGCTCAAGAACGTGGTGTTCATCTGAAGATGCTGTTGAGTTTTCATCTTCTTCTGTTAATCTGAGAAAAGATTGCATATTTTGAATCATGTTTACTGAGTATTTTCATAGGAGATCAACTCTCCAATTACTGTATTTTATCAAAGCCATATTATTCAGTAGGTATAAAACATGAAAAAATAACCACAACCAAATTGTAAGAACTGACTCTCCACTCACAGATTCAAGTCTTTGAGTTGAATTTTATAAATTTGTACTATGTTTTTGTGGATAAAAAGCTATTTGATTTGATTTAAATATATATTTATACAAAATAGGCTATCTTAGGCGAGCTCCTTCGTTCATTATGGGTTACAAGAAACTAGTATTTCAAGAACAAAAATATATCATAGCGATCGGTTAGGAAGAGAAGTTTCTCAAATCATTTCTTGCTATACTTTCTAATATAAAATAAGTATTTTGATTAGGTTTTCCAAGCCTCATCCCCCACTGAATATTTGACAGTATTTTACTATGGAGGCGAGCCATCTTCCAGTAGCCTACATATTGAAGCAAAGTTCGTTTATCAAGATACATCAATGTATCAGTACGGTAACCAACATTTTCGCAGCCCAATTCAGATTCAGCATTCAATTCGTAATTCAGGCAGACGAAACATTAAAAAGCTAACTATGCCTTGAATAAATAACTTAAGATGAAGTGATCGAAAGAATATTCATATAATTTGATATTCAATTGAATTGAAACATTATTCCTTAGAATTGGCAAATAACATTGGTCTGAGAGTTTTGTTCTCCAGCAACGACTCTACAACTTATTCCACATTCACAAAACATTTATCGAAATAAGTTTTGAAAACTGAGGGTACAACGTTATCAGCTAGTCTCTTCATAGTTTTTATAGTAATTATGGTAATAATTATGTATTTCGCTCCTATGATTATCATCCAAAGTTCATGATAATTGTATGTCTGATTCATCCACATCAACCATTTCCAACAATCTTATTATCTAAGAAATAAAAATACATGTGTACAAGTGTAAAATGAAGTGATCTTCTATAAAAAAAATCTGGTGTGGCGCACTCACACAACTTTCCTTGCCATTATGAAAATTGATCAACTGAAGTTAGTGTTCCCGCGCATATCAAATCTACTATTCTAAGATCTGAGACAGCTGGTCAGACGAAGTCTGCTATCTCTTCATAGTGAATGATTTAATAGAAACAACAGTTGCCAACAGTTTGCAATTGAATAATCTTATTTTCTCGCATTTTGAGCTTATTTTAAATTTTAGGTGAAAATGTTACTGAACATAAATTGTATAGATTTTCATGCTGAATCTTTTCCACTTGAATTTTTTTGTTTAAATTGTATCTGAAGCCTGATAATTGAGAATCTAAAATCAAACTTTGCATAGATGGGGCGGAGCTCCTGAAATTTTTACAGATATGGGACTTGTGGCAGTTGATAGAGCTTATCGATGACTATTCTAGGTATAACTTTAATCAAAATCGTTGGAGCCGTTTTCGAGAAAATCGCAAAAAACCCTGTTTTTTCACCATTTTCGCCGTTTTAGCCGCCATCTTGAATCGCATTCGATCGAAATTGTTCGTGTCGGATCCTTACAGTGTAAGGACCTTAAGTTCCAAATTTCAAGTCATTCCGTTGATTGGGAGATGAGATATCGTGTACACAGACGCACATACACTCATACACACACACACACACACACACACACACACACACACACACATATATATATACAGACCAATACCCAAAAACCACTTTTTTGGACTCAGGGGACCTTGAAACGTATAGAAATTTAGAAATTGGGGTACCTTAATTTTTTTCGGAAAGCAATACTTTCCTTACCTATGGTATAGGGCAAGGAAAGTAATAATATTAATAATTACCAACATATGATTACCGGTAGGTAGGTACTTATAATTGATTATTAGACTATCATTTGTATTAATACCGCACTGAAAATGCTGTCAATATTATATTAATCTCCAAAGATATTTTTTGACAATGGTTGAATCTTTTGACCATTTTGAATTTTTGGCAATGGTTGATGATTTTATTTCAATGAATGGGACAATAGTTTGTATGAATGTGTTGGCCTACTCACGTAGATCGATTGTTGGACCAATCGACAGCCACCCCACTCCCACTGCTGCTATTGCTGCTCACACTGCCAGCCTCTGGGCTCACACTGCAACCACGCACCTGAAAATATTATCATTTGTGAGATTTTCGCTAAATTCCTAGTCGTAACACTACTGACAAAAAATGAATTTCTCCTTTGCAATTTTTCCATCTCCTTACAGAAAATGTTATTCCTAGTTTCCATTTACTGATCACCCTTATGATAATAATAATTCCTCAGTAATCAATCACAATTTATCACCTCTACAGGTTTTCCAATTTCTATTCAAAAACTTAGATTGTTCACAATAAATATTTTGTAAATATCCACTTGTAAATATATTCTAAGAGACTTATAAATTCATCTATATTGTGAAAGTGTATCTCAAGAAAATCACATTGATAATTATTGTTTGTTTTTTTAAATAATAATAATGAATTCGATTGATTAATTCGTTCAAATTCTAAATTCAACTACCACTCATAATATGTATTGAGTTTTCAATTCACTCAAGAATACACAATCATAACGGAATGGAATGATGGCAGTTTTGATAGCTCTATTATACCTACCAACCCTAGAAACCACATCCAAAAATTCGATAGCAACACGTACTAGACCAAAAACAACGAAAACATGAAACAACTAAAACATGTTTTGATATCAACGAAAAGATGAACATGGACTTTTAACTACGTTCGGTACTGTTCACCTATAGAAGTTGAGCTTCTCTTGCTAAAAACGCCGGTATAGTATTATTCTAGAAAATATTGTAACGTGAATCCACGAAATATTCGTATTCATTTATAAATCTAATTCAATTCAATATTATTGTTAATGTTAAAATGTGATTATTGATACTCGCTAGGCCATGCTAAGTGGGCTACAATCACAACTCATGGAAATTATATTTTGATTGTGACGGTCACTTTCACTGTCACTGATATATAAGAATCCAGCTTAATTCGTTGGATGTTGAACTAATGTTGAGGCATTTTTACTCTGAAAAAACTTATGGAAATGTCCTTTCTTGTGTTTTAAGATTGTCATTTTTTATTTTTGTAAAAATCTTTAGTTTGTCATGAGATTATTTCAATCCTGAGTATTTCGAATATCAACTTGATTTTGGATATACAAACAAACATCCAAATTAAATGCTATAACATTATTAATGCTTTCATGGGGGTTGACATAATTTAATTTGAATTTTCGGTTAATAATTATGATATATTCTGCATAAATTTCCCAGCTTAGCTTAGCTCAGACATTGTTCAACAATTTTGATAAAATTTTATAGTATTGAATCATTTTTTACTCTTAGGAGCCTGCAATCTGCAATAAGCTCAGCAGTTGAGAGAATGAAGAAGACTATTTATTCCTATTTTCAGCTGAACTAGGAACGATGTGAGATAGAGCCTCTTTTGTTGCAACGATCTCATTAAATTTCCTAGCCTTGTTCACAAAAGACGATTATTTTCAATCTTACCCATGCTTAACTACGATTTGGCAGTATATCAGGAGCTATTCTACTCGTAAATTTAACCAACTGTCAAGCTGTCTTTAACTCCTCATTCGATTTTTGCTGTTATCATTCACCAATCCCAACAGATACACACATTTAACCAGAGAGCCTTAGCTCAATATATGTTTGTTCAAAATACGTTATGAATACATATCAAAGGTTGAGAGCATTACTTGAACTCATTAATTTAATCAGTTTGAGCATTTGCTCAAAAGTAAAAAAATAAAATAAGTCATTCTTGTGTAATGAATACATGAAAATTGAACACTGTATTCAGAGCTGAATTCTTTAAGGATGAAATAATTAGAAACAATAATATTAGTTATGTTGTAATCTCTACTTGTAATGTTTCAATTCCAAGAAACTTTTACGAAATTCAGGGTTTAGACGCTCAAGGCATCATCTACACCCTACTATAATAAAGGGAAGAACTGGCTTATACACGTACGGGATAGGAAAATTAAGTTTGACTCATTATCACGACTGAACTATTGGCTGATTAACTTGAAATTTTTTATAAAGATTCTTAATTTACCGAGGATGGTTAAAGGCCTCTTTTCAATTTTTAAAGATTTCATTACATCAATAGACCCTTGCGGAGCACGGGTCACCTGCCAGTCCTCAATAATTGAAGGTTGAGCTTGACCTTCAATTATCAAGGATAATGTGTTGAGCATCAAAACCCTGAGTTTTGTGTCAGTAAAACATCAACAGTATGAAAGACAGCACATTTTATTCTTATTCCATCATACAGTACATTGAAATTCTATGGAACTGGATTTTATCTATCAATTTTTATAAACTAGTTCATAGTAAGTTCAATATCAATAATAGAATGGTGAAATCTATTTGGTTGATTCAGAACAAGCTTTTACATAACTCTCTTACTGTAAGAACTCCAATAACTTTCTACAAGAGCATGCGACTGAAAACAATAATTGATAGTTTTATATCAATGAAGTATTAGTAAAGTGAAGGATTCCAGTATGATTGGTCATTTGTGTGACCAATAAAGTAGATGTTTCTATATTATTTGGGAGACATTTAATATTATCTGTGAATACTTGATAAGAGCATTCATTTTTGTATTGTATTTAAGATTAAATTTTGCGTACCAGTGATCAATCAATAATATAAGAAATATTACTGGTACAGATCTCAATAAAATTCACTGACAGATCTTAATAATGTTGTATGAATGACAGAATCTCAACTAATCTCTGTTGCTGTGAAGTGCAGTAGCCCGCCCCGATTCCAGTCTAGACATTTCACATTTCACACTATCAATTACAAGGATTTAAGATACCGATTGTCGATTTCCGGAGAGCGTTTGCCTGAGTGTCCTACTAATAGAACTCAAGTTTGCTTCTATTCTAGGACCAATCCAATAATTAACAGAGGATCAGTATATGGATGTGACAACAGTTCAAAATAAAGAGGAGGCAATGTTTTCATGAGAAAACTCAGTTGAATCGTATCCAAGAGATCCTCGAATGATAATTCACTGCACTAGAATCTCTTTTCGTCGTGGTTTTGTTTGTGAGGCGTTGATAGTATTTCAAGTCTAATGTGCTTCACACAATAGCCAAGACAATAGCAGAGCTCAATACGTTTTGCAGTGTCTCAGGACTTGAGAAAAACTTTACACTGTTCAAAATAGTTCCGTACATTGTTTCAGGAGAATCATAAACTTAGTGGAGCTCAGCCACTTAAGCTTATCCAATTATTGTTACTTGTACTATGAAAACACTATAGTACAAATCGAGTTCAAAGTACCCAATTAGAAAAACGCAAATCAACTGTTAATTGCTTCAAGTTGCGTGAGTTAATTGAAATCTCACGTTATTGATCACGTTAGGAAAAAGATTCTTTCAATAATATTCAACATGATTGGTAATAGATTTGGAGCATGCAGATGAGATGTGAACTTATTTAAAGAACCATAACTATGAAAAATAAATTATAGGAGATGATTTTTCTTTGTAAGCTGCAGACAATTCGCATAGTAAAATAATTATTGCTCATAATTTGATGAGTATTTGAAATGATGATTGAGAGAATTTTGAAAAGGTACAACTTATATTGTTTTCTATGTACTTGGGAAAACTCAGTTTGGATCCTTCTCCTTATCACGGTGCTTGGAGACCTGAACTGATATATCAATCATGATAAACAATAATCAAGAAACATAATGATAAAATCAATTCTGAATTGTTTGTGTTGGCTGGAAATTTCAAAAGCTCAATAGTATTATCTTAATAATCTATTAATAATACTATTGTTCTATTAGGAATATTCTAACAATACTATCTATGAATTTTGTAAGAGTGTTTGATGCTCAAGGGAAATGGATATAGTTATCTGTGAAAACTTACAGGTGTGAATGAGTCGGGTGAATGCCAAGGAAATTTGTTCCTGGTGGATGCATCCCTCTGATAGTTTGCGCTCTCTTCCTGAAAAAATCCACAACTCCTGTTGTCTGGATATTGTCTGGTAGTAGCCAAGTCCTGATGACTCGATCCTCTGATCTCGCCACAACTCTGCTGGCACCTAGAATCACTTCTACTGTATCTCTCCGTGGCTGAGAACTCAACTTCAGCTGGAATGTCAGTCTGTTGCTCTTTGGCAATATGCATGTTATCTGATGATAACTGAGGATAGGATTGCTTGAATCGATGATCATACACGTTGCTCAACATTTTGCTGTTATTTTGAACTATTGGTTCTTGAACTATTCTCAGATCTTCTAATCACTTGTTATATTTATCTTCCTTTGTGATGAATGTGTTACCTTACTAATCCACCAACATTTCTGAACAAAAATTAATCTTTTATTTTCCTCTCATTTTTCAATAAAAAAAAAACAATTTTCCCTAATCATATAACACCGAATTTCACTCACTGACTTGAAACATTCAATTTTCCTCAATATACAAGATAAAAGGCTATTTACTTAGATTTAGTGTCTTGTATTAGTAGAAAATTCATGAATAGAAATTAACATTCCTAATATAGGCATTTACACTTATTACACGTAATGGTTTTTCTGAAACGGTTTGAGACATTCTTGGGTTTCTGTCTTTTATCACCCGAAAATCACGATTAATGTTCACCAATTTCCAATAAAACAAACTTCATTTTTTAGATTTGTTTCATTTTCAAGCTATTCAGATATTTCACGCTTTCTCAAGTGTTTCATTAATTTGTTCTCTTCAAAGAACCGTTCGCTGATTTGATAGTGATTCAAACACTCACGATTTCCCCAACTTCTGTACTAGTTCTCACACCTTAATGTGTTTCACTTTTGTACTCTCTTATCGTGTTTTTATCAAGCACTGGAAATTAATATTTAAATTTTGTTGAGTCTTCAATGTGGATAGTAGAGAATGAAGGATGAAAAAATAGAGGTCCAATATTGTAGAATCTTTAAACGATACAGGAGAATCAACAAATTCACACGCTTATCAGGAAATCGTAGAGCATGAGATTAACACGGGCACCAATTTGAACGTGTCTTCAGCTAGCTAAACCACGCGGCAACTGATTTTCAAAAAAGTTGGGTTTTCAAATTTAGCCCAGCAGGCCGCCCCGTCGCTTGACTCCGCCCCCTGCACGCCCCCTAAACACTCTCTCAATCTTCTAAAGTCTTAACACTTACTTATTTTTTCTAATCCTCACTCATTTATTTCTTTTTGCTTGTGACAATATCGCCCCACTCACTTCTCTGAAGTTTGTTATGAGGATGGAATATGACGAGATTCATGAATGTGGGGATGAAATTGGTGGGGGTGGGGATGAGAATGAATCAGAACCACTGATAAACAGATAATCCTATTGGTTGATGGAAGTACGCAACGTGCTGCATGATGTGGAGTACGCAAAACACAACTAACTTAGATGATGATCAGCCACTTCCAAAATTTTGATAATTTTGAAGCGATGTTGATGGACATTTGAAGCTTATTTGTCATAAGCTATGGATATTGAGAGTAGTTTTACTTAATTATGTTTGTCTTATGAAAGTTACAACTCAGTTGTGGAATTCACTTGAAGTGGATAGCTAGCTATTCCTACTTTGAAGTCATTGGTTTTTGAATTCGCTTATTTTTCCATGGGAATAGAATCAATATACTGAACATAATTCATATCAATCAAGAGCTTGTATCACTCTTGAAGAGAGAATTCTCCATCAAACTAGTCTTTATTAATTTGAGAAAAATCGATCAATTATATTTTTCATTAAGAGACTTAACTCGTCAATCGAGCTTAATCTTATTAACTCATCAATTTTAATTACATGTTATTCAAAACAAATTTCGATAACACTGTCCAATCTCTCTCATTAGCTAAATTCAATTTGAACTAATTAGAATGTATTCAAATAACTGTTTATGGAAAAAAATAAATTTCTGCTAATGTGAGAAGTGGTCAAATGAGGATTAGGCCTACATAAATCAGGAGGTAACCTGCCAGAGCTAAAGAATTGGAACTGATTTTTAAAATTCAATGTTATCTTGTAGGTAGATAAATAGAAATAGATTACAAAGCAATAAGTTCCTTCATGAATAAAAGCCAATTTGATTCATAAATAAGGAGTTTCTCTGATAAAACCACACTTCTTGATTGAACCACTCGTATGATCTCTATTTTGAAATACTTTTGGGAACAGATGAACTTTTTATTCCTATATGAAAGAAAATCTATCTCAGGTCTCAGGATATGAAGACTGAATTCTTTTCAGGTCGTATTGCAGAGTTATTCTATGACTGTTTTTGTAATAATTCGAACTGATATGCATGTTCTTCAATTAATCTAGCCTCAATTTTCGTGATTCAATGATGAAACGAAGTATTAGCTGTACTATTCAAAAATATCCGAAGGAATTGGAATAATACACATCAGAGACATGAACTTCTCCTTACTCTCAATTGACAATCTAAAACCTATGAGTCTTCATCTTGTCGAAGAATCTGGTTAATATCCATAGCAAATAAAACCATCAGGTGGGAGCATCATGATTTCCTCCCTTGTTATAGGGCGCCTCTCCTACCTTTATAGTCTCGATTCACCCATTAAACTTACTCAGAATTCGAGCTACTATAGAAGCTTACTTCAGGCTGCTATTCAGGTGTTAATCATTATTCTTTCGAAAGCCCACTCACTTGAAAGCTATTCGTATTAATTCTATATTTTCCCCATTCCAGTGAAGAGATAAGCAAGCCCTGGTGGAATGAACTTCATTGGCTCTTCACACTTTCAATGCGTCAATTTATCTTACTGGCTTACTGTACCATCTCAAGCACCCTAGAATGTTCAATTATTAGGGTAGGAACAGAAAATGGTCATGTCGATATGATTTTATATTTCAGCTCGATAGTTTTTCCGTATTATACAGAGTGAGTCATATGTATGGGAACTCTTCAATAAATAATTATTTTATTTTTAAATGAATAATTGATATAGTTCAATCAGCCGCCATTTTGGATAAAAGTATCATAGAACATTTTTATTGATGTCATCTTTCTCGGTTTGAAAAGGCCTTTAAAATGATGTATCACACAATGGGTGTTTACATTCAAAATATTTGAGTTACAACCCCTCATTCCCTTAAAAACTAAAACTTCAATCAGCCGCCATTTTGGTTACAGGAATCATAGAACATTTTTATTGATTTTATCTTTTTTGTTTTAAAAAGGCCTTTACAATGATGTAATATACAATGGTTGCTTACATTCAAAATATTCGAGTTACAACCCCTAAGTCACCCCTCAAGAGGGGTTGTAATTCAGTTGTACGTCAAAAGGTAGAGTATTTGAACATTAACTTATCCTGAAAGTTACAGTATTATATCTACACCAGTCCCCAACTTATTAAAGGGTTCCTATATATATGACTAACTCTGTATAATATATCAATGACTCCAAGAAGTGTTCTTATCTTTGCAGAGCTGTTTAATGTTTCGTTTTCTAATTCTGTAGATATGACTTCTTTGAACTTTTTGAAAACTTCACAACCAGAAACTTGTCATTTATTCTCAATTAAATGAGACTTTGAGCAATAGCCATATTGTTATGATCATTATTATCATCATCACTTCCAAGTAAAGTTGATAAGGTGCTCTGACAGTGATAATAATAGGATATGAGTATTTAAGATATGAACCCTGCATTCTGCCCAAGCACTTGAAATAAATAAGTATCTTTTGCTTTCTTCTGACATTTTACCAAATAAGTTTGTAACAATAGGGAAGCAGCTCTGCAAGACCATAAATAAAACTATGGCTAGCACAGGTTGTCAGTGTAACAGATCTACTTTGTTTGAAATTTATCGCTATAAAGATCTTCAATGCCTCAATGTTATTATAAAAGATCGCAGAGATGTGCGAAAATTAATTTCGCAGAGCCAGGAAGGGAGGAGACGAATGAAAAGTGCATTGGCATGTACTCGTACAGCTACAGCGAGAGTGCATATTGCATTGCATAATGCAGCTGTCTCACATGTTCAAACGTTGGTTGTGATATTCACGGTAAACCATCAGCATTGGTCGAATGGGAAGTGTTGTTGTTGATTCCAAGGAATGCTGACGACCGATTCAAGTGAATCCCACTTGAGCGTGATCAATTTGTGTCGGCCTTTCTTGTGTCCATCGCTCGACTTGTCTCGGTCTACACACGAATTATTTATGCACGTCGCCATCTAATATTAAATTATAAGAGGTCGCCGTGCCGTTTGAGGATTACCCGGATAAGTCGCGACCCCGTCATGCGTCCCCTGTCACAGCCGCCCCAACCCCCGCACACCGCACCAACACACCATACAATCCAATCACCAAAGCCACCAGCATTTCGCTGTGTGTATCACCGACGCATCGTGTTTTTGCACGTCAAACAAACCCGACGCTTCCTTCATCGTCTACCAGATCCACCTAAAATTAGCCTCTCTCAGACAGCACGGACCATCACCCTGCCGAGGTCCGCAACGATATCGGTCACTGATTTTCTATTACTCGGTTATTTGCACATTATGAAATCTTACTCCACATGAAAGTGCAACCCACAAATTTTGCTCCAAATTTAATAATTCGTCATAGAAGAAAAAGTTCACTCCGTTCCAAGTATATTATAATTGAAGCAGCTAGCCTACATCAAAAATAGTTTTGGACACTGAAAATGAGGACCTTATCCATAAACGATTCTTAGCCAAGCAACCAATCAGAACGCAACGGTTATGATTAACACTTAATTCGTGCTTGGCTATATAAGGTCTCAAGATTTTTTTATATACGGCCAATGGTTCATTATATTTATTTATTTAGCGTATGGCTTCCAAGACATCAATCAGTATTCATTTCCATCTTCACTTCTTCAGGATCATAATATTGGAATGATCCCTTGTCTCAAGATATAAAAATAAACATAAAAAAACAAACATAAACCAAAAAAACTGGTAACCAAAACAATTTATTAAAATACATATATCCAGTCCATTCAGATAGGCTATTGAATCTGGAGTTGCCATCAAGAAATCGTCTTCTGTTCCTCCTCTAAAAGTTGTGATTGGGCACTCTTTCACTATGTGGTCAATCGTTTGCCTTTCCCCATACTCACAGCAGGGTGATAATATTTTAGAACCGTATTTTCAAATGGCTCTGAAAACAAAAACTTGAGCCAAGTCGATTTAGTTGCCTGTCAGTCAACGAATTAGAACGATTCTTGTGTTTGGTTGATAGGCAACAAATCGAATATTTGTTACCTAGGTGGTAGTTCTTATGAAACGTTCCTCAAAAGGGATTCCTGTTTTCCAAGTCAATATCGACTTGGAATTAAGGCTTGACTGAGCTGGGCGTAAAGCTAGTTGATGGTACAATCTGGCGATATTATGACACAATAAGAATTCTAGAGCAAAAACAACTGCATAACAGTGTAACACTGGACTGGAACTTTTATATGGCTGTAAATGGTCGGAAATGACTTGCTACTTCTCTTTATGTGAAACATATTTTTTGCCAGTCCTGTAACTTTTTTACCTCTCTTTTTTAATACATAAAATAAAAAAAAATTTATGTCCACGGCTAATCCGTGGAAAATAAATTATTGGGAATACAATGATAGTCAAACTTATCTAGATAGTATCTAGTATTAATACTAGATAGTACTTATTCTAACTAGTATTATTCAAAGTCAGATATTTCCTTACAATATATGAGAAATTTAGATAGACCAATAACTTGGTAATATTCGTGATCATGCTTCATTTTATCAATTAGCGTAATTTGCATTGTCTGAGAGTGAAAGAAAGAAAAATTGCGTTTTTTCAGAGAATATTAATTTTGAGTGAACAAAATGTCGCGTCACGTTGTCGATTTTTCAAAAGTCACCTCCTGCAAAGAAAGCCACTAGTCTTCTGATTCGAGCAAAAAGGCCAAACGCCAAATTAGATCGCCACAGATTAAATTGATCTAACAGGCTAGCTCTGTTTGTTTATTACTAGAGTTGTTTTCTGCTTTTTTCTTTGGTCACCTTCCAGCGATTATTTTGACGGCATTTCTTGTGTAATATTTATAGCACTGAAAGGACTGTTTCAGAGAAGAGAAAAATGCGAAACGGCTATTTCTAGTTGAAGAATCAATTTATAAAAAGCCAGGTTGATCAAATTTGAAGCTCACTGATATTCCGACTCATGAAATAGGCGTATCACTTCAATTTCTCTTCTAGCTCAGGACTAGAGCTGGGAGTTGATTTCTCTCGCAAGATTTTTCTCAATCTTCCAAAATAAATTACTAGATTTGACCATGAGTTTCATCTACGTAACACTTACGTGAAAAATTGATGAAAATAATATACTAACATTTTTTTCAGTCATTTCCGTGTAGCCTTTTACATGTTGTTATATTTCATGTTAAACTATTTCCACTTCGGAACCATCCCTTTCAAACCTCCCTATCAACACCAGAACCAAAGCAACTTATCGCAAGTTGACCTTAAAAGTTGTCGAAATCACCCAAATAGAAGGAAAAGGAATGGGAAACAGATAGAAATATTTTAGTTAATATCGATATTGAGTATATTTATTATATTTTCATGGTATTTCTTAAATCACTCGAATTTTATTCTTAGTAGGTACCTTTTTTCTGATTTTTATCAACACACGCTCTATTAACAGCATGTTTAGACGTATACAATATTATAACTATAGATATAATGTAATTTCCAAGTGCCAATATAAATAGTTGGAAAGCAAGCTAAAACACTACTTGATTCATTAAAAAAACTGAATATATCATACACAGTTTATATGGTAATATAATGTAGTATAATCAATATAGTAATTTTATAGAAATACTAGCCGTCAGGCTCGCTTCGCTCGCCATATCCGTCTAGCCAGGGGGCTCCGCATCCTGGACCCCCGACTGGATCGTCCAAGATTGTCCTCGCTTCGCTCGCCTGCATTTTTCGTTTGAGCTTTTTTATCATATGTTAGGCGATCCAGTCGGGGATCTAGACTAAACGTCTGGCTAAACGGATATGGCGAGCGAAGCGAGCCGGACGGCTAGTAATATAATATTCCCAGGGATAGCTCTGATTGAAGTAGCAGTGCCCAATCAATTTTTCCGCGATAAATGCATTTCAATCTTCAACTTGATGCCAACCTAATAAAGTCAACTCAACTTAATTCCAACCTGACAACATTTTTAATTTAGTTACCAGAACAACTGTTTCGAAGAGAAAACTCTTCTCTAGATTATAGTTCTATATTAAGAAATGGTATGGATATTTCAATTATAATTTTAAGATATTGGAATAAGAAGAATATACATGCTAGAAGACAAACTTTAAACCCTTGAAAACCACCCTTAGAGTTAAAATATTGCCAAAATATTTCTTAGTGCGCCTCTAAAGGGCCAACTGAACATACCTACCAAATCTAAACGTTTTTGGTCCGGTAGATTTTTAGTTCTGCGAGTGAGTGAGTGAGTGAGTGAGTGAGTGAGTGAATCAGTCAGTCAGTCAGTGAGTGAGTGCCATTTCGCTTTTATATATATATATATATATATATATATATATATATATATATAATATATATATATATATATATATATATATATATATATAGATTGATTGTTTTAACTTATGTTTTACAGGTTGGGTGATAGTATCTTGAGAGTTTATTATTCTGCTAGATTGTGTACATTAATCGAATCAATATAATATTAAGCATCATTGGAGAGGAAAATAACAACCTCAGGGTTAGAAGCTGTTGCATCTCCGACTATCCATCCATTGCTGATATTTATTATGACAACATTTACGGTGTTTTGTCTAAATATAGCGATCAAAGTGAACCGGGGGTGGAATAAAACTGCCCTATCTTTAGCAGACTGCCATTGCTCACATTGCTCAGCTGCAGCATAAAGAAAATGTGCCGCAATACTAAAAGCTCAGAGCTCGCATTTTGGGTAGGTACCCTTCGTGCCGCT
Organism: Nilaparvata lugens; assembly: GCF_014356525.2. NCBI lineage: Eukaryota > Metazoa > Arthropoda > Insecta > Hemiptera > Delphacidae > Nilaparvata > Nilaparvata lugens. Next base: position 32,943,351 of record NC_052504.1, read on the forward strand.
GGAAATTGAGGGACCAAGGGACACGTTATTTCACTTGGCAGAGTGGTGTGGTGGCTGACTCTCACTCACTCACACCGGCTGCCTCTCTCTCACTCACACACGCCGACGAACCAGAAGCACGTTCGCCTGATAAACTACTTCCGATACGAAGCTGTCAGCTGCTGACAAAGAGCTTGACACTCTCAAAAACAAGAGGGTGCTGTTAGCACAGGGCAGAGTGGTGTGGTGGCTGACTCTCACTCACTCACACCGGCTGCCTCTCTCTCACTCACACACGCCGACGAACCAGAAGCACGTTCGCCTGATAAACTACTTCCGATACGAAGCTGTCAGCTGCTGACAAAGAGCTTGACACTCTTAAAAACAAGAGGGTGCTGTTAGCACAGACTGCGATTAGAGATGGCTAGCAACCGATTAAAAATTGTTGAAAAATCATTTAAATCTCTTGGCTTGTATGGTATTAAGCTGTATAATAGAGAAACTTCAAACATACTGGAATAGTTCTTATATAGTTGTACTTATTTGCAGTTATTGGAATTTCAATCTCTTATCTCTGCTAAGGATGATATCATACAGCAGAGCCCTAGGCCCTAAGCTCATGCGTGGTAAATGAGAGCAATGATGAAGCGAAGTGATTGAACCTATTCCAGGTTACTCCCGAGCCACGAGCCACCAAGAACTGAATTTTAACTCCCAACTGCATATTAGCGAAACTTGCCTCAAGTGGTCAACCTTTAAACAGATAAATAAAAGAGCGGATCTTATGAAATCTGTATGATTAGAGACGGTTCTGACTGAGGAAATCGGCGTTCCTGAGTATTACTGTACTATGAGAATGATTTATAGGCTACTATGTATGAGCGTTTTTCTATTATCTTCAATATTACGGGATCGTGAAATAAATGGATGAGTTTTTGTGCAAAGCATAGGATATAGGCTATAGCAACAAATAAATGCTACCAATACATATCAGCTTTTGTTATTTTATTCCAGGAGGTCCCTAAACAGAGCAATAATTTCACTACGATATCGTTCAAAATGCTAAATATGCGGGAAGTACCCTATGTACAAAATAAAACTTATGCATAATGCACAACATCTCAATACGCTTATAAATGAGACAATAAGATATATTATGTATATTGTAAAATAGGGGAACTGGCTGGTGGAAATTGTGAAAAACTTTATACTTCTGTAAAACCCATAGCTGAGCACAGTATTCATAGATAGGCCATCAGGACTGTGAGAAATTTATCCAAGCCACAATAAGACATATTTGTCCAAATATTAGACTTCATAGATAGGCCATCAGGACTGTAAGCAAAGCTGGAGATACAGTAAAAGTTGAAATCTGATTTTTGTCAAGCTGTCAACCCCTTAGGTGATAGCACCATATATTACGATATTCATAACACATAAATGTCATTTCACTTGAGGGCTTCCGAAGATCTAAAAAAGAACAGAGATAGAGAGTGCTTGGTGCACCTGGTGGTTTGTTTTGCCTTCTGTTGTGCTTCAAAAAGTGCCGACACAGGGAAACACTAACTGGCACTAATCGACATCCAAACACGGTGACGTTTCCAGAGGACAAGGAGGAGCAGTTTTTTCTCTACCTCTCTTCTCATCAACTACTAAATCAATAATGTTTCAGAATGTGAATAAAGAAATCCTCACATTATGGATTATTGCCGTTTACTATGAAAGCGGTGTCTTTAAAGGATGATGTTGAAGCAGTTTATGAGTTCAGCCTGCTCGGAGCTCATGTAGTGATTTCGTTCCCCAACGATCTTCTTTGGGATCTGTGATGGGATGAGAAATCATTATTATTTTGTCTGATGTACTGAAACTCATGGATTATAGTGTTTTTGGTTGAAGAAAATGGATAAGATATTTAGATTACCTTTTGAGAGAAAAGAATTGTTGGAGAAAATTCAGTTAATGAATAAGTAGTTTATATTTCGTTCATTCGTTGTTGTATCAGAGGTTGAATTGATGTAATTTTTCTCCAGTAATAGTTATTGTATGTCATAAATATAATCGTCTGTACCGGTGAAGTGCTGTAGTATAATTTAATGGAAGAAATTTGCCTTTATCCAACAATAGGAGAATTCAAGAACCAACGATACAAAAAAAATAAATAAAAAAGGTGGAAAAATGAATAATGGTTATCCAGTAGAACTGAAACATTTCAATAAGTAATTCTTGGATGATTTTTTTTATTTACTGGTAATCAAAATTAGATAAAACGCTACTACTTCACTGTATAGCACAAAGGTTACCTTATTTTTAATCTCCCTATCATTTTGATAATGTACTTATTGTTCACCGAGCGAAGTGTGGTCTAAGATTCAAGTCGACGGCTTTGCATTTCTATATATGTTACGCATTTACGGCGAAACACGTAGCAATAGATTTTCATGAAATTTGACAGGTATGTTCCTTTTTAAATTGCGTGTCGACGTATATACAAGGTTTTTTTTGGAAATTTTGAATTTCAAGGATAATATAAAAGGAAAAGGAGCCTCCTTCATACGCCAATATTATTAGAGTAAAAATCAGACTATAGAATTATTCATCATAAAATCAGCTGTCGAGTGGATTATAAATTGCATGCAATTATCTAAATGTAAAAAAATATCTCAATGTAACTTGGTGAAAAATTAGCTGCTGTGTGGACTATTAATTGCATGCCTCATTGAATGCAATTTTTATGCACTATTAAATGAACTATTGATTAGCATGCAATAACCCATGCATTTAATAACTAAAATAACGTAGTATTGTCTCTTGACCCTTCTCTGCTTTGAACTCTGGCTGACCTGTTGCCAGTATGTCTTGAAGGAGATTAGCTTCTGATGATACACCAACCCCAACAGCCATTAGCCGTTTTCACACCGATATTTCGCCGACACGACATACAGACAGGATTTACTCTGATGGACAGTATAAGAGGAGGCTGTGATTTATAACTGCGCGAGGTCTACTGTTCACAGAACTACAAGTATAAATGAATGAAGAATAAAGTAAGTGAGAAAGATTTTTCTTTGTTTGTAGATCTGCTAAATGTTCAAATGTTTTTCATGATCTAAATCTAAATGTTCACTGTAATCTTTGCACCTAAAACTCTTTATTGTACCTATATTATACGTGTCTGAAGTGATAAGTTAATCACTGGATTCATCACCAGGGTTTTAGATTGGATTTTTTTTATCAGCTAAAATGTCTAATTTTTGTGATTTTGTAGTCAATATAACATGTATATGTACTAAATCGATTGCATCCAAAACTTTAATGACAGGCATGGGGGCTCGCAGTCATAACTTACACCGATTTGTATTTATTTATACATTCTATTTTGTTATTTAGATACAATCACAAATCTTATAAATATGCTTGAGAAGGAACATCAGGTTTGGCCCAAAACTATTCCATATGTCCAAAAAAGTAGGTTATGTTTCTACTTCAAAAAATTCAAGTTCAATTTTATCCCAAAAATAAATATTAGCAAAAAATTTTTAATTTAGAAGAATTAAAACACCAATTGATAACAGTTAATATAACATTATATTTATATAACACTTAAAACCGTAATTTTATCACTGCATTCAAAATTAATTAAGTTATTCTATAAAATTTCAAAGCCAAAAATACACACAACTTCTCACTAAATTATTATCGAAGTATTATCTGGGAATGCATGATAAAATTATACAATGCTCAATATTTGTCATGTGAAGTTTATAACTTAAGCTGGGTTACACCAAAGTTATTAACAAAATGTTAATAACATAATCCTTATAGATTCTATTAGATTGAACGGAACTTGACAAACACATATGTTCATCATATGTATGATAAGTTATGTTCAATCTAATAGAATCTATAAGGATTAAGTTATTAACATTTTGTTAATAACTTTCGTGTAAACCCAGCTTTACTGTATCGGTACAGTAATGTAAACTATGGATATGCGATGGTAATAATGGGAACACAGTAATTTATTGGATTAATGACTATAATAGGACTGATCAAATGATTAATTAATTAAAGCCTAGGATACTGAATTCGATTTAAGGAAGACTTTAATGACAGGCATGGGGGCTCGCAGTCATAACTTACACCGATTTGTATTTATTTATACATTCTATTTTGTTATTTAGATACAATCACAAATCTTATAAATATGCTTGAGAAGGAACATCAGGTTTGGCCCAAAACTATTCCATATGTCCAAAAAAGTAGGTTATGTTTCTACTTCAAAAAAATTCAAGTTCAATTTTATTCCAAAAATAAATATTAGCAAGAAATTTTAAATTTAGAAGAATTAAAACACCAATTGATAACAGTTAATATAACATTATATTTATATAACACTTAAAACCGTAATTTTATCACTGCATTCAAAATTAATTAAGTTATTCTATAAAATTTCAAAGCCAAAAATACACACAACTTCTCACTAAATTATTATTGAAGTATTATCTGGGAATGCATGATAAAATTATACAATGCTCAATATTTGTCATGTGAAGTTTATAACTTAAGCTGGGTTACACCAAAGTTATTAACAAAATGTTAATAACTTAATCCTTATAGATTCTATTAGATTGAACGGAACTTGACAAACACATATGTTCATCATATGTATGATAAGTTATGTTCAATCTAATAGAATCTATAAGGATTAAGTTATTAACATTTTGTTAATAACTTTGGTGTAACCCAGCTTAAGTTAACTTTCGTGTAAACCCAGCTTTACTGTATCGGTACAGTAATGTAAACTATGGATATGCGATGGTAATAATGGGAACACAGTAATTTATTGGATTAATGACTATAATAGGACTGATCAAATGATTAATTAATTAAAGCCTAGGATACTGAATTCGATTTAAGGAAGACTCTATAGAGTCTGACAGAACTGAATGAATCATTACAATAACGTTTTTTCTTGATTTTTTTTTCAAAAAATTTCTTTAAAACCAAATTCAAAAACAATTCATGAGCCTATTATTTGGTGTAAGTGTACGTCCAGTTTTCTTAAAACTTACAGTCAACTGTGGTATACCTAAACTCAGATACAATAAAGATTAAACAAAATAAAACCAAAACAAAAACATGTCTCACCAGTGAACAATAAGAGGGGGAGATGAATAAAAATATCGAATCAGGTATTAAAATATCGAATTATATATATTTTTAATAGAATAATAAATTTCTGTTTCTTCTTATTGTTTACCCAAGACATGTTTTGTATATTATTTTGTTTGATATATTATGTTAATCGTTTGGTATAAACTCAAGACTGTGAATTACAAAAAGTTAGCTTCTAGTAAAAACTTAGCCGAAAATAATAAAAACAAATTACGGTCTTTTGAAATTTAAAACAGCTTTGAATTATGGTCATTTTGGCGGGAACTCGCCAAGTTGTGCCAACTTTGAAAGAACTATGTGATTGTAAAAACGTTTGGAAAGTTGTACAAATTCATCCCAATGTGAGATTTAATGGATAGGTAGTACATATTCTGAACTATAATTATAATATATTTGAATTCTGAGAAGACGGAAATTGAATAATCAATGAGAAAAAATTACGAAACCATCAATGTTATACAAACATTATATTCATTGTTGGCAACAGTGACTCATTTCGTCATAATATCATGATATCAACCCACTCCACTCTAGCTGGCATTGGCAGCAATAGATTTAGAATAAATTTATTTTCGTAATGTCAAAGCCAAATTACTTTTCATTGTTCTGAAATATTAGCTGAGATTTGCTAATTTAATTTCAATTTTTGATTATTCAAACGAATTTTACCCTTCCAGCCATCCTAATGAGTGAATTAGTGTGGGGAATTAAAAATGGTGATCTTGAAATTGTTAGAGACTATGTTGAATCTAAGGTTAGTTTTACGCCCCTTCATGCATTTTTGCAAATATTATTTAGTGTAATTTTTATTTACTATTTTAGTTTTATTAAAAATAAAATAGTGATCAATTATTATGGTGAAGTATTTCATTATATTATTTTACAATCTATTACCTGTTGATTTGCAAGTTAGTACCGAACCGCATGCAGATAATATATTGTAAAGGCCTATACTTAACAAAATTCTAACAATGATTCTCAAAAATGAGTATGAGAGTTCAAAATATGTTCTTCTACTATTGTTTAATGTTTATTTTTACTGATGATTATAAGCTATTGTAAGTATGAATGACTTAGTTAAGCTCAATGTGTCTTATTAGTTAACAAACTGTATGATTTGAAAACTCACAGTTATTGTTATACGGTCTTATTGAACTATGATTAAGTATGGATGATTCTTAAAACACAATAGATATCAAGTATCCTTTTTGTTTTGCTTCGTATAGGCTATTGTGATTTTTTAAAATAAAAATTCTAATTATCACACGGTTTTGATGTTTTTTAAAACAACGTGCAGTCCATTATAAAAGTAAATAAGCAACCTTGTTTACTCACTGACTGGAATACTTTCGAATTGACATTTTAAAATTTACTTGAAAAATAATTGACTGCACTTCGTTGTAGAAAACATTAAAACCGTGTGGTTCTATAAGTTAACTAAAGTTATCAAATGTTGAGCTACCTGTTTCTGACAGAGAATACTTGAGGCTTGTTGGATTTTAAGATTAGTTTATAGGCCTACTAAATGTTTGTTTGCGTTATTTATACTGGTCAAGGGTAGAAAATAATGTACAAATATTTTGTTTTTTATTTATAATACAAAAGTAGAAAATTTCTGTTCATTTTATTCTTAATTTTACAGGAAATTGACCTAAACAAAGAAATTGATGGCCGTCCACCTCTCCATTATGCTGCAGACTACGGCCAAGATCATGTTATACAATATCTCATTCAAAAAGGTGCTGATGTAAATGTGAGTATTTTTCTTACTTTACCAATAATTCGCCATTCGCTCAGCCTGTTATTTTGAGGATGGTATGAGATACTGCCTTTTTCAATTTTAATGTATGTAATTTTAGGTAGGATTAAATTGAATTTTCGGTGGCTTAGTTAATCGAAACTCTTACTTTTTATAAAGATGCGGTGTACGCCTATTTTAAGAATCTCATAAGTTCAAGTATGGAGATCCCTCGAGCTCCCTTGAAGTCCCATTTTCCTAAAATAATAAATTTATTATACTTACTAGTCGTAGACTCGTAGAATTCCTAGGTGGAAAACTAAGCAAAATTCGTCCATTTTTCCGAATTTGAGTTATTTCTGTTTACAAAACTCAAACAAATTTGGTTATTGATAAGAATGTCAATAACCAGGAAACCGTCAGTCATTATTTTATTCTAAGAGTGTGGTTAGAAAAAGGAAGTAATTGCTAATAAGTTTCATATTTGAATTTTTATGTGCGTTCAACAGGCTGCTTGGAATTTGGCTTCATATACAGGTCTAAATGTTATTTTTTAACGTCAAACAAAGAAACAAGTTATATGAATCTTATTGAAAAATCTTCTTCTTTACAACAACACCCTTAGAATCGGATTTTGACTGATCGTTTTCCAGTATTGACGCTTTCCAAAAATATCGAGAAATCTTTATAGATAGGTATGTCGAAAACTAAGGTCGATATGAAAAAACTTTACTGGTCATTATTTTTGCAAATTTCATGTAGAATCGATTGTCTTCGGCTGTTACGCCTTGAGTGGGACACTCTGTATATGGAATATGCATACCGTAGTTAAGGTTAAACTGTAATGTTTTCACTACAATGGTGGAGTTGAACTCTTAGTTGTCCATTGTTGGAGAAGTATATCTTCTAAATATACCCTTCCGATAAAAACTCGACCGTTGAAGCATTGTTGGCTTGATCAATGCTTTATAACATTTTGGGGGATTTTTGTATTCTTTTTATTGTGATTGTTTTTCAGAGATTTTCCTTTCTTCAGAGAAATATTAACTCAATTATAAAGAATCTATTCCTATTCTACATCGGCAAGTAATTCTCTTTATTTCAGATAAAAGATAAGCATGGAATAAGTGTTCTTCTAGCAGCGATATGGGAGGGACATACAAACTGTGTTAAAACATTGCTAGATAAGGTGAGTAATCCACTTCATTCCCCTCAAATATTTTCTGATTTTCCTTTCCAACTTTGAAACTCACAAATGGTTACAATACCTCTTCATATTTTTGATTATTTTATTTTTAGAGTTCACTGTAGGTAGTGATGTAACATTCCCGGGAATTTAAGATCGAGGAAATATTCCTTGGAATTCAAGGGAAATATTCCCAAAATGCATAAATTCCAAGGAAATTAATATATCAAACGTCTACCAGTAAAGTAACCATAGTCAACAAACTTTGGGTGTAGCCTACTTCGACTTGTATTACAAGTTTAATGGTATAGGCTAATAATAGATAATCTATTTCCTTGCAAAAAAGAAGCCTACAATAATTTGAACCCAAAAATAAAAATCCAATGCAATGTAGAAGGGGAAAATTTGACTGTAGAATTGGATTTCAGTAGCCTATAGATACTCGATACTAACTAATCAAAATTGATACTATCGATATTTGAATAAGTGATCACTGTTTAATCAAAGTATAGCCAAAATATATGCATTGATGTAATTTACTCTGCTTCTATGAATGGACGGACGGTTTTTTTATTGATTATCATGTTTAATTCCTTACCACTGGGGATATTTCCGGTCCACATCACTAACTGTAGGCCTTCTATTAGGATACACATAATTTTTCCGTTTGATTGCTAATAAGCGAGCAAGCGGATATTGATTACATTAATACATATACTAGTTAATACGTCATCTTGCTACGAACACAGAAAATAGATAGTTTATAGCTTTTAGATAGAGAAGGTGAAAATGTATACATTTCTCGGGGGAAATGTATCATCATTATTGGTAGCGTGAGTTAATTTGACAATGCATTATTACTCAAAAGTATATATTGTATAACTATAGAATTGTCATGGGAAACCCCCTTGCATCATTTGATTACTTTACCATTCTACGAAAATCCACTTCAGATACAGAGTGGCGCAGGGAAACGAGAAATTTTGAATATTACAGTTTGCAGCTCTGTAGAGTTGATAGATGTTCGAGATTCTGCACAATTGATATGAACATATTGTGATTGTCATTCAGTAATCATGGTCCATTGGACTGGTTTGGAATAGAATAGCCTTTTAATAAAAGTTATAGAACTCTATTAAAAAAAAAAAATAGTGATAAAACTGCCGCACAAAGAATATTTTGACTGTATTACCACATTTGAATCCATCAACTTATTCCTTCGGTAATATCTTAGTATCATGTGTTGTCCTACAATAATATATGAACTAAAGAAAACAAATTGAAACTGATTCAAATTCAAATTCTTTATTTTTCCTGATATTTTTTACAATGTATAAGCTCGTCAAAAGAAAACAAATACAGTGTACCTAATAAGATAAATAACACAATATCAAGAATAACAATAGCTCAGAGTATGTATATACAAGTAGGCTAACAGGGAGATTGACAAGAATAGTGATAGCATTCACATAGTTGACACACCTTACAGTACACAACTTAGACCAAAATGAGGAGTAGCCCCTATATTTAACATTCAAAGTATTCAGTCAATGAATAATATGCTCTCTCCATCAATTTATTCTCCACAACTTTCTCGAATTTCATTTTTGGCAGCTCTTCAACAGCTGAGGAAAGACTGTTGTAAATTTTTATCTACTGAAATAGGTGGCTGTCCCTTGTTTTAGAAAGCCTTACCTGTGGGATTGAAATATCATTTCTATGCCGGGTTGAGTATTCATGATTGTTTCCCTGACATGAGTAAGATTCTAAATTGGTTTTGACATGCAGCAAGTTACTCATTATGTAAATTGAAGGGAATGTCAATATCCTCTGTCTTCGAAAGCTTTCTCTGCATGACTCTCTGTTTTTCAAGTTGTCTAACACTCTCATTGCCTTTTTTTGCCATATGAAAACTTTTGAAGCATGGCAAGAATTACCCCATAGGCGAATACCATAGGATATGAGGGAATGAAATAGTCCATAGTATGCAAGTACCAAAGAATCAGAGTTCAATGATAACTTGAGTCTTCTAAGTAGAAAGACAACACGAGAGAGTCTCTTAAACAATCCTATGATGTGAGGCTACCAACTCAAACTTCTCTCTACAAGTGAAACCCAACATTCTGACCTGATGCTTAATATCATTGTCTTCTGGAATATTCCTTAAAGAGAAGCAGATACATTCAGTTTTGCTATCATTGATGGTTAGATTATTAGACTCAAACCATGATATAGCAGAGGCAAGAGCCTCTGACAACTTATATCTAACATTATCATAGTTCGAGTCGGAGAAGATTAAAGAACAGACAGTGTTGGAATATTACAATAAAGGTCATTAACAAAAATTAAATACAGGAAAGGGCCTAAGACAGAACCTTGTGGGACGCCAGCAACAAAATCCTCAAAATTTGAGCACTTATTAGCAACAACTAGGCCTACCCTCTGTTTTCGGTTTGACAGATATGACTTAATTAGTTTGAATTCAGTTCCTCTCCATAGAAAAAGAGCTTATAAAATTATATCAAGAGGTAGGCAATCGAAAGCTTTTGTGAGGTCAATTAAGTTAGCTGCTACTATGTTTCTACTTTCAAAGCTGTGAAGAATAAATTCAACAATAGTCTCAATAGCCATTACAGTGCTCTATGTTCGAGACGGAAGCCGTGCTGATTTTCATACAGTAACTCATTATTTATGAAATATTCATACAACTGCTAAACTAAAAATGATTCAATTACTTTTCTAATATTCGGGACCATAGCAATGGGTCTAAAGCTCTCAGGCTTACTTGAGTCTCCCTCCTCCCTCCCATTGTCACACTCAGCTATAACCGAACACAAGCGAGCCCCAGGTTTCAGTGCACTAGTTACTTTGTCAATCGTTTTCTTTGCTATCAGTTCGTCCATTCTTCTACCCTGACTATCAGCAAATAACTTGATCCTGCCACCAGTATTTATCCGCCGCTTTGAATTCAGCGTCAACTTGCAGGCAGGTGGTGCCGAGTCACTGATGCCAACCGCACAAGATGCCATCTTCTCCTTATTCCCATCACCCGTTGCAGTGGGGTCGCAGAAAACCACCGGCCCAGATAACCACCAGCCCAGAAAACCACCAGCCCTGAAAACCTGCACAACCCAAAAAAATGGGACAAATTGGTCTATTTCGTCAAACTGGGACGACGACAAAAAAGGTCTTTTTTCGATCCAGCTGCTTCACGCACACAAATATGATATTTAACATTATGTTTTCATAAATTTGATTCCCTGAATATGATGGAATTCCCCAATATAGGAATATTACTAAAACTAATGATAACTCCTATAATGAACACTTTTAATAGGCCTATTTACTTCTCAGCCTTTTTAATGTTACTACAAACAAAGAGGAATACAGGTTCAGTGCTGCCAAAAAAATGATAGATGTAGAATAGGAATAGACCCAGTTTGTCTTTCACTATTCCACTTTGGTGGCGTCCATAAAAACTGACCAATTTTTTGGAGAGTGGTGGTTTTCAGGGCTGGCGGAACTCCGGCGACCCGTTGCAGTCACATTAAACTCATTGTACCTAGCGCACATATTATCATACAGCGACCTCCATTTGTCAGACTCATCACGATATGTGAGCAATTCCCCTCTTAAGGCAACGTTGTCCGCCTCCAAAGCCTCAATCGAGACAGCCATGTGCGATATTTTATTTGATAAGGAGTCATTTTCTTCCTTGAGAGACCTGTCAATCTCATTTTTATTGCAACAAATCTCACATGGATTCACAAGAGGCTCTGTATTTATAGCTGTGTTAACCAAAGATACACTGGAAAGAGATTTAGTCACATTCCGATCCTGTAGTTGAAGGGTGAGATCCTGTATTTCTTGAACGAGTGCTTACTGATTCTCAGTCAACTGTTGAATTTTGTTCATCAACTCATCCTTGGACTTGAGGACTGTCTCATCGGTTTGAGAAACTGAATCAAAACAAACTGGCCTCCTTAATGAACCTAAGACAGAATCCAGTGATTCCCTATTTGATGGCTTCTTGATATTTGAAAACAAACGCTGCATTTTCGGACTTGAAAGATTATCTGAAGTTTGATGTTTCTCGTGTTGTTTATGATATCAATATAATGTTTTACACAATCAATTTTAGACGAGGTAGTAATGGTTGCAAGGCATCCAGGTGTACAACACCGCCAACTAATGTCTCCACTTACAAGAGTATGACCTTTTCTAAATCAATAGCTTTTATAATAGTACACTGCCAGATTATCCTTAGTTGTTCTGTATGTTTTGAGTTCTGAGGCCATTTCGAAACCGGTAAAAGGTAAGCAACAGTGTTTTCAATATTGAGACAAGAAGTATATTACAATTCAAAAAGATTAAAATCTGGTGTGGTACACTCACACAACTTCCTTGCTCATTGAACTGTAAGCCCCGTTCTTAAACGAGAATAATTTAGGGGAATAACATAATGACGATTGGCGGCAACATAATTATTTGAAACTACGATCAGACTTCTGTATATGTGTGTATATAATTGTTTTCAGAGTTACAAACTCCATTTCTCAAGGATGGGGTGCACCCCCCATTAATTTCCCAGGAAGGAGACTCATGCCAGTTGATAGAGCTGATAAGCTCTAAATTCATACACATACAGGGTATGAATTTGGAAAAAAATCGGTCAAGTCATTTTTGAGAAAATCGTGAAAAACATGGTTTTTTAGTAATTATCCGCCTTTTTTCTCAAGAATATTACGGAGTTCCTACAATTTTCCCAGAAATGAGACTCATGTCAGTTGAGAGTGCTCATAAATAGCTATCCATGATATAAATTTGAAGAAAATCGTTAGAGCCGTTTTCGAGAAAACCTTGAAAAACATGGTTTTTTAGTGATTATCCGCCATTTTTCTAAAGAATATTACGGAGCTCCTGCAATTTTCCCAGAAATGAGACTCATATCAGTTGATAGGGCTTATAAATAGCTATCCATGGTATAAATTTGAAGAAAATCGTTAGAGCCGTTTTCGAGAAAACCTTGAAAAACATGGTTTTTTAGTACTTATCCGCCATTTTGAATTCAATTCTATTGAATTTCTTACTGTCGGATCCTTACAGTCTATAAGGACCTTAATTTTAAAATTTCAAGTCAATCGGTTGATTAGGAATGGAGTTATCGTGTTCACACACACACACACACACACACACACACACACACATACACACACACACACACACACACACACACAACACACACACACACCACACACACACACACACACACACACGCACACACACACACACACGCACACACACACACACATACACATACACACACAGATCAACACCCAAAAATCATGTTTTTGGACTCAGGGGACCTTGAAACGTATAGAAAACTTGAAATTAGGGTACATTAAGTTTAAAATTTCAAGTCAATCGGTTGATTAGGAATGGAGTTATCGTGTTCACAGACATACACACAACACACACACACACACACACCACACACACACCACACACACACACACACAGACCAACACCCAAAAATCATGTTTTTGGACTCAGGGGACCTTGAAACGTATAGAAAACTTGAAATTAGGGTACATTAATTTTTTTGGAAAGCAATACTTTCCTTACCTATGGTAATAGGGGAGGAAAGTAACAAGGTTTTGAATCATTGGCGCCAATGCTGTAGTTTACATCGCCTCTTTCGATTATCACCTTATCAGCCCTCCGAGCTATGATCACCCGCTTTCATTGGCCAGATAAAACTATACAAGAGGAAGGCAAGAGAATAGGAGAGAGAAAGTGCCCAGAGAGCGAACAAGGCAGGAAACAATATCGGAAGCTCCTAATAAGAACGGACTATAGGAAAAGGTAAAATCAGAAAAAGAAAGGACAGCAATAATCCAAACAGTTGAAGAAGGAGAAAGATAGAAGCACGTCAGTTATTATCTCGAATAAATTAAACTTCTGTCCGTGCGATAAGTGCCGTTCCTCACTGAAGTAAAATGAAGAGAATGTTAATTCACTCGAAATTTGAGTCACATTTAAATGACGATTGTAAGTTATTCACTGCAACTACTTACGATTCAGATTCACCACAACAAAAAGGAGGCTCAAAGCAACAGAAAGACACAAGTCAAAGCGTGACCAGCCACGGCAGACGGCTCTGCCAATTTTTCACACTGAATCACTGGCATTCCCCAAAACTCGTAACACTAACATTCCAAAGTTTCCATAACAGACACAACAGACTGCAAACACCGATTGAGACCACATCTTTTTTATTTCATCTTAGAAAGTAAGTTCTAATTCCTGTTCCTTGCACCACCCATAACAGGCTGTGAACGCACATCTTTCCGATGTCATCTTGAATAGCAAAGAGGGACTTTTGAACATTTTGACTGTAGGAACGTGAATGGCATGAAGAATAATGCCATTCCATTAGTATATTCCACTAGTTACATGCATTTTTGTGGAAATTATATTACTTCAAAATTTCTCGTTTCCCTGCGCCATCTCGACTAATATAAGCTACAGGCACATACTGAGATGCCCTGAAATTGATTAGATGCAACCTGAAAACTATGACGCTGCCTGGTCACACGGTATTATTATTATATAAGTAGTAATAATAAGTACCGTACTAAGCTACTAACTTACGGTACTAAGAAATATCGTAGAGAATTATCATTTCTATCTCATTAATGTGGGCCGGCTAGATGAAGGTGTTGCACCCTCAGTCTGTTAGTGCTACCTGGTAGCGGGATGGAATCCCGCCGAATCCCATCGAATAGGCATGGATGTTTGATCATCTCATAATTCACCCTCGTACTTCCCATTACCCACGCACAAGCAAAAAGCTCATGTGGGCATCATCCGCAATAAAAAAATTGTTGAATGATCTGTTGCAATCAATAAACGAGTAGAGGTTTTACCAACCTAATAGGGACATGAAGATGCAGAAAACTAAGTCTTTGAATTTCGAATATGATTCTAAGTCAAAAAATATAAATTTAAAACATTTTTTCCAAATTCACACTATCATTTTTACAGTTGATTTAGAAATGTGGATCTTATCCATATTAAGAATGCACCTTCCTCAAATTGGTTTTCATTCTTCAATGTTTGAGTATTGAATTTGTTTTACATAAATGAAATAATTTGTGGAATTGACAATACTTATACCATTCATCTCTGTTACTTAAAACATGAAATAAATTAATCGATTTTCACATTTTTCCTGTTTTTCATATTTTATGAAATATATATATTTGAATATTCATATAAATTATTCCTCTAATTTTCATATTAAGTTTTGGTTAAGTAATATGATGTGTGATGTGTTTGATTTGACAGGGTGCGTGTAAAGACGGAGTGGCTCCGGATGGGACGAGCTACCTCGATGCGGCCGACAAGGATGAAATCAAGAAACTGCTGCAGTAATTCGGATGAACTAAACTCGAGCTGATAATATTGTGATTTGGTTAGTGCTAGGTTGGCTTTTGTGTGCATGTATGAGTGATTTTATACATAACATTCTATCATTTAAGCATTTATTCCATTACTGTTAGCTATTTTTATAGTTACTCAACAAATTCAACCAAACACTGTTATTCGCGCTATTGGATTTGGAATGTTGTTTTTGATAGAAAAATGCCTAAAAAACGTTCAGTGATTTCTCTTTGTATGGGAAAAAACTTGTATAATGAATGTAATACTGTTATTATAATGAAAATATTTGTTCCTAAGACTAAAAGGTCTGGTTGAAACTCGTTATCTATTCTTAAAACTATACTATTGCAAACGCTCCATAGTTTTCGTTTGGTGGACAATTCAACAATAAATTTGTTTTACAAAATCGATGTCTTCTGAGCAGATGTCGTATACCTACGCTTCAAAAACTTAGCTAAATTATTTTAGTTAAAAGTTTAACTAATTTTTTTGTGTACCGTACTCTACAATTGGAAGATTTTCGTTACCCTGTTCATTGATCATTATAGAGCTAACGATTAAATCTCCAGTCATTTACGCTATAGTTCTCATCTATTGATGTTTTTAGAATGAATTTCAAAATTGGCTGAGACATGACATTTCAATTGTGATTTTTCAGAATCAAATAACTACATTGAATTAAATAAAATATAATGCATAAATTTATATTTTCAAATCGTTTCACATAAGCTACTTTCAATCTATATTTTTCTAACTTTTAATTTATCTTCTTCAAGATATAAAATGAGAATTTTTTATCGTCCAGTAGTTTGTCTGCTAAAAATGTATGGCTCTTAGGATATGTGATCAAAGTGCTTCATAAAATTATATAAACGTTTTTGAGAGAATATAGGCTAATATGCCAATTATTTGTCTGCAGAAAGTTTTAACTAAATTTCGAGAAAAATCAACAGTCCTTTCTCAATATCAGTATAGAATTCAGGAATCTCATTTATTTGTAAAGATTAATATTCCCTTTCAAGTCTGGAATGTCCGGTTCAATAGTTTTATCTAATCTTCCTAAAATCTCTTTCAATTTTTCGCTTTTTCAGACAGAGCTATTGTGATAGGAGACATTTTATACAATATTGATAATTTCCAAAGTAGTATTATTTTTTATCGAACGTACTTAAAAATCTGACGTATTTTGCTATCGATTAGAAAGTAATATTATAATAATCATTACCATTAAGATCAAATGTTTTTTGTAGCTCATTATTACCGATATTCTTTGAAAATAAAGATTTCACTAAAATGAATATTTTGATAATAGTCAGTAAATTGTGTGTAGGCTATGGTTTTTTCGTTGACAAAATTCAGTCTACATAAAATTCAAGTATATTTCTATCATCGAATTCATTTAGCCTATCAAGTTATTCGAGTTAACTTGAATCTACAATTTTTAAACATTAATTATTATTCCCTCCTCTATCAACATCGTATCAAATGATCATCTTATTCATTCTATTTTTAAAAAGTGTTCCTTAACTAATTGCTTCGTGAGTTTTATTAATTCATTTTATTGTTCAACACTTTGTTTAAAATTTTATTTTATCATCGATCTCCCATCTGAAAACCAATGAGAATTCACGTATTTTATTATATTTATAATTATTTATAGAATATAGTGTCTCAATTATGTTCATAATATTTTATAATCAATTGCACTAGTATCTGTGTTGATATGTCTAACAGATTTTTAAAGTTTAAAAACTTGAATTTAAATATGATTCATGTTTTGTTCACTAATTAATTAAAAGGTTTTAATATTACTTAAATTGTTTATAACGTTATTTTCTGCTAAAAATCCTCAATACAATAATGACTATGAATGATCCTGAAAAATTATAGTATTCCCTGTATGAGTTCATTTTGTGGTAGTTAGGTACCTAACGTTATCAGTATACATTTGAATTGATTTTTCTTGAATTTTATGAGTCTGTGGGGAAGATTTCACATTTCGTAGGAAACCGTTTTCACTTATCTATTGTCGGCCGGCATTATTGTCTCGACACAGAATGCCCTCAGAATGGCTAATTCTCACAACAGCTGATCCAATCAGAGGACATTCCGGTTGTCGTGATGATGAATGTCGACAGACATGGCTGACTGTAGAAGATGGCCTTGTGGCAGACAATCAGTAAGTATGAAAACTCGAAATCGTTTGCATTTCATCTTCATCTTACGGTCAATCGCTTACCGATTGCTATCTTCTCTGTATGGTTGTTTCACTGAGGATTAAAACTAAGTGATGCTGCGAAGGTAGAGTGTAGCGGTGAATGCACCTGAGAGGGTTCAATAAAATGTATGTTGCTGAGTGCGTTTAGTGGAGAGGCGAAGGTAGCGGAGTTAAAGCTCAAGTCTCACTTCACCTTCGCCGCTTCACTGTGTTTTAATCCTAACGAAAAAAACTCCTATGAATATACAGCAGCAAGCTATACTTTCTCCATCACATTGAATAGGTATCGACTTAACCATTCATCAGGACATCATATTATTGACTCAAATTGAACAAACATAGGTAGAAATGAAATAGTCGGAAGTATATTGATATATTTGCTACATTTATTATTTGTCATTTGTATCTAAAATCCTGTTTATCCAATACTTGTACATAGTAACTTATCGTATAATATAAGTATAGATGTGTCTTTTCAAATTTGTTGTACAATTAGTCAATATTAAAATAATTCCCACACTGATACTCGGCTTGTACATGGCGATCCAGCTCAGCTGATCTTGTCTGTTGTGGCATTGCTCAGGTCACTTACTGTTCAATATAAACTGCAGAAGTTATCTCTACCTGATGGAAAGCTGCGACAGTAATAGTCGTGAGATTTGCGTCACAAACTTGAACAAAGAGAACCACGCACTGCTCATGGTCTGTGATCTGAACATCAACAGTCGCCACACGAGCAGAAATAACACTAACTGGCTGATGCGATGGATCCAATATACTCTGAAAATCAATACACCAACAATTATTTAAACTGATGAAAACTCTTATATTATTGAAAACTGTCAAAAAAGAAACGTTCAGATGAACATTTTATAACAGAGGAGAATAACAGAATGGTACTTTGATTGTGATTATTATTTTACAAGGTTCACTCAAAGCCGACCATCGAAGTAACTTTCACCAAGTTCCTAGCTCCACTGGTAATTCAAAACATAGTTTGAATTAGGTTTCAGTATGAATGATATGGTTGTGATAAAACAGGAAGAAAGCTTCCTTATTCCTGTTTTCCTACTTTAGAAAGTGAAATAATTTTCTTATCTTACGATGTATCTTGATTTCACTGTCTAATAATATTTAATAGCATTGGTAGATCGAAGAGTTTTCAAACAAACTGCAGTACGCTAAAATAAATATTGTTTTCAGCTGAGTCGATAATATTTGATTTTTTTCAATAGTAATAACTAATAACTTCCGGTTTCTTTCTTTTTTGGTGGTGGGAATGCATTCACGCATGTGTGTCAGGCGGGTCTCTCAACAGTTGAGGACTCTTTAATTCTTGAACAGCCCCGACAGTTGAGGACTGTGACCGTAGAGGACTCCTGAAAAATAGTCCTCAGATGTTACCTGCGTCAGGCGACAGTCGAGGACTCTTTAATTTTTCAATAGCCCCGACATTTGAGACCTGTCAGGCTCTTACAAATGCTTCATCTATATCTATGGCCATAACCATTTCTATATCTCCTGGACCCGACTGGCACTTCCTATCTCAATGATTTACTTTGGGCCATGATGATATTACGTACAACAGAGGCATTCTACTCACTTTCTAAGACGACTCCTTGCAGCTGAGTCGTTGGAGGTGTCCTCCTTGAGAATGAATCGTCGTATTCCTAGCCAATAGAGCTGCATGTATTCTTGCCAGTTGACATCGTTGACATTGAAGTTGAACGACTCGCGATCCGATGGTGGAAGTGACTCGTACAGCTTCAGCACATTTGTGTTGGTGAACTTCCATTCGTGTGTGGTGAAGAACTCGAGGCATTCTGCTGCACGTAGCAGTTTGTTCTGGACTGTTACCATTCTACAAAATAGAACACAAATTGATGGTTAAGTTGTCTTTAAAGCCTAGTTTATATGATGCCAGTTGGCGAGACAATTGTCATAAGGCTTCGTATAAACACTTCAGGCCAATTGTCTTGCCAACTGTCCCGACAATTGGCCCGAAATTCAACTGTCTCCGGGAGTAGACTATGGACAGTCAATTAGGCCCCCACCACCCACCACTCGGAATCTCAGTTGTTGCGACAATTGGCGCCGTGTGAACGGTGTAGGCCAGTAGCGCTGTCTTGGTTTTGCCAGTTCAGCTGTATAGTCACAACAGATGACGAGAACTCAGACATGTTTAGCTGTCAACTGACGTGTCAATAGTTGGCCGCGTATAAACATCTCGTTTAACTGGCCTGGCCTCCGACAATCCGCAACCACGTGATGACAATTATCCAAAGACAACTGTCTCGCCAATTGGCATTGTATAAACTAGCCTTAATCATCCCACCCAAGCTAACAGATGAATGAGTAGTTCAATCAAATACTGTATAATATAATATTGATTGTAAACTACAAAGGAAATTAATAGGACAACATCAAATATGAATGGAATTAAATGAACAAAGGTTAGGGAAATATTTATTACAATGTACTACTTTAATAATGTAACAATCAATACATCTATATCATATTCAGAAATACAGAATCTTCAGTCAAATAATTAGGTTGGACTTGAAGGCCACCGAAGTATGTAATCACTGAATCCGTGTGGATGAAGCAACTGCTTGTTTGAAAACACCACTATGGCCCGTATGCACCCAAGGTTTTTATAGAACTTCTATGTACCATCACGGTTTTAATGGAGATAAATCAGCTGTTGGTTTAAACCCGGAATGAAACATATTATAATAAATGTAACCATATACCTTCAACCGTAGATTAGCGCTAAACATAGATGGTAGTAAGCTTTAGGCTTGTAATCCGGCCAGAGGTAATCCCAAATGTACCGGTAAATAAAAGAAAATTTTTCGATTTGTCACATCATGAGTCAGAAACTCATGATTAGAATCTACATTTGTCCAAATGCTCAATATTCGTTTGTAAAAATATGAGCTAATCTATATATATATTACAATTAAAAATTAGATTACAATTGACGCTTTTGAATTCACAAACTTATTCTTTTCTTTGTTGGACTGTTTTTTTATGGATAATTTTTATTGGAAAAAATATTCCTGATGACGAATGAACTAGATAGTGAATTACTCACATAGGCTTTCTGCCTGCAATCCTGGTGCATGCATCCATGAGATATGCGGGCAGTAGATGTGAGAGAGCAACACAAATGGAATTGAAGAATCGACTTCCCTTAAAGCTTCCTCCTGGATACCAGATAACATTTTCGCATGGACGCATTAGAATACTCTCCTTTATTAATCGCTCAACGTCACGCCAGTAGATGGGGATTGCTCACTCCTGTCGTGCAGTTGTATACCATCAGTTTCCTTTGCCTATTGAACAGGAAACAATTTAATAAGAAACTTTAAAATAGTTAAGTCAGGTTCTATTAACGTTTTTAAATTTGTAATCTCATCTATGAAACCGAGGCTGGACCACTATTACTTTTACTCTCTCATCTCTCATCAGTTTTGGTAGAGAGTTAGTGGGGAGGATATTTTTAATATTCTTTCCGAAGAATGGACATTGATATGTCCAAAGCTCCGCCAATTTATGTAGATGCATAACAATATAATTATCTATAGTTATTATATTACAAATTGCTTTTTCATGTCATATACAGTTCAATAATTATTTTCTTAGTCTATATTATGTAAATTCATCTATAATTTTGCTGTATTTTAAGCTATTGTATATAAGTGTATAAGCCAGTATATATTGTAATCCACATAAATAAAGTACTCAATCAATCTATGAAAATCTAAGCCAAGACTCATAGTCACAGACTTAAGCCAAATTTCATGTCTGTACCCATTTTCATTACACTCAAAAATTTATTTCAGTCAAGTCAAATACTTTGACAACATTTCTGCTAAGTCTACTCGAAAATTCGAAATTATAGTTTTCTTACTCATTAGAGACAAGCTATTGGCTAATTTTAGGGTCCTCAATTTGTCATGCTAAATGAAATATTCTCTAAAATTCTTGAATCTGTAGTCAAGTATTTTACATTGATTCTCATCATTCGGCTCAATCAACAACATATTCAATAAAGATCTATTCTCAGTTTGAATTGTCAGGATGAAAATATGAGAATAATAAATGAATAATAAATTATACCGGGAATAATAAATGAATTTTAAAAAATAGAGGATAAATAAATTATGAATTTAATGGTCACTGGTGGTGTCTGACAATGCCAAAAACAATATTTCCTTAATCAACACAGTAGGATTTGAGATTATGTCCACTCCAACAATTCAATTACAGATACTACACTGTTATACCACACCCCACACCCCACTCCTACTTCATCAGTGACTACTACAGTTACAATAGTTACGCCTAGACTGTGTCCATGTGGACATTTATTTATTTATTTATTAGGTTATCAAAAACAATACAACTATCGGAAAAGAAAAACAGGCTATTGTCAAAAACTTATCCAATTTCCTAATTTAGTTTCAAATTGTCCAAATATTATACATAGGTTATGTCCATTTCAATTTTACAATATTTAAACTATAACTGCAGAAGTATTTTTATTTCATGAATAAAAAGTACTTATTTATTTATAAATACCATTTTTTTGATTTCTAATAAATAATATGTTACGTAAGATAAATAATGAAAATGGCAGACGTATGAATATTCTGTAACTGAAGACGCTCTGAACTAATGTCAGTTTGTTAAGGTAGTTTTAAATGTGGCTACCAACTAATTAGTAGGTCGATTGTTTTTTGCTCTCTAACAAATATATGAAAAATGTCGCTTGTTTCTATTAATTGACTAATAATAGTAATTTAGCGTAGAGGCGGCCTACCTGGATGTGGCCGTTTTCCAAGCGACAGCGATCATGACATTGATGACGATGTCGACGGGAATGAGGTCGGTGATGTAGTCCTTGTGGCAGAGCAGGGTTCGGAGGACACCCTTGCCGGCGCCCACAAACAGACCGGTCGGTCCGTTCAGGTTGTCCACCCAGCCGGCCAGCGGCTCTCGCCACGCTGCTGTCACTGCACCACGCAATCACAATCACAATCACAATATTACTCAACACAATACAATTTTTCATAATTTAATAATACATTTCCATTGAGATGACGTAGCTCATCATATCTACATAAATATAATAGTCCACAGACGATTTGACAATATTGCAGAGTTGGAAAAGGATAAAGCTACTGTATCTGCTTTGTCTATGCAGCCAGGATGGAATTAATTAACATTCAGGGGACAAATTTAGTTCTCATGATGTCAGGTTCAATTTAAATGTTCAGTATAAAATGTAATCTACTAAAAATTGTTATGAATATTTCGAGAAATATATACTGGTGTCCCATGAAAAGTGTAACAGCCGAAGACCATGGATTCTAAATTGAATTTGCAACAAAAAAATTCCATTAAAGTTTTCTTATATCGACCTTAGTTTTTGAGATAAACAGATTTTTTGAAAAACGTTAATAACCAGAAAACTATCAGTCAAATTCCAAGGACTCGGTTGGAAAGAGGAAGACATTTCCAATAAGATTCATATAATTTGTTCATTTTTGACGTTTTGAACGTTTTATGAGCGTTCAAAGTTGAAAAAAGTACATTCGTCGAGTTCAAAGCCAAATTTCAAACAGTTTGAACACTCATAAAAATTTCAAAAACGTCAAACATAGGAACAAATTATATGAATCTTATTGGAAATTTTTCCCTCTTTCCAACCATGTCCTTGGAATTAGATTTTGACTCATAGTTTTCTAGTCATTGAGGTTTTTCAAAAATATCGAAACATCTATATATCTCGAAAACTAAGGTCGATATAAAAAATTTTTTGTTGCAAATTTAATGTAGAATCTATGGTCTTCGGCTGTTACACCTTTCGTGGTACACTCTGTATATGAAGAAGGGAAAAAGAAAAAAATAAAGGAAGAAAATGAAAATCATGGGAGAAATAGCAAGTTCAAATGAGATTGCTGGAGAAAATGGTTCCAATATATTAATATGTCTGAATGAGGTTTGTAAACCATAATGGAAGATATTAATGTATTACTTAAATACATTTTAGAATAATAAAATTGTGAATGAATATTCCAAGTTGATAATCGACTCGAAATTCAATTAAAAGAATTGAAATAAAATGAATTCCGAATTCCCAAAGATGATTTCATGCAAGAAATCGGGAAATTTTTGAAAGTATCTCAATAATAGAACCATTATTTTTTAGGCGCATGATTTTCGTGCCGGTTTATTAGTTTTGCCCACATATTATAGGGAGATATTTCCTTCTTAATCTCGAATTATTAAAAATTGTCTGTTTGTAGTAGCTCAGTAATGTTTAACATTTGAAAGACTTGAATCAGAGAGCTCAAGAGAATCTTAAAATGATGAATTTACCATTATTTACAGAAGTACAAAACAATAATTGAGGAACTTGAGTTCAATCAATACGGTATTTGAATATAATATATAATATTTTATTATATATTATTATAATATAATATTATAGCCTATTCAAATGAGTGTAACAATCAGTATTTTCCCAATGAGCCCACTTCTGTTGTAATAGCTTTCCCTCCTACTTTCATTCACTCACCGATTGAAGGCCTTACAATAGCAATTGGAAGTTCACCGTTCATCTCTAATAGCACTGTCTCTGCCAGTGCTTTCGTGTATGTGTACGTATTAGGTCTATCTCCAATAATCCTGCAAAAAAAAAACGGGAAAGAACAAATTCTAATAATTCTATTCAATAATAACATAATAAATTACCCCAATCCAGGTGGAATAAGGTAAAATTGAATAAAAGGGATACACATGTACCTTTCTCGTTTTCAATAATTACAGAAGTATATGAAATGTTGAGTTCACTTGGATTTATAGGCATATTTTCTAATTAATTTCCGATATATTCTTGTAAAAATTGACAGATGGTCGACTAGCCTCACACTCATTCTGTGAATATCTCATCCAACAAAAACAATTTGTACTTTATTTGCTTCTCGTTGATTAGTATCATTTAGTAGCACGGCAACTTACTTCCTATATGGAATAGCCACAGAAAAGAAATCAATTAGACCTAATATCGTATTATTTCTGGCATTACAATTTTAACTACTAAACTTTTTTCATTAGTAATGATCATTATGATTCAATAATCATGAATGAATTATCAGAAACTAGCTAGTATAATATATTATCTTTGGAATTACTAAAGCTGTTTCTTATTGCAAAAGCCCTAAGCCTGATATATATATATATATATACGTTCCTCCATTTTTTCTATAAATTATCGTGATTTTTCTTTTTCAATTCAACTTTCCCTATTTCCCATTAAGAAAGTTACTGGATTTGAAAAATCATGTTGTAGTAGCCTATAAAAACTAATAGAACTGAAACCTTACTGTGGAGTTATTGTGTCGAGTATTTTTTCATCCATATTCTCTATACAGTGTATAATCTCCTCGGGTCTGGCTGGAGGAGGGTAGATTTGCTCCATCACGACCTCCATGTTACAGTTACAGTAAGCAGTTGACACATGAATTAGAGCCTGTAATAAAAAGAAATATACGTATCTATTAATAATCAGCACTTTTTCTCAATGTAATGATAAGATTACTTATTTTCGGTTGACTTATTAGACTATCAAGTGTCATCTATTAAGCCTAATTCCAATGAAATAAAAGTGTATTGCTGTTTAGAAGAATAATGAACGAGTTTGAGGCTTGTTAGTGGATTATGATAGATTGGTAAAAAATAATTAGGAAGTAAAACTTATTATATTGGACTAAAACTAGCTTGTGCAACATGCAACTCCCAGTAAATCATTTTGAAGTGGAATAGAATGATAAAAATAATTTTTTAAATAAGTTTGGCAAAACCGGTAAAAATCTTGAACTTTAAGATTGTCACTGAATAAGCTTTTTCATTGTATTCAAATATTTAAGGGTTGTGTTGAATATTTGGTTTTGAATAATAATGTCTGGGTTTGGAAATGTCATCATAAAAAAAATCATTATAAAACAATATAAAATCAATAGGTAGTAGCTGTAAATAGAGGTGCATAGGTAAAAATATTCTGCTCTTATTTTTCAAGGCTCTTCGTTTCTAGCTTCCGAGAATTTTTTCTCGAGAAATTTTAATCAATCAAAGAAAATGAAAAAAATGTATATATCTTGTCCAGTTCTTTCTCAGAAATTAATTCAATAGAAAATTAAATTCATTAATAGATGAAAACTTTTACTCTGATGGAATCCGGTTGTACAGTGCATTTCCTTTTTACTAGGTACCGTATATTATTTTATTGGAGAATTAAAAATAGGTAGATAAAAACATTTACTTTTATGAAATTCGGTTGTACAATGTATTTCCTTCTTATTAGGTATACCATTAGTATCTATTAGTATCATTAATATCTATTATCTACCTACCATTAGTTATCCTACAGTTTGATAAATGAACAAAAATTAAACACTTGGCTGAAACTTCTACATCCCGGGAATCAACTATCGTACTTAAATATCTTGATACTAAATCTAATATCTAAATATCTTGATACTAAATATATTGATACCTAAATATCAATATAGAAGTGAAATCAGATAAGGTGTAATTATTTTCATGAAGCGAATTAAAACTGACAATAAAATTACTGTAAATTATGAAATTTTTTACAGGTGCAAGTGCTCTACCAAATATCAATGATATATATTTAGAAAGAGGATAGTGGCATCCTGCAAGTTAATAAATTACATTCGAACCCCAAAACTCACCTTTTATGACCTGCTGCGGATTGCAATGGACAGAGTAGAATAATTTAAAGTAATTCAAAATCACTAGACCATTAGGCTACGACTATTATTTATGGATTTATTTATCATAATCTTATGACCAATGCAGATTGGAAGTTTATCATACAAAAAAAATAGTATAATAAAACCTCTGTATCAATTAAATTTTCTCAAGTGAGTTCCTGTTATTTTAAAAGGTAAAAATTCTACGTTAAGAAACCAATACAATAATATCGTCACTCAATTTATCAGATAATTGATGTGTATCTCTTCTTGGAATGATAACCTATTGGGGATCAGAACTTCAAAACGATTGATTTCTATCAAGATATAGGGCTTATTCATCAGACTAGTATTGCGATCTTCAAGTTGAGATTATTGGCAATATAGTTTTTTGGGAAATTTTCCCACTTATGGCGGCACATTATTATATTTACTCTGCTAGTAATATTAATTTTATGTTCATAAACATTAGTTTATAGTGAAAATCATTATTCATTTATTGAGTTAAAACATTACAATATTGATATGAAAAAGGAGGTGCAAGCCCAAAACTTCTTCTCTTCCTGAATTACGACGGAATCAACTTTCAAAATATGACAAATGTTGTATTCTTTATTTTTAGAGTTTTTTATACCTTACACCATGAAATTTTCCCGCAAGGGACTCCCCACACACAAAAGACATACAAATTTACTTTATTACCATGAAATTAAAAATTGTGATAACATTAGTTAGCGTCGGAAGATAAATGAATGAAAACTTAGGCTATAATTATATTGAAATACTGTATTGAGCATCTAATTAACAATCATTATTGTTGTTACTGCAATGGTGGTCAACGCAATGTGTTAACATAGAAAAAAGATAGCATGAGCTTATGCCACCTTTCACTTATGCTATCTTTTCTGTATGGTGGTACGTAGAAGTGTTTGACGTACCTCAAGCTTTGACAACTTCTGACAGAGCTGTACAATACGTTTTGTTCCTAGTAGGTTCATGGCGACGGAAGGCTTGAGAGCTTCGTCGAACTTGACGGTGGCGGCCGAGTGGAAGACGATGGACACATTTTCGGTGAGCATGGCCTGGTCGCCGTTGCTCAGGCCAAGGTCGGGCAGTGTTATGTCGCCCGGCACTGCTATCACCTTCCCCAGTTGTTCAGGCTGTTGCTTTTTTATGTTGTCGAATATCTGAAAAAGTGAATGTATTTCTTGAGTTAATCAATGATCAGATGAGCTGAGACTTTTAAAAAGGCATAGAATATAATTCTCCAATATTGTACTACTACTCTACTCAAGTTTGGTAGTGTGAGAGCATTATAGAGATATAATTTGTCTATGTTGAGAGCATAGGCCTTATGCTCTATTGTATATTGTATTATTATGTATTATTATTGTATATATTGTATTTGATCAGAGTACTATAAGAGCTACAGCAATACGGTAAGCTAACGGTACTGTACTGGTAGTTTCAGCAACCGCCTTGATTATACAAGAGAAGTTGAAATGGAATATAAATTAATTATTGAGGATCAAGAATTATGGATTAATTGAATAGATTGTAATAATGCGAGTTGTATGTATAAGTTGTGACAACAATTAGAGTAGGCTAATTGAATCAAAAAGTATAATATTCATTATTTACTTTCTGTGGAGATTCCAATGTTATTCAAAGCTGCAAAATTATTATATTATTTTATATTTTATTTATTATTTAATCATTTGCTCTATATTAAATCATGTAATTGCTACATAGTTCGAAATTTGCTTTTCAAAGTTGATTAATAGAGAAACTCAGAAACTTAGTTCATATAAACATTCTATATATATATCACTCAAACATATTTCGAACTATGTAGCAGCTACGTGATTTGATGTGAAGCAAATGATCGAATGCTAAATGAAAATATGAAATAATAAGATAATTTATTACCTTGAGAACCTAATACAAATTTTCACAAATGACTATAGGCCTACATTAGTGCTAAAAGTGAAAAAAATTATATAGGAAATCGACCTTAAAACCAAACCATGTTCTGGAGTGGAGGTTACAAAATTTGTTTTCAAGTTAATTATTGTGCGAGTGACAAATTAGTTGGTGTTGGTAATTGGAGTATGTATTCAGCATAAGTTGTGATTGTGAGTGATCATGAATATTGTTTTTGAAATCAAATGGAGCAGTTTTTACTTGAAGGCCTATAGCATTTATGAGTGAGTCAAAAAACAGCTTCCCTCTTTCCTGTGATTCAGAACCCACCTTGAACTCTACTCATCTTTCAAAAAATCAACTGAATCAATTTTTATTGTCAAGATTACAGAGTTTCGTCGATTTCTCTATTAAAGAAAGTAGTCCAACACTAAGGGCCAAGCTAGACGTTTTTTTCATGCGTTTTTGCCCTGCCGACTCATCCGCCGCCAGTGCAAAAACGCATGAAAAATCTATTCATATGACTTGGCCCTAACTATCATATCTGTAATGAGGTAATGCACAATCTATATATTTATAAATTAATGTCTGTGTGTTAGCTTGTTTGTTTGTTAGTTTATTTGTTCCCTATAGACTCAAAAACTACTTGACAGAGCGGCATGAAACTTTGGGAATATGTTGTGTGAATATTGAGGATGGTTTCTGACCGGAAATTTTAATAGGGGGTATAATAATATTATTTATTAATCCATTTCACAGACCTATGTTTTCAAAATTTTCGGCCGAGCGGCTACCTATAATTTAGCATCTAAAATTACCAGCTGTATAATAAACACGTCACCCTGTGATAAATTGTGTACTGGTATCAAAACGGTGGTTTGGAGTTGAAGTTAGTATAGTTGATTGGTACCAGCTGTAGATAATCGTTCCTCAGAAGACCTATACAAATAATTATCACCCCCCTATCATTGAGAAACTGGAAAATGTTGGGAAAAAATTATTCATCTCATGAAAGAGAGTTGTTTATATTGCATTCATTAATATTACTGAAGAATGACAGACTAATTTTTTTTTAAATGCTTAGCTTATATTCATCCTAAAATGGAAGATTGAAACAATATGAAATTCTGTGTAATTCATCGTACATCGCATATTTCCTGGACCATCTATTGACAACCAACAACTATGAAAACATTAAATTCATCTTTGAAACACTGATTTAACCTATTTTTTTCTAATTCAACACTTTACTGATAGATATTACTACCAATTAATTGAGAAGAATATGTTTTCGGAATAATAAATGCTGCATGACTAAGCACATAGGAAGTCAGTATTGAGATGTAAATGAAAATATTGATTGTCAGATAAAATTCATGATTCACCAAATAAATTCAAGTGTGACATGAGATACATTGACTTTTTGGCGGTACGAAGTTCGCCGGGAAAGGTAGTTATCAATAAATTATGCATTTGTAGCATATATTGAAATAAAAAATAAAAATCCAAGTACCCTTTTTTAAAGGGTAGCATACTTGGATTTTCATTTTTATTTCTATTGAAGAGTAGCCCTAACGAAAAAAGGTAACATACAGTATATTATATGCAGTATTTAACAGTAGGGCCTATAATATACCGATAGAGTCATCACTTTAATTTAGGAGAAAAATAGCACAAGGATAGCCTTATTATTTTAACCATCAATGTTATTCATATCAGTATGTCATCTTGTAAAGTTGTAAACCTGTAAATAAGTTTAATCAATTAAAATAACGAATAAATAATAATAATAGGCTAATCCTTCCAGTTTTCCATTATGTGAATAAATCAAATAATGGATATTTATTTTTTCTTGGAATGATAACACATTGGAATTCAGAATTCAAAATAGATTTTTTTCCATCAAGATAATTATAAGTCTTGTCCATCAGAGTAGTCTACTCTTGCAATCTTCAAGGATGTTAGAAAAACCTTTTTTGCCCTTTTTACAAATTTTCTCACTTATGGTAGCACAACTAGGCTGATTAAATATGTCTACTAAGATGTGCTTGAAAAACATTATAATATGACTATTTAAAAATACTGAATTCTCAATCTATCAATAACATTACACAGTTAATATTGACGGAGGTAATATTTTCCAGTTTCGGTAGAATAGTACTTAAGTTGAATGGTATGGGAAATGTACTCACAGATGCATTGAGCAGTTCATTCAGGCGTTGTCTTACATCCTTGCCCTTTTTTGATCGAATAATAAGATATATTTTTGATAAATGGGGACACGACCTCAATAGCTTTTCTACCAGGACTTTTCCAATGAATCCTGTTCCACCGGTGATTAGAATCTCTCTGCCTCTGTAGAACTCAGATATAGCACTGATCTCGCCATATCCACCTCCACTGCTAACATCCATGCTGAAAACAAAAATTCAACTTTTTTTAGCAATAGCCTGAAATTAATCTAGAATCTATTCAAGTGACGCAAACAATTTCGCAGATAATAGACTATTGAATTCATGCAGATTAATTTTAAGAAAATTCCACTTGAGGTATTCCTCATATAAGGTGATTTTCTTTCAATGAATGAGTTGTGAATTAACAATAAAAAATTATTGCTTCTCATCATTTGAACACTTTAAGGTTCATTCAAGCATGAGGTACTTATTCCAAAAAATCACAGAATCACGTATTATCCAGTCTCTCCAAAACGTTGTGTGTTTTCATAAATACACAATCTCTTGTTGCATCTGATTGGAAAGTAATACAAGTATTGACAACAGGGTAAACAGCTAGATAGAAATTCGATGAGCGCTACCATTCAAAAATTATTTGTCAGCCCGGGAATCGAACCCAGTACCTCGTCCCAATTGCCGGTCAGGAATGATAATCCTTGCACCAAACTAACAACTTTGGATAGCAGCGCTCATTTTATATAAAGCAATAGCGGCCAGCCAGTCTACACATGCAAATAAATTGGAAGTTGCATTTGTTCAACGAAATTCCAATTATATATGCTGTAAATCACCCCGAACACTTCTGCTATCGCAAATAGTGACAAAAGGGTAAACAACTAGATGGAAATTCGATGAACGCTACTATACAAAAAATATTTTTTCAAAAAATGAGCAAATAAATGCGGACCACCTATCCACAACTTGAAAACTCAACACTTGACACACCTACTAACATTTTTATCCCCAGATTAAAAGAATGAATTTTATCTGAGGCGTTTGTTGGAAGTTAGACTATTTATTCAAGATCAATGATTTCAATGAGGTATGACACTCAACTTTGATGTTGCGTCTTTGGAGTTTGGAATTATGCCAGTCATTGAGAGGTAGTGAATGGTTTGCGATTCTGGTCATTCATGAGCAAACATTGCAAAAATGCCAAACGTTCAAGAGCTGTTGAAATGTCATTGAACTTCACTACTCTATTCTAGTTAAAACAACTGATACAGCATTGAAATTCTTGCTTCATCATCTATTTCAACACTTTTCGAGTAGAGTTTCGGCTAGCCAGTTGGAATGTTTGTTCCACTAAGCATCGATGTTACAACCATTGAAAAATATCAACTACTCATGCTGCTCTCCTACAAGAAATATTGAAGAAACTATTTTATGGAACTCCGAATCGTTATCCCCAAAAGTACGACATTGCTTCGCTGGAGTCAGCATATGAATAACATTATCAATATTATAATTATTTTCATAGTACAATAATTGTAACTGTGTTATTGAAGCATTTATTGGAAAAAATCTTGAATGTTTTCATCATTCATAAATGAAATAAATTATCATTATCGTGCCATCGATTATATTAAGACTTTTTTGAAGCATTCAATATCCTGATATCACTTTTAGTCTCACACAATGAATCTAAATTATTAGCCTATACAGAGTGGGTGAAAAGTCCAAGAACGGCTTAATATCTCATACACAAAGGTAATTTGACGGTGGGTGTGAAGTCATTATTACTATCACTTTAAAAATCTGATCCGCCATCTTGGATCCGCCATATTGAATGCAACTTTATTTTTTTAAATAGGAAGGTGATGATTTCGATACGGAATTTCGAGAAAAAAAGAATGCCGAAAACCGCATATCCATATCTCAAACCGTTTCAAAGATATTCACGTTATTAATCAATATTATTCAAAGCAGAAAAGAGAGAAAAAGTCTGAGAACGGCTTAGTATCTCATAAAACAATGTGATTCCAAGGTGGGTGTGATTGGGTATCCTTCTCAAATTGAAAATACTACTTTACTATGACTATAGAAATCTGGTCCACCATCTTGGATCGACCATTTTGAATGCAACTTTATATTTTTAAATAAAAAGGTACATGTATCATGCGATACATGATTTCGATACGAAATTTTAAGACAAAATGAATGGTGAAAACCGCACATCGATATCTCAAACCGTTTAAAAGATATTCATATTATTAATCAATACCACTTATGTATTTCATTTCTGATTTGCATGGTATTGATTAATAATGTGAATATCTTCTAAACGGTTTGAGATATCGATGTGTGGTTTTCGCCATTCATTTTGTCTTGAAATTCTGTAATGAAATCATGTATCGTATGACAACCTTCCTATTTAAAAAAATAAAGTTGCATTCAATATGGCGGATCCAAGATGGCGGACCAGATTTGTAAAGTCATAGTAAAGTAGTATTTTCAATTTGAGTAGGATCACCAATCACACCCACCATCAAATTACCGTTGTGTATTACATATTAAGCCGTTCTCAGACTTTTTTCTCTCCTTTCGGCTTTGAATAATATTGATTAATAATGTGAATATCTTTGAAACGGTTTGAGATATGGATATGCAGTTTTCGGCATTCTTTTTTTCTTGAAATTCCGTATCGAAACCATGTATCGCATGACCACCTTCCTATTTAAAAAAATAAAGTTGCATTCAATATGGCGGATCCAAGATGGTGGACTAGATGTTTAAAGTCATAGTAAAGTAGTATTTTCAATTTGAGTAGGATCCCCATTCACACCCACCTTCAAATTACCTTTGTGTATGGGATATTAAGGCGTTCTCGGACTTTTCACCCATTCTGTATATTATATACCTTGGATATTGTTAGAAGGCCTATTCCTTCACAAAATTGCCTTTTGTTAAAATTCAAGCCGAGAACTGTAGACTATTTGCTAGTATTATTACTGTTTTGTTGGGGCGAGAGAATAAGTACGGTACAGTATGAGAGTCAAAGTTTCACGAAAAATGACTACTAGGAAGGACTATCGGCTTGAGTTAACAGTGAAATTTGGAACATAAACACCCTATACCATGGTATATCTTCTTATGCTATCTTTTTTCTATGATTATTAATTACTCGATTATCTAATCCAGTTTGCTTTAATAGCATAATATTTTTTTAAATATTCATTGTAGAAACTTCTACATGAGAGAATAGACTATTAGTATCGAGTTCAAATTTGTTCGCTGTAAGCTATAGAAATCTAAAATCTATTGGAAACGTCATTGTTCAAATCCTGTATGTACACACCCTATAGATTTTCTCTTCTATTTAATATGAATTATTGAATGTTTTCAATCACCTTAATTAATTTATAGTTCTTCTTGAAATAAAATCAATAAGAAATAACCCCTATTATGTTCAAGAACCATAATGATGCTGCATACTTATTCTGTTCACTCTTCGATCTTATTGATAGTCAACAAAACTTTACCTAGAATCAACATTTTTCCATCAAGATCGTCAATATTGAACTATTGTGTTGATGGCCATATCATTGATTTTAATAAAAAATATTTATTGAAATTTAATGACTGATAATGGAAATTACTGGATGTTTTACATGAATGTGTTGAAAAATTCCATAGGAATGCTAATTTTACTGACAGGAAAGCTAGAGGTAGTATTACTCAAAAAAGTTCGTAATACTTGGTTTTAAAAAATAAAATCAAATTACAGGATGTTTTACAAGGAGTTGTTGAAAATTTCCATAGGAATGCTAATTTTATTGACAGAAAAGCTAGGTAGTAGGCTACTACTCAGAAAATTTCGTAATACTTGGTTTTCACAAATAAAATCAAATTTAGCCTATTCAATAAGCCTACTTACTATTTGTTTGGATTTGAAAAAAAACAACAGGATAATCGATTGTATTCAAGCAATGGCCATATAATGAGTAGGATACAGCAAATTTGATATTGCTTAAAAAAAATGAAAGTATCGTAATATCACCAGAAGCAATAATTTAATTGAACACAAAATTATACGATTAATTATTTATTATTCAAATTCTTCAGATTCATGAACCATGAGATAATGTTCCGAGAAATGATAGTAGTTTTACCTACTTGTATAATGAATTGTCTAAAAAAAGAACAGCATGCAACTTTAGAGAATAGAGGATTGGCCTACTACGAATAACGAACTCCCAACAGCAAATAATAATAATAACGGGTTATCGTACCCATCCAAAACCCAGCGCAATTAAAGGCATAAATATAAATGCAATAATTTGTTTGGGTAAATACGAATAAAAATGCATGGATATATATAAAAAAGGAAGAATATATGTACTGTAAGTTATAAATATATAAATGCACAACTCCATTTCGCTCGACCGTACAGAAAGTTCCTTACGGTAGTAATGATTTTCACAATGCACTTTATTAGATTATGTTCTATTCTTCCACCTATTTTTGCTCTTCCAGGTATTATTAGACCTACTTTTGGACACAAATTGAACAACAGCCTTTAAAATTTCGATTTTACGTAATCTATATTCTATTCATTTAATCTCACTTCGATACATCTTAGTTTTTTTTTTTTTTTGGAAATACCGTATTGTTCTTCTTTATGTGACTGTCCGCTTCCAGACTTTGGCTACCAGGGTAGCTTCATGTAGCTTCACCCGCCTATCCACAGGTGTAAGGAGCAATTCTGCGGTGTTCATGGAGAATCAGGCTCTCAAATTTTTCAGTCATGATATTCTTCTTCTGCCGACCCCTCTCAATCACATTACTCTTCCTTGCAATATGCACTGAAGGAGAACGATGTAGGTTCCTCATAATATGCCCTAAGTACTGCAACTTTATTGCTTTTACACAATTCGTTGGCCATTAATTTACCCATTTTACCCATAATTCTAAGAATTCGTGATTTCAGCATTAGTCAGACGATTCATCCATGAAACCATCAAAATCCTCCTAAACAGTCACATCTTATACGCCTACAATCTTTCTGTTGCAGCTTATGTCAGTGTACATGACTCATACATCATACTAGTAGTTCTGTGAACAGTAGACCTCGCGCAGTTATAATTCACAGCCTCCTCTTATACTGTCCATCAGAGTAAATCCTGTCTGTATGTCGTGTCGGCGAGATATCGGCGTGAAAACGGCTAATGAGTGTTGGGGTTGATGTATCAAAAATGCTAACATCAAAAGCTAAAGACATACTGGCAACAGGCACTACCTCCGTAAACAAAGCCGTAGTGCGTTCGTGTGACGTCAGCACAGGTAG
This sequence comes from Nilaparvata lugens, assembly GCF_014356525.2. NCBI lineage: Eukaryota > Metazoa > Arthropoda > Insecta > Hemiptera > Delphacidae > Nilaparvata > Nilaparvata lugens. The sequence goes on from NC_052504.1 coordinate 32,979,323, forward strand.
GGCTCCTGTGCCCTACAATACAAACTCTAGCTGAAATAGATCAGCTGATATCAACGAATTTCTATTGGTGTAGGAGCCCTATCAGTGCTGGCGTCACACGAATGCACTACGGCTTTGTTTACGGAGGTAGTGCAACAGGCCAGCCCGAGTAGAAAGCAGAGAAAGGTGGAGAGTAAAATATGTTTAGTTATTTATTGCTTGCCTGCAATTGATAGTGCATTCAGTAGTTCATAAAAATTGTATGCAATGACGCATGCAATTAATAGTCCACAAAACAGATGATTTTTTACCAAGTTGTAAAGTATATCATTTATATATTAATTGCATGTGTCATTATGACACACGCAATTAATTGCTGTTATGCAATGACACATGCAATTAATGATCCACTCGACAGCTGATTTAAGATAATTCTTTGGTCTGATTTTCAAGGTAATTTTGGCATTAGAAAGAGACTCCTTTACCTTTTGTATTATCCTTAAAATGCAAAATTTCAAAAAACCTTATATATACGTCGACGAGAAATTCAAAAAGGAACATATTTGTCAAATTTCATGAAAATCTATTGCCGCGTTTCGCCGTAAATACAGAACATATAATCAAAAATATAAACATAAAGAGAAATGCAAAACCGTCGACTTGAATCTTGGACCTCACTTTGCTCGGTCAATAGCAATACGGTACCGAAAAAACATAGCAGCGCAACATTCTAACTTTGGTATTCAATGTTAGATCTCTAGTCTTGAAGACTGAGGCCATCTTAATGAACACACTTCTGCTCCTTTCGATTCGGCATTTTATCTCTTGTGAATGGTCCCGTTGTTCATTTATAGTGGATCTAAGGTAGACATAGCTTTTTATCTCCTGTGAATGGTCCCGTTGTTCATTTATAGTGGATCCAAAGTAGACAGCTCCTAAATATTGTTAATTAGGGCAATTAGGCGACTTAAGAGAGTATAGATTTGCTAGAGCTTGAAAGACGACTGCTGCCCGGCTGCCCCTGCCCTAGGAGTACAATAAAAATGTCAATCACGTCGTGGCTTGTGTCAGCCGACCGCAGTCACGTGACCAATGCAGCTACGTGATAAGAAGCCGCGCCGCGCTTATCACTGGAATGAGTAGGCCGGCCGGCAAGGCCACCGGTCATTTCACTTCATACTGTCAGCATTGGACGAATACGAAGCAATTTGTAAGGAATGCTGAAGTGTGGAGTGTAGCATAGGCCACCTGCCAGACTGATTCTGCATTTTTGGTTACACAGGGACCACCTCTTCCCTGCCACGACCTACTGAATTCAATATTCAACTCCAATGCGTATTGGTAACATATGTTTGAAAAATATAGCAGAGTTCATAGCCAAACCATTGTCAATTTTATTTAATAAATGTTTCGAGTTAGGCCATTTTCCTTCACATTTTAAAATAGCTAAAATAATTCCTCTCCATAAATCAGGTGACAAAAAAGCTCCCGAGAACTACCGTCCTATCAGCCTTATAAGCAACCTGTCTAAAATATTTGAAAAGATAATAAAAAAACGAATGGTCGAATATCTTGAAAAGTACAAATTTATTGCTGTAAATCAATTCGGGTTTCAGGAGGGTAAATCCACCGAAGATGCAATGACTGAGTTGGTTAGAATTGTAACGGAAAACTTTAAAAACAGTAGAAAAACTCTGGCTGTGTTCTTGGACCTGGCAAAGGCCTATGATACCATTCCTCATAAAGTCCTTCTACGTAAGCTAGAGAGAATAGGTATCCGGGGAACGGTGTTAAATTAATTTAAAAGTTACCTGCATGAAAGAATACAAATCCTTGACACCAGTAAACTGACATTGACCGACTACGGTCTTCCACAGGGTACAGTGCTCTCCCCGTTATTATTTTTGGTATATATCAATGATCTATTGAAAATTGACATCAATGGATGCCATTCCATCTCCTTTGCAGATGACACGGCCTTAATTTTTACTGGGTCAAATTGGCGGGAGGTCAAGTGTTTAGCCGAGGCTGGTCTGGCTAGGGTTAAATCTTGGCTGGATCACCACACGCTGACACTTAACATAAAAAAAAGTGTGTACATGCTTTTCTCTCCATCAGAAAGGTCTATCCCTACAGAGCTATTTCAAGATGGTGTAAAAACTCTCTCAGACTCCTGTACATATTATAATCATTATGTAGAGTTGGAAGGGTTGCAGGAGAGGGATGAAAACTGTGTATGTCAGGCATTGATAAGAGTGAGGGAGACAAAATATCTGGGAGTCATGTTAGATTCACAACTCAAATGGAACGCTCACATTGATAATATATGTAAAAAGATGAAACATATTATACATAAATTTTACAGGTTAAACGGGTTAGGTGATTTAAATATATTACTATTAATTTACTTTGCTTACGCCCAGTCAGTATTACAGTATGGCATTAGGGTATGGGGTGGGGCATTGGACGTACATTTTAACAAAATCTCCTTAATTCAAAAACACTTAATTAAAGCAGCACTTGGTCGACCCAGACGTTACCCTACAAATCTCCTTTTTACAGAATTCCCAGTTTTAACAGTTAGGCAACTATTTGTGAAAAACATTATATTATACATAATTAAAAACAGAAATCTATTCACACCTCAAGCTCGAACCTACAATTTTCGAATGCAAGATAATTATCAGATTAACAGAACTGACATGACTGTATGCCGAAGACAATTTCCTTACATCTGCAATAGACTCATCAACCTGCTACCAGAAAACTTAATAGCAAATAGAACAACAAAAGCAAATCCTAAAAAATAGCAGAGTGGATAAAATCAATAAACACTTCTCAATTCTTACAAACATAATATAATATTAAATATCACCATCATCTCATTTCACTAACTACAGTTCATCAATAATTGTATCAATTCTCAATTATATTTCAGATATATTCCTTCCAACACAATATATATCAACATTGACTTATAACAGCAACCAATCATAAAATTTAATATAGCAGTAACTTACTCCATTTGTATTACACTTCAACTTTTCTCATATTATCAGTATTCTGTACATTTTTATTGTCATACATATTTGTATTAATTTTTCTTCTCTTTCACTTGTGTATTGTACTTTTTATGAATTTTTTTGGTACTCGCTGCCAGCACTCAAAACCCTTGGTTTTGCAGGCAGCGCCTATTATGTTATTTTGTGTAACAAAGTTTTTATTTATATGAATACTTTGATTGTCTATCTTGCTTAACTTTGTTTTGACATTTATCATTGTTTTGTATTATATTTGAAATGGCAAATAAAAATTTGATTTGATTTGAATTGATTTGGTGTTGTCATTTTATTATAATTCATGACCGATAAATCGCATCTCAGATTTCAAGCTTGATTAAATTGAACCAGCCATAAAGATATCATCTAAAGCTTCACTTATTTTTAAGAATTGTATGATTGCAGCTGTTTAGTTCTAAACGTAGGCCTATAATTAAGCCCACGTAATGAAATACTGTACGTTGGTTCTTTGCTAGAGCTTAGCTACGTAGGCTACACTTCAGATTTATCAAGCAGGCTATAGCAGGATAAAATCGTTATCTGTTGTTTCAAAAGATCCAATCAATAACATTAAATGTGGTAAATTGTCCGATTCAAATAAAAACGTTAACGTTTTAAGGCTCAACTCATACTAGCTCGTCTCAAATCGTACGATTCCAGTCGAGGATACTCCAGTCTCTCGTCCTAACGACTTTTTCGCTCATTGTCACTACTTCAGTTCCATGCTACTCTATTCTCTAACCAAAATTTATTGAAAATATAAGATCTAATTCTTCAATAATTTGCATTTAACAAATTTGATAATAATCATTATGAATATATTGTCTTATCTAATTCTTATTATTGTCTTATCTAGAATGATAAAACATCACTTTCATAAAACATAACCTCACTTTCTTTAAAAGTGCACGGTACTACGCAACTCAAGTCGAGGCTCGACTCAGTCTCACAGTCGCGTGGTCGCGGAGACTAGAGTCGACTGGTCTGAGTTTCACCATTTGAAAACACATGCTGCGTCGAGAAGAGACTCGACTCTAGTCGAGAGCAAGTGTTTCCGAATGGTGACACTCAGACCAGTCGATTCTAGTCTCCGCGACGTCACCATTCAAAAGAACATGCTCAACGACTAGAGTCGAGTCTCTTCTCGACCTGAGTCGCGTTAGTGTGAGTTGAGCCTAACGCTAACTTCGACAGATCTGCTGCCGTGCGACGCTCGCATACTTCTTGAAGTAAGGATTTTGGTTATCTGAAGCTACGATTTTGGTTATATGTATACGTAGGTAGCTTCTACCTCCAATAATGACAGCATTTAGATTACTAATATTCTAATTGCGAAGGGAATTAAAATCTTGAAAAATGTTATCGTTTCTATAATACACAGTAGCTAATCATGATTATCATCGTTATAGATAAAGCATATCACTTTATACTTGGCGTGGAAAGGGAAGTGGAGATCCTGTTGACGAGTTAGTCGGCTCCAAAAATGTACTGGAAAGATGAATAGAGAAATATATATCTATTTCTTCCGTATACCTCAGAATGGTCCAATCAAAATGGCTCCAAATTTATTAAGATAGCTTCAAATCAGCATTGATTAGTTATTATTTGACGTTGTAATGCATTTGATGTTCACTTCTGCTACTGCAGTAAAACATTTATTTAATCATTCAATAATAGGTTTCCTCTTCTTAAAAATGACACATAATTGATGTGTAATGGAGAAGTAATAAATATATTTCACTATTTATCTTTCCAGTACATTTTCCTAGCCGATTATCACGTCAACAGGATCTTCACTTCCCTCTCAATATCATTGATCTGATATTCTTTTCAAAGATAAAATATTGTCTTGAAAGTTCTCCACAGACCGGATAATGGGAAGAAATTAATTACCACTAGAAAATCCTTCTATTACAATTCAACGCTCTTTTAATAGTGTATACTAAATTATTAATGATAATTTCCTATGGAACCCTCATGCATACTGTAGAGCTTTTGCTAAACATTGATGATTGATCAATCTCGATTATAATAAACCTGAAAATACAATAATCAAAATGTATTATATAATATAGAGAAATTTCCCTGTATTAAAGAGAAATTATCATGAACTGAAAAATGAATCAGTTTCTTGTTTATAGCCATTGAAGAATCAATAAGTTGAGTTTTTTCTAATTCATCAGTTCCAATTGGAATTAGTTATATTTCATCATTTTCATGATACGGATGTATTATAACACATTATTGGATATGTAGGTAGTTAGTTCGTGAGTTGAACTAGGGAAGTGAGTTGAAGTCAACATTAGAAAGATGCTTCTGCTATGTTTAAGGGAATCTGCCCGCGGCGGGCGGATATCTCAGAAGAGCCCACACCAATGCAGGCAGATAGATGTGTGCCGAGATAATACGCCTTGCTTGGAATGATAAGACACCGTTACATTTCTGCCGCAGGCAAGGCTTTAAAAAATAATTAGTAGTGATAAGGCACACTGCAAGTATTCACTTTCATGAGCAACCAAAATACGATAAAATTTCTTACGTCGAAGTCAATTGGTCGGTTTTTATTAGTGTCTTGTTAGTAGCAATACTGACGGATCAAGAAGTTATGTTTTACTACAGTTTGAATTTAGTCAACTGATTATAGTCCAGTCAACGAAAGATCATGCAGGGAAAAGTTTGGAACACAATTTTCAACTCCACAGCTCTTTTAAGGATAGTAAGAGGATTAACATAAATCAAAAGTCCTCACCCCTACCCCCTGTGCTAAAGGGTTGGGGGTGGATTGAAAGTACCATTTTTTTATTTTTCGCATATATCTCGGAGACTATGCATCTTTTGAACATTATTGTATTCTGTGAAAAATTGAAGCTTACAACGTTACCAACAAGTCTTGTCCCTTACATTTTTCCATATCTCTCATAGTTTCTGAGATATCCGCTCTTGAAGGTGAGAGATTTTTTGAAAAAAGACTTCTGCCTCCAATGTTTTCATCTTTTCGGCCTTATAGTTTTTGAACGATTGATGGAAAAATCCGTGCTGATTAGAATGAGCTGATAGAGCATCAAATTATCTTTTATTTGATGTATATTTTCACTATTTTACGCATTTCCCTACGACTGTTGCAGCAGTTTTAGTGTTGAGAGTGAAATTTTCTGTTCAGCAACAATGGATGAGTTGACAAAGAAATTTGAAGGGACTGTTTGGAACACAATTTTCGACTTTGCAGCTTTGTTGATACTAGTTTGGAGGTGAGCATATCAAAAATCCGAACCCCTACATCATGTGCTGAAGGGATAAGGTGGTTTGAAAGTTGCATTTTCCACTTATTACTTACATGCTTATATTTTGGAAACAATTTGTTCTATTGACATTATCAACTACATCAAAATGAAACTTAATAAATTTCCTACATGTTTTGTTTGGTAGAGGTTTTCGATAAATCTGATACTTTACGAGATATTTATGTTCTAAAGTGATGCATTTTCAAAAATCTAGTTTTTCTTCCATTTTTCGATCTTTCAGGTCTTATAACTTTTCAACAATTGATGAAACAAGAATGTGCTAGTTACAAGATTGTAGAGCATTAAATTATCTTCCATTCCATGTATAATTCGACTATTTTACGCATTCCCATACGACAGTTGCAGCAGTTTTAGTTTTGAGTGTCTTTGTTTGGTAGGAAGTTTAGAAACACCCCCTTTGTTTAGTTTCGCAGACGTTCCAATAGGTACTCAATATGAATGTTCATACTGAATCACACTGCCAATTTATGATGGAAGAATAGTGCGATATTCGAAAAATTCACTTGTTGCAAATATTGAGATTTGTCACTCAAAACTAAAACTGCTGCAACTGTCGTATGGGAATGCGTAAAATAGTCGAATTATACATGGAATGGAAGATAATTTAATGCTCTACAATCTTGTAACTAGCACATTCTTGTTTCATCAATTGTTGCATTGGTCATGTAGATAATTTCAAGTTACTCGTGAATTCTCGAGGCCATAGGGGGATTGAAATTTCAGTCTGTTTCTCAGTACTTTCTTCAGTTATTTTCACAACACAATACAAGAAAATCATTAATTACAATATCTTTCCATGTTTTTTGATAGTATAGTATTTGAGGAACAAGTAAAACGAGATAGAGACAACAATATTCATACAGCTCAATCATACAGAAAACTTGTAACTTTGTATTGTATGTGTGTGTTTCATAAAGCCACTTGAAACATTATCTACTTCAATTTCGGAAACACTATTGACTTTTATAGGAACAGGTGAGTTTTAAGAGCATTAGATAAGAGAGTTGAGTCACGCTCGTCTGTGGAAATGGCTACAAAGATTATTGTAACATTTAGTGCACGGTGCGCATAGAACATAATAATAAGCATTGAAAACAATATATTAAATTGTGACCTGTACACGAACAAAGGGATACATAGACGAATACTCTGTTCCTACAGTATCTGTTACGATTTCAATCACTGAGATCTGAACTTGTTCAAAAAAGTTTCAAGTCAAATCTCATATAATGACATCACATTGATAAATGTTGATAGATTGCGTTTTTTAGAGCGATGGTAATAGCATAGCTATTATGCTGATTATACGATTCGTCTACAGATTACAGATTTTTAAAATCATAATTCATAACTTATTCTATTGAAAATAAATTTACTTTGTAAATTTAATTCAAGAATGTAAATTCCTCAAAATTCCTATTTGACGAGTGTCGCGTGATGTACGCCCAGTGACTGGAGCTCTTTCAACACAAGCTGAGGTGTCCATGAGTGTTTCAAAGACACCTGATTGGGATTCAATACTTTACTCTGTTTCTCAATACGATTGGAAAGAGAAAGAAAGAGTGAGAAGGAAAGAGTAGAGAGTGTGTATATGGAAGAGACAGAGAGAGAGTAAGTGAGAGAGAACGATGTGCTACTCTAGTGTGATGAGAGTCACAGTGGCATAGTGACATGAGAGAAGAAAAACCATTCAAGTACTTGAACCTACTACACTGAAAGGTGTTACTACTACTACTAAACTGCTACTGAATACTACACACAGTAACAAGTACACAGTTATCACAGAGAAGCGTATATTGACAAATACAATTAACATATCCATACCACTGTTATCATTTGCGAACTCTTGCAACAGGAAACATCTTACACTGCTATGAAAAAAAACATTTGTTTCATTTTCATTCAGGAAAAATCGCAATTGAATGAACAGCATTGATTCTATCGGGTAATAAACGTGTGAGATTAATTTTTTATAGGTGAATGGGTATTTTCAACCAATCATGCTATTAAGAGTATAACCAATTAATTCTGGAAGCTACATCTCATAATAGAGTCTTATTACCAATAATTCTGATGTTAATTGGTATGATATCACCTTTGTCTTTGAAGCCTTATTTATTGCCTCCACTCCATATTATTTTAGACAAGGATTCCATGTTTTTATCGATCGGTAGTTTATTACAAGATGACTTCATTTACCGGCGGCTTTCGCGTTGAAAATAAAAAAGTCTCAGCTTCATCACACTGCCAAGACTAAAAACTACAGGATGCCCATCATATTCCAGCAACTGTATTAGTCGATTTTATTGATGAAATTATTTTATGTCTAAACTCTTTCAAATAGCTTATATTGATAGATTTCATATAATAGAATATACTTGCACATTTGATGCTTCAGTCCCATATATGGTATTTTAAATATTTTTTCTCACCTGAACAAGGGCAAAAATAGGAGTATAAATTACACACATTTCTTGACATTTTTCCTCTGGTGGTTGGTGACCTTTAAATTGAAAAAGAGTGTATATTTGTCTCCAAACCTCACATATATTCACGTCGATTAATCAAAAATTTTAGACTACAAAAAACTTGAAACAAATGAGAAAATTGTTATAATCACGTTGATGAGTCACGATCCATCGATCTCGTCTTCAAATCATATTTGGCCAGGGAAATGGATTCGAAAGTTAGATCTATCAATAGTTGATTTTTACTTCCTCTTTCATAGTATATCCTAGAGGACAATTACTTCCCGTTGGTAATGAAAGCCCTCCTGAAGAGGTCATAATGTCTATCACTATGCGACCATCACAGACTTGGAATGAAGCAGGCGACATTGCCAGGGATGGACATAGGCCTAGTGCGCGTCGTTACATTAGGTCAATCAGTTATAGCTGAGAAAGGTCGTTAGTCGACGATAACAGACATCTTACAATATGATTGCAATCACTATCTTCAATCCACGATCTCCAGGATTTAACCGTTTCCCACTCCAGAGTACGGTAAACATCTAATTTTTGTACCCAGTTACTTGAGAAATCAATGAGAAACTTTCTTCTTGTAGTGAAAGTGCTGATATTCATATTAGATGACAAGACTTGATCTTGTCACAAACAATTATTACAATCATAGATTAAAAATATAGAGGATAGTTTTGGTTGTTTCTCGTTATATCTACGTTCACCAGATATTGATATCAGTTTAGCCGACGAAACTAAAATTGTTTTTTCTTGATAAATAAGAAGTTGTGACAATTCTAAATCGTGTCCTGCAATAATAACAACAAACTTGATTGAACATTCTAAGAACTACAGTGTGTTATATTAGTAGTGTTAATGTCAAAATTACAACATTATAACTTCTATTAGCACTACAATATTTAGACGCACACACTTCTCTAACCTAGAAAAATAAATCAATATTATGATGATAAATAAATAACATGATACATAACAAGTTAGAAGAGGAAACGCCTTAACATCACTCACACAGAAATAATATTAGGCCTATAAGTTATGACGTGTCATGTCTGTTGGAGTTTTTCTTCTCGAACCCACATCAATCTGAAGAAATTCAATTTCGACAGATGTCGTCTCTCCATATGCATGGAAAGAGGGGGAGGAAATGAATGGGACTAGCAAATAAGTAGATCTATGTAAGTTTAGTGTGGGTGTACAGGAATACAAAACATCTCGTGGCTTTTCTAATCTTTTATCCATCAAATTCAACTACGGTTACCAAAGAATCAATTTTCCAAAAAAAACCCAACAGCTTTCCAGCGATTTTAATCGATAGTATATTTTCGATATTCAGTACAAATACATTTTGAAAACAATAATTTCTATGTTGTTTGAACTGAAATTATATGAAATAATATTCTAGAACTGTAAGTTAGTCGCAGGCTCATGTTACTGCATCTGTTGTATTTTCCCTACAAGACATAATGCTATTCACATGGCATTGCTACCATGGAAACGTTTTATTATTTAAAAAATAATATTTACGAATGAAGGATTCCTTGCAGTACAAAACTCAACCACCATCATCATCATCATCATCATCATCATCATTGTCAACAAATTACAAGGAAATACATTAGAGAAGGTGTTTTATTTACTAAGCGTTTGTAATAATACATACTGGATTTTATGGACTGTTTTATTATCTTTCATCTGAGAGAAATCAACAAATGACTATGAAACAGCAGTGAACATTTGAATGAGAGAAAATTTAAGCGCGAACCTATAACTCAATAAACCTTGAACGGTTTATGGGTATCTATTAATTGAAATATTTCTACATCGTTGTATGCAAAAATCATCAACACGATTATTCTACTTGTGTAATAATCAGCGTCAAATAAACTAAATACAGCATAAAAAATGATAACTTTAGCCATGCAAGGAGCAGTAAATTATCCATGTTCTTTTGGATAATCCTAATCCAATGTATGATTCATAAGCCTTGTCGAAATAATTTCATAGGTTCCTCGAATTTCAGGATAGGAATTTCATTTCTAAATTGATGAATCTTTAATGTGAGTGGTGTCTTCATCTTCAAGCATATCCTGTAATAACTTCCTTTCAACATAAACTACATGCATCACCTCATTAGATGCAATCAATATCTAAATACAATCATTGATTGTAATAAAATAAATACACTCATTCTCTTGAAACTCTTTTTTTATGTATTTTGGTTATACTAATATTGGTACAAGAGTAAACTCTACTACGATCAAAGCAACAAGAGGACAAGCAACACCTCAAATGTTCAATTTTTGTGTTAGAAATTCGTTACTTCCTTATAGATTGCAACGCCGGAAACCAGCTTGATAGAGAAGTGGTTTTGATGCATCACATTACAGAGACGTTAGGTACTCAAATTCAAAAGATATCAATCATAAAAATAGATTCCATTTATTTATATATATATTCCAAATTTAATTTCTGAATATTCACAATATCTGAATCTGCCCACAGTAAAACGCTGTAAAGTAAACATTTTTTATGAGATGACAAATAAAACTTTTTTTGAATTGAAATTTTTATGTGATAAAGAAGTTGTTGAACATGATAGTGCTTATGTAAGATACATGTTTGCTTACGTTTTCAGAATCGTGATTAATCTCGCTTTGCTGAGGATGATTTCCAAATGTGTTCTCGGCTATTAATAGCATGAATAATACGGGAAGAATTCTGATGAGAAACAGGTGGATGTACTGTCCTTTGTGGGTTTTCAATTACCTTATATCGGTAATTGCGGCACAATTAGCGGCACCAGACTAAATGCAACCCAGCAAACTGGATTAACCATAGTCAAAAATCAAATGTTTAACAATTATTACACATGGTGATAGGAAATTTGGACACGAGCCGAAGGGAAGGAATCTATAAAATATAATTTATTGAAGTGTCAAGAAACAATATGGAAAATAATCTATAATCGATATATCTCATCTATAGGTATGAGAATCTTAGCAGGACTCTATACGAGTAGGTAATTTGTCTATTGGAGAATTCTCATGAGAAGAATGAACTATTCTTTTTTCTATCGTGGAGTTATGAAAATAGTTTTTCGCCCCACTTGGATGTAATGAGCTGGTTTTCGTGCGTCATATGGAGGCCGAAAATGATTGTTTTCTGACCAGGCCGGTAAAAGTTTTACGGCCCTAGGGCTGTAAAATAACCTTGAAGTCAGCTGATTCTGATTTGATGTGAACGTGTTTACAAAATGGAATCAGTTTATGCTTCTAGAATTGAATAAGTATTCTGCAATAAGATACTATCATTTTATTTGGATGAATGAAAAACAGATAAGATATATACCGTATTATAAACTATTCAAATTCGATTTTCAGAGTAGGATAGAACTTCTAACCTAAACTCCCGAAGTCGACGACAACAAGCATTGTTGACATCCAGATTGGCCAAATTTCAAGTGTGCTAAAACAGCTGATCAAAAAACTTTTCATTATTTGTGATTATTATTCAAGAATCAAAAAATTTATAATAATATCATCTTATTGTCATTTGGAAGAATAAAAAGTATAAATTCAACCTCTTACATAATTGAACATAATCTTTTAGGTTATTTAGACAAATCAGAATAAAAAATAAAAATACTTGGACAATTTCCTGATATTCAGATTACCTCAGATTTGCTAGAGCTATGACCTTCCACTTTTGCTTTCGGAAGTGCTTATAATAGACAATTATTCTAATATATATATATATATATTGTTTATTTTTCTGTGTGGCGAAAAATAACGTTCTCACCATGGGCAAAAATGTTTTTCCGGCTCTCAATCTTTTCTAGTCCTCGGCCTACGGCCTCGGACTTGAAAACCGATTTCGAGCCAGAAAAGTCTCATTTTCGGCCCTAGGTGCGAAATATACTATTTCACCACAATAGTAAGTAAGTTACTTATCAAGTGTTACATGAAAGAATAATTATTCTGCTGTGGGAAATTATTTTGATCTGGTTGGAATCCTGTGATAATTTCTGTATTACTTCCCCTCACTTCAAAGAAAACCTTATAATATTCATTGAAATTGGAGAAGGGAACATACGAGTAATGTTGTTGCCGTCAAATGAAATTTGAAAGACGAGAGTCAACTACGAACATTTCAGCAACTAATGAGGTCAGAGCCCTTCAAGTCATGGAAAATGATAAAGAGAATATTTGCACTTAACGATAATTTTTATGTCTTTTTTCACAAGCTACCATAATAAGGAAGAGCTTCTAACAACCAATGTTTAGATATCGTATCAGAACTTTCTGTAAATATCACGAACAACAAGCACAAAGCACTATCAGTGATCATTACTAAAGTTTAAGAGAACTTACTTATCAGGTTCTCCTGAGAGATTTTTACCAACAATATTCTCTCTGAAGAGAGAAAAAAAGGTAGAAGAACAATACGGCTTGTTGACAAATATGCTGTTGCCGAGAAATTGTTAGTACGTGCCAAAAAATTGTTTTTTATTATGTAATTTGTTATTTCGAGGTAAATACTTAATTCATTATCGGCTTGATAGTCTTCAGTATCACTGCCATCAACTTGCGTTGCAAGATAAGAAGGATAAATTTTGCTGATATTTTCTGTACATTTCAAAGTCCAAAAAATGATTTATTATTCATCATGAAAATCCATTGAGCATGGAGCCTTCTTTTTGTATAATATTGATGACAATTCTAGTCATATTTGAATCCCCAAGACGCCAGATTTAATGCAAAGGAATCAATCCCACACCAGAAGAAACATTGGTCTCGCTTTGATAAAGCCCAATCGAAATATTGTCATTGTCATTTCCCGAATATTTGAAAATATCAGATAACGATTGTTTTTATCAATCATAATCACAAAGGATTCAATTACCAGTTTCACCTGAGAGAAATAGAATTTATCTAATGGTAGAGAAACAGGAAACCAATAAGTATTTGATGAATTAACAACGATAAATGAAATAATATGTATTTAAATCAGAATGACAATACCACTCATTCACATTAAGAATTATTGAAATAATTACCTTTTATAAAATTTATCATTTTTCGATATTTTATTGTAATTACTTGATGTATAAGGACTCTCAGTTGCTTCGTCTAGAGGATAATATAATCATACAGTCCTTAAAATGCGATGTTATATCGTATTATCTATACGAGGTTCTATTTTTTTGGAATAAGGAATTTTCATTGTATTAGAGCTTGTAATCAGTTAAACACGAAAATATTCTAGCAATCATTTGATGCATTCAGAATACCAATAGAGAAAAATCGTTCTTGTTTATATGGCAATGATATTGAGATTGCATTTGATTCACTAAATAAATGGCATCATAATAATCTAAGAATTGGTTGATTGATGTGAAGTGTGCAATCAAAACAAACTAACAACGATTTTAAATTTGTTTGGTAATTTTGGGACATGATTGTGGTTTTGGTGAGGAATGAGTAGGTTCCTGTACACAGTATCAGAGAAAACTTCTATAATATATTCTGAAAACTGCTATATTTGTATTCTGTGACACTATACAGGCTGAGACTGTAGAGAGCAAGTGACTAATACTGTAGTAGGCCCTGCCACCCACTGAAGAATAGGCCTATCACTCCTACTGCAGCAATAATAATAATAGATAAGGCCAATTCCCAGCTGCCACTCATTTCTTTGATTGCTAAAATGGGTTATCCTAGTTGTACATTGCAACCCGTTAATTTCTCATAATCAAGTGTCATCATGACAATCAGCCTAGTCTCAAATTCTTGGAATCAAAGAACTATATTATACCTGGCTACGTTTCGTCATCGTAAATTTTGCTGTGACCATATTACCGTTGTATGGACAATGACCTTGTAATACAATAACTATATTGATGAAATTGCAACTAATTTACCGTCGTCATTGTTAAATATAGAATCGGAAATGATTTTACTAAATGGAATTAACGAATATTTGGCAACACACCTACCTTATTACAATATATACTGTGGAAGTAAACCTACAAAGGCTAGATTCAATTTCAATTGAAATACAGTATTCACAATAATAATAATTCACATTTGATCGAATATCTTAGAATTTCCCAATAAATATTCAAATGAAAATTGAAGGTCTAATAGTGGTAATGCCATATTCATTATTCTCGCCTTACAATTTCATACAATCATCTCTGTAGCTTACATTATTCATGTCGTACAATAAACAATTCCATAACAATGGTTTCTGTAGCTCGAAATAGTATATGAATAGCATAGTTGATAACTATGCAAACATTTATATCGTATTATAATTTTCAACTAACTCTTTAAATTCCACTTTCCAGTACAATGATTTTAAATAAGGTTATCTCATACCTGATGTATATACAATATCAACAATAATTCAAAGAAATTTGTTTCCAAACAAGAGATGAATGATTGACCCATCTGAATATCTAAACTGGACCAAATATATTATAATTATTCAATGAAATCTTAGGAAATATGAAATTTAAGACTGTTGAGGACAAGGTTCAGAACTTAGATAAGTTGAAACCTATATAGTGTTTTTCAACATTTCAACATAAGATCTTCTTATTCTTTTTTTCCTTTTGCCTTCAAGGATTTGGCATATTTGCCTGTTCCATCTCACAAATCATAAATATACTGTTAAAATGGTTATTTATATAATAATGATAATTTGTTTATTGATTATTTGAATTCCAAATAATTTGTAATGATTTTTCATTGCCATCTCTTCAATGGTCTTTCGACATCTCTTTTCCCCTCGGTTTATTTAGCATAGTTTGTAGATTCTATTGAAGATTTTTAGAACATTGACAAATAATATTCCTAGATTCCCACTCCTTCTGAAATTTATTCATATCATCCCTCATCATTCCACCCAACACATTCCTTTCTCCACAACCAAACATGAGATTCGACTTTTTTCGGGATAAAGATGTTTATAAATAGTAGCCTATACGCTCACTAGATTTAGGCTGGCAAAAATATTGTTACCTACAACAAAATAATGGGTGCAGCGAATGGAAATGCAGGTAGCAAGAGTGTCATTGAACTGTGCTGTAACAGAGATCAGTAACAAAAATCTTGAGCGTGAACAGTTTAATCTGTGATTTGGGAATGGGAGTCCGATAGCTTATCAGTTCCAGTTGAATGCGGTGCGGTCATGTTGGAGGCTTGGAGCACACCGATTTGCGTTATCCACAACAACTTCACTTTCTTTCAAAAGTCTAACGTAAGGTGTTGTCTGTAGTGAGTGCACTGAATTTCTCGATAATTTATGACCACGCTACAGATGGTAGCATGCTACAAATGTACCAAATTAAAAACATTAATTGACCGAGCGAAGTGAGGTCTAAGATTCAACTCTACGGTTTGGCATTTCTCTTAATGTTCACATGTTTAAATGTTTGAATGTTTGAATGTTTAATAATGTTTAAATGTTTATATGTTTATACGTTTATACGTTTATATGTTTATATGTTTATATGTTCATATGTTCATATGTTTATATGTTTATAATATGTTTATAATATGTTTATATGTTTATATGTTCATATGTTTATATGTTTACATGTTTATATGTTTATATGTCTTTCCTTAGCAGTCCTGTTTTTAGTTTTATCCTTAATTCCGGTCCGATATCCGAGGCTGTTTGTGAGTTTGTCAGTAGTATATTTAATCCCCTGGCCGCGTTACGGGCACTGCGCAGGTTAAGTCCAGTGGTGGGGACGCCACCTTACTGCAATAAAATATTGATGGCTGCCCCTGTTCTCCTGTATGGAAGTGAATCATGGATCACCACGAAATCTCAGGAGAGCAGGCTGCAGGCAGCAGAAATGAGATTCCCACGCAGAACAAAGGGCTGTGACAGACGAGACCACATAAGAAATGAAGAAATAAGAAGAGAATTGGGTGCCTTCAACATGAATGAAAAAGTTGTATGTCATCGAAACGAGTGGAGGGAACATATTATAAGAATGCCAACGGAAAGAATTCCTTTAAAAATTTTAAATTACCATCCGATAGGAAAAAGAGACATTGGTAGACCTCGGAAAAGATGGCAATAGAGGAAATCAAATAAGAATATAGGAAAAGCTGATAAAGAAATTCAAAATTAATAACATTTTATACTTGTATAAGCTATAAATTTTAGATATAATATATTCCTCCAAAACATTTAAATTTTTTGTAGAATGCTGTTGTGAGTTGGAACAGGCAAAAGCCTCATCCATGAAGGCAAGAAGAAGAAGAAGATGTTTATATGTTTATATGTTGCGCATTTACGGCGAAACGCGGTAATAGATTTTCATGAAATTTGACAGGTATGTTCCTTTTTTAATTGCGCGTCGACGTATATACAAGGTTTTTGGAAATTTTGCATTTCAAGGATAATATAAAAGGAAAAAGGAGCCTCCTTCATACGCCAATATTAGAGTAAAAATCAGACTATAGAATTAGTCATCATAAATCAGCTGACAAGTGATTACACAGATGTGTGGAGAAGCCAGTCAATTGCTGTATTTCCATTAGGTCTATAGTTTCAATCAGGTACTTGTAGATGAGAATACTGCGTGAGGTCTACTGTTCACAGAACTACTAGTTAATTTAATGTACCAAATGTACCAAATTGTAGCATGACCATGCTATAAATGTACCACATTTTTATGAGGCCTTGAGTGTTTCTCAAGAAGAAAGCATCGCGCATATGATTCTTAAATTCTTTCCTCTCATATAAAATAAAACTACTCCAATAAATTAATCTAACAAGTACGTGAAACAGCGTGGTCGAGAGCTCTCCCTTTTGTTTAGACTTGACATCACATTCCTACTAATTCAAATAAATCAAGATAATTGATAGGCTCAAAATATATGAACTAACACTACTGCTCTGATTAATTTGCTTTGATACAATATAAAGGAGCAAACCCTTAGAGTATAGGATACTGAACCTTTTCTGTTGAAAAAATATTAGGTACCTACTCTATGAAAGGAAGCATCAGAATAACAAACTGTAGAAGAAAGATAAAAATAGTGGAAAAGAGAGTCATTGACGTATAATCAGTTTAGGATTGATAAAGATAATCTGCAGCTACAAGATTTATGTGCAGGACGATGAATGATAGATAAAAATTATGAATATCGTAATCGACAGAGATAGAATGTAGAGCTTGGCTGAGATCATTGTTTATCGCGGTCTCAACTATACGCGTTTCGCATTGTCACTAGAAACAAATTGGGTTATTCTTTCTAACAACACTTGCGATACACTTAAAAATTGTTTACGTAGGTATGATATTGTAACATATGGCCAATCCAATTCATATTTAAAATTCATTCATACTCGACTACGAGACGATGTTTATGTCTGATATAAGATTTCATGACGCTATTCAACAGAGTATATTTTTAAAATGTACTTCACCAACTCTTGTGAAATATTTTTAGAAGTCATGAATGGGGTTCTTTTAGAAAATAACTGATATCAAGGCTTTAGTTTCAAACTGAAACAGAGTATTGTTTCATACAAGGAAATTTCTTTAAACTCCTTCAAGATAAGAAGGGAAATGGAACATATTGAGAATCAAACCTTGAAAAACAATAAGGCTAACAAGCCGGTAATCTCTCATTGATCCAGTCAATGTCAAGTGTCAATTCCATGAGTTATTATATGGACAATCATGATAGTCTAATGTCATTTTCAAAGAATTTCGGTACCCCTTAAAATTGATCTTCCTTTGTTCATAATCAGGCAGTGGAATAGAAACACAATATTATTTAAATTATTTATGCAAATATCTAGCATTCATTTCAATTATATGCTATTTCACATATTTCTGCAAATGCGAGTAGGAATTTTGCAATTTCTCGCATCTTTGCAATTCTGCAATTTCTCGTATCATTCAACTATACTTTTATTTATTTCTCGATTTATTTATTTTATTTTATTTTTTATTCACCCTCATCACAAGTCATTTTAAGATTAGAAACTGTGTGCGGCGTTTTCTTAATTGAATCTCAAAATGGTAAAGTATTCCATTTATTTCCATGGTACTCAATGAGCAAGTCGTTTTAAATTACATGAAGTTTTATATAGATTATGGGATGAGAAAGTAGATGCTCAAAACAGCTATTCACCGGTTTTCAGGAAGAAGGAGAGAGTCCACAAGTATTTCGACCGTCAGATTCAAACTGCCCTTCTATTTTAAGTGTATTGAGAAAAAATATTTGAAAAATTGATTGAAACATGAAAATACTGCACTTACTTGATCAGCAGCTCTCTCAGGAAGAATGTAGGACAGGTTGAGAAGAGGTAGGATGTTAATAAAATTAACAAATTCCAGTTCCGTACTCTTAGATAAATCTTTAGATTTGTGAATGATCAAAAACTGGTTGATTAAATCAGTGGAATAATTGTGATTAAATGAAATGGAAGTCTTGACTTTGAGCCTCAATTTAAAGTATCGAAAATCGATACAATGAATTCGTGATTCAAGTTCAATAGTAATTTATGATGAGTAATTTATGAGTAGTCACGTATTTATATCGGTGTAATAGATATGAAACATTTTTTCTCCAAGGAAATATTTCACTTACACTGTTTATTATTATTCATTGGAGAAGTAGTGTAATTGCTATGGAGATGATGAGGACAACCACTTCAATGGAGTTGATGCTTTTTATGTTAATGGAGGGCGAAATAACTCAAACATTCACATTATTGAGTGCACTCCCATGAGCGCATTCCCTAGAACAATTTAATGGAGACTTGAATGAGAATATGATTCAAATAGCTTGTATTCAAATAGTTCCCAGTCGCATTTCAATGGCTACAGAACATTAAGTGTAGCAAAGTTACACAATAATGCATCGTACACAACTGCACATGGTATACAACTGTACATCTTTAAACAAAAATGGAAAACCACTTCATCACATAAACATTGAAGTGAGTAGGTTTGATGATCGAGGGTGATAGAAATAATTCAAGATCACGATGTAAGATTGGTATGTTTTTTGAGAATTCATGGAAAATTCAAGAGATTCTATTCCTAACGATCTAGAATACTAATAAGAACCTAGTATTGCAGATTTGTATCAGATTACAATAATAATTATAATAATTGAGATTATTTCGTATTGATTTTTTTATCAAATTTTCATCTTAGATAATTATTATGGACATTCAAGGAATTTCAGAAACTATAGCATACTCAGAAAATAAAATTAATTAAAAACATGAACCCAAGGGCACTTCATGTTTTTATATTGTTTTAAATAATTGTTAATAAAGTTGCCCATAAAAGTGAAGTGATTCTAGGAAGTAAAGTTTGAAGACTTGAAAGTATATAAACGGGTATAAAAACCGAAGTTTGGAGACATGAAAATGAGGAAAGTCATAGGCTAATGATTGCTCAAAATATAAACATTAAAAAATATAAGAATTCAAAATATAGAAATATAAACATAATAAAATATAAATTGGGAATACAGGCTTATTCGTGATAAGGGGCAAAATTTCAACTGTTTAAACAAATAAAACATTAAGTAAGAAATGAAAAACCACACATCTACTCACTTTACAGGCATTTGAGACATGAGATAGACCACGTGAAAACCGTCGGTAGAGTATACTTGAAGTCAGCTTTGGCACTTGTCTGTGTTTATGTATAAGCTAGAAGATTGAACCTCTACGCTTAAGTCGCCGAAAAAATGTTACGTTTCATTCCAAAAGATTTTTTTGCAATAGCTGCGAGCACACTATATTCTCAAAATTTGAACCGAATGAGAGAACTTGTCGTGTTGTAAGTTCCGCGCTCTATCCTACTTTGGTGTTGAGAAGTGGCGGCAGGAGCCAACAGTCTGGCAGACTTGCACCCGAACTTCGTGCTAAAGCGATAGCGACATCGGCTGTCATACAATAAATAAACTGCCGCAAGTGGTGAGTGGTGAGTACTGAGTAGTGAGTACAGTCAGCTGTAATAGTTATTCTTGTTGGCTGATTGCTTGCATCTCTCTTTGTGGACAGGAAGCGCACGCCTAACTAATGATACTCAATGAGAGTGCTGCGTTGCTCCACAAACACCGAAAAATGTATCAAGTATTATCACTAATAATTTTCAATAAACGAATCGAAATCTTAAAATGGAAATCGTACAAAAGATAACCTACGTAGACCTGATAGAAGAGAAGATAAGGATGATGTAGTAGTTTTGAGTAGAGCCAAGAACTTGAGAGAATCTTTTACAAACCTTAATTACAATAATTTGTCCTTTCATCAACCCTTTAAAGCTTTGTGATAGATATATAAATCATGTTCATTCTAGTCACTATTTCTGCTTCATCTCAAGTATTGAGGTTGATGTGAAAAAGTGAAGGTATCGATCATACCGACCTTCTAGTGCTCTACATACTAGTAGGCCTACTACTCTTTTAGTAGGTACTCCACAACTGGAGGATAATACTAGGAGGCTAATACTGGGAGGCTACTATAACTAGGCTGGGAGCTACTGTAGAATTAGTAGAGCCAACTCTAGAAGGATACAAGTAAAACCATTTGAGTTGATGAGAACAATGATTTGACTATGCGGCAAATGAATTAAACAGCACAATAATCAACCAATGCTGAATGATTCCTTCCAACTCAAACTGATGAAAAATCAAACAGTAGCGGGATCGCTCCCGACACTTCCTGCTCAAAAAGTCATATTTTTCAGACACAAGTGAAGATACCCGGAATTGAATAGAAGAACATGAAAGTTCGATGTTCCCACCAGTTCTCCCACAAATCATTCAAGATAGATCACAAATTTTTAAAATAATTCATGGTTTGATTGAATTTTAGAGGAGGGGAAAGAGCAACTCTTGGAACTACGAAGTTTCTATTAGTTATCTCAAATATTTTGAGAACTATTCGATTGATTGGTTTGAACAAACTGTTAACAGTTATGTTCAAACTGTTATGTGGGAAAAATCTGAATGTGCAAAAAGCCACAGAGTTGATAAAGCGATGAAAGGATATCATATATTGGATGTCAAAGTCAAAAATGTGTTTATTTCAAATATTGGCAAGATTATAAATGTTTCATTGCTTAATAATTAAAAATCAAATGATATACAAAGGAAAATAAAATTGGTGAGATATTCTATAATACTATACATACCCAATGATTGCAGTGTAGCAACTGAAAAAATGTACAATTTCGTGGATATATGCCTTTATAGGTATAAAACCTGTGCGAAGGCACGAGCTGCTGTACAACTTCGAGCAATATATTAAGAACCATTCATGAGCGAATCATTCTATCAACGAATGAATGAATCAATCTTCTTCTGATAATTTCTCATGATGCAAGTAGGAATAATGAAAGAGAGAGTTACAAGAAAATTGTTGTGGTGTGATCTTGCTGAGTTTATAGTTGATCTTTGAAGCACTTGAAGTGTTGATTTTGTTTATTGAACAATTAGGACTTGGTTGAGTCTCAACAGTCTAGATGGCTGGGAACTGAATGCAACACTGCTCAACATAGACACAGACACATCTCGAGGAATAACTCTTGAGATATGTCTATTTAGTATTCTAGTGCTAAAAGTTAGAAGGCCAGGTCAATAGAGTCCCAATTCTTTCGAGTGACTGTGGAAGAGTGTTCATGAAAGATAGTTTTCATTGAATGCTACAACGTTAAAGATAAAGGGGGAGGAAGATGGTCAATGGAATTATGTAATCTAGAAACAATTCTGGAAATAAACACGAGAGCACAAGTCACAAAGAACATGACAGATCAAGTATGCTATAGAATTTTACGAATAATTATAATCTCACTCACTTCATTAATATTATTTCATGAGATTTTATAGCGGACAAAATGAACTTTGCAGGATTGGATGTTTATATTAGAGAACCTAATGAATGGGGATGTTAGCAAATTAACTGGCCGAGATCCGGACATATATTCTGTTTTCAAATACATTATCTAGATATCTAGTTTTTTTATTAACATCTAGTTTTTTTTATTAACCTTGGATCGTTAATCACATTACAAATAATATGAAATTATTCTAAAAAGAGCATGAATTCAACTTTCAGATGCGTTGAGTTATGCACTAATTCCGTATACATCAATGTGTTCTGTCTCTTGGAATCATATCCACCAAATCAACCGGATGAATTGTTTCAACAGAAACGAAAACTCATGCTCTATCACCTTCAATCTCTTTTGCATGTTTGGATTTGGTTGAACCAACTTGATACTCCAAACGTTACTGAATTTATTACAAGGAGTTCTTGAGTGAGAAACAATATCTCCACAATGAACTATAATATTTTGGAAAATTTATAGCTTTGACAGAAATCGATTCACATATTGTGTTATGAGAAATACTCATAAAAAGAGTAGCTTCTTCTCTTCACGACTTCTATGCTTCTGTTAGTTTCCAGTTGAAATTAATTAATGTGATTTCAGATCATTGTAGTGAAGTCAATCCTTATAACAGAGACAAGCTTTGTCCAACATTGAAAAAGAAGTGATCAAGTATAGAGTGAGTGAACATCTTTTCAGAGATGATTTCTAATTTTTCCAAGAATGTTACTAGGCTCCATTGATTTCAATATTTCTCCTCGAGTAATTGTCAATTTTTTTGAAATTATTCACTGAAAGGTCTTATCAAATCAACATTTTTGTCTTCGTTACTCTCATGTCATTATTGTACTGTATTATTGATTTTTCCTATAAGTTTTCCATTTGAATGCTATAGAATAGCAAGAACTTCAATTTACAATGCTGTTGAACAATTATAAAATTTTTATTCATCGATTTATGGTCTTTGATCTTTGTACTGAGCTGAAGAGTTGACAACTCCAGTTATCTCACTTGAAATACGGAGCAGGCCGAATTATAATCACATCTATCATAAACTATCGTGATTAGTTCTTAGCTCTCAATTTATGAAATTTATGTAAATATGAAAAAGAAATGCAGAACAGGTGATAATAGCATGGAGAAAACAATAAAAAACATAGCATAAGAAGATAACCCATGGTATAGGGCGTTTATATTCCAAATTTCACTGTTAACTCAAAAGGATTGTCCTAGTAGTTCTTTCTCGTGACGCTGCGTGATGCTGTGAGTCAGTACCGGTAGTCGACAACAATCAGCCTCAGCTAACAAAAAATTTGCTTGATATTTGGAACATAAACGAACTTTACCATGGGTAGAAAATAAATCTTCTTGTGCTATTTTTTCTCTATGTTAATAACTTGAAATAACAATTAAGGATCATGCAATCCTGATTCATGAATGAGAAAATGTAAATAGTAATTTCAGGTAAGACCTATCTCATTAGGAATATCCCATTGTTTTCTCATATCCCATTATTCTTTCAGAATACATTACGTTTTTACTTATTCAATGGCTGATAGAATGACCCCCCCAAGCACAATGATGCACCACCTTCATATCTCAAATGTATTTCCTGCACACTCCTCCACAAATCAGGCTCACTCGCAGAAAAATTGTCGTCGTTATGTTAAATTTTTTGGGCACCCCTAGGAATTTCAATGGGTCAGTCTGCGTCTTCGCTTGGGGCGAAATTAAATTTGAAAAAATATAGGCTACATGTTCTTCAATTTGAAGGGCTATGTGCACCCCTGAATGAGTTACTTTGATTTGTTTCCATTTAGAAAATTTCAGTTTCCAATGGGAGTTCAAAGTCAGTAGGAACTCGGAAGTTCAATGCTCGTTCAAAAGAAAGACTTTTCTTTAGTGCATCATTCTTCTTTTTTCAATCAATCAATAATTCATACATCATTTATTTATTCAGATAAGACGACTAAGCTCTCCTTATTCTACATTTTACCAAGACTAGTGCTAATTTGGGAGAATCCTGATGTTTGCAGTGTTATGTCCATGATATTTAGAACAATGATTATTATATAAATAGTTGAGGAGGGATAGTTCTGCTACCCATCTGTGTTCTCCACTAAGCTATTTCTACTATCATGCATAAATTTTAGTAGCTTTCCATACATCAATCGCCAGTTTTGTGGAATTGTTATCTTGATGTCAGATAAGATCAGATTGGAAATTTTCCCACTTATCAAATCTAACCGGTATTCTGGAAACTGGAACTTTACCATAGAACTGGAGTAGTACGAGCGCAGTAATAATATGTATGCTGCTATATTCATCACAAAATCAATGCTAGAAAATATCCAATCCGATAAAAATATACCAGAAAATTTTTAATCTTATACTAAAAAAAATCACTAGATTCTACTTCTCTGTAGAATATCGTGTTTTGAGTTATTCATGAATCTCTTTTTTCTCATAATTAATTGTTTTTTTCTTAAATAATCACTATCAATAACTTAGTTGTAAAAGCAGACAATATTTATGAACTAGTCCATGAACTAATCCAAGCGTCAGTAGATGAATGCACGTTTGAAAACTTACCTGCAGCTTAATAGATTGCAAAACAAGTTCTAAGTTGTATGGCTGACAATCAGCATATCACAGCAAAAGATGAGCAGCAGTAAATTTCTGTTGAAGGTCTTCACTTGTTTAAAGAGAGCAGAATCTAGTTGTAGGAGAAGATGTTTGTTAAATGCTTATTGAATAGCATGAAATATTTTAAATAACTTACACACAAAATCACTTATAACCTCTTATCCTTCTCTTTAATTTAACCTAATTGATCGTGTTGATATTTCCAGAGTGCCAGCTGATCATTGAGCAGTTACAAATACATCAACATTTTTATTTCCAAATGTTTAAATCTGTCTGTCAATTGAATGAATAAAAAAATCTGGTGTGGCGCACTCACACAACTTTCCTTGCCGTTATGAAAATTGATCAACTGACGCTAGTGCTCCCGCGCATATCAAATCTACTATTCTAAGATCTGAGACAGCTGGTGACAGGACAATAGCGCTCCAGACACACGGAGTCTGTTATCTCTTCATAATGAATGATTTAATAGAATCAACAGTTGCCAACAGTTTGCAATTGAAATAATCACATTTTCTAGCATTTTGAGCTTATTTTCAATTTTAGGTGAAAATGTTACTGAACATAAATTGTAGAGATATTCATGTTAAATCTTTTCCACTAAATTTTTTTTGTTTAATTGTATCTGAAGCCTGATAATTGAAAATCTAAAATCAAACTTTGCATAGATGGGGCGGTGCTCCTGAAATTTTTACAGATATGGGACTTGTGGCAGTCAATAGAGCTTATCAGTGACTTTTTTAGTTATGAATTTGATCAAAATCGTTGGAGCCGTTTTCGAGAAAATCGCGAAAAACCCTGTTTTTTACAACATTTTCGCCATTTCAGCCGCCATCTTGAATTTTATTTGATCGAAATTGTTCGTATCGGATCCTGTAGTGTAAGGACCTTAAGTTCCAAATTTCAAGTCATTCCGTTAATTGGGAGATGAGATATCGTGTACACAGACGCACACTCATACACACACACACACACACACACACACACACACACACACACACACACACACAACACACACAGATACAGACCAATACCCAAAAACCATTTTTTTGGACTCAGGGGACCTTGAAACGTATAGAAATTTAGAAATTTGAGTACCTTAATTTTTTGATTTCTCATGAAATTCCATCGTATATCCATTGAATGGGAAGTTATAATTATCGTAAATCTTAGTTTTATATTTTGTGGAATATAAGACTTTGCTCTTTCGTTTTTCGAAGGCAATGTTTTCTATAAAAGTTGAAGCTCGTTTCAACACCTTTAAAATGGTGAATCAGAAGCCATCTCAATCAAAAGTGTCTCAACTCAATCTTAATTGTTTGGTTAATCTGCACTAACCGATAGTACACGCCAACAAGTGATATCAATGATAGAAAACTATCATTGTTATTATTATTGATGTTCTCAATATTATCATCAACCTCTTTTAGAAAGACCTTGATGATAGAAAACTGAATTTGGTCTCTGATCGTGAACCAGGATTCTTTCTTTGACTTGCATTATTCAAATTAAAAACAAATTATTTTCATAATTGGGTTTTGAGAAGCCAAAGATTCCAAGAAATCCATAGATTAATTAGTCATTTTTCAATCGATCAGATTTTTGTTTGTCCGATTTTGAGAAAACAGGTCTTGAAAAGAATGAAATTCCTAAAATTCTAGTTGGATGTTTTTCTATGCTTCTCTCTCAAGTTAATGAGTGATAATCAACAGTAAAATCATGGAAAATGAAATTTTCAAAAAATTATTAACTTGTAACTTTTCAATGTTGAGTTAACTCGTGGTGAAATTAATAATTGGAGTTTGAAGAAGAGAAATTTCTCTAAAGACTAACTACATTTTTCAATTTTTGCTGTGATTATTTTCAAAATTATATTGTTTAAAGTAAAGCTGTGTATTACAGAACGTAACCGTATTGTCCAATACTGGAACTTTTCTATGTTTTTAGACTACGGATAATTTATCCGTGTATATATATTACTTGAAAACTCATCAATAAATTATAATAGAATTTTCTCAGCTAAATCTGACTGAGATCTGATCAAATGGGTTTTACACATTCAATTGATTATAGTATCCCATTATCCCAAGACAGTATCCCAAATTAATTTAAGGATCTTTGCCCATATTCTGCATCGATGCTTTGTGAAAACAATTTTTTATGAAAGGAAGTTCTCTTACACGTGTATCTCGAAACTAATTGGAGATAGAAAGGCCTATCCAGTGGAGGACGAAATACTCTCGCACGGATTTCGAATTATTTGTTTTAATGACATCATTAAAATAATCATGTAGCGAAAACACTTTGTGACGCAGAACTATTCACGCATAATGCATGAAATATCAATCTTAATGAAGGATCAGTGCCATAATGCAAAGTAGATATGATCTGCTAATTCATGGTAGTTGATCTCAATTGGTGCAAATCAACTCAATGGGGTTCCAATTTTATATTTGTAACACGTGTTTCAAAAGTTTTATAATAAAAACTCGATACAATAGCCTTTTCCAAAAACCGAATTAGTATCACGTGAAAGACAACAAGTGACGGAAACTTGAAAGGATAACAGCAAAAATAATGCTGAATAAGTATGAAAATTGCTTAAACTGGAATCACTATGGAAAAGTTCGAAGATCGTTTTGATTCTGAATTGATTTCAGTACTCTGAGGATTGAGAAAAAATGTTATTATTATTCATGAGCAGATTGGGAGCCTTTACACTATACTAGTTTTGAGAGTATTACACAACACAATAATTATTATTGGTGTTGATTTGATAACATGTGAATTGGATTGCTGATAATATAATTATTGTGCCTATGAAGGAAGACGTCAATGTGGAATCATTATTTTTGGCAATTTGATTTTTCATATTATATTTTCCTCATTGTGATAATTTGGAGTAGCCTATGGATGGTATGATTATTACTAAGGATGCTGATCAAAGTACTCTATTATATTACTCATTAGTATGAGATAATAATTTTCTTTTGAAAAAATCAATATAGCCAGGTGGATATTTCTCACTTCAACTGGGTACAGGAAACTCGAGTACCAAAACTATAAGTCTGTTAGTTTGTTTAAAATAAGTTGAGACTTGGCCCTCCATCCCACGAAATTACATGGTTGTCAAATCGTGTGAAATTGCAACTTTCTCAAATTTCCAATTCAACGTCAGAACTGGATGTAGAATATCATCCCCGATATCCTAGTAGTGCTAGAAAAGTTTCAGGGTTGAATGATCAAAAGGAAATTAAACTATTAAGATAAAATTGGAAACATCGCGGAATTTTTTTTTCTTTTGAATATTACTTCTCTCAGAATCATGGGGCGTCGTAATGCGTGATAATTTCATATCAAATTAACGGGGAGGATGTCTCCTTTCTATTGGTGTCTTGATAATTTTAATCCGACCTATAGTTATATTTCAATTAATGTTTATGTTCGTCAATGTCCAGACATTTCGAGCAGAAACATGAAAATTTCGAAAATTTTTTGTTTCAAAAGATAAGTACCTAGGTGGTGAAAGCGAGAAAGTTTCTCAGAAATAATTGAAATTATTTTTCCAATATTGTCAAACGTACTCGGAACAACGTATTTTGGCTTCTCAGGAGTTTCAAAGTCGAGAATAGCGACTGAATGGTGTGCCACCATAATTATGCTATCAATAGATGGAATCAACAAAAACAAAATACAGAACGATTGAAAAATTCAGCTACTGCAAGCCACATGATTATAAAATAGTGAAAATGACAACCTCGCCTCGAATAATCCAAGCAGTGTTTCATTACAGCCTTTCTAGAGGCAATCAGCTGCTTACGTTTGAAATAATTCAGTCAAATATCTCGTAAATTTCCAGATTTTAGCATAATATGCTACTGTATATTATACAGTAGTTTGGTACACTAGTAGTTCTGTGAACAGTAGACCTCGCGCTCAGTAAGTTACATTGACCTGTTGTTATGTTTACTCAAAAATGAAAAAATAATTTATCATTTTGAAATATCTAGAAAAAATCCTAAATAAACATAGAGCTTTCTGTCCTATCGTACCGTGACGTGTCGTCCCGGAATGTGAGTGTGAGCGCTGCTATCAGGTCTGGCTGCCGTCGATACGCCAATCCAATCAAAAATAAGAGAACATTCTGTGTTGTAGTGTTGGCGAAAAATCGGTGTGTTGAAATTAACAAAATAAACTACCATAATGCTGATTTCCTACAAGCTTCATTTCTCACTTTTCATGATTTTAGAAATAAATTTCTTTTCAATAATATTTGTTGCAATTTTGATCATCAGATTAAAAAAGGGAAATGTAAAAAATGTTTTCTATCAATAACTCCAAACTCTAAACTAGAATCATGGCCTCAGCTTATGGGAAGACAAAGTTAAGCTGCGTTTACACCGGAGTTGATAACACAAGTTTTTAACATTTTTGTTATCAACTGATGTTAATTACAAAAGTTAATAACATCATATTGAGTTGCGTTTACACCGAAGTTGATAACATGATTTATTAATAAAAAGTTGTCAACTTGACTGAATCGACAAAAAATTCTCTTGAAAAAAGTTGATAACTCGTGTTTTCAACAGAAAATTCCTTGTTATTCACAAGATTTATGTTATCCATCGAGAGTCGGTAACTTATGTTAATTACAGGTTACTATCTTCCCCGCAACCCCCTCGCCCATTATCCCTACCCTACAACTACAGCTGTTATTAGACTACAGCTGCAGACAAAATACGTGACAAAGTTATTAACTTTTGTTGATAACAAAACTAGCAGCAAAAAGAAAATGTTATTAACTTATGTTGAAAACTTTTGTTTTAAACTCTGGTGTAAACGCATTATAATTTATTTACATTAGATCAGATGAAGATCATTATTTTGATGATCGCACACATGTTTCAATTCAAATTTGAAGACAATTTTTTGCTTTTTATTCCGTCTGTTATATCATATGAATAGTCTCGTTAAATGAAATCATATGGAAGTCAATATATTGATAACAAGATCTTGTTAATAACAAGGAATTTTCTGTTAGAAACATGAGTTATTATCTTTTGTAAAGAGAAATTTTTGACGATTCAGTCAAGTTAATAACTTTTTGTTAATAACTCGTGTTATTAACTCCGGTGTAAACGTAGCTTTAGTAGACAACTGTCTACTAACGTTGATAGAAAGATACATTTTCAAGATGTTCGATGTTTTTGAACGGGTAGTATTATAGTCCACTAGACAGCTGATTTATGATGAATAATAAATTCTATAGTTTGATTTTTACGATAATATTGGCGTATGAAGGAGGCTCCTTTTTCCTTTTATATTATCCTTGATATGCAAAATTTCCAAAAACCTTGTATATACGTCGACGCGCAATTTAAAAAGAACATATCTATTAAATTTCATAAAAATCTATTACCGCGTTTCGTCGTAAATGCATATAAACATTCAAAAATTCAAACATTTAAACATTAAGAGAAATGCCAAACCGTCGACTTGAATCTTAGACCTCACTTCGCTCGGTCAACAATGCATACCGTATACCATGCAGCCGCTCTCCGAACTTTAAAATTTTTTGGAGGCCAAAATACGATCTTCCGACAACTTTTGACAATTGAAAATATAATTTCAATTATTTCTGAGAAAATTTCTCGCTTTCACCACTCACTTATCTTTTAAAACAAAAATTTACACGAATTGGCAACCATGTAATTTCTTCGAATGGAGGGCCAACTCTCAACTTATTTTACACAAACTACTTATAGACCTACTTTCTATTTATTAACTAGCTGGCCCGGCGAACTTCGTACCGCCAAATAGTTAATGCATCTCATGACCATATTTAGCTGGATGCACACCTGAGGAGGCGCGATGCGGCATTTTGCATCCAGGTGCTTCTTGCTTATTGGTTTGAATGGAAGAACTCACTCACACTGAATCGGGCATGGCGTGGAACGGTGTGATAAGGCAATCTCCATAAGATCAACACTTTGTATCACCAAGCCGCGCCGAGGTGTGCTTAATCTGATGCACTATATTTTTATGAAAATTATCCAACAATCAGTATTTACATTTCAATTTTTTCAAATTTCAATTTATATCTCAATAATATTGCTTTTAAGTTCATATTGTTTATGCTTAGAACGATGTGCTTACTTAGTTATGCAGCAGTTTGTATTTTCAGTTATACTTGAATGCAGCATTCTGGGAATTGAATGGTATAGCTCCTTGTTGCTGATTTTTTCGTGCATATTCTAAATTTACAGCATTTCGAGTTTCACGACCCAAGTTTGGACGTCGTTCCTACCGCGGCATTATTAGGAATTAAAATTACCACTTCATGATATTGATTAATAATGTGAATATCTTCTGAATGGTTTGAGATATCGATATGCAGTTTTCGCCATTTATTTTTTCTTGAAATTCCGTATCGAAATCATGTATCGCATAACATCTTCCTATTTAAAAAAAAAGTTGCATTCAATATGGCGGATCCAAGATTGTGGACCATATTTTTAAAGTCAAAGTAAAGTAGTATTCTCAATTTGAGTAGGATCCTCATTCACACCCACCATCAAATTACCTTTGTGTATGAGATATAAAGCCGTTCTCGGACTTTTCACCCATTCTGTATATTCCAAACAGTTGTTGCTGTAAATCTATATTCGATTTGAATAACCCAATGCCTACTTTATGTTTTTTTTTATCTCCCAATTCAAGGGTTAAACTCATCTATTGATACTTTGATCATTATTTCCAGTGTTTTGAATGAATAATTTAAAAATAACTCTATTTATCTTGCTATGTGAATATGTATGTTTTTCTGTAGGTATGCGCGAGAAAGAAGACTTCATAGCTTCAACTAGCACCATGATCAATCATGATGTGATTTGTCATTTCGTGATTTGCATTTCTTTCTTTCATTAATTTTATGTGGTAGTGATTCACAGACATTCTATTTTTCTTTTCATTGTAGGCTAAACTTGAATCAACAGACTTTTATTAAGTTTTTAGGTTCAGGGTTTAATTAATTACCTTTGCAATTTTCTCATTATAAATATTGATTATTTGTTGTGATTTATTGATAATTATTGATCAATTGAATAATTATTTTTCAGGCCTATTGATTAATTTATTGTAGTTTATTGATAATTGATTAATTGAATACAGTAATTATTGATTTCAAGTTTTCTAAAATTGTTAAAATCTTATATTTAATTTCATTCTCATTCATTTGACATACTTTTGTTAGTATTTTTGATTCATTTAATTTCCATTTCTTATTATTTCACTTACATTTCTTGTTTTTTAACATTTCTTCATACTTAATTCTTAAAATACATTTTTGGATTGTATAGTGTATGATTGCAATGTGTGAAGGAGGCAAAATGGGTTTTTACCTGTTGTTACCATGAATAAAATTATTTTATTTTTATTTTATGATGGATTAATTAATTCACCAAAATAATGACGAGAAGAAGGAGTTTGGGATTGTCTACTTATTCTACTTCTACGTCTTTCATTCTTCTTTTTCTCTGCCTAATCCAAATGTGAATTGTTTTCCTCTTCTTTGTATTAATGTGACCTACATCCTCATGTCCATGTGGAATATTTTCTCTCATTGATTTATTTATTTTTGGTAAAAATATCAACGTGAAAAGCAAACTCACTGATGGTCGTTTCTCATAATATAATAGCGACTAACCAAGAATAACGGGAACCTCTAAAAATGTCATGGAACAAGAGTAAATAACTACAAAACTTGCCAAATATGGATAACTCATACATTTCTAGCATTTTTTGGAAATTAGACCTTTAAGATGACTTTCCCTCCCTTCTGTACGAATACATTGTCGAAACCTGCGTTAGAGATTCTCCTTATTGATCGCTGCGGCATTATAACTGGGATATTGTGGATTTCATCTGTTTCAAATCAACTACAGCTAAAGGTGCGTACAGATTTACGCGCCGTGAACATGAGCAATTCATTTTTAATCAGCTGATGCCAAGCTTTTTATATCTGTATCTTACCGTTTCCGTAAGAATACAGATATACTCAGCTGATTAAAAGTGAATTGCTCATGTTCGCGGCGCGTATATCTGTACGCACCTTAATGGTCGAGTTATAAACACTTTACATTTGAGATACACAAAATTAAAATCGCTGACGAACAAATCTGGCGATCTATGGGGCCATGACACGTAACCGAGTCGTGAGATAACACAGATTACCAAA
Organism: Nilaparvata lugens; assembly: GCF_014356525.2. NCBI lineage: Eukaryota > Metazoa > Arthropoda > Insecta > Hemiptera > Delphacidae > Nilaparvata > Nilaparvata lugens. The sequence goes on from NC_052504.1 coordinate 33,012,913, forward strand.
CAATACTCACTCGCTCAGCTTCCATTAAGTGCCGTGCAGTGTTGATGCCGCACACAATTCAAACAGTAATATTGTGTATGAATTGGAAACTAAAAACGGGGAATTCGATATGAAATCCACAATATACCAGTTGAGTTGTTGCAGCGATCAATGCGAAATCTTCAACACAGATTTCAATCATGTATCCGTGCAAGAGAAAGGAAGTAATTTTCAAAAATGATTAATTTTCTTCTCCATTCTCAAGAGAACTTTTCTTTCTTTTTCATTTTCAATCATTGAATTTTGTTATTATTAGTGGATATTGTTTATCATTCCTTCATTGTGATTTGGATTATTATTATCATCTCTTTTCTTGATTAGCTATATTGTTCGTACATTTAGCATGTAACAGAAATTTAAAGAGTTTGAGAGGGCTGACTGCGCCCTAACTTCGTTCTCTACGGAGCATAAAGGCAGTCACTCTATTCTAGTCTATTGTAGTGTGATCAATGGTTTTAAATTAAATGGCAATTTTTGAACTTCCAGCTATTGGACCTATAAATATTTTTTGCCTTCCCACTTTTCTTTTATGATTTTTCGGAAAATTCATGTTATCTTGGGTCGGTCACCTTTTACATTATAATAAAGGCATTACAAAAAGCACCAACAAATTTCACAAACGATGGGTGGATTATTTGAAAAAAAAAATTGACTAGACTATTTTCATTCACTCAATGTCATTGAATAATTTGTAGTATTGAAACTAATGTCATACTGAATATTTGAATGAGTTTGGTTGTAACAGCATGTAGCAATACGTTATTGCCGGAAACAGGTATGACCTATATCGGTGACCCAGTTACTTGATTCATGAGCTGGGTAGGAGCTGCGGTGGAGGGGTGCGCTGGTGGTGATCCGGGAGAGGTGAATGAGCAGAGCAGAGCAGGCCTCCAGGATTGCTGAATGGAGGGCCCAGCCGAAGCCTCTGGTTGGCCTGCTGAGGCTGCTGTTGCTGCTGCTGCTGCTCATTGTGGTGGTTCTTTAGAATGGTTTTTGCACCAGCAGAGTGCGGGGTGCGCGGGACAGGACACGTGCCAGGCCCTTGAATGAACCAGGCCGAACACGTGTCTCCAATTCCAGGTCGGAGGAACACAAACGCTGTGTGCTCAGGGGGTCCCGACCCTGTTTTAGGTCATCCCGGCCTCTTTTGCTCATCATTCATATCCACAATCATGCGGGATACAAAACAAAATCTGCCGCTGTATGACTCCAGTGATAACAATGTTAGATAATGGGTAGATCATTGCAAGCCTATTTATCTGATCACAGCAAATACATCTTATGAAAAGCAAAGAATGTACGAGAACTTATTGACCCTATGAAAAACTAGATTCAGGAAAGAAAGTATGGTGAGATATCATTATAAGCCCGAAATAAGTGTGAATCCGTAAAATCGCGATCTTCTTGTGAAAAACACAATTATTTAAGATTGTTTACACTTTCAAGAAAGAAAAATTGGCTTTCTGTAGCATATGGTCTCAGTGACATAATTGGTGATTCTTTCAAACTTTGTAGGGATCTGAATGAGAATTTTTAGCTACGAAGGATTAAGACTCCAAAGAGTTACAATAGTTCATTCCAAAGAAGTACACCTTCATAGATCAGACTGAAGAAGAACAGAGCTGTGAATTTTCAAATTCTCCTGAGAGAGTGAATTAAACAAGTTACATGACATCACATCAACTGGTGATGCTATAGAATAAAACTTCAAATTCAATATTCACGATAACATTTTATTATCAGAAGCTTATGAATTGAATCGAGTATTCTCAATCAATAATTTAATTGCATGTCATAAGAGGATGATGCAATAACCTATCATAATACTATCCAATTGAACTTATTCACTTATTCATCTCAATAATGTGTGAATACAGATACGAGAGTGACAAAAAATGTTAAATGTGTTGATGTCCCAGGCAAAGCGAAAAAGGATCAACATGTTATAAAGTACATTATAATTTCCTCTCTACTTCTTACTTCAAAGAACTCAATGGAAAGTTTAGCATATTTGTGTAAAAACAACCGTATTGTAGATAATAATTATTGTAGTCACTATCAAACAAAGAGATAACATACCTCATTTCTTTGTAATGTTCGGTAGTCAATCAGTTCTTCAGTCAATAAACATAACTTTGCAGTTTCTTTTATAGTCACTAATTTACATAAATAATAGAAGAAAAAATGCGGAAAGTACACACAGATCATGCATGAAGATATGCATGTTGCATACCCACCCCCTTCAAAGCAACATTCTCTTGCTGAATAGATGATTTTTAACAAGAGGCTCGGCGATCTATTAATATTGTCTCCCATCCAACAATAAATTGAACTGTACCTGTGTATTCAATAGAATACGGATGACATCATGACAATCATTTTTAAAGTTTGGGAATCAAAATAGAAACCGTTGATGTTTAGAGTTACACATGTTGCATACCCACCCCCTTCATTAGCACACACTAGAAGAGCTACAGTTTTGTTTTGTAATTGCTGAGTTTAATTCATTTTCTATCGTTATTACATCATTTTAGTCCACTCAACTAAAATATGTACCGTACTGTATTGTAGGAATTCCAGAACACTGCATTATCATATCATTTATGCTTTTGAAATTCACTCCCCGGTGGTTCGGAGCGCACTTAAAGAGGTATGTCAATTATTCATCGTACACTTCCATCCTTCCCATCAACAAGCTCAAGCCTGTCAGTGGTAATATTGGGTTGTGAAAATGGATTTGGAGAATTTCTTATTTGACAAAATCATCAATTTTGATTTAAGGAAAATAGAAAATTTATTCATATGGAAGTTACCCTAACGGTTCGGGTTAAATGGAGTTTTAAAATATCGGGGCTATGCTTAGATTATAGGCTGTAGTTTAACAGCTCTCCATTAGATAATTAATTATGGTTTGAAATGTTATTACGAGTGAGAAGCAAGTCTACAAGGTCTTGGGTTTGCTCAATTGTGAATGTTCATAATGAAAGTAAAGTTTTTCTATGGAAACATGGAATCAATGTGTTTTGCAATACCTGTTCTTGTTTGTTAATCAGCATAATATTGATGATTCTAATTTAATTTTTATCCAATCAAACAGGAGGAGAATGAATTTCTCAAATAAATTCATTCCAATCCAAATCTTATGATACTATGGAAACCAGACTGAATTCATAAGAGCAGAGAGTCTAGTGATGGTGGTTGTTCAAACAGTGCTAACATGATGCTCAAGTTAGTTTCTGTTTACAATACAATTGAGAATATTGTATTGGCAATATAGACCGATCGATTGAGCATGCACTTTGTATACATGATGGAGGCAAGAATAGCGGTTGAAGGTTATGACCTCATTTGATACTAACTTGACAAGAATAATAAATGCGTTCGCAGGTTGCAGAGAGCAGTATCATCCAAGTAACCTAGTTCCTCATTATAGGAAGTGACACATACATGCGAACTTGAATCAATTCAAATTGCATAATTATTGTTTCAATTTTGAAACAAAAACTGTACAATTCTCAGGATTTGAACAATTTTCAAGGAATTTTGACACAAGGATGCGTCAAAAGTGCATCTTAGAATTTTATGACATGAGAAGGATTGGCGAGAGAGTGAAACTATTTAGACAGAAACGAGCTTTTTAGAACCATCAGTGCGTGAAGTGGCATGCAGGTTCTCGTCGAGAGCAGGACTAGAACAGCTTCAGTTTGCACTTATGCTGTTTCAGTATTTTCATGATAGCATGTCCATGGAAGATAGAAGAGTAAATAATAGTGTTTATCATTATCAGTTTAATATAAATATGTTTAGCAGTTTAGTAATGATATGTATAATTCGCATTGCTCTGGAAGAGACTTCATAAAAACAAAATCTTTATTCAAACAATCCTCTACCCTGAATTACTCGCGCGGAGTGAATATCACCCCAGAGATAGATTCAACAGAGCATGAAACAAAAACGAAATAACCAACTCTCACCCTGAAAACATGATGAATGATACATGATAATGGAATATAATACATTGAAAGGAAATTCATCTCTTTATTATTAAAAGATAAATGATAATACTACTGATAAGTCTCCTTTCTTCACCTTCACTGTAGAGCTTCACTGTAGAGTTTATCAATATAAATGTGTGGAAATAATCAATCATGTAAGTGATAAAAATAACGTCTCCATAATGGAGCATCAGTTAGAGAGCAATGTAGTTGACAATCAACAATACAGAGGCAGAGAGATCAGGCTGGTACAAATTCTTTAAAGAAAATATATAGAAAATCAATGTAATATCAATGATGATAGTAATCTAATAATCATCACGCAGGACAAAAAATCGAAAATAAATGAATGAAAGGATGATACCCAATGAAAAAAAACGAGACATTGCCAGAGTTTAAGAATAAAATGAAGAATAATAAGCCAGTTAATAAAAAACAATGAATTCAACAAAAACACTATTCAGAAAAAAAGGAGTTAAGTATTTCAGTATTCAAGTATTTAAGTATTCAATAGAATGTGAGTGGAACAAATATATTTAGTTTTGGTGAAGTTAAAACAATAGTCCATTCATCAGTTCATCACTCAAAACCAAAATGTAGAGATGTACATGATTTCAAGATATTCTCATGTATTATAGTAGGTACCAATCCAGCAACTCATTACATGTCATGACCAATTCTTTAATGGGCAAACGTATAACAGATATCTCCAATTCAAGTATATTCTAATTGCAAGGTAATTTCAATTTGATTATTGTTGTGAGGTGAAAATAAAGAGACTTTTTTAGGACTGAATTATTGATGTTTCCAAGATAGATTGCTATCCAGCAACACCCCTAAATATTTCACTGTGGATTCCATTTTGACCATGGTCAAATTGTTCACATTGGTCTCGCCTGCAGTCACTGAGTGAAGAATTACAGGAGCTACAAGACTTTGACTCCCAGGTAGACTGAAAATAATGTAATTCATAGATATATGTTGATAGATTATTTATTTCAGGTGAACCAAATACCAGAGTGGTAGTTTATCCAAATAATCTTGCTGTATATAAAACTGAAGTTGAATATTTTTTGGTGAACGTGAGGCTTCAAGGTGCGAAACTATATGATATTTTTTAACTAAAGCCAATAATGAAAATACGGTATCATTCATTGGATATAATAAACTCGAATCTCAACACTTATTATTATTCATGGTATTGGAATTAGTGAAATGATGAAATCGTTGATAGTTTTATCGGAGCAAAATCACTTCAGCTTTAGAGAATCCTGTTTTCGGAGAAAGATTTCCTCATTTCAAATCTCGTGACAGTCTTTATTTTTGATTATTGGAAGAAGTGACAGTGTCGTCAAAACCCCCTTTCTGAACAATGGAATTATTCGTGAGATTGTGAACAATATATTTTAAATATTGACGGTTATATCATGAAGTTTATTATACTTGGCATCTTTTGTTATAGTGGAGGGTGTGAGTTTAATGAATGGGTGCCAGGAAAGCGAACGCCATTCATATTTCGAGTGAGTTTGTATAGTCGGCACCGGGTCATTGATCCTTCTGGCCTGACAAGCGAAGCCTACTTTCAATTCAAGTAGGCCTACCAGCTACCACCCACCCTCGCACCACCAGCACCAAAACACTGTCACGTGGCTTTTCCGAGCTCGCTGGTTGGTCAACGGCCTTTAAACATTTAACACTGCAGAATAACTGGCCTGGACCAGTTTCCTACATCTGCCTTTTCCCACCCTTTCCTTCAAATCCCATTTCATTCAAGCTCACCACCCTCCTTGTCATCAATGTAAAAGTTTCTTTGTAGGCCTATGCGATCTTATTCCTGTGGAAAACTCAACTAACAGAGCACCCAAGATATACTTCTTTCAGATGAAGTTTACACTTGTACAGTAGTGAGGGCATACTCTGTTAATCTCTATTTACATAAAACTATTTCTAGGCCTAATCCTGATTTTAATCCAGAATTCCATCAATCGAAACTTAATGCCAGCAGAAAAAGTTCATTTCATATATCATGCTCTCTTTGAATTGCTCCCTACCTTGAATATTTCCTGATTGCGATACATAAATTTCACACAAATTGGTAGGTAGAATTTTTGTATTTCACTTTGGGCATCACTCAATTCCCATCAATTCAATAATCCATCAATCGAGTTAATTCATCAATTTACCTAAATGACTACTTCCAATTTCATACATTTCGAAGAACGAAATATTATGAAAACTAGGTCAGAATACCAATAGTATGTGTAGCATGTATATAATAAGAATAATACAGTATTTTGCTCATGGAAGAATTCTTCTGACTCATCTCCCTTGGAACAACAGAATGGAAAGTTAATAATGATATCTTAAACTGAAAGATTTCATTATGAACATGATTGGCAACTTTCCACGTTATATTTACCAAATACAAGAATATCGATGCATATTTTTTCCACTTCTGTCGAACTCATGTATTCAAATCTTGATCATTGTGCTCACTTCAGATGATTTTTTCATTGCTCAATCCATCAATTTAATAGGATTACAACCCATTACAAACCTGGTACAACCCATTCAGTTCCCCCAGAGAATGTATGAGAAGCTGAATGTCGAATTATCGATGAAATAACCCCACCAGATGGTGGCTTTATTCATGGTGGAAAGAAATAATTAATTACTGCAACAATGGATTCTGAAGACTAGATCAAACAATAGTTTTCCTCTCATTTTTCATTTCGGAAAATAAAATTGGGAGTTTTGAAAACTACCCTCTAGTAGTGTTCCATGATGAAAATTCAACTTCCACTAATTTTCTGATTGAATTAACGTTTGTCTTGAATAAATCATCACTATGGTAATATAATATCAGGGTAGATCTCACAAATTACTATGAGATAGTTAATAAAGTTGTCATGGTATTCTCATTCGTAATTTCAGTACAAGAATGCCTTGTTAGTCAGCTATCGTACTATTGTAGCATGAGTGCATAGTACGAGTGGTGAAATCTTTGATTTTTGAAATTTGAATTGAAAATACAATTTACTATTGAAGCCTTTCTAAGGGAAGTGGATAAGAATGTGCGGCCAAACAAGTTGCGCTTTGTTGCTATGCTGTGTTATTTTCTCATTCATTGAGCAGATTCGTTTCATTGATGGTGAGTGCAGCCGCCTCACTTTATGAATGGTCGACGCACCTGCCTGCCTGCCGTCCGTCTGATAACCGACTACAACAGAAATAAAATGCGATTCCATCTCACTCAGTCCATTACTAACAGCCCTCACAAGACTCAACACACAAGCACCTTACTCTAGCATGCACTGTACATGTGTGGTTGTGTTTGTGTGCTATCGATTGCGGGGGTTCATGAAGGGGAGCGCCTACAAACCGGGTCGATCAATACGGCCCTCTGCATTCCACCAACTGCCTCTAGTCAGTCATCAACATCTTCGCTTAATCACCAAACTAGATCCGACATCCTTGAATCTAATTCAAGTGCACAACCAGATCAACTGCAAAAAAATGATAAGTTATCAACTCACATACTCACTACATTATTAAATGGATCTGTTACTAGCATCAGAACTTATAGTTGTACTAGATTATGTTCAAAACATCAACCACGACGTCTTGAGTTCAACAGCTGATCGCAAAGCGGACGAATGAATCGAAGTGGCCTTTCGCAAATTTCGATGAATAAGAGCTGAACCTGCATTTGGCCTTAAATAGTCAAGCATGCAAATTTCAACCCAACAACTTTGCTGAATGGAAAGATAATCTAGGCTACTTCTTTTCAGCTCTCTCCGTGACCACTTTAATCTAAAAGTGAAAATTTCAATCTTATTGAATTCTTCAGAAAAAATGTCCGTCACATCTTGCATGAATAGAAGTGAATATTGCCTTATGACACATGGCAACCACATGGCAACCGCCACCCATTGCAGTGCCAGAAGCTCTCATTGAGATATTTTTTTGCGAAATTTATTGTGATAAAAAAATAAGATGTATTCCAAAGAGGAATTTTCAATAAATTAAACGCCCTGGCAAATATTTTTATTTTCAAAACTCTATCAAATAAATCTTGTATGTGATTGAATATGAACTAGTTTTAGAGAAAAGTTATGAGCGATTGAGTAGAAAATATAACTACTTTTTATATACTATAAGATGTATTCCAAAGAGGAATTTTCAATAAATTAAACGCCCTGGCAAATATTTTTATTTTCAAAACTCTATCAAATAAATCTTGTATGTGATTGAATATGAACTAGTTTTAGAGAAAAGTTATGAGCGATTGAGTAGAAAATATAACTACTTTTTTATATACTATACATATTTATTTTCTCTGACCAAAGTATATGTAATTTAATGGACTGAAAAATAGTCAAAAACGAAGCATTGACAGTAGGGAATGGTTCACAGAGTGAATTGCAATGCAGCGAGTCGTGAAGCAACAAAAGTTGTCCAATGCGCAGTAGTCCACGTCCGCATCCATTCAAGTGGCAAATCTGTTCATCGACAACAAACTTCTTCTTCCAGACTCCCAATAATGTGTTTAACATTCATACAGATCTTTGAAGAATAATCAAAGCTTGTCTGTTGTCACCGTACCAAGGTTATCATTCAGGAGTTTACTCAAGACATGTAAATATTTGACAATCAGTCATGTTGACTTCCCGAGAGTGAGTGGACAATTTGCAATAGTTTTTTTCGTACTCATTATATACTGTGTAAATTCCAAGAGTAGGATTAATTTCCAGTGGAAGATGTGGGGAGCGAAGTTTTGAACCGAGACAGAAATATGAAACTCTAATGCTTTTGTGAATCCTTTCTCCCTTCAATATTTGGAGGTCGATCGCAGAACGAGAATTATCGAACTCCAATACAATAACCAGTCTTTCCAGTGAATCACATCTTGAAGTGGATAGACAAATACAAAATACCAATAAAACCGAGCAAAACACTTGAAAAGAAGCCTGGAATGTGCTGAAAGATAAAATGTACATTCCAACTTACGTAGGCTTCGCACGTCAAATGACATTAAAGTCGTAATTTTATCAAGTTTTAGCGCTTTTATTTCCACTGCATTTTAATGCCTTGACCTGGACTTAGTTGAAATTGTTAGGGGTATGAGAATAAAAGGTCAGAAAAACTAGAGATTTCTATAAATATTCGATTCACTAGTAACAATGAATCCCACACCGTACAAGTCTTCATCCATTGACAGTCATCTTATTTGAGTTGCTTTAAACAATGATTTTATCTCATCATTCGTGGTATTTCCATGATGAACGACACAATTAGAATTTAGTCATGAGTATCTAGAAACTTCCTTCTTTTTGAAAATCATATCCTGTTTTGTCTTTTATTCAGGTAGCTCTGCCTGAAGTTGACTCAATCTCACATCTCTCATTGTCATCTACCTGGCAAGGACCTCCCAAAATAATGTCTCCTGGCTGGTTATTTCCTTCATCACAAACAAGATTATTATGCAATAAAGATCTAAACTAGTGACAAATTAATGGCTATTAATAGTATTATTGGTCTTCGTTGTTTTCTCGAAAAATAAATGAACCAGCGGTTAATCTGAATTTCTCTGCCATTTTCAGGTAAAATGTTGAAAATAAGTGAATGGGTTGGATCACGTGGGCCAGCGGTGCCAAATCTTCGTTGGAAGCTGAATGATGGGGATGTTGATTATTGAGCTAGAACAGTGGCTGACTCCCCCACATCACGTGCGATCGATCATTCTCCACTTTGAGCTCAGTTTCCGGAACTGATGTTTTCCGAACGGTCCTTGTGACAGCAGGCACCAACCAGAGCAGGGCTGCTGCTGAATGGTGTTTGGACGAGTGACGTCACCGTTACAGCTGACGTCATAGCTGCCAGCCTGCACAATCGATGACGACTAGAACCTGGTGTTCCGTGCTGGATGGTGCTGTACTGTGCTGTGCAATCACAGTGCAGGCTGGAATTTAATGGTTGGACGGTGGAGGGGGTGGCTATAGTTTAAGGGCTCGATGGAGCAGGAGGTGCTTCCTATTTTCAGATCTGGGACAAGGCTTCACTAACTCCAAAAGTGATATGTCATTCATTATTCTGAATACAAAATTGTTTTCCAATCATATCTGCTCTACCAGATTTATGATAAGACTAAATACTATAACCAATATTCAAACATTCCTGGACGATGATGTCAGTAATGATAAGATTTCATGACAGTAGAGAAAGGAAACTCAATACACTGATTATATTTCATAAGATTAATATTGATTAGATACCATAATAGTAATCATTAAAAGGGTTGACTTCACTTCCCATTCCATATCAACTAGAGAGGTTTTATTATTTTTATCGACTAGAGAGGTGATGAAAAGAATCTGGAAGGAGATAAGCCGATTTACTTTTAATATATAATATTGTTTTCATTAGTGCATAGACCCATGTTTACTCCATGGATAGAGATCGGCGTCCAGTCTGATCCATTAGTCTGACTAGAGCGCGATCTCTACTAATGGAGGGCCTCTGAATAGAGGAAATGTCCACAAACGAGAGAGAAAGAAATATTGTTCAGGTCTTTCGAATTCATACTTGCTTGCCATCAACATCAATCCAATTATATTGGACATAATAAGCAAGTCCAACACATATAATAGTCTTTAGATGAAGAAATAACTCATCAGTATTTTATCTATTGGATCCTGTCAAGACTTGATTCTCTGTATACTCGTATTGATAAACTTCTCACCTGGGTTGGTACATAACCTTTTTTCTTGTGAATCCACTTTTCTGATTAGAATTTAATTGAGGTTGAACAGACATGCTCATTTCTTACAACATCAAAAGACTATTAGTTATTTTTATGTATTATTAAATAGGAAAGTACCAGTATATGAAGGTCCCATAAGATGAAACTTGCTCTTCAGTTGAATCTTAGGAACATTAGGATGATCTATCATTTGCAACTGCTTCTTAATGTGATACCACTGATCTGACCTGTTTACCTAGTCTATGGTGATACTAAAGAACTTGAATAACAAACAAAATTACGTAACAAAAAGCATTCCCTGAAACACCCAAACTTTAGTCAGAAACTTTCATGCTTTCTCCGCCCACTCATCTTTCGAAACAAAAAAGTTTCTAGCATGTCGAATATTTTATGTTTTCTGCTGTCGACATTGACAAACATAATCAATGGAAAAATAACTATAGGTCGGATAAATATGATACCAATAGATATGAGACTTTCTCTCATTTGAATTTATATTATGATCTCAGATTCTGAGAGAAGTGGCATTCAAAAGAAAAACAAATATTCGTGATGTTTCCAATTACATCGGAAAAGTTAAATTTCCTCTTAATCGGGGTGATATTTTACACCCAACTCTGAAGTTAAATTGGAAATTTCCAGAAGGTTGCAATTTTACACGATTTGCCATCCTTGCAATTTTTTCGGATGGAGAGCCAAGTCTCAACTTATTTTACACATACTATAGATCCAAGTAAATTTGATTCAACAAATTGTAGCCTTACAACCTTAATCAATGAATATTACTATGTATTTCTGTATTATCATGTTTGTATCAATATTATCATATTATTATGTTTAATGTATTTCATTCTGTAATCATCTCAATGCTGATTCGTTTATTAATTTCCTTATTTTCTAACTCTATGTAACTGAATATGTTGATTTTAAGTTCTGTGTATTGACAATTCAGAATTTTTCACACGTTTTTTAAATAAATGGATGAGAATGCAAGTAAAAAAGTTGATTTTTTCAATTCAGGTTTATTATGTGTCCAGTGGTCATGATGGAAACTTGATGTAAAAGTTGCAAAAATTTTTATATGCCTGCTTTAAAAATAAATTAATGAAAATGCAAGTGAAGAAGTTGAATTCGAATTTAGGTTTTTTATAAGTCTAGTGGTCATGATTGGGATTTGATGTAAAAAATTAAGTCTTTTGACAGTTATTAGAAAATACGGTGGAATGATTAAAATTCTCATTCAAAGCTAGAACGTCTCCATGAACTCATGTGATGAGCTGGAACAAGTATCCACTTGAAATTATTATTAAAACTTTTATGTGAGCTATGAACAGAAATTTAATATTACGGTTTTCTGCATAAGCAATAACAATTACTTTCAAAGAAGGCTATTGAAATTATAGCTAACAAGATCCGCTCTATTAGAGGCATTTCAGCTGCACTAGAATGTTAGTGAAAGATAATTAAGAAATTAGTTACAAGTTGAATGAATTCTAAACTGCGCTTCATTGATCTGTAATGGACCAGGAAACTTTCCGCTTCATTGAAATTTTATTGCAACAAATATAGTGAATGTAATGTACCAGTAATTACTTCTCTAGAATATCTACGTGAAAAACAAGATTTAAACGTTCAAGTTTGTTTAAAGTTATTGAGTTGTCTCATAACATTGCCTCCAAATAAATAATATTACTCTCATTTACCCATTTGAACTCTTCAAGAATTTTATAATTATTCGAAGTCGTTGTATTATCCGATCAGGTGATTCCTCGACTATGAATAGACCTCCTTGTGATTCATGAATAATAATCTCATATTGCATTCATGGATTTTTTTCTCTGTCTAAACCACTGTATGTTCCTCAGGTGTTCAGATGCCCTACCCCATGACGTGCACCCTAATTTCAGTCAATCTCTTCAATTGCCAGGAAAAAAAATTCCACAAGAATTTCAATGACGTAGTCAGGATCAATCCTGTCAGTTTGTATTATTTTTCAACAGTTTAATTTAGAATATACTAAGAGTCAATCTCTTTTCTCTGATACGAATACTGTCAATATGTATTATTTCTAAACAGCTTAGTGCTGGGTGCACAAAAGCCGGTTAAATTTTAATCCTTAATAATTTTACGAGAACCAATCAGAGAAGCCGTCTTTTCAAAAAGGTCTTCTCTTATTGGTTCTCGTGAAATGAATCACGATTAATCCGGCTTTTGTGCAACCGGACCTTAGAATAGAATAGTTGTAGAAGAATCTTCGCTGCAACTAAATAAATAGATACATCATTGGATATTTTAACTTTTCAATTAATGAATCCACTACATGGGGAGATTAAAATTGAATTTCTCCCTTCATTCAGATTAAAATATATGCTTGCTTATTCATCCAAACTGGAATTAAAAATATAAGCTTACTATTAATATTACTTTGCTGAATAGAGTTAGCAAACTCCTATAGCTAACTGTGAATTGAAATTTGATTTGAAATTTAAATGAAATAGAAATAAAACACTATCCAATAAGTTTTACAACAATTCATGAACAGGAGTGGCGCTCGACTCTTCCCACTTCCCATTCCAAAAAGGTTCCTTGAGGATTCTGAATTTTCGCGGCTGCTCTTGGTGCCTGATGAAAATCACCAATTCCAGCAACTTCTTTCTCGTCGAAGTGCTATTCCAGCATTATTTCCAAGCAGAAAAGTGTTTGATCCTTTAGTATTTCTCCGGATACTCCATTGCTCCTCTTCCTATAGAGTATTGATGAAATGATGAAAACGAGTAGCACTACTCTTCAACTATATTATGAATATGAAATGTGATTCAAATGTCGATGGTCAAATTGTATGAATATATTAACGGCATAGTTTGGACAGATAACCGTTCATACTACTTGGGAAAGTATGAACTGTTTTCATCAACGCTCTTTCGAAATATCTGATCATTTAAAAAAAGGAATACTCAAGGATCTTACCTTTTGAAAGGAAAAAGTGATTACCTTTTTGCTTAAAAACAATGCTGGAATAGCATTTCGTACGACGTGAACGAAGTTGCTGGAATTGGTGACTTTTATCAGGCCAAACCAGGAGCAGCCGCGAAAATTCGGAATCCTCAAGGAATCTCTTTGGAAATGGAAAGGGGGAAAAGTTGAGCGCCACTCCACTCTAGACGTGGGCGTATGAGAACGCATGCGCACCAAGCATGTAAGCATGCTCTGAATTCGCCAGCCGTTTCAAAGCATTCACCCCAGGTGCATCGTCCAAACTTTATTACAAAAAGTTCGTCTCCTTTTCATTCTCATCATTTCATCGCAAAACCAGACAATGTCTTCCAAAGTATCTTTAGAAAAATGACGTTTATAATATAATGCCTTCAAGAATAACCTTCATTCCATTTCGGAGTAGCCTACATTTATCAGAATAAAAACTTCAATGTTCTGTAAGAAAACCCTGTGTCACGGTCTTATTATATATTTACGAGGGTTGTTTTTATCAATCTCTCCGATTGATCATAACAAAATGAAAGACGAATGTATATAAAAAGATAACTTTTTCACCAACAGTTACTTACACTTATGATTATTCTTCAACATAATTGCCGTGAAAGTTGAGGCATTTCTCATTCCAGTGGACCAGAAAACCCACTTCATAATCCTCTACCAAAACCCTCTTCATAGAATTCTACCGCTAAATGAGTTAAAGTAGGCTATGACGTTGTTTTTGAGCTCCTTGTTAGATTGGTAGCTCTGCCCTCAAAGTTATGACTTCAGTTTGGGGAATGATATGAGTTACTAGTGGCTCAAGTCAGGTTTGTACGGTGGGTGATGGAAATTATCCCATTTGATTTGCTGGAGAAGCCGTTCGGCTGCACCAGCACTGTGAGTCCGAGTTTTCATGCATCACGACGATTTCGGATGCTCAACTGACATCTTTCATTTTCGCCCAACATCATCACTCATAAAGTTATCTGTGTAAACTTAAATTTTCCGTTAGATTTATGCTGATATATTGCTAAAACTAAAAACGTCACGTAACTAGCACTCGGCGGCAAACTCAATAGTTCAGAATAAATCTAACGAAAAATGACAACAACTCGACAAAAATTATTGACGATCTGGCTGCACCGATCACAGAGCGTTTGGTGGGGATGATAGGCGGTTTAGCTCTGTGAAAGTGGAACCTCTATTGCTTGTGTGTGTCTCATGATATGAGATCGAAGGTTGAAAAAATGTCCCTCGTATATACTTACAGATTTCTAAAAAGATACTCAATGATAACTATATTATTGAAAATGAATCAAATTTCTTCGATAAAATTTGAATAATTATTGACAATTTGAAATGGAATTCATGTTTAGGATTTTAGATTTCGTCATCAACCTTCATAACCTCAAGTATATCGGTGATTTATCACAAAGTGTTGAAAGTGTCGTTAGTTCACCTATTTCCTCTGTTCCTCACTGGTCTCTTGCAATAACAAATAAAGTAGTTTCTTTACTTTTTTGCTTGGAAATTCTAACATACACAACTCAATATTATCATTCAATTACCACTTTGCCAATAGAAAACGTAATTTCATGATAAGGAGCAAGGAAACTTCCAAGAATTGTCATGATATTATTATTACGATTCAGTGCGAATATAATTGAGTGATTCAATTATTTGAACTTTTTTGAAATGAATAAAGATGAAGTACGGTATGATGATTATAGTCATTAAGTATCATCACTATTCAATGCACATAGAACTGAGTTCGCTTTCCTCAGAAATGAATGAGTGCGGAGTAGGCTTGAATGATAGTTTCAGGAATTGCTCTGTTAAAAGGGGGGAAAGTTGAATGCAACAAAGTAGAACATTTGTGTAGGCGATTGATTCACTAGATTTTCCTGTAGAATTTAATGCATGCACTTAGTTTCCACGGCAGATTTTCCTCAATTACGGGGTTTCGCAAATTGAAGGGTTGGAGGGATGTGTGTGAGTGTGTGTCTGGTTCCGACGGCAGCCGAAATTAGCCGAACGGCGGCGATGAGAAGGGAGAGCGCCGAAGCCGAATTGAGGGTAGAGGGTTGGTGGAGCGCGCCATTCAGACAAGGGCTGCTCTGCCATTCAGTCAGTTGGACGGGCACGGACAGGGCACAGTCAGGGCACGGGGCACGGCGACAGGGCCAGTCGGCTGCCAGAGCACCGAGGGGTTGGCAGCTATCGATCCGAGACATAACCTCGTCGTCCGCAGACACACATAACCTCCTCATCTCCAGGATGGACGACGACCTCCTACCAAGCAATGTGCTCTCCACCGACTAGTGACAGGCTTCTGCTTGCTCGCTGCCGAGCAGTCGCTGACTGCTGATTCGAGAACACGAAGCCAGTCAGGTGTGTACAACCTCCAAATTGGATACTAGCATTAGATCTACATGCTTTCAGTCAACAGTATCCTAGATCTACATGTCATTCATCACTAGTTTCCTAAACTCTAAATCATGACTAGCTATCTACCTCAACACTTCCACTGTAATTTTAGTGCTTTTACATTGATAATGCATCTTTTTCGGAGTCTTCATATTGATATTGTATCTTTTCCAAGAATAATTGTATTGTGTATCTAATTTTATGCTCCTCGAAAAGAAAGAAGCCAACACAAAGAAGAAGCTTGACATAAAACTTTCCCGTCCACATCGATCTAATATCATAGCCCCAGTATTTCACTTTTCATAGTATTTTTATCAAATCGTGTTCGTTTTCGTCGTTATGGATGTTTCTCTTCAATTTTCCAACATATATATATTTTATTCATTTATATTCATTCATGTTGGAGTAGATTAATCATCCACTGTTTCTCTCTGAGTGTTATAATGGAAAGTTGGCTTCAAATGTGTAATCTTTAGATGTTATATTGAACAATAATTAGAATTCGTCATTCATTTGTATGTGAAATTTCGGTGGGGCTACTTATTAAGACTGAGACTGATCTCGAAGAAAATTCTTAATGATAGACAAAAAAATTCTAGATATAAGTAGTTTTCTGTGGAAAGAAAATAAAATGAATAACAGATTTGAATTTCTGATAGATTTCACATACTTCTTGAAGATTACAAGAATTGTATTTATGTGTGGATCAATACAGCTCTACAACGTTCAATAAATGCTTAAAACATTATATTTAACATACCAGAGTCAAGTTGATATTATTGAAGTCTATGAGTGTTTACAATATTTTTGCAGATCTCAGCTCTCACAATGTACAAGAATCTTGATTCAGTTTGTTTCAGATGGATGACTTTTAAATTTTGTTTGAAAATCGGGGGTTTTATATTAAAAATATCAACAATGAGGATTCAGTGAATTTTGAACAAAATTACAAATCATATTTAAAAAACCAAAACTTCAATATACCATTTCATTTAATGGATCTTTTCTTTTCTATCCTAAGAAATCATCCAACTCCGAATTAATGCCAATCCCTCATGAACATGAAGAATAGGCTACACACTGTTCTCTCTATCCATATTTCTTTGTACCATTTTTTCTATTATACTCGCTATTTTTCTACTTTACTATATTTCTCTATTTGTTCTATTTTTCTATAATAATTTCTATCTTACTACTTCACTATAATTTTCTATTTTCTTATTATAATTGCTATCTTACTACTTTACTATATTTCTCTATTTGTTCTATTTTTCTATTATATTTGTTAGTTTTCCACTCTACCATATTTCTCCGTTCGTTCTATTTTTCTATTATAACTGTCAATTTTCAAATATTCTCTTTCATTTGGATTTGAGCATGTTTTTTCCTCTCTTAATCGATATTATTCGTTGTAGGGAATGTGTTAGAGGATCGGATGTAAGACAAGGATGACTAGTCTATGCCTTTGATTCACTCTTCTAGGGGGGAAGCTATTATTCCAACTGAAATACCATTCACTACAAATCATTTACACACTCGAAGAATGAACTCGATAAGCACATGATTTATGGGCCCATAATCAATTGAAAAAATATTTCCAGTTTTCTCCCAAGAACCGTGTAATCATAAACAACAGCAATCCCTCAAGTAGTTCCATATGCTTCTTTCTCACTGCGTTGCAACAACTATTAATGCATTTTCCCTATACTATCAAAACACTGATATAATATCTATTACTTGGGTCTATTAACCCTCAAACAAACTAGCCTGAAATCTATCCTGGAAGTATCATATTATAGGTAAGAGTTTTCCGTGTCCGGATTTTTAGAATTGAGTTGCAGTAGTAAATTGAGCTAGGATTTTGAGTTTCAGTTTAGCCAACCATTCATTTAGTAAATGGAAATTACGGAGTTACTTCTCTGAAAAGTTTTGGCTGGTTGCGTTTTATAATTGGAGTTTATTTGGAATAAAAAAACAACATTTTTTAGTGGATCTCAACATAATTTGATTCCATTCATTTCAAACCGTGATAAAGAGGATGGTTATTCAATACTATTGCTCATCGGTGTATTTCCAAAAAATAGATTATAATCTATCTTTCCTGAGTTCGCTCATGTTAAGCCAATGCTTCTGACTAGACATTGATTCGAATTTATTTAAACTATTAAATCAATCCTTGATGGAGTGAAGTAAGTAGATTATATTAGTTGAACGTGTTTACAGAATATTTCAACTGTGGAATCTACAATAGACCAATTTTCATCAATGAAGAAACGCAGACGAGCAACTGAATTGCTTGGGAATTATCCATTTGAGATCATTCTCAGATGAGTTCACTTATTAGGTATTCGTGACAGGGATGAAATCTTCAGAATGCTTCAACCAAATGATTGTATTCTATACTCTCAACTCCAAATAATCATACGAATTTTGATAAGCCTAATTAAATGGAAACAAAAACACATTCTAGCCTACTTGCTTTCTCTTCTGGACGTTCAAAGAGTATCAACAAGCTAGAATAAACTTTGAGACTATAGCTGCTGCTGATTGAGGTAGATTGAGCATCTGAAAAAAAATCATAGGGTAATTCCAAAAGCATATCGTATTCCACTCTCTCCTCCAAATACATAACAAGAAATCCTACATGGAAAAATGCTCAAAGATCAATAGATCGTGATAATATAAGAGAGAGATGGAGAGCAAGTTGAGCTCCATCATCAATGCATCCACCATCTTTCCAGTTGCAGATCCAATTGAAAGAGTGCATGGAATCAAATGATCTCCAAAGAAAAAAGTTAGTGTTCCTCAAACGAATTCGTTTTGGTGAAGAAAGGTGTGCTTATGAGAAAAACAGATGAGGATTTGAGGAGTCAGATTCATGTAAATGTGGCCGAACACGAACTATGTGGCACATAACGGAGGAGTGTCTCATCCATTTCTTCGTGGGAGGACACACAGAGCTGCGTGGAGCTGTAAATGGAACGAACAAAATTAATGTTTGAAACATTTCAGAATAGAATAGGGCCGTTTGCACAGTGACAGTTTGAACTAAATTTCATTTTTAACTAAATATCGGGGCACCGAGCTTCGCTTGTTATCTATTTATTGATAAACAGAACTCAATTCTTTAAAATGATTAGGGAAGGACTAACAAACACAGCCCAAAACTGTTCCTTCCCCGAATTTTGATTTATACACTTTGAATATTCCAAAAAGTAGGTTATGTTCCATACACTTGAATTCAGGTCGAATTTTCAGTCCAAATATTATTTGAAAACATAAAAGTTCTAATTTAGATTGTTTACATAGATAGGTACCAAATTGAGGTAACAAAATAACACTCACCAATCACTTAGAACTGTAAAATAATGATTAACTTTGAATATTATGATATATACCATCTCATGTCAACAAATCAGATTATTTTGATCGAGTCAATTAAAATTTCTAGATTTCTCGCGAGATACGGTAAGCTGATTACACAGCAGATCTCCCACACAGGCACACGCATCTTCTGTTATCGACAGACGACGAAATCGTTATCTGTTTTTCCAAGGGTGAATTATCCTATTCATGTCATTCAGCGAGTTTTCCCAGGGATGAGACCTAGTGCAATCGAATTTTGATACCATAAACCTACTATATTCCAAATTTCGTGAAAATCGTTAGAGCTGTTTTCGAGATCCGTTGAACATAAATAGCCATACAGGGTGGGTGAAAAGTCCGAGAACGGCTTAATATATCATACACAACGGTTATTTGACGGTGGGTGTGATTGGGGATCGTACTCAAATTGAAAATACTACTTTACTATGACTTCAAAAATCTGGTTCGCCATATTGAATGCAACTTTATTTTTCTAAATAGGAAGGTTGTCGTGCTATACATATGATTTCGATACGAAATTTCAAGAAAAAATGAATGGCGAAAACCGAATATCGATATCTCAAGCCGTTTAGAAGATATTCACATTATTAATCAATACTATTCAAAGCAGAAAGGAGAGAAAAAACTCTGAGAACGGCTTAATATGTAATACACAAAGGTAATTTGATGGTGGGTGTGATCGGGGATCCTACTCAAATTGAAAATACTACTTTACTATGACTTTAAAAATATGGTCCACCATCTTGGAACCATTTTGAATGCAACTTTATTTTTTTAAATAGAAAAGGTGGTCATGCAATACATGATTTCGATACTAAATTTTCAAGAAAAAATGAATGGCGAAAACCGCATATCGATATCTCAAACCGTTCAGAAGATATTTACATTATCAATCAATATCATGCATATCAGAAATAAAATACATATTTGTATTGATTAATAATGTGAAAATCTTCTGTACGGTTTGAGATATCTATGTGCGGTTTCTACCGTTCATTTTTTCTTGAAATTTCATATAGAAATCATGTAGGCCTATCCCATGACCACCTTCCTCGCCATGATGGTGGGCCAGATTCTTGAAGTCATAGTAAAGTAGTATTTTAAATTTGAGTAGGGTCCCCAATCACACCCACCATCAATTTACCTTTGTGTATGAGATATTAAGCCGTTCTCGGACTTTTCACCCACTCTATATAACCAGATATAAAAATATAAACAGATTATACACAAATTGCTCGCTTAATATAATAGTATTGAATCCAGTTCAAGCTTTTACTGTGCAAATGGCCTTTGAAGAATTACTTAGTAAGATTTTTATACTAATTCTTTGAATAATAAATGTGTATATATTTCAATTCTATTAACAACTATCTTCAGAACAATGGCACATCCGATATTCT
The DNA here is from genome assembly GCF_014356525.2 of Nilaparvata lugens. Classification (NCBI taxonomy): domain Eukaryota; kingdom Metazoa; phylum Arthropoda; class Insecta; order Hemiptera; family Delphacidae; genus Nilaparvata; species Nilaparvata lugens. Next base: position 33,033,897 of record NC_052504.1, read on the forward strand.
GAGTACGAGAGTCTGAATACCTGAACTTTGAAGGGATTAAGCCAGTAAGGTGAGCTCTTCTAAGCTTCAAATGAAGTCCATCCTTTTGAACTAGATTTAAGAACCATTGAAAAGTCCAGAAAAGCTGGATTTTGTATCATATAATTCCAAAAATACAGTTTAAATACGAAAAATATAGAGCAATTTGATTGGTGAAGTGTGGAAGTAAACCAGTAACAAGTTAGAATATTCACTCTTCCTATTGGAACAATGTCATCAAGCTTTTCTCACTAATAACTGCCTATCACTGCATAATTGATTTACTCATAATGAACAAATACAATCGAATGATAATATGATGAAAATGTAGATAGATCAGTTTGCATCCCTTTGCAAATCGAAGAAAAAATTAGGTCTTCAAATAACTCAAGACATAAGCTTTGTAGATTGATAATCTACCAAGATAGTCACCAATCAACGCGGGGATAATGATAAATGAAAAGTGAGTACCGGATTGAGAAGCCGATTACCCTATGAAATTAATATAGAAACCGACTTTTATTTGGAGACTTTCAATTTGAAAATTTTCAATCAGAAAGTTGAAAATGGAGTGAACTGGTAGGCTTGCAGTGTTCCCCTCTGAAAAATGAAAATCAACTGTCCAGAAATGCATTACTCAATAGATTGTTATTACAAATTTGATATTTTTTTGGACAACAGTTGATATGAAAATTATTTTGAACAAGCTGATTGTTGTCATTTAGGCTAGTAATTGGGCTGATATAGCTTTTAAATAATTAATTCATGATGAAATATTTTTCAGTGTTGTTTAAAGATAGATAAATTGACTTTGGAGGATGAATGAAAAAATTACAGTCACAATAGATTAGATAGTTCATAAATTTGAAGGGTTGGCCACTACGTAAGAGCTTACGACATTTTCTGTTCCTCACTATTAGCAGCCTAGCAATGCTGGATTTACATTCGCTGAAGAGCGTGTTACAGCATGTACAAAGTAGTTCTTGATTTGAAAAATTTACCATGTCTAGGTGTTTACTGTTAGTTCCAACAAGAACCAATCACATTTCCAGAATTAAAATTGGAATAACGCTAGTCAAGCCGATGACGGTCGCCATTTTGCTATAGCCTACGTTCTCGTATAAGCTCTCTCCTACTCCATTCCCTTTCTCGCATATGCTTGAAGCGTATAGAAATAATTCAAGCACATAGTCTTCTCTGGAAGGTACCTATACTCCTTGTCAAATGCCATCCATCTATCTATAATTCAATGATCAGTATCAATTTTAATTATTTCATGGATCAAATTGTTATTTTCAATACAATCCTTATTCTACGGAAAATGAAGGAATATTGGTATAGCCTACAAGGCCTATGGTATTTAAGATTTTCTTCAACCTATCATCCTGACAAATGGGTTTACTTCCATATTTAGGTTTAATGTTGTATCCAGACATTTATTTTGTTCAGAAATGGAGTAGGCTACCTATTTGATTATTGTAGGCTAGAATATAATGCTTGGTCGTTGCTCTTGCTTTGCTTGTTTCGCCGTGAACAATCTACAGCTCTATAGCCTAATATCCTATAGTTTATAGGATGATAAGACTATGGATATATCTTTTATGTTGTCCTTATCTGGAATAGAATCTTTACAAAACTGGTCGATTTTCTTGATTTTATGACGGAGAAAGAGATGTCACTATTACAGTTTCATAGCAAATTTCATTACCGGTACTGCTACCGCTCGTTTTTTCAATGAAGTTCAAAAAGTCTCTAATTTATTCTAGTTGAATAAACAAGAAGCTATCAATTCAATTAATAATAACAATATAAGTTTTACTTTGAATGTAATTTTGATGCTATCACTGTAGCCTACTAGCTACAGTAGTAATGCTGTTCTATTCTTATTCGTAGTACCTATTCATGACAACAATGAAATCTCTTCACATCTATAGCATTTTCGTTTTGAGGGATTAGAATATAATGACGATAGCAAAAAATTTAATTCCAAGAAATTTATTGTAACCTGCTTTTTGTAAGAATCATATCAAATTAACGTTTCACTTGAGATTACTCATCAATAGTAACGTAAGCAAGATATAGGGGATCTTTCTCCCCTCATAGGTGGTAATTTTCTTGATGAATGAGCATGACGATTAAGCTGCCAAGTGGTGGCTCTCACAATATGAATTATCAAGAGTGAAAGTAGATAAGAGTAATTTTCCGGAGAATAATGGAGTTTCCAAAAAGTAAATTAAATCAAATAGTTAAGTGAAATCGTTTCCTCCAATGGTACGGATACGATTCGATCATAATCATTTTTAATGCAGTTTATGATGTCATGATTCATGTTTTTTATGGTAAACACAATGATTATGCAAATTCTCCATTGCTAACAGTGGTAGAAATCTTCTTTTGTGATCTCCTTCTTGATGCTCTTTTTCATCATCGGACTGAAATCATGTTCCTTCCAATACTGATTCTTCCTTGGTAAATTAGATGAAGTAGGCTAATAGTGATATGATGCAAGGTCAGGCAGATAAGACGGATGCATGGTTGAACACTGGGATGTTGTAGGCCTACTTGGTTGAAAACGTTTTGACAGACAATCCAGGATAATTTTGATCGAGAGCCCATTACATAACGTATTTTTTCTCCCAAAATTGCGCTGGTTAGCCGTACCAGTGCAATGATTTTGCGCATAGTTTTGATATTATAGAGCAAAACACAAGGTTTGTGAAGAAATTTTATAACTCTTTGCAAGAATTTTTGGTTATCATTTTCAGTTTAAATCTTTTCTGAAAAAAGAAATAATGTTTCAGTAGGTAGGTAGGTTATTAGAGAAGTATTACTCCACCACTGTTTGAAGTTTGAGAGATGTCGGAGGGGTCAGCATTAAAAGTGATCACTCAAAATGTAGCCTAAGAAATGAAAATAGAATGTTTCTTAGTCATACCCTTGTTATTTTGTAGTCAAAACATTAAGTATTTAGAGATTTTTATTGAAAGTTAAAAACTCTGACATATTCAGCAGAATATATTCATTTATTATTATTATTATTAAAGAATGATTTTTCCAGTATCAACTCTCATTTTCCTGTAAGTACCTGTTTTTAACTGATAGAAATGGGAAGAAATATTCTTTCTGAGCGACTTATGAATGACATAATAATGATTGCATTGCAGCTTGCCTCAATCTTTATTGGGTAAGGTGAACCCTGGGACCCCTGACTCACTCAAGTTCTGTATACTTGTCTTTAATGCAAATTTACAATTTATAATAATCATCATGTACTACTTACCGTTTTGAGAAGAAAAGTCTTTATTGCTATTGTAGATAAAGTTACAGTAGTGATCCAACTTGATTCTCAACTTTTAAAGTCTATTCAACACGTCTCTGTAGCAAATATCGAGATACATTTTCATAAATAGTGAATGTGATCATAGTTGCTGGAAGAATCCTAGTCAAGTTTGGAGACAATCCTTTGTAAAAGCCGAGAAGTCCTTCAAAGCGCCAAGTCTTTGCGATGCAGTCGATGGTGCCGGTGTAGTCAGTGGCTGCCCGGGTGTCCTGAAGGCGAGCTCGCACTACCTGAAAGGGATAGGTCACCACCGTAGCCAGCAATCTTGAAACACCCACAATAACCAGATATTCCTTCGTTCCCAACTTTGTATCGATAGGCGCATTTTTATATCGCTGATTATAATAGTTTCTCATTTCTTCAAAAGCCATAAAATGCAGTGCACTATGAGACACACCGAACAAACTAGGGATAAAACCATTGTACAATCCTCGCATCCCTTCCACTCTATATATTTTTGACAAAGCGTTAACCATTCCAGTATATTTGTAATTCGACTTGTCACCATATTGCATGCACAGCCTTGTTCGCACAACCCACACCGGATTTGTTATGGCTACTGTCAGTACACCAGCCTCTGTTGCTGCAATCATGTGCAGGGTAGGGCCGAGAGGCATTTTTGTGTCACCACCTTGAATCCAAACTTTGATGGAGCTGTAGAATAGAAAATAGAGACCCCACGCACTCCCAGATCCCCATAAATTTGGTGTCAAACCTTTATAGAGGCCTTTGAATCCTTCTTGCTTTATGATGGAAGAGAAAGCACTTCGCATTCCGTTGTATTGAGGAACATCATTTGCTCCATTAGTAGGTCTACTTACGGCGAATCTGATTTTAATCAAATCTAGAGGATGTAGAACAAGAGTGGAAGCAACCCCACCTGCGACACCAGCTAACAAATGCTCATACTTGACATGCTCGAAAACTTTCAGTCCTGATTTTAAAGAATCTGATGAAGACGATGACGATACCATTGCAACATTTTAGTTATTTTTGTTATTATTTTTTACCTCCAGGTGTTTTAACCTATAAATCAAGTTCTCATGTGATCATGTTAACTATGTTATGGGAGTAAATTATGTAATTAGAACTCAATACATGTGTGAACCATTGGCGTAAAAAGTAATGAAATGGATGTTATTGTCACTCAAACTTTGGGGGGTCACCGGGGGTATGGAATACCCCCACGAAAGAGGGACGGGTCCTCCACAGGAATATTTAAAGAAAATTACTTCAATTTGGTACGGTTTTACGTAATTTATATTCCAAAATCTAGCATCCCAATAGATTGAGCTTTCTTGAGCTCAGTAAGCTACATTCTCTTATCTCGATTTTCTGTTGATAATAGTATGGGCTTATGAAATTTCAAATTCAATAAATTAGGAAAGTGGCTTAACTGAGTGTTCGTGCTGATAAGCAAGCTATCGCTTTTTATAAAAATCATGTGCATGCTGCTACGGTGGATCGGAACCCACCTAAAACTGTTGGGTACTCCACTCATCTCCCATTATCATCTGTACAAGCCTAGAGCTCATATGAGCAAAAACCTCAGTGAAAAAGTATATAAAATAAAAATATATGATGAGATAAAATAGAGTTTTATTCTCCCTCAAATTACAATTTTCAGAATAAATTGCTGAGATTCATGTCAGATTTCATGAACAAAGAATAATTGTGCAGGCCTACTCATTATTGAAATATATTATCATACTATAATAATTTTGACTACAAATTAGAAAAAAAGAAACTCTAAAGCTGGGTTTACACCAAAGTTATCAACAAAATGTTAATAACTTAATCCTTAGATTCTATTAGATTGAACGGAACTTGACAAACACATTTATGTTCATCATGTATATGATAAGTTATGTTTAATCAAATAGAATATAAAAAGATTAATAAGTTATTAACATTTTGTTAATAACTTTGGTGTAAACGCATCCTAACATGATCGGCTTGATATTTTCACATGATGGAGAATTTTTTAAAGTTTTCATTTTTACTTCAGTGAGTTACCCAAGATAATCATTGTTGGAGTGGGAGGGGTGTATAAAATATTATTGATTACCAGTTTTTTAGTTTAATATGTTTATTTTTATATCTTGAGGCAAGGGATCATTCCCATATTATGATCCTGAAGAAGTGCAAGTGAAGATGGAAATGAATACTGATTGATGTCTTCGAAGCCATACGCTAAATAAAAATAATAAATTTACGCCAGTTTAACTTGAGGTTTCTTCACACTTAGCTACGCTACGCTGAAACACGTTATATCTCCCAATGTTAAGGCTGTGCAAAGGCTAAAAATAAACTTTGTACTGGTGATATTTTTCAAAGTTTTTTGATTTGTATATCATTAAGCTATCAAAATGAAAAAGTTTTCTTTGAAAAACATTTTTTTTCTGATCATTACTTTTTGAGATATGAGCGCCTAAAGTTTAAATTTTTGGGACAGAACATTTCAAATTCGGTAAGAGATAAATCCATGAGATTTAAAGGATATACTCTTCATAGTATTGTTGATATAGTAAAACAAAAATTTTCTAAAAATATAGATTTTTGTGAAAGTTATTCAATTTACCAAAAATAACTCAACTAAAAGTTATTTTTGGTTATTTTTAGTAAATTGAATAACTTTCTCAAAAATTTTCAGAATTTTTCAGAAACTTTTTGTTTTACTAGATCAACAATACCATGCAGAATCTATCCTTTGAATCTCATGGATTTATCTCTTACCGAATTTGAAATGTTCTGTCCCAAAAATTTGGACTTTAGGCGCTCATTTCTCAAAAAGTAATGAACGAAAAAAATGTTTTCCTGAGAAAACTTTTTCATTTTGATAGCTTGATAATATACAAATCAAAAAACTAGGAAAAATATCACCAGTACAAAGTTTATTTTTAGCCTTTGCACGACAGCCTTAACATTGGGACTTTGGGAGATATAACGTGTTTCAGCGTAGCGTAGCTAAGTGTGAAGAAACCTCAAGTTAAACTGGCGTAAATTTATTATTTTTATTTAGCGTATGGCTTCGAAGACATCAATCAGTATTCATTTCCATCTTCACTTGCACTTCTTCAGGATCATAATATGGGAATGATTCCTTGTCTCAAAGATATAAAAATAAACATATTAAACTAAAAAACTGGTAATCAATAATATTTTATACACCCCTCCCACTCCAACAATGATTATCTTGGGTAACTCACTGAAGTAAAAATGAAAACTTTAAAAAATTCTCCATCGAAAAACTTTGAAAAATATCACTAATAGAAAGTTTATTTTTAGCCTTTGCACAGCCTTAAATCCAAGACACAAATCTGTCCCGTTCACATCAGTGTAGAGCAGCTTTCAGTATTACGAGATATAGGAAGACTACGTCTTCGGAAGAGGTATTTCAGTGTAGCTTAGCTAAGTGTGAAGAGACTTGGAGAGACCTCAAGGGCCAAGCCACATGAAGCGTTTTTTCAGGCGTTCTTGTACTGGCGGCGGACGAGTTGGCAGACCAGGAAGCTCCCCGATCCCGATTGGCTGATTATCATCTGATTCCCGTATGCAACCAACCAGCTGATAATCAGCTAATCAGCTTCCTGTCCTGCTGACACACAGGAAATACATAATAATTTATTTCATATTATACCGTAGAATAAAACTATATTATATCTATAATTTTAGATATATATTAAGTAGGTATAAGTTTTCTCTGATAATGGGCTACTGTAGAGGTTGAAAAAATTTGTAGAACGTAGACTAATATTTGTAAAATAATAATAAGTAACGTTTTTCCTGCAAAAAATATCTTTTATATTATCTTTATACGAAGATAATGGAATTCGGAATTGGGAAAATGGCTGGCTATTTAATGAAGCAAGAATCTATTTTTTATTTTTTGGAATAGTTTGAATGTTGAAAGACGCAACACTGAATCAATGGTCCGTTTTGGTTCAAAAGTCCCGGGCATTGTCAGACTCTGTTGCAATGTTGGCAGCAGTGACTTTCAGCAACATGGCAGAAACTAAACTGTTGTCAGTTCGTCTGCCGTGCAAATCTGTATTTGGATGTGGTTGTATGCTGTTTGTTGCAGCCTGTCTATCAATATTTCAAGGTAATTCATAATTTCATTAGAAACACACCGGAAGCTTTAGAAAGTGTCGGGTTTGGTTTTCAGAGTTGATTGAAATCTCGCTACTGTTATGCATTTTTAGATCGATAAAGTTGCAGGATGTGCTGTGAACTCTGAGCATGCTGGCCCAAGGATCTTGATGTTTTATTGATAAGAGTAAACAAATGTTGCAATTATTATTTTAATGTTTTATTAAAGTTACTTTTTCTCAGATTATTGACTTCTGAACTTCTTCTGGATATAGAAACGATTATAATTATTATTGAGTGAAGTATGTAACTGTGTAACCTCACTCTGTGTGTGGGCTTTTGATACTTGACTGATATTGCCTTTGTCATTTACTATCATTAATTTTAAATTCTACTCCTTGATCTACGTCTACTGAACTACCTGAATACTGACAGGTATTTCGGCACTGGACCTAGATTCACACCGAATTTATGTAATAAATACTTTGGCTAAATAGAACCCCGGAATCATGTAGCCTACTGTTTAAGGGTTTAAGATAGTGGAGCGGCACTTTAAGCTTAAAAGTGTTGGGATTATTGCATCTATTTAAATGGATGAAAACATATCGCTCCACTATGCTTTGGCCTATTTAAATACATTTTTGTAACACTCAAGCTTAAGCTACATTTGCCGCCACACTATCTTTTGACTCATAGGGCTGTCTTTTTGCCATAGAGGGATACTAGCCATGAGAGTTGATATAAAATTTTAATGAAGTCATTACAGGAACTTGAAACTGTAAACATATGCTGTTTATAATTCTATACTTATAAAAAATGTAAATGAAAAATATAGTATCTTGATAATTATTAGCCTATAGCGTATTTCTTTAATCAACTTTATTATTGTGCTATAAGCTATGGTATAGGCTATATCTATGGCCAATTTGTATTTGCTTTTGAACTACAACTGAAATAATGTTTTATCTCTAGGGTCTAGGTCCCTAGTTGATCTCATAAAATTTTTGAATAGTATTGTATTCAATTATTTGAGATAACAAAGGTCTAATAGACAATCAAATCTATGATATTTATATATATGATGAGGCTCTTAGCTATATTCTAGTTGGTTCAGTGTTTCTCCTCCACAAAAATATTTCATTTAATTTAAAAATAATGTTATTGTCCAGGTTTTCAATGTGAGCTGTCTTGGTATTTTATACTTCATGATTAGCAAGTTCAATTGCAGGCATTAATTCAATAAAATTTAGCATTCATTCTGATTTGATATATTTTCTCTTAAAAAATGTATCCAGTGAATTTTCTCTATTTTTTATCATGTAGCCTAGATAAAAGATAATAAGCAGTCTTTTTTATAAAATGGATGTCCAATCAAGTTTAAGACAACAATCCATCTTCTACATTGGCTACGGGATGTTTAACAAACAACCAAAACCAGTTTCTTATTATTTTTTAATAAAACATTGGCTTTGACAATTTCAAGGCTTTAGGAAACAACACAATTTAATGCAATTATACTTGTCATAAATCTATTGCTAGCTATTATGTTCAACATCTTTGCCAATTTATATTATTTTCACTTCCATACATTACTAAGAGAGTCGACATTGTTTTGATGGATTATCCTGCAAAGAGATGGGATGATGATAACATGAACAAAAAATAATACGCTTTATGGAATTCAAACTCAACACTTTATGAGAGGCTGATAGCGTCTTTTTCGTCTGTCTGAGACCGCTACGAAAAAATAGAATCTTGATCACTGTTCAATGGATCTTTGATTTGATATTATTTCATCGATTAGGAGATAGAACGGGATTAACCCAAATCTGATTCTTTCCTGAAGAATGATGATTGATATTTTTGAAATTTCATGTTTTCAAGTCTGAAAGTCACAAGTTCACAGTCCAAAAATATATATAACAACAATTAGATATTAATGTTCACATTTTTATGTATACAAGTCTAAAAGTGACAAGATCACAGTCCAAAATAAATATATCAACAATTTTGATTTGACTAGATAAGGAAAAATAACTTTGAATTGTGTGAATTGTTTGTCTGTAGGCTGCGAAGGTGGTATTTTGAATAAACGAGACTTGTGGAAAGCTGGCTGGGAAGAGTGGCGGAGTGGAGGAAAGGACCGGCGGGAGGGGGTGGAGGGGCTGCTGATGGGGGTGCGCGCCAACCTCAACAGGGATGACAGTGACAGTGACGGCGACCAGCGTGCAAAGCAACACCTGCTCACTCAATGTAAGACACCCCCCCCCCCAATTTTCACACATTCCATTAGGCTTGTACAAGTTTAACTAGTAACTTACTCAAATCTTCAACTAAAATTTTGATAAGAAATTTAACCAACCTAAAAAATAACATGAAAATAAGTACATAAGCACCATGGTGGCTACAAGAATAACGTTGAAAAGAATCTTTCTTTTATAAATCTTGACCGCTGATGGGAGCAGCAAGAGAAAACCTACAGATAGCCAAAAATGAGTTTTAAGTCATGCTCATATTCCAGCAACATAATATCATAAAGAAAAGATAGCAAGATATATCATGGTGTAGTGCTTTTATGTTTCAAATTACACTGTTAACTCATAGTCCATAGCCTTTAAGCTTTGTTGTTCCTTTTCCAATCATTCATAATGAGTTGAGAATGATATTGTGATTATCAATGTAAAAAATTAATAAATAAAATCGCCGATAGTCCTAGCAGTTATTTTCGTGAAGCTATGTGACGCTGGTAGTTTCTCATATTGTATCGTTCTTACACTCTTTCCCGGAAAAAACAGTAATAATATAGACAGTATAGTCGACAATAATCGGCTTGAAATTTGGAATATTAACAACCTATACCATAGGATATCTTTTTATGCTATCTTTTCTCCATGATAATATTGTGATAAAAATCACTAAAATAAACGTTCAGTTGCTCAGAATATCTCTTATGAAGTATGTATATTATTAATAATATTTAATTTTATTTATAGATTTAATTTTCTGGAAGATTAAATCATAGGTTCAAAAATCGTAAGCATCTGCTATAATTTATCTCAGCCCATGAACAACACATCCATTCATATTTGTAGCCACTTAATCATCATCCATCATTCAATATTATTGTATTCTTTTTTGCTTAGGAAGCTAAATTCTCCATTTTCCCCTATGCTCTCACCTAGTCTGAAATTCTTAATTTAATGTGGGATTAATTAATATAATTTTGAAATGATTAAATTCATTCAAAGGATTTCCAATTATAAATCCGTGTATGGGACTTTATAATTCATGTATAACTAACACTCAATGGAAATTACAAGTGGCTCTACCAGTTTTGTTTCTCTTCCTATTTATGCAAATGAAGAAAATCCGGGTTATCTTAACATTTGAACCTATCTAGATTACCTTTCTTCCAGAAATGAACACTCCAATTGAAAACAATGCATCAAATCTAATTGTCCGATGCGTGCCGTCCGTCCGATGAAGATCTGTGTGCGCCTACCTTGATAAAGATTGTTTCTATTTCACTTCATATAAACTGCATGATTGTTTGAAATGAGTTGTATGTTTGATTGGTTGTTGGGTTGCAGCTTACAATGGTGGGAAGATGGGAGAGGGTGTGGAGCGGGGGAGTGGCTCAGCACTGCAACTGCAACGATCTTGGCTGCAGGCAACTGATGAAGGCGAAGGCGGCAAGTGGCAGCTCTTGCTCTTCGCTCTCGTCGGTGGATTAGGCCTTTCTGTTCTGGTCAGTCACCTCATCAACATGCACTATGCACTAGTCCACGTTATAATGGCAGTGGGGAAAGTTAGGACAACAACGTTGCCGTTTCTCTGCCTTGCCACTGCCATCCATAGAGGATAGCTGTATATCTGATGTATAATATTAACTGTTCACTCATGTTTAAAATAATCAATTCGTCAAGAAAATATATTTTTCAATGATTCAATAATACATTTTCATAATTGAAATTGAATATTTTGTTAATTATATTTCCATATTGTTGAAAACGATCTGGCATCGTTGTAGAGCAAGAAAAAGATAGCGCTGTCTGCTTTGTCAAATGATAGACAAGGATAGCAACACCAATGCCAATCAAATACTGCCATTATTACGTGAACCTCACTATAGTCTATTTCTGAAGTAGATAGTGTCGTTATTTGCTATTCATAAAATTAATTATAAGATAATTTTTAATAGTCGGCGAAAATTGGTTGAAACGCGAAGCTAATCTTATAGATTTGATCTAAAGTTTTACATTTTCGTCAAGATTGTGATGTGTAACTGATAAATTTCTTCCAAATTATGAATTCTCATTCTAATTTCCGTTTGTACTGTTGACAATTCCACCTTTCCACTATAATTATTATACTATATAATAAAATATATAAATATATACAATAAAAACAATAGCATTTTGTGAGCTATGCTGCCATATAGAGCTCAGAATCTTTTTACTGGAAGTTTGTGCCAACTTGTTGAATTTACGCCAACAACATTAATGGCCTGCTGGGAAAAAATTGCACCTAGAATGGATCAGAACACTAAAAAGCGTACACTCGACTTTTGTATACTATAAGGTGACCAACACGTACTTTGTTAAAATTTGTACTATATCGTGGTCAAGATTCTCTTCACTTTTAAAATTCAGTTTTTGCATGTTAAATAAAGTTCGAACGCGTTTCAAGACACTGTGTCTGCATGATGAATAAATACATATAATGGGAGGGATGGGTTTGATCATTCTACGTAGCTGATTAATGTTCGGCTCAAACTCAGGCAAATGCTGAACTAAAATTCTCACTACTAGAATACTAAAATACTCCAATAATTGAACTAAACATAAAACTTGGTCCTTTAATTGGTTTTAAAGGATTTCACCTTTGAAGGAAGATCTTCAAAAGGTTTTTAAATAGGCTACACTTGAAACTCCTCTTCCACATAGATAAGTGGTTGCAAATGAGATAAACATTCTGACATTATTACTTGAAAGTTCTTGATACTCTTCTTTAACACCTTTATTTATAAACTCCAATGCAATTCTCAGATGTCTCTACTCAATGTCGTATCCCGTATACCCTCTTGAATAGCTGTGAGAGTGCTTAATGCTTGAGTCAATTGAAAAGAGAAGTGTTTGAGTCAATCGTCTTGTTTATTGGAAAGTGTTCTGTACAATACTGAACTTCAATTAATAGAGGTGGGGTCAAGTTTCCATGTCAGGAGATAGTTTTAGTTTTGTCATTCCTGTTGAAAAATTGATTTCATGTCACAGACAAATATTCGAGGAATAACGTTACCACAAGCAACGTATACGCACCCATTCGAGCCTACTTAGCATGCCGGCCTAGCCTAGTAATCTGGAGCGTCGCAAACTCAGAAGTTGCTTAGAAAATTGCAAAATATTATAAGTTGCTAAATTCTTCTACGTCATGGATGTTTGATCAACTCATCTTATTATCCACGCTCGAGCAAATGCTCATATGAACATCATCCAGCAACAAAAAAGTGAATTGTATGTGATCGTGAACTCGTTTCTTGTGAACAAGGTTTTTATTCTGTTGTCTTCCTAGTCCTAAGCGTCTTTCATAGTTTTTGTTATTTTTTTGCAACCGATAAATAACCGCATTCTTGACTTGATTGATTCACTTTATGCTATAGTGAGTTTCACTTTCAAACTGTCAACAATCCTTATGAACAATATTAATGTTGACAGTTCAGTTGCTACCAAGTTTCAGTGAAGTTGCTATCATATCCGATATTAAAATATGTTTTTTCTCAAATTTCAGATTCTTGTCTGGCTGAAGAATCAGATGTCCCAAAATTCGCAGTCGTCGAGTACGGAGAAGGAGGAGTTGGTGGGGGGTGGGGGTGGAGGAAATGGGGGAGGGGGAAGTGGTGATGAGGGTGCAGGGGGAGGTGGTGGTGCAGGGGGGAGTGGGGGCCAGTGGATTTGCCACCCGGTCATTCGACCCATGACCACCGAGTCTCTACCCTCCACCTCATCTACTGCTGTCAAGAGACAGTTGTCTATAGGTAATAAATCATGTGCTTAGTTTTATCCACACCTGAATAAATGTATTCTTGAAATTTGAAATCAATAGAGTTTGATTATTTTTTCTAGGCTACAAATGCTTCGTCATGATTTTCATTGAGATAAATAAGTTTTCCAAACTATAACATCGCTCTTTATTCATTAGTGTCATAAATTCTAATTGATGGTATTGATGATGTTTCTAGAGAACTAGCATTGTGAGATAACTACTGTATATCCAAATTCAAAAATTCATTAATATATAATTCCCCCCATCCCGCTCCAATAAAATTAGAAAACAAACAAGTGAATGCTTAAAACACAGGTTATCATTTATAATTTGTGATTGTTGTAAATTAGAAAGATGGAATATTGCGTGAGAACGTTGTTAAATCTATTAATCAAATTGAGTTCAATTTAGGTTAAGTGAGTTAAAAATCTTATTCTAGCTCCTGTGTCTTATTAGATTTCACTTACGAAATGTGGAGTTGTAGAAAAACAAAAATTCAACTAGTTATAATTATAAGTTGAATTAATAATATTGAACTTATCTAAACAATGCGATTGAATTGAAAATCAAATTATTATTTTTTTCGTAAAACTAAAACCCAAGTCATTTAGCTTCTGACCAAATGTAAAAATCAGGAGGTGTTTTAAAGTCTTAACTCCGCCTGATAGAGAGTTTTTCAAGAAATCATTGAGAAGCTCAAAACCACTCTGAATAAACCTCAGGAATTAAAAAAGAATTTTTAGATTTCCCACGCAATAATAGTTTTACTCTTGAGCTTCTGTCACGTATATAGACTAACTTGAACTGTTTTAATTTTTGTGTACTATTTGGTGATCATCAATAGTTTGACTCCTTTGCTGTAGTTTGGCGTAGTTTCTGAATGAATTGTTTGATAATAACTGGATGTGACCAGGATGTCGTGGCATTCTGCCAGAGGTGATGACGGGGCGTCACGCGGAGGGGGAGCCGATTCGGATCAGAGCGAAAGGCCTGCTGGAGAGGAGGGGTTCGAGTGCCAGCCTCACCATCGACCTGCTCCATCCCAGTCAGGAGAACCTCACTGTCACCCCCACCAGAGAATGGTCAGTCAACTCGCAATTATCCACTCTATATTAGCGAAGTGATTAAAACTAGGTATTAATTAATTGTGAACATATATTTCTCATTTAGATTATTCTCTAGCAATCCAGTTATTCCTAAATGATATGGACATAGTATTTGTCCGAGTGAAGAAAAACTTCATAATCATGAAAACAAACTGAATTAAAAAACTTCAATAATAATTTTCCATTATTGTAAGTCATCAAACATTGTTGGTTGGTGACTGTTGAACCTAAAAAAATTGAGTTTTTAATCTGTTATTTAAAAAAGGGTACTATGATGTTATTTTAGAGAAAAATAAGCAGCCCTGAATAAATAAATTAAAAAAATAGTTATTCTGTATTGACATAGATCTAATTTTGTTATTAATGCTATAAAATTCACGGCAGCTAATCAACCAAGGAAATAATCAGAATCAAGAGTGTTTCACATTGGAAATGTTTTACATGGAGTTGATCATAACAAAAACAGATCTCTATTTATTTATTTGAAAATTACTTATATGAAGGCATCAGGTTCAAACTCCTCAACAAGCCTTATCTGGCATATGAAGCACGAAGCACACAGGAGGCGCGTCGCGCCGCACTTTCAAATTAGCATTCACATTAACGGAGGCCGGCGTTCTTCCGGTGTGCGTATCTAACTTAGATGCTGAGTATTCAACTAGATGATTTTTAACTTGAGAGGCGCGGTGCGGCACGCCTCCTGTGTGCTCTGAGCTTGAGTCCATATGTGAATCCATATGTGACAAATGTTTGTTATGGAAGCTGCATAATATTTTAACTACTATGACTGACCTAGCGATCAGTTGAGTTTGGTTATGATGATCTAAGGTACGTATGATCTACGATGAGTAAGATAGCCTACTTTTAGGAGCCGATTGTGATTGTGATGATTAATTAATTTTTCAGCACGGCCGAAGAGTATTTGTTGTCAGTTGGCAATGTTCTGAGTCGAAAACAGTTACGAGCTTGCTTGAAGGATGTTCGATCTCTGCATCGTGAATTTTGGGACTTGCCACTGAATCATCCAGAGAAGTTGACTGTTCCAGGAAGCGGCTCGAAAAATAGGTACAACTCACTCACCCAATTCATGTAGCATAAAATTATCTCGTGAGTGCAGAAAATTGTATTGAAATTAAAACTCACACTTTGAGTTTCCAAGAGATAAAAAATTGTTCAAAAATATCAGCTTCGTAATCCCTGATCGTAAAGTGATACATGCATAATTATTGCACTTGCAATTGGAAACTATACTAACAATGCACATACAATTATCTTGGTTCATTAACTTTATAAATTATGCCTATCCTATATCCTACAATATTATTAATTACTCTTCATAGACGAGGAAAAATATTTTCAATTGAAATATTACCAATGCAAAATCAAAATATTACTAATGCAATTTTTGTGATGAAGTGATAAACTCAACGTGTCAAAATTTTTAAAGTTTCTGTATAACAGTAGTTTGACTTTTAATGCATTGTCTCGCGTGCAGTTGCACATACGTTCATCCAATGTGATCATACCCTAAATATCACTGCAGCTTGACAATGATGCTTTCAGATACCGGACAATCATTCCGAATGAAGCCACAAGAGTTCAGTTGCCGGATACCTCTTCGTCTGGCACTGACTCCTTAACTGGTTACATTAATGCCAACTATATCAAAGTAAGTATCCATTCTGTTGAAAGTTGCAAAGTATGCATTCATTTGTATCTAGATTATTATTGTTGTAGATCCAGTTAGTTAATTGCTACCAGAGCACTATATTATGTCATGTACGTTGTAATTGTAACGACAATTCTAATATTGGAATAACCAGAAGTTTAACTAGTAAATAATACTAAAAACAGTGATTGATGCTTCACATGCCTGGTTTTAAGCACCCCATTAGACGTTTCATAATTCTCGAGGCAAGTTATCGGATGCATGTCTCTTGAACCGTGTAGACAACTGCTTGTGTGGGTTTCTTGTTCAAGTAGAGTCATGTTTGCAAAGCTTCGCAAACATGCTTTGCAAAGCATTTGATCCTTTCCCAGCCATTCAATGAGTGTTTATTTATTCTTAAACAATAGATACAATTGTTTATTTATTCATAAACAATAGATACAATTCAGGTGTAAACAAATATTTATGTGTTGTATCCTTTAATGTACAAATAAATGAACAAATTAAATTTTTGCTGTGTAGGAGAGAAAAATTATACTATTATTTTTTTATTAAAAAGGACTAGTAAGCACAAAATTAGACAACGCTTGTTCTTGGTCTGCCAAAAAAGCCTCATACCAAGGCAATCAGAGTCTTACTTTGATGACTTCATATTGATACTCGTACTTATCGATGTATGAACACTCATTAGAACTAATGCTATTCTTTCTCGGTCCAGAAGAGCACTATAAGTAAACAGATTTTCACAGTGGAAAGTGTTTACATGGTTCAAGTGCGTATCCAAATGGTTTGAATTAATAAAATGTCCACAGTAAACAGATTCGTCTCTTGAAATTGGAAAACCCAGTTATTAGGAAAATTCCTGTTTGACATTTGATTTGTTCTATACAACTCAACCTTGCTTAATGAGGGAGTTCATCATTGTGTTTATTATGTAATTCAGAAATCATTGAAAATTACAATAGTAGAATTGAAAAACAGGCGTTATAGTTGGTCAAACGAAAATGGGTCCCTCAAGGTCGAAGTTTCTTCTTGACACCACCACCCGTCTCTACCAACACTGTTGCCACTTTGTACTAAGGGTGGCTAGCAAGAGAGAAAGTGTATGTGTGTGTGAGAGAGGGTGTGATAGTGAAGTATTGTTCTTGTGAGGAGTATTGTTTGTCTTCTCTGGATTGTTGACTATGACGAGGACAATATAGTTCACAGTTTTACAAATGTATTGTAATGTATTGTACATAATGCTTATATATACTAGTAGTTCTGTGAACAGTAGACCTCACGCAGTATTCTCATCCACAAGTACCAGATGTCAACTGTTTTAAATGTTAACAAACTAAGTTCACGTTTGAATTTGTATTCCATATGATATAATTCATCCATTTCCGTGATGATCTTTCTATCTGATGAAAATTTATTTTTTAGAATCAAAAATATTATAATTTCTCCAGCATTATTTAGTTCATTTGTTTATTTTTATTCACCTATTAAATTAGTTTTTTTCGAATGTGAGAATATTGATACTGATGGGCACGCATAACAATACCATGACTGCAAAACAAAATATTGAAACCAAAGACCTTAAAGCTGCGATTAGACCAAATTTATTAAAAAAATGTTGATAACTCAATCCTTTTAGATTATATTAGATTGAACATAACTTATCATACACATGATGAACATATGTGTTTGTCAACTTCCGTTCAATCTAATAGAATCTATAAGGATTAAGCTATAACCTATTAATAACTTTGGTGTAAACCCAGCTTAAAGATGCATACCTCTTTAATGTCTTTGATTGAAACTATAGACCTTATACAAATACAGTAATAGACTGGCTTCTCCTCACATCTACGTGTAATCACTTGTCAGCTGATTTATGATGAATAATTCTATAGTCTGATTTTTACTCTAATATTGGCGTATGAAGGAGGCTCCTTTTTCATTTTATATTATCTTTGAAATGCAAAATTTCCAAAAAACCTTGTATATACGGCGACGCGCAATTTAAAAAGGAACATACCTGTCAAATTTCATGAAAATCTATTACCGCGTTTCGCCGTTAATGCGCAACATATAAATATATAAACATATTAACATATAAACATTAAGAGAAATGCCAAACCGTCGACTTGAATCTTAGTCCTCACTCCGTTCGGTCAATAATACATATAACTTTCAACAGCTGTACTGGTGTTTGAAAGAATTTGTGACAGGTAGTGACGGAAAAGAGGAAGAGGGAAGGTATGAGAAGGAAAGAGCGATCTTCAGGGTGTAGAAATATATAGTGAGGTCCACGTTATAATGACAGTATTTGATTAACTTTGGTGTTGCTATCCTTGTCTATCATCCAACAATACAGGTAGTACGATCAATTTCTAGCTCCACAACGATGCCAATTATGTTTTTGACAATGTAAAAATATGATGAATAAGGACAGAGAATCGGCAACGCTATTTTCCCATCTTTATCCACTGCCATTATAACGTGGACCTCACTATAGTCAATGTATACAGACTGGTCGAGTAAGGAGGGTCACCAGTGGCAACATTGCAGTGGCCTTGAGAGACCCATTTTCGTTTGGGGAACTATAGCACAAAACTACTATTCTGTTTTTACATTTACTCCTATAAATTGTGAAAATTAGGGTTACGTTCAGCATCTCAACAACAATATTCAATTCAAAAACGAATATCTGCTATAAAATGTACAATTCTGATTCTGTATTTTGATAGTTTAATCATAATGCCAATAATAAATATATTCTAGAACGTTGATAATATTGAAAAATTGCAATTTTGTGGTGAATAGCTGCACTAACGCTGATGCTATAGTGAGATCCACGTTATAATGTCAGTGTTGTTGCTATCCTCGTCTATCATTCGACAAAGCAGATTGCGCCATCGTTTTCCTGCTCCGCAATGTTTCCACATTTATTTATTTATTCTTTATTGCTGTCTTACATTCTTTTATGAGTTAAAGACAACTCATAAGATTGTTATTAACAATGCTAAAATATAATATTGATAAACAAAATATTCAATTCTAATTATGGAAATTTATTATTTAATCATTGTAGAGTATACTGTCTTGACGAATAAAATATAGATGGAAGATTTATCAGAAATTGCAGTTAACCAACTGCTGGAATATGAATTATTACGGCACTGTATAATAATTGTTTCAAATATCTAATGAAAGCTTAATAAATAAAACTAAGGACTTCTACACTACTGCACAAGACTGGGCTCAGTTTTTGGACAGTTTCATTCTTCAAATCCCCTTCTGCTATTAGTTCTTTGGTCAATATTTGTAGTAGCAGAAGTCCTTAGTTCTATTTATATAGCTTCTATTGGATATTTGAAATAATTATTATACAGAATAAAATATAATTTATTATTTTAATTAAGAATAATATTACATCAGACATACCGGTATCAGGTATCTTATTATATACAGGGTGTTTCAGAAGTAGTGTCGAACATTTTAGGATATTGTTCCTGGATGATAGGAGACTACAAATGACATATCTGGAGTGTCCAAAACTCAGCGGTTATCCTTATAGCTGCCATTTTGTTTTTTTTCACTTAGAAATTTTTATCTCAAGAACGAAATGTTGTATTGATCTGAAATTTGGCATGAATATTTATGCTATAAAGACACAACTTAAAAAATAAAATAAAACTTTTCTATGTAAATTTTCAAAATGGCGGCCATTTAAAATTTTTGATTGCAAATTTCACGAAAACCGTTCACTTTACAGAAACTTTACAAGAGACAAAAAAGTTAGCAAGTTTTATCAAGATTTCAAGGATACCTTATTTATTAAGATTGGTCAAAGAATAACAGAGAAATTGATTATTTTCGTACAGCATGCACAATCTTGAACAAAAAAGATCATCTGAAAAACATTGTAAAATCAGCTGGATGGCCATGTGGAGCCTTACCGAGTTTCAAAGCTTCATCTAAAATACAATTGCAATTAAAAATGTAATATTGATGTTTAAATTGTGAAAAGTGGTCATGCATGTAATACGAAAATAATTAATTTCTCTGTTATTCTTTGGCCAATCTTAACAAATAAGGTATCCTTGAAATCTTGATAAACTTGCTAACTTTTTTGTCTCTTGTTAAGTTTCTGTAAAGTGAACGGTTTTCGTGAAATTTGCAATCCAAAATTTTAAATGGCCGCCATTTTGAAAATTTACATAGAAAAGTTTTCATTTTATTTTTTTAAGTTGTGTCTTTATAGCATAAATATTTATGCCAAATTTCAGATCAATACAACATATCGTTCTTGAGATGAAAATTTCTAAGTGAAAAAAAAACAAAATAGCAGCTATAAGGATAACCGCTGAGTTTTGGACACTCCAAATACGTCATTTGTAGTCTCCTATCATCCAGGAACAATATCCTAAAATTTTCGACACTACTTCTGAAACAACCTGTATATAAGATACGTGATACCGGTATGTCTGATGTTATATTATTCTTAATTAAAATAATAAATTATATTCTATTCTGTTTAATAATTATTTCAAATATCCAATGGAAGCTATATAAATAGAACTAAGGACTTCTGCTACTACAAATATTGACCAAAGAACTAATAGCAGAAGAAAATTTGAAGAATGAAACTGTCCAAAATCTGTGCCCAGACCTATGCAGTAGTGTAGAAGTCCTTATGAAATATGCATGCCAAATTTCAGATCAATACATCATTTCATTCTTGAGATAAAAATTCCTAAGTGAAAAAACAAAATGGCAGCTATAAGGATAACCGCTGAGTTTTGGACACTTAAAATACGAAATTTGTAGTCTGCTATCATCCAGGAACAATACCATAAAATGTTCGACACTACTTCTGAAACACTCTGTAGAAGTCAGAGAATCGGCAGCGTTGTTGTATTTTTCTCCACTGCCGTGGAGCTGACTATACTTGGAAATTGTTGTTGTGTTAGGGCTACGACGGCGAGGAGAAGGCGTTCATCGCGACGCAGGGTCCGCTGCCCCACACAGTGGCCGACCTGTGGCAGATGGTGTGGCAGGAGCGAGCGCCAGTCATCGTCATGTTCACGCGGCTCTGGGAGAAGTCACGTGCCAAGTGCGAGCCCTACTTCCCCACTGAGCTGCACTCCTCAGCCACGCACTCTGGCATCACCATCACTGTTGCCTCTATCAACGTCAAGGACGGATACACTGTGCGTCGCTTCGATCTCACCGTGAGTCTCACTTCATCCAATACATCTGGTTTTTCCACCTAGCAATTCGGTCATTTCAATTTTTGATGATCATGTCGTTTGTATTCATACAATGGAAGTTAAATACACAATCTCAGAATGTTCATTAAGGGTTAAGAATTTAATGTATTTAACATGTGTGAACACATATGTCCGTCATACATGTTGTGTCATCAGCGAAAGGCTTCAAACAAATTTTTTGAGATTAGTTTTTATATCTTCAATTTTTTGTTTTGTTAATTTGTTTTTCGCTGCTCTATTTGAGGATAAATTACTTTTGTATCATTATAATTTGTTATTTTCCAGTGGTTTATTTATTGTTTATTGTATGTTAGAAACTGCAGTTGAACAGCTGTTTTTCGTTCGAAGCCTTTCGCGTGAATGTCTTTTTTCGTTCGAAGACATGTCCGTTCACACTTGTTCGACATACTTGTCTTGTCGTTAGTTGCCACCCGAACAATGTAAATTCTTAACCCTTAATGAACATTCTTAGATTGTGTTTTCAACTTTTTTTGTATAAATACAAAAGACAAGATCAACATAATGAAGCGTAGAAAAATGAATGGTTTCTAACATCTTTGTTGCTCTCAGAAACAAGGATTTGCTTCTCAAATTTTTGTTCTAGCATGATCAAGTTTAAAAAGAAAGCTTTTATTTTATTTAACAAACAGCTGTTATTTTTCTATCAATCTGTCTTTTTAGGGATTCACTCATCAAAAATAGATTTCTATCATTGTATGAGCATAGACCTTAAGAGCCAGGCCATATTATGCGTTTTTTAGGCGCCAACCTAATCAGCCAATCGGAGAGCTTACTGCCCTGCCGACTCTAAAAACGCCGTCTGAAAACGCTCAATATGGTCTGGCCCCAAGGATAGTTGAACTCATGTAGTAAGTAAGATTGGTTTAATTTGTAGTTGGAAGATACAGTAAAGTAAATTCGTATGGCTTTTTGTTGTCATGACTCAATAAAGAGTTATACATTATACATAACAATATTTTTCCCTCCATTTCATGATGTTGAAGAAGATAGCGGTGGAGGGGACGAGGTAACGGGGGATGTTATTGTTCTAAATTCAAAGAATGGCACAATAGAACTTTTGAACCTGACGTGCTCAAAAGAATTTGTGACAGGTAGTGACGGAAAAGAGGAAGAGGGAAGGTATGAGAAGGAAAGAGCGATCTTCAGGGTGTAGAAATATATAGTGAGGTCCACGTTATAATGACAGTATTTGATTAACTTTGGTGTTGCTATCCTTGTCTATCATCCAACAATACAGGTAGTACGATCAATTTCTAGCTCCACAACGATGCCAATTATGTTTTTGACAATGTAAAAATATGATGAATAAGGACAGAGAATCGGCAACGCTATTTTCCCATCTTTATCCACTGCCATTATAACGTGGACCTCACTATAGTCAATGTATACAGACTGGTCGAGTAAGGAGGGTCACCAGTGGCAACATTGCAGTGGCCTTGAGAGACCCATTTTCGTTTGGGGAACTATAGCACAAAACTACTATTCTGTTTTTACATTTACTCCTATAAATTGTGAAAATTAGGGTTACGTTCAGCATCTCAACAACAATATTCAATTCAAAAACGAATATCTGCTATAAAATGTACAATTCTGATTCTGTATTTTGATAGTTTAATCATAATGCCAATAATAAATATATTCTAGAACGTTGATAATATTGAAAAATTGCAATTTTGTGGTGAATAGCTGCACTAACGCTGATGCTATAGTGAGATCCACGTTATAATGTCAGTGTTGTTGCTATCCTCGTCTATCATTCGACAAAGCAGATTGCGCCATCGTTTTCCTGCTCCGCAATGTTTCCACATTTATTTATTTATTCTTTATTGCTGTCTTACATTCTTTTATGAGTTAAAGACAACTCATAAGATTGTTATTAACAATGCTAAAATATAATATTGATAAACAAAATATTCAATTCTAATTATGGAAATTTATTATTTAATCATTGTAGAGTATACTGTCTTGACGAATAAAATATAGATGGAAGATTTATCAGAAATTGCAGTTAACCAACTGCTGGAATATGAATTATTACGGCACTGTATAATAATTGTTTCAAATATCTAATGAAAGCTTAATAAATAAAACTAAGGACTTCTACACTACTGCACAAGACTGGGCTCAGTTTTTGGACAGTTTCATTCTTCAAATCCCCTTCTGCTATTAGTTCTTTGGTCAATATTTGTAGTAGCAGAAGTCCTTAGTTCTATTTATATAGCTTCTATTGGATATTTGAAATAATTATTATACAGAATAAAATATAATTTATTATTTTAATTAAGAATAATATTACATCAGACATACCGGTATCAGGTATCTTATTATATACAGGGTGTTTCAGAAGTAGTGTCGAACATTTTAGGATATTGTTCCTGGATGATAGGAGACTACAAATGACATATCTGGAGTGTCCAAAACTCAGCGGTTATCCTTATAGCTGCCATTTTGTTTTTTTTCACTTAGAAATTTTTATCTCAAGAACGAAATGTTGTATTGATCTGAAATTTGGCATGAATATTTATGCTATAAAGACACAACTTAAAAAATAAAATAAAACTTTTCTATGTAAATTTTCAAAATGGCGGCCATTTAAAATTTTTGATTGCAAATTTCACGAAAACCGTTCACTTTACAGAAACTTTACAAGAGACAAAAAAGTTAGCAAGTTTTATCAAGATTTCAAGGATACCTTATTTATTAAGATTGGTCAAAGAATAACAGAGAAATTGATTATTTTCGTACAGCATGCACAATCTTGAACAAAAAAGATCATCTGAAAAACATTGTAAAATCAGCTGGATGGCCATGTGGAGCCTTACCGAGTTTCAAAGCTTCATCTAAAATACAATTGCAATTAAAAATGTAATATTGATGTTTAAATTGTGAAAAGTGGTCATGCATGTAATACGAAAATAATTAATTTCTCTGTTATTCTTTGGCCAATCTTAACAAATAAGGTATCCTTGAAATCTTGATAAACTTGCTAACTTTTTTGTCTCTTGTTAAGTTTCTGTAAAGTGAACGGTTTTCGTGAAATTTGCAATCCAAAATTTTAAATGGCCGCCATTTTGAAAATTTACTTAGAAAAGTTTTCATTTTATTTTTTTAAGTTGTGTCTTTATAGCATAAATATTTATGCCAAATTTCAGATCAATACAACATATCGTTCTTGAGATGAAAATTTCTAAGTGAAAAAAAAAACAATATGGCAGCTATAAGGATAACCGCTGAGTTTTGGACACTCCAAATACGTCATTTGTAGTCTCCTATCATCCAGGAAAAATATCCTAAAATTTTCGACACTACTTCTGAAACAACCTGTATATAAGATACGTGATACCGGTATGTCTGATGTTATATTATTCTTAATTAAAATAATAAATTATATTCTATTCTGTTTAATAATTATTTCAAATATCCAATGGAAGCTATATAAATAGAACTAAGGACTTCTGCTACTACAAATATTGACCAAAGAACTAATAGCAGAAGAAAATTTGAAGAATGAAACTGTCCAAAATCTGTGCCCAGACCTATGCAGTAGTGTAGAAGTCCTTATGAAATATGCATGCCAAATTTCAGATCAATACATCATTTCATTCTTGAGATAAAAATTCCTAAGTGAAAAAACAAAATGGCAGCTATAAGGATAACCGCTGAGTTTTGGACACTTAAAATACGAAATTTGTAGTCTGCTATCATCCAGGAACAATACCATAAAATGTTCGACACTACTTCTGAAACACTCTGTAGAAGTCAGAGAATCGGCAGCGTTGTTGTATTTTCTCCACTGCCGTGGAGCTGACTATACTTGGAAATTGTTGTTGTGTTAGGGCTACGACGGCGAGGAGAAGGCGTTCATCGCGACGCAGGGTCCGCTGCCCCACACAGTGGCCGACCTGTGGCAGATGGTGTGGCAGGAGCGAGCGCCAGTCATCGTCATGTTCACGCGGCTCTGGGAGAAGTCACGTGCCAAGTGCGAGCCCTACTTCCCCACTGAGCTGCACTCCTCAGCCACGCACTCTGGCATCACCATCACTGTTGCCTCTATCAACGTCAAGGACGGATACACTGTGCGTCGCTTCGATCTCACCGTGAGTCTCACTTCATCCAATACATCTGGTTTTTCCACCTAGCAATTCGGTCATTTCAATTTTTGATGATCATGTCGTTTGTATTCATACAATGGAAGTTAAATACACAATCTCAGAATGTTCATTAAGGGTTAAGAATTTAATGTATTTAACATGTGTGAACACATATGTCCGTCATACATGTTGTGTCATCAGCGAAAGGCTTCAAACAAATTTTTGAGATTAGTTTTTATATCTTCAATTTTTTGTTTTGTTAATTTGTTTTTCGCTGCTCTATTTGAGGATAAATTACTTTTGTATCATTATAATTTGTTATTTTCCAGTGGTTTATTTATTGTTTATTGTATGTTAGAAACTGCAGTTGAACAGCTGTTTTTCGTTCGAAGCCTTTCGCGTGAATGTCTTTTTTCGTTCGAAGACATGTCCGTTCACACTTGTTCGACATACTTGTCTTGTCGTTAGTTGCCACCCGAACAATGTAAATTCTTAACCCTTAATGAACATTCTTAGATTGTGTTTTCAACTTTTTTTGTATAAATACAAAAGACAAGATCAACATAATGAAGCGTAGAAAAATGAATGGTTTCTAACATCTTTGTTGCTCTCAGAAACAAGGATTTGCTTCTCAAATTTTTGTTCTAGCATGATCAAGTTTAAAAAGAAAGCTTTTATTTTTATTTAACAAACAGCTGTTATTTTTCTATCAATCTGTCTTTTTAGGGATTCACTCATCAAAAATAGATTTCTATCATTGTATGAGCATAGACCTTAAGAGCCAGGCCATATTATGCGTTTTTTAGGCGCCAACCTAATCAGCCAATCGGAGAGCTTACTGCCCTGCCGACTCTAAAAACGCCGTCTGAAAACGCTCAATATGGTCTGGCCCCAAGGATAGTTGAACTCATGTAGTAAGTAAGATTGGTTTAATTTGTAGTTGGAAGATACAGTAAAGTAAATTCGTATGGCTTTTTGTTGGTGGACCTTACAGGAATAAATATAGGCATAAATAGCCTATAGCATAAGTGAATAATATGATATAATGGTATATAAGTGAAACTAGTGAATGTGTTTGGAAGATAAAAATTGTATTGTAGGAAAAGTGTACCTAAGTGATATTCATCTTTGCCTTGCATAGTATACTTGAATACTTCACATACAGTACAAAATATTAAACCACTCATCCCGTTCCAATTTTACTACAATACTACCAACATAACTTGACGATCAATCACAAGATTTACATGTTACACCTTCTAAGTTTTAAATCTTGATTTCAGGTAGACAATATTAATGCAAGTAGCTTTAGCTCCAGACCACCAGACCAACCTGGCCGGCAATCTGATAACTAATATTCAAAATGCATAATGTTTTAAGCTATAGACTATGAAAACTCGATAATGCATTGACTATTACAGCTCTTCTTTCTAGTAAGCGTTATGAATCTATGGAGAATTGTGTGAGTTGATCCATTTGATTGAAACTATTATGCTTGTGTTTGTTGTATTTTAGAAAGGCGAAGAGTGTCGGCACACAATTCACTTTTGGTTCGACTCGTGGCCCGACCACAAGACACCGGCCAACGCGCACTCGCTGCTCTGCTTGGCCAAGGAGGTGGAGATAGCACGCTTCCTGCCCACGCTGCAACGCAGGCTCAGCACTAACGCATCCGCCACCCCCGCCTCCGCCTCCACCCCCGGCCCATCCCACTTCCTGTCGCCGCGCTCGCCCGACGTCAGTCCCAGTCCGCCCTCGCTCAAGGAGATCAGTCCCGTTCTCAACTTTGGCCGTCTCGAATTCAAGGACGACGCCGACACCGAAGCCGACGCTGTCATCGCGGTCGAACAGGAAGAGCGCACCAGTCCTCAGCCGACACCTGACGACATCTCCAGCCTCATCACACTCATGGAGAAGCAGACCGGCAGCACGAAGGACGACGCCTCCGACGCCAGTCCACGTGCCATTGAAATCAACCAGCAGCGCCAGTTCAACAGTGACGAGGGGGACAAGGTACGACCCATCAAGTTCGGATCACTGCCGCACGACAACCCCAAGTATGCCGACATCGACCCCGAAAACGCGCGCTCCAAGTCAGTCGAGAATCCTCCCACCTGGATCGAACCTTCCAAGGATTTCAATTTGTCTGCTGTCCAAAAAGACACGTTCGAGAATATTCCCACTGACATATTCAGCTTTGGCAATCTGGACACGTTTACTTCAGAGCCGTCTCCATCACCTTATGAGAAACAGTTATCTGCCAAAAGTAATGAGGTGCGTACTAATCAACTTCTTCTTGAATCTTCCAATCTATCAAAAGTTTTTTGAATTTTCCAAGTAAACCTTGGGAGATAAAGTAAATGTTGAACAATACAATAGCGTTTCGACAGAAATTATACTAGAACTATTATTTGTTGAATTATATCAATATACTTAAAATTTAAGTGGTCTCAGCAAAGCTGCGAAGTCAAAAATTGTGTTCAAAACATTCTCTACAAATTCCGTTGTCAATTGGTCTATTTTTGCATAACTGTAGATCTTACACTCAACACTGAAGCTGCTGCAACAGTCGTGGGGATGTGTGTAAACTTGTGAAATTATACTTCAAATTGAAGAGAATTTGATGTTCTATAAGCTCATGATCAGCATGGATTTTTCCCAACGATATTCAAAAAGCTATGAGCAAAAATAGCAAAAAATAGAAGGAAAATGTGTTTTTTCAAAAATGTCACATCTTTCAGAGCGGATATCTCGAAAAGTGAAAGAGATATAGAAAAGGTTGTTGATCAATATTGTAGGAAATTATGTAAGCTTTAATTTCTTATAGAATAGTCATGTATGTAAAATGCATAATTTTCGACTTATATGCGAGAAACCAAAAAATGGTACCTTTGAACCACCCCCACCCCCTTAGCACAGGGGTGGGGACTTTTGATTTGTTTACCTCCTCACTACCCTAAACAGAACTGCGGGGTCAAAAATTGTCTTCCAAACTTTTCCCTCTATACCATTTTTTGAGCATTCACTGCCTGGACTGTATTGCTGCAGTGCATCATGAGATCGTGTCTTGACCTTTTTCTATAGACCCTTGATAATTGTCATTTATTCTACTATGAATACTTTCAATATGATGCCTAGTTTACTCTCTCACCGACTGTTTCGGCCAGAGTGATGAGCCGGCATTGCAAATAAAAATTAAGCAATCTCCTGCTAAAGAAGTTGTTATTTATCAAATGATGAATAAGAATGTATTTTACTTTCAATCATTAATCCATTCCGATACATGGAATGTGATATCCAACTTGAATAATATCCGAAACTAGACGTGTTTACGAAAAAAAATGAAAAAGGTACATGTGTATAAAATTATAAAATGTTTTATAAAAATTATATCTATAATTAAATATTATAATGCACTTGATATATATAGCATTTATTATAATCAAAATCTTTATTGCCGAAAACATTGAACAATGTTATAACAACGTCAGTAGCTGAAAAATTACAACAGAGCATAAATAATAGGCTACAAATTACACAAAACAACACAAATAATACAAACAAACAATTACACAAATAATGTACAGGAGCTTTCATTGGAATTATATAAATATCACAGCAACTAAAATTGAGTTCTGTATCCTGGTGTATAGGCATGCCTTCTTAGGTCTTATGCCTGACTATTCAGAGACTTTATTTAATGTAATTGTGTTGTTCAAATATCGTGATTTTGGTGGTTTGCAATGCATTGGAAAAATTAGCTGCTATTGGAAAGTGTGCAAGATGTGATTAGTTGTGCAGAATGTGAGAGTGATTAGTTGCTAGTCTTTTCTTTCTTCTTTTTCTTTTAGGGATATTCATTACTACTTGCAGATGTAGAGTATAGCATACTTTCAGCAAGTGCATTCTTTATTTCTAATTTTAAAAAATCATTTTTTCAATCATTATTGTACATTGTATAGTTATTACTACTTAATATAGTTTTTATACATTATTTTTCATCTTGCTGAGCTGTGTGTTTTTGTTATCTTATTGCTTGGGATTGTAAATATTGTGAATTGAAATAAATAAAATTTGAATCTGTTTTGTTTGCAGACGACGACAGCGACAAGCCGGTTCCGGCTGCCGAGCGCGAGCGAGAGTGTGGCGGGAGAGGTGGCGGCGGCGGTGGCGGGGCACCGACTGTCGGTGGACAGTCCAGGGTACGGCGGGGTGGGGGCGGCGGACTCTTCGTTCGGCAGTCCGGCATTCGGGGAGGTGGCGCCGTGGCTGCGCGCCTGGAGTCCCGGCCCGGGTCCGTTGCCCGGCAGTCCGCGCAGTCCGTCCTGGTCGGGCGTGCAGTGGGGCAGTGACGTGCCGAGGGGTCCCGCGCCGGCCGCCGGTCCGGTCGTGGTGCACTGCAGCGCCGGAATCGGCCGCACCGGCTGCTTCATCGCCATCTCCATCGGCATCAACCAGCTGCTCGGCGAGAACAATGTCGATGTGCTCGGCATTGTCTGCCGCATGCGATATGACAGGTAGCCGTCTATGTCCGTACAAGTCAATATGACAGCTATCAATGTGTTTTCCGTCCATGTTGAAGTCAAGTAGGGCACACTACTGTGTGGTCCACGTTTTAATGGCAGTGGAGAAAGGTAGGAGAAAAGCGTTGCCGATTCTCTGCCTTTTCACTGTCTTCTATAGAGGATACTGATACTGGTATATTAAATTCAATATTAATGCCACATCTACATGTTGGCCTAGTCTGGTGACCCAACGTAGGCAAATCCACACACTGGCGCTGGCCTCCATTGGCCTCCATTGGCCTTCTATTCATGTGGTTACGGCATTATAATTTAAAAAAAAAATTTGTATAATATGCATTATTTAATAATATACATTTTTCTGTTATAATAGGCCTATACATTTTTAAAAATATTATAAATTTATCAAAATTGTTTTTTTTTTTTAATTATACTCATTTTTTGAAAAATTGTTACGTTGAGTATAGAGCGTTTTTTTACGTCTTGAAGATTACAGTTATGGAATATAAGACAAGTCAGATTGAAAGGTAGAAATTCTGTACAATAGATAGATTGTACAATAAATTCTATACTAAGTCAAAACTAATTCGAGTCTCTGTTCCTTATGATTCCATTTTATTCGAAATTTTATTACCTAGAAAAAGGCGGGAGTGAATTTTTCTGGCCTTTGGCTGGAATTAGCGGAAATAGATGATAATTGGAAAATGAACAAACAATGCGAGGTTTTGGGGTACTGAGTATTTAACACAAGGAAATATTGCATGACAAAATTGGTTCTGGAATTCCCTCATGCGCCCTAACTTCGCCCTCCAAGGATTTCAATTTGTCTGCTGTCCAAAAAGACACGTTCGAGAATATTCCCACTGACATATTCAGCTTTGGCAATCTGGACACGTTTACTTCAGAGCCGTCTCCATCACCTTATGAGAAACAGTTATCTGCCAAAAGTAATGAGGTGCGTACTAATCAACTTCTTCTTGAATCTTCCAATCTATCAAAAGTTTTTTGAATTTTCCAAGTAAACCTTGGGAGATAAAGTAAATGTTGAACAATACAATAGCGTTTCGACAGAAATTATACTAGAACTATTATTTGTTGAATTATATCAATATACTTAAAATTTAAGTGGTCTCAGCAAAGCTGCGAAGTCAAAAATTGTGTTCAAAACATTCTCTACAAATTCCGTTGTCAATTGGTCTATTTTTGCATAACTGTAGATCTTACACTCAACACTGAAGCTGCTGCAACAGTCGTGGGGATGTGTGTAAACTTGTGAAATTATACTTCAAATTGAAGAGAATTTGATGTTCTATAAGCTCATGATCAGCATGGATTTTTCCCAACGATATTCAAAAAGCTGTGAGCAAAAATAGCAAAAAATAGAAGGAAAATGTGTTTTTTCAAAAATGTCACATCTTTCAGAGCGAATATCTCGAAAAGTGAAAGAGATATAGAAAAGGTTGTTGATCAATATTGTAGGAAATTATGTAAGCTTTAATTTCTTATAGAATAGTCATGTATGTAAAATGCATAATTTTCGACTTATATGCGAGAAACCAAAAAATGGTACCTTTGAACCACCCCCACCCCCTTAGCACAGGGGTGGGGACTTTTGATTTGTTTACCTCCTCACTACCCTAAACAGAACTGCGGGGTCAAAAATTGTCTTCCAAACTTTTCCCTCTATACCATTTTTTGAGCATTCACTGCCTGGACTGTATTGCTGCAGTGCATCATGAGATCGTGTCTTGACCTTTTTCTATAGACCCTTGATAATTGTGATTTATTCTACTATGAATACTTTCAATATGATGCCTAGTTTACTCTCTCACCGGCTGTTTCGGTCAGAGTGATGAGCCGGCATTGCAAATAAAAATTAAGCAATCTCCTGCTAAAGAAGTTGTTATTTATCAAATGATGAATAAGAATGTGTTTTACTTTCAATCATTAATCCATTCCGATACATGGAATGTGATATCCAACTTGAATAATATCCGAAACTAGACGTGTTTACGAAAAAAAAATGAAAAAGGTACATGTGTATAAAATTATAAAATGTTTTATAAAAATTATATCTATAATTAAATATTATAATGCACTTGATATATATAGCATTTATTATAATCAAAATCTTTATTGCCGAAAACATTGAACAATGTTATAACAACGTCAGTAGCTGAAAAATTACAACAGAGCATAAATAATAGGCTACAAATTACACAAAACAACACAAATAATACAAACAAACAATTACACAAATAATGTACAGGAGCTTTCATTGGAATTATATAAATATCACTGCAACTAAAATTGAGTTCTGTATCCTGGTGTATAGGCATGCCTTATTAGGTCTTATGCCTGACTATTCAGAGACTTTATTTAATGTAATTGTGTTGTTCAAATATCGTGATTTTGGTGGTTTGCAATGCATTGGAAAAATTAGCTGCCATTGGAAAGTGTGCAAGATGTGATTAGTTGTGCAGAATGTGAGAGTGATTAGTTGCTAGTCTTTTCTTTCTTCTTTTTCTTTTAGGGATATTCATTACTACTTGCAGATGTAGAGTATAGCATACTTTCAGCAAGTGCATTCTTTATTTCTAATTTAAAAAAATCAATTTTTCAATCATTATTGTACATTGTATAGTTATTACTACTTAATACAGTTTTTATACATTATTTTTCATCTTGCTGAGCTGTGTGTTTTTGTTATCTTATTGCTTGGGATTGTAAATATTGTGAATTGAAATAAATAAAATTTGAATCTGTTTTGTTTGCAGACGACGACAGCGACAAGCCGGTTCCGGCTGCCGAGCGCGAGCGAGAGTGTGGCGGGAGAGGTGGCGGCGGCGGTGGCGGGGCATCGACTGTCGGTGGACAGTCCAGGGTACGGCGGGGTGGGGGCGGCGGACTCTTCGTTCGGCAGTCCGGCATTCGGGGAGGTGGCGCCGTGGCTGCGCGCCTGGAGTCCCGGCCCGGGTCCGTTGCCCGGCAGTCCGCGCAGTCCGTCCTGGTCGGGCGTGCAGTGGGGCAGTGACGTGCCGAGGGGTCCCGCGCCGGCCGCCGGTCCGGTCGTGGTGCACTGCAGCGCCGGCATCGGCCGCACCGGCTGCTTCATCGCCATCTCCATCGGCATCAACCAGCTGCTCGGCGAGAACAATGTCGATGTGCTCGGCATTGTCTGCCGCATGCGATATGACAGGTAGCCGTCTATGTCCGTACAAGTCAATATGACAGCTATCAATGTGTTTTCCGTCCATGTTGAAGTCAAGTAGGGCACACTACTGTGTGGTCCACGTTTTAATGGTAGTGGAGAAAGGTAGGAGAAAAGCGTTGCCGATTCTCTGCCTTTTCACTGTCTTCTATAGAGGATACTGATACTGGTATATTAAATTCAATATTATTGCCACATCTACATGTTGGCCTAGTCTGATGACCCAACGTAGGCAAATCCACACACTGGCGCTGGCCTCCAATGGCCTCCATTGGCCTTCTATTCATGTGGTTACGGCATTATAATTTAAAAAAAAAATTTGTATAATATGCATTATTTAATAATATACATTTTTCTGTTATAATAGGCCTATACATTTTTAAAAATATTATAAATTTATCAAAATTGTTTTTTTTTTTTAATTATACTCATTCTTTGAAAAATTGTTACGTTGAGTATAGAGCGTTTTTTTACGTCTTCAAGATTACAGTTATGGAATATAAGACAAGTCAGATTGAAAGGTAGAAATTCTGTACAATAGATAGATTGTACAATAAATTCTATACTAAGTCAAAACTAATTCGAGTCTCTGTTCCTTATGATTCCATTTTATTCGAAATTTTATTACCTAGAAAAAGGCGGGAGTGAATTTTTCTGGCCTTTGGCTGGAATTAGCGGAAATAGATGATAATTGGAAAATGAACAAACAATGCGAGGTTTTTGGGGTACTGAGTATTTAACACAAGGAAATATTGCATGACAAAATTGGTTCTGAAATTCCCTCATGCGCCCTAACTTCGCCCTCCAGGTTAAAATAAAGGAAGCCTATCTATCTATATATCTATGTATCCAAACAATAAATTAAAAATTAGAACTAAAATATATTTTGCAAGCATCAATAGTGACTGGACTATATAAATAATATTATGCGTTATGCTTTGCTATTCTTTGCAATTCTTCAACTGCATTAAGTTTGCAGAACAATTAGATCAATGCATACTATATTAATTGAATTAGCTAGTAACTCTGTCTAGCCTAAATGTTTTAAACTGAAGATCGCTTATATTGCCTTATAAAATGCGTGATGGCCCAAAAGTCACACTCGTTATTATGACCTTCTGGTCAATCAACAAAAAGAAATGAAAAATCTAGAAATTGTTATAATGCTTTTTTCAATAATGTTTTTGAACAAAACTCTTTTTCATATTGTCACATGAGTCCTTCAATGATGCACATTTACAAGAAGTATTGCATACAACACGGAACTGATTGTATGTTATTCATAATTTAATTGAGTTCTTGTTGAAAAGTTTTCAACTTTAGGCTAATAATATTCAAGACTCAAATGTGTGCGTAAGCTGTTCGTGCATGAGCATTATTTCATCAGCCATGATCATTTATCAAAACAAATTACTTGCAATCATCTCTATTGTTCAAATTGCTTCCATTCGTCTCAAATTAGCTCATTTTTAAACTTATCAATAACTATTAAGAGGATCTGTAATAATTGTAATTTGGTTTCCATGTGATATTTTACTACATCAAAACATTGTACCTGTGTATAAGACTGGGACTTTGTGCAACACAGAGGGTTTGAATGCATTGATGAAACTCCCATTATTATTGAAAAAATCATCATTGACAAATTTAATATCCTCTCATAGTTGTAGACTATCTTGGAAACTTCAGTTTTGTGAGGCTTTCTGGGTAATGTTACGATCCTTCAATTTTTATGCATAGAAATCTTCCTCATCTCAATTGGAATTCATCAATAATTTTAAATATTTTTACCCAATCATAAATGTAGTAAGACTACCATGTGTTTTTACATGTATAGTTATAGTTATTTGATTTTTAATTTATATTCATCTTTGGATTTTTTCTATCTTCTGCAAATACAATACGATATAGAATCTCCTTGAACAATTTTCAACTCTTGCTTTGAAATTACTCATGGACCAATATTTCATCAATTTATATTCCCAATTAATGATTGATGGGTAATGGATAATGGACACTTGATAATGTCTTCTTGTCTTTCTCATGATGCAATCAGTCTAGACAATACAACGGCCAATTATTATTGATCAATGATGTTATTATCGTACAATTCACCTTTTTCATACTCTCTTGCTTGAAGTGGAAGCTTTAGTTCCAACTATGTTAATTTATTTTTCTGATTTACATGTTCGAACTTTTAAAAACTCGAATTTCATTTTTAATTTATTCAGTTTTTTATTTGCATTTTTAAGGTTCCTAACGTACTCTAGTTTCTCTAAATATTATAGGTCTCCTTCCTATTTTGTTCTTAAAACTTTCTTCATTCTTACTAAATTTGTACATTTTCATTATCTATTTCTACTATTTTTGTTCTAGAAAGTTGTAATGCTTTTATTGTTATTAATAGTCTTTATTATTCGTGTTATAAAGATAATTAGTTTATTATTGTTGTTGTTGTTGTTCATAGGTAGAGTCTATAATTTGGAGGCTCAACTTTAAATTTGTGAAAAGTTTTGAAATTCGAAAAGTCTTTCAAATTTTGTTCATGAAGTGTTCAAAACACAAGAAAGAGAGCACATTTTTTGTCTTTTCTGATTACATTTCAGTTCAATCATCAATATTTCATAAAAACTTGCAAAGTCTTTCAAACTATCAAAACGTTTTAGAATATGAAAATTGTATCTCATATCTAATTACTTTGTTGGATACGCATCATATTAAATATTTCAAGCTTTAATCTGAATCGTCCAAATTAATATTAAATAATGCATTTGAAGATTCTTCTGAACTTTGAGGTACTTTTATTTCATGCCGATTTGATTTGGATTTGTTTTTACTGAATATTATTATTTTTAATTAATTCTAGAGAAACAGTCAAAACTTAATCAACTTCCAATTTTGAAGTGAATGCTTGTGAAGTCAAAGCAAAAACAATGCTTTGTATAGTCTTCAATTTTTTCCTTCGCAAGTTTCTGCAACTTGATGTCGCTTCTCGCATCCCCTCCGCCATTGCTCCTTATCATCTCTCCAGTCATCCTCTCGCAAACCTCTGCATTCCATCTCTTTTCGAACATTGGCATAGCCACCTCTAATACATATTAGAGTTGGATATGACATTGGCCATCAATATTTTCCTTAGCCTACCTCGCTTCTGATGTTGGTTTGGAGTCCATTCAAAGACTGTCAATGGCATTCTCTCCGTATTCATTCGGCGTGGGTGGCCATACCATTTTATCTGGTTCTTACCAATGCTACTTTCTATATTTTCTTCTACATTCATCCGCTCTCTTATTCCTAACTTTATCCAATAGTAAACAAATAGTAAGTAAATTCGTATGGCTTTTGTTGGTGGGGAGTCCCTTGCGGGAAGGTTCCAACACCTGAATATATAATTTAAGCCGTCAATGGGCCTTACGACTGTTATTCTTTAGCCGGGACCGACAGTTTAACGTGCCCATACGATAACACGGGAGTGATGTGGTTAAAAAACTCCTGGTAATGAGGGAAACCTAAAAACTTTGATCCGTGACCCACTCCTCAGATCCATACGTAGGCCTATCTATCATAGCCTCATATATGTTTTTGTTTTCAACTTTTACTCTACAGAATTGGATGATTTGCTTTGCTTTGATAATGTTTTTCTATTTTCCTTGAAATTGACTTATTAATTACAAATTATTTTTCTCTTTATTTGCTGAACTTAATTTTTTGCAATAACCTCCTTACAGGAACTTCTGAGTTGATTTAGAAATCGTTCAATAACAGATTCCTTTTGAAGAAGGCTTACAGGTGACATGCTCATTGGATGCATGTGTGTTATAAAATTGATATTTGAAAGCATTGATATTGAACTGAAATGCAATTAAAAACCGATCTTTAAGATTGAGACTTTTGACTAGTTCACAAATCGAGTGAACCTAAATCGATGACGCTTAAAATTATCAAAATAATATTATTATTAAATGTATTTCTGTAATAAAGTTGTGTAAATAGTTGAATAGTATGTTTTAACACAGTCAAAGTACCTTTTCCCAAGATTTGTAAAAAAATATCATAATAGAAAACTCAACTGCTAAAATGCATGTTTGGCTTTGATAATATTCAT
Source organism: Nilaparvata lugens (assembly GCF_014356525.2). Lineage (NCBI taxonomy): Eukaryota > Metazoa > Arthropoda > Insecta > Hemiptera > Delphacidae > Nilaparvata > Nilaparvata lugens. Next base: position 33,071,376 of record NC_052504.1, read on the forward strand.
GGATTACAAAGTTGAAATGAATTTTTATAGTTCCTCCACTAGAGTATATAAATGTTACTGTGTGGAGAGTGAAGTTTTCACTGAATAAGATAACATAATAAAGCACAAAAATATCAACTTTTCACGCATATGGTATTTATATATTATTTTCTCCATCATTCACAGTATGGTGTATATTTTTATTCTATTTTATCACTTTTAAATTTGTAGATTTTTGTCTCCAAACTATCATATTATCGTCTAGTCAAATTTATTATGTCTATTCCTTAAGATTTGAGAAATGGTTCTGTTGTAAGTTGGAACTGTTCGAAGTTACAATATTATGAATGCTTGCTTAGACTTTATAATTATGATGCACTTTACAATTTGTGAAGTGAATTAATTTATCAGTCACTCGACAAATATGATACCAAAATAAACTTGCCGTATTGCATAGTTGCTAGGAAAATTAGCAGTTAATTTTTTTATTTTTTGAAACACATATAATTTTGTAGGTGTGATCACTTTATTATTGACATTGGCTGAAAAATTAAATAAGTAAGATTGCTAATTCCTAGTCATAGCATTTCTTTCAGTTGCACTTTTGATTCTCTACTTGTGTTCACTCCTAATGTAAGGCTCCGTTATTTCAACTGTCAACTCTTACTCGTTTCGTTTGCAATTGCAGATCGTTCAATAAATTTACAGGTCTTGGGAATGAAACGTTTCCATTCTGCTGATAAAATAGTATTTCAAACATTTTAATAAAATATTATTAGTAAAACAATCGAAGATGTAATTTAGGTTGCGATAGTTTTGTATTATGGGAGAAAATATAAAAAGATTGTCTTTGGAATTTTCTAATAAAATTTAAGAACATATCATGGCATTTTACTATAAATTTTAATTTCTTTATAGTGTTGTATGAAACAAAATTGAAACACTTCTCATCTGACCAATAACGACTGTTAATCCTACTTGATAAAATTTATTTCTTCCAAGCACTTTATAACTATATGTTGAGAGCAAAACGTGTCATATTTCTTATATTTTTATAATTTTTGAGTAACTAATAGTGTGTGTAAATTCTATTTATAATACTGAATGTATTTTATGTAAGAATGAGGTGAATTAAGTGTTTATATAGTGTAATTGTATCACATATTGTCGAATAAAATACTTGTTTACCAATGTGTTATGTGAGGCCACAAGTGATCTCTGCTTCAGCTCTGAGTTTTGCACAGACATCATCTTCATCATCATCAAATCATTTACGTGGTGTATCACATTCTGGGGTAGACATTATTCACCAAATAACAATAGTAAAATGTTTTTTGAAATGCAACTTGTAAATGATTAACACTTGAAAACAGTAAATTATTGAAATTTCCAAGATTCAAAGGTTAGATTGACTTCTACGTTCTTCAAAACTTGTGGCGCTCAATTGTTTTGTAACTGGTGTAGTGAATAGCGGAGAGTTCAAATATGATTCAAACTACAACATTTTTCTTTATTATAACACACTTTGTCTGTAATCCATTTAAGAGGGGGATAATTCCAATTAGGAATCTCTTTTAAACATCTTTTGTCAATATATTTTTATCGTGTTCTGTATGTGTGTTGTCTAGCATGATCAATAAAAAATATTTTTTGTCAACATTGTGGGAGTAATATTAAGATAAGTAGCATGTAAGTAATGAACACCATGTATAGAAGATAAGTATGTATTTTAAAATATTGGAAAACATAGTTTTAACAGGAAGTATGCATGTGTGTGTATTTAGTAAGTAAACATAAACTACGACCAGTTTTTGGAAAGGTATAATAATACCGGCATGGCATTCATCAAAATGAAAATTATTTTCTAAGATAGGTATCACTAAAATCATTTTATTAGAAGTCCTAAGTTAATATTCAACTCATATCGTTGGGACTTTTTGTTTACAGTTCTCAAGTATTTCATTTATTTATTTATTCAGTTATGTACAATTATTATACTTATCCATGCGAGAAGTTTAGTTTTGTTGAGGGCTAAAATTTATTCAAATCTATCAGTTGAAATTGTTTTTAAATTAACTCTATACAGAAGCAATAATTTTCTCCGCCAACAAATTCAATAGAAAACGTGATTCTGTTTTTTCTAGCTTGATTTTCAGCCTATATCTTGATCGAAGCCCTATAGGCTACAGCTCTACTCATCAATTGAATGTATTTTTAAGATTGGTAGATTCTTGTTTATATACATGATGGCCTGCGTCTTATTACTCGGTCTCTGAAATTCAGAAAATTAAGGGATAAACCTTTTCAAAATAAATTTAAACAATTGAAAAACCAATCAATAAGTTTTGTCACATTTTATTAGAGAAAAAAATTATAAATTCCATAATCTTATCTTATTTTAGCCTTATGAATGACATTTGTTGGTTGATTGATTTCTAAGAAACATGCCGGTTAAAAACCTACTTTGGTAAGAAAACTGGGATTGAACTGAAAACTGAGGAATACAAGCTATTCCTCAGCCATAGGTTAACTGTAATGGGAATAGAACACCAAATAGCGCTTATGTCCAAACTTATTATTATTATTATTATCTATAGCTGTAAATAAGGTTGGCTGCAAGTAACGGGTAGAATAGTTCTTATTAAAGTCTCTCAAACTAAAACTTCACATGAATTGGAAGTTATGATTGGGTAGATGGACAAATCAGTAATGTGATTCTTTCTACCATATCAAAATAATAGTGTTGAATATAGGAAAACTGAAAATAATTTCTAGCATTTGATGAATAAATCGAGTGTAAAATGATAGCTTGAACAAAATCAGGATCCACTAAACTCCTGCTTATTATTGATTCAATCAATATTGTTATTGATAGCTTGAAAAAAATCAGGAAGCACAAAAATCCTGATTATTATTGATTCAATGGTCATCTGTATCGAAGGACCAATATTATTATGCACCTTCCTACATGCAGCCAGCCTCTTACTAATCATCATGTGATCCAGAATTATAATAATAAATATATTTTCTGTAAAGATATCTAATATTATTGTGTTTATCTATTGGAAATTGTGAATATAGCTCACGTCTATCACTAGTAATATTCTCCTCTAGTTCACTATCTGAAGTGAGTTTATGAAATTTCCCTTAGGTAGGCTACATTCAGCAAAGTTATAAACATTTTGGTGTTTATTGGGAAAATGATGTTTGTTCAATATTTATTGAGAAAAATCGGGTATTACTGTAAAAATATAAATTTCTGAGACCATGAAATGTTTCCAACTTAGATCCCAAGGTTATTGGATACATTATGATATTTAAATAGGTTATTTGTCTACTAACTTGCCCAAAACCAAACTTAGCTTATAATGTGTACTTTGTTGTGAAAATAGCCTTACAGTATTTGATTTTAATGATAACAATTGTAATATGAATTAAGTGTGTAGTAAAAGATAAAAGGTAGATTATCTTATTATGAAACAGTATCATGTTGTACAAAGTTAGCATAGTGCACATTCATGTTATGCCACAGACAACTCTTATTCAGATGATTATTTATCTAAATTCGATCCTAGGGCGAGTGTGTATGGGCGAGCGTCCCACTAGTTTTTCTCCACTTTTATGTTATTCAAGTCATCAGGTTTAATTTCAACTCAGAAATCGATAAGTAGTTCAATGATGTAGCCTACACTTGATGAAAATTCCATTTGATCCAACGTTTTCATTAAATAATTGCGATTTAATTCAAGCAGCTGCAGAAATGAAATGCAGATTTGATCAAGTAAATTTATTATTATTCAACAATATTAGGCCTATATATTGGCAATGTAATAACAATTAGTTGATCAGGAACTAATTATTGTATTGAACGTTTGCGCATCTAAAACAGATTAAAGTGTTGTATGTGGATACTGAACATGAATGTGAGGAGGAAATGTCTATTGTCAATCATTAACAAAAATATTCGTAGAAATAGATTATCACTGTACATACTTCTGTTGTATCCCAAATCAAAGTCTATCAGAGTAAATTGTAAGTAAGTGTAAAAGTGTTGAAATGATCAATATTAAATATTATTTGTAAATTGTACGTACGATTTTATTATATTAACAAATCAAACTCCTCCAGATTAACAAAAGCGGACCTTGTTTTATGTTGTTGCAAAAATGAGCAACTTCTGTCATTTTGGCAAATGTGCGAGAGGACTTAATGACGCCGCTCAACTCGGCCTACAGAAATATCACATTTTAGAGTGAAATACTGATTTAGCGGGACATATCAACAGTAGTTCAGTTTTAATTATAGAGACCGAAATTGAAAATTAACTTTACATAAATATTGCAATGTGTAAACATTTCTCAGTTCTAGTTCAGTTTAAAAACGTTATCTATAATCTAATAAAACAGAATTGACTTAAGCACGTACAGGATAGGAAATTCACGAATGACGCATCATCACGTCAGAACTGAAAACTTGAAATTTTTCATTTATATTCTTAATCTACCGAGGATGGTTATAAGCCTATTTTAAATTCCTCAAGTTCAGTAGGTAAAGTTCTGTTTGCCAAGTTTTTAATTAGACCCTTGTGGAGCACGGGCTACTTGCTAGTCTATATAATAAAGGAAAGAACTGGCTAAAACACGTACGGAATAGGAAATTCATGAATGACGCATCACGTCTCAACTACAGGAGATCTTCGTAGGTTCTGTTTGTCAAGTTTTCAATAAGACCCTTGCGGAGCACCGGTTATCTGCTATAGTGAGGTCCACGTTATAATGGCAGTGTGTGATTTGCAATGGTGTTGCTATCCTTGTCTATCGTTCAACAAAGCAGATGGCGATATCTCTTTCACGCATTGCGATGTTGCCACATCGTTTATCAACAATGTAGAAATTCAACTAATTGACAAAATATTTAATCTCAATCATGAAAATTCATTGTTACATCTTTAAAAAATATATTTTCTTGACAAATAAAATATGATTAACTATTTTCAACAATAATGAACAGTTAAATTCATCAGATATACCAGTATGAGCTGTTTGAGTGACAAGGCTGAGATCTGGCAACCCTTTTCTCCTATCTTCCTACACTGCCATTATAACGTGGACCTCACTATAGTTACAAAATAAGTTATAGGTCAGGGAACTCAGGACAAAGGAAATTCAGACATTGAGAAAATGCATTTGGTCAACTGACAATGATTTTGTTCTTTTATTAGAACACAGTTAGCAACACAACGAACAATAACAATATTTTAGCACACTCAGTTCTTTACAATTGACTCTAAACAAATAAATAAATTCGTGCATTTATAAATTAGAACAGGATAATTTTATTACCAGTCACTGTCACAAAACTGATACGACTAGACAGCAAATCTACAAGACTGATGTCTTTTTACAGAAAATGTACTCCAATACCAAACTGAACACCTCTGTTGATGCCGTCTGATTTATCGAAAAGAACTGGAATTACATAATTGATTTCGACACGAGCCAACTGGCCCAGCCTGATCGCCAGCCCGGCTCCGTACGCTAGCCGAGTGCCCTCTCCTAACGCATGCAGCCATCTTCTGTCACCTGATCACAAAAATAGCATTCATTATTATAACTTGATACTGTATTCTAAAGAAGAGAATATATTCTAAAGGATTTTTTTATAATATCCAAAACAATAACTGAATACCATGCCATTTCTATAAGATTGTAATTTTTCAAATTTACTGTTTCATGTGAATGAAACATTAAATTTCTTCTCTTCTTCGACATAACTAGGCATTATTAAACATCAAGAAAATACAATCATCACTCAAATGACGATTTTCTTCAATAGTACTATTTCTGTAACAAAACAAACAATAATGATAGAATCCTAATTTGGGATGAGTCAAAATTTCTAAAATAAAAATTTGTTTCAATAATACCACAGTAACATCATAGATAAAGCATAGCACCTTCTGTATGCTTATTCTGAGGTAGCAAGTGAAATTGATTTCAATCTCGTATCAGCATTTTTTGAGTAGATATTGTGAAATTAAACGAATTGTACATATTGACAAATATGAAGAACTTTAGAAATCTAAGTCAAAATTAATCAAATTAATCAAATAGAGGTACTCAAATATAACTGAAAATTAATTAGAGAGCACCCTGCTCTGAAGAACTCGCTCAAAATGCCGCTGATATTCTGTCAGCTGTACCATTGAAAGCAGTGAAGAGAAAAAAGTTCAAGTAGCATTAAGTTATTAATTATTAATAACTATTAGTTATCATTGCAAGTTTATGTTTCTTCAATGGTTCCAATTTTTTTAAAAAAAAGTATCACTTGGCGAGGATGAAATGAGTTTTGAACGTTCATAAATATTCAACGAATAACGAAGGAACAAGTTTGATTACTTACTGAAATCGATGTTGAAAGATCCTACGTTTCCTGCGTTGACGAATAGATGGGTCCTGAAAAGGTCTCCGATTCCTCCCGCACCCGGCTTGAATGGCAATGGAGCGTATAAATGGAGAGCTCCAGCCCAATATAACTGCAATTCAAGCGAATTTATCACTTTCACTTATTAATATGAGGAACTACACAGTTTTCATCATCTTGAATATTGTACTTGATCATTCATTGTATCACGTTCAAACAGTATTGAATAGTAAACAAATGAAAGTATCAAGTAAAAATTCTTGACCTTTACATCTAAATCGGATTTTTATATATCACATTCTACTACACTTCTCAATAAATTGATATTAATAATATTAATCAATCATAATAGAGGTACTAAGCTTCAGAAACGGATATAGATATTCAATTTACTTTATTCAAACTCAAAGTAAACTAAATGTGGATAAAACCACAAAAAACAGGCACTAGAGTTCAAGAGAAATAGAAAAGAACAACAGGCTATGGAGAAGAGAAGAATGAAGCATGCATTCATAAAATACACTTCAGATGAATATTAGGATTTTCAACAATACACTTTTTTCAAAAAATTCTAAAGAATGACACTTATAACAATTAATACTCTAATAATAACTTATAAGTCAGTGTTCTGTGGGTAGTTATGTCACAGTATACATACAGTATGGAAACTCGGCTAGTACCCTGGCGCAAAAATCCACCATCTTGTTAGGAAGTTCCGCATTGTAATAGTATTGATGGGAGGTTCGGATCACTTTACTGATCTGGATCAATTGATCTCGTTCACTGCCACGAGCCAATCAGAATACCAGAATTGGAACTTCCTAAGGTCACGTGACGTGTCTAGTATTTGCGCCATGTAGAATGCATTGGTTGGATAGGCGTAGCGTAGGTTTGATTGACAGTTTCCATTCTGTACCTATTCTTTGGTTATATGTCTGTTATATGTCTCACCGTTCCACCAATGAAGTTTTTATCGGCCACTGGGCCAACACCACGGGTGATGAAGCCCCGCAGTGATTGTGGACCACCCAGGAAAAATTTGTCACAAATGTGGATTTCTTTTTGACTGCCTAAAGGTCGCATAACTCCACCTGTCACAGAGCCTTGTATTATCTGAAACATGTAGAATAAATTTATAAAATTACATTTATTCAATTTTGACCGATTTCAATTGATTTTTACAAAATTCTAAATCGTGCATATTAAAAAACCTGCGGTTGCTCTTTTTGCTACCATCTGGATTTAATTAGGTTCAATATACCGTTAAAACTTACTAGGAACTAATTAGGGATAACTTCAAATTATTTTTTACCTGTTTTAATAATGAGTTTTTGTTAATGATTGATAATCTACTCAACAAAAACTGTTTTTCAAAGATTAAAAGGTGTTTAAAAACAAGAATGCAACTCACAAATTACATTCACAAATATATAGATAGAGATGTCGGTTGATTCAATCAATAATTTAGTATCAACAGTAGTTAATACTTATAGTGCAGTTCACGAATAAGATGATACTGTACTCTACATTGTATCTAACTTACAATTACTTGGAAAAATGTTTTTCCAAAAATTCTATAAGGCATTTGTTGAGATTCTAGGTTTTTCAAATACAACTAAATAGTCAAAAGTATAATACCCAAGCTGGTATTTTGAGATTGGAAAAATCTTTTTCCAGGCATTCAATAAGCCATTTGTTGAGATACTAGGTTGCTCAAATACAACTGAATAATAAAAAATATAATAATCAAGGTGGTATTCTGAGATTCTAGGAATTTGATTTGACATTGCGGAAATAGAAAGGTCAGTTTTTGCCTTAGATAATAATTATAATTATCATTCTTTTTACTGCTAATATTTTGCAAGTTTCAAGATGAAATATGCCTGAAAATGCTATAGTATACTGCTCCAAACGACATTAGTTTGATCACAAAAAAATTGTTTCAAGAGAAATTTAGAATTGAAAAATAGCTCATTCACCGTTTCTGGGAAAACCTCAACGTTATGCTGAAGCAGGAGTTCGTTCTTTAGGAATCGAATGTTGCCCCCCAGGCCGGCGATTTCGGACGTGCACTGCAGCAGTGAGCCGAATGTCGGCATGAGCGGCGTGTTGCGTGTATCCACCGTCAGAATGTGCTTGATCGCCGACTTGAGCGTGTGGCCTGACTCCTCGCGGACGTCGAACGCCACGTAGCGCGTACTCATGTTCAACTCACGCCAGCACCCTTCCCACTGCAGCGTGTGTCGAACCTAAACACAAAAACACAAACTCAAAATAATATTTTAACGTGATATTGCAACTATTTTTGAATGACATAAGTACTCGTATGGCTTATTGTTTGTTGGGAACCCCTTACGAGAAGTTATTAAAATAGAGAAAACATAACATGTTAGGTTAGGTTAGGTTAAGTTAGGTCTATGCTACCTTTTCTCTATGGTACCAACAAGCCTGATATACATTCAAACAGCCAATTGATTGTTTGATTCTTTATCACAAATGACAATGTATTGCCAGGTCTTGCAAGACCATTGCATACTAACACTACATTGCCCCCTGTGGGTTGGGGGAGCTTTGAGTCGATCATCGTTCTCAAGAATGTGTTGAAAACCAGAATTCACCCTCAGTATCCATGCTTGTCGTAGGAGGCGACTAAAATGGACCTCAAGGCAACTCCAGAAGTTGCCTTGCCTTCAAACCCACGAGATCTGCCCCATCAGGGGGGAAAGCCGAAAGAAAAAGAAAACCCGAAGAGACCAGAGATGGGTGAAACTCCAGGCACAAATGTGGGTCAAGAGGCTGAGTCGAGGGTGGCCGGGCGCCGGGCGCCCTAGAGGCAGTTTGGCGTCCCCTCTCTCAGCGGAAGGACCTACAAAAAGGCCAGGAGTGGAACTCACGTAGGTCACGAGTTTGTGGGTGGAGAGGCCAAAACTCACCACTGCTCAAAGAAGGGCGACCATTTAGGCAACATCTTGGGAGAGGTGAGGCTTTTGACCCTGCGAAGTTTCGGGGAGGGGCAAAAAGAAAAAACCCAAGAGACCAGTGATGGGTGAAAAACCAGGCACAAATGTGGGTCAAGAGGCTGAGTCAAGGGTGGCCGGGCGCCCTAGAGGCAACTTGGCCGCCCCTTCCTCAGCGGAAGGATCTACAAAGAAGGACAGGAGTGGAACTTACGTAGGTCACGAGGACTAATCAGTCTGAAGAGACTGCCAAGCATAACACACTGGATTGCGACAAGGATTGCAGCCAGGTAATGAATGGAATGTTAGTATGGGGAAAAACTCCTGGTTTTTGTATAAAGGACACAGGTATTGGTTTGCCTAACATACTACTTGGGAACACAATGAGCTTCGGTTAACGTGTGGGGTTCTTTGAACCTTTGGATCCTTGAATCCGTCCCTTTAAAAACAATAAACAAACACTACATTATAATGGAAACAAATGAGCAATTAACATATTCAGAACAGAAAATAAATATGTATATGAGTAGATAACTAATTTTACTAATGAGCCTCCCGGGCTGGAGAACTCGCTCAAAATGCCGCTGATATTCTGTCAGCTGTTCTATTGAAAGCAGTGAAGTCAAGAGAAATAGTTTAAATGGCATAGAGTGCAACAGAGGAATGAGACAATTTTGTTGGCCAACGAACTCCATTTGTAGAATTATTCAAGAAAATGGTTGTTGAGAATTTGATTCATGATTCGATTGTTATCGTCGGAACATACAAATAAACAATCAAATCCACAACTGACAACGACTCTAGTATCAATTCAAAAGTAAGAACTCGCTACGCTCGTTCAATTGTATAATAATTGAAGAATACTAATTTGAAGATTATAACGTCTAAATGAGATTACATTTCGTATCACCAAGATAGATAACTGTCATTAAACACTCTGAAACCATTGGACACTAAAATTGGAGATGCCTTTGGAGGCGTGCCCTAAAAAGAATATCACAAATTAAATAGTCAACTAGAAATAAATTGTGGGATAACCTGATCTGTTTTGCTCCAATAGAAATGAGAAGAGACCCCGATAAGACGACGAATATTCTTGAATTCTATATATGACAGAAAAATATAATATTGAATATTTTCCAATATATGGAGAGAAATAATAGTTACATTTTGCATGAAAGGAAATCCCAAACTGATTGTTGTTCCTCTATCAATCTGTCTGTACCCAGAAGTAGGCCAGTCACTCTCGTTTTGGAATACTGACGTATTCAACCTGAAACAAACAGTACAAAATCATGAAAAGATTCACTTGGAGTTGAAAGTAGGTAATTTATTTATATACAAATAGTCAGTTTCAACTAAAGCCTTGTCAAAGATATTACAATCATATAATATTATAATGATTTGTGATTGTCAATTGAATAAATAAATAAAATAAGCAATTCGTAACAAAATAACAAAGGAATCAATGAAAGAGTGCTTGCACACATACAACGTTCAGGCGTCACGAGTTCTGCATTATTGCAAACGGAATACATGGAAACTCAAGTTAATTATTGAATTAGTACGAGAGAAAGACACTCTTATTATTTGATACTAAGCTACACAGATACTAGCTCTATGTTTGATGGTGTCTTTTTTTCTCAATTCATCTGAGAAATCCAAATAGAACGCTTGTATTTGACCTCCGCCATTTAGTCCATACGATGAACGTGAACCGTAGAACTCGGAACGCCTAACCACTCTCTGTGTACATACACCCTAAGCATTTCATCCTTTTCATTTAATCTTTGAGTCCAATATCAGAAATAATAATTTTCATCATCCATGAATAATATTCCGGGTTGGAAACTATTTACGAGAATATGGTGAATAGTCTACCTAATGAAAATGAATAAATATGAAGAGTACCTCATCTATACTCACTCAGCAAGCGTGTCTAATATGAAGGGTTTGTAGAATCCGACATTGAAAGTTCTGGTTTGCCGTGAGCCGTAGCTGAATTCGCAGTGCAGCTTTTCGGCTCGACCAAACACATTCGGAGCGACTGTGCCAACAACCAACGATCCTTCATTGTCTCTGCCAATTACCGTATTCACACTCCCTTTTATTCTTTTCAATTCCTTGACAAAGTACGTTACCTGCAACATCACAACAATTATATCAATGCACATTTTGAGATGAAAATAGAAAATTCAATATGATGATATACATTTTAATGTTGAAAACAATTCACTTTCAAAAAACTAATTCCAGATTTCCCAAGTTATATCTTATTAATCGTGTATGTGCACAATTTTCATATTCATTCCAAGAAATGGGAGAACATAACTAAAAATTGCGAGTTTCAATGACTGGATACAATACACAAATAATTGTACAGTAATGTACAATGTATTATTGATTATTGATTTATAAAGAGCATTTATTATAATGATATTAATACAGTATATACGAGTAATAACGATGGGACTAATGTATGAAGTTGTAAAACATGCTTCAAAAACGAATATTTATTGAGATGTTGGAATTTTATGTGGAATTGATGTTACCTCCTCCAATATTCTCTCAAATAGAATTAGCATGAAGTTATGACACACAGTTGGATGTCATCAAAAGCTGCAAGAAACCAGTAGGCCTACCAGCTATAGTGTGATTCACGTTAAAATTGATCAGCTATCCTTGTATTTCATTAGACAAAGCGTTATTGTCAAATTGTTTGTAGACTATGGAGTAATATAATGAGCTACTCAATGAACTATCTTAATATCATGAAAATGTATTACTGAATCGTGAAAATAATATAAATATATAGACTATATTATATATTTTCTTGATGGATATATAATATATTTGAGATGAGACTAAGGACTTCTGCTACTGCAAATATTGACCAAACAATTAAATAACAGAATGATATCCGTTGAATGAAACTGTCAAATAAAAACTGTGCCCATACCGAGGATTGAACCCGGGAACTTCTCGGTTGTCGGCCTCGGTACAGTATTTCGAACAGATTCATTCAATGTCAATATTCTTCAGACAATATTTGCAGTACCGGTAGCAGAAGTCTTTAGCTCTATTTATGTAGCTTTTATTGGATTTCCGAGTTAGTTATTATCATATACCAGCAGTGAGTTAACTGCAATTTCCAATAATTCTTCCAACTATTGATATCATATCGGGATGAATTGAATCATAGCTATATACTACCGAAAACGGCGAGAGAATGAAACTGACAACTCTGCCGTCCTATTTCCACTAACTTTATAACGTCAATCTCACTAGACATGTGAATGGCTCAGTTGGAAGACATGTGAATGACTCAGCCAATTCTAGTTTGAAAGCTAGTATAATGAGAGTTGCAACAAGTTTGTATTTGGATATCTACCTCGTAGCCTTGCGAAGTAGCTTTGGGTCCAGTGCTGACGTCAATCAGAGCTGAGATGTTCGAAAAGCAGCCAAGACTTTCTAATTTTACTTGAGTGCGGTGCACTTCCTTGATCACCTGTTCAAAACACAATAATTCATCTATATTATCAGATATATCAAATTACTACATAATGTATTATTATTTATACTTACTAAATGATTTACACTTAGATAATAACTTGAACACAATAAATTGGAGATAGTAAATTGAGAACATGGTTCATTCCCCACACCCAGACTAGTCGTCTTTGTGGAGAATATTCATTACGCATATATTGTCTCTGCTGCTGTATTTTTTCTTCTGTGAATAAAGATTATTTGAATTTGAATTGTTGATTTGATCTTCCATTAATGTACTACTGATGACAACCAGGGTAAATTTATACTTTCGTGTATGTATGGTAGTAGAACGAGTGGTAATCAAGCAATAAACCATATTTAACTTCAATTGATTCAGTAATGAATGAAAGGAAAATACTTTAAATTGTTACACTTATTCAATATATCTTGTTTGTTATATTTTAATCATATTACACAAAATTTGGAAATATAAAAACCTATTATTATTTTTCAGAGGATGGAATACGATAACTCATGATGAAATTCAATGTATTGGTAGTCTAATGTTAAGAAGCGTTGAAAATGTCACACGCTTGACATTACAATAGTTGAGAAAAATTTATAAAAATGAAGATACTATATTTTGATTTAAAGAGAATAAATTAAAGAGATTTTTAATAAAAAAAATTTAATATAATAAATAAATATAATAAAATAAAATAAATTAATTGAAGAGATTTTTTATTTTTGTGAACTTAATAAATGCTAAGAAAAACACATTTTATACAAAAGAATTAATAGAATGAGAATTTAATCAAACTTACCTCTTCAAAATTATTAACTTTGAATAGATCTTTTACAGAGCGTTTTATAATATCTTCTTGAGTTCTATTCAAGCCCTCAACATTCACTTTGTCAACTCTGGCCTTGAAAGAAACAAAAATAAGACAGCAAGTTTAAAACATAATCCTTCACAGATTATTTTGAATTGTACATGGTTGAACAATGAAGTATGAAGGATTTCGAATAGCTGTTGTTGCCAACTCATTTTTGAACGAAACTAGAACTATAATTTCCTTTTAGTATGTAACTTGGATGTTGCCATTTTGTATTAAGAGAGGGAAAATTAGTAGTAATGTTGATGACGTACGAAAAATATCAAAATAACACTTCTGTAGAGATTGTGAGAAGTTGTCAATGTTTCTCTGATGCCTAGAATGTGGTATTGCTAGGATTTCTTGTGTTATTATATCACTCAGTGCTTCAAGTGTATTTTGTATGTATGCACATGCCTTAAGCTAGCCCATAAAAAATGGTCACAAGTCACAAGTCAAGTAACAGGTACGGTAGCCGAAGATTCCACTACACATTTCCACGCAACGAGCTGAGGTGGCCAGGAAGCTCTGCCCTGATAATCCCTTAGTTACCCTGAATATATGAACTATTGAAACCATACAGTATTGAAGTTGATATACCATTTTCTCAATTGTGGCAGAAGAAATCACGCAGCTTGTTAGATAACGATTTGAATTGACAGAATTGTCAGAAAAGTAAGTGCCAATAATGAGGTTTTGACGAACGTCTCACCAGTCATTGCTACAAAAACAGCAATTACAGAAAACCTAAATTTTTAACCACCAAGTTCCCTCAACGGCAGATAAGTCAAGGTTATCTCCTGCACTGTACATCTCAAAACGTCTACAGAAGTGTTTTATCAAAAACATACAACATTCTACATAATATGCTACTCTTCGTACATAAGTAATGTTAAACAATTATTTTCATTGATCATAAAAATTCCATTATTTGAGGTACATACTAGAAATAAATAAATTAAGTTTCGTTCAAATATGAGTAAGTAACAGCTATTCCAAATCCTCTATACTTTATTGCCCAACCCCATAAATGAATTTAGCAGTAACCTGCTTCTACTGTCTTTGTAATCAGGAACATCTAACTATTCAACACTGAAATGACAAAACATTAAAAACAATGTAGAGTATTTCTTATTATATACAAATAATGATATTAGAATTTATTTATTGAATACACTCACAGAGATTCTCTTAAACTCGTGGATGTGAATGGTAATAAATAGTATTAACGCAATTTCAAGTTTTAAATATTTGAATTTACCATATAATTCAACTTGAACAAACGTGAACTATGCTAATATGATATGAGTGTATTTTATGAATTAGTTGAATCTGAAGGACAATTTACATCGGAAAAACGCTTCATTGAAATGTTAGTAACACAAATATAATTGAGCCATTCCGTGAGAATTTCATACTATTTGTCATCTCTCAATAACCATTATTTTAAATATGCTTGGCTCCCTCTCGATCTATCTCTCTCTCTCACTCTTTATTGTAAGCTGTATTGTAAGCTATTTTATAAAAGTGTATAGGCCAGTATATATTGTAATCTACATAAATAAAGTATTCAATCAATCAATCTCTCTTTGAGACTGAAAATCAACGTAAGAAAACTCTGACTTACTGAACTATGTATATTTGAATAAAGATGATTGATTGATTGATCACCACATCAATGTATAATGACAGTAAAACTTATGTATTGCTCATCGGGTGTTTTTATTTACCTGAATCTCTTGTAAATTGACTGACTTTTTGTCCGTCACCGTACTGTTCCTATCCATTTGCCCGTATGTCATCGTCGAATGCTCCTGTAAAATACAAACATATTTGTTGAAAGAGGATTTATATTGTGGAATTTTTCCATAATTGAAAAAACACAGTTTTTTAATGATATGAGCATCACTACAGCTGAAGATGTGTTGGTTTCAACACAAAACTGCAGTCCTGTATTAATGTATATAAATGTGGATGTGACAAAATAAAGCTGCTTTTTTTCAACAAACATAGTACAATGAAAGCAAAATTCGAGATGGTTCTTCAATGAATTGTATATTACACAAATATTCATTTCCGCAGGCATTCATCTTCGAGTACATAAAATAAAAATTATATGAGTGAGGAAACATGTTATGAGAACTGCATCAACCAGATAATTTGAATTTCATTTCAAGTGGTTGCTGAAATATTGTGATATGCATCAATGATCTACCTAGCCACATAGATATCGCGGAACGATTAACCAGATTCGCCAGTAGGCCTATAGTTTCTTGCTTTGAAGATCCTGAAACAATGATGACTAAATCACGGGACAAACGTCAACATCATTTAAGGCTGTGCAAGCAACTAAAACGTTTTACCGGTGATATTTTTCTAATTTTCCTCATTTGGATACTATCAAGTTCTCAGAATTTTAAAATCGATTATTACTTTTTGAGATATGAGCGTCTAAAGTTTAAATTGTTGAAAAAGATCATTTGAAATTCGATGAGGATAAAGTCATGCAATTTTGAAAATTTATTCTAATATATTGTTGATGAAATGAAGAATTTTTCAGTAACATAATAGGTTCCAGTTGTTTAAATATATTCAATATAATCACCCGTGGGAGTTGCTGGTCTCCCACCGGGCGCCTCCCCAGGTGGCGGATAGGAAGTTGTCTCCTAGATATAGGTGGAACCGGGTGCTTTTGATTGGCTAGCTCGATCACGTGGTACAAATCTGCTATTAAGATTCCAAACAAAATTTATAATCCTATCTTATTGCATTGGAAATTTGGAGCTTATCCCTTATTTTACCGATTGGAAACATATATTGAACTTACGATGAGCTTCGTATAACTTTTTCTAAGGGAATCTATTATACTCCAATAAAGATAATTTTAAAAACACTAATAAAGCTAAAAACATCAATAATTTTCTTAACTCGGGCTCCTCGCGGACTACTTCCAGAGCTTTCGCGGACCACTGATCTAGATAAACTATGCAGAAGGTAAATTTCAATTTTATTGTACTTCCTCTTTTAATTTATTGGATCGAACTTCTAATAATCTAATTTTAAAATATTTTTTGTGGCTCAATTGAATATCACATTATAGGTACTATATTTAACCGAGATTAAGCGCTTAAAGCTGATTAAAAACTTCTTTAACGTCTTGACTTCTCTGATTGATTTTTTTCAATCCTGAGTACCCTACCCATATCATGTTCTTATCAATAATTGTTGATATATCATGAGTTTCGAGTTGCAATACCACGAAGTGGTTAAATTTGAATTACTACTAATTATAAATAATGATGGTTAAGGGTTTTGTGTTATCTTTTCCAATTGCTTAATATTTATAAAACTCATCAAGCAGTACTATGGCTAGAACAATATGGCTCTTCCACAGTTTATATTCAATGCTGTGCTTTATATTCTCGTCAAATTCATTGGCTGTCAACTAACAAAACAAACTATTTAAATAATTATTATGTAATCCATTGTCATGAAAAATTTTATCATATTTCTAAAAATAGCAATGAGAACTTGATCAATTATTGTCAATGGAAACAAAATATATTACAGTATCATGACATATTTCAGTCAAGTCTATTGCTAATTTTCTTGAGATTCAGTTTTTTAGGTTACGTTACCTACCTTTCATTTTTACTCGCAATTATATACTGTTTCAAGTTCCAAAACTATATTGGGAATATGAAAAAATTTAAATAAGATTATATCGAAGTGAGTAATCACGAAAATATGCCTTAATAAGTAAAGGCGAGCGATTTTACTTTAAATCCCATACAAACTACATTATAAAATTCAAATAGAATCTTAAGGCGGCGGTGGGAAATTTCTAATGACCATACTGTGGTTATATAGTTACTTTAGTACAGGGAAAATGAAACAACCGGGGCGGGTCAAAACCAGCAACAAAACTGCTGCCTTTCAGACAAAGCTCAAAGGCTAAGGGAACACAACCCCAACACAAAATTGACTGCTGCCTTGTAGGCAGAAACCTGAAAATCTACCTTTTTGAAACTGCTCCTCACCGTGAAAAAATATGTTCAGGATACTCAAAGGATGCCTTGGATGGATTGGAATAATGAAAATTGACTAGGAAATACAAAGAAATACGAATAAGAGTAACGTTTTGGAATATTGACATGTGGAATGTGAAGACTATAATCAGAGTCGGGAAAATGATGGATATGAGAAATGAAATGGTAAAATTATTCAGCTGGCTGAGTTACATGAAAGACTATGGAATAGGAGTGGAAAAAATAGAGAAAGAGAAGAAGGATTTCACAAGATCGATATTGTTGAAAATGAATTATCGATGACGGGTACTAGTAGACTTGACATCGATTTACACAAACAATCGAACTCTGACGTTGGCGGGAGTGTTTTGAATCTAAACTCTCTTCATACAAAACAATCGACGAGTGTTTCTGAGAACCTTGATAAAAGTTATTCCTTATCCACCCCACCCTTAGATTCGTCTGACAATCCAATAAAAAATAATGCTGGAGATCCCATTGACAACAATTGGTCTTCAGTGGTTAGGAAGAAAGGACGCAAACTTAGAAAAGAAAATCTGCAACTGCAGAAAGAAACTGCATTGAACACTAAAATTTCTGTTACTACGAAATCAACTGGTAATGCTAATACCAGGAAAAACAAGAACTTTATTACTGGTAGTTTGATTGGTGTAGAGAATCTATCGATTAGGGACCACAAAAAATTTCTTTTTGTCTCAAGATTCATACCAGGTACAACTTGTGAGAGCCTTTCAGAATTTCTTAAGAATCAAAGAATTAGTAATTCTACTGTAGAGAAACTTGTCTCGAATCACCCAGATTCTTATGCTTCATTCAAGGTGGGTGTTCTGGATAGTGAGTTTGATATTGTGTATAAGGCAGATTTCTGGCCAAAAAATACTCATGTAGCAAAATACTTTACAAGAAAGCAAAGTAGCAATAACAGCAATTTAAACTTGAAGGCTTTACAAAAAGGGGAAAATACTTAGCTTCTGGATCCAATAATTTTCTTGAGACTCAGTGTAGTTCTGAATCTGGGCCTAACGGTGTTAAAGTTTCTGACCCTGGTTTCAATGTTCAGTGTCTTAATTTAGCTAAAAGACTAGATATTGAATTGGCAATTTGTAAGGAGAGTTATAAAGTATTATGCCTTGTTGAGCACTGGCTATGTGAGGACCAGCTGAAGATGGTAAACTTCGAAGATTATCTACTAGTTAGCTCTTTTAGTCGAACCACACATAAACATGGAGGAGTTGCAATCTTTGTGTCAAAAGATTTACTGGACCATAACAAAGCAAAACACTTGAACCTGGATATTTATCACCACTGTAAGGAGCTTCATTTTGAATTGGCTTGTGTCACTTTGCTGGAGCCCAAGCTAATAATTATAAGTGTATACCGTTCACCCAATGGTGACCCAAATTACTTCCTGGAACATCTGGAATCTGTCATTCTCTACATCTTCAATAGAATGCCCAACCACCACATTGTTTTGGGCAGAGATTTCAATTTCAATTTCCTTGATGCTTCAGCTACTAATACAATCAGCTTTGTCAATCTAATGAGGTCATTGAAC
Organism: Nilaparvata lugens; assembly: GCF_014356525.2. Taxonomy (NCBI): domain Eukaryota; kingdom Metazoa; phylum Arthropoda; class Insecta; order Hemiptera; family Delphacidae; genus Nilaparvata; species Nilaparvata lugens. The sequence goes on from NC_052504.1 coordinate 33,090,706, forward strand.
CTGTATTGCACTGTGAGTGAGCCTACTAGGATGGATGCATGTCTGGACAATGTGGTGACCAACTTACCAGAGAGTTTGTACAGTGTTTCTATAAAAAATTATGCTTTGAGTGACCATGAAGCTATATGTCTGACACTGTCTGACACCTATTCTGACATCTCCAGTAATTCCCCTAAGAAAGTACTTGTGCGTCCAGTTACTGAAAGTCAGATAAACTATTTCAAACATCTGCTGTATCTGGTGGATTGGAATGAAATTATGACACCTGGTCTTCCAGAAGATAGCTTTAATAAATTCTTCAGCCATTTCAAGTACCTGTTTGACAGTGTATTTCCAGAAAGGCTACAGACTGCAAAAAAGTGGACCAAGAACAGGACAAGGCCGCATTGGATGAGTCAAGAATTAACTGTCCTCAAGAATTGGGTCATTCTTGCTTATGAGCACCACAAGAATCTAAGGACAGCTGATTCTAAACAGTTATATATGTCACTGAAAAAGGACTTCAAGGAGTTTTGACTCTTGAGAGCCAAAAAAGAAATGAATGCCCAGCAGATAAACTCCTCGCAAAATAAGTGCTCTGCAGCATGGAAGGTGATCAAGAGAGAAATGAGTTCTCAGCCGAGGACCACACGTATAGAGCCTGATATCTTCAATTCCTTCTTTGTGGATTCAGTTGCTACAGTTCGTGCTTCTATTAACACCCCTGATATTTCGGCCATGCAGTTCCTAAATGCTATGCCCAGGCCAGAAACAAAATGCTCTGCCCAGTATCTTGTGAAGAAGTGTTGGATGTTGTGAGTAAGCTGAAAAATTCTGAAAGTAAGGACTTCTTCGATTTGTCAGAAACAAAATTACAGTTCGTGCTTCTATTAAAACCCCTGATATTTCGGCCATGCAGTTCCGAAATGCTATGCCCAGGCCAGAAACAAAATGCTCTGCCCAGTATCTTGTGAAGAAGTGTTGGATGTTGTGAGTAAGCTGAAAAATTCTGAAAGTAAGGACTTCTTCGATTTGTTGGTGAATCTCATAAAAAGAGTCATCATTCCAATCCATGTACCTCTAACTTTCTGCTTGAACTCATGCATTGTGGAGGGTGTTTTTCCTGCTCTACTAAAGATTGCTAAGACTGTACCCATTTACAAGAAGGGTTCAACTGATCTACCGGGCAACTTCAGGCCTATTGCAATCTTACCTGTGTTCTCCAAAATCTTTGAGAGCATAATCAAGGAACAGTTATGCTTGTATTTTGAGAGTGCTGGACTGTTGGTGGATGCTCAGTACGGGTTTAGGGCTGGAAGAACAACAACCCAGGCAGTGGAAAGTCTTTTGAAGGTCGTGCTTGAGAGCTTTGAGAGCAGGGGTTTCACAGGCTTGACATTGTGTGATTTGAGCCGTGCTTTTGACACAGTGGACCACCAGATTCTGCTGTCCAAGTTGGAGTTTTATGGGGTCACTGATATCTCATTAGGACTCCTGAAATCTTACCTATCAGGTCGTCGCCAGGTGGTCCAGGTGAATGGTAGGGTTTCTGCAATGAAGGCTATTCCACATGGGGTCCCACAAGGGTCCATACTCGGCCCCCTGCTCTTCATAATAATGACAAATGATCTACCTTGTGCACTAGGTAATAGGTTGGCAGCCTATGCAGATGATAACACCATTTTTGATGTGAGCAGCTCTTCAACGGATCTGACGGAGAGGATGAGTGAGTCCTTTGATGCTGTATCGGTGTGGTTCAAGTCAAACTTCCTCAAGCTAAATGAGGAGAAAACCCAAAGAATAATAGTACCTTGTAAACTTTGACGAACTGTATTTGCTGTATTTGACAATTGCTATTTAATATATATTATCTGACAATTGCTGTATTTGATGGCTTAAAGGCAATAAAATCATTTATCACATTCATATATAGTGGACCAGAAGAAAGGACAAGGCAAAGAGGAGTGGGCTTCAGGGTAAGAAAGAAATTAAAGTCATCCAATTTAGGCTTTTACCCTGCAGGTAGCAGATTGTGCCGACTCAGAATCAAAGAGGAGGCCAAGTTCAACTCAGGACTGTATTACAGCCACATAGAGTTATTATAATGCTTACTCAGAGGCTGATCGTGAGATAATGTAGACAACAGAAGCAATGCCATCAAGATGGTTTTTAAGCAAAGTAATTGAATACTCAACATTGTTGTTGATTTGAGGTTGACTGAGGTACTTCGTAATACTCAGTAATTGTTACCGGTGGAATATCAGTATTTTAGAATCAATTTAAGATAGAATCAGAACCTAGAGAGACAATAATTTGTTAAAAATTTTGCTTCAGGTCAGCTGCGCTGTAGAGCAGTTTTTCACAACAAATTCAATTTGTTCAAAAAGTATAGCCTACTCTGTTTAATATCTTCAATGAGTTTGCAGAAGAAAAGTTGTGGTTCCTGAATTTATATATCTATGATCAGAAAAATTCCTTTTCAAGTTTATTGGAGTTATAGATATCCTTTCAAGAATCTGTAGGCTATAAAAGCTTAGCCTATGTTTGAATGCTAAAACCTAGAAAAGTATGTCACAAATTGCATAGTAGTAAAGAGATAATAGATATTTTTGATTGTCAAATGCTCCAAATCAGTATTCTGTGAGTTATGGAAATTTTACATAAACTTGATAAAATATGTGTGAAGAATTTCAAGTAGAGGGCAAAATGAGGTTAGATATCAAAATAATGTATGTAACCCACCTTAGCGTAAACAGTTCCCATTTTTGTATAGTTTATCTAAATGTATGCTGCCAATGATAAGTTAATTGTTCGTTGATGCACAATATAATTATTAAAAATTTACAAGTTCATTTTGAACACATTATTTACATTTTTCATCACGAATCACGAGCAAAAGTAAGGTTAATTTTTGAATCGATCATGTTGCCGAAACCAAAAGACAGAGAGAAGACAGAAACACTACAGTCATGTGTGCGAGCGACTATCCGACTGTTGTCAAAACTGAAGAAAGCAGAAGATTACTGATAATACTGATAATTATAGGCTGTTATTCTTCAAAAAGTATCATTATGAATCCATGAATTATACAATTCAAATAATTATATTCGATTAAGTATGATGTATCATGATTTCTTTGAAGATAATATCTTGACCACTAACTTACTTATTTTATTACCTGCATGTTGGTCACCCTGGTTTCTTATTTTCACCTTTATTTAAATTTAAGGCTAAAAAGTTTTCCGTTATTTTTTCATTTTCGCTTAACTTGGATATTTGAAATCGTTGCCAAGTGCTGAGGTTTCCTTGATCACGGCTTGATTTTTTTAAGAATTCCACTTCCATTATTATAATGGATATGTACTATAGTAATAGACCAAAGAAAAGTGTACAGGTGATGAAAAATAAATGAATACCGTATTTGAGATGATACATTATTATTCAGAAATAAGAGAATTCGGAAAAGGAAAAACATAATATATCATATCATAAACTTTGTCCAAGGAATGCGAATGAAATAAAAAAAATCAGTAAGTCTATCCTATAATATAAATTTCAATAATATTAACCTATTTAACTTTCATTTCTGGGAATGGCGCAACATCCTATACCGTACGCATTAACAATAATATAAAAAAGGGACTGAATAATTTCAATTTCATTACAATAATATTGTAGTGTGAGGTAGCCCTTCCTATTAAATAAAGGAAAAGCGAATATTGTTCAGCAAATTCGGACTAGACCATACTAAATGGTAACTTACATCATACTAATATAATGATGTATGCTGTAATGCCTGTAATGAAGTATTTAAGTTAACAACTATAATATCCGATTTCTCCTAGTACACACAATATAACAATGGATATAATAATTAATTATATTCACTCAATATTTTTTGAATTATCTAATACCTCTATAACAGCATAATAATATATCTACTACTGTACCTATACTATAACGGTACCTATACTTACATAAAAAGCATTATAGTCTTTGTTTTCTGATTGAGAAAGTATCCACGTAGGCTAGAATAATATTTGTTTAGAGCTTTGATTTATTCTTGAAATATTTGTATGAAACCCACTAAAGGTAAGCTATTTGGACAACTTTACTAGAATCAATGGAAATTAAATTTTCAACTTTAATTCATTCGAATTTTGTTTTCAGGTTAAGACGATTGGAATTTTATTCCTACTCAATGTGATAAAAAACCAACCAATTCTACTCCTACAAACCTTGGTATTAAATCGACTCTATGATACTTTAAAGCTGTTTTAACGACTAAGAGATACAGTGTCGTAACGCTTCCAAACCGGGCCCCCCGCAAAAAAAATTCTGGGCCCCTCTTCTAAAATCGTACTACCTTTCTCCAGCCCCCTTCTCCCTTAATCCCAAGCATTGAACCCTAATGTGAACGTACATCTTTCATGAGTGAATTACATAGCTTAGTTGGAAAAATAAAACTTGTAATAGTAAATAAAGATAACGATCTACTTTAGAACCATTCTGACAATTTTTGTTTGAATCAGAGAGAAAAAAGTAAATCTTAACTACAAGTAAGTGGTTTGAACAGTCTCAGTCTGGATTGTCTCACCGGATGTATAAATTTTAATGATTTGTAAACAAGCAACATTCTAAATTTTTCAATAAGCTCACTACCAGCACACAATTATTGAAGCTCTGTCAATGGAATTATTATTACGAGTAGATTTGAACAATGATTGTTTTTCTTTCTTGCCTTATTCATTATTTTCTACTTGTATTCTCTTGATATTAATTTTTAACCAGACTGATAACATTGTTCTATTGCATATTTCTTCTTACACAATGAATGAAACCTGTCATTTTCCACAATAAAACTTCTGTTTTTTTATCAAAAGTTACTTCCATGATTATTTTTCTTTTTAAAGTATGCAATAAATAATTAATATTTCGGGCCCTAACCCGAGCCCCCTAGAACGGGTAATTTTATCTTTTCAGAAAACTTATACTGGCCTACATATTATCATTTATCCGGGCCCTAGCCCGGGCCCCCCCGCGCCGCGGGGGCAGCGGGAGTGTACGTTACGCCACTGAAGAGATACCAAATTCACCTTTCAGTTAGTCTTCATTTTATGTCGGGCTCAGCTCCCTTGTAAAGTGAGTTTTGTGGTAATCTAGTCAATCTAGAGATTTGATAATGTAGATGCAGTCAAGATTCTGTAATTGTATATTTAATAAGTATATATACGCATATATAAGTAGGTATACCAATTATAATTAAAATTGTCAGCCTATAACCATCCTCGGTTAATTAAGAATCTTAAGCAAAATTTCAAGTTAATCAATCCAGTAATTCAGGCGTGAAGATGCCTTAAACATTATTTGCCAATCCCGTAACGTGTACAAGCCAGCTCTTTCCTTTATTATAGTATAGAAAATCGATTAATGTTATCTTTAAATTGGTATAAGTTAAGTTCTTGACAAGAATTGGATTCTAGATCGTGATAAGACAACAACTTTCAGACTATTTTTGTGAACCCCGTTAAAAATTAATTGAGATTAATCAATGTCGGAACTCTAAAATATAATTGGAAATATTGAATGGATTGGTGCAGATGAATCACAAATGTTCGGTCTTCGGTGAATCACAAATCAATGACAGTTATAATAAAGATTTAGATGTATCATGAGGAATTGAAAAATATGAAATAATTACTATAGCACAACCCATTAATTTATGGTCATACAATTTGGCAAAGGTGTAGTGTAAATCAAAGGGTAATAAATAAAGTGAAACTTCAAATCTAAAAAATGAAAAAAATCATTTATTATAATGGTATAAATTCAAATTGTATAATTACATATCAATACAAAACTATACACAAGAAATACAAAAACTAATCTATTTATTAGCGAGGGTCAGTCACTGTTTCATGAATGGTGTTGCAGCTTGTAGGCAGTAACAACATATTTCTACAAATGTGAGATATTTTTGCAGCATTTATCAACCTCAAAGAATTCAAACACATTATCAGGAAATTTGTAATATAACAAAGGGACACAGCAGTATTTCAGAGTGTGAATGATTGAATGGTAAAGAGCTAAATGATGGTGATCACTCATTTTTGTTAATTACAGTGATGATGATTTTATCACATAATCAACGTTAATTGCGAAATAATACAGCTTCAGTATATTATGTTCTCCCACAATCGAAATTCAAGAATTGGTGACGTGATCCTTGTCATTGCTGTAGAAAACATACAAACATACTTTTAATTTTTCAAATTGATAAATTTGAATCAGGTAATCTTGGTAGCAAAAAATTTTTTTCAAATGTTTTTAGTTGAGATTCTCCCAATATATTCAATTTTATTTCAAAATATATCTACAACTTTGTGAATTTTATAATTTGATACTATGTGACTGGTATTCAGTACCTACGTATTATAATAAAAACTTTAATAGAAGATTTTAGAATAAATTAAAAATTAACTATTTTCTTCTAGAACATGTGGATTAACTGATATTTTTTAAGCCAGTGATTCAATTGACAATTTTGATAAACCACAAAAAATCGTATTAGTCTGAATCATCAGTCAAAAATAATGTCAATTAATATTATACAGCAATCTGTTCAAGAAATCTATATTTTATCAGAAATGTGGAATACTTTTTAAAGTTATGATTTTAATTAACATATTGCAAGATATGAGCTGTAATTTAAGTGATAATCTGAGTTGACGCGGCCATGTAATCTCCAAGTTGCAAACCAAACCTGAATGTATTAGAATAACAGATACTGAATGAATGAAACTATAATTCAGTACTTATTTGGATAAACTGCGTACTGTGAATTATATTGATGTGGTATACATTCAGTGCCTATTATTTGATCTTATTTTAGTAATTGCAATGAGCTCTGGCCCAAAGTTATTGCATTGATTTCTGAAACCTCTTTTTTTAAGTATGGTATGAAGTAGTGATTTTTATCAGGTGGAGTATGACACTAAAACTAAATCTCTTTCAATATTTATAAAACTAAGAATATTTACAATACAACCATAAAAAACAATTTTATACAAATCAGCCTATTATTTGATTTCTACACACCGAACTGGTTCTCCCAAACACAACACAGTTTCAAAAGTAAATGTAATCAGTAGCCTATAATCTGGGAGTACCGAACTCTTTTGGAATATATATTATGTTTGCCAGAGTTTCTGCTGCTGGTAGTCTTGTAAGAGAACAGAATCATGTTGGCTCGATTCTGCTCATGGTAATCAAATAGCAAACAACAGTAAGTCATCGACAACAATATTATTCTGTTATAGTTATCGATTGTTTGAAGTGGCACTATTCAGATGATCATGTTGCTTTGCTCCTATGAATTGGGAAGACTGCAGTTGGCTTCATCGGCCGCGTCTGCGCAGTCGACGATTTTGTCGCAGATCTGCTGCAGCGTGATGCATCTGCCGTCGACGCAGCGCAGCTCGTCTGAGGGACACGGTGACGTGTGCACGTGTGCTATCATCTCTGCAAAATCACAGCATTCACTATAATTAATCAAGGCACTTTGCACAGTAAAAGCTCAAAGTGAATTGAATCAGGGGGTGACTTAAATTCAAAATTATCCACATTGTACGAGACGTATTATTGATACGTCTATTGCTGATTGTTAATTTAAATTATTAATATAGGTACTACTACAATTTACCCTCTTTTGATTCACTTCAAAATTGAATTTCGTTTAAACTTAAACCGTGCAAATAGAGATGCATTTGTATTTTGTAATGCACTTTAATTCTAATCTAAGTTATGAGTCCTAGCTCAATATGTCATTATAAGTTGTGTATGATGATGTATGAAGGAGTATGATTACGTTCAAGTTCAAACGTCATAGTAAGCCGTAAAAGCAGTCTTACAGAGTTTGATTGCAATTGATACCCATTGCTGATAGGTTATTTTAATTATGATATAGGTACTACCATGGAGAAAAGATAAGCGTAGATAAACTACTTGTATCAGTTGTCTCTGGTACTAATTAGGTACTACAATTCACCCTCTTTTTTGTTTCATCGTATAGACCTCTGACATTCGAGCCACTCTAACTCGAAACTGTAGACAGTTTTCCCATATACAGTAGTACATATATGAAGAGTAGGCTATATTTGGCTTTGCTGGTTGATAAACTGGTATTATAGACGATTATAAGCATGACAGACTTGTCATGCAGCGCTGCGATCGCACTCATGCTCGAGTTTTCTGTGGCGTGAGGACGTGGTGATGGAACAGGTCATATGAAAAGATAAGGCTTGCCGCCTTCAAGTCGCTGTAATACAGTCACCCACCCCAGTGGGAATCAGTTTGGCCCTTGAACCATTCAGGGATCGGGTCTCGCTGCGTCTCAGGAAGTACTGGATCGCACCAGCCGCATGTTGCTGGTTATCAAGGTGAAGGGAAAAGCCGCCAACCAGGGGGGACCATAGCACCTACGATGACTCCGTCACTGGGAGTATAGCCTGGCCTATGGGTGTACGATCAGGTGGAAGCTTCACATTATGGAGGTCATCTGGACTCTCTGTCTCAGGGACTAGCTGGACATAGTGAAGCCTCTATGAAACTCTACTCCGGACCTATGAGTCCCACAGTCTGTTTAATTTCACATGCTTCTAATTTCAGAGATGGAAGCACCCTTGATTCCCAGTCTTGACCCATGCTGCCCCAAAGCAGAGTTTCGGGGTTTTCCAATGGGTGTCAAGACTATATGGGAATCACGTCTCTGGAATTAGCAGCATGTGAAATTAAACAGGCTAATGGATTCTTAGGTCTACTTCCGTCTCTGGAAGAAGTCGGAACCCCCCTCCCCATTCGTCTCTCTTTCCAAATCACTCGCTTTCCTCTTTGGGCGCCTCCTCGGTGGACGTGCAAGGGCCTACCATGGAGACTTATACAATTGGGGATCACGAATATTTTTCCAGGCTTCTAGACAAGTTAGAGAATACGTCCGGGCTTTAATCTGCCCTCGTACCGCCGGAATGCTGCAGATTGACCTCGCCTGGGATGAATGGGCGTTTCTGTGGGTGGTTTCACTGCAACTAGACTTCTGTATGATTCTTGACTACCAAATTGATAGTGCCGGTGGATAGTAGTTCACCCGCCGCACTTCTCGGAATATGTGAATAGCAGGTGTGGGATAACGTGTGGCTCATGGCCATAACCAAGTCATCCGTCTGTATGATCGGAGTGGGATCGGAACGTTGCATGAAAGGTGTATATCCGGCTTAATACACTGCACTGAATTTTTTAGTAAAACAAACAGTATGCTTACCATGCTGACAATTCGATTCATCAGAGCCATCAGAGCAGTCACGGTTTCCATCACATTTCCAAGAATTGAGTATGCACTTGTGGTCTGACTTGCACCTGAACAATAGAAAATATTCAAATAAAAACTTATTCAAAAATTGATTGTATTTTTTTGAATGATTGTGGGTGATAAGAGCTGTGAGCTCGTAATCAGTTTGCACATAAATTTTCACATCAAACACAATATAAGAACCTATAATGTGTATCTAAGATGATGATGATGATTGTAAGCTCACCATCATATAAAACAAGAAGGCTTTTTTCACTTCAAATGCTTTCATCACAGAGTTGTTTGAATCTATTGAGAGATCAAAACAAAATGGAGACAGATGAACTCATTTCCGTTCAATCATCCATGAGTAGATCAATAAGTATATCAATGATGAGATCTATGTATGTGTAGATCAAAGAATAGATCAATTATTTGACCAAGCGAAGTGAGGTCTAAGATTCAAATGCATTTTTCTTTATGTATTTATGTTTATATGTTAATATTTATGTTTATATGTTCCACATTTACAGCGAAATGCGGCAATAGATTTTCATGAAATTTGACAGGTATGTTCCTGTTAGAATTGCCAAGGTTTTTGGGAATTTTGAATTTTAAGGATAATATAAAAGGAAAAGGAATTTCCTCCATAGTCCAGTATTACAGTAAAAATCAGACTAAAGAAGTATTTAAGAATTATGAGTATCGAGTAGATTTTTAATTGCATGCAATGACACAATGTAGCTTAGGTTTTTATCTCCACTTTTCTCTGCTTTCAACTCGGGCTGAACTCGGGCCAGTATGTCTTATAGGAAATTAGCTTTTGATGATGGTAGTACAACTGATGATTAGCATTGTCGATACACCAAACCAAACAGCCATTAGCCGTTTTCACACCGATATCTCTACTACTACTACTAGATTGGTTTTCGTCCAACAAAGATCAAAAATAAAACCAACAGAATGGAGAAAAAAAATAATGGATTGATCACATGCAATAATCCGATTCCCAGTTATTTATGAAAATGCTAGTATGGAAAAAATTAAGATAGGAAATGTAATACTTGAATTCGTCGTGTGAGCATTTGGTGCAGTTGATCTCGTCGGCACCGAGAGGACAATCACGAAGGCCGTCACAGACCCACCGTTTTGGGATGCAAGTCTCATCTGGGCACTGAAACTCATTGCTGAGGCAGTCACCTGAAAAAACAAACTATAATTAAAAATTATACTCATTGAATAAATAATTGTGTCCATAAAGTTATGGATACAGGTACAAATCGACTTTTCCAGTTGACTTATGTAACAAAGAATTGTCTTTCCTCCGTGGTACCAGTATTCGGATTTCAGATTATCAAGAATATCTCGTGAAGGAAGAAGTATTATTAATTTATTTTCTATTCCCTCATAAAATCAGAACAATAGAAAACAAGAATCAGATAAAGTCCAAAACTTCTCTTCATCCAATTTCAATAAATTTATTTTGATTAGGAATCCCAAATAAAGGTATAATCCGTATAAAAATGCTATACTTTTTACATTCTTTTAGTTTTCTCACATAACCCAGGAATTTTATAACTACCCTTATCACCTAATAATCCGTATAAAAATGCTATACTGTCACATTTTTCAGTCTTCTTAAATAACAACCCAGACATTTTTCAACTACCCTCATCATCTAAAAAGGTTCAAGTCTCGACGAGGCCACACGGGCTACTCCCATGTCTTGGTGTTTTGGATAGACACGAAAAGCCTTCAGTTCCGACTGCCTAAAAGCAGTCGTTAAGTGATGTTGGAAGTCCTGCAATTGATCAGGTGTGACCTGAGAACCCTGACACCAGACCTGAGCCGATCAGGTCACTCGGTATTTATTTATTCTCCATCATTCTATTGTAATAGCGTTTAACTCTCATCAATGAAAAGTATGAAACAATGATATTGCTGCTTGTTCATCCATTCGAACAGTTTTTTTAACAACACTTCCTCTATAATAATACAGAACTACCAAATTACTATATTCGAAGAATTATCTTTTGTATCTTATCTGAGCCAACATTATCCTGAAAATTTATCTATAAACATTATCTACAAATATTATTAATAAAAATCTTTCAAGTTAAGATCAATGATATTCTTCTTAATAGGGTAATCTCAATTATCTATGATTGCAATAAGCAACAGGAGACTTCTCTCTAAATTTCTCTATAAGAGACTCTTCTTGTTCAACAATAATCTAAACTTCTCTCCAAGTAATTGTACAATCAACAAAAAATGAAACTTGACCTATAAAAAACTAGTTGGAATTAGAATTAGAATTCAAATGTACTATACAGTATTAAAATAAGAAGAGCTGATTGATTAGGAAAAGTTGTCACCTCTGGCCAGATTAACACACTCTTCAGGGTTGTCGAGATCTGGATAAATATCGCAGTTGAATATTTTCGAGAGATTCAGTGAATCGATGATGAACTCACTGCAATCCTCTGCGATCGCTGTGGAAAATCAATTTATAAAAATTCATAAATCATCATCAAATGTATAATTAGTACATCAATCAAAAGCAATTGAAAAAATCTGGTGTGGTGCACTCACACAACTTTCCTTGCCGTTATGAAAATTGATCAACTGACGCTAGTGTTCCCGCGCATCTCAAAGTCTACTTTTCTAAGATCTGAGCCTGCTGGTGACAGGACAATAGCGCTGCAGACACATGAAGTGTGCTATCTCTTCATAGTGAATGATTTAATAGAATCAATAGTTGCCAACAGTTTGCAATCGAATAATCTTATTTTATCGAATTTCGAGCTTATTTTCAATTTTAGGTGAAAATGCTACTAAACATTAATTGTAGAGATTTGTATGCTCAATTTTTTCCACTTGAAATTTTTTGTTTAAATTGTATCTGAAGCCTGATAATTGAGAATCTAAAATCAAACTTTGCATAGATGGTGCAGTGCTCCTGAAATTTTTACAGATATGAGACTTGTGGCAGTTGATAGAACTTATCAATAAATATTTTAGGTATGAATTTAATCAAAATCGTGGGAGCCGTTTTCGAGAAAATCGCGAAAAACCCTGTTTTTTGACAACATATTCGCCATTTTAGCCGCCATATTGAACACACACACACACCACACACACACACACACACACACCACACACACACACACACACACACACACACACACACACCACACACACACACACACACACACACACAACACACACACACACACACACACACACACACACACCACACACACACACACACACACACACACACACACACACACCACACACACACACACACACACACACACACACACACACACACACACCACACCACACACACACACACACCACCACACACACACACACACACACACACACACCACACACACACACACACACCACCACACACACACACACCACACACACCACACACACCACACACACACACACACCACACACACACACACACACACACACACACACACACACACATACAGACCAATAAATTTAGAAATTGAGGTACCTTAATTTTTTTCGGAAAGCAATACTTTCCTTACCTATGGTAATAGGGCAAGGAAAGTAAAAAATGAATGGTATCAATTCTAGTTTGAAGTGTGATTAAGCCATCTCCCTGCTGGTAGAGTCTGAAAATAACGCTTGCTAGTATCTTTCAAACTACCTATCCAAAGTCTTTCAATTTAATGATAATCTGATAATTATCTTGATGTTAATCTGTTCCAGTACTCATATTGGTGACGGCTGGCGCACGAAATAGAGAATGTTGAAATTACTTTCAAGATTGCCAATAGAACCTGATAACGACTTTTACTTACATTTACTTTCTTTTTCAGAGAGACTTTTGTAGATACTTTTCCTTTTTCTTTTAATATTTTCTATTGTATTACACTGTATTATCCATTGTTCATTTAATTGTGCTAAGAGAACAAAATTATTGGATATCTTCGTACTCTTATATCAATTATCAAATGATAAAAATAAATGAATAATTATAATGTATAGCCTTTACAGTTACACTGCTGTATTGTCGAATGACACTTCAAATTAATTCTCAATTCTTCATGATAAGCATCTCTATAAATAAAATATGATAGAAAGCACAATACCTTTGCAAGTCTTACGACAAGGAGGCAGAACAGTATGGCCAGCGTCTTGGCACTCAGGCTCGAGCAGAGAGCAGAAGAACTCTCTGGCCCGTGACGAGCACCCTGAGTCGAGAATGGTGTCCAGGAAAGGCATCGCTTCTTCCAGTCCCGGAAATGCAGCCGGGGCTACCAAGTCCCAGGGCAGCACTCCTCGGCAGGCTTCAAGTTTTGGCGAACTACAAATACCTGAAATATAACAGAACGAGTTTTCCTATTTCTTTTCTCATCCAAATACTGTACAGTGTACACTATAATGAGAAAAATCTGGACTAGTTCTGCTTGATCAAATGTGAGTGGCTTCAAGCCTTAAAAAATCCTTCCAACATTCTTGTTCAAGAAATTTATTATTAATCCTTTACAGCCTGAATATAGTATAAAAGAGCAGGTGTGTTTCAACTACACACAACTAAATATTTTCATTTTCGACAAATGAGAATGAATATAATATATTATAGAATAGAATATAATAGAATATTTTAGAATAGAAAAGAATAATCATTTCGCTAAAATACAAAATACATAAGACAAATAATTATAAAATATAATAAATCCTAATGTTTTGGCACAGCCAGCATTTTTTTTAGAATAGAATATTTATCAGTGAGACCGCGTTTTCCGGTTTTGATGGGACTAGGGTAGTTCTGGAATTTATTAACGGTGAATTACCGGATGAATAGTTTTTACGGTACCTATTTTTGAGAGCAAGTTCTGAATACCTCTATCAGATTGCTAAAAATGGTGAAAAACGCCGTCAATTTTTTCAATACTGTATCCGCAATACCGAAGCGCATTATTGCGGTTGCGTTTCTTTCATAAAGGCTTTTATATTTATATTGTAAAATCATTGAAAACAGATTAGTAATTTTCCTTTGTAATTTATTAGTTATTGAACTTCGAATAATGATTATTGGTACAAGTAAAATACCTTGTATCACAATTTATCCTCTGATACTGTATTGTGGTGATTTCCAGTATTCCAGTAGGAAGAAATTCTCTAAAATATATATGAAAACTTTCTATAGCAAAATACACTTCAGGAGTACGATAGGTCTATACTGTATAGACTCCAAAAAATCCAATAGCAGTTTGTAATAACGTTATGGAAAGATTTGAATGAATCTTTGCTTTTGATATTGTTCAAATTCATATTTGAAAAACGAATGAAGATTTGAATGGACTTGCCATCGCTGGCTGTGGTTGTGAGGTTCTGGGGCTGAGATGTGGATGGTGAGGGCGAGTCGCGGGCCGGCAGAGTCGGCGACACTCGCGGCCGAGTCGTGCTGCGGCTCAATCCGGAATCCGTCGGTGATGCCTGCATCAACAGCAATACAATCATATCAAAAACACATCAATTTAGATGAAAATTTTATACAAACCACACATCAATTTAGACATGTCTGATCATCAGAGGTCCAAATACACAGTTGCAAAAAGAATGGTTCTCTAACTTTTCCCAGTAAGCTGAATGCAATATAGATCTATCTTTTTTAAACCAGAATGAGAGCTAGATCGGTAATTTTCATGTGAGAATAGGACTCTATATTATTTACTAACTGATTATATTATCAAATTTATTCATAATCTCAAACTGGGATTTGAGCTGATCCTCAATCATTCAATTTTTATTATGGTGAATGTTGAATTATTTTCAAATCTTGAAAAGTTGTTCTAGCATGAGTGTTGATTGGAATGAAATGAATTTTATTTCCGTATCCAAAAATATAGATGATATAAAAATATTATAATATATACTATAGCTCTTCCAAGGCTAATATATAGGCCCTTCCAAAAATTCATCAAGCTTGAGCTCTGGAAGGGATTGAATCAATACCGTACTGTGAATTTCTTTCAATGATTTCAACTTACAGTAATTTTCCTTGAAAACCCACATCAATCACTTTGTAGCTGTACACATTTGGAAATAAATGCTACTCAAGTACCTACTCAGCACAATGGATTTTTATTATATACTTCAATACTCGTACAATCATTTCAGCTATCTTACATACCTTATTTTCGTTTCTAGATCTTTCTCAAATCGTTTTACTAGAGATTTAGTTTAAAAGAACATTAGGTAGATTCTGTTGAAGAAAGTCAATTTTCAAGCTTATTGTCAGATTGTAAGCACAAATTCTCTATATTCAATCAATTATTATTCAAGAGTATACGTCTCACATACAGCAATATATTCTACGGAAATCACAACTTGATTCAGTTACTTGAAAAGCTTGGAAATTAATTATAGCCTTTATTGATGTATATAATCAATTTGAAAATAGCAATTCCAGATAATAATAATTTTTTGCATATTTTTGTCATTATTGGTTTGAATCCCTGGACTTACACAATTCCCAACTATGAAGTTGACAATGTTGATCCAATCATGACTCTCATAAGAGAAACACCAGATTATGGAAAAAATGCAAGAAAATTATCCACATCCTGTCTGAAAAGCACAATTTTTTGGATTTTAGAAAACCGCTATTGGGATCCCTCTTTCGTGGGACATTCAGTATCTATATAGTAGCAAATAAAATTGAAATATCCTACTCTCATTCTATTTGATAAAAGGTTTTAAAACTGAATAGGTTTGTTGAAGGTTTTAAAAATTAATGTATTTTGCTATTAAAAAGAACGGCTAGCAAAATCTGGAAAAATCTGAATGCTAGTCGTTCTTTTTAATAGCAAAAAGTGATTTAATAATAAGCAGTTCGTGATGGAAAACAACATTGAAGAATTAATGTCTCTTTGTGCCATTAGTGCACAGTGCCAGTTTAAATCTCGTTTGATATAATATGGCTCATTTTTAGTCTAGCTGATACAATTCAGTTCAAGCTTCCACTGTGAAAACGGCCCTAAATAATGCAAACTTGATGTAGCGACAAACCTGGTACTCTCCATACTTATGACCATTGGGCAGCCGCCGCCTAAGGAAGGGACTGACACTGATGGCCCTTGAGTAGGCCGGGGGCGGTGGTGGCGGGGTGGAGGCAGAGCTGGCCCGATGGAAGCTGAGCAGGAGGCGGTCTACGAAGGAGGTGGTGTCTTGAGCAGAGGTGCTTCCACTCGGACTGTCGCCAAGCCAACTCACGCTGACGCTGTTCGCAACCTCGGACGTCGCAAGGTCCGCGTTCTCCTCCCTCGACGAACTCTTGTTAGTCTCATCTACACAGTCCAACGTATGTAATCATTAGGGCCACACTATTATAAGCTTTTTTCCAGGCGTCAACCCAATCAGCCAATCGGGGAGCTTTCTGCCCTGCTGATTCTGAAAAAACGCTTAATATGCTCTTAATATGACTTCATTAACATTCTACAAGGACTCCAATCTATATTTGAATAACTTTAATTGAAGCTGAGTGGTCTGTCAAATAATCAAATGAATTCACTTCATTCGATTTATTGATTGTTTTTACTTGCAAAATTTGATATAATAAATAATTTTTTTATTGCATTAATTTACAAATAAAAAATCTAATCAATAAAATGTTCATACTATTGAAAAATACAATATATGAAATTCACTACAAATATAAATAAATTGCATTTTTTCGGAAATTAACCTACTCAACTATGGGAAACCCATGTTCTAGAGCTGGTGTATGATAAATGAGTTCGTATTGTTACTGCAATTTCAATTCAATTCTAGTTTCTATTTAGAGTTGGAAAAATATAACTCGAAATGAAAAAGTTCAGAGAAATCGAAAGTGTAGAAATTCCCTTTTTAGAAAATGTAAAAAATCAACTGAATTTTCATTCTATGTTTTATTATGGGAATTCACTGAATCATTGATAAGTATTGAGTAATATAATGCATATCCCCTCTGTTTCTTGACTGTTTTCTTTATTTATATTGATCCATTATATGTATAAATTGTTACGCACGCCTCAAGTCTTTCAATAACTGGAAGTAAATTGAGCAATGGTAGAGGAATCAATAGAGTTTTCAGCATATGAATAAAATTTTATATATATTCTTTGAGAGGATAAAACTAAAAATTCCCATGGATTGAAAAAATAAAGAAACTCTTGAAGATTGATGCATGCAATATTCAGAAATTTAAATTACTTTGTAGGAACTTGGACAAGCGCTCACGAACTTCCCATAGTCCTCGCCAGGAACATGATTTGAAAAAGATTGCTTAATTCACTCATCAAAAACTTCCCATCTCTCTCCCAATCCATCAAAGGCTTTTTTAGCCTTTTGCAGCTTAATTTGTTTACTTTCCAGATGATAAGTTGGATTAATCTAAAAAAATAATTCTAATAGTTATAAATAATTATATAAAAAATAATTATTATAAAAATATTATAATAGAATAATGAATCTCTTCAGAAAACGAACCCTTTCCTGGAGAAGGCGAACTTTGAATGATTCCATCTGTTTCAAGTATGACATCACCATCGATCCTGTTGTCTGAGAGGTCGTCTAGAGAGTGCGTTTCAATGTAACGATGCCGATCTGGCGAGAAGCTGTGATGATCTGCAACATCTAAATTGGAGGAAAACAACGACCTTAATTCAAGATAATCACAATCATTCCTACATCTCATATAGTAAAACAATGGTTAAATGTAGATTATACCGTTTCAAATTGTAAAACTGACAAAATTTATGTTTCCATTTTTGAATAATACAACTTCATCCTTCTCTTCTCCTTCAACCATCAAATTTGTTGGTCTTTTATGCTTAGTTCTATCAGTAAACAATAAATTATTCTCCCCTTCGTTTGGGAGAAGGAATGAAACGTTTTCAACATTGAAAATGTTCCTTCATCTGTAATAAAAGAACAGAACATTATTATCAATGATTTTATATTATGAGAGCTCTGATTTCGATGCAATTAATAGAATGCAAAGGGTTGAAAGCCTTATCGCTGTAATTCAGCTTTTGCTTTAAAACTACTCAGAAGTACTATCCTATAAATTAGCGCTTTTTATGTTAAATTATAGAAGTTTTTTCAATAGTTTGTATAGTTTTATCATCTTTCTGAAATATATCCAAAATCTCATCCTAATAACCTGCTATAATTCAGAATTATAAATGTAGTTTGAATTTATCATCTTGATGAGATTTGTCCAAAATCTCATTCCAATAACCTGATGTAATAATTCAGAATTATAAGAAGTATAACGCATCGAAGGAACAAAAATGTCTTGTAGACCTGTAAGTGCCAACTTCATTCTCGTTCATTTAGACGTGTTTTACACAAGATTGTTCACGTCTAGAGTTGAAACACGCCCATCTGTCAACTTTTTGTAGGCAGTAGGCTGCTTCATGTACGATAAGTATTCTCCCCATTTCGTTTAAAAACTACTGTATTTCCACTTGAAGAGCCGTGCAGAAGCAAAAAGTCAAAATTAAAGAAAAACACGATTAACGTGTGTAGTGCTGATTCGTAATTCAATCGATTCCAACTCAGACCGCATCTGTAAATCAGTGGAAACATTACTCAAGACTGAGTAGTCGGCTGTCTTACTAAATTATTTTCATGCTCCGCTTCGCATCGAACACAAGCATCAGTTCAAGCAAAAAGTCGGCTTCATGCTCTTATTACATCAATCTCTCTTTCCTTCATTGAATTCGGCATCGGAAGATGTGGTTAAGTTTTGCTTCTAGGTACTGTGTTTCTCATTCTTGAAGAGTAACTTTTCGGCCTTATTCTCACCAAGGAACGAACGATGACCGCATTTACAAGATCCAATGAAAAATTATTTTCACTATTCATGAAAAGTAAGTTTAATATGGTTCGAGATGCAGTTATATTCAGTTTAAAATAAGTTACAATTATATTATTGCTTGTAGAGTCATTAGGTTTAAAATTGGATTTGAAAGTGGAAATTAATTTATAGTGCACAATAATTTCAAATAAAATCAATAATAGTGAAAATTAATTTATTTGAATTATGCACACACAACCCATCATTCTCATTCAATGCGACAAGTCACAACAAAGATCAAGGGGCTGATCATTGATGCCCCTTGACATCCACTTTCAACTCAACTTCAGTTGATTTTAATAACAGAAAAGTTGTACGATGAAAAATCAATGAAAAATATAGTAGCAATAAATATAGTACATCAATAAATTGAACTCTTTATATAGTTCTCTGAAATAAACACGGATTTCGGCTATACTCTAAACGTGAGTAGTTTAGAATATAGCCGAAATCCGTGTTTATTTCAGAGAACTAAACAAACACGGAAATAAACATGGATTTCGGCTATATTCTAAAAATGAGTAGTTTAGAATATAGCCGAAATCCGTGTTTATTGCAGAGAACTATATAAAGAGTTCAATTTATTACAAAGTATTACGGCCAATTACATGATCAAAATTCATCTAAATTAATAAACACATCATTTGTCTGGAGTCTAGGGTTAGTCTGGACGAACTCTCTGTGAATGGGTTCATTATATATCCTTACATCTCCAGCTTATTATTCTCACAATATATGAATTGTGTTGATTTGCTGTTTTCATAGTGAGAATAATAATATACAGTGAATAAACTAATCAGAAACCAAATAAAACACAAATTGCCTTCTTCGAGAGGAACAATACTCAAGAAGAATAAATTGTATTATTCTCTCTCAAAGAAAGCAACAATCATATCGTATCAATAAATATTAAAGAATTAACATTCATTAGAATCTGCAATGCAGGACAAGTACGGTAAACATTTTGCCTACATCACTCGTTGAAGGCGTAAATATTGCTCGCGCAACTTATTCATGTTCATTCAGTATGATAACATTTTTGTGTCATTAGGCTACTATATATCTTCAATCTCTAGAGTTAAAGTACTGGATTCTATTATGTATAATGCTATATGTAACAATCCAGTTTTTATTTTTTGACAACATTTGCAAATTATGATTTGTTAGAACTTTCCTATTGAAGATAAAACGTTCCATTTTTCAAATTTTAACATTTTATTTTTCTGAAATCCATTTCAAAACAGAAAATCAATATCATAGAAATAATAAAAGGATTGAATCAAAAGGCTTCTGATATTGGACAGGCCAAAAAGCGTTTTCTCTATCCCGAGCGATACTGGAGCTGTCGTACAATTACTCTACATTACTTGAGGTTTCACATTTTCTCTCTCAATATCAACATCATATATGAACTTTAGCAACAATAGCAATGATGAATTTGCTCCTGGCTATACACTCAAAAGCTATGCTGATATTATCACTGAACGATTGCATTATTTTCGATAATATTATCGATATTATTAGCTGAAACTAACAGCAACGACATCAATAGCTATGGAAATTCTGCTCCTGGCTTTCTTCTCAGTGGTTATGCTGGTACAGTTGGAAACCGATTGGAATTATTCATTTCCTGAATTATAACATTCTTCTCTGTATTGAAAATTCCTATCTGAAACTATAGAAGACAATACTCAAACTAGCGCTACTCAATTAGAACAATTTCAGTCTCTCGGACCTTGCAACTTGAGTCGCTTGTCGTGATCATTGTCACTACTCCAGCTGGCTCTTTTGAAATTGTGATAGGCAGCTCCTTTTTTCTAGCTTTGTTGTGATTTTCAAGTTGATTATTTTATACTATGATGAATTTCAGTACTTGAAAAAGTTGATAAATTATCGTGTTCTGGATCATGTTTAAATGATCATGACCATAATCTATTTCAATTCCTAACCTCATATTATTGAAAATACTCGATACTCGAGTCCCTTGGCGAACAGCATTCCAAGTTAATGAGCAACTGAGTCTCGAAGTCGCGGAGTCGCCGATACTGGAATCGCCTAGGCCAGTATCGCCAGTCTACTTATTTATATATTTATTGAGAATACATTGCATGAAAATAATAATCATAAAACTCGAAGAGGTTTACAGCTTACTCCACCTACTTGGAGACTATACTGAGTCTGGTATCGCCAAGTCTGACACCATCTGAAAGATCGCCGAGAAACTAAATCTCGAGTCGCTACGCGATTTGAGTCCCGCCAGTGCGACAGATTTGGGTCACGAGTCGCTTCGCGATTTGAGTCCCACTATTGTGAGAGTCTAACAGTGTGTACAGCCTTTATAGTAGCAGTAGCAATAGCAACGGCAACAGTGGTCATAATAATGAGTTTGGTGGATGGAATGTGTTGTGATGAGTGATGACTGACCGACAATGCAGTAGGTGGCCAGAGCGAGAAGGAAGAGCACAACGGAGGGGAGTAGTAGCCAACGCAGAGTCCTCCAGCCGGAGAGCAACCCCTCTCCACCCGCACCGCCCTTCTCCATCCTGTACATTGCACACACGCCCTGAAAATACAATCAAAAATGAAATATCAGTCAAATATAAATCTAAAGTAGAATACAATCAGAGAGATTCACAATGGTCTAAAATTCATATACAGAAGAACCCGAATTATGCGAACGTCAATTAACTCAATTTCTAAATCAGTTTCTATGGAATTGAACTCTATTCGCTTTGAGAGACGAAAAGCCTCAAAAAGTGTCTATTCAAGAATAATGGAATATCTTCTCCATCCCTCATTCGATTTTCAAATTAAAAAATAAGGTATTGTCCTAGTAAGATCGGACGATTGAAGCTCTACTTATAAGTAGATTCAGCAATAAATTAGATTAAGCGATTTTTGCAGGGAATGATGCACAGTTGAACCTCAAATTGGGGATATGGGAGATATGATGATGAGAGATGTAACAACAAAATGGTTTTAGGTGGGTTCTGACTAATCGGAAAGAGATTTTGAAGTTGAAACTGCCAGTAAATGGAGCTGGCTTCAAGTGATGATTATTGCTTGCTGAAGATAACATTCTAGGCAAGTGTGATAATATTTCCCTAAGAATAAATTTTTATGTATAATAAAATGAAATTTTGGATTTGAATTTGTTTTTGTTTTTATTGATTTGAGAATAGGTTCTCACGATTACAAAACTTTGAAAGCTTCATTGGAAATTAGATTTACACTCTCTGAAAAATACTTCAAATTTATTGGGAGTAAGCTTGAGGACAGGCTCACTTTGGATAAAAATTGGGAACACATTCCGCTAATAAAAAAGATGAAATTTAAGAAATATCGCTCTTTATACGCATTGTTTTCAAACCGTTAAGTATCACAATTTTTTTTCTCTGTCATGTAACCCGGCAGAGGTGTCAGATGTTCATGGAAAAACATTTACAATTTGAAAGAAGTCCTTTACATACATTATTATTTTCCTTAAACATCCATGTAGCATCCCACTATAGAGTCTATGTGTCGGGATTCACAATAAATGATCACTGTTCCAAGTAGCACAAAAAATCATTGCATGACATCTACTCTTCTGACATGAAAAAATCCCGAGAAAAGTACGAAGACCACACGCAAAGGTGTGTGAATATTATTAGGTGTCTGAGATTTCCTCTCCCTAATCTGCAAATATAGAATCATCTTTTTCCTCGGGGCTCATGGTAATTGGCACGGTAACACAGATATCAAGGCTTGGCAAAATATCTGTTGAGACCACCATTGTCATATGACAAATGTATGACATTGTTATAATGACAAACTACTCACTCCACGTTCCTTTTATTCATTTATATTGATACATTTCACAGTGTTAATTTAGAATGATATTCTATACCAATATATGGAATGTTAGAACTTAATAGTGGCCTATTAAAACAAGCAGCATTCTGCAGTGAAGATACGAAGAAGGATTTAGAGCTTAGCTTAGTTTCCTTTAAAATTTTCCAATGTCAGAGAAATCGTTTCATGCTTCCCACTCGTGTTTCTTTTTCAACTTCGTAGGCTATCATTTACTATATTATTTCTAAATCAAGTTTACATATATCATCACATCTCTCAGTAATCTTTCATCAACTTGATTTTCAGGAAGTGAATGAATACTTTTTGCAATCACTCATTTATTCACATGGAATAATTTCACAGTTTCTATTATCTTATGTAGACATATCAAGCTAGTATTTGTGAACCTATCTGACAAACAGGTTCACGATCCTTTTCGAAATGAGTACTGTACCTAGGAGAATGTATTCCCAATGCGTGCAAATATTGTTTACTCGGACTAGAATCAACGCTCATTTGCTTATTCTTTAGGACATAGAAAATTGCAGTAAATTGTATTTACTTTCAACATTCTCGTCGGCTGACATTTTGACGATTACGTCGATGAGAACAAACAAAACAATGCGGTTACAAAACGTCACGATCTTCCACTTATGTTGGCGGCTTTGATATGGGATGGGTTATTGAAGCCGGTCACAGTCATCTGCCTTGTTAGTCAGTGGAACCGAAAATGCTCACACCGTAAGACTTGACCAATATTCTTGGTCAGCATGACACAACAGTGAAGAATTCCTTCTCAAAAAATACGAGTATCATCTCAACAGTTTCTGAACCATGACTGAGTGGGTAATGATCGGATTCATTGATCCAGAAAATACATTAAAAAATGTTGCAAGGAGAACTAAGTGAATAATGGATAGACACTTTGATTCACAATAATGTTCTGATGAAAACTTGTCGCAAGGAGGATAGAAACAATTTTTCATAATCACAGTCTGAATCATATATCTTTAACCATTAATCAAATTGATCGATCTCAAGTTACAGTAAAATCTTCACAAAGAAATACTATTATGACTTTCACTAGAATCTTCACTTACAGCTAATATGAGATTGGGTAGGAAAGTTGGAAAGGATTGGGATAGTGTGTGAATGTTTGATCTGAATTGATCGAGAAATCTATGTTCTTATGAAGAGGATACGTATCCATTGGAATGTCTCTATCATGAATGACTCTATCAAATCTCTAAATTTTTGATCTGAGCATCGTATATATTCTGCATCGGATCTTGATTATACTTGTTACATTGTTTCTACCATTGAATGACGGTATTATTACATCAAGAAGTATTTATATTGATTGTGAGACATGTATTGTCAACTATAGTTTCAATTGTCATCAACGAATTCCTTGGCGGGGCTAAGACAATGAAATAATAACAATATCCAAGATATGAAAAAAGAACAAGAGGTATCTGCAAATCTAATTTTCATCCCGCAACATAATATGCGCATGTCACTGCACCGAATCATCTGAATGAATATAAGGATGAGACTGCTGTGAAAGAGATGTAACAATAATTTGGAACAGTCTTAATTAACTACGGTCAATTGAATTGTAAGATAAATAAGAGAATAAGATAAAAATAAGAGAATAAGATAAAAATAAGAGAATAAGATAAAAATAAAGACAATGGAGCTGCGACAAAACTCATTAAAATCAATTTGATTCTCTCTTTGAACTGAGTCTGTTACATAGTGGGATCGAAATTGATTTGCAGAGGGTTGGATGGAATCGTTCTTGACTAGAATAATATGACTATTATCAAAGCATCAGTTCGAATTGTGGAATTTATTCCATAATTGGGGTAACGGGGTGTAAGACTGACCACTGATTAGGAATGCATGTTCAAGCTTGAAAGTTCTTAATGAGAAAACACAATTGAAACTTTTCGGTTTTATGTTCTATCAATTTACTTCCAGTATTTCTCTTCTCAACTAGGTTGATAACATCGACATTGGCATCAAAAACCAATCAAAGCATACTCAATAGCAGTTACAATTCATTCACATGTATCAAACTGAACGTAAACAGACCTCAACTCCGTTATCTAGGATAATGAGTTTCTCTGAATTTAATAAGTAATCAAACCGAATCGATATCAATATAACAGAAATTATTAGGACTCAACTTGAAAACTCAGGAGAAAAATATTCAAGTATGATCTCCGTAGGGGAGAGTATGAATTATATGCATCACCACCCTCAGTGATTATTGAGGGAGGGGGAAGTTAGGGTGTGAATTCATCCACATTTCAAAGTTATATGATTATATAAGTTATAAGTTATATAACTAAGATTGATTTGGATATGAAGACGAAAAGCTTCTACATACACGGGAACTTGTGTCTAGTGTCTACTATATATTTCTAGTGTTTCTGTCTGTTCACTCACCTTCTAGAATATTTAGCACTCATTTTAGAGCAAATAATGCAAGTCACAGCTTATTTAAATTTGCAGTACTTTGGTGTTCATTGAGTTATTGCCATCAATTTGTACATTGATGTAACACCTCGAGCTTCATTAATTCTAGCATGGATGGTTATGAAGTTATGTTTTGTGAGACAAGATGACGTGCAATTTCGTTTTTTTCTGGAATTCCACAATAAAATCTTCCACACTGCTGCAACAAATCTTGCTGCAAGTAAGAACTCATCCTGAGCGAAAGGTTAATTATTGCAAAACACGCGACTCGACTTTAATGACCATTAGAGTTAGCAAATGACACAGGTAATTGACATCAATTACTCTGCCACGAAAAGGTGATAGAAACTCTCATTATCAATAAAACGGTTTATTATTTGGAATCGTAACTTCTGAAGAGAATCGACAAGACCATGATCTTTGTTTGGTATTTGGGACGAAACAGAATAGATTATTCTCAAATTGCAACTCAACGCTAGCTTCCATTATTATTGCATTTATCAACTCAGTACTCGGCATATTTCACTTCAGAGCGTGACAAAAATATTAGCTTTGCTAATGAAGTTTCCTTTCAGATTGCCACAAATTAATTGCTTTGTATATCGCTGTTGTAACTGATAACATTTCGTTATCACTGTTCGTCTTCCATCTCTGGCTATTGAGATTCTGATTTTCTTTCTTACATTAAAATTAATTTATCTGAGACTCGGCACCAAGAGACGACCTCCAACTGTATAGAAAAGCATATTGGTAGAGTAATCTTACTTGTGAAACAGTAATCTTACTTACTGTACAGTAATCGCGAATCACTCAGCTACTCCACTCATGATTTGGAATTGATTATTTACATTTTATCAGAGAGCATTTTCAACACAATTCATTCAGAGTTGATATCACCACCATTGCTTCGTTGTCAATCAAGAAATCTTCGACATTTAATCAGAATACTACAATCATTAATTTTGAGTGGGAATGATCTCCCATTCTGAAAGTTCCCATCCTGTCTGAACATTACTGAACCTATTCAAGACAGTTTCACATATCCAAAAAAATACAAATTTGTGTAATAATATTGAAAGTTTCAATTGACTGAATAGATCATATTCTACATGATTGGTGAACGAAACTTAAAGATTGGAGTCAGGAGAATTGTCTTGCAGTTTCATGTATTACAGGAAAGATGAAAATTACTAAAACATTCCAAAATTATGAATGAGAAAGTCTGTGGTTACTTTATGGAATTCTTCTCTTCTATTATCTGAGCTTGGAATGAATAGGAAGTCTCGATTAACAATTTTTCATCATCAATCAAAATTATGGCTCCTTGCTAGATAATAGATGATTCTTCAAGATGGCAGGTGACAGTAAAGTTAGCCATGATTGTGAAATTTAAAATGAAATGGATGCAGTTATGATGGTTTCCATCATGTTAATTTAACGACAGACACGAAATTGTGAAAAAAGAGAAGTGAGAGATTTGTAAAAAGATATTATTATGCTTGTGGATGCTGCACGATCGTCGAATTTGTCTTGAGCCTGATTGCGGTTTGAATTTCAATATTGCAATTGTTGTAAGTGCGATTCAGAGTCTGAGGTGGTAATTTCATTCAAGCGGAGAGTTTCAAAACAGTTTTCGCCAGTCAGAGCATGAATCATGAATGATGTATTATTATTATTAGTTTGTAGATGTTATATTATTTGTAGATGATTTATTTGTGTATAGATGATATATTATTAATTGATTAAGCGGAATTATTAATAAATGATAATAAATTATACTATAAAGTAAAGAGCTATCAGGATTCCACAACTTGCTTTATCGATGATCAATTTTTTAGGACAAATCTATTTATTTCTATCTATATATATAAAAGCGAAATGGCACTCACTCACTGACTGACTGACTGACTGACTCACTCACTCACTCACTCACTCACTCGCATAACTAAAAATCTACCGGACCAAAAACGTTCAAATTTGGTAGGTATGTTCAGTTGGCCCTTTAGAGGCGCACTAAGAAATCTTTTGGCAATATTTTAACTCTAAGGATTGTTTTTAAGGGTTTAAAGTTCGCCTTTTAGCATGTATATTCTTCTTCTCCCAATCTCTTAATTATAATTGAAATTTCCATATCATATGTTACTATAGAACTATAATCTAGATAGAGTACCTCTTTGAAACAGTTGTTAACTGGCAACTAAATTAATAATTTTGTCAGGTTGGCATTAAGTTGAGTTGACTTTGTTAGGTTGGCACCAAGTTGAAGATTTAAAAGCATTTATCGCGGAAAAATTGATTGGGCACTGCTACTTCAATCCTGGGAATATTATATTACTAGCCGTCAGGCTCGCTTCGCTCGCCATATCCGTTTAGCCAGACGTTTAGTCTGAACCCCTGATTGGATTGTCCTAACATGATAATAATGCAGGCGAGCGAAGCGAGCCTGCTAATCTCATTCTTGGACGATCCAGTCGGGGGTCCAGGGGGCGGAGCCCCCTGGCTAGACGGATATGGCGAGCGAAGCGAGCCTGACGGCTAGTAATAATATATTTTAGATGATTTAGAGAAAAGATCTAAGATTATTCTGATATAGATAGTTCTGAAATATTTTGGCTAAGATTGTGATGATTTCCTTTGCAGGATGTAGTGTATTATTCAAGACCAAGAGTTATATGATTAATGATAATAATTAAAGTAATATTTTGCCTCCAAATAACCCCTACAGCCAACCCATTCCACCACATGGCGCCAAGTCTCTGCTTGAATATGCTTGGGCTATTTTATGTGCAATAGGACGGCTATGTATATTGCAGCTGTCAAAAGTGATCAATTCCCCGTTTTTGCTATCATGAACGTCTTGCTGTTGCTGGAAACTGTAGAATGTGTCTGGTTGAAGTCGAAAAGTCACCAAAGGTAAAAAATCTTGTGTGGTACACTCACACAACTTTCCTTGCTCATATTTGAAACTACGATCAGACTTTTGTATATGTGTATAATATATAATTGTTTTCAGAGTACTTTTTCCTTTATGCAAATTGTGAAATTCGATTATTTTCTCTAGTCGTCATTTTTTTAAAGTCGTCAAAACAGCTGTTCTACAGATGAAATATCTCTACTATGTGTTCTTTTTATGAACTGCTCTACCTACCTACCTCATGCACGAGGAGGTTACAAAGTCCATTTCTCAAGGATGGGGTGGACCCCCCATTAGTTTCCCAGAAAGGAGACTCATGCCAGTTAATAGAGCTGATAAATAACTATACAGAGTATGAATTTGAAAAAAATCGGTCAAGTTATTTTGAGAAAATCGTGAAAAACATGTTTTTTTAGTAATTATCCGCCATTTTTCTCAAGTATATTACGGAGCTCCTGCAATTTTCTCAGGAATGAGACTCATGTCAGTTGATAGGGCTTATAAATAGCTATCCATGGTATGAATTTGAAGAAAATCGTTAGAGCCGTTTTCGAGAAAACCGTGAAAAACATGGTTTTTTAGTAATCATCCGCCATTTTTTCCGCCATTTTGAATTCAATTCTATTGAATTTCTTATCGTCAGATCCTCATGGTATAAGGACCTTAAGTTTAAAATTTCAAGTCAATCGGTTGATTAGGAATGGAGTTATCGTGTTCACAGACATACACACATACACACACACACACACACACACACACACACACACACACACACACACAGACACAGACCAACACCCAAAAATCATGTTTTTGGACTCAGGGGACCTTGAAACGTATAGAAAACTTGAAATTAGGGTACCTTAATTTTTTTTGGAAAGCAATACTTTCCTTACCTACTGTAGTAGGGCAAGGAAAGTAAAAATGCATCAATCATATTAAAAGTGTCAAATTTTCTCTGATTTGGCTTCTTTTAAAGATTTTATTCTATTTTTGAATAAATTGGAATGTTCAAAAAAGTCTATTGTATTGGCCAAAAGATTGCCTATAATCATGATACATCTTTAAAGAGGTGTTTTATAACTTTTCACATAGGTAAAATGTCAAAAAAACTTCGATCAATGTCAGTGGGGCTTATAACACCTTACAGTCAATATGAAACCACTCAGTTATATATTATTTGAAATAAGGAGTTATCAATTCTAATCCAATTATGAATAACAAGAAGTGAAGAGGGGCAATAGGCATGAATGAAAATGAATTTATCTATAAAGAATAAAAAAATGTTTTCTGTTGATGATTTCAATGCGAAAGCCATGCATGAAGAATCAAGTTTATCTCTGGAGAAGAGAAAAAATGGCTACAGGACTTGTATTGATGGTAATGAGATTTGTATTTATTGATTGAACATACCCAATTCCCTTTAGCACCAAGGACCACCAGCTATCAACACCCACGATATCACGATTATCAGGTTGTCCACCAATATATCAGACTTGATTATAATAAAAGCGACAATTAATCGAAAGCGATTTCGAACTATAATCCTATTAAAGATACATGCGAACAGTGTTCGCTTTGCATTTAATAACGTACGACCTCTCGTTACGGTATGCTTAATGAGTTTCGTTGACCTTTGTTCGGCTGTGGCAATCTACAGGACCATCGTAATATATTGTAATGGAAAATACAAATACAATCACTATCACGTGTTCGGATTGAATTCAGCCCGTCTCATAAATATTCGCCTAACAAAAGTGCAAAAGTTCGATACATACAGTATTCATTATTGTAAGAATGATTATTGTTTAGCAAAGAGATCTTCGTAAGTTAGTAGTTGACCCTACGAAATTGTAAGTTTGGGCGTGATTACCTTGGACTATAAATAGAGAGAGCCGAGTGCTCTCAGCTGACTGTTTCACACGTGAAGAATGGACGGACGGACATGGTGATGAGAGAGAAGCATCGAACGAGAGGAAGAGTTGATCACGATCAGCAAACTGTATTTTCGCATGGTTCGGTTCAGTGGATCGTGGCTGGACTGGCTAGCTGGCAAATAATACACAATCGATACATCGCAAGGAATAAGGACGCCTCGTGAAGGTTCGAAGATAGGTTAGAGATGTCTCGCGGCTGATCGCTCTCTTCAATGAGACCTCTTGAGCTTCGAGTTCATTCATCTGGTCATATTGTTTTACATAGAAAGAGAGGCAACTATTTGAATTGAAGTTGCATAGAAGAAGAGGAACGATCCAGAGAAGGTGAAAGTGAAAGAGACCAGCAGAGAAAACTTCGATGATTCTCCAATCGATGAATCTTCCGAGCACAAATGGATGCGATCGCGTTGAACAATATAAATTATTATGGCTTACACAAGAATGCTTGCTATTTGCATAAGGCTCCACAAACATTCTGCACGCTTATTATTTGAGTAATCTCT
This sequence comes from Nilaparvata lugens, assembly GCF_014356525.2. Lineage (NCBI taxonomy): Eukaryota > Metazoa > Arthropoda > Insecta > Hemiptera > Delphacidae > Nilaparvata > Nilaparvata lugens. The sequence goes on from NC_052504.1 coordinate 33,121,592, forward strand.
ATTATTCATGAATATTACTGAACTGTAAAAACTCAAAGCATAACATTTCTGAGAAGATTCAATTCAATTCAATTCAATTCGTTTATTTCCACTTGGCATACAATACATGTACATATTTATATTTGATATTCAACAAAATAAGAATCACAATTTTACATAAACAGTAGAAAGAACATATTGATTGAATGGAATTCCCCCAGTAAGACTATGCGTCTGAGATTGGGGGACAGTTCCTGCAAGCAGTATTATTCACTAAGTAGTTATAATTATGGTATTATATTTACTATAAATTACAATATGTGTAATTAAAATTACACAACTAAGATTCAGATAACATTAGGTGAATTATAATTAACATAATATAGTGTTGGGTGTAGCTTGATATCTAGAGTGGGAGAGCAAGAGGACCCAAAAACCGGAGGTAATTTATTGTTTTATAAGCCTCTATTATGTTTTGAAACTCTAAATACTTGAACGTAAGGTATGAGTGTATAAATGAATTTAGCATTTCGAAATATTAATGTATAAAGTTATTCCCCAATGCATTTACTCTTGCCAGGTGTAAGGTGAGTGAATTAGCCTCTCAGCTCCAATCCAGCCTATGCTGAAGAGCCATTTCATCAACGAGCTTTTAAAAATCACATTGCTGCTGCTCTCGGCCTCCCTCACAATATCTGGAACATTCCTGTATAAAATCTGAGCTAAATAGTATGGTGATTTGAGTTCAGTTCCGTGTATCAATCTAGGTATATAATATCCATGGTTGTTCCTATGTCGTGTTTGATAATTATGTTCGATATTGATGAATAGATCTGCTTTATGTTTCCTAATATAACTGAGTAATGTTTTGATGTATAGTTGTCTGATGTTGAGCACAGGGAAGTCCGAGAACAGCAGCGCTGTGGGGTATCTTGATTCCTTTTTCAAAATTGTTTTTAAAATTGTTCTCTGGGTGACAGCAAGAGGTTCAAGACCTGCAGATGACACTCCCCCCCAAACAATAATGCCATACTCCAATACTGACTGTGCATAGGCATGATAGATCCTCCTGCACAGTCTGATATTCAGCACATGGCTCAATTGGGAAAACCTATACAACAATCTTCTCAGTCTCTGTTTTAAACACTGAATATGAGGAACCCAACTCAGACGATAATCAAACATGACCCCAAGATACTTATACTGGTCCACTCTATTAATAGATCCACAAGTGCAGGTTGATGATCCTATATTTCTACAGGAGTGCATCTTGATTTGCCTTGAGCCTGGGTCTGGTTGATTCCTGGTCACAATGGGCATATATTTGGTTTTGCTCAAGTTAACTGATAGACTATTGTGGTCAAACCAATTTTTAATTTAGATGCGCCTTTTTTATTGCATGCTAGAGAGAAAAATTACAGACAAATAAGACTTGTTGAAAAAACAATAGCTATGATCAATTCTATGAAAAATAATTATTCATTGTTGTTTGTTGCATGGATACGTCAAGCAAACAACTGCCCTAATCTCGAGTGTGGAAAGACATGAATTTCTATTTCTTGGAGATTTCATGGCATTACAGTACCGTACCTACTCTGTTAGCTGTTTGTTTTGTGCGAGACAGCTGCCTAACTTATTCATCGAGAATCCAGTTATGGTTATTTGTCACTTTTTATGTATTTGTTTTTCCATTTACAGATTGAACAATCCAAAGCAGGTTAATTTGAAATCCAGATTGTATTCTAGGTGTCAGTTAGGTTCCACTTGACAACAAAAAGGACAGATTTACAATTTTTTCACTCAGTGACTGCGATGTAAATCATGAACACTGTAGCAACAGTACATTTTTGAGAGAAGATGAAGGATCCGAATAATTGAATGGCTTACAGTTTTCTCTCATGAATGAAAATTGAATTCAACAAAGCACAAGATGTAGCTAATAGGGGATAGATAGATAGCATTATTCCTCTATGACAATATTGAATAATGAGTGATTCACATGATAATATTTCAAGGTGAAATTCCAAGCTGTATGAAAATACTCGCTCACACTGCCAATATTTTATATCTTGCTTGCACTTCTCTGCTAGAACTGGTATGACCTCCTTCACCGTAATAAAGTTGAAGAATTCAATCGAGAAGATTGAGATGACTTTAATTATTATTGAACAAAAATGGAATGATGATGCTTTGACCTCAGAATAATATGATTATAGTCTGTGTGCCTGAGTAGGCCTAGGCCGTGAAGGAGAGATACCGTATACATTGATGTAGCGGCAACATTATAGCTGTTCTGCTGCAAGGCCCATCCACGGTACTCGATTATGCTATCTTTATCGTATTAACAGGTTTGCAACGTAAAACGTGACAAGCTCACGGAGCTAAATGACGCTAAATTCAGTCAAATTGTCAGCATTAGTTGAATTGGAAGCATTGATGCTATTTAAAAGGAATACTGACAAATCAAAGTGAATCGCACTATAGACGAGTTAGTTGTTCTTACAAACGAAATTCAAAGCATTATGAACAGTAATCGACTGTAACCTTGGAAGAAGCTGTCTTTTTCGAAGTCTTCATCTCGTCTAATGAAGATTGGACTAGACTACAGTACAACAGTACGCATTGCAGACTATACCCTGATTGTAATGTCATTCATTCATTTAGAAGAAGGTATACAATATTCATCCCATGTATCTCACACAATTCTTCGTTGTAGCATATTTTTGATGTATTGTGAGATGATATTGTTGGTAGGAAATGCAGAGATTCTTGATTTTTCAATTATCTGTGTGTTGGATTCTAATTCGACAGAACATACCGGTACCTAAATGGTTTTATATGAACACCTTGTGCCGTAAGCTAATTTTATAAATAAATAATAGTATAAACTATTGGGTTCAAGATACTGAAATACAAGTCTTCCAGTATTTTGTAATGTGAGAGTTTTAGATAGATCTGAAACATTTTCCAATAAGTTCTGGGTACAGTACTAGAGAGAGAGAGTACAGTAAGAGACATTCAAGAGAGCTTCAGTATACTATATAACTATAGGTATAACTTGTTATATATAGTTACTGTAGTTCTAAGTACCTTAAAAATTGAAAAAAGGATAAGAATAAGAAGAAAAAATAGAAGTAAGGTATAGAAATTAAAACGTTCTAACCGAAAAACGAATCAGAGGGTGAACTGAGAGTTTTAGAGAGATCTGTAACATTTTCTTATACGTTCTGGGTACTTTCAAGATTGAAAACGAAAAGAAGAAGAAAACATAAATGTAGGTTCAGAAATTGAAACGCTCTAACCGGAAAACAAATCAATGAGGGTGAATTACTCGAAAGATGTACTACCTCATTTTGGTAACTCGTATTTGGTAAGAGATCATTGAAGATAATGATATAGAGAATGATGACACTGTTGTATTGGGCTAATAGAGCTGTTGCCGCCAAAGAAGTCAACCAGTGTAATTACACATGGGAAACTTTCGAAGCATGCTAACAAGATTAATGATCAACACAGAAGTATTTGACGAGCAGTTAATTTGAATAGAAGATTGATTGCCTTCAAATGAGCATGAAATAAGGTCAGTGCACAATAACATGGAGCTACTGTGGTTGATACTGAATCCGATCTCTCGGATTTCCTCAATGAGACTAAGAGCTGAGAGATCCATTACTAGTGAACCAATTAATAGATTGGGATTCCCAAAGGTTGTACGATGAGGCCAAGGCTTTTCACATCTTCGAAATTCCATGTGTTGGGTTACTTGATTTCAGTAGAATGGGTAAACTTATAAACTAGTTCAAATTTGTGTTTCAGTCTAGAAATGTCATGCAAAAGAGGATGTTTACCTTGCAGATATACTCTTCTCGGTTCTCTGGATTCTATTTTGTCCAAGTTCTAAGATCTAGATCAATAGAATGAACCTATACTTCCTATACTCTGCATTCCATACTCTCTGATCGAGATAAATACTGCTTATGCAAACAAAATAATATTATTCTATGAATAACAAAACATCACCATAATCATTGATTAAACCCCTGTATTTATTAATTCATGAAAATATAAATATATCATTAATAATTAGATGCATTATAATTGAACAAGTACCTAACCATCTATATCTAATCCATATAAAAAACCCAACAATATTTGAAGTTCAATCCCGATTTTCGATAATATTTCAGTAGGCCTACATACAGTATACACAATGATGTGAGATAGTGCCTGGACTACAACTACGATACAAATTATAAAGAATGTTAAAAATAATTCCGTATTTTCTCTAACAGAGTTCAATAATTTAAACAATTTACAGAGAGCCATTTTATAGTATTCTTGATGGTTGAAGTCTTATATTATATTGCTATAAATTAATATTCCAGCCACGGATTTGTTTTCCATGCCGATTAACATTTTTCTGCTTGTACGGCCACAAGGGATCATTTGAAGTTCACTTCTCGGATTTTGCCCTTAATTCCGCACGGTAGTGGTTCTTCATTTGGTCAGATATCTCAATCTCTCAGCTTCGGATATCATCGATTAACATTATTTCATATCGCTTTCTCACTCCTGAAGGGGTGATTTCGTTACGGGCAGACGACATAATCGACTTTAAATTAACATTGGTTCTTAAGGGAGTGTTCACACGTCGACAGAAAGTTGAACAGAAAAAATATCGTTCATTTTGCCGTTTTTTAAGACCTATCAACACAATACTAATATGTTTCGACCGATCACTGCTCGTGAACCGTTTTGAAAAAAAACCTGCCGTGGTGAACAGACGGCTAAGTTACATACGTATATGAGTATCCCTAGCACAAAATGTAGAGTTCATTCTGTTGTGGAGAGTTGATATAGCTCGATAATTATTTATCTGAATTGATCGTGAGAGATCTCGAAAATACAATGAATAGCCAGGCTGTGGTGTACCGTATGCGGTGTGGTGGATGAGTGGTTAGGTTGACCTGTGGCAGCGTCCCGACTCCCCCGAGGCCTGTCCCTGACATTCTGCACAGTCGTGATCATCTTCTACCCATCCTCCGCCGCCGCACCTCGAGTGAAAGGCGTCTCACTGGCCGCTAGTCACCAGTCAAATTCACTTCAAACTGTCAGAATTGGGTGAATGGGAAGCATTGATGCTATATACCGTATCAGTAATATGTACATTTTGAACAGGGTAAGTTATCTCACTATGTATCATTTTGCAGACAAACGCTAACCGAAAAACGGTCTGCACTGATCGCGAATGAGTCATACGTCGCCATCATGCATTAGTCTTCGTGGTCATCTTCAAGGTTCATGGAAGATTAGTTTCCATGGGGAAACTGGGATGTAGCCTATCAATGCTACTTCATTGTAGAACACATCAGTGAAATTATGTGGAAGCCTGATAGCATAGCTAATAATAGCCTAGTTTCAGTTTTGGAATTTACATGTTCCAGTTTACTTGAATACAACAATTTTTATTGATTTATTCATCCATATACAATACTATAATAACTATAAAGAAAAATAAAAATCTCAGTACCCTTTTTGAAATATTTTATCACAATTTATGTTTAGGACATTTATGCCATTTTCAAGTTATAACTTGATTCTAGGCTACTATAAGCTATGCTATCAGGCTTCCACATAATTTCACTGATGTGTTCTACAATGAAGTAGCATTGATAGGCTACATCCCAGTTTCCTCATGGAAACTAATCTTCCATGAAAACTTTTAGTTATAACTTGAAAATTGCATAAATGTCCGAAACATGTTGTGATAAAATATTTCAAAAAGGGTACTGAGATTTTTATTTTTCTTTATATTTATATTACAAGTAGCCCTACAGAAAACAGACTATAATAACTAGTATATACAATACTAACATACAATCCATGTAAAACAACAGGCATTCGCCCAAAACTGCTTTGAACCTTAATTTGAAAGAGACAGTCTAGAAGTATGATTGTAGAGAATAGGGGTAGATGAGAGCCCATTTGCCTGCCAGACGCTGCCATGGAACGCCACTAAATTTTATAGAGCACAAGTCCCTTTTTGTTAAATTGTACGTTTGAACGATTTAAAGTTTGAATTCATTAATTAATTTTTTATAAGACTTAGTGATGCTATATTAAAGCGTAAGTCACTTAAATATTTATTTATTCCCTTGGAGAAGACGACTTCGGCCACCAGAAAATCCAGGACGATAGGAAATTCGGATCGCCACCATCATCTTGGGAATTTTCAGCACGTGAGTGAAGATTATCGAAATATACGAATTTGGGGCGCCCTCAGTGCTTCGAGTGAGACAAAAATATAAAAAGCTAGCTCGTCGAAAGGTTATAAATATTGAAATTATTATAAAACCTGCACAAGTCTTAGAAAGTACAAAAAACATATTTTATTAGTTATGAATTATATCAAATATATATGTCTAAGGATGCACAAATTGAAGAAATATTTTAAATTTAATGTTGTAACATAAATATGCTCACTCAATCATTGATTTATTAGCAAATTATAAACATATAAATGTAGCTCATGTTCACTGGATAAATTAATTTATCTAATTCCACCAGAGGCCGAACCTTAAGCCCTGAGAAATATACTAAGAGATATACGGATTATTATATTTGAGATTAATAATTTATCAATTAATTATTTTTATTATTTTGGAGAGGAGATATATTTGAGATTTTTGTCGACAAGCAGCAGCAAGTCGATATCTGAGCTGCATAAAATAAATGCATATGATTAATGATTCTAAAAGCACATGGTAACGTTTCGTGCTAAAAAACTAGTGAGCTAATCTGTGATACTTTCTTTTTGATATATATAATTTGTTCTTATTTTTATTGTTTTTTTCTTGTTGCTCTATATATTTCTATATTTATTTATTCGTTGATATTTTTGTGTAATATACGTATCAATTTTTTATGGTGTATCCTTTATTTGTTTCCCCATTCCCATGCATGACCAATCTCATTTTTATTTATTGAGTTACCAGTATTGAAGTATTAATAAGATTACCATCCGACTATATTCTTCACCGAATAAGTTGGTTAAGACGGCGATATACAGCCTTGATAGTAAAATCTTTGGAAATAATACGTTCCAGAGGCTTATATAAATTATCCAATATCATTAAATTCGACCAGAAGAGTCTCAAATTTATAGTATTAAGTTGTAACCGTGCAAATTCTCGCATCTATACTTGCGAATTTCTACAAGTCAGTCACAGAAATTGTGAACTGTTAGAGCAGCCGACGCCAGTAACCGGCAAGAGCAGAGAATTGCGGGAGCTCCTGGGCGAGCCAATAAGAATTTGGTATAGTTTAAATTCTAAGAACCACAACAAAGGTTATATAATTTTTTACTCATGCTCTATCGACTGCAGCCAAGCAGGGCAACCCGTTATTGAAAGAAATAACGTGACAATATTTATATTTATTTATTCCCCAAAAATAAGTACAATACAATGTATATACAAAATTAAACCACGCAATACACCCAAAACGGCTTACATTAAAATACATAATTAATGAGTAAAATTCAATCTTGGTAACTAAAATGTATCAACTACAATGATTCAACACTGGTCAATGATCATAATTCAAAATGAGTTGAGAATTCTACAATTTTATTTGATATTGATTCTATGAAGGTATGAATAATTAAAATAAGTGAGTAAATAAATTATCGTATTATTGAGTAACTACTCGTATCAACACGATTAAAATTGTATTACGATTAACTTTAGATAATAATTTGGTGATTCGAAAGTATTTTCATAATTTACAAAAATATCGAATGGCCTGACTGGCTCAGGTCTGGTGTCAGAGTTTACAGGTAGTAAAACTAATCAATTTCATGGTTTCTGACATGACTCACAAAAAACTTTCTTCATACTCAAGAGAATAACATTCCATCTTGTTATCATTTTCAAAATTGATTATAAGTGTGAACATAATTTGCTTCAACGTGAGATATACGTTTTACAGAGATATAGGTTACTGAACATTCTATTTCGAGATTGGCTTGATCAAACTCGGAACACTTTGAGAAATATTAAAGCTGCTTGGAGCGATAATAATGCTTTATTAATTGAATTATTTCCTTCTTTTAATGTGTAAAGTAATATTCAGTGCATTCAACTTCGAGCTAATTCTACGAAACGTACTAGACACACGGTAAGAAGCACATGAGCTCTTTGCCTCTACAATAACCCTCGGGGTCATCATAAATAATGTTGGACCGTATAAGCTTCTCCATTGGCAAATAATGTATTTATTTTGCTAGGAAGCAGTTATCGTAGTTGGCTTGCAAGTGAAGTTAGCTCTAGCTTTGGCTTTGGCAAACAACCACTACCGGCTTTCTGCACGCAATCATCGAACAAAAGCTGTCGACGTGTAAATAATGGGACTGCCTTTGTGCGGTCAGCTTCCATCTTATTGTAGTGTAATAGATTTTATAATTTATTACGATCACATATACAACGCCGATCCAACATTAAGATTTCTCTCCGCCTCTATTAACTTTAATTATAAGTTCCACAATTAATCGATTTATTGTTCGGCTCTTGCATAGCTATTGAAGCTGATGATCTTTTCGAGAGTTAATTAAGTCGCAGCTGCCAAAGTCGGACTTGCCTTTTCCGCGACCGCCGCGGCCAGAGCCAGAGTTCACTGAGAGGTGAACGCTGAGAAGAGCTTGTTGGAATTGGTGGCTAGAAAGCGTTATTGATTACTGCAGTTTAGATCTTTATGCTACCGGACCTACTCAACAGGAGAGATCTTTTGAATTGCTAAATAATTTTTTGCATACATGTGTACATAAACTCGTATGTAAACCTGGTATGTAGTTTCCTATTCCAACAGTTGTAGCTACACATCTGAATATTATTCATTTGGGAGAGCGTCGGAAACGGATTCCGCGTTGAGAAATCCTGTAAATACACATTGTCCCGTATCTCATTCCAAAGAAGAGTATTGCTTATTGGAATAACTCATGTAATTTCTATTAAGATAGGTCCGGGATGTACATTATTGTGATTATTATGGTTATGAATTAAACTTCTCTAATCATTGGCCCGGAATTCTTATTGTTGAAAAAACAAAGTTGACTGGAGATTCCACATGTTCCTTCAAATTGACTTGTTAGAATTCCATTTTTGTAATGGCTTGATCTGGATAGTCAGATTTTCCAGGAAAATTGAGTAACAATGCTACACTTACAAACATTCAATTGATTTCAATGTATCTCAATTCTAAAAGAATTGAACATAATATGGGTTCACCTTTATAGGTATAATACCTTATAGTAAGGTATACTTTCAAACCTTTCTCTCAATCTGAAATAATTCACCAAAAAATATCTCGCAATTTTCAAAATTTGAGTACTTTGTTCTCAGTCTTTACAGTCATAAATCATATTTTGTATTTTCATATGAGATTGGCAATCACTTAAATTCAATAAATTTGTTTTTAAATGTGTCTGTGACAGAATACGTTTAATTACAAGTACAATACAGGCTAAAGCTATGGGATTCCAATTTCTTCAATGATTATTATTTGAGATGTCTCAATTATTCAATTATCATTATTAAATTGAATTGGATTATCGAATAACCATTCATTATTATCCAGAGTAACATATTTTAGAGAAGCAGCTCTTATGAAGCTCAGTGACATCATACATTGTAGCAACTTGAGTGAAGATGAAATTGGAGCAGACTTTCATTCGTTTTTCGTTTTGATCAATAAGAATATCACGTTATATATTTGAAACTTCTAAATTCCCTGGAATAACAACTCTAAATCCGCTGTGATTAGTCTCTAATTGGATTGTTGTAGTTATGAAAAGATACGTTTTCACAGAGTTAGTTGGTGGTTTGTCACGAAGAGTAGCATATTGCCTCAGAATATGAAGAAAAAACATATGAGATGGAGAAACTGTGTTCTTTATCACCTTTGCGACGTCTGCAGACTGGATGAGGATTCCTCGACGAAAAGGAAGAAACAACATAATTTGTGTTGTAAGTGTCGGTTGGTTGTGCAAAGCGCTTCAGGAATTCAGTTCATTCAGTTAAGAATGTTCATTTTGAAATAAATCAGCTTTTATAATCTGTTGAAAGATGTTTCAAAATCCAGCCAAATATATGATATAAATTTGTTAAACTTGTCCAATTGGACACCTCTTTAGAGTTATAAATTGATGAACGAAGATTCTCGCATTTCTTCACTTCATTCATCAGTTTTCAACATCTTCCTCTTCGAGTTTCAAGTTGGGCAGGCTAGATGTGATTCTAATTTAAAAAGTGAAAACAGAAAATGTCAAGCTGTGCCGTCTCTGCAGTTTCGTCTGTGATTATGAATGATAATGATCTAGGCCTACTAATCAATGCTAATAATTTGTCAGGATTACTCTAGCTATTAGAATATGCTAGGAAATGAGACATTTTGAAATTTTGTAACGTTCCCTAAAAATAATCATAAAACCAGTAAAATTGTACTAATGGAATAGCATGTATCCATTATGCCATTTATGTTCCTATAGTCACAATTCCCAAAAAACCTACTCACTTTCAAATATGGCGTCGGGAAGATGTGCTCACATCAGACGTTCACAGCCAGTAAAGGGTGGTGCAAAAAGGGGAATAAAACTGGATAAATTAATTTCATTATCCTACAGTTTAAATTTTAAAATATTGGCTCATTACTTTTTAAGATGTGGTGTCATTCGATTTTTGCAGCCTGTTATGGAAACTCTGGAATAAAAGTGTTGCTAATCTTGGAGAATGGCAATGATTTTGTTTTAAACGTTCTCTCTTTGTTCATGTATTGTTGTATGTACTGTGCATCTTGTATCCCCCAAGAATACGTTCATGAAGACCAATGTGATCATGCCTTCTAAATATTCTCTGTACGGCAGATTTATCAAATTTTTTCATAAAATTCTCTCACCGTTATTGCAAGATCCAAACCATTTCAATGGCCCTTGATTACTATAATAATTGATTATTATATTGATTAATATTGATTATTATAAATGGCAATGTGTTCATATAAGTTGTGCAAAATTTCGAACATCTACCGACAATACAGAGCTGCGAACTGTAACATAAAAAACGTATTGTTTCCCTGCTCGACTTCATACTCCATATCAATCAATCTTCCAATCCGATGAAATATGCTGTTCATCAAATTTACACGATTATTAATCATAAATTTGCACTCTCATGCAATCAGTATCAAAAATCAGTATCATCCAATTAGTATCAAAAGGTATTAACCAAGGGCATAAATTCACATTGATATTTCTATATTCAGTTGATAAATTTTTTTCGAAACTTCTATTTATCAAAATTTGCGAAAAATACAGTTTTGGAATATGTCTGTTGTTGCCTTCTCCCAATCATATTAATTGGTTGCAATAATGATTTGCGATTGTCAATGCAATCAATCTATATATATATATAAAAGCGAAATGGCACTCACTGATGACTGACTGACTAACTCACTCACTCACTCACTCGCGGAACTTAAAATCTACCGGACCAAAAACGTTCAAATTTGGTAGGTATGTTCAGTTGGCCCTTTAGAGGCGCACTAAGAACGGATTTGGGAAAATTTCCAAAGATACGCCCAAAATATGCATTTTTCCAGCTTTTTTTAGCGCTTTCTCAGCTTTATCGAGAACAAATGAACAGAAAATGTTCAAATTTAGTTCCGAAGCTCAGATAGGGTGCAATAATGTTGTGTTAGAAGGAATTTGCAATAACGTCAAAGATACGCCCAAAATTAGCGTTTTTCCAGCCTTTTTTTTTTTTTTGCTTTTTCTCAGATTTATCGAGTACAAATGAACAAAAATAGTTTAAATTTAGTACAGAAGCTAAGCTAGGGTGTAATAATGTTGTGTTAGAAGGAATTTGAAATAACGCCAAAGATACGCCCAAAATTAGCGTTTTTTGCGTTTTCTCAGTTCTTTCATCAAGTAATAGACAGAAAATGTCCAAATTTTAGACAGAGGTTTAGGTAGGGTCTAAAAATGTTGTGATGAGGTGACTTTAATATTTCATCAAAGATACGCCCAAAATCAGCGTTTTTCTCAGCTTTTCTGCGTTTTCTCAGTACATTGGCTTTCTCGTGGAATGAAGCATGCTCAAATGAAAAATGCAGGCAAGCGAAGCGAGCCCGCTGATCTCACTTCTGGACGACCCAGTCGCGGGACGGATATGGCGAGCGAAGCGAGCCTGACGGCTAGTAAATAAATGAAGATGACAATAACGTATTCACAGAAGAAGGGCCTTTCACACAGTGGAAGCTCTAATTGAATTGTATCAGCTGGTGACTTCAAAATGAGCCACATTATAACAAACGAAACTTGATATGGTTTCAAGTGGTATATAGGAAGTCCTTCTTTTAATCCAGTGTAAAATGAATTTCCGTTTAATCTGGCGCTGTGCAAACGGCACTTAGGCCGTGATATTTCGATTCGGCAGTGATTTTTAAAAGTCTCCTACTAATAATTTCGGTAATTATTATTTATTCCAAGAGTAGGTTTTAGTGAGCAGAATGGGTTTGAGATTAGGCCTAACGTTCCACTCACGTTCATTTACAATGTACTGCATTATTCCTAATCCATGAATGACTGAGGTCTGAGGATCTACAATAATACGTAATTCACAAACATTTTTATTCTATTTTTTTCAAAGAGTGGAAAAGAAAGTGAAACTTTCCCTACACCTGAGCCTGCACTCAGTTAATACTATGATTGAAGTTTGAAAAAATGAAAATGAAAAAATCAAATCGGCCTAGATGAGTGAATTGTTATGAAAAATCTCTCGGCGTACTCTGAAATACGAAAGCCTTGTGTGAACGGAACTGTAGTTCTCAAACTTACATTGAATGGGAATAAAATCGTAAGTTCAGTATAACATTTTCCATAATATATGCATGAATCTTTTCACGAGAAAGAACTTTTGCGGAAATTGAACGATCGACTCGAAATTATTTCAGTTAGAAGATTTGATTCAAATGCCCAAACCTATCTTCTGGAGATCTATGGTTTTTAGCCATCTGTGGGACCACTAGAACGCATTTCTACTAAACTCGATATTACATTTGTGTCGGTACAAGAATTTCGGTTGAAGAATCAATTTTTTTACAGATGAATACACGGTTTAAGAGAATCAGATATACCATACATAAGCTCAATCCCACCTATTAATAATAACATTGATGTTTTTCTCACAGTGCGTCAGCTAGCTTCTGTTACATACTGCGATCTTTACAGCGCACGATTGAAAGGTGAACAGGTTCGCATGCATCAATTTCAAAATCCACCAACAATAATGAACATCCAAATTTCTGCTTCTTGCGTGAACTTTAATCTTCAATTTTTTAATAAGGACTAAAGCAATCTTCTACAGGGAAGATGATGTCTAATAATGATTGCGAATACATTATAAGCGTTCCAAACTCTCAATCGGAATCATTCGTTCTCGTTTACAAGCATCAATCTTGACGTGATTTACAAGCTAATAGCAGGTTATATTCATATTTCTCCAAATTGTTTCCAAAACAACTCTGTCAACACAGAAATATATTCTCCTCAATACATTTGCTTGAGAAGCACATTATTTATTAAGTAATTTGAGCTCTGAATGGATCAATATTCCACTAATCACAACCATTCTTTTAGTCCCAAATTTATTTCAAATTTGATCATCTTGACAATCTCAACAAGTTATGGAATATGAATTATTTGATTAAGTAGGGCCATTTACACTTCAGAATAATATTAGACATATTATTCAAGGAGGAATACTAAAAAACGTTTTTCAATGAAATTATTCGAAATAAAATTTGATTGATTATAATTATACAATCGTCTTGGATGTTGAGATTATTTCAAATATGGATGAGAAAACATACTCGATCAACAACTTGAGAATATAATAAAGAGGATTACAGTGAAAAATAAAGGCAAACTATAAATATATTTCTACTAAGGAAGATGCTCACAAGAGCTTGTGTGCTGGTAGGAAATTAGGGTTGGGAGCTCACCTCAGCCTGTCACCCCTCCAACTGGATTACCGAGAGCACGTCAGATATCTCAACAATAAGATATTATACTGTAGGGTCAATTAATTGTTCTCAGACGAAGAAATAATACAGAAAATAGTGTTGAAAATAGCAGAAACGTGTTGACAGATAGTAGTGGGGAATTATGTAAATGTACATTTTTAATAGATGGATGCACTCACAAAGTGGATTTGATATGTCGTTTGCCGACTCTTGAAATCTGATTGCATAATATGAATAGCTTAAATATAATGGCAGTGGACGGAAAAGTATCAAGGATCAGTCTTCGTTCAGAATGAAAATTTGTCACCACATCATAGAAGGGATTTTTTATCGTACCAAGCTCGACTGTGATCACGGTCACGATTATTAATTTTGTGAACAGGGATGCTGGAGAAGCTGAACAGCATGAAGAAGCATTATTCTCCTTGCCTTTCATAGTTCAGTCAGCAGCAATTACTAATGCTCGTTATTCTCAGCCTTCGAAAATTGGTGACGTGTATGCGATAAGGCTCTTCTAGTGAGAACACTTCGATCAGCGTAAATTCCAATCGTATACTCTTCGGCGTATATATTATTATTGTGTTGCGTCCTTCGTATTGTAATTGATGCGCCTTCGCCTACTCAGTGACTGAGAGGAAAGCAAAAGTCAAACTCAAATCGGTGGGGGTAGGGGGATAGCGAAAACAAATTACCAACCACATAATAGATAGATATCGACACACAGGCTTAAAGTTGAGCCTCGGGGAAAGGTCAATGCCGTAAACCTCTTGGGGAGGAAAAGCCGAGTGAGTAGCAGCACAGGCAGCAGACAACTGTACTTTGTCTTGAATTCTCCAGTTTTATGACGCGACTGCTAGCTCCAAGATGAGCTATCGAAGCATAGTAACCTGTTGCATTATCGACCCACCTATCACAAATTATACTTTAATAGTTCAGCTTCACCCGCTGATTATGCACGGATAGGACGGTGGCAGTTATCTCAGAAATAACAGCGATATCTTACTGTAGTTAGCAATATTTACGGGTGAATGTACAAGTACGAGAGTATTGTAATAATTTTGATGCCTGTGGAACTGCTAGGCAAGTTTTTCAGTTGATTTCTATGAGTTACCTTTTGGCATGCCAAGATATCGGTAAGCTTAACATTCAAAATTGTTACACACTACTTCCGTTTGCTATAAGGAACGCAAATCAATGATAACGGATTGGAATTTCCAATGTATGAGGATAAAAAGTTTTACATCACTACTTTTGCTCCATTCACCTTGTCTTTCTCCTCTGCATGTGTAGTGGGTGGAAAATAAAATAGAGTACCAATAACTTATTTAACCAGTAAGTTCACTCACAGTTCTTTAGTGGAAATCGATGTAAGATATTGACTAAATCATAGAACTTATTGGTGTAAGGATCGACTTATATGATTCAGTACATAGATCACCACTCATAATCCATGGTTTTCCCCATATAAAATCAAAAATATTACCTTTCACAGCAAATCTGAATAACATTTCGGATAGTCTCAGTGAAGTTGTTTGAATGTTTCTTTTCGAACATGAGAAACAACCTGAGTTTGTATACAAAGAGAAGCTATTTGTAAAGAAGTAGACATTACAGTTGAAGATGCTGCTGATGCTAATGATCGTGATTTAACCGCAGTTCGTTTCGTGATGATGTTTATCGTCCGGTAGCTGACTATCAATGGATGCTAACATACAATTAAATGTCAATGCCATATAATAAGATGATGTCCATTTCCAAACAGCCTGCTGATGTTATACACCAACCATAGAATCCTAAACGCCGTTTTAGCTTTCCAATGCCTTAATTGATTGCTAGTTACATAGTGAGTGACGTTTTGCAACTACCAAGGAATAACAAGGGTTTAGTTTGTGAAACATCAAAGAAGCTAAATGATCTCAGCAGTGGGATAGATTGCACAAGAAGATAATCTACTCATTTATCAGCTCCAATATGGGCTATTAAATTCAAATATCATATCTTCAATGTCATAAAAACTGACCTGATACATTGTCGCAAACTACAGGCCGCATTTGTGTGAAATCTAGAAGATTTTATACTTTCCTTAAAGATTCCTCAAATAATGTAATCTTACTCAGTTTATTTATACGAGTAATCCTAATCCTCCATAGTATGAAAAAAGTCTTAGAAATTAAAAAGAAATTAGACACACATGAGTTTTTACGTTGGAAAAAATATGATGATAGTCAATATTGTTTGTTTGGGAAGCGTCTTGAATTTGCTCATCTGCAACTGAGAATCATCCCTACGTTTCCAACTTGGCTAATAGTGGCAATAACGGAGAAATGTACTTTTAACATACTCTTCAAGAGTAGAATATATACTGAGAGTAAATTCTAGTTCTGAGAAGAGTTAATACAAAACGAGGCTCAATATAGCAATACAACAATTAAATCACAATATTACAGTTCTAATCACAATTTAGTAATAGTTCAACTATGGTATATAGTTCAAGAGTTTTATGGTATATGGTTTCTTATTAAATTTTATGAAATTTGAAAAGCCAAAGCCGTTTACGCATCTGTAAAATCATTTAGAATTTTTAAAGAGACCAGTAATTCGAACATCATGAGCCCTTCGTGAGCCCATAGTTGAACTATTACTAAATTGTGATTAGAACTGTAAAATTGTGATTTAATTGTTGTATTGCTATATTGAGCGAATCCGAAATCAATAGTGACATACATTTTGAAAATTTCAACATCATATTCACACGTATTAAGTTCATGAGGCAAGAAGTAATGGGAAAACTATGAATGACAATAATGACAGTGACATTCATTACAAAAGCTTTTGAATCAATGGGAATCAAATTCTGGAGAATCTTGAAGCTAGACACCAAGACAAGCTGGATACATTTGAAACTGTCAACTCCAGGATTTTTAATCAATTATTACATAAAACTTATAAATGCAATCGAACAATTCGTTTTTGATTCTAGATGAAATCTATAACTTGCTGCTGTTACTCAAGGACTAAACTGAATTGTCTTTAAAACCACAACAACTCGTGCTCAAAATGAAAGAGTTCTCGAGGAAGCCGAGATCATTCCAAAATCTGTTTCAATCTTTCAATTAATATCTTATTATGAACACAATAATTATTACTCCATACTTGTAATTGTTAACAAATTTCTTCGTTGCAGCTATTTGAAGTTTATTATTTAATACTGCGGGTTCGTATTATTGTAATCAGGGAGATTATTAGTTCATTCCTGAATAATAAACATTTTATTGGTCGAAAAAAGTTTTTCTACATACTATGAATATCCAGGCAGATCAAGAATCACTTCCTTGGTGATGGTTCAAGGCTCGGCAGGCATGAAACTTTGGATTGGATGAAGCAACTATCAATGAATCAGTAATCAACTCAAACTCAATAAATGGGAAAGGACCTTTCTTGAATAGAAATAGGTTCTGTTCTTTAAATATGGATAAAAATTAAATGAAATTCAATGTTCAACATTAATTTCAACATTAAATGTCAATTTTGTAGAAGAAGGAATGGGAAAATTCACACTAAGTTATAATGTGTTGGGCATCTCTGTAAGTTCAATGATCTGGTGGAGTGGAGACGATGCTGAAGTTCTCTGATGGATGAATAGCTCTTGATTTATGAATCACAACCCTCTGACGCTCAAGTGAATCAAATCAAAATAGCCTCCAGAAAATAAGTATATTATTATATCTATCATTGTCAGTATTTTCAATACTCAAGCAAAGCAGCTTTAAACATGAAACTTCCATCGGAATAACATTGCAAGAATCCTGAGAAGAATGATTTACATGTTTTTATGAAAAATAATTTCCCATATAAAAACACGTTTTACCTGAAAAATGATTCATGGACAACATACTATAATATCTAATTCATACGCCAAAGAACAATCGCGTGTACAATTCCGTGCGTGAGCAATGATTGTTAACATTGTTTTCTACGAAATGAAGATTTGCTATCGTGTTTCACTTTGCTTCACTTCCTCTCATTTCATCAGCCAATGAAATAATCTAATAAATTATTTCATTTCTAGACTATCTTGAAGAAGTCTGAAGGGCATCAGCTGGAACTGATGATTTAACTTATATCCCTATGGGCATGTAACAACTGCAAATTTATAAAGTGTAGTTCAATTGTAGCAAATGTTTGATCAATTCGTTTTCATCTTTTGAAACATAATAGCGATGCATGAAGTGTTGCTTGATAACCTTTGACAGGTTATGAAAATCAGGAATAAATGTTTAAATGTTTAAATGTTTAAATGTTTAAATGTTTAAATGTTTAAATGTTTAAATGTTTAAATGTTAAATGTTTAATGTTAAATGTTTAAATGTTTAAATGTTTAAATGTTTAAATGTTTAAATGTGTAAATGTTTAAATGTTAAATGTTTAATGTTTAAATGTTAAATGTTTAAATGTTTGAATGTTTAAATGTTTAAATGTTTAAATGTTTAAATGTTTAAATGTTAATGTTTAAATGTTAAATGTTTAAATGTGTAAATGTTTAAATGTTTAAATGTTTAAATGTTTAAATGTTTAAATGTTTAAATGTGTAAATGTTTAAATGTTTAAATGTTTATATGTTGCGCATTTACGGTGAAACGCGGTAGTAGATTTTTATAAAATTTGCCAGGTATGTTCCTTTTTTAATTGCGCGTCCGTTTATATACAAGGTTTTTGGAAATTTTGCATTCCAAGGATAATATAAAGGGAAAGAGGAGCCTCCTTAATACGCCAATATTACCGTAAAAATCAGACTATAGAATTATTCATCATAAATCAGCTGACAAGTGATTACACAGATATGTGGAGAAGCCAGTCTATAGTTTCAATCAGGTACTTGTGGATGAGAATACTGCGTGAGGTCTACTGTTCACAGAACTACTAGTGGGAGGCCGGTGACAGTTCGCTAAGATTCTCAAAGATGGTCTCAAAGGATACCGAAATTCCTATCAGTAAACCTAGAGTGAGTAAACTTCACTTCCAATAAATTTTAGAACAGTTATTAGAAAATTCCATCGAACTATACTATTCCAACGAATAGAGCTATATTGATTTAATTATGTAATGACGCTGTCATTCAACCCTGTTTATGATTCTACTTGATTTTGTGAAAATGGCATACTTGAGAAATGTACAACAGCCAATGTACTCAAGGCATTTTGTTAAGCTTCGACAACCTTGCATGTTTCAATACATGACAAGTTTATGTATGAAATAATCATTAATCATTTATTGTCTATTATCGTGCAATTGCTGATGATGAATTACGGGTAATGTCTCATGGTACAAATGAGAAACATTCCTTCAAAACAGAAGGAAGTAGCCTGATAGTCATTCACAGTATTTTATTTACGATGAACGTTTCTAGTTTTGTCAGAAAGAGAAAGGCCATTAGACACTAAATAATAACAGCGGACAGCAATTACTGAGTTCAATCGATCGTTTATTATGAACTTGTATTTATTCCGAATCAACTATTAACAGATCAACAGGTATTGACTATTTTTCAGGCCGTTATTTCTACTAAAGATCATTTTTTTCGATTTCCTTGTCAGTTATTTATCCTTTTAAAATTCTTATCGAAGTAGCTGGAAATTTAAAAAAAATGTGAAATGTGAAATTTGAATGTGAAACATTCATTTTTCTTGAGAAACTTATTGGTGGAACTCGACTCCCAATAATTTATTGTGGATGTTTGATAAATGAGTGGAAAATATTTTTTTTGGCTTTCTTATTCGTAAATTGCTTCCAGATTGTCAGTGCTGAGTTGACCACATTGGTTCGCACCAATATATTGGCTACATCTCATGAAAAATCGATACAAAGAAGCATCAAATCACGATAAAATTAATTCACCTACCCTCTTCTCTTTGTAACAAGCTTTCTAAACCACTTCTATTCAATTGTCGGTTACCAACAAGCACTATATAGATCAGATCGTTTCTTTGCCAAGAGAAGAGTCTGGAAAGCATTATTTTCGCTGGCACTCCAGTTCGACGCCACAAAATATGTAAGCATAAATAACGACAATTGAGTACACAGTATTGGACAATAAATTTCATCACACTAGGCTATTCATGAAACAACACCATTCAAGTAACATTTGACTCATTCCTATTGTTTTCTATTGTCCTCCCATTAATATTCAGCTGCTTGACCTCAAGTGCTTATTGGCGGTTGAAAATAATGTTTATATAGTTGGGAGACGAGTATTTATTGTTGGTTGTTTTGGAGTAGGCGGGAGGGCGGTCGGACACTCATGTGCTGCTTTGTCTAGTTTGCAATCAGCTAGTCAATTCGTCGTTGTCGTTCCTGTCCAAGACCAACTCGATGATTTCCCAATCTTGAAAATAAACAGACAACATACAAACGCCAAACTGTGTAATTTAAGAGCATCGTTACATAATCAATCATCCATAGTATCAGAGGAAATCTGAATATTTAGTAATGAATCAAGTAAATGTAGTGTATTCGTTATAAACAGTGTGAAACTTGGTTGAATAAATTCTTTAAATGTGATTGAAAGAATTAAAGTAATTTGTCGATCGTGGAAGAAATAATTGAATTTTTGTACTAGTTCCGTTGAACAAAAAACGAAGTGAATCTGCGAATAACATTATTTGTGAAATAGATTCATTTTTAACAACATGTTTGTACATGTAAGTTCAGAGGGTAGTGTAATTCGAACACACGAGGCAAATACAACGGTGATAGTATCAAAATATATCAGACTTACATATTATCAGTTTGATTGTTTCATGTGTCCAGAGTTTATACACATAGCAGAGTATGAGATTGGCTGATCCTTTGGCTGATTGGGTTTCAACCTGATCATCAGGTATTCATCATCTGTTTTAGTTATCATAAATCAAGAAAGTCCTCTCTTCAGATTGCGTTGTTGTTAGATTCAGGTTTATTTGATTCTTTTTTCTTGAGTTTGATAGCAAGATTTATAAGACCTCTTCTTTTTTAAAATTAAGAATCTTCACTCTCCAATCATAATGTGAATGTTCACATAATAAAAATGAGTTTCATAGCTTATTAAATTGATAATAGAATGAATGTGATTCTGGTTATCTTAGAAGTTCCCGATATCATTTAAACAATTTAAACATAAATGTGTAGTTAGAGGTATCGTTTCGAAAAAGTTTTTGTTTAGTGTCTCTTCATTCCATGTTTTGAATCAAGAGACATTTTTTTCCTTATGATAACCCATTTTAGTCACTTCAAGTTGGAACGGAACTCAGTTTCTCAATATTTCTTGAACCAATTTATAAAAGTTATTCTTATACAGATAAAATTGACCACAGTAATAACGTTGTTCCTCTGCATTAAGAAGATTGATAACAGATGGAGTAAAAGTGGAAAAATTACGTGAATTGTAGGCATTTATCCTATTCATATCTTACGCAAATAATATTGATCGATCCTATTCATATCTTACGTACCTACGCAAATAATATTGATCGATAAAAATATATTCGATTGAACAAACCCATGATTTTTCACTTTTCGGATTGTTTTTTTATTCAAATGTGAATCAATCACTGAATAAACGAACTTGGCCTATTGTTCTCGTAAAAGCGCCATTTTGGCCAGCCTCCAAAATGTAAAACATGAGTATTTGTTGACGGTTCACTAATCAATAGTATTTATGTATGTTACAGATTCTGTATTTCCATACATGTCACAGATGGACTACAGAGATAATAAATAGATTCAGTCAGAACGAGTTACTGTTTTCAGAACAGAGCTGTTAAGTTTATCGATTTGATCGACCCACGCGGGTTTTGCGATTCTTTGATCACGAAATAAATCTGCATGCTGCCTGCCAATAATGACAATGCCTGTCATTCCAAGGTGGTCTCGGACTTGGTCTTGACAGGCAGGCTCAGTCGCAAAGAACACGTGAGAAGATCGAGACATCTGTGGAGATACAGCAGCAGCAGCGGCAGCAGCAGCAGCAGCAGAAGCAACACCTTCTCACAATGAATCATGCGCTAAATCTGGACAATATAAGGCATTGGAACTGGGTTAAACTGTTGCATTGACCTATCGAACTGACAATGATTCACAATATATTGTTGATTTGACACTTTTCCTATAAATTTTAAGATTATAGCCCATTCATATCTATAATAAGGTAACTTGGAATATTAGTTCATTTGCCGTGACGAACATTGTTTTATTCCACGATGAATGTCGAATGAGGGCTGACAATGTTTCTATTGTTGTACATGTAAAAATTACATTATTCTTAAATCTCAAATAAAATATTTGTTTGAAAGTTGCAAATGATTTCTATTGTACGTAGTATCTATGAGTTTGTGAACTGTTATTTCATATTTTCACTAGTTATTGGATGGAACAAGCTACAGTCAATAACAACAGAAGAGTCTCCAATCTACTGTAGACGAGAGATTCATGAATCTGGTATCTACATTACTGTCTGTCTTTAGTGGTCGGTTTCTTTTTCCAAGTAATAATTATCTTATCAAAGCTGGTTTTTTCAAATGCCAATTCAAATAATACCATAGAATTGTGTATTATTCATTGTTTTGAAAGTGTACTTGACACTATTTCTGAAACTTCTTGTATCTGAATTACAATAGCAATCAACTATACGCCGTTATTGTTGAAAGCTCCAAAACGTCGCGTTGGTCGATTGCTTCAGTAATATTGCGATTTTCCTTTCGAATTTTAACCGATATACTACGCCGTTACTTCAATTTATTCAATTTGAGAATCCTAAAAGCATTGCAATATCCACGCAAAGTTAAACATTACCAATTTAGAGAGAGAATGACGATGATACTATTATAATTGAAATCACTACTGAAAACCGAAAAAGTTTTTTTTATTTATTGAGTAAAAAAATTTGAGAGGATTTTCTATGGAAATATTGTAATAAAAGTTTAGTCCAATCGAACCAACTGTTTTCTTGTAGATATCTTCTCTCTCATGAAATCATTAAATGAATATTCCAAACCAATCCGAGGGGGATCTCTCAAATTCATTGGAGCATTTTGCTGATCTTAGAAGCATCTGGTTCACGTTCATCTGTTTTGCGAATGCTAGTTATATTTATGTGACAGTATGTAACAGTCAAGTATATGACAATAGTAAACTATATTGGGTCAAAGTGTCAAAAAGGAGTTGAAATTAGAGTCATGTAGATTAAAAAAAAGTAATGAAACAAAAAATGATTGAAACCTACACAAATGAATGTGCAAAATAATGCAAATAGAGCGCTTCAGATGCAAAGATTAACTCAATTGGTTAAATTACTTCATTTTGGTCAGAAGTTTATCTGTTATTTTACGAACGTAATGGAGCAAATTGATCAATTTATTAAACAAAAAAAAAAGATATATTATTATCAGCTGGATTAACATTGAATACATCATTAACCAGGATTCATTATCAGTTTTCTGTTGTGTGGCATTACATTTGCTTAACGTATAAGCTAATAAAGATCTGGCTCTGGATATATTCCATGTTATAATTATGTCATAGATATAATTATGTCATATGTTGCTAATAATAGAAATTATGAAGATGGTGATGCAACAGACGACCCCCCTTGCAAAAATTTGAGAAGTGGAATTGAAGAAAACATACGACTTTACGTCATGTATAGTCTTAACATATTTTTTATGATAACACTTCATTTAAACCTAATTGACAAGGCAATAATCAATAAAACTGTTCTTGTACTGACATTTGACACTAGAGATAAATTGGCTTCTCACAGCTTTGTTTTGCTGCGTGTTATTGAGTATCTAAATTGTTCAGCATTCAACTTAGACGACGGTTCCTGAAAGGAATAAAGTGGAAAATTAACAAATCACCTGACACATTCATAATGATTGCACACCCTGGGGTGCTGTGTGCAAACGTATGTGAGGTGTGTGGAGTTCTGCATTATCGGAGGCATTATCTTCTGACAAACTTTCCCAATAAATGATATTCATCTGTAACTGCCGTTCAAATTTTAGCAAGTCTAATCGTCATTGGTGATCGTGTTATTTCGTCAAATTAATAGTGTGAAACGCGAAATTACATCTTATCGCGGCCAATAGATTACCAGGCAGTAGGTTATACTAGAGAGAAATTGCGGAAGTCTTCCCGCTAAGTCCGTCCATCGCTCGTTACCGTGACAACCAGTTTGTATACGTGATTTTATCTCCGGAATACGTTACTGTTACTCACAGAATACTGCACAAGCTACAACACTAATAAAACAAATAACAGTCGTGATACAAAGCGTCGAACTTTGACCCGATATAATTATCCCTTATACTTAATTCGAGCTCATCTTCCTTCTCCAACCATGATAACTCTCTCACTCCTTCTCTCTCCCACTAAGGCTTTTTCTCTTGCAACTATGTGCTCTGATACTTTCAATTTCTCTAAAGACCATTCAGTCTGGAGAAACAAAATAACGTAATAATACACTATCACGAAAAAGTACGTCGCAACATTCTCGTAACGATCAGACTCTTCTCTTCTCTACTCACTTTGTCTTAATCCTATTCATCCCATTTTTTCATTCTTCTGGTATTTCATATTTTCTCCGCTGGCAAAACTGGAAGATCATCTCCTCCTCTTTGCTCTTTCACAACAACGCCTGTGAAAATATTCGTTTAAATTCGTTGAAGAGGTTCTCCTTGACTGGCTCAACGTCCGTCTCAAAAACAAATTTTTATGCAATTTCTCTTCTGGTAGTATAACTAAGTGTTCTGACCCATACTGACCCGGAAACTTCCCATTCTCTGAATGAGAGCAAAAACGTATGCAATCATCTTCTCGCAAACATAATTCAATAAATGTGAAAAATATGTTGCATAATAACCTCCTTCAATTAAACTGAAATAGCTAATAGCCAACTGGATGTGACACTATTATAGTCAATAGGGTTAGTGCACATTAGACGAAATACGTGGATTTTTTCTATGGTGATCTTTGAGGGTTCATATTTCTGGTGCCAGTGATGCCAATAGTATCCGTTTTGTGAGTGGGTGATGATTCTAATTTTAATTACTGTGATGAGCTATGTCACGTCAGATAACAGACAAAAGTGTTGTAGTCGAACCTACCAGACTAGCTGCTTGATTACGAGTCAAGCCAAAGCCTGGCTTAAGAGTCTGGGTGAGCCGAATTTGTGACGCTCTAACCACACTGACAATTTCAAGTTACGGTTTCCATTGGCTTACTCATCTCTGGTGATGCGGAAGCCAAAAGGTTGGCTGCCTGGCGCACACCACAAGACAAATTTGGTAATCTGACAATAAATTATTGAAGCGAGCTCTGTTCATTTAGTCATATTCTATAAGGAGGACAGAATTTATTTGGTAGTTTGTCTGTCAGTTAAAGCTAAATGAGAACTTTTCAAGCAAGATTATTAGACTATTAAGAAACATATCTTATTGGTTGAGTAACACTATTGCAACATAGTAAAAGAATTGATAGACTTACGTACACGTGAACTTCCTGACTCTCCACCCACTTACCTATAGAACGAACAAAATGGAATGAACTTTAGTGAGCGATAGCTAAAAAGAAATCTGAAATGATACTCCAAACTCATTGACAGAGATTTTTAAGATTTTTTTTTCCTCCACAAAACAATGCAGGAGTGGAGAATAACGAGCTATTGACAATTTTAGAATGTTACATTTTCATGAAACTAGACTTCAGTTCATTTCAATATGGGAGAGTGATTACAGTTGTCATCAATGAATGTAATGATTTATTTTGTGATGAAAACAAGGTTCAATAACCTTGCTGATCAGTATATTATCACTTTTGTGCTATAAATTGTCTCTAGATATGGAATATTCTGCTAATTGATCAGTTTTTCACACTCATCAATGATTTAGAGGATCAGTTCTCATAGATTAGAGAGAATTATCGACTAGTGCATGATTTATTATGGAATATTCTGAAGGTTTGGAGAGAAAGGGATATTGAATTAACAAAGGGAATTGGGAATTAGTACTTCTACTACTACCAATGGCCCTTGAGACATTTGTTACTAGAGATTATGATACATTAATGAGCCTAGATCAACTTATTAGAATTGGCTATCTCAGATCGAAATGAAATTGCTAAAAAATAGTAAGCCACAAGTGTTATTATCATGAACACAATAATTAACTAATATAGCACATAGCTCATAGCACACAGCACCAAGTTGATAAGCCATTGCACTATTATAGCCTCCCTAGCTAGAGAGTAAAGACTAAAGATCGACTCTACATTTATCACAAAACATTTTCGAACCTCACTTGGAAGTGGATTTATACATTGCTTAGTTGAGAATCTTGTACCCAAACTATTTATAGTCTGAGGATTTGTCTGTTGGTACAATATGCTAATTCGACTACTTCCAGCATTTCGGTTTCTATGCCACTGTGTTATTGTTTTACAATATTGCTTCTCTTATTTATGACGGCTTCGATGTAACTTGAAAATCTTGTAGCGCCATAATTTTGACTCTCAAGCTGAGGAAGCAGCGCAGAGTAGGTGGGTCCTCCTTTGTTGTGTTGGCCGCATCATCGGAGGTTACAAAAACTTGTATTTTAATTCCGAGTCACCCGGACGAAGAGAGGAGTGAGAAAGAGAGGCAAAGGAGAGAGAAAGAGAAGAGTACAGAAGCTGTTTCGTCACACGCGAGCCGCGACCTTGTCCCTCGTTAGTGGTGAGAGAGAGGATCGAGGAGATAGGATTGAAAGATAGGCTGGGATTGATGAAGAGAGCGAGAGGGAAGATGATTGTAGGTGGATCAAGTGGGGAGAAAGCATTCACGAAACTGTCTTCCGCTTTCTTAACGCCCTCTCAAGGACTCCGGAGACAGTTTTCCGGCCGTCGCCCGTTTCAAAATGCGAACCGTCTCGGATTACGCGTCGGGTCTGGTGGCTTCTTTGCTCAACTAACCGAGCGGTAATCGCCAGAGCTCAACCGACATTATTATCAAATATTATAGAGAGAATCCAGAGAATCATTTCAGTGTCCAATCAACTTTCTTCCCTATTATTTTCAGTTGATTGGATTAGGAGGCGAATTATTCTATGGTATCTGTAGTCTGTTAGTAAAGGAAGGAAATTCATTACTATCGTAAGACGAAATCCATTACTGAGACAGAAGACCAATCGTCATTCTCCAATAGTCAATTGCATTATCAAGTAGGCCTTTAACACCAACTTCGGTGTTTAGTTTTTACTTATCGTATACTGCAAAATTCCAAATTTCAGTAGCATGTCGAAGCTTTATCGAACGAAATTTCATCGTCCAAAGTTCGTCCAAAATCGATGTGCATGAAGACGCCGCTATGGTATCATGAGCCACAGTCTTCACGATCACTGATCGAACACTACACGGCGGTAGTGTTTAGTCGAGACAAGAGACGACCCACTACACGGCGTTCGGTAAATATCGTTTGATCGATGTGTTTGTAATAACACATTCATTTCTTTGTCCCATCACTGGAATTTGGACGTTCGATTTTTTATCGTACGACCAAAATCGATGTGGGTGTAGCTAGCCTGAGTGTCAATATATTATATAATTTTACAATATGGAAAAATGAATCAAACGATTGATGATAAGGTTTGCTAGTTTATCATGAACAATGATGAGTTTGATAAAACAACACTTCTCCACAAAGCAGAAAGATATGTTAAGTTTTAGAATTGTGTTTCATTGATCGAGAAGAGACTAATGAATAAAAATGTGCTTCGCTTTCATCCAAAGTTTACATATTTTCATTTAACGCTTCACTTTTTGTAAAATTCATTTTAAAATTTATTTATTTTGAAGTATAACCTCACATAAAATATAATATTTGGTTGCCTCATCTCTGGTATAACTTATAAGAACAATAAGAGTATCTTGAGTATCATCATTGTACGCATCAATCTCATTCAAATGTAAAATTCATAGTATTTCAAGCATTCAAACTTACTTTCTATTCCAATTTGCATCCGTGAAAACATAATTCCCTCAATACACTGCTTTTTGGAAACTCTCTTTCTTTGATTTGCGGAAATTAATCATTTCAGATTCTCTTTAAAAAGTTATTAGTTATCAAAGGAATACAATTTTGACTAGATGTTGTTTTTGCGATAATCATTGATGATTAGCATGCAAATTTTCTATATTAATTCTCCAATCTATAATCAGTTATTCCGGAAATACAGACTAATATTTGTCTTTTTCATGCTCTGATAGAATTCCAAATGGCGGAACACTCAATTTGCAAGTTGGTATAAATTATTCCTATATTTGCATGTAATGAGACACATACTTGATGTTATTACATGTTGGTTGTGAGTAGCATCAGTGTATGCCTACTGCAACTGATAAGTGGAAACTGCAACTGCTAGAGACGTGATAATTAGCAATAGTTACTCCGGAACAGCGAAGAGTGACGAGCAGTGGTGAACCGGTAGCCAGGTTGAACCGTTGGGAATGTGAATAGTAATCGTGTCATTGATAGGTGAATAATAATTAGAAACTAGCATGAAGAAGGAGAAAATGATATCTCATCGATCAGAAAGGCCGGTTGAGATTTCTTTTCTGTTGATCGAATTTATAATATTACGTTTCCCGTAACTTTTAAAGGAAGAAGAAGAAGATATCGTTTACAGTGCAGGGACACCATCACCCAACAGCAAAAATAAACCGCTTTCACCAAGGCTTCGTGCTATTTTTAGACTTCATTTCAAATCGGATTTGAAGTCTGAAAGTGTTTAGTTTGTTGTACTTGACAAGGGAACCATACCTGTTCCTTCTCTCCGACAACTTTACGAGCAAAATGTATGCATCTCGTTGTTGGAAACTGCATTCGAAATAATGTATGCATACCATACGGCGCTCCAACTCCTCCCCCTTCCATAACACCCCCCTCGAAATCGTAAATTCCTTTTTTATCTCACGCTCACACAATGATATAAGTGCTCGCGAAATTAACTCACTCACACACACTCGCATATCTCTAGAAGCAGAGCACTACATTATATCCCTTTGTATGAGTGCAATATAATAAGTTTAGTAACAAATAGCATTGTTGAGCAGACTTCACCATTGTGCAATGATCGAACTGCTGGAGTAAATTCCTTCAAGTGGGTGTAGAGTCAGTTGTAGCAAGAATACTCTACTATAATCCCGGAGTTCATGAATCTGGAAGTAGAGTTCTCTTGAGAATTAAAAATATAGTTCACTCTGTTATTGTTTTATCACGAAGTTGAAGTAGAACTAAAAGCGCTCTGTACATGTGTGTTTGACTGGAGAACACTGGTGGCCAGCACCAGTTATAGTCATCACTTCCTGGTGATTTGGAATCCACCTGAAGCTGTTGGTTGATCCTTCCATTATCATACTTCTGTCAATGCAAAAGGGTAGAGCTTTTATGAGTATCTAATGAAGCAACCACAGCATTCATTGCACCTTATATATGGAGAACTCTTTGCAAATACTTCAACTAGGTAGATGGTAACTGACAGATTATGATAATACCCAATAATATATGAGGTAGAGATTCAACACTTATGAAAGGAAAAGTTTATAAGGCCTCTTTCACACGATAGGAGACGTGCAACTTGAACACTGAACAGTGTTCACGTTTTTTGTCGAAGCACATTGAGTCCAATCGTGTCTTTCACATGGTGATCCCGAGCCAGGAGCCTCCTTTTGTCACGTCTTTTCCCCTCGAGGCAAGCAGAAACCTGATTTGATCCAGATACTAGCGGACAAATCGCCGCATTCACATGAGGATCCTATGCCTCTCCGATCATCACTTTTTCTCAAAATCTATCTTTCTTGAAAATGGAGATAAAAAGAGTCTGATTTCTGATTTGGATTCAGCGACCCCAAATTCTATAAAGCGTAAGTCCCGTTTTCGAGAATATCTGAAAACAAGGAAGTTATGGTTGTTTTTAATAAAGCTTCCTATTATCAAATAAATTATACAGTAAAAACGAACAGATACTGTACTATACAGTAAGGTAGTATAATACAACTTACACTGTATCCGTGTAGGAAATTTGGTGGGATATTTATCTTGATTTCTGAAAATACCCAAAAATAAGGGAGTAAGATAACTTTGAAAAACCAACGTTTTCCTGCCGATTGACAAAACAGATTAAAAATTATTCTAAGATATATTATGTCTTACACTAAAAACGTGTAACAGATATCCAGATCACTATTCAAGCTAACAAGCTTTTCATAAATTTGTTTGTCTCCCATGGCAGTAGGTTTGCGCCCGACGTTTTCACTTAAACATTTCTGTGATAATCAATAAATTGTGATAGAACACATTATCGTATTGATCTTCTAAATCCAGTTACATGCATGCACATCGATTTTAGTAAAATTGATTTTTTACCGTTCCTATGAATTCTAGGTACCGGTATTCATTATCCACCCAGCAGTTCTAATACAAACACAGACATCAGTTTCGTTTTACTTGGAATGGAATAACATTTTTTATTCTTACAATTCCAATTATTACCATGGGTCATATATATTATTACATAGTAGTTCCACGTCACATTACAGGAACTTCTTTTTATTGTATCATTTTTATTTGTTTCACTTTGTGAAGGATTCACTGTCATGACTCATGATGGCCTCAACACGTCACAGTCATTAATTAGATTGAAACTTAATCAATGTAGGCCTATAGTATTCTCAAGTTTTTTTCTTCTCTGAGCCTATGCGATTTTTGTATAATAGGTATAGCTTCTTTAGCATTATTATTTCTAGCAATCTAATTTTTTCTTTAGCATTATCAATTGTATATTAATTCATATACTGACTTGAATTGAAGCAGAATAAGTTAATAAACTGCAACTCACTGCCAACACACAAGGAATCTTACAGTGGCAGTGCCAAGTATCACAGTGATGTTATTGTTGCACTCAAAATTACAATCACTGTTATTTATATTGTATTGTAAAAATATGTATTTGTAATTTTTGGCAATAGATTCAATTCAATTCAAGATCGATTCAGATTAGCACAATGTTTATACTGTATATTCATAATAGATTTTTCTGATTGATGCAAAGAAATAGAGTCAATAATTACTAGGAATTTGAAGTGATATTCAACTATTTGAACCTGAATTAGATTGTTGAATGACAATTGAAATTCAGTGAAGTTTACTGTACAAGATTCCTTTTCCTCGTATTTTATTGGGTGATGAGTGGAGATGATTTCTGATTTTATATTTGGATTAATCTTTTAAAAGTTTAATTTTTTTCTGAAAACTAGAACTTTTAAACATTAAAAATGTTCATGTTTAAACTTTTCAGGTTTTTAAAAACTTCTTAAAACCTTTGTCTGTCCCTTCGTGAGACAGTGGTATTATTATCTTAGAACGTTTACTATAAATATAATCATATGATAAGGGAAAGGTATATTAAAAACAGCTGTAACTCCCTTGTTTTCGGGTATTTTTGAAAATGGGACTTACGTTTTAAAGAATTTGGTGTCGCTGAATCCAAATCCGAAATAAGAAATCTTCCATCTATATTTTTAAGGAAGTTAGACTTTGAGAAGAAGTGATGAGTCATACTTTGAGCGAACGTCGGCTTAATTGTAAGATCCCCATGTGAACGCAAAGGAGAGCTACAAAATATGAAATATGATCTTCCGCAATATGATCTTCAGGAGACGGTTTTCTGCCGTGTGAAACTGGCCTAACTGTACAATTATTTTGAAGATTGTAAGAGTATTTACCTCTAACCAATATGATATCTATGGTATCTATAGAATATACCAATAATGGTATATTGGCTAACTAATGTACTGTACATGACAGGTGTACAGATTTTTAAGAGAAAAAATGGTAAGCTGGAAGGGAAGAGAAGAAAACTTTGTTGAAAACATTATTTCGAGAAAATTGAGATCTTGATCCCTGAAACAAACTACTCAATTAACATGGATTATACAAGTTATGTATATAATATAAAAATCTGGTGTGGCGCACTCACACAACTTTCCTTGCCGTTATGAAAATTTATCACCTGACGCTAGTGTACACGCGCATCACAAGTCTACTATTCGAAGATCTGCCAGCTGGTGACAGGACAATTACGCTGGAGACACACGAAGTCTGCTATCTCTTCATAGTGAATGATTTAATAGAATCAACAGTTGCCAACAGTTTGCATTATTGAAAAAACACGAATTTCGAGCTTATTTCCAATTTTAGGTAAAAATGTAACTGAACTTTAATTGCAGAGATTTTTATGCTCAATCTTTTCCACTTAAATTTTTTTGTTTAAATTGTATCTGAAGCCTGATAATTGGGAATCTAAAATCACGCTTTGCATTGATGGGGCGGAGCTCCTGGAATTTTTACAGATATGGGACTTGTGGCAGTTGATAGAACTTATCAATGACTATTTTAGGTATAAATTTGATCGAAATCGTTGGAGCCTTTTTTCGAGAAAATCGCGAAAAACCCTGTTTTTGACAACATTTTCGTCATTTTAGCCGCCATCTTGAATTGGATTTGTTCGAAATTGTTCGTGTCGGATCCTTATAGGGGAAGGCCCTTAAGTTCCAAATTTCAAGTCGTTCCGTTAATTGGGAGATGAGATATCGTGTACACAGACGCACATACACACACACACACACACACACACACACACACACACACACACACACATACAGACAGACCAATAAATTTAGAAATTGAGGTACCTTAATTTTTTTCGGAAAGCAATACTTTCCTTACCTATGGTAATAGGGCAACGAAAGTAATAATACAGAGTTAGATTCTTCTTCTAAACGGATTAATTAGATCAAAATCTACTCTGAGAGCATGGTGCAAATAGTGAATCTACAAAGCTATTGGCAATGATTTCTGTCCAATGGTGAAGACCAAAACTTTCGAATTTTAAGAATTGAATTCCAAGATGATAAATAAATTTCAATTCTGCGTTTGATAGAATCCAAAAAATTTGAGGAAAAATGTGTGTGTTTCAGTATTTTTCACAAGATGATAGAAAATGCATAACAATCTAATAAATACAATCTATTCAAAATAATAATTGAAATTCCTGTTTGCATGAAAAAGTGGAAGCTTGCGAGAAATGTACACAGTTCATGATGGACTTCAATTTGTAAATGTATGCAAATGTATTCAGTTTGTGAGGTAGCAATTTGATTTATCGTTTGTTGCAGACGAATCGAAGGAGGCACTTATGTCAACGCAGCATCAATGCTACCACGACAGGCTTGTGCAATCAATTCAAGGCAGGAAATTATTTCTGACTTGTTGAATTTATTCATTCTTGCATTGCTAATCGTTTTGCTGGGAAACAACCCCGGCCGGTTGGATTGGACGTCACCGGGCGTCTAGGCTCTAGGTCCTTCTATTTATAATATATACATATGTTGTGTACTTGGCATTCTGGCCTTGTTCATTTACTCATGTCCGTGACCTAATGCTCATTATTGTTACAAGCAGGAACGAGCAACTTGGATTCAAAGTATACAAGTGAGACAGAGAACCTCTGAAAGTTATATCACGTGAATTCATGCATCACCTGTTCAGACTGGTCGGTTCATTACTGGTCACTGTTTTCTATGCATGAAGCAAGTCGCATTCAACAGTGTAATAATTTGAATGCTTTCATTGTCATCTCACGTTTTTCCTCTCTCTATCGACGCAATACATTGTCTTTCTCGCACTGATATAATATATTGTATCAGTAACATTCATCTCCACAGATTATTCACTTTATCAACCTCACAAAGTCGCCAAGGAATTTTTCTTACGGAATCTCATGATGCTTCGACCAATAAATCTTCTGGTCAGACAAAGCAATGGAGAGAAATCCACAGACTAGAAACCACTAGACAGTCTTGATCTGCGATCTATGATTCCACCTCTAGTATTCAACTGAATAGATTCATGATCTGATGGAAATTATTATCAATTTATTACGGTATCGTACGGTTTTATATAATAATTTTGATTAAGTAACTTGATAATTGAGTGAGAGCTCAAGTGAATGAATAAGTACCCTGTGTATGATTTTCCTTGCTTTGATGTCACTGTAGATTCATTGAGAACGTAATGCTCATGTATATATCCTGCATTAATTCTTGTAAGTTAATTGATTCATCTTTACGTGGTACAAACATTCAAGTGGAAAAGGTTTAAAACAGATTGTGATATGAATTGAAGTTTTGTAAAATTTATGTGGACAGCCCAGATTAAAGATTAAAGACAGTACAAAGATGGAGTCGAGTCCCGCTTGGTTTTGATCTGATTTATTAACATTAATAAACACGCTGTGTGAGCAAATATGAGACTATGCTTTACAATGATGAAAAGTATAAGGCTATGCGCACACCAGTTAGTCAAGACAAGACTAGTCACGTTTAGTCACGATACTTCACATAGTTGCTTATGGAGTCATGTCTGATTGCAATGACTAATCAGTGTGAGTTGCATCATAAGCAACTATGTGAAGTATTTTGACTAAACGTGTCTGATCATGTCTTATCTTGTCTTGACTAACTGGTGTGCGCCTAGCCTAACTACTGTAACTCATAACAACCAATTATGGAAAAAAGGTTGAAATCGTGGCATATTGAATAGAAATCAAGAGCAAAAATTTCCTCTATTCCATTATATTACAATGTGTGGCAGTAAGATATCAAGATAACACATCTTGATTCAACCCTTCCTCATACTCATTCTAATGCTGTTTAAATCGTGGAGAAAATTTATCGTCATAGCTCCGCCCAACAGCGGGATTTCTTTTTTTTTACTGAAATAGCAATTTAAGATCGTGTAGGATATACTGTTGGTTTATTCATACGATGTGTTTGAAAGCATCATATACACTTGAATGATAAACGGTTAGTTTATTCCAGAACTAAATAAAGCCTTATGCAACATTCTTGTTAGCTTGAGCGTCAATGTCTTGAGGTCTCACAAACAGTTGCTAATAAGAGATGCGTGCTTTTAGGCCACCCATCAGCCACTTCACGATCCAAGTTTTGGAATCGATAAGAATGCTGTTTACTTTGAAAAAAGTATAATTATACTATTTCACTCAGATGCGTTTACGAATCGACGAAAGTTGTAGAATGAACATTCCTAGATGGATTCAAGTTTCAACATCAAGATAAGTGGATTAGCATAATGGGTTTGAAGACACAAGAAACTTCTCATCTAAACTTTGAGTGTTTGAGAGAAAAGTATTTGTCCTGGAATACCGGCTAGCCAAGAAGTTGAATAAATTTACAAATTAACATAAACAATATTAGTTTCAATAGTAGAATCGAAGTATCAATGAGTCATATTTTTAATAAATTAACAATTCTGCTGAGATTCTTATTTTTGAAATGAATCAGAGACCAAGATCAATAATCAGTTCCAAAAAATTTCTCCAAATTCATGAAAAAAAAAATTAGTGGAAATAACTTATAAATAATCGAATAAATGTACTTGTTAATAACAAGTATAGAATGGATAACAGATCCTGAGGTCTATTCCATTACTATTTATTAATCACTAAAAAAGTATAATTTGGATTGATTTAAAATTCTCCTGGGCATCTTTCATGGACCATGGGAAAGCCAAGGAACAATTAGCTGTTCTGTCAGCACAGAAGTTAACGCCCAACAATTAAATTAGTTCCATTTAAGCTTTTAATTATTGGAAGTAGATGAAATCTGTGAAAACGAATCCATGAATGGGACCGCCGTGCCAACCCAGTTCCCATTACGGTCCGTACACATTGTGTAAAGGAAGCTCAACAATTACCAAACAAATCTCTGCTTGTACAGAATTAGGCGCTGAAGAAAGTAATATGAACAAATTAGTTGTAGTTCCGCAACGGTTACAGTGCTCAAAACGGTTATGTAATTAGCATAGAAGCACCATTGTTTCTAGCCGGAAATCCGATTTGGTTTTCCATCTGGATCCACGAAAATAGAATAGTTTCCTCGATAAATTCGTGAATATGTGAGGTTCCACTAATACCAGATCACGATCCAAAACAATTATATCCTCAATTGAAAAATTCATTAGAAAGTTGCTGAATTGGTAATTGGTACAAAAAGATTAAACTGGATTCAAAATACTATTCAGTAGTACTCTTGGAGATTCATTGTATTCTCCAGGAAATACGGTCCAATTATTTGCAATCTCAAATTATGATACCACCATTGATAACCGGTTCAAATCATTAGCAACTGATGCTGTATAACTAACAAAACAACTACCAATGCTCTGAAATGTTCACTACTAAACAAGTAGTGCTCTGCACATCGAATGAACACTGGTAAGAAATCGCAACACAACACATCGTACGAGATATTTCTCTCATAAAACGCGCTTTTAGAGAGAAGTCGGAAAATATCAAATCATAAGAATCAAATAATGGATTTGTATAAATTTGATAAATTCCATACCAAACCAATTTCCTGTATCCACGACGACAGTCTGTATTAGTCAATCTCAAGTATCAACTCTAAAGACAATAATTCTGGTCTCGTATTTCATGAATACGAGAAGGTTGACAATAATGTTTTCTTTGAACTTAAAAATGAATTCTCTGAATTCAATTTTTTCAAGTCAGGGTATTTTGTTATTCAATTAATTCCAAAGGTTGAGTATTTACAGCTTTGAAAACTATCATGTGGTGGTAGGTATTATATAATTTTGGTACATTTTAATTTGATATAGGTTCTTGGTTTTTAGCTCCAATATTTCCTTTAAAAAAGG
Source organism: Nilaparvata lugens (assembly GCF_014356525.2). Taxonomy (NCBI): domain Eukaryota; kingdom Metazoa; phylum Arthropoda; class Insecta; order Hemiptera; family Delphacidae; genus Nilaparvata; species Nilaparvata lugens. Next base: position 33,158,448 of record NC_052504.1, read on the forward strand.
CATTGTGCAGGCTTTGATGTTGTTTTGAAGAAAAAAACATGAAGTTCTGTCTGACCCGTGAAGTTCATTGGTGCAGAATCATGCCATAACAAGCTCCAGTAGCGATAGTTACTTTAATTTTGCCATATTCACTAGACCCGATCTTGCTAGCCGTGTGGTTTCGTTTGAATTTAAAAGGCTCAACTCGGACGCAACAGTTCATTTTTGTACTGAATGAGCTAATAATTCTTCTAACAATTTATTAGTGACATGAAATGTGGTTTCTTGAAAATGCCTATCAATAAAAAGCCAATAGGATAATCAATGAAAGATCTTTTAGAATGATGTGGAAAATTGTTGCGTCTTTTTCTCAACAAGACCACAGATATCTTTTTAGCCTACAAATTCCAAAACCATTATTTGAAGATTCAAAGCCATAAATTTATTCATTATCCAAGAAGATATTATTACATTATGATAAATATTATTGAGAGGTAGAACTTCCGTCAAGGACTCCCCACCAATAAAAGCCATACGAATATTATTACTATACAATGGAAATGTAGCTTATTGGAAATAATGTTCCACTTTCCGTCATAGGAGGAGTGCATGCAATGCAATTATGTACCAATTTGTTTTTATAAGCAACGTTTTGTAACACATTCGTAACACAGTAGCCTGCACGCACTAATGTATATGCTACTAAAAAGGAAAATCTTGCTTTTATGGACCTTGAGCTTGAATAATGAACATACTGTGATATCTCATCAATTATTTTCTCAGTTTTCCGATCTTAAAAAGTGTAGTGAAGAGGAAAATCTTGTCAACATGAACCTTGAGTTTCACTTCATTTATGACTGAAGACAATACTATGAATAGCATCTCAAAATACTATAGTATGATATTGTCTTTGATGTGATATTATGGAATCAACCTTTGTTCTAATTTCTCAGCATGATAAGTGTTGCACAGAGGAAAATATTCTGTCTTGAACCTGATGAAGTTCTTGACAGAAAACTAAAATCAAGATAATTATAATTTTTATTAATTTCTACAGGACTACTTGATAGATTGTTTTAGAATTATTAGTACCCAAAGCGAGGGTGACCTACCCAAAAACTAGTGACTTCAAAAAATAAAGAGTAGGCCTACTATAATTTATAAAAGCAATTGTATAGTTGACGAATGTGTAGTCCTGCATCAATATGTAATAGAGTGAATCATGTATCATTGCCAATCAATGAATAGATAGATGAATTACCTGGTTGCAGTAGTGAGGTTTAAAAATGTGAGGCGCATAGTAACCAATGTTTGGCAGTGGTCGACGCGAGCTGAAATAGTTGAAGCCATCAGTGTAGGACAGGCCATGCACTGGGATGCGGTCATTCATCTCCTCACCATGAGTACGAGGAATTTGCAGCGTACGGCGGAAAAACATCTTTCGTTCCCGAACAACAACAACTTATTCCCAACCAGTGAAATTCGTCAGCAACTGGTCAATAATAAAACCCACGCTGTTGTTCACTTTGCTATGAAAATGTAATATTCGACGATAACTATCAACTTTCACTTGTAATGTCTGTATTCTCTATCAATAGACTCAACTTTTGAACATCCTTATTCTTGGTATCTTTGAAAGTCAATTTTATAATATCATTTTTTCATTGATATACTCTTTAGAGAGATAATCACCACGCACTAACAGAAAGAAGTAACTGACACCTTGACAGGACGTTTCCACAAAGATTAGTACCGAAATTCGGAGGGGATCCTGAGTTTCCCTTCAGTAAAACTGGTGGAGGTGGCCATTGTTTGTCAGCCTATGCATGTGTGATGTGGAAGAAAAAGAGGGATATCTTGCATGTATGAGAGAGAGATCGACTAAGAGGTGGTAATGTGGGAGTAAAAGGAGCAAGAGAAAAATTATTGACGCAATAGTTCCATCCCGTCTTACACATGAAAAGTGATTAAGAAAAAGGAAGACGCGAGAGAGATGGAGAGGGAGTGGGTATGAGAGACAGAGAGCTGAGTGATAATAGATGAATGAGCACCGGGAGAAAAGAGCGTGTAGGTGGCAAGAAGGCTCTTCTCTCGTTGTTACCATTATTCATATTTATAATTATTTATAATTCCATTATAAAAGTAAACGAAATATCAGGCAGGTGTAATTGTTATTGCGAGCAGAGGCCCACACTGCGTGTTGATGTGCGTGTGACTGAATAATGCAACTGGATGAAAGTGAAAAAACAACAAACAGTCCAAGAGAACAGAAAAGGCTGCCAGTGTGAGAACCATCGCTAGGGAACATTAGCATTAGCATCCCTGGCGAAAAGTGTCGCAAACATCTTTGCTAATAATACGGGCAACTAGGTGTGCGATTATTATCATTCACGCTAATAGAAAATACTGTACCCTAATGAGAACACTAGACGCGGCTAATTGCCACTATTCAGCTCCATTCATCTTGCATCAAAACTCACAGCAATAACCAAGTGCATTTGCACACACATCTGATTAATCTGATTAAATTTTAATCTAGTCATTGACTGACTGATTTGATCATAATGTAATCTTTCTTTCATGATTCACATAGAATTGTAAACTATTGATAAACAGAACACAATTCTTTAAAATGATTGGGGAAGGACTAAAGCTGCCTTTACACCAAAGTTATTAACACAATGTTGATAACTTAATCCTCATAGATTCTATTAGATTGAACATAACTTATCATACACATGATTTACATATGTGTTTGTTAAGTTCCCTTCAATCTAATAGAATCTATAAAGCTGCGTTTACACCAAAGTTATTAACAAAATGTTAATAACTTAATCTTTATAGATTCTATTAGATTTAACGGAACTTGGCAAAAACTTGACAAGTTCATCATGTGTATGATAAGTATATGTTCAATCTATTAAATCTATGAAGATTAAGTTAGTAACATTTTTTTAATAGCTTTGGTGTAAACGCAGCTTAACAGTCACAGCCCAAAACTGTTTCTTCCCCAAATTTTGATTTATACTTAATTTTGATTAAATAGTCCAGAAAGTAGGCTATGTTCCATACACTTGAATTCAGGTTCAATTTTCAGTCCAAATATTAAAAAACAAAAAAGTTCTAGTTCAGATTATTTACAAACCAAATTGAATAACAAAATAGCACTCACTATTCACTTAAAATTGTCAAATAATGAATAATTTTGAAAATTATTATATACTCTAGTTTAGAATGATTATCATGTCATGTCCAATTTCTGTATGTCTGTTTATATTTTTAATATCGGGGCACCCAAAGACTTAAAGATGCATAGACTCACATGCAGCGCTAGTGTCGTACTTGGAATTGAAATCCGCCATTGAGGGGGCAACCCATAAGATTATTACATACCAATGCCACCAATACCTTTGTGATCTATAGTATCACAAATAAATAATATATAATATCTCGTGCTAAAATACCCCAATGGCGGCCTTCAATTTCAAGTAAGAGCTATCATTGGGAAGGCATAGGCATAGGGTCTATTTCTCTTTAAGGTCTTTGGGGGCACCGAGCTTCGCTCGTTATTTTTATTTATTGACTAGCCGTCAGGCTCACTTCGCTCGCCATATCCGTCTAGTAAGGGGGCTCCGCCCCCTGGACCCCCGACTGGATCGTCCAAGAATGAGATCAGCAGGCTCGCTTCGCTCGCCTGCATTTTTAATTTGTGGGACGATCATATGTTAGGATGATCCAGTCGGGGGTCCAGACTAAACGTCTGGCTAAACGGATATAGCGAGCGAAGTGAGCCTGACTGCTAGTAATATAATATTCCCAGGAATAGCTCTGATTGAAGTAGCAGTGCCCAATCAATTTTTCCGCGATGAATGCATTTCAATCTTCAACTCGGTGCCTACCTAACATAATTACTGCTATTATCTCACCTTATGTTTATAATGTTTCACTATGTATCTTTTCTTGTACGTCATTTATATATAATAATGAATTTATTGTGCAATCTTTTCCATATAAAATTGTTGTTGTGAATAGGAATATTATTGGAAAACTAACCTCATTTAGTCAACATGTTTTTAAATATGTCAAAGGGGCACAGCCTCATAAATTATTTACCTGTCAATAAGACGAGAAGAATGTTCTTTATTTTTCATATTTGAATTTAAAAAATATCTTGAAGATGTTGAATAAGAAAATATTGATAGACAACATGCAATAAAATAAATAAATTAAAGTAGTGTTTACTCACCGGTATATAGTAGTTGAATTGTTGTTATAAGCAGACAATCACCTGTCAAGCGCTTATCTTTGTACCGTTATTATCAAAATTAGCCTCCCTTGCTATTGCTTTATTTTCTTTCGTAGAATTAAAATTTATTTATTGTAATTATTTTTTATTTCCTCGCACTTCACATCACTGTATCACATGGCTTGTGCCAATGTTATCGTAGGTCAGTGATTCTTGTAATCACCACGTGAATGTGATGTCTGATAAGGGAGAAGCTAGCTTCATACGGTATGTTCTAGTGATAAGAGGTTCGACTTTTGTTTGTATTAAAAAATATCCCGGTTTCAAATTTATGTAAATTGCTGATTTTGAATCACTACATCTGGGAACTACTTTCTTTATTTGCAAACGTCATTGTGACGAAAGCCATTTTGAATTATTTCAACCTATCAGAAGCCCAGATTTAATTATTCAAGGGTGTATGAACTTAAGTATCTTCAAAAAATAACCACTTCCGAGATGATCATCTAGCGGTAGACAACCATGGTTGAATGTTCCCCGTTTAATTGTTTTAAATGTTAAAGTAAATGTCTCAAATAATTGTAAATCAGCACCAAATACCGTCTCTTATATATTTTCTGATTAATTACGGAGTGAAGTGAAAAATAAAAAATTAAAACGTCACCGAACTTAGCCGCCGACACTCTGCCTGTGCCACAACGTGAGCGATCCACATCCGAGGTCCAGTTAATTTTCATCCGAAGACATCGAGTGAGTAATTTCATTTCATCATTTTGTATTGGGACCAATGCACAGTGCAGTGCATCGATAAAATATAACAAAGCGCTAACGACGAATTATTTGAAACTGAGAATCTCCGACAATACATGAAATTTGTATTAATTGTAATCTCATTTCTTGCTTTCCACGCCAGCCCCCTGAGTCTCAGTCGCTCAAGGCTAGTAATTAATTTATTTTTCAAATATTATCAAATCTCTCCAATTCAATATCTGGACTTTGTTCAATCAAATATCCTGCTAAAAACTTTAAATATAGTAACTCTTCAAATTATCATCACAGTGTTGAATGTGTTGTACATATTAGACTGTGATTTTTTGTATAAAGTGTGGATTTTTTGTGCGAATTATATTTGCAGTTTATTATCAACTTATAGCAATTCATTTTATCCAGTGTTTGGCAAACTCACAAGGTATAGTTATAAGACGAGCAACGGTCTCCCTGAACTATATTCTTGGCTGTGGGAGTCAGCCGGAAGTGTTGAGCTTATTGATATATTCGCAAACGCCACGTTACACCACATTCCATCATTTGTGATTGGATATTATCTATATATATTTTTTGAGTCCTATGAAGACGGTGTAATCGAGTTGAAAGGAGAGAATAACTACCTCCCAGACTGATTACTCCGGACTCATTCCACTCTTTCTTTGTATTGACCTTCCTGCTCCCGGGCGGAGGTGAACCTCAAACAACGTGGAGACCATTACAAGAGGTAACCCCCAGGAAGCCCATTACACCAGATATAACGATTTTCACGAAATTTGGAACATAGTAGGTTTATGATATAAAAATTCGATTGCACTAGGTCTCATCCTTGAGAAAACTTGCTGAACCACATTAAAAGGATAATTCATCCTTGGCTGAAACAGCTGTGGATAGTAAAAAGTGAGTGAGCGAGTGAGTATGTGAAAAATCAAAATATCGCATCCCCAAAATTCATAAGATGACATTATAGCAAGCTGTGAATTATGAACACGATCATTTTAGAGAATTGTGTTCTGTTTATCAATAAATAAAAATAACGAGCGAAGCTCGGTGCCCCGATATTAAAAATATAAACAGACATACAGAAATTGCTCGCTTAATATAATAGGATAGGCACTGGTCACTGTACAGTAGATGCAACTGAGTATCAAATGACTAGAGTTGAGGAATGTATTTGGAGGTGATTCATTCGGGGTAGAATCTAACATTAAGTGGAAAAATAAATAACAGTTTATTGTAAGCCAGCCAGAACAAGACAGAGTCAAAATTTCATATACGTTGAACATGAGGTAAAGAGTCACTGTTACATTATTACAAAAACCAATAGAAGTTATGCAAAATGGAAAGTCTCTTATTACTGGTACTAAATTAAATATAAACCATTATTATAAGAAAAACAAATAACTTATCAAGAAACACTAAAATCATGTGGGGTCGTGTTACACAATTATTATCGAGTTATTTGGGTTTGTAAAATGTATAGAGTTTCAGTTTAGCAAAAGAATGAGAAATGTGACAGATGTATGCCTAGCTGTGAAGGTGTAGTGGTCCAATTCGCATTCAGGAGCTGCACTAACAAGCATTCAACATTAGTTATGTTTGGATTATTCGTTGACCACCAACAAGCTGATAGCTAACAAGCCTTGATTGGGTCGAATGGCCAGTATTTTCCACCTAATCAATTATTTATTCGGTTTGACAACTCAATTGACCCAACAAGAGTCAGAGCCCATTGTGACTGGCCATTATTACTATTATTAGTGGCGCTCTGGTCAGTCGATCATAATGGTCAGACTGGACTCCACCGCCGCTGGAATTTAGGTTAAGCAAACAGATCGCTGAATCTAGGGTCAATAACAAATAAATATTTGCTGACGTCATCACACCCTAATACGGACCTTGGCTGACCAGCCACAGTTTTAGCCCACACTGTCATTCCTACTGCACCGAGACCTTGAACCCAATTCAAAAAATATTATGAAATTCTGAAATGAGTCTTCTATTTTTTACGAAACAACACATCATGACACGACCTTCAAACAAAGGAATTTCTTTGTCATATCATTGAGACAACAGCTATATGTGGAGCTCAAAAGCATTATAGCAAACAACTTTTCACATTCCAAAGTCTACGCGTACTCTCAGCTTTGACAAGATACTTACAATAACATTTTTAAGGTGGGCCAAACCTGAGATTTTCAACCTGATTTCCATCCACCGAGGATGGTTACACAATAAATGTCATCGAAAAAATATTCCATATTCCTAACAATTAATCGATGTATGTCATCTCTTTGTAACTGAAGTTATTGACCCATTGAACTTTGGCTTATAATATTATCAGGCAGTGGGTGCTAGAAACTAAGGTGTGACTTCTCATACGAAAGCTTTTCATAGGTGTTGAATGATTCAAAATCAATGTCCTTTTAAAAACTATTAATTGATATGAATCAGCACAGCCTCGCCTGCCACTTACTCACAATGCTGCAATTAACTACTGGTTATAACATTCTCATTTCTAAATCTGTTCCTCTATCATGAACATGAAGTCTTGTGGATTCAATAAAAGAGTCAAATCGAGTATTCACCTCTAATGGAATCTGATGTGATGTATTTATAATGTTTGATGCAAGAAGATTCAGCAATATTAATTGATCTGAAAATTTTAAATTAATGAATTGGATTTCAGATCAAGGACTATTGGAAGATCTCAATGTCTAGCTACGATTAAGTTTTCAACACTTCAAGGATATTGATAATTTGGCATATTACAAGAATGAAGAATTTCTCAGAGTGGTCAACAGTTCAGAATAGCATTGCTTTGACGTTTCTTGGTTAAGCTGGCTCAAACTCTTCTTGTTCCCAATATTCTACATGCAATTTTTGTAGTTTGGATTATTTTTTTATTAGGAAGATGCAGTAGCAACTTCTTCTCCTCAAAACATGGATATCATGTTCTTCAACTGCTTTTATTTTGAATCAAGTTCAAAGAGTTCAATATGATCCTGTTTAAGTCAATGACAGTGGCTTTATAAGCAGAAATTGAGTATGAAAAATTAAAATTTTTGTTGTTGTTAGTATGTAGTATGCTAGCTCACACTTATGACTTCCCCTCGATAGAGAATCACATGTAATGTACATAATACATTTGATACAAAAATCATTATGGAATCATCATTATTATCAAATTTGTATAGTTACCAGTTTGGATGTACAGTATATGGAAATTGAAGTCGAAGTCGTACCTGTAACAAACATAATTGAAATTTAATAAACACATCCTAAATTTTGGTAAAGCAGAATAAAATCATTCAACTACACACAAGTGATAAAAAACATTGATTCAAGATGTAGATAAGCTACAGCTATATTTAGATCTTTATTACTATAAGGCTCTGATGGACAAAATAGATGAGGAAGTCAGGTTGAGAAGGAATCATGAGTATTTTAAATATTTTACAAGAATGAAGAATTTCTCTCGGTGGAAAATAGTTCAGTGACCTGAGTAGAAGAAAACCATATTATTATTCTCGTTATGGTATCCGTCCCTGATCCTTTTCACCTTCATTCTGCAGATCTGTGACTATAATCCAATAATAAGGGAATCAATACGCAAAAAAGTGGAACCTGCTGTTAATCGGATTCGAATGAGTGAGATCAAAAGAAATCGACTTATCGTCATTAGAGTTTCCCAGCTTTTTTAATTCGAATCTAATCGTTCGATAAAAAAGTCCTAACAAACTTCAAAGACCAAAAGGTAATCGAGAAAAGAATAATATTATTTGAGTACAAACCTGAAAAGGTTAATCGTAGAAGAAGACTTGGAAGAGATGTCGGGAGCCCAGGTAACTTGGTAACAAATGCCTGGGTATATTAGGTACTCGGAGTTTGAAAAAGTATAAGATTAATTCAAAATTTTGACTGTACGCCTGACAGAAATTACAAAATTTTCCAAGTATGAGTATTATGAGAACTTATTAAAGGATAAACTTGAATCTCAATTGACATATGAGTCCGAAAAGAGAGTTATCAAAGAGAAAAAATGTTTATGATGATATTTTTCCAGTGATAAGTGATCTAACTTACTATTGGTCTTCTCTTACGTGTATTTCGTTAATGAGCTATAATTGTTGTCCTTGTGAGTTCAGGTTATTGCAATAATTATAAACATATTTTGCGTCGTTTTATGCCATCACATTGAGTCAAGTGGCATCAATGCAAGCCTTTCCTTATAATGCGAGTATAACCATTATCCACGACTAGGGAATTAATGTCTTATATTTGATTCGAATAATCGCAATTCATGCAGAAGTTGAATGTTTATGTGTTTATAAGAGCAATAAACAGTAGAGGAACCCAAGCATCTCTAGTTCACCTTTGCCTTGGAATGCATAATGCTACAAGAACATGCTCGGAGAAGACGCGTAGCCTACACCTTCACTACCGTATTTAGCAGTGACTATGCTAATGATATTCCCACTGGACACGATTGTCTACTGACGCCTTTGAATTATTACTAACAATTGGTTTGATTTTTACAATTTGATACCTTTCATTCATGAATTGCAAACTTAATGGTTAAAATTTCCATCAATAGAGATAGTGAATCTTTTTCACACGTCCATATCAAAATTATTTTTGAAGACATTCGATGACAACTCAAGAAATATTCAGAAGTAATAGGTGTGGGGGGAAAATGTACGTTTCAAGCACCTTAACAATGTTAGAGCATTAGAAATATAGCTGTAGCTTGTAATTCATTTTATTTTCTAGCATTTGGTTAAATCCCAATAGTAATAGCCATAAATATTTTTGAATTTTTTTCAAAACGATGTTGTTTGCTTTGGATATCTTTAATTGAGATAGTTTTGTAGTTTGTTTTTTGTTTGTATTTTGTTTTTAGGGATATAATCTAAAAGGATTTAATACACTTTGTTCTCTTAAACAACAGAAGTAAGTTAAATAGAAAAATCAAATTCTGCCAGCATTCATTTTTTTACCTCCACTTGCTATAACTTTGAGTACATTATCCTAAGAAACGAATTCTACGTTCATGATATTATACAAAATCACTTAGATACTGTATTTCCTTGGCAGTGTATGACACAGCTTACAGCTTACTGTACCGGTACATACCTAATACATTTTCTGATAGCAATCTTGTCACTTGAAAATAATTGTACAAGTTCATGCAGGCACTGTATCTTCTTTTGAAGTAGAAAGCATTATAAGCAAGATGATTATCCTTGTTCCAAAAAAATTCCCTTTAGTTATTGTATACATTATTTGCAAATACTCAAGAAGATGACGCTTGAAAAAAGCATTGCAATTCATGTAAAAATGTGTGTATTCGAATTCATAGAGATAATGTGTTTTGATAAGGCATCCGGCTACTAGAAATTAATGTTATCGACCTCATCATAAAACAAAAAACAAAATCTTGTCACTGCTGGTTATTCGGCCTCCAAACATATTACTCGATTAAAACTACAGAGTACCCTTCAACTCTGTGGACAAAAGAAATTTCCTCAGATGTATCAAGTTACGCTGTGATGATATCATCCAACATTTACATAAGTTAATGCAATATTCAAACTCTATAGCTAAACGTCGTAACTTCTAACTGTGTGCTTTCATAACTCAATTTTACATATTATATAGGAATTACTAGTATTATAGAATTACTTGATCAAAAGATAAAAGTCATATTGGTATTATAAGGGAATTGATGAAGTGATAAACAGTATTGAAGGTTGATTTCAACTTCCAGAAATAGAGAGCCTCTTTAGGATTAACATAATGAAGAATTTTATGGAGTAGATGAAAAGTGATGTGATATCACTTTCAAACTGGATGAAGGTGTACTTATTTTTGACCGAAGCGAAGCTGAGGTCTTAGTTTCGACTCGATTGGCTTTTGTCTGTTTGTTTGTACCGCGGTTACAGTCGCTGTTATTGTCCGATTTGGATGAAATTTGGTATACAAGTTCTTTGAAACAAGGTGCTGAAACGTATGTGTAACGATTTTTGTTAAGACCTCCGGTTTTTTGTAATATTTAAAAAACCATAAACTAACCTCAAAAGTTACTTTTTCGTATCTTTGAAGATACAGCAATTCATGTTCCTACTTTTTCGCAACTGAATTTTCAGTTTATCAAGTACAATAACTAGAAGTTCTGCGAACAGTAGACCTCGCTCATGAATAGCCTACAACTTTCAAACTTACAACTTATCAAGAGGTATTAAATGTAGTAAGTGTAAACTCTGTTTTCATGCTCATTGCACTAGACTTGGTAACATAGAAAAATTCAAAAAAATGAACTCTCAAGTCAAAGCAGCCTGGAAATGGGATGATTGCGTCGGTAGTGCTGAATACGTGAATGCGGGACTTGAAGCTAAACTGAGTCAAGTACTAGAGGAAATAACTGCGCTTCGAGCTGTATTCGAGCCAAAGATTGATGCATTGAGTGCATATGTTGAACTATTAAAGCAATCCAAATATACGTTAGAAGAAACATCCGTTAAACATGAGGATAATCCCACTAATTTGAATAGAATTTCCTGCTATTTGAGTGAAAGGAATAGCAAACTGGAAGATGAAATCAATTTCCTTCATCAACGCTCCAGATTGGATAATATTGAAATCACCGGCATTCCACTGACGGATGAGGAAGATATCTACGAAGTTTTGGAGGCTGTAGCTCGAGTGATAAAGGTTCCTCACCGACTAGAAGACATCTCGATTGCGCAGAGAGTTCCTAACGTCAAGGGCACAAGCAACATTGTAGTCAAATTTGTGGCGAGAAAATCCAAGGTAGCGTGGCTGGATGCAGCTAAAAAGAAACAGGGTTTGAAGTCTACGGAAATAAAGAGCACCCTCCCGGATTCCCACGTTTTTATTAACGAACATTTGGCTCCTCACAATAAAAAACTTTTAGGTTTGGCTAGAAATCTCAAAAAGTTTCAATTACTCTACTAAATCTCAAAACATCCCAACTTATTCACATGGAAAACTTGATTGCAATTTTACTATTCATCATTAAAAAATTTATCATTTCATTAAAGATTTTCCTATTTTTTTTTTATTTATTAATTATTTTTGACTACTTATCTCCAAAGGGTCCTACTACTGTTAATTACCTCAATTAATTTTCCCAACAAAAATTCTATTTCCTTTTGACACGAATTTTCCTACATATTTCCACCTTATATCCCCATTTAATTTTTAATCAACCTTTCAACTCTCAACTACAGAATAATTTAAACTCATGCTTAACTCAAGAGATTTTCCCTTTTCATTTCAAATTCAACTAGAAGAATTTCACTGGTAATTTTATTTTAATTTAACCCGTTCAGTACTGTTCCAATATTTATTTCTACATTCACTGATAACCATTTTAACATTACCTAGGTACTCGAAAAAGTTTCTCTGTTATTTTATTTGTATACCTTAACTAATCACTTTAAATATTCATTGTCTAAAACCTTCAATTTTCGTTACCATACCAAATTTCTAAGCAACTTTAAACTCAATAATACCCCTTTTTTTTACTAATTATTACTTGTGTTTTTGCGGCTGACTTTCCTACCAAACATTAACGAACCTTTTGACTGGGCTTCCCTAAACTGCCTTACGCTGATTGTTTTCCTTACAATCACTACGAAGACTCACTAAATATTCTAGATTTCGGTTTACGTTATTCTACTGACGAGCCCCATAACTCTCGAATGAACCAGACCGTTTACTAGATACAAAAAAAATCTTAGCTCACACCATCTTCGGTGCCTTTCGCTAAAATTATACAATTCCACCGTACAAATTTGCAAGGTTAGTCACAGCTAAATTCCTTGATTTGTTACATGGACAACTATCGGGCAGTGCTCCGTTCTCTCTGGACACGGACCTACACTCGCGCCGATTACCTAAATTCAACAACAACACACACAGGCAGGACATCCCCTTGTCCTCCTCTAAATCTTGAGTCTCAACTAAACAAACAAAAAAATTCCCCACAGTCTACAGGAAACGTCATCAACACAACGGATCTTTACAATATCACTACGCAAAATCACACCTAAAAAAAATATTTCCAATAATAAAACTGATTCACCTTTTCGAGAATAAACATTACTGATAAAGGGACTTAACAACCTCATCTCAATCAACTTATTTTTATACAAATTCCCAAGGATTTGATCATCGTTTCAACTTTAATCTACAATACCTAATTATTTAGTTTAAACATCTATGAAGGCCAATTAACTTTTCAAAATGGCTTATCAACAATAACTAATCAAAGGGTTTCCTATTTATTCTCTGCTTACCTTCAATTTACCTAAACTTTTCAAAAGTTTTCCCTATTTTCCCTAAACATTCTCCCATAATAATTTCCGAATTTTCCTAAATTACTTGGGTTGACCTTTAAAATCTCAATATTCACATTCACTACTACTATAATGATATTCAAATACCAGACGTGAGACCAGAATACGTACGTTGACATTACATTAATTTCTATCATCATTCACGGAATTACAGAATACAAAAATTTATTCAGCACTTAGAATCAGTTGTTTTTCACCTATGCTAGTTTCTTCTACTAATTTTTATTCTACCGTTAAACCTTTAATTTGTCAATAATCAATTTCAATATAAAGTTTTAGAATACTTTCAACTTAAGCATCAATGATACCTAACTTTATCTTTAAGCACTTCAAAAGATTTTCATTTTAATGGATTTACTGAACTTAATAACTTCCCTATTTCATCTACAATTATTTAAACTTAAGAAAAATTGGAATATTGACAGTTAACACGTTCACAGAATGAATTATTAAGTATCGACTCAGAAAAATTAATCTTAACTAATTAGAATGAGTTAGAAAATTTGATTTTGTTTTTTAAATTTCCTCCCGGATTCCCACGTTTTTATTAACGAACATTTGGCTCCTCACAATAAAAAACTTTTAGGTTTGGCTAGAAATCTCAAAAAGCAAGGTAAATTGGCCTTCGTGTGGGTAAAAGATTGTAAAGTACTCGTTAGAAAGGACCTTTCATCTCAGGTTGAGCGTATTACAGGAGTAAATGACCTGGAGAAATATTCAACTAATGATTAAAACTATTAATAATAACTTTCTTTCGATAAGACATGTCTTCTTTTAATAAGTTTTAGTAGAGCATTTACGTTTTGATTTTGATATGAATTCATTATTTCTATTTTACAATTACACTCCATTTTCGAATATTTTATCAGTTATTACTATTCCGAATATTTTATCAGTTATACTTTCTCGGTTATAGTACTGCAACAGTTACTCATTTTTACTGATAAATCAGCTTCAATGAAAGAAGTTTGATCGAGTATCGATATTTCGGTCTTACTACATAGATTTTATTTTAGCTTATCTTTAAGTGAATGGATTGATTGGAGATGGTAAATCGTCTCAATTTTCTTCTTCAGAATACGGAGTTTCGACATACTTTTTTTCTTTTTTTTTTTACTTTTTCAGCTTTCTTAAAAAATTGAGAAAACTAGTCACTTAGTTGAATAATAATTATTATTTTCCTTATAACTTAGTATTGATCAAAATCATACATTTCTATATTTTTTCTCATTTACAAACTTTAGCATATTAGAACGTTTCTTATCAATAAATTGTTTTATTCAGTACTCTTTTTTCAACCTTGTTAACTTGTCTTAATTCAATTATATTATTTCATGGCTATCATTAATAATTTTGAAGATGAACTAGCTAATGAATGCTATGACACTTTAATAGAGGATTTATTTACTTTTGATCCCTGCAATAGTGCAAACCGAGCATGCATTAATGATATTAATATTCTCCAAATGAACATAAGTAGCATAAATAAGAACTTTGATGAATTTGCATTTATGATTCAGAATAGTAAAGTTAATTTTCATGTAATTATATTAACAGAGACATGGATTAATGAGGAACATTCTTTCGATTTCTCTCTAAATGGGTATTCATCTATTAATCAGCCAGGGAATTTGAATAAATGTAATGGAATCTGCATATTCCTGAAAGGTTTCTTGAGGGTAAAAAAAATTGATTATGTACTTGATGAGTCGAATTCTATCATACTTGAAGTTCAATTGCCTAATCAGGCTGTTCAGCTGACTATGTTTGCCATTTATAGGTCTCCGTCTACGAATATTGATCTCTTCATCGATGGCTTAGATAAATGTTTACATAATTTTCGTGATCATAGGAATATCGTGGTACTTGGTGATCTGAATATAGATTTGATTTCCAACAGTAGAACAGCCAACGAATATTTTAACACTATGTCCACATATGGTTTTAAATCGTATATAAACAAGGCTACCAGAGTACAGCTCAATTCAGTATCATGCTTGGATCATATATTCTTAAAAAATACTACATTCGATTCAAATGAAATCCGTGGTATTATTTTTGAAACTAATGTAAGCGATCACTACTCTACATGTCTTCAACTAAGCACGCCCAGTGCCGTGGTAACCGAAGGAGTTCCAAATCACAGAGTTATGATTGATTTTGAATCTCTGGTGGAGAGATGGAATTCCGAAAAGTGGTTTGATGTCTACTGCGGTGCTGCTGAAGAGTCCACTATTGTTTTCATTAATAAAATAAATACATACATACAAAATGCCTCTACAAAAAAATCAATACCTCACAAACTCAGACCATTAAAAAATTGGATTACTAAAGGACTTATTAACTCAATTCGCACTAGAGATAAAATGTACAAGATGCTCACTAAACAACCATTTAATATCTGCCTGACCTTTTAAAAGATGATAAAAAAGATAATTTTGAATAAAATTTAGAATTTAGAAATAGGCCGACACATCTAGAAAATACCTGAGTCTATACCTAATTCATGCAGGTGAACGGGCTAGAGTCAAGAAAACTTCAATTAATCTTGCCATGCCTGATTTACTAGGTTTCTACTATAAACCAACACTACACTTTGAAATAATTAAAAAAATACAAACAACTTCAATAAACATTGGCAACTAAAAGCGAACAACAGAAACAACAATTTCATGTTACTTTGTTGATATTCTTCATCTGATTTGGGGGCGCATTACTATCCTTTGTTTAGATAGCAATACGTCACAAAACCAAACAATATTAGTCATACAATAACAAATTAATTTCAACATGAAATTACTCAAGAAAGAAAAGCCCGTTGAACCCAAATTTCGTCGATAGTAACCCATATAACCCATTTCATAATAATTTTGAATCCCCACTTTTGATTGACATTCTCGAATGAACCTTTGTTTCACTACACTGCACTCTCGTTGGTCTGTACGTTGCTTTATCGTCGGGGTTACAGTACCTTGTTTTTGGCGGTGAACTTTTACCGGTTGGATTTGGCTTGACGGCGACGTCCTCTTAAGACCTGTCGTCTGAACGGGTGTCTTGAAGCGGTGTTACATAAATTTGCGGAACCAAAGGGGTGGTACATGAAGATGGTTTGGGGACACACATGAACCGCTGTAAATAAATGTATTACAGCATTAATTTCTAACTCTTCCTACAATTCATCAAAAGCTAAAACAGGAGTTATCTATTGATTACAATTAATTAAATTCTCTCATTCTATTTGAATCCTCATTTTATATAGATTTTTATCTTTAAACTACTGATTCTTTGTATCAGAATTAATGGATCTTTCTTCACAAATAATTCAAAAGTTCTGTTATAATTTAATAAATTAGCGTTCAGTTAAAAGCCTTAACGCCATGAGAAAACACAGTCAGAAAAATATAAAATTGAGTCTTAAACTCAATATGAACATAATCTTAAAAATTTCATTCCAATTTAAAGGCTATCTTCCTGACTTTCAGCAATACTCTACGATAATATATCTCCAGAAACAATAACTCAAATGTAACGTAACTGAAAACTTTTTATACTTCTTTGGAAAAAAAATTTATAATTATCTTCCATCACTAATAAAATCAAAAGGATTATTCTCAATCAATATTATTAACTTGAAAAATAACAGGCTTTGTTTTTCCTTTTCTCTTATGGAAGTTTCAATCAATTAAAATCCCTAAATTATATTTTAACCTTATTTTACGTACCTTAGCGGTACGTAAAATTGTTTTTCTTTTCCTCTTATGGAAGTTTCAATCAATTAAATTCCCTAAATTATATTTTAACCTTATTTTACGTACCTTAGCGGTTATTTGAAGAAACTATTTTTCGTACATGATGAAGAAACACAATTAAACTTTTCAGGACATGGTACTACTAGAAAATTTAAACTTTAATAAAAATAAAACTAGCTCCTACATTAACTAATGATATAAACTTATAAACTTGCCCAAAAAGGGCGAAACATAATGACTACATCTTTACTCTCGTAGTGCTCCTAGCAAAGTGTCCTCCGAAACGTAATCTGGTCTCGCGGCTGGGGAATTGCCCCACTACTGTATTTAGAAACAGGTCTCCTATTGGGCGAAGGGAATCAATTTGACCAATCGTCGCGTGGCTTCTAGAGCCTTTGGACCAAATAGTAACTGCAAAATCGGTAGTTTGTTATAATTTCAATGCTTGCTGTTTTCCAACTTATCGCACTCTATGTCGCGACAGGAAGGCTAAGTTTTAGAGATAATTCCATAATCTACATTCCTCGACGACTCGGAGCCACAATTTTTAAATATCTATCATGGGAAACTCGAAGTCATGGTCGTTCATAATAGAGAGAGAAAATAATTTATTTCGCTAACTCACAATAATGGCTCTAGTCTATTGCATATTAAATTTACTATTATAACTTGGAAAAAGGCCTGAATTAAAATTAGTGCTCAGCACAAATACCAGGCTCAAAAGAGAATATACCAAATACAGAAACTTATTAAATAATTTGATAAAACAATGTAAACTTGAATATTACAAAAATAAAATCAAAGAATCTAAGGGTAATAGTAAAAAAACGTGGAACTGCATTAATGAGATGATAGGCAGTAAACAGAACACATCTAATCCTGTAATTGACCCAGAAGTCTTGAATAATCATTTTGCTAATGTAGGTAGAATCTTTGCAGAGATTGAAAGCATCCAACAGCAACAATCGCACACACTCTGCACACAGAAATACTAATTCACCACATTCTTTTTTTCTATTTCCTACCAACGAGAAAGAAATTCTACAATTCCTTGCCTCACTTAAAAACAGTTCAGCTCCCGGTATAGATGGAATATCAAACATGACTCTCAAAAGAATAGCTAATTCTGTAGCTAAACCGTTAGCAGCTATTATAAATAAGTGTTTTGTGGAGGGTGTTTTCCCTAAACATTTCAAAGTAGCCTCTATCGTCTCACTGTTCAAGTCTGGTGATCCTCAAAATCCATCAAATTACCGGCCGATTAGTCTCTCAAGTGTTTTTTCCAAAATAATAGAAAAAGTTATTTAAAACCGTCTGCTAACCTATCTAAAGAAACACAATATTATTCACGAAAATCAGTTTGGTTTTCAAGAAGGTAAATGCACAGAAGATGCTATTGTCAAACTTGTGGAGATCTTATATAATAATTTTAATAATAGGAAAAAGACATTGGGAGTCTTCCTGGACCTGAGTATGGCATTTGACACTATCCCACATTCTATGCTTCTGGAAAAACTGCAATGCCTAGGCATAAGAGGTGTACCCCTGGAACTTTTCAAGAATTATTTACAAGGTCGTTCCCAATTTCTGGCTATGGATGGTGCTACAAGTAAAGCTAATTTATCAGACTATGGGCTCCCGCAAGGTACAGTTTTATCACCAATTTTGTTCCTCATCTATATTAATGACATGCTTAACCTGGAAATAGAAAATTGTGAAATTTTATCATATGCTGATGACACTACTTTACTATTCACCACTAACTCCTGGAACGACATGAAAAGAGTTAGTGAAAATGGTCTCAGTAAAATTAAGACATACTTGGATCACCACACTTTGACATTAAACACCAAAAAAGTACTTATTTAACTTTCTCTCCAAATCAAACCGGTCAACCTAATCAATTCAACAATATTAAAATTCATTCACAATTCATTAACAGATTGGTGAACTGTGACTGCCCGATAATAGCGAGTGCTACAAAAACTAAATTCCTTGGCATAATTCTTGACCGCCATCTTAGATGGGATATACAGATAAATAGCTTATGTCGAAGATTGAGGTATCTAATTTTTAAATTTCACAATATTGGTATGCTAAAGAATAAAGATATTTCTCGTCTAGTTTATTTTGCTTATGCCCAATCAGTACTGCAATATGGTATAATAGCCTGGGGAGGAGCCATAAACATCCATCTCAATAAATTATTCACCATACAAAAATTTTTAATCAAATCAATTACTTCCAAACCAAGACGTTACCCCAGCAGTGATCTTTTCAATGAGTATTAACTGTCAGACAATTATATACAAAGAGTCTTCTCTTATATATAATAAAAAACAAAAATAACTTCAGACTTCGAGAGACTATGTATGATTTGAGACCATCTAGCATTACTTTTCAGAATGATCGTACAGTGTTGGACGTGTGCTGTAGGCAGTTTGTCTTTGTAGCTAAAAGACTACTGAATCATATACCTTTTGATTTTGTCAATTTCAGATTAAACAGTAGAACTAGGCATGAATTGGATAAATGTATTGTAGCATACAAGCTCAATGAAAAACTATTTGGATACAAGTAAAATTCATTTACTATAGATCCTATACTTTCTGTATTGATCAAAGATTTTCTCCTTCCAAAGTTATAATAACCTTTAGAAATAACAAATATCAAACTTTTTTGTAACTATTGAATAATGTATTCTTTTGTAGTGAATACCTTTCCCTCTTATTTTCAATGTTTTTTGAACTGATTCATGAATTAAACTACGTGATTTTCCATTTCTTTTTATATTGTATATAAATTTCAATATGCTAAGCATAGTGGATACTGTTTACATAAATTATATGCTATGATTATCATCATTTTATAATCATGAGTTGTGCTGCTGTTCAATATTTGTAATTTATATTTTGTACATTTATATTTTCACGAATTATTGCAATTAACTTTAACTGTCTGTATATTTAATATTAATTTCTTTCATTTTATAGAGTAGTTTTTCAACATCCTGTTTCCCTCGATATTGTTATTATGTTATTTATAGCGACTCATTCCTGCGCTCAGGTTAAACCTTTGCAGGGATTTTTCCTTCTCAATGTGTCTTGTAAATTGTCATATAAGGATTAGGTTAGACAAGTTTTGTGAAAGTGTTGTATTTTATACTGTAAATTTGTTTTTTGAAGAATAAATGATTTTGATTTTTGATTTTGAAACTAATGAGAAGGGCCATTAAGAAAGTACAGTATATTGTGAGATTTATCCATGACATCTATTATTTTCTCCTTTGAAAGTGCTAAAGACATTGTTTCCAGGGACACCGGACTTATAAATGTCTCTCAAGGAGGTACCTTCATATCGTCCCCATATTTACGATATTACAAATTTTCTAACAATTAATTATAAGAAATGGGTGCAATCAAGTGAGAAGTTTTCTTCAAATACAGTATGATTTGGATCGGCTCAGACGTTTCAAGGTTCACCGCTGACAACTCTTGTCCTCTACCGATAGCATTCAGACGATACCATATTCATTCAATACAGCACATTTTAGAGCGGCACAAATTATATTAAAACCGGAGGTTTTATCAAAAATCGTTACACATACGTTTCTGCGCCTTGTTTCAAAGAACTTGTATACCAAATTTCATCCAAATCGGACAATAACTGCGACTGTAACTGCGGTACAAACAAACAAACAGACAAAAGCCGATCGAGTCGAAACGGGTAGCCGTCTAGTTGTCACCCCGACTACTTGACACCTGGTCATTTTGGCCATAGGCGACTACTTGTACCTTCGTAAAAATATACCATTGCCGTCAAGTTGACCCCCGACTACTTGACACCTACTGGACCAAAGATGCCAGAACTGGACTAGTCATGACCGTAAACGACAACTTGACACCTCGCACCCTCGCGTCAGGGTGTCCCCTCGACTAGTTGACACCTCCTTAGAAAGGAGACAAGTAGACGGGGATGGCTCACGTCTACATGACACCTTGCACGCTGGCGTCAAGTTGTCACCCCGACTACTTGTCACCTACAGAGCACCAGTTGGCACGACTTACACCCCCGCGGCGAAGAGATAAGGGATCAAGCAATTTTAATACTGGTGTCACGTTATTTCTTTCAATAACGAGTTGCCCTGCTTGGCTGCAGTCGGTAGAGCATGAATAACAAAATATATAACCCCTATTGTGGTTCCTAGAATAATGATAATACCAATTTCTTACTGGCTCGCCCAGGAGCTCCCGCAGTTCTCTGCTCTTGTCGGTTACTGATGTCGGCTGCTCCAACAGTCCACAATTTCTGTGACTGATTTGTCGAATTCCGCAAATACAGATGCGAGAATTTGCGCTGCTGCAACTTAATGCTATGGTTTTGAGATTCTTCAAATCGGATTTAATGATACTGGATAATTTAAATCTCTGGAACGTATTATTTCCAAAGATTTGATAAATCAATGCTGTATATCGCTGTCTTAACCAACTTATTCAGTGAAGAATATAGTCGGATGGTAATCTTAATAATATTTCAATACTGGTAACTAAATAGATTATAACGAGATTGGTCATGAATGGAGATAAGGAAATAAATAAAGGATACACCATCAAAATTGGTACAAATATATTACACAAAATATCAACAAATAAACAAATATATATAGAGTAACAAGTATAAAGATTAGAATAGGAACAAATATATATATATATATATATATATATATATTATATATATATATATATATATATCAAAAAATATCACAGATTAGCTCACTTATTAGGTTTTTTGCTTTTAGCACGAAAAATTACCATGTGCTTCTCAAATCATCAATCATATGCATTTAGATTATGCAGCTCAGTTATCGACTTGCTGTTGCTTGTCGAATAAAATCTCATATACCTTCTTTCCAAATCAATAAAAATAATTAATTAATAAATTATAAATCTCCAATATATTAATATATATATATATATATATATATAATATATATATATATATATATATATATATATTATATATATATATATCTCAGGGCTAAAGGTTCGGCTTCTGATGGAAATTAGATAAATCAATTTATCCAGTGAACATGAGCTTCATTTATATATTTATAATTTACTAATAAAATTAATGATCAAGTGAGCATATATATATATATATATATATATATATATATATATATATATAATATTAAATTTAAATATTTATTTCATCTGTGCATGATAACATTAATTAGAAAAATCGTTTTTGTATGTCTCAAAGCTTGCGCAAGTTTGATATTAATTTCAATATTTGTATAACCTTTTGACGAGCTAGCTTTTTAAATCTTGTTTCACTCGAAGCACTGAGGGCGCCCTAGATAAATATATTTCTTGTTAACTGTAACTCACGTGCCGAAATTCACAAGATGATGATGGCGATCCGAATTTTCCGTTGTCTTGGGTTTTCTGGTGGCCAAAGTCATCCTCTCCAAGGGAATAAATAAACATCTGCATGACTCATGCCTTAATACGGCCTCACTAAGTCTTATGAAAATTATTTATTGAATTCAAACTTAAATCTTTCAAACATACAATTACAAAAAAATGGACTTGTGCTCTATAAAATTAGTGGCGTTCCATGGTGACATCTGGCAAGCAAGTGGGCTCTGATCTACCTCTATTCTCTACAATCATACTTCTGTATTCCAAATTTGCATATTATTTTAATATTCAACTACTATGCCATTATATAATCAAATAGTCTGTATCAATCTGCTAGGCTATTACCTATATCTTATGTGTTATATTTTATAATTACTCAGATTACATCCAATACATGAACTGAGTAGTGATAACTTACAAATTCTTATCATTTATATAAATTCGGAGTGTTATTTTTGAATCGGCTCACTTTTACCGCCAGTCAGTTATTGCAATTTGATTGGCTCATCCAAAATTACAAATGTATCCATATGCGCCTGATAGAATATACATACTTCCTTAATATTTTTATTTATTTTATGTATTCTGTACATGCTCATTTTACACAATATTTTTTTTAAGATTATTAAGTTGTTTTTCCATTTACAATAACATGCCATATGGTTACCAAATCCTCTGGTTGAATGCTATTTGTTTACAACAAAAATTTGCCAAAGGTGTCTGGCTAAAATTCAAATTATACAGCTTGACCGATTATTTAGGTTGCTGACCAGTAAGTATTATAGCCTAACCTCAAAATTTCATTATTTTATATAATTCAATAAATAGCAAATAAAATTCTTTTCTATTTGGCTGTTCAAATTGTAGCCAGGATACCCATTATTATCTAATCTCTCACTTGTTGATATCACACCCGGCAATAACAGAGCAGCTGTTTGCTAGAGACCTATAAAATCTTTTCATTAAGCGATTTTGCTTGCTATTCAAGATAATTTGTTATACTCGTTAACTGGTTATGATGTAGAATTGAATTCCAAGCACTTTTGGTTCAGTAACATTTTCCCATCAAACGCACGGTTCGGGAGATATTCGCCGTCTTTGCTATTTTTAGGATAATTTTTTTTCAAGTTGGTTGAAACAGAAAAAAAGGTCAATAAGCCCTTTTGATGACTGAACCAGATGTAGAACACAATAAAACACATTCTGTTCAGTTATATTTTCCCGTCAGGCGCACTGTTTACTCATAAATTGAGCCTAATGCTAGGACAGTTAAATTTTCATTCATCAATGAATGATATGGCAGATGAAGCTATCAGTCTGATTATCAACTGAGGTATTACATGATGTCTGGTAATTTTTATGAGGATAAATAATAATGATTTAACACACTTGTGCTCAGATTCCAATCAGACCATAAGAAGGCCAATGAGAATCTTCAATTAAGTTAGTAGTGTGAATGTTGATGTTGTGGAACTTTTCCACAATTGAATAGACTTAGAACGTTGTCAAAAATCCACTTTAATTGAATAAAAATTAAAAATTAATATTTTACAGGAGCATGCTTTCGCATGTGAGCGTGATGTGTGAGCACACACGAAAGCATGCTCCTGTAAAATATTAATTTTCAATTTTTATTTAATTAAAGTGGATTTTTGACAACGTTCTAAGTCTATTCGAGAATCTTCAAGTTTTGTCTGTGTCTTCTACACTTGCAGACACTGTTCAAACAAATTTTATGAGAATGATTATTAAGAAGAATAATGTTTAAAGATGTTTCATATAAAAATGAAACCGGTTTAAAGTTCATTGATTACTCAAGATTACAAATAACTTGTCACTAATGCTAGACAAATATTTTGAGGTTCTTTCAACATCCAGTCTGTTTCTATACTTCTTCTTGATTGCACCATGGTTGCATAACCATGAAGAGCCAGCCGGAATGGTGATTTCTTGTGGAGTGGAGTCAAGGGGATAGGTTGTTGTGACCGTAGACGACTACTTGTACCCTCGTAAAAATATTCCACTGCCGTCAAGTTGTCCCCCCGACTACTTGACACCTACTGGACCGGAGGTGTCAACTAGTCCCGACCGTAAACGACAACTTGACACCTCGCACCCTTATGACAGGGTGTCCCCCCAATTAGTTATCACCTCCTCAGAAAGGATACAACTAGACGGGTATGGCTCACGTCTACTTGTCTCCTAAAAACCGGTTTTAAAAGGTGACAACTAATTTAGTCGGGGTGTCAAGTAGTCGGGTAGCACCTAAAAGCACCTTACAGCTTTAGTCGCGTACCCGTCAAAACTAAGACCTCAGCTTTGCTTCGGTCAATTACTGTATTGTATGCATTTTTTGTGCATTTTTGTGTCGCTCTACAGTGTCAAGTCTTTTGTTTTCCTTTAGGTATGAGATCGGAAACCGATTTGTGAGCATTAACATTCTGCATTGGCATAACAAGCCATAACATTAAATCCACTTTCCATGAAAAACATCATTAGCAACCTCCTGTCATTGTCACCAACAAACTCATCTTATTTAGAATCATTTTCCATTTCACCATCGTCTGTGAGACGATTCATCATCTAAATTGCCTACTGCATATTCCATTTTTCCGTCAGTTGACCGATTTCTTATAATTAATTAGGCTATTAGAAAAGTTGTAATATATGTTTATATTGTAAATATGGAGACGATATAAAGGTACCTCCTTGATAAGTCCGGTGTCCCTGCAAACAATGTCTCTAGCACTTTCAATGGAGAAAATAATAATAGATGACATGGCTAAATCTTCACAATATACTGTACTTACTGTACTGGCCCTTCTAATTAGATTGAAAGTTGTATTCATGAGCGAGGTCTACTGTTCGCAGAACTACTAGTATAGTTTTACTTATCAAGGATTAGACAGAAAGATACCATGACATGAGCTTGAAGCATTTGTATAGCTTGAAAAATAAAGGCCTTATTGTGCAACTCCCCTCCCCATACACTCGATCCACAAAATTTCTAAATTTCAATATTGATTATCATGAATAATGTCTCTTTAGGGAATTTAAATTCGATACAATTGTTGGTGGCAATGGTCTGGGTCGCTTTCCCGTCTAGGTACGAGGCTGGGATGTTAACAGTTTGGGATATTTGAGAAGAAAAAACAAGTCAGAAAGTTATTTTTGAAATGATTACATTTTTGTGAAACATTGCATTTTTATTGAAGATGATAGAAAACCCAATTACAGTATCTTATATAAGCTATTTGTCATCTTGGTTCTTGCCAAAAAATAAGCATTTAGATGTTGATGAGATGAGAACATGAAGAATAATAAACAATCGAGATAGAAATGAACAATATTTTTTGAGTGTGTCTTTTAAAAATATATTTCTGCTGCAGTAAATTATTAATTCAATACAAAAAATGTCTCCAAATCAAATTTAGTTTCCCTGATTATCGGTTCCAATATAGAGATCATTAATTTATGTAAATATGTATTTCAATGGAAATAAACCCAAAAGGATCAGGAAAGAGCACTTCTCCACCACCTTCCCCTAATATGAGGGTAAATTAATAGGATACAATTCTATTCTTTTGGGCACGATTTGTATCAGAGCCAGATACCATGATAATACAGAATAGAATATTCTATCAATGAAGTAATTTTAGATATATCGTATGAAAAAGAGACTTACAGGATATAGGTAGATGATGGTTACCCATCTCTTATAATTTGTATCATGTAGTGGGTACCAATCCAAACTTATAGGTAGGGGGTTATACCTCTGTCACGTTTGTTGTGAATTATAAGGAGAAATTCAATTGGCATTCAATAGATTTATGTGTTCCCGCTCATGTAGGTTCAATCATGGAAGTTGATAATGAGAAAATTGCATCACAAGGATGAGAGGAAACTAAGCAGTGGCTATTAATTTATGAATCAGGTAATAATAACATCATTATGTGATGAATTATAGACTATATTGATGAGTTTATCGATCACGAAGCATTCATTATTCTTGGCACAAATCCAGGACTTCATATGCCAGAGAAGGAGTTCGTATTGAAAAGTAGAATGCAGCTCTGACAGTTCTCACAATCATTTTTAGGTAGTTTCAAATTTATGGTACTTTTCGTGGCACAAGAGGTTGAGATGAGAATTTTTAATTTCTGTACAAATTGATTGTCCTTGAAATGAGAACTGTATTGAGAGATTAACTAAAATATGATCATGAAATCATTATTGAATTTCATAAAATAAATTTATCAATTCTGTGACCATTATTCAAATATGGTTAAAGCAATCGATTAGAACAGACAAACTGAGTGTTATAATCTACATGAAGCGAATAATTTCATTGGCTTCAGTAACAGATTAACAGGGGTGCCAAACAGGTTTATTTATCCGGAAGATTTCAATTAGCCTTACAATAGGTGGGAATTGACTGTAATTTTTCGGTTATGTACAATCTCATAGATCTATGACGAATCTCTGAGCTTCATTTGAACTATTTTCCATTAGGAATTGAATTTAGAGGAGTTTTGAACTTTGTCTTGTTCTGTCAGAATAGGATGAGTTTTTCCAGTTTTATTCTCTTGAATAAGTATCCAATTCTATTCTCTCCGATCTTGTTACCTTTTGATTTGTAGAAGAAATTTAAAAATCAAGATGCTCGTTCATGCTTCAATTTCAAATCCTTCCATGCTTTTTCATCTACTATGATCTACTATGAAAGTTTCAATTTTAAATATCATACAGGGCGGGGGAATGAATTATAGATAATATGAAATAATATTTACACAATCATTTTTGAACGAACCTCAATTTTTTCTCGTGTGTACCTCAAATGTTGTCATTCCGTTAATACGAGGGCAAAAAAATTGTAGTAAAATTGATTATGTACGAAAAATAGCATCTTAAAATGAAAATGACGAGACAACTGATGGAAAAAGATTCATAAAATGACTCTGTAATCTTATCTGTAAAATGACGTCGTTTCATCCAAATACTCCTGTAAACGTTGTAAGAAGATGTCAGAGTGGAGTGCAAGAGATAACCTTGCCTTATCTGCCTTCAGTAAAACTTTGGTGGATGAAGATTGAGGGTTTCTGTTCGTAATTGCTGT
Organism: Nilaparvata lugens; assembly: GCF_014356525.2. Classification (NCBI taxonomy): domain Eukaryota; kingdom Metazoa; phylum Arthropoda; class Insecta; order Hemiptera; family Delphacidae; genus Nilaparvata; species Nilaparvata lugens. The sequence goes on from NC_052504.1 coordinate 33,186,110, forward strand.
TTTTTTTCAGAAATGGTGAATAATTGACTGTTGTGGCCAATGTTGAATCTTCATTATTGGCCCTTTCTTCTATATAAAACGTCACTCTCAATTCAGATCGTTATCTAGCAATGCTGCGTGATTTTTTTTCGGCCATAAGTGAGAAGATGACATATCAATCTCAATATTCTACTGTATGGTTCTAACATGCCATACTTCGCCAAATTCGAGTGATACAACGTGCAACGCTTCAGAGTAGTACGTGCAAATTCTCACAATGTCTACAGAAGTGTATGGACAAAAACGGGCGCCATTCAACAAATGCTATTTTTCGTATGTAATCAATTCTACGACAGTTTTTTCTCTTCAATTATCAAAGAGGCAACATTACATGTACATACGGGAAGAAAAAAAATTGAGTTTCATTAAAAAAATGAGTGTGTAACTACTATTTCAAATTATCTGTACTTCATTTCCAAGCTTAGTATAAGAATGATTGTTATTCAAGAACAGTGAAACACCTGAAGAGTTCATCATATATTTTGACAGATCGAATATGTAACTTATTAAATCGCTTATCATGAAAATCCATCCGTCTGTTATGATTATGAGCAGCCAAATATTCTCATCATTTACAAAAACGCTACAATGATAGATGCGTAACTTGATTGATGTTGAGTTGTGGCTGCTTTTAAATCAAATACCACTGACCTATCTAGAATCTTGATAGCAGAATGATATTTGTGTACCATTGGGCAATATTTAAATACTCGTAATTTATTCTGCTGGGACCGTTTCAATTTGTTGAAACCAGTTGACCTTGATGACTGCTCTTCTTTCCATTAAATAGGCTAATCAAGTCAGTGAATGTTATTCATTTTATTCTCCATTTTCTTTAGCCTTCTCTTCTCTCGGTCGAATATTGAAATTATAGCTCATTCTTGATCTCTTCATCTATCAATTGATTTATTTCTTGATAGCACATTAAAAATGAATAGATTTTTATGATTTAAGAAGTAAGTTCTCTACTATTATTCATATACATTGCATCTTAGTTAAGAAATGAATTGAAATCCTAATATGAAACTTATTGATTTTGTGCAGATAAAGTATTCTGTTCACGAGAATTCTCTTCTTATATTTAAGTGATCGATCAAAGAAGGTATACATTGTTATCACTTTCGAATTTTCAAATTATAAATTCAACATTTTCCCAAGTTGAGTGTTTTTTGGATGAAGATGATACATTATTTATTTTGAATTAACTATGGTGTGATGGGAGGGATGGATGTCTTCAGTGAAAGGTGAATGGACCACCAATCCATTAGTGGGGTTTTGAACCAATAATAAACTATTTAAAAATAAGTGGAGCTGATTTCAAACAGTCACCCTTCCAATGAGAGTATACAGAGAGTAAGAGGAAAGAGGAGGATATGAGTATAATAGAATACATTCTACTTTCTTTGGTACGAGTCACTGAGTCTCTTCCCCTCAACACATTCTGACGTCATATTTCTGAAATCGCACAATGATTTTGGTGAATTTTATCCGACATTTCTGATATGACAATAATACAATGGTGTCGTGATGTCCACGTCCATTCAATCAGGTTTTGCACTGCATCATGGGTGCACGTGACTCGTGCCATACGTGGACTGAATAGCCGTCTCCATTTGGATAAGTGTTGCATCAAAAGCATGACTCGGAATAATAGAAGCCGAGATGATAATAATTGTAATAATAATGGGTCGAGTTGAAGCGTGACTGAAAGCAACAGTGGAGTTACTAAATAATTATTATCACAAAATGTAACAATAAGCTCATATATTTGCAGAGAATTAATTAAGTTCATCTGGCGCATTTGCTAAAGAAAGCTAATTTGAATCTGACTCACATTCAGTCTGCCACAGTTGTCTTGCTACAGTTGTTGAATTTATCATTAAATTAAGACATCAAGACACGACGCTGCTCTGAATTTATTATAACGCAATTATTGTTTTACGTGGCCATTGTGCTCGTTCCTCCATCATTGAACTGGAGCAGAATCACTGCTCAATAGTTGTATTGGTGCGAGAAACGTTTTATTGGGCTTAGGCTTACCTGCATTCTGACATGAGTTACAAGTTACAACAGTTAGGATACAAATGAGCAACGAAGCTGTCACGTGCATGCAATCTAAATCAAAGACCATGAAGAAAATGTTATACTATATTAATAGGTGAAGCTCAGCAAGAGTGTAATAATATTTCAATGAAAAATGAATTGAGTAGTAAAATATAGTTCAACAGTCTACTGAGTTTCAAATATTTCCGATAATCATACTTATTAATATTACCACATTTATCAATTTTGTTTAATTAGAAATGTTCCACATGTTATTAAAATTTCAATAATGAGGAGTAGTATTGATTGTGTATTGCTCGTTTTTTGGAAAAATAACTGTGAAATGTTCAAGTAATACAATTTGCATAATATTATGAATGGATTTATGGAAATAGTAGGATAATTGTAATTTTAAAGTCCATAGATAGTGTTAACAGAGTGAGATTACTGCATTACGATTCCCTGTAGTGAGGTGAGCCTACACTACCCCGTCATTCAATTTGCACTCATTAAACTAAACGATAAGTTAAATATAATAATACTACCTCATAAAAGAGAGACTATAGACGTTGTTCATTACTTTGTGGTACCACTGTACTTTATGATGACAATGATAAAAATTCGAAATCAATCTTATTTCTACCATTATTTCCTATTTGAAAAAAAACATTAATTTATGATAACGATCCAACAAGTGATGGAATCATTTTGAGTTAGAAAAAATATTGTTTCAGAGTATCTTAATGCGAGATTGCACTCTTTTACACCCATTAGAGCTCCCATACAAAGATAAACTAACACATTAAATTCAATTAGAGAATCAAACTATTCATTATGGATCAGATTCGCATTCGATAGAATCAAATTAAAATATTATCGTTTTGAATCTTCATAGATTAGACTTTCAAAGATGGAGTAGAAAGATTGATTGCAATTTGAAGTTGTGAACTGGGAAGGAGCATTTTAATTATTTGTTCTTAGATTTGCAGCCCCAATATCAATATATAATAAGAGTAATTATTCTATATTCTTTCCAATTAATATATCAAGAACTCACAATATCCTACTGTGGAATTATTGAATCTTATATCAGAAAAAATGAGAGTTTATGTGCATAAATTCAGTTAGAGGAACCGCATTGACAAAAATAACCAAATAAAGATGATTGGAATGGAAATCTGGAATAAAACCTCTAGTGGATTACTTCCTGCATGAAAGAGACAAATGATAGGTTGCACAATAGCAGCAAATCGAGGTTCAATTCATTGGTGTACCAGTTAGGCCAGCTGATCAGGTAACTGAAGGATCACGTTTCAAACGTGAAGTAACTCCGAACAAAAAGGTTCGAATTGAAAAGAGGAGATTCTTTCTCCTTTGTAATTATCTAACGTGAAACACAATTCAATCAACGCTATGGCCAAGCCCAAAAAATAACAGAGCTCTATAAGTTAATTGAGTTATCAGATAGGCTCTTCATTAGATCTTTTCATGGCTTAGGACATTTCAATCTAGTTGTTTACCATCGGAGATGGTAACGGAGCTGATTACCATCCAAGAAATTATTACTTGTTAGCATACTTGTTGGTACATGCTTCCCAACAGTGAATAGTTAATATAAGGCAATGAACTTTAGGTGGCTTAAAATTGAAACCGAAAGTCTATTTTAAACTTAGTTATAAAACCAATATTCAAATTATAATATGAGGGAAATATAAAGGCAGTCATCTCGCATTTTCAAAAGGCAAAGATAAATTTGCAAATAGGTATTTGACTTGAATTTAATATATTCATTTTGAAGGGCTCAGTAAAATCTCCCAAGTCATTTCATCTTGATTTTCTTGTTGATGATCATTCGTGTACATGAACTTATCAGGATCCCCAACCTAACAATGTTCCTTTGAGATCATGTCACTGATTTGGAAATCTCATAATATAAATTTTCGAAGTATAATCTGGTTTGTTACAATAATACTGAACAACTATACTGAAAACTAAAGATGCTTCTATCAATAGCCATCTCACTCATCAATTCATGTCTTTTCCTCATTGAAAAAATCCGTAAGGATGCCATCGATCAAGAATATGATACCAAATTGTGAAGGAAATAATCTTGAACTTATCAAATATGATTCACGATGCAGATACAAAAATAGAATAACAGTCCGATCAGAGTGCATGTACGTATTTGAGAGGAAATGTCAAGTGAACCAATTGTTTACTAGTTGAAGGACATAAATGTTTCCTCCTCTAATGACTTTTACATTTCTTATCTCAGTAATAACACCGAAATTGAGGTTCTATTTACTTGTGAAACGACTTATTACAGACAATAAATAGCTAGGAAGAAGATTGATTATTGGGTCAGGCTACTATTCTCTAAACCTAGGTTACCTACCCAATCATTCAACTGACCATACATAACTTGTCATTTCCCAATCGCTTTCTCACGTATCAACTGCTCGTCACTATTGGTCCCACTCATCTCTGTTCTCCACTCTTATTCTCTTATCACTCAACACTTTTTCATCTCTCTCTGATTTACGGCTGCTTTCAATAGCTCTCCGAAGCAGCGCTGTTTTTATGTATTCACTCAAAGGTCGTAAATGTAAAATGTGCGTTCACTGCACCCAACATCTTCTTCAGCGATTGTAATAATGATAATGGCAGCTATAACAAAACAGCAAGTAAAGCAGCACAACAGCTATATGCATTATTATTTAATCGCCACGGAAAGTAATGAATCTGAATACTGTATGGGTCCGTTATTAATAGAGGTTTCATCACAGGCGGGTGGACTGCAGTCACGACGGGCATGATAGTTCAAAAGCAATCGTCTGCCCGTTCACACAAAAGCCATCCAGGCTATGCTTTACAGCTTGAAAAGTGGATGCCAAAATCGTTGCATTGAATAGTCAAAAACCTATAAATTGAGAAGTATCGATAATCGCTGTATTCAAGTTTGAGAGCTCATGTGTTCAAGTGAACCATTGTACATTGTAACACCTTTAAGGTCACGCTCAAAACGCGAATTCCATAGACCTCACCCCACAACAAATGATAACGAATAACATTATACCAACCCCACATTGCCACATAACTAATAAATTAATACACTTGAAATCCTAGACGTGGCATTATTCGGACAATTGCTTGCTTTCTGCTTTGTCCATCACCACAGAGACAATATTGTAAAGTGATAATAAAACGATTGTTTCAGTATTTGATTTCTTGGATGCAAAGACCGTTGCAGTTCCAAACAGACAGTCAAGAACAATATTTTAAAGAATTTAAATTGATAATTCTGAACCAATTGAGCTGGATGAGATTTCAGGTCTTTCATTCATCGATGCAGAATTTGTAACATTCCATCTTGTACTACTACTACTCTATTATGAATTTGTATTAGTCCATTAAAACAACATACTCTGAGGCACTATTCAGAGTAAAGTATTCGGATTATAATTTACTCTATAGCATAGCCTGTAGCTAGAATAGTTTTTAGTGCTTCAAGTTGGAAGCATGAGACTAGGTGGGTGGGATCGGAAAATTTATAATGGTTCGACATTACTGTGCAATACGAGAGAGTTCTGCTCAGAGCTCATAGAAACTTCGTTCGGTTCGTCCGCCAGGGCGATATACTCTATCTATATACATTCAATATATTTTCTTTTCACAGCAGCTACAAACTTTGACACACTCATCTCCAGACCCCGAAAGACACTGAAGTAACGAACGGTTGTTCACTCTCACCACTACAGTGTGTGGACAAATCATACTCAAACTTGATTCCCCGAACCAAGTTCCCTAGTGTATGGGGCCCTTTACCGGCACATGCTTTACTTCAAGTTTCAAGCAATCCGAACTGTATATCAGGAATTCATTAGAAACTTCCAACCGAAATTATCATCTTGAAATCTGAAGTGATAATTTATTATAACATTTATTCTCTATCCAAAACTTTATTGTAAACCACTTACCTACCTTTCTAGCAGTTTTTATAATTGTTGACTAAGGTCAGGTCTCATCAGTTGTTTCAGTACTCTTTGGAATAGGTTTAAGTTTTCGGTGATTATACCCTAAACCCTATACACGTTTTTACTATTTTCATCGACCAAAAAGAAAGCCAGATATTGTGAAAACGTGTTACCTCCAATAATTATTATATTCTAGTCGGACTGTGTGTGGGACTGTGTCAAAATTATGACTCAGCTGTTGAACTTTTGTAATCATTCAATCAGGTACTTAGTGCCGGTTGCAAAAATCTGGTGTGGCGCACACACACAACTTCCCTTGCCGTTATGAAAATATTGATCACCTGACGCTAGTGTAAACGCGCATCTCAAGCCAAAGATCAGAGCCAGCTGGTGACAGGTCAATAACGCTGGATATACACGAGATCTGCTATCTCTCCATAGTAAATGATTTAATAGAATCAACAGTTGCCAACAGTTTGCAATTGAATAATTACATTTTCTCAAATTTCAAGCTTATTTTCAATTTTAGGTGAAAATGTTACTGGACATTGATTGAAGAGATTTCCATGCTCAATCGTTTCCACTGGATTTTTTTTGTTTAAATTATATCTGACACCTGATAATTGGGAATCTAAAATCAAACTTTGCATAGATGGGACGGAGCTCCTGAAATTTCTACAGATATGGGACTTGTGGCAGTTGATATAGCTTATCAATGACTATTTTAGGTATAAATTTGATCAAAATCGTTGGAGCCATTCTCGAGAAAATCGCGAAAAACCCTGTTTTTGACAACATTTTCGCCATTTTAGCCGCCATCTTGAATTGGATTTGTTCGAAATTGTTCGTGTCGGATCCTCATAGTGTAAGGACCTTGAGTTCCAAATTTCAAGTCATTCCGTTAATTGGGAGAAGAGATATCGTGTACACAGACGCACATACACTCATACACACACACACACAACACACACACACACCACACCACACACACACACACACCACACCACACACACACACCACACACACACACACACCACACCACACACACACACACACACCACACACACACACCACACACACACACACACACACACACACACCACACACACCACACACCACACACACACACACACACACACACACACACACCACACACACACACACCACACACACACACACACACACACACCACACACCACACACACACACACACACACACACACACACACCACACACCACACACACACACACACACACACACACACACACACACACACACACACACACACCACACACACACACACACACACACACACACACACACACACAAACACATATACAGACCAATACCCAAAAACCACTTTTTTGGACTCAGGGGACCCCTTAAAACGTATAGAAATTCAGAAATTGGGGTACCTTAATTTTTTTCGGAAAGCAATACTCTCCTTACCTATGGTAATAGGGCAAGGAAAGTAAAAAAGCCGGGTTATTTTCCTGATGTCCTGATTAATTCCAGTAGATCCATCTTTTTGAAATGTTCTTCTCTCATTTGGTTAATGTGAAATTAATCAGGATTAAAATTTAACCGGCTTTTGTGCAACCGGGCCATTGTAAGTGAAATTTTTGCATTCCTTTGGGGATTAATCTCAATTTACTGTGATTAGATAGAACATTTCTGTATGAACTATGAATGTTATTATAATTTCTTCTTTCGTAATAAATTGTTTATGCTTTTGTACTCCAGAGCGAAGCTCGGTCCCCAATAATCCATTAAATTACATTGTAAATGATTCGTTATTCCATATTAATTTTTATTTCTAGTCCACCGTATATCTAGGGAAAAAATCAATCAAGTTGTAAGTTATAGTTGCATAAACCAAAGGAATTTGAATCAGTCATCATATTATATCTGAAAGCAGAACCTGGGAAATGTAATTCATAATGAACACTTTTGTTACTTGTATGATACAATAGTTCATACAATCTTGCAATAAATTCATTGTGCAATAGACTAATTTCCAACAGTGATGTATTGGGGATTATCATAATGCATTGCAAAAAATTATAATTCACTATTGTACGCCCTTAACTGTCTCTTTTCATTTCTTCCAACCTCTTTCACGATTCCATTATGGAATCATTGCGAATGATTCATTGCCCTCACACTCACACTGCCGCATGCCAGCTCTGTATTCCTGATCGCAGCCATAAAATTACAATACAAGATGGCAATTGAAAAAAATTAGATTCGATTTTTAATGTTCTGTTGTGTAACAGCCTCTTCCTTTGAATCCACTGCAAGAATTCTAATAATAATTGCATTCAATTCACCTATAAGTCTTGCGGCCTATTGCATTCAGATGAAGTATTTCAAGAATAATAATTTTGCAAAAACTTTTATATTACAGTACTCTATTCATGACGTGCTAAGAAGAAAAGATGAGTGGATTCAATTTGAAGAAACGTTCTTCTTTCTTGGGGGTTTCATGTTCATTGAAATTGAAGAATCAGATTAGATTAGCTTCATCCAAGTGGAATACAATCGGTGAATTAAGACTGATCAAATCGGCTTTTTCAAGCATCATGAAATATCATTGAAACATCACACTACCATTACATTACTCATCATAACAACAGTTGCAGGTTATGTACATTGGAAAGTGATAAATAAAAGTAATTTATCTTAGGCATATACAATGTATATACTGTTGAAACAGTAGGCTACCAACCAAGCGTTACATACTGTAATAGAAATGCCAGCAAACTATAATTGAATCAAAGAAAGCGAAGTTGCATTAGAAAATAATAGGCCTAGGAAGCATTAGTAGAGCAATCTAGGCATGATATTTGAAATAGAGATCGATCTAAATTTCATGGCAACATTAAAACCTAAAAGCTAGAGTGAACATAATTAAATATTCATTTTTATCTTCATATTTCTCTTCAATATTTGGCATTAGGTCCTTTCTCACATAGAGATTGAGTTTATTAGCCTTTCTCCCTTTCTAATACAAGGTAAAGTAAGTTTCATACAGAGAGTTTGAGTATCTAGCGTTTGATCGCATTGCATATGGAGATGGAGAACTCATCTACAGGAATCATATCGTTAAATGGATGATTTTCGAAGGAGTGACAAGTTGACGAGTGTGTCAATTGGAAGGAATTGCATTACGATCTAAATATAAAACCGCGAAGAGATAACAGAAGCAAACATTTCACTTATGAAATTAAGTTTCAGACTAGAAAAACAAAAACATTAAAAATCATCAGTAGGCTATCCTTATCTCTCGTTCTTTCTTTATCCCTACATTCATTCACTATCTTTCTCTTCTTCTTTCTTCTCTCAGTTTCTCCCTGTGGAGAAAGAGAGTTGAGAATCATAGTTAGTATATTATTCTGAATTTCTATGCCTATGAGTAATCATTCTTGATCTAGTAGTAACCGTTATCAGTCAAGTTCAATATGATAGTCAAGTTGTAACTTGTCATCAGACTTTAATTAGAAATATCATCATACTTAAAAATTGTTTACGTTCTAGATGTACCCTCGATTCCCAACGCTGCATGATGAAAAGGCCAAGTTCATTTTCAAATTTCAGGTCATGGACCAATCTGCTCAATTTGATTCCACATGCGTGAGTCGGAGAAAACAAACGCGTGAACAATATTCAAATCCTCAATTCAAAAGAAATAGTCGATATTGAATCATGATGATCATGGCCATAAATCGCTAATGAAAGGAGGATTTCCAGAGATGTCGTGAGAAGTCAAGGATCCTACGACTGTAAAAATGCTATTAAAACCAGCTGTAATTTAATTTCAATGCTCAATCAATTGCTGGAGAATAATCGTGATAAGACCTTTGTGCATTCATGTTAGTAGCCTACATTTTTCAACCAACATAAATACTGCAGCTGCAATAATATCATTAGCACCTATATCATAAATGAACCTGTTTTTAGCAAGTAAATAATTTGAAATAAAGTTCGATCTGGAATAATTTCAAATAATCTAGAACTAGGTTTCTGTGACATGAAAGCCCAAGTGATTCTTCAAGTGGTCATTAAAAATGAGACTGAAGACTGTAATAAATATTATGAATCTCCAATTATATTTGGAATAAATTTGAAATTGTAAACTGTTTAGAACGTTCATCCTCATAAATGGTCCATCATCAATCATTTCCACAATTTCATGATTGAACACGTTAAGGCTTTCGTTTCCATAAATTGATAATAACAAAGTCATAGACATGGGTGGATATATAATATTGGATCCGCTCGTATGCATTAATCGCTTCAATCGAGAACTATACTCTGTCTGACAGCACATGAAATTGCACGGGAATCGGGCGTGAGTATAACAGCAAAGTCACGCTAGACATTACAAGCACTATAAAGAATTTTGATCTTTGAAGCTGGAGAAAATACAGGTAATTGTTAGGTAATAATTAGAATAACTGATAATAGACACGGTAATAATATTGTAAATACAGTAGAGCACCGATTATCCGGACTAATTGATGCATGACAGTATCCGAAAATTGATAATCCGGATAATCGATTTCACCCCAGTATAGATGTAATAAAAACTTTGCATTCTGGCCTAAAGTAGTTAGTAGTGTTGTATTGTAAGCAATATGACTGGTATATACTTTCATTCTAGTAAAAATAGAAACCATGTAGTGTAACTCAATAGGCGAAAATAACTCAACTCTTCCATTAAATAAAATATTTTATTGCACCTTGATTGCGGCGGACAAATTAGCCGCTTGAAGTACAGGATAGCTTTGGTTTATGGGGTTTATCATTTTTTTTATAACACCCAGTGGACGACTGTATAACCGGTCATCCGGATAATCGGTGCTCTAATGTAGATGCAAAAAACTTCCTGCTAGTCATTTACTCTGAAACAAGTGCTTCTGATTTGTTTTTCTATTTCAATATATAGCGCATAGTCCTCTTATTTCCCTATTCCAAAAGTTACAATTATGATGACAACATATTATCTCGTTTGAGAAGAGCAATCAAATTCAAAGGACTTGAGAGGGGAATGAGCAGCAATTGGTAGGATTTTCTACACTAAAGAAAAATCCTTTGTATATTTTTTGAACAAAATATTTCTATTTCAAATCCCGCTTGAATGAGAGGCAAATATTGTATATTGAACCTGCATGCGTCTTCATTAGTCCTCAGCTCTAAACTCATGTACCCATTTTCAAATGTATCAGAAAGGAATCCACTTCGTGGACATGAGAAGGATCTATCCCGAGGTAAAATCTGAACTGGCCAAAACATATAGAATAGAATTGAGCCGATGCCGACATCATGGCAAAGTAATGTATTCCAGCAATTAGAACGCTCTGTTTTCAAGATCTCATTTGCAACATTCCAAGCCACCATCTTGCTGCATTGTAAGCGATCTGCTAATCGATTCCTTAATGCTCGACTTGACATTGAAATTTCAAATTATAAACGTATGGATCTGAACTAGACCTCCTCCTCTTCCTCCTCCCCTTTCATCTCCTCTTGCATCTCCCACTCACTCCTCTACTACAGATTAACATTGTAATCCGGATATTGTGAGCAACATTGTCTGCTCCATTAATGCGTTATTATTTCACGTGTCATGCCAAAGGTGAAGGATATCAAACATTTTCTTACTTCCTTTTTAGAAGCAGTGACGAAGTGAAGAACAATGCGAATATGATTACAGTGCTATGAATGTGGCGAAAAAGACAATCAAGCTATCTCTCAAGGAAAGTGCATTGAGTTTGGTAGTTTTTACTGGTGTAAAGCAAAATTAATAGTTTGAAAGTATCAGTAACATCTATATTATCTAATCCTGGTTGAAAGACTTAGGCTCAACTCACCCTACTTCGACTCCAGTCGAGGATAGGCCTACTCCAGTCTCGCGACCTTACGACTTTCTTGCTCATTGTCACTACTTCAGTTCCATGCTACTCCATTTCTAACCTTACTTTATTGAAAATATAAGATCTAATTCGTCACTACTTCGCATGTAACAAATTTCATAATAATTATTATGAACATATTGTCTTATCTAATTATTATATTATTGTCTTATCTAAAATGATGAAACATCACTTTCATAAAACATAATCTCACTTTCATTAAAAATGCACGGTACTTCGCAACTCAAGTCGAGGCTCAACCAAAATGTCGAGTCTCACAGTCAGTCTCTCAGTCGTGAGGTCGCGAAGACTAGAATCGACTGGTCTGAGTGTCACCATTTGAAAACACATGCTGCGACGAGAAGAGACTAGAGTCGCAGTCTCTTCTCGACTTGAGTCGCGTAAGTGTGAGTTGAGCCTTACTGTAATTTGCAATTCATAAACTATAGTTTCTTAAATTATGATACGACCATTCCTTGGTCCTAGAATATTTATTTCTAAAAGTTCAAGTGTTTATTTATCTCTACTGTATACTCTAAAGATTTCAATCTTGTACTTGAACTATTCAAGCATGATTATAAGTACTTATTATTAACATGTTCAGAAATGCTTTTCTACATATTTTTCCGGTAGAAGGGGGTGGTTGCTTTTGCTCAATGGTTGAATTTTTTTTAGTAAACTTATTTCATGAAATGGTATTAGAAGAATGATTACTCAATTATCGAGGACAAGACTTTTGAAAGTTTAGATTGGCCTACACAGCTTTCCGAATTTGAGCTTTCTGTGCATTTCTAAGAAACTTTTAAAACGTTTACCGGACATTAAAACGAACTTCATCCATATGATTCCTAGCCTATATTTTAGTGCTTAACATGATTCAAAATTTTATTCCTATGTTGTAAAAGTGAAATTATTGAGATAGAATTTGTTTGTAATGCAGCTGCAGAAATAGAAAAAACTGCACCATAACTAACGTTGCGCTTAACTAAACTAATAATGAAGTTTGGTATTCAAATTTATGCAAGCTTCAAGTCCCGGTATTTGCATGAATAAGTCCTCTGAAGCAATTAATATTCAAAGGGTATGATTCATCAAAAAGGTTCTGTTGAGATTTCTTTCAACGAGTTTTAAGGATTCGATTCACAAGTTTCTCTAACAGTAATATTGCAAAATGTATAGGAAAATTTATTCAAACGATAATTTTTTGTTTTGGAATGATATTTTATTTATTGGTTACATAATACTGGCTTGGATAAAAATTTGAGAATGAACAAATAAAAACCATAGAATCTAGAGAGAGACCAACATTGAGATAAAAACTTACATATCGCCTGATTAGTGAATATTATTTGAAAATCGTTTCCGAGTTGGATTTTATATCTTTATTATGGAAATGGAAAAAAATCGTGTCGCTCTTAGCCAGACTCGAGGGCTCATCCATTAGTGGTCATTGAGAATTCTATTTACATTGATAGCATCATTTTTAACAGGCATTTTATGTTCCTTGTATATGAATAATCAGCATTAATTATATGAGAATTTACCACTTTTAACCCACTATGCAAAGTTACATATCAATGGTATCACAATAATAATAATAATATATCAGAACTGGAAGAGATTTCCCAATAAACTTCATAGTTCACCAGCTTCGAATTCGATACGGTACTGCCTCCTGGATGCCGAGTAGACAATTCAATGGAAAACAGGAGGCTCATTGATTTTTGGCACAATATTTGGTAATCTTTCTATCACAAGACCAAAATTATCAGTAATCTTTCAAGTACAAAATTAACCGATTGTAAAAACTTCACTTTTCTACAATTATATTGAAAAAAAAACTACTGATAACCCTCAACAGTTTTGTTCGTAGTTTGAGGAAACTCCTCATAGGGTTTTACAAGTCTTCAGCTGATATCAGTTTGAAAATAATATCAAAAAGTAATCCCAGATTATTAGATTATGAAACACAAGTTTAAGACGAAGATATTATAAAATATTTGAAGATTATTTATGTAACAGAGCATACTAGTTTAATGTATTGTCATCTCCCTCACAGCCTAAATCCATTTATAATATTTTTTAACATTGTGCAAATCACCTCTATCATCAATTTCATCCACTAATTTACGTAAGAAGCTTGGGAGTCAACATTATCTGAACCTACATTGCATAGAAGGCGACTCTGGAAATTGTTTAATATCAACAAGAAATAATACTCCTTCCTGCATGCTCACTAATGGGAGATAAGAATCTGAATATCGCTTCTAGAATTGAACAGCGTAAGCAGATGAATAACACAGGCTGATTATTTGGAGAATAGAAATTGTTTAGCTGTAGAGGAGTAGCCTGACTTTTTGTGGCCTCTCGGTGACCTTTGAACCCTCAACACTTGAATTTTCAACTTCTTTATCTCTTTTGCAAGTTATTGTAACAGGATTGGAATGTTGTCGGGGGCGATCTTATATTATAAGAGGAACAGTGGAACAGAGGCCTAACTAGGAAGCTAGCACATCTAGGTGTAGGTGAGTCTGGCTAACACAGATATTTATGCAAGCTTCATTTCGAAGCGGAATGCTGCAGAAGGCATCTACATCTACAGTGAACCAGTAGACCACAATCAATTTAACAGAGATGTTGTTCGATCAATAATGTGTCTGTTTGGAAGCAGCACTGGATGCAGGATGCTATCAGGTTACCCACCGACCGACTACAAAAATATTACGTAAGTGTCGTCATGAATAAGTTGCAAAGAATTTGATTATTTTTATGTCAACTGTCAAGCCCTTATAATCTAGCAATTTTTCCTTGATACAAACGGCCATTGGAATATAAAATTTATTGTTTAATTCTCAAACCCTTTTCTCTACTTCTCCCTTTATGAAGGGGGCCTATATGAAAAAATGATAGTGTACCTAAACGGTATAACTGCAAACTGGATTAGGCACTACCTTAGGCCCAGCGGCCCAGCGGCCCAGCGCACACAATCACACAATGTGACTGGCGTTACATCTAGTACAACTAGCGTTGCACTAGTTTACACTAGTTGCTTCTGAAACCAGTTAGCAACTGGAACATTAAAATGTAATTGGGCGATATTGAAATTTAATTTAGGAAGTTTCTCAGTTCAAATTTTAGTGGAGGTATTTGTAGAAGAACAACTGTAGAATAATATTGGTAAAGCACAAAAACTGTATTGAAATTATGTGCTCAATTAAATTCAGGGGCTATATGCTGTTATGTGCCTTCTAAACTCTCCCCTCCCCAACACACACAGTGCGGATCAAATGGCAATTCATAATTTCATAAAAATTCCATGTTTCAAATATTGGGAGAGAAATCAAAGATTGAAATCTGCTGTGGGCCGTTTTCATTGAGAGTCAGAATGGAGTGCTTGAACATGAACAGCCCCAGCATGCCGTTAACATGAACGTCTTAGTTGGTAGCACACAAATACAGTGATCGATTAAAAGAATTTGATAAAAACTAGCGATAAGTAATTTCGAGCAATGCAGTTGTTAGCTGTCACGGCTCGGTTGGTCCTTTGTTTTGGACAGACAAAGCTATGCTTCCGGTTCAAGAGATACAGATACAGGTAGAAGGCAGTCGGTGAGCAACCAAAGATCAGTGCTCGACAGTTTCTTTTCCCGATCCTGAATAGAATACCAGTAGCACGATTCCAATTCAGAGAAGAAAGAAGAGAAGATGGAGATCAGTTGCGTGATCGTTCGCTTATCTGTTGAACTGAACTGAAATGACTAATGAACCGAGGTTCGGGTTCGGCAGTTGTGGTGTTTGGTTTGGTCTCCGGTCAGTGGAGATGTCGAGCGCCGCACGGTTCACTTCCTAGCAGACTCTGTACTCACTCAAGTCACATGCCCCCTGCCCCCTGCCCCATGCCCCTTGCCCCATGGCCCATGGCTCACAGTTTATGATAAATTGGCTCGGACATCGGACAGACCCCCTGCCAGCACGCTCCAAAGCACTTTCAGGCCTCTCTGTCGGCCCAATCTGTCACGGCTACTGACACCGACTTTAGGCTACTTCAGAAATCACTATCCAGCTTCACATCTCAATCAGACACTGTTTATCAATGTGTTGTGCGAATAAACAGGATATTCAAGACTTTCAGTTCGAATATCATTGAAAAAATTAATATTAACCATAACAAGAGCCTCGAGTGAATAGACCCTCTCTAATTTACATTAGCTCCATATAGTAGCCCTAAAATTTCCATAATTACAATAATTTATTAATGAAGAGTCAACTTCAACGTCTTTGATTATACAGTACTATCCACTCTGAAAAATATGTTCTGGATTTCACAAACTTCATAACTATGTAAAACCACAACATAGAAGTGGCGGATCCAGGATTGGCCAAAGGGGGGGGCTAGGCGTTTGGGGGGGTGAAAGCACGGGGGTATGGAATACCCCCCGCAAGGCGGGGGGTGAGGGGAATTGTCAAAATTAAAGTGTAAAATGACACATTTTACGGCCGTTTTTAATTCTTTATTGACCAGAGTTTAGAGGCAAAAAACAATGGTTTGACTCAAGAATATTGACTAAAAATAAAAGGATTTTGAAGCTATTAGAATGTTTTAGAATTAACATAATATCATATACCTAACCCTTTGACCATAAGAATTTGAAAGTTGAAAGCTATTACGGTACCTTTTATCATTTCATGTACGGAAATACTTTTAGTACTGATATTACTTTCTTGCAAAAGATTAAGTTTTAAAAATAAACCTGTATGTACATTTTTAGTTAAGTTATTCTACCTTATAATAAGTTTCCATAATGCATTACTTATTATGAAAAGTCTAAAGCAGAAATATTGTGTAAGAGTTTTAGCTGGTTTACTCTTATCTTGAATTTAAAGGGTAACAGTTCAAAACAAAGAAATAAGTTGAATATTTCAAAGGGCAGTAAAAATGTAACAAAACGTATTCAAAAGAAGCTTTAATGTTACAACCTTCGGCAACCGAACAAAACAAATTACCCATTTTATCTAGTGTAGATTGAATACCCAAGGGGGGGGCTATAGCCCCCCTAGCCCCTATTTGGATCCGCCACTGCAACAAAGCACACACTCAACCAAAATTTGAGAGAAATAAATAGTATGGTGAATGAGATTGAGTTTGGATTACAAGCAATTGAAGGTCGTTGCAGATTTAATTCAGAAGAATATTGATACAGTTCTTTTGTGCTTAGCGGAGGCTGAAGTGACCTATGACCTGCCTGCCTAGTGACTAGTGACTAGTGACTGTGACAAGGAAGTGAGGCCGGTCGCATTCCTCCGACGCCAAGTCACGTGACCAAGGGCAAATCAACACGTGACTTCCAGCAAGCATCGCACAACTCCACCCAATCACACGACCTGCCCAAATCTTCATACCGAAACTAGATTAGTATTTTACCTTTCTATTAAGAGAAAGCTTAGTTCAACTACGAAACTCACTGGATTATTTGATTTTTATTGAAAAGCTACTACTCTTATCTAAAATCTAAATGATGACACTTAAATCTGTATAATGTCAATACAGTAGTTGTTGTAAGAGCTCAAAAAGCGAAAAAATAAATACACTCTTTCTTATTAAGTGTGGTTTGATTCATATAATAATTGCTCGTTTTCAGGTCTATTTCAAGCTATGTGTTTTTTTCTTGGTTGGAGATTGTTTAATTTGGGTTACCAAGAATCACATGTTTTTATTATGCATTCTATCACTTAAAACCAATTATTTAAGACAGATGAATAAGTTGATCAATTGATGTGATAAGAAAAGTAATTTTTGAAATTTTAATAGATATGAATAACGACACAAGAGAGAGTTTTTCAGTACAGTATAGATTCTATTATTGAGATTTCTGCTATTATTGAACGATCTAAATTTTGAAATTCTAAACAATAGTAATTAGAAGATGAAACGGTAACCTGATGAATTTGAATGAGTATGAGTAAGAAATCAGTTTCAATTATTCATTGAGTTTTCAAAGTAAATTGAATAGTCTTTTCACTACTCAGTATAACAATAGTTATAATGAAGAGAGATTGACTTTCCAAATTCCAATTCTTATTATTTCATTCAAAAGTTAATGGTCTCTCATTATACTGTATCTACTCTAGACAAGTTTCTCCATTCTTTATCATTCTATCAATGAAGATACTCTGTTATATGTTATATGGTAAACGGTAATGGTTTGTTCTAGTAATAAACTGACGTTGCACATTAAGATTTCTATTGCATTTACAAGTATTTCATGCTTTGATTTATATTACTCCCGAGTTTCAAATAATGATAATAATAGATCCATTCCAATTATTGTCGATTTTGAAAGAGTGGCCTTCCAGGATATTCCAAACAAATATTAGCAGCTGATCACAACTCTCTCATGATAAAAATACTTCTATATAATACGAGTTTCTTCTTTATCCGGGAACTCACAGTCTCTAGGTGTCATGCTATGATCTAATGTATCTAGGTATGATATAATAATTATTAATCTATCATTATTTGTACGGTGAACATTCTAATCAATGTGAATTTATTGTTCTCAAGACGATGGTATGACGTTTTTTACATGGTCCAGGATCAACTACTATTCCACTGATTATCAAATAAATCTCATATAATAATCTGATATTCAAAGACCGCCCCCAGGATGCAGGATGCTATTTGTTTGGTGTTTCTTTTTCCATGTGAAAAATTGAAACCGTGAGTGACTGGCACTTTTTATGAACTATTTATATCATAATAAAATAATTTAATCTGTTTCTTCAGGCTGATATTATGTATTTTTGAAGTGCCCTTCACTATCGATGGTCTGTTTACTTCTTGATGTAATGATTACGAGATATATTCACATTCATGAATCTCTCTATAAACTTCAGACCCAATCATTCAAAGTGTCAATCGTATTCTTAGAAGGAGATAAAAGTTTCCGTCTATTCACATCACAAAAGTGACAGCTCTTTTACAAGTGCTGTATAAATTCACGATGATATGGTTATTTTTGATTGACACATCAATCCTACACATATTCAGTCAGTAGTAAATTGTGCTGCTTGTTGATGTATATTTTGAAGTACGCGTCACCCCATCGCCAAATATGATATGAAGCCTGAAATGGAGTGATCGGTTAGTGAAAGTGCAAAGTAAACTTGGCGAGGGAAAGTCATTGAAAAAAAAGAGGATCAGGGTGAGAAAAGTTAGTAGGAACATGATCGGAATCAGCTATTAATATTCAGTTGAAGCGACAAGCATCCACAAGCGGGTCGTGATGAGCCCCAAGCAATGCAACACAACACGACGCTCTAGTGATATTCACTTTAAACTAGCAGCATTCCCTATAATCAACAACAATGCTTATGATTAAAACAATGCAGACAGTTCTAAGAGAATCCCACCAAAGCTGCAAACATCGGCTACCAGATAACACAACAAACAAAACATTTCACCCAGCACACGTTCTACATTCTACATTATTTTGAACAAGTGCTTTATTCCTGCCAAGATGTTTAATGATGTTTCTCCAAAGCATTTCTCAACACTAAAAAGGAATGTGAGATTGAACTTTACTTGGAAAGTCAATTATCCTATTCTACTATATGTATCCATCTTTATAAAATACATTACTAATGTTCTTTTAGAGCACCAACGACTCTTAGTTCGTTGTATGAAATACAGTCCTTGAAATAGTATTAGCATAGAGAAAAGATAGCATAAGAAGCACATAGTTCCTAACTACTAAAGCTGGTTTTACATCAAAGTTATTAACAAAATGTTAATAACTTAATCATTATAGATTCTATTAGATTGAACGGAACTTGACAAACACATATATTCATCATGTGTATGATAAGTTATGTTCAATCTAATAGAATATATAAGGATTAAGTTATTAGCATTTTGTTAATAACTTTGGTTTAAACGCAGATTGATTTATTATTATAAACTATTGGCTAGAATATAGATAAAAATAGAAATCTAAGAAGCTTGCAATAGTATTTATATTTAATGTCATTTTATTTATTTTCTAATCACTTGATAATGGCATTATAGCCGAAACATGTTGTGAGTAAAAAATTTTAAAAAGGGTTCTTAGATTTCTATTTTTATTCATATTCAAGAGTAGCCCTAAAGAAGAAAAGACTATCGGCCAGAATTTGAGAGTGTAATAAACGCACTGTGGGATGAATATCTTCTTAAGCTATCTTTTCTCTATGGTATAAGATTAAATAAAAGAAAAATAATTATAATTTTATTGCCGCTCAACATTACAATAGTTATGGACAACGTCAGTAATTTATGGTTTAGCAAACATAGTCAATGTACATTATAACATGAAAGGTTAATGTAGAAAACACCAGTCACAATTATGATTATTAGAATTAAGTCGTGTCCACACTCAACAGATGTTCGACAAACATGTTTGTTGAAAAAGTTTAGGCAATTTTTATTATGTTTGACAAACAATGTTTGCCCGTGGCCAGTCCGTGGACGCGTCACCAAACAAAATATTTGTAAGTGGGAAGAACAGGTTTTAAGTTTTATAGCTGTTTTACATCTGTCAACTCTGAAAATGTTTGGAAAACAGTAATTTTTTGTTTGACAAATAATGATTGTCCAAACTTTTTAAAATGTTTGCCACTGAGCTCCTGAACAAACATGTTTGCCGAACATGTATGTCGAACATTTGTTCAGTGTGGACACGACTCAATGCTAATAATCATAATAGTGACTGGTGTTTTCTACATTAACCTTTCATGTTATAATGTACATTGACTATGTTTGCTAAACCATAAATTACTGACGTTGTCCATAACTATTGTAATGTTGAGCGGCAATAAAATTATATTTATTTTTATTTTATTTAATCTTATACCATAGAGAAAAGATAGCTTAAGAAGATATTCCCAGAGGGCGTTTATTACACTCTCAAATTCTGGCCGATAGTCTTATCTTCTTTAGGGCTACTCTTGAATATGAAATCTAAAGAACCCTTTTCAAAATTGTTTACTCACAACATGTTTCGGCTATTATGCCATTATCAAGTGATTAGAAAATAAATAAAATAACATTAAATATAAATACTATTGCAAGCTTCTTAGATTTCTATTTTTATCTATATTCTAGCCAATAGTTTATAATAATAAATCAATCTGCGTTTACACCAAAGTTATTAACAAAATGCTAATAACTTAATCCTTATAGATTCTATTAGATTGAACATAACTTATCATTCACATGATGAATATATGTGTTTGTCAAGTTCCGTTCAATCGGATCCTATATATATCGGATCGCTTCCTATATATATATATATATATATATATATATATATATATATGTGTGTGTGTGTGTTGTGTGTGTGTGTGTATGTGCGTCTGTGTACACGATATCTCATCTCCCAAGTAACGGAATGACTTGAAATTTGAAACTCAAGGTCCTTACACTACAAGGATCCGACACGAACATTTACGATCAAATGCAATTCAAGATGGCGGCTAAAATGGCAAAAATGTCAAAAACAGGGTTTTTCGCGATTTTCTCGAAAACGGTTCCAACGATTTTGATCAAATTCATACCTAAAAAAGGCATTGATAAGCTCTATCAACTGCCACAAGTCTCATATCTGTAAAATTTTCAGGAGCACTGCATCATCTAGGCAAAATTTGATTTTAGATTCCCAATTATCAGGCTTCAGATACGATTTAAACAAAAATTTTCAAGTGGAAAAGATTAAGCATAGAAATCTCTACAATTAACGTTCAGTAACATTTTCACCTAAAATTGAAAATAAGCTCGAAATTCGAGAAAATAAGGATTATTCAATTGCAAACTGTTGGCAACTGTTGATTATATTACATCATTCACTATGAAGAGATAGTAGACTTCGTGTTTCTGCAGCGCTTTTGTCCTGCCACCAGCTGGCTCAGATCTTAGAAAAGTAGACTTGAGATGCGTGGGAACACTAGCGTCAGTTGATCAATTTTCATAACGGCAATGAAAGTTGTATAAGTGCACCACACCAGATTTTTTAACTCGCAAACCTCTCATCAATCTCACTAACAAATTGAATTATAAAGTCACAACTTTTGAAACTTTAGAAAATATTGAGATTTGACAACCTTGAATAAAAATATTGAAAATTAAATATGTTGTACTTGAAGAAGCATTTATTGTATTGATCCTTGAAAGAATTTTGTTCCATCTTCATTATAGTGATATTTTATCGTATGAAACTTTAAGGGATATAGAAATATTGGTCTATGCTCATTATTATGCATTGAAGAATATACTAAGTTTTCTTGATAAATTTAGGCGCTTCGCGTCTCGGCAGGGGCTCCACCCCCTGCTCCCCCGTTGGTTGCCCTGTGGGGTCCCGTGAATGGTGGGGGCTGGTATTATTATATTATTATGGTATAAGTTGTAAGATGAACTGTACTGTAATAGTCTACCTGTATTGAAGCAATCATTCTCATGCGGATATTATCATAACCACACTTGTGAAGTAGAGAAATATCAGAGAAACATTTACTGTGCTGATGAAGTTGGAATTTCACAAAATATATTGAGTTGAGAATGGTTTCATGCATATTCTCAGTTCTTCCAGATTTCAGGCCTTCAAATTTACAGTTTGTAAGTTCTCAAATCCCCTTAGGCTAGCTCTGCTCGCTAAAATATGGCATTACAAACTCAATGTATAAAAATAATTTTCTTAGTAGATGAATCAATTCTAGGAAGCTTATCACAGAACAGTATCTATAGATCTCCAATCAATTGATTCTGTCTTTACATTTTTTTAATAGTAAATTGTGATTGTAAGTGTAGAGGCCGATTTTTCAGCCCAATTCATAGCGATAAAATTAAATCACTCCTAGAAGCCGATTAATAGTAGCCTATTTATTGGAACAAGCTGGTTGTCACCGAGCCAAATGCGTGCGTTTGCAAAGCGGCGAGCACAGAGCACAGCTCGAGCTGCCATAATGCACGCGTAAAGTGTGTTGTTGTGCAGCACTCGTAAATCTGTGGTGGTCAACACGTCACACTCGATAAAACGCGTTCAACCTTATTATGACGACGCACTTGACAATTCAAAAATGCACTTTGTCCAGCGCGGCGCGGTGGTTGCCGATTTATGACAGTAAGCTGTCCGCCTCTACCCTCCACCCCCGCCCCGCCGACACCGCACTGACCCGCGCTACGCCAGCCCTGTTAACCGGGCCACCCTTCGCCCTTAATTAGTTATGCTCTTATTTACACAGATCGGTCAGGGCAAGTAGGTTATCCAGCTACAACTTGCGCCTTAATCGTTTATTATTATTTATTCGATTATTTATAGACGCCGCACACCAAAGGTCTCGCGATCTGGTGCACATTCTCGGCACAGACTGGTGAGTAGCGTGCACGTGCACAGGGGTCACACACAAAACGTGTACAAATATGGACACCATAATTCAGTAGTCTGCACAGCCTTCAATTATTAGACTATTTATAGTAGCAATAGTAGGTTGAAGAAGTTCAGTTAAACATTCCTTTGTTACTATTGTTTGATAGAATTTCGTATCGATCCAAATCAGTTTGAGTTAGTAACCAAATATTAGTTTTCTTTAGTAGGTGCATTATTCAAATATGAGAATTCTTCTAATTGTCTAGTCATTTGTCAAGTCAACTGGTTCTCAAGTTTGACTGAGAGAAGGATGATTCTGCCACCGAATCTGCAACTGTAACGAACTACTTACTGTATATTATGAGATTCCAATTCTTATCAGTTCAATGCTGGTGAGTGAGTAGAAAGTATGATGATTCTAAAATGTGAATAACAATTTGTGATAACATTTTTAAAATGCCCGATAACGTTTTTGAAACAACAAGATATATTTTATCAATCACCATAATTAATCAATTATTATGAATTATAATTATAAATATTACCAATTCTTATTATGAATACTACCGACCATTATTCATTTTATACTAATCAATGATATCAATACAGAGAAGGAATAAAATTGTTAATTGTTTAACAATTGTTTAAATTGTTAAACGTTTTAACGTTTTGTACAATTCCTGTGTTCACAGTAGGCTATCATTAAAATCCCTTCAGAAGTACGGTATTGAAATGGAGTTTTTCCAATGAATTCACTACATCAGGGAATGTACAATTTAAGGGAATAGTTCTTTGTAGTTTGGGTGTCTTATTCTTAGTGGAAGTTCTGTCTCTATATCAAGTTCATTGGAAGCATCGAATATCATACCAGAATAGTTCCATCATTATTCCACTCTCATTCACCCCACGATGGAGAACTCTATGAGTTGCCGGCTGTCGAATTTATTTATTGGGTTTTTTCAACAAATCTCCACCATAATAACATCAATATTATTATTATTTGATAAATGATGCAAACAGGCCTTCAATCATCATAAACACTAAAGATCGCAAAATACTTGAGTAATTCCTCGGTTTGTGCATAATGACTCTCTAGTCGATTATTAATTTATTATGCTCTGAACAAGGTGAATGAAGATGGGAAGCCCAAAGGTCTCCAAACCGGCCCGGGAACTTGAATGTTTAGCCTTCATGATTGCATACATGGAATCAATTATATTAGAATCAACCACTGAGTTATCACTTAATCATAAGGTATTAATGCTGAAAAATTGCAGATAGCATTGAAAAACGAAGAAGCGCTTACACTAACCCTACTTAATACAAGATAAAGTAACCTCTAGATTCTGATTATACACATGTATCAATACTTCACTATAGTCAAGGTTATTGGAGCTCCCAATTGCTTGCCATACGTATATCCAAATTAAGCAAACATTTATTCAAAATTGATGTCAATTTTTCACTGTGCCTTAAGCAAAGAGTATTGGTGGTGACGGTTTTTATAAATCATGCATTAAAATAGAACTAAATATTTGTATTCTATTCAATGACTTGATCAAAATTGTGATGGTGATGATATTGAGAAAAATAAATTAATTATGGGTTTGTGTTTAATTGTATTTAGTATGTTTATTTGTATTTATTTTATTTGTATTTAGTATGGGTTCATTCGAAAAGTGTAGAATTAGGACTTCAACAATGAGATTTTAGTAATCTTGTAGCTGAATTTTGTATGTACATATTTATCGTGAGAAATTTATTTTTCTGTTAGAAAATAATTTTCTCACATTAAGATTTTGCTAACTTGCGTCCGGGAAGACTCGAGGGTTGAGGTATTCTCACGGAACTGTATTTCCGTTAGCGATGGAAAATACACGTGTATTTGGGAATATTTCAAACTTGCATTATTTTCCTTTCCCACGGAATTATGCTCGTCTCCACGTGGACCGTTGTCTCGTTGGTGGAAGGGGAACATAATTTGCGTGGAATAGTTCAGTTCCAATCAAGCCGCGGCCGAATTCACATTTAAATCCAGAGGTAGCCTCGGGCCTCGAGGGCTCAAAATTAACGTGTGTGATGAATTTGTTTGCTGTTTAAGTTTGTTAATATGTATTATTTTTCGCCGTGAGTTAAGTTGAAGTAGTTTATTAATTATTTGAAGTGAATATGTCAATGTTTGTTTAAATTAGTAAGTTATCCGGGAGTAATCAGTGTAGTGAAAATTTCTAAATAGTGATGAATTTATAAATTGATCGATTGTTAGTGCCATTATATTTTCTAGCTCATGCTAAAAACCCTTGAATGACCGAGTCCCTAGTATCATAAATTTGTAATTGAGAAATGAGTAAAGTCCGGTAGCGTGGACAGTTAGAATCCAAATAAGCAGTTAGCAAAATCTTACATGCAGTCATCTTGAATTTTTAGAATGTGCAATGAACCGATATAGATTATTTTGTAATTGTCCAAATTTAAATTAGTTTAATTCATTTAATAAAATTTTACAAGTTTAATAGAATGCTAAAGTTTGTTGTTTAATAAAGTCCCATGACTCGCCCTTTAGAATTTAGAGATATCTTAATTCTACCCCCATTCTGGGCTGGTTACAAAATAATACAATTTGCAGAAAATTTCTTGTTTCGCAACGGTTGACTCAAGGTGGTCTTTTCTCGAGCGTACAGCTGAAATTAATTTTAATTTATAATTCATCTTTATTACGGGATGACTGTTTTGATGAATCATGCATTCCAATGAATCTGAACACAGAAGTTATATTCCTATAAAATGAATAGAAAATATGAATATTATAAAGTTAAAAATGAAATGTTCATTTCAGTTCAGCACCAATAAAGTTAAGAGTGCATCAATCAGAGGTGAGTACATCATCATTCACGTGAATAAAGTAGTGACATTGCAACAATATTACAAAGATTGAGTCTATTTAAGGTCGGGACACACATAACCGCACCAAGCCCGTGCCGAGGTACGGCCGAGCTACGCCCGCGACACGGTGATGGTGGTAGGAGAACACACATATCCGTGCGACAGCCGAGCGGCAGCAGTGTCTCAGTTCTGTAGTGCTACTGTGGTCTGATTTCTGAACTATTGTTAATAGTTATTAAACTATTGTTAATAATATAACACTATTAAAGCTTGTTAAATCCGATTTAAATTCATATTTTTCAATTTTAAACTAATTACCTGTAGACACAAAAGATGAGAATCATAGTGCTGATATATATTTCGGTGCATAACAATACCACAATCAGTCATGTATCGTTAATATATTTCAGCAATAAAATTGTTATCTTCTGCCTTATGTATCCAAACGTAATTAGTTTTAAATTTCAAATTCAAGACACAGTCACGGGTTCCTTCTTTTATACTTTTTGTTGTTTATTTTATTATTTATTATATTATGTCTATTATACCTTCGACTTAACTTATTATTTGGTTCTACTTTCACTTTGGTTTAACTTATTTTTTCCGTTCAACCATATTTCTCATCACTTTGATCGAACAAAACTGGAAAATTCCGTATCTCTTCAATAATTTTTTCACTCTCTATGTTAGACGAGCCCACACCGTAACCGTCAAAAAGTGAATTGAACTAGTCGGTGACGGCGCGGGCACGGCTCGGTGCGGTAGTATGTGTCCCTACACGTTTGAAAGCATTTGTTTTTTCCGACACTCGGCCGTACCGCGGCGCGGGCTCGGTGCGGCTATGTGTGTCCGGCCATTGATCTTACAAAACCTAGTGTGCCCCCGCAGCAGGAGGCAGGAGAACTCGCTCTATTTACTTTTGGATCAGCATGATAGTGAGCAATTTAATTAAAATTTGAGTACAAACAATTATGTTGGCTGACCAAATTCTCCATCAAATTAATATGGATGAATATAGTACAGGAATACTCTTAGATTCGAAATTTCAAGCTGACTGATCAAAGAATTGCATACCGTACCAGTTTTCGTCGAACATACAAACGCCAAACTAAGAACTCGCTCGTTCAAATATTTTTTATTTTATTATTAATTTTATATCAAATATATTAATTTAATACCAACTCTTCCGCTGGAGCTCATGTGCTAATTACCATATAGCACAATTTCGTTAACAATAATAATAGATTAATAGTAGCTTAGTGGATTAATAGATTAATAGTAATAATAATAATAATAACAGATTAATAGTAAAAAACTGACACTGAAATTATGCCACATCAATCAACCAAATAAGAAGAGAGTATAAATAAAACAATGTCCCTATGAACATTTACAATAGGAAAAAATGAATGCGTCCACTTGAACTGAGAAGTATAAGTTTACCTTGAGAATCAAGTTCGTTATGATGGACTTATTGGGTAGCCTACCATTTTAAATAATATAAGGTATGGTATCCATAATAAATATATTATACGAATTCAATATCATACAAATTGAATGTTCACAGCAGATCCCATTTCGTTATAGATGACACAAAACAAAATCATCAGATAAGAAATGAAGAGCGTAACACCTGGGTTAATAAATGGGTTCGTGCATAGAAAGCTATTCTCATGGCAACACAGCAACTATTCTCATTTAATGATGTGGTGACTACAATGGCCATCAATCAAATAGCGATAATCTGTTTTAATATACATTAGGTAACTGATTATTCCTTTTCCGTGTGAGACATATCATAGATATTACTATGTTGCTCGCACGTGACTCAAATTAATCCTAGTCAAAGTCACATCTAATACAGTTTCCTGGATGAAACGGTTTTCCTTCCGAAATAATTCACTTGAACCGATTGTGCAGTATCAAAATATTATGTCACGGCGAATTTTACTCATTTCATGTAAACAGGAATGTCAAATTTCTTACTACTCATTATCTCATGATATACCACTCAAAAGACCTAATTAAAAAAAATGTTTTTAGCAGTATAGTCCAATATGAGCCTTGACCGAGGCGGTGTAGTGGAGGCCACTACAGCTCTCCACGCTCTTCGTTCCTCTGCCATTTGTCTCAACCCTCTACATTCCATTCTTTGGTGATCGTCTCTCACTTCACCCTCCCAACTTATTCTTGGACTTCCTCTCTTCCGTCTGGAATGCAGCTTCTTTTTTAAAATTATTTTCGATATTTTGCTCTTATTCATTCTAGAGACATTTCCAAACCATCTAAGTCGCTGCGCGTTTATAAATCTCACAATATGAGCCACACAATATGCCTTTTATCAAAAATCCAGCTCTGGATTGGTTCTTCTCCTCCACTAATCTCTTTTCATAACTAGACAATGTTTCTTTCTGAGTTTTTTAAAAGTTTCTCGAAATATACTCTATTCCCAGCTAATTCTCTTCGCTTTATGGTGTAACTCATATTGCTTTCTTTATTCAATTCAACACCCAAGTAGCATAACTGAAGTTCCTCACACCTTTCAAAATGTTCTGACCTATTCTGATATTTTGTTGAACTTTTCTAGCTTGATATTTTGATATAACTCGTTTACTCTCAAGAATAAGTGAAAGAAAGAATGGAGGGAAGAAGCTTTGCGTAGGAAGTGGGAAATGATTGACAGTGTTGAATATAAAAGCATGAAAACAATAATGGCAAAATAGACAGAAGACTACAAATAAAATATACTGAAGACTAAGAGTTATAAATAAAGAAAGAGAAGAGTTGCAAAAGTACTAATAGTGGAACTCTTACATAATTATTTATTCTCAATTTTTCAAAGGAAGTAGGACTCTTTTTGTTCCATGCTTTAGAAGGAGAAATAATTCCAAATGGACTTTGCCGGAGAATAGTCAAAGAGCTTCTATGAATATTATAATGACAATAATTCATTCTTAGTGTTATCTTTATAGTGTTTGATTATAGAGTAGTGGGTTCTGATGAGATCACAACTCATGGCTCATGAGATCTGAATTCCATTACTGAAAATTCCGAACAAAGCTCATCAAACAAGACAGTTTCAATAAAGTGCTAAATTAATGTGATTTCAAATTAATGTGAACCGCTTTTATGTTATTCATTGAAAATAATATTGTTTTAAATCTACTTCCAGGAGGCGATTCAAGTGGGAATGGATTATGGTGATGATAAAAGTAAAGATTCTGTCAGAATGAGTTGAAATTTTATCGTTTGTCTAGAAATATGAGAGGTTACAAAACTAACACTATTCATTGGGCACTAGGAGAGGTTGTACTAGCAGAAAAATAACAATGTATCCTGTATAAGGTTGCTCATTGACGTAAATTCATTCTGTACATGAGCAAGTATTCACGTGGGTTTGGCTGCATTAACGGCTAAAAGCATCATGCAATTGCGAGGAGACAGCGGTGTGGGCAGATGCTCTCTGATTGCTCTTACATCTTGTATGCTCAAACCAGAGAAAACTCCTATAATTCTGTGCTCATACATAAAAGCATATGTGTTCCAGCATAGAATTTACTATGCTATTGTAGCGCAGCTATAAATTCATTCCAAACATTATACAAACACTTCCTTCCAATAGCTTTCACGAAGCTTCGATTCTTTCCCGTGCATTCTCTGAATGACGGCGGCAGCTATTGTTCAGTACGGTACAGCACAAGATTACATTATTATTCATAGCTTTTTGAAATTTTAAAATCAGTCTCACCCTCACGCCATTTGTACGTTGTTTCACAACAATGAGGCGCGGTAATTGGATTCCGAGAGATTCGATTCTTATTCAATTTTATTCGAATCGTGTCCATTTCCAAAGTATACAACAGATCTGATCATCATGTCAATCTTGAAAGTTTATTTACATGTAGGATAAGTTTGAGAATCATTATTAGAAAGAATTCGAAATTGAACCATCTCAAAACAATCAGTTCTCTATTTTCCATTTCAATCAATTTCACTATTTCAGATTAGTTCAATATTAAACATGAATAAATCCACAACCAATATGAATGAAATCGACAAGCATCTTTATTCTTCAAATCATTTATTTATTTATCATTGTATCTATTCTAGACAGGTTTCACTCCTGAAGTGCGTAAAGGTTGTCGCTAGTTCACAATTATTGTTGTATAAAACAAACGGAAATTAGATAATTTTTGTGAATTTCTAATTCTTGTAAAAAGCAGTCAAGAACAAGTTAGTTATCATGAGGACCGGTGAGAGAGAGAGATTCGAGCCTGTGGTTAATTCAATAATACGACACTGAAATGCGGTGCGGACAGCGGACATCCAGTGATCCAACTGCAACCGGCAGAGATGACTCGCTTTTTACTAGCTAGCCTCGACCTGCTGATTCTGACTGTAGGCTACGTATTTCCCTACATTTCTTAGCTCAGTATCTAGAGCTTCTTTATCTTCCGCGCATTATTTGCTAATAACTAGAATACCAACCTTCAAGCAGCTTGGTTTTTCAAATGAAAAAAAGTAGTTTGTCAAAAAGATACATTGAACATCAAATACTTCATGCAGATTTATTAATTTAATGCAATCGTCCTCTCATTTTCTGGCTTAAAAACTTGCACAGTTAATATGAAAGCAGGTAAAAACTACATCAAAATTAGTACAAAGTGCAAATAAAACAGTCCATCAAAGTCTCTTCTACATGATAAGAGAGTCTTTCAAAATGAATGAGGACTCCGAAGTCACAATTCCATCAAAATTAATGAATAGCTATATCAAAAAACATGAAGCGTCAATTTGTTACAGCCTAGATCATGCAGCAAAAACTTACCAATTCCAATTTCATTTTTAATTACTATTAAACAAAATTCCAAATTAAATGCTGTAAATCACGCCGAAGGCTTCTGCTACTGTAAATATTGACAACAGAGTAAACAGCTGAATTCGATGAGCGCTACTATTCAAAAATTATTTGTCAGCCCGGAAATCGAACCCGGTACCTCCTAATTGCTGGTCAGGAATGCTTACCCTTACACTAAACTGACAATCTCTGGATAGCATCCCTCATTTTATTAATCATTCTAAGTAATTATCAACTCAGTTTTTGAATAGATGCAATATCTCAGTAATTTCTCATTTTCACTTAAAACCTATTCAAACTTGACAATAACGAAAAAAATGTATTTGATTATAGTGTTGTGTATATTAAATATGTTGTGAACATGGATATTTGAACCATGAACAATTTTCAGTTTTATTAATAAAACCATAAAAAGCCATTCTACCATATACAATTATTATTTTTTAGTTTACAATAAACTACTGTAAGTAGTAAGTCTCCACTCGAACTAGATTCATGTGGTCTAGATTCACAAACTCGATAATATTACTTTTTCCTCGAATGTTCCTACTGTCATTGGATGTACTTCTTGTATACAAGATTTGATGCGAAAATAACCCGGTTATCAGGAATACCGCTGTACAACAAATTTGTCTCATGATCCCTTGCGAAAATGTTGTATTGAGGATGTACTAACTGTACGGTACTTTGTATCTGAAGAAAGTATATGGATTGTGGCCTATAAATGTAGATTTTACAATATCACAATTCCGAAACAGCAAGTTTTTCTCAGGGTCCCTTTAAGCAAGCTATATTGATTTCAACTGCAGTACTGTATGTATTTGAATCTAAATATTACATATTATTTTATAATAAAATATTTTATTATGTATATTGGTATATTACAATAGTTTTAAAATATAATCTACTGTTCTTGGAAATCTGTCAAAATTTAAATCATGATTAATAGGGTAATTATCTACCTTATAGCAAATACTAGTGCCCAACAACCTGGAAAATATCGTGCCCGTTAAACTAATTATTAGACATGTTTACAAATAAAATTCGTGTGAAAGGCGAGAACAAGCTATCCGGTAATGACATTTGAATAGTTTAACGAGCGTAGAACACGCACACTTCTTACTCACCTTAGAGGAAAGTGCAGAACAGTTGAATTTCCTGAAGGCGTGGGAAAACTGCGAGCCAATCATTTTTCGCGGCGAACAATTATTGACACCGGCCGGCAAGGAAATGATGGATGGAACAGCTGATCGTTGTTGACAGACGCACTGGACAAACAAAGCACTAGTCGCACTCTACCGGTGAACAGGTCACCTCTCTCTGCTGTTACGAGATAACCCGCCAAATGCCGACTAACCGCCGACTAGACACTAGACAACCAAGGAACCAACCGATCGGAACAATTCTCCAGGATCCAGCTCCAGCGCCGCGCTGGAGGATGTTGCGCGAAGGAATGCTCCTCATCTGCAAGTCAAACGTCCTGTGAAGAGGAATGCTCCTCACATGTACCCACTTGCTGGGCTAGGAGGATAATATGAATTGCATTATAGATGGAAATCATATCATTCTTCTTTCTTCCTCTACTCACAATTTGATTTTCATAATCTAGTTGTAATATTGGCATAGTATGATAACGGTACAGTACTGTACCTAATATTAAATTGTAGCATTATATAGTTTTTTCTTCACTACGATAATTAGTTCTTATTAATTTTTTAGCGCTATCTACGGTATTTAAATGGTAGAAATAGTCCAGTTTATGGAATGTATTGTATAAAAATTCATTTATATTATAATATTTAGAATTTAGTCTAAATGCATCCCGACTCATAGACTATAGTGGGATGATGCACGATATTTTAAGTAAAATAATCAAAGTATGTAAAGGACTTTTTCCATATTGTAAATGTTTATTCATGTTTAATAGATAACTTTAACATGGGTTACATTACAGAGAAAAAATAATAGATACATTGAAATAGATAGTATTTAGCACTCAAAGTGCTATCTTAGCACTCAAATCATTTTGAATAATAATTCATGAGCATATACTTTAAGTTGGTTAATTTATCACAATTGGAGAGCAAATATATTTATTCCGTTTGCTCTCACATAATCAATAGTAATACCAATAAGTAGTGAGTAAATAGCAATGTATGAGATGTAGCCTATCCATTTAATACAAACTCACATAGAGCTATTCATTATCAATCATGAGGTGAGCATAGACCAGAAAATTTTATTTTATCATATTTTGTTCAAATCCATTCTATTTTATTCAGGTTTGAGTATTGCAAAAAACACTTTTAAAACAGCAAATCGTATTTTTTTTGAAATCTCTAGTGTAAAAGCTTCAAATATCATAGTAGATAATCTATTTTGCACGTTGAAAGGTTGTATGGCAACGCAGCAAATAATCAAAAAACATCTTGTACCTCTTGGCAGCAACAAAGTCATAAGAAATATTGTTGCCAGGGCAGAATATATATTTTCATTGTCTTGTGAAAAATCTTGTTTTATAATAGAATGTTTCATATGGTAGGTACCTTGACCTTCTCAACGGAGGCATTCTCAGACTGTTAGCCTTGCTCTTCATACCCAATCATGTAATAAACGTTATTTGCTTTTTTACTGCGTGATCCATCCATCACATTGCTTTGATCCTATCTTCATCAGATATGCGCATATTGTAATGGATTGATTCCTTCCTGGGTCAGAGTTGACCAAATACAAAAACTCTTATTCCACATCATGAACCTGTAATTTATTTTTGAGTCTCCAACGATCCATTTGATCACCATATGGGACTTTCTAAGGTTTAATGAAGGCTTCTCTTCCTCCAATAAATTTTATTCTCGACAAAATATACCGTACAGATTCTCGAGAATTCACAGATTTATGAGAACTTATTTTTGCTTTCTTGTTTTCCTTTTGATCGAATGAGGGGATGGATTGAGTCAACCTATGCATCAAATTTCTCTTGACACTTTCTTATAAGGTTCCTTCCTTATAAGGATATAAAATCCTTATATCCGTATATCCTTTTAAAGGATAAAAGCACCCTTAACCTTATATGGACATTAAAATAAGCGATTTTCTATGGAAGATAAAATGTATGGTAGATGCTACTTGGTGAATATCACACCGCTGCTATTTTAATTCGAAGTAGAAAAAAGTAATTTCTACTGTGTCAATATCATTTCAAAAATGATTGAAGTCATAAATTAATAAATTCATTCAGTAAACAGTGAAAAATCTCGGGAATGTTTACAGATGACAGTAGTTGACATTACTGGAGAGATACACGAATGATCGTTCAATGAGAGAACAGCAACGAATATCGGAGAAACCACCATATTTATTCTGTGCATGCATGTGTGTACACATATCCATATATGAGTACACATTGATACGAGGTTGGCATATAGTAGGATTCAAATTTATCCTGTCAGAATTTCCGTTTTCACATACAAAATTACTTTGCGACGACACGACACGCAGAATGTCCCCCGATAGGCTGATTAGATTGGAGTACCTACCGACAATCGGCCAATCGGAGGTGCCGGCTTACATTCTGATTCTGGATGTGGTGTTGTTGTGTTTGCAAACAACCATTTTAGGGAATGTGATCCAATGGTAAAGCCATCCAGACGATAATTATTCAAATTTTAATCATTATTGTTATTGTTATTGTTATTATTATTATATAATTATATTAATATTTGAATTATTATTATTATTCAAATATAGGATAGTTATTCAAATATTCGACAATAGATTCAGGGACTGGCAGACAAATTGATTTTTTTTCAAATCACTTTATAACAACAACAAAAATAACATGGGAGGAATGTTACCGGTATATGTTTTGAAAAATCATTATATTGTCATTTTCAATAACAACTCAGATTTTTAAGTTTCTCAAGTTTTATTCTTGTTGAAAAAATCATTTCATCGACGTAAACTTATTTTGCTCACTTCTTTTGATCGGAGCTTACAAATAATCTGTAGGCCTACTATTTTACTAATCAATAATTTTGTTCGGTATCATCGCCTTTTACTTTACGAACTTCTAGATAAATAGATCTGATGTGGGATAGCACCAATTTAATAACCAGGGACAAAAAATATTTTCCTAGTGCTAATCCTGGATTACTCAATAATTGAAATTGGAATCATTTGGTGTAACGTGTAATCTAGTACGGTATATTACTTCCGCCAACAAAAATGGTTAAGGTACGCATCAAACTTCAATAACAACAACAGCAACAGGTGATCGCCGATAATTTCACTAGTGAAACTCGAATAGTATGATTGGCTACAAATGTTGGCAACATCAGAGCTGCCCATTCAATCAATGCTGACTGAGTGAAGTGAATGTTAGTGAAGAGGTGGTTGCTTTTGCGGACAGGGTGTCGATGTCAGCGCAGCGCGTGGCTCACCATTTTCGGATCAATTTCAGGGAAGTGCTCTCTTTGCTTGTGCTTGTTCCTGTTGTTTGACTCCAACTCATTACCTAATCGCTCTGCACCTCTTCCTCACTTCAACATCTCAACGATTATTCACTCTTCAGCCGGACCACTGCAAGAAGCGAAATGTTTTGACTTGCTGCCCGCCAGCATGTCTATATAGTACTATAATATTATGGAAACGAAATATCATTTACTTTGTTTTAACTCCTCCTCACCTACCTATTACAGAGTGATGTTTAAAATTATGTTTATATTGGGCTCTATGTTTAAGTCCTCTCAAGCCAAAATTTCTAGACCCTAGCTCAACTTCTGTACCAAGTTCAAACATTTTCTCTTGATTAGTTCTTGCAAAATATGAGGGAACGCAGCGAAAACGCAGTATCTATCTTTGGCGTAAGTCTGAGTCCTCTTAAGAATAAATTTCTATACCCTTGCTGAACTTCTGTACGAAATTTAAGCATGATCTATCAATAAGTTTTTCAGAAGGCATGGAAAACGCAGGAAAAACGCTCAAAAACCACCGAACTTGGGCGGAACTTGGCGTCTTAACTTTAGGCGGAACAACTTCCAATATAACATTTTTGTACCTCAGCTGAGCCTATATACCAAGTTTGAACATTTTTTGTCAATTATTTCTTGAAAAAGCTGAGAAAACGCAAAAAAATGTTGGAAAACGCAGATTTTGGGTGAGTGAGTGAGTGAATGAATCGCTTTTATACATAAATGGATATTAAATTTTTTTATGGGGATGATATTAATATGGTATTTTACATCTTACATGTATTTGTTTTTGAGTAGTACGATACCGTTTTTTAAATAAATAAAATGTTTACTTTCTATGAATTGAGCTTTAGTGGTTTATGTTTTTATATATAGATATTTGGAGTAGCCAACCTATATAGTATTTTCACAACGTTTTTATTGTTACTGATCTTTCAGTTTATAATGTTACATTCATTGAGATTATTGAAAGGAACATTATTTAAAAGGTGAATCAATGGTAGTTATGTAGAATTTTTTTATCGCCACATTGGGATTGAAAATGTTTTATATTAATCACTTTTGAGAACGTGACTTATAGAAGGATTCTCGTCCTCTTGTTTTATAGATAACTTGTAGGTAGTCCGTGCTTTGTACTGGGGAAAATTTTATGTTGTAAAATGCAGTCTTCTTATGTTTAGGAAACAGAGTTGAACATTCTCATCATGAAAAAATTAGTTATATTGGTATCATACCCGCAACCTTTCTCCAATGAGTCACGCGTGCTACCTATCACGCTACGGTTTAACTTGAAGAAAGCTCTGTTTGGTTGGGCATAGACTGAGAATAAATTTGTTTTAATTATTAAATTTAGAAAAAAATTGATCCTATATTTATCCTCGGTAAATTCGGAATCTTTATGCAAAATTGCTAGTAATCAGTTCATGAGTATATAGGTGATAATGCGACAATCTAGTATTTTGCTATCCGTACATGTACAGACCAAGACCTGTATAAGCCAAGATCTTTCTTTATAGAAGATGAATAAATAGAAATTAAAATGAAAA
Source organism: Nilaparvata lugens (assembly GCF_014356525.2). Classification (NCBI taxonomy): domain Eukaryota; kingdom Metazoa; phylum Arthropoda; class Insecta; order Hemiptera; family Delphacidae; genus Nilaparvata; species Nilaparvata lugens. The sequence goes on from NC_052504.1 coordinate 33,223,235, forward strand.
TCAGTACTGCAATCTTGAAGAAATGAAAATGGGCCTATAACTTTCCCCGGTAAATTAAGAATCTTTTTGCAAAATTTCAAGTTTATCAGTTCAGTAATTCAAACAGATGATGCGTCAAACATACATAGTATCCCGTACATGTATAAGCCATTTTTTCCATTATAATATAGATAGATTATATCTACTCGATTATCTTTACTTGAGCAAAGTATCACAGACTGGGAACGTGGCGGACTGAAATTTAATCATTTCAATAGTTCACACTTGGTTAATTAAGGAGCTTATGCAAAATTTGAAGTTAATCATTTCAGTAGTTCAGAAATTATTATGAATTCGTGTATTTCCTATCCTGTACATGCATGTGAGGACAAGAGTGAGGAAGTTCAATGAGTGGAGGATTCAGATGAGTTTATATGATTTCTTAAATAGGTCATCCAATGTGAAAAATTTATTTGGTCGATGTATTGTATCTTATGAATTACAAATTGTTCAAATGCATCTTTGGAAAAAAGTCCAATTTATTGTCCATGCTCTTATAAGAGTATGGTAAGCTGAAATAATGTGTTCTGCAAAAGTGGAGTGAATGTTAGTAAAGAGGTGGTTGCTTTTGCTTTGCGGACAGGGTGTCGATGTCAGCGCAGCGCGTGGCTCACCATTTTCGGATCAATTTCAGGGAAGTGCTCTCTTTGCTTGTGCTTGTTCCTGTTGTTTGACTCCAACTCATTACCTAATCGCTCTGCACCTCTTCCTCACTTCAACATCTCAACGATTATTCACTCCTCAGCCGGACCACTGCAAGAAGCAAATTTTTTGACTTGCTGCCCGCTAGCATGCATGTCTATATAGTATTATAGTATTACGGAAACGAAATATCATTTACTTTGTTTCAAACCCTCCTCCTCACCTACCTATTACAGAGTGATGTTTAAAATTATGTTTATATTGGGCGTCTCTTTTTGGCATAATTTTAAAGTCCTCTCAAGCCAAAATTTGTAGACCCTAGCTCAACTTCTGTACCAAATTCGAACATTTTCTCTTGATTAGTTCTTGCAAAATATGAGGGAACGCAGGGAAAACGCAGTATCTATCTTTGGCGTAATTCTGAGTCCTCTTAAGAATAAATTTCTATACCCTTGCTGAACTTCTGTACGAAATTTAAGCATGATCTATCAATAAGTTCTTCAGAAGGCATGGAAAACGCAGGAAAAACGCTCAAAAACCACCGATCTTGGGTGGAACTTGGCGTCTTAACTTCAGGCGGAACAACTTCCAATATAACATTTTTGTACCTCAGCTGAGCCTATATACCAAGTTTGAACATTTTTTGTCAATTATTTCTTGAAAAAGCTGAGAAAACGCAAAAAATGTTGGAAAACGCAGATTTTGGGTGAGTGAGTGAGTGAATGAATCGCTTTTATACATATATGGATATTGAATTTTTTTATGGGGATGATATTAATATGGTATTTTACATCTTACATGTATTTGTTTTTGAGTAGTACGGTACCGTTTTTTTAAATAAATATAATGTTTACTTTCTATGAATTGAGCTTTAGTGGTTTATGTTTTTATATATAGATATTTGGAGTAGCCAACCTATATAGTATTTTCACAACGTTTTTATTGTTACCGTACTGATCTTTCAGTTTATAATGTTACATTCATTGAGATTTTTGAAAGGAACATTATTTAAAAGGTGAGTCAATGGTAGTTATGTAGAATTTTTTTATCGCCACATTGGGATTGAAAATGTTTTATATTAATCACTTTTGAGAACGTGACTTATGGAAGGATTCTCGTCCTCTTGTTTTATAGATAACTTGTAGGTAGTTCGTGCTTTGTACTGGGGAAAATTTTATGTTGTAAAATGCAGTCTTCTTATGTTTAGGAAACAGAGTTGAACATTCTCATCATGAAAAAATTAGTTATATTGGTATCATACCCGCAACCTTTCTCTAATGAGTCACGCGTGCTACCTATCACGCTACGGTTTAACTTGAAGAAAGCTCTGTTTGGTTGGGCATAGACTGTGAATAAATTTGTTTTAATTATTAAATTTAGAAAAAAATTGATCCTATATTTATCCTCGGTAAATTCGGAATCTTTATGCAAAATTGCTAGTAATCAGTTCATGAGTATATTAGGTGATAATGCGACAATCTAGTATTTCCTATCCGTACATGTACAGACCAAGACCTGTATAAGCCAAGACCTTTCTTTATAGAAGATGGATAAATAGAAATTAAAATGAAAATCATTACTGCAATCTTGAAGAAATGAAAATGGGCCTATAACTTTCCCCGGTAAATTAAGAATCTTTTTGCAAAATTTCAAGTTGATCAGTTCAGTACAGTAGTTCAAACAGATGATGCGTCAAACATACATTGTATCCCGTACATGTTGTCACGTTATTTTTTATAATTAAATAACGATTAGCCTCCTGCTTGGCATCAATCGGTAGAGCATGAGAAATATTTCAATAATTATAAAATCTGATCGTGGTTTTACTAGGATATAGTCTCATAAAAATCTTTATAGGCCCAGATATGAGCTTCCACAATAATACTGATAATTTATAAAAAATATATATATATATAAAACTTATATCCTATAGTAATGAGGAATAAAATGAATCACACACCATAAAAATTTGATACATATATTAACAAATATCAAATATAAAAAAAAATAAGTCAAAACAAAAATATATAGAGCGACAGAAATATATAATTATATATATAATATAACAAGAAACAAAATCAATAAAATATCACAGGTTGATACTATTTTTTAGGTTCTATAGCACGAAATGTTACCATGTGCTTTCATTTCATGATCATATGCATCTATTTGCATGTAGCTTCGATATCAACTTGCTGATACTTGTCAACTTGGACGATTCTATTTCGTATATTAATTTCTTAAATCAGCATGATAAATTGACAAACTAATATTCCAAATATGTATATTAAATTCTATGATTTCCAATAGATTTCTTTATAATAAATATTTTTTATCTCAGGGTGCAAGATTCGGCACCTGACGGAATAGATAGATCAATTCATCTAGTGAATCAGAGCTACATTATATTATCGCAAATTATATTGCAGAAATTAATGATCATATGAATATTGTATTAACAGCCTAGAACTTAGTATTCTTTGATTGATGGATCTTTTGATATATGGATTGATTCGTTACTATCTAATAAAATACCTTTTATACTATCTTTACTTGCGCAAGTATTTTTACCAAATTCTTAATTTATAAAAAACCCTTTCGACGAGCTAGCTTTGATTCTTATTTCATTTCGAAGCACTGAGGGCGCCCTATCACTATTTCGAATATTTTTCACTCACATGCTGGAATTTTCTATGAGCTGCTGATGTCGATCCAAACTCCTGGTGGTCCTGGATTATTTGTAGCCAGAGTCGTCTCTTCCAAGGGGTTAAAAAATTATTTAAAAATGACTTCTGCTTTACATTAGCATCACAAAGTCTTATGAAAAAATTTAGAAATTCGATTTAACTTTAAGCTATTAAAGGTATAGTAAGATATTACGCTCTATAATTTTTGGTGACATCTCATGGTGGTCGTTGGCAGGCAAGTGGGGAAGTTCTCTTTTCTAATTCACAATTTTGCATTTCGGATTTCCAAATTTACATAAAATTTAAATAATCTTTTCCTCCGCCATTCATGGCTCAAATAGACTGTACCAAACTATTAAATTATTACTTATGTTACATCTTTAATAATTTATTTGCCTACGGGCCGTATCCAAAACATAAACTGCACAATAATAATTCATAAATTCTTATCATTTGTAGAAATATATACAAATATATTTGAATCGGCTCACTATTGCCGCCTATCAATTGCCACCATTTGATTGGTGCATGCAAATTATTATAGTATTCATGCACCTAGTAACCTCCTACTTCCTTAATACATTTAATTATTTTTGTTGGGGTTTTTTAATATGCTTCTTACATGCAAAGTAATTTTATAAAGGTTATAGATTGATTCTTATATTACAACAATTAGCCACGTGTAACCTTTGGTTCCTCAAGTTGAATACTGTTTCGCTACAATAAGTTTCTGCCAAGGTGTTTGGTCAGATTCTACGTTATGCGACTCGGTCGATCATTAGGTCGCCGATCAGTGGATGTTTTACGCCTAACCTCAAATTTTCAATATTTTATATAATATAGCAAAAATTATTTTCATTCCTATTCGGCTGTTGTACAATTTGGCCATGATGCCTGATATTATCTAATCTTTAACGTTATCATCTTTGGCGATATTAGCCTATTATTTCACTTAGACCTATAAATTTCTTCAAATAGGAATTTTTATTTATCCATTCGGATTTTGAACGTTACAATGTATAAGCCAATTTTTTCCATTATAATATAGATAGATTATATCTACTCGATTATCTTTACTTGAGCAAAGTATCACAGACTGGGAACGTGGCGGACTGAAAACTTCACATACTGAAATTTAATCATTTCAATAGTTGTTCACACTTGGTTAATTAAGGAGCTTATGCAAAATTTTAAGTTAATCATTTCAGTAGTTCAGAAATTATTATGAATTCGTGTATTTCCTATCCTGTACATGCAGGTATATGTATAAGCAAAAATTATTTTCTTATTTATAATATAATAAATAGTTGATCAGTTTTCCCAGATAAGAACTTCATTTTACTTTGACACTACAAAGAAAACCATTATTGCTTACTTTGCAATGTAGGAAGTTAATTTAGGTAGGTGGTTAAAAAGTTGATTGGAATGAACTTTGAATGAAATATAAGAGTTAAGTTTGTGGAAGACAATTGTTTCGAGTTTATCATATGAGTACATGATAAAACCATGTCAGAGACTGCCATCATAAGTTTATGAAGATAGTTTCTATGATAAAGAGTGAGGAAGTCCAATGAGTGGAGGATTCAGATGAGTTTATATGATTTCTTAAATAGGTCAGCCAATGTGAAAGATTTATTTGGTCGATTTATTGTATCTTATAAATTACAAATTGTTGAAATGCATCTTTGGAAAAAGTCCAATTTATTGTCCATGCTCTTATAAGAGTATGGTAAGCTGAAATAATGTGTTCTGCAAAAGTGGAGTGTGTATTTGGCTAGTTGACTTTGTTAGTGGTATTTTCTTTCTTCAATATGAATCCTACTGAATGAGATTAAGTTTTCTAGGTCAATGCACAGTAAAAAAACATAAATTAAGTTGAAGAGCACTTTCTTATAAGCTCTCAGTCATCCGAGGTTTTTGACGTTCTAAACATTTGAATTCATTCCAAGTACAGTAGGCCTATTCAAATTCAAATTCATTTATTTGCCATAAAATAATACAAAAATAATCTTATTATTCCGAGAACCATTAAAACATTATCGAACCATTGAGCTTTTCATTATCGTTCATATAAATGATGTGCTACTTTTCATATTTGTATTGTATTCAAATTCAAATCCATTTATTGCCAAAAAGAAGACAAACAATAATTTACTCATACACATACATACACGAGCAAAAATAAAAATAAAATGTTCATAATATAATATTACACATATATGCATATACATGAGAGCAGAAAAGACCAATTATAAAATTTCTAGGCATCACCAGCAAAAAGAAAAATCTTTGCCCGCTGGTGAGAGTATTCCTGTTATGTATGTCATTTGACTTGTAATATTGTTTTGTTCATATCGTTTGTGTGAATCTATTATTAGGTCTGATTTTGTCTAATGCCAGTGCTGCTTAGTGACAATAATTTTTTTTTTATTTTATTGTTTTCAAATGCATCTATCTAGAAGAATTACCTGGTAGGAATCCGTTGCATAGTGAGAAGGTAGAGATAGAGGTAGGAGGTCAAGGTCGAGATAGAGGTATGTATTTGTGTTACATTAATGTTACATTGTGTACCTCTATCTCGACGTCATCCGCGCGGCTTACCAAGTTGCCTCCCGTGACCGCTTTTGAAGACATCCAAGTTTGTGTTTCAAGCGGTCTGTCGCTCGGTGCTTAAGAAATTTTTCATCGCTAGCTCTAAAGCTCCAAGTAGAAGGAAAGCCGCGTTCGAAAGCAGCGTTTACTTTCCTCGATATACAATGCTAGCTCGACCTCTACCTACTCACTATGTGCGCACCCTCACTTTTCAATTAATAGGCAATAATGGATCTTAATAATTGATTGAAACATTCAACAAAATATAGATTTATTAAAAAATATATATCAACAGCTACTGAACAAAAATAGTTCTTCCTTGAAGAAGCATGCATAATTTGTTAAACCCTGACAAGTATCCAAATATTGTGATGTAAAACGTATAACAGTTTTTTACAAAATTCATGTCGATTAGATACTGAAAATTTGCTACTGATAAATTTGTCCTACATTTTCTACAGCAGATTTAACTTTATATTTTTTTATTTACTGCAGATTAATTCAAACTACGCTATGAAAACTTTTATTTTAGCCAATTTATAATTATTGCAATAGCTGTTCAAGGTTGATTATTCTCCCATTTGAATATTGAATCTATCAATATGGATATCTATCCATAAGGATTCTAAATCGTTGTTTTCGTGTTCCTCATGCTAATTATGGAGTTCTTGAATTTTAGTTGTTCAATTGTGATGTTCGATATTATTTTGTCAAGCGGATGCCACCATCTTACGCATACAATCCGCAACAAACACTTTGCCGAAATCCTTCAGATGGTGATTCTCTCGGAGAGCTAGATCAAGTTCCTCCAGAGCTTCTTCGGAAAATCGTCGGCCTTTCATGGAAGACAAAATCTGTGAAAATAAGAGGAACTAAATTTTAAACACATAAAATTACTAATAAATTTTCATTTAATACAATTGAAATTATTGTATTGTAACATTTACTACAAACTTATGACTGAGCTAGCAAGGTAGCATCAAGGTTCATTTGCTAGCTGTGAGTTGATAAAGAAATCATCATACACTACTTTGAAAAGCAATTTAAATGTACTTTAAGATTGATTTTATCAATTGCAACATTTTTCTTGTGACTCGTGACTGAACCATAGAGCCATTGAACTAACTAGAGCGAATAATCACTTGACTGCAGTGTTGCCAAAACAACATTCAACAGAATTTGAATGTAAATCGATATTAAATTAGAGTGACATAACCTATATTTTGTTTCGGACTGTATCCTATAAATTGGAAATTGGGCAGATTTGGACATGAGCCTGTTGTGCCTTTCCTCAAGCTAGGTATTTGCACACAATGTAATAAATAAATATTATAAGGATGATTAAAGAGGAGCTTCATCATGAATTTTTCCCACTCGAACAGAAAAACAATAACATTGGTTCTTATGGATGAGTTCACACACCAACCAAAAATAAAATAAAATGTCCGTTCAGAGAAAGCATTGTTTTGATATAACTTGAATAAAGACCGAAACATTTAGTACGTCTGTGATTCAAGTGTTTCGTTTTACTGCCGAACTTTCTGTCGATGTGTGAATACTCTATAAAAACCAATGGTATCATCTTTTCTTGCCGACTGGGCAGAGTTGATGGGAAAGCAACTCGTTTCTGCATGAGCCGAAGCTGACCTGTAAGCCATCCGATAAGCCGTGGGCATTCATCAAGGAGTGTGGCACGTGGAGAACGACATCCTGTACAAGGCCTTTCTCGATATCGACCTTGACAGTCAGCTGTTCGGCTGAGTTCTCGCAGACGCCGGCCGGCAATGGAAAAGCCTTCGATATGCTGAACTTGGGCGACTGTCCATAGCGCCAATCCCAGCTCTCAAATTCATCACGGATCTTTGCCAGCCCTGAATCGACACACAACAACAATACAGCTCTTCTACAGAGTATTTGCAATTTCAATTGATGATGATAACAGCACCATGAAGTTACTAGCCTACTTCAGAGCAGATGAAAAATCTAGAGGTTGATTTCAAATTACTAGAATAGCATTTATAAAATGACAATGTGATCAATGAATGCTTTTCCAGAGATAATTATACAAATAACAGGAAAATTATGATAATCTTTTTTATAGAACTTTACAATCCAATAAAAGGATTTTACTTCATCTATTACCGGTATTATTTAGCGTATGGCTGGTGCACAACACATATAAAGCTCATAAGTCTCAAAAACAGACAAATACACTGTATATTGCCAATTTCTTTGATATCTTGTGTAGTGCTCAATCAGGAGAACAAAAGTTTGTATGGCCGCCATTATTTGCAAGTCCATAAAATGGAACCATGTTAAGGAATACTGAACTAGTTCAATATTTTTACTTTCCTTGCCCTATTACCATAGGTAAGGAAAGTATTGCTTTCCAAAAAAAATTAAGGTACCCTAATTTCAAGTTTTCTATACGTTTCAAAGTCCCCTGAGTCCAAAAACATGATTTTTGGGTGTTGGTCTGTGTGTGTGTATGTGTATGTGTTTGTGTGTGTGTGTGTGTGTGTGTGTGTGTGTGTGTGTGTCTGTGAACACGATAACTCCATTCCTAATTAGCCGATTGACTTGAAATTTTAAACTTAAGGACCTTATACCATGAGAATCCGACAATAAGGAATTCAATAAAATTCAATTCAAGATGGCGGAAAAAATGGCGGATAATTACTAAAAAACCATGTTTTTCACGGGTTTCTCGAAAACGGCTGTAACGATTTTCTTCAAATTTATACCATGGATAGCTATTTATAAGCCCTATCAACTGACATGAGTCTCATTTCTGGGAAAATTGCAGAAGTTCCATAATATTCTTAAGAAAAATGGCGGATAATCACTAAAAAACCATATTTTTCACGTTTTCTCGAAAAAGGCTCAAACGATTCTCTTCAAATTTATACCATGGATAGCATGAGCCCTATCGACTGACATGAGTCTCATTTCTGGGAAAATTGCAGGAGTTCCGTAATATTCTTAACTAGCAGGTAACCCGTGCTTCGCAAGGGTCTTCCTCAAAACTTGACGTAATGAAATCTAGAAGAATCCAAAAAACGCCTATGTACAGTGAGTCAGTCATTCTATGAGGGCTCGAGTAATTTTGAAATTTTAATAATATAAAAATGGAAGAATATAATTTATTTATGTGAATAACAACACCTTCATTGAAAGACATATTAACTGCATGCGTTTTCATATTGCCGATACAGCATTGATGAAACTGTAGACGTTTATTAGCATTTGTCTCAAAAATTGTTCTAGCTGGAAAATTAATAATCCATGCCACGTGTACGCCTAAACATTGCATCAGGAAAACTGAGTTTCAAAACTATGTTTTTCAGGTAGGAAGCAATATAGAAACAGATGTTCCTTTTTCAATTTCAACCATATGATTTGGTGATCTTTTAATGAAATCGAATGTAGCATTAATGAAATTTAAACATTAATTTTGAAAAATGTAGAAGGAAAATTGAAATTTGGGCTTCCAGGTGCACGAGATTGATATTTTTAGAATCTATGTGCAAAATCTGGAGATCTTAATCATTCCCGTTTTTCCGGTATGCAATCCACAAGTTGACATGTTTTGATGCGAACAAACGAACACACGAACAAACACAACCCTACTCTCTCTTATTATATAGATATAAATGGCGGATAATTACTAAAAACCATGTTTTTCACGATTTTCTTAAAAATGACTTGACCGATTTTTTTCAAATGCATACCCTGTATAGTTATTTATCAGCTCTATCAACTGGCATGAGTCTCCCTCCTGAGAAACTTATGGGGGATCCACCCCATCCTAGAGAAATGGACTTTGTAACCTCCTTCTCGTGCATGAGGTAGGTAGGTAGAGCAGTTTATAAAAAGAACACATAGTCGAGATATTTCATCTGTAGAACAGCTGTTTTGACGACTTCAGAAAAAATCATCGAATTTTACAATTCACACAAAGGAAAAAGAACTCTGAAAACAATTATATATACACAAACATAAAGAGTAGTCTGATCGTAGTTCCTAATATGTTACCGCCAATCGTCATTATGTTATTCCCCTAATTTTTTCTCGTTTGAGAATGAGGCTCACATTTCAATGAGCAAGGAAAGTTGTGTGAGTGTACCACACTAGATTTTTGTTTCATGCTATTTTAAAAATTATATTTATTTTGTTGAAAAAATAAAGAGTCTGCATGAAGCTTTCTCCATGTTGATCAAATTGTTGACTAAAATTTAGCGTCGCACTTTAATCAACATGGAGAACGCTTCATGTAGGTTCTTTATTTTTATTAACAAAATAAATATAATCTTAAAAATAGTATGAAACAAAAATATTGAACTAGTTCAGAATCCTCAACCTGGTTCAAAAATTTCCGTTTTATAATATTGCAAAGTGGTAAAGATTTCAATCATGATTATAAACTTCAACAATTGCTCCTTGAAGGAGCAATCAGTTTAATGGAATGTGTATCACTGAATCAATCAATGAATCCTATCTGTATAAGTTTGGTTGGCACCCATGAGATGATAATGGTTAGAAATATTATTTCATATGAGTACCATTGAATGAGGATCAATCAGCATTCAAATAAAAACGATGGAAATTAATCATCACGACAACTACTGATGATTATCATTTCCTGGATCAGTCAAGATATGAATCAGAATTCAAATATTATAAAAAATCGCTATGACTAGAAGATTTAAATAATGTTAAATTAATTTACGTTTTGTAACAAAAATATTCACGATATGAATACACTGGACCCGGGATGGAATATTTTCCTATATTATATACATCACAAGCGATGTCTCTCATCACTAGAGTGATCAATGACTCTCTCGTAGAAAGATACTGGGAAGGAGATTCTGAGACTTCTTTCCAAAGAATGAACATTGAATTGTCCAAAGCTTCGCCAATTTATGTAGATACAGAACAATAATATCTTGAAGGAATTTTTAAATTACATTTTTTATCATCATGTATAGTTCATAATTATTATTTCAGTTTATACTATGTAAATTCAATCTCAAAATTACGAGTATTGTAAGCTATTATATAAGTGTAAAAGCCAGTATATATTGTAATCTTCATAGTGGGATTCGAATCCCATCATCATCACAACCAGTTATTAGCCACGCACAAGTCTAGGAAATGTATTGCAAAGTGTAGGGAACTAACCTGGAAACCAATCATCGGTTGGATTGACCAGTTGGAAGCCATTCTGCCTGCTGATGAGCTGCGAGCCTCCGTCCTCGAGAGACATCGGCTTGCGACGAAGGTACTCCCAGCCGACCGCATTCAGCAGGTGACCGACGCTGATCGATGGGTTCATTTGGCTCAGGTTTTTCGTCGGCGATGGAATGCTTTTCGTTGCGTTTGTTTTGATTTCATCCTGGAACATAATTGAAAAACATTATATTTAGGTGGAATAAATAGATAGTGTCAGTTCCACATAATTTATTTGAGCCAAACTTTGGTTTCAATGCACTACGGCATCAACGTCAGTGGTCTTTTTTGGTTGGATGATGCCTTAGTACATTGAAAGTTAAGTTTGGCTCAAATAAATTATGTGGAACTGACAATATCTATTTATTTCACCTTAATATGGAGAAATTACACAATATCTCAGTTCATAGTGTAAACATGATGTTAAATTGAAAAATAAATTATTATGATTAATAAATTTCCATGATTGAATTTTCACTTTCGAATGTCTTTCTGTAATATAACTAGTGACCCTCTGGGTTGGAGAACTCGTTCATGAACTGTTGTTTTGTAATCTTTGATACCCACAACTCTTAATTATACAGAGTTGGTGGAAATTATGGAAACAACTAAATATTTCTTTTACAAGAATAATTTGACAGTAGTTTTCATTGGGGATCCTATTTGAAATGAAGAATTACTTTCTTGCTTCAACATCATATAACTACATTTGCTTACTATTTAATTACTATTGCTTCTACATCATACTCTCTTTGTCCCTCATATAAATCCAAATTCATTTTTTAAAATGAGAAGGTGGTCATGTGATACAAGATTTCGATATAGAATTCCAAGAGAAAATGAATGGCGAAAATCGCACATTGATATCTCAACCCGTATCAGTTTGTTGATGTAAAAGTTGCAAATTAACCAGCTGAAATCATGTGTCAGCGCATGAAGGAATGTCTGTGTGATAGCTCCCAAAAATAGTCTCAGCTGATGATATGAATGAATTAATGGAAAAACTGTACTAATTGCATGCTATGAATTCTTCATCTGACATTCTTCAAATGATAAATCAAAAGATTTTTTTTCTTATGCACTTTCAATGTTATTTCTTATATCCTGAAAAAGTCTGAAAAAGAAAGAGTCTGTAAATGTTGTTGTCCAACGAACTTTATCTGTAATAGAATATGTGTTCAAAATTTGAAGCTGATTGATCAAACCTTTTAAAAGTTATTGTCGAACACACACTCAGACAGTCAACGACTTTGGTCTTGAGTTAAAAGTAGTACTTGCGAACGCTCGTTCAATAAAGAAAAGAACTGGCTTATACATGTACGGCATAGGAAATACACGAATGATGCATCATCTGAACTTCTGAACTGATTAACTTGAAATTTTACATATACGTTCTTAATTTACCAAGGATAGTTATAGGCCTATTTTCAGTTCTAAAAGATTTCAGTACGTCAAGTTTTCAATTCACCATGCTTCCAGTTTGTTACACATTACTTGAGAGTGGTCATACATAAAATAGTGTATTAAACGGTTTTATCTTCTATCTTCTAATTCTTCTCCTATCTATATCTTCTTCTACATCTATACTACTCAATATAAATAAAGGAATAGGCTTATCAATGCACGATATACGAAATACAGTACATGTTTGACGCATCATCACGTCGGAACCACCAAACTGATTAACTTGAAATTTTCCATAAAGATGTTTATTTACCAAGGATGGTTAAAGGCCTATTTTCATTTTTGTTAATCGAATAATTATGATCTTTTTATCTATATACTATAAAAAGGAAAGAATCGGCTTATACACGTACGGGATAGGAAATTCACTAATGACGCATCATCACGACTGAACTACTGAACTTTTAAACTTGTAATTTTACATGAAGATTCTGAATTTACCGAGGATGGTCATATGCCTATTCTCATTGTTATTAATCAACTAATTCTAATTCAATAGTTTGGAAAAAATCAATTAATGATTCAAAGTTTATTTACGTAACTATAAAGCCCTATAAAACTAATAAGGTTGAGGTTTCGAGACCTATACATTTTTTTTTTTTTGCTGGAAATTTTCAACTCTTACAAATACTATCCACGTAATTTTCAACAGAATAATTATTCAATTTATTTATGTTGCCAGGACATAAGGAGATTTCATTATTTTACAACACCAAATTTTCCCCCATGTAGAGCACGGGTTACCACCTGTTAGTAGACAATAAATTGACTGGCTTTTCTGATGAACTAAGAGTATACCTTGACGGGGAAATAATCGGGTCTAAGTTTCAAGTAAGTTTGGCATTACAGGAAAGTAATTTTTGGAAAACATGATAATTTATTAAAAAATGAATATGGATGGATCAACTCCATGATGAATCGATTTCTGTGTTTACCGCGTATTCTGAATTGTAAAAGAAAACATTATCTATTTCCAAACCCCACAAAAAGAATAATGCCATTTATACTGCATGTACGCAAATAATGTTTTGATCCGAATTTATCATCTCGCAATCAATAAAAATAAGATTATTTCTCAATAGGAGTGACTTAATAAGAAAAACATTTTTTTCTCCAACAAAATAGTGAGAGATGGACGTCAATAATTTAACGCAGAGCACATTACACTCCTAACTTTATCTAGATTCTATTTTCCTTCCACGATGACCTCAGTCATTGTTGAACCCATTATTTTTTAACCTCGGAGAGTTAGTATCGATCATGAGCAGAGCGTGCGTGCGTGCGTACTGAGATTTTGTTGGCAAAGCTGATAAAAAGTATCAATCCGAAAAATGACCCTATAGCAGTGATGAACTTTGAGGAATAATAGCTAGTGATCAGCTCGGAAACATTCCAACAAAAAAATTCATCACGTGGGAGTATGCTCTTTGTTTGCGGGGGATACATTAACCAGCGACAGACTATTGGCAATAATTATTACAGTACACACTATTTCATTAATTTCTCAGTCGAAAATATCCCATTTGGAACATTATATAATAGATTGATTAGTTTTACATCATTCTGATTCACGAATTCCGTTTCAGTCAATAGACATCTTCTATATAATAAGAGAGAGTAGGGTTGTGTTTGTTCGTGTGTTCGTTTGTTCACATCAAAACATGTCAACTTGTGGATTGCATACCGGAAAAACGGGAATGATTTAGATCTCCAAATGTTGAACATAGATTCTAAAAATATCAATCTCATGCACCTGGAAGCCCAAATTTCAATGTTCCTTCTAGATTTTTCAGAATTAGTGTTCAAACTTCATTAATCTATACTTATAAAATTCTTATCTCACTGATCACGATTTCTGGAAAACTACTGGATTGATTGCAACAAAACTTGGAATATAGCTTCCTTAAACGTCCTAGGTGTTCACTAAGAAATCTTTTGGCGATATTTCAACTCTAAGGGTGGTTTTTAAGGGTTTAAAGTTTGTCTTTCAGCATGTATATTCTTCTTCTCCCAATCTCCTTATTATAATAGAAATGTCCATATCATATGTTATTATAGATCTATAATCTAGAGAGAGTACCTCTTCGAAACAGTTGTAAACTGGCAATTTAATTAATAATTTTGACAGGTTGGCATCAAGTTGAGATGACTTCATTAGGTTGGCACCAAATTGAAGAACGAATCAAAATGCATTTATCGAGAGCAAATTGATTGGGCACTGCTGCTTCAATCAGAGCTATTCCTGGGAGATAGTTTTTATTTTTCATAAAACAAACTTTTATGACGAGAGTTGCTTCTATCAAGAGTGATCCTATTATATCAAGACTAATTTAATTTTGTTTGTATATCCGATTGCGATAACTGCTTAAACAATTTCGATGAAATTATGATAATTCAGTATGATATATGGAGGGTATTTTCAAAACTTCAGAAGTGTCCGTTGTGGAATCTTTTTGCAAAGAATGAGGAAATTCGGCCAAAATTTAACTTGGGCGGAAGAAAGGGGTTATTTATTAAAACGGCCAAATAGCTGTTGTTCCTTTTCCCAATATTCTACAAAATTCGCTGCAATTGGACTACTATTCTACAGAGCACTTCCAACACATCAATGATTAATCGAATGATTTGACTCAATAGTTTTCATGCCAAGTTGTGGCCTAATCTCAAAAACGATTATAACAATGTTGGTAGAATTTAGCTTATAAATGGTTCACAAAGATAATCTTATCTTTCAATTCCCGAAGTGAAGCACGGGTGCCCTGCTAGTATTTTTATAAAGCAAACTTAAGGCAGTTAGGATTGTAACAAACTTGAGCAACGGGGATTTCGGGGTATTGGGAGTTGAATATACAATTATAATAAATATGATAGACATATCAATTGATCCGTACAAAACCAAAATCTGATGGAAACTACTCAAAGAAAAAATTGAGAATGTTTCCCTAATATTGAAGATGAATAGAGCGTAGATTAGATTAAATAAATTACTATAGATTTGATAGAAACAAATGGAAATAGTACTCTTCTATAGAATTCACATTTTACTTCTTTAAAAAAAACTTTTTTGATGATAAAACCATAAAAAATTCATTGAAAACACTATGGTTTTGTAATTTAAGAAGTTAATTTTTTTTAAGTAGGAGAGGGTTGATTTCTCGTAAAAAGGGTACTATTTCCATTTTATTTATATTGCTAAAAGTAGCCCTTGTTATTCATAATTACTATAGATTTATCAGAAATACAGAGTGTTTCCGAACTCCCTACAAACATTATTGGGTACAAAATATATCTAAGCTAAACATCATTGAACGTGCGTTAGCGAGTTCTCTCTTTTGACTCAAGACCAAAGTCGTTGTCCGTCTGTTTGTATGTTCTACAATAACTTTAGAAAGAATTCAAATCAAATAAAATTTATTCATCAAAAACAATTACATTACAAATTAGAATACTATAACAATTAATACAATTGAAACAATGAAGTTTTATGCATTGAATAATTTCTTTCAATGAATAAATATACACCCCACTATAAATGATATGTGTTGGGGTATAAGTTATTAGTTGCTTGTTGCGTGTTATAATAACTATTTACAAACTTCATTCACTGATATGAGATTAAAGTTTTTTTATATTGAACAGGTTTTAATGTCTGATAGTTGAGGATTTTACGAAGTTGATAAAATTTGTTGAGAAGCTTCCTGATCCGGGTAATTGATAGATTAATGTGCTTGTCCAATTTAAATTTGTTGTCCACTATTATTCCTAGATATTCTATTTCATTGACTTGTTGAATTAAAGAGCAATCATCAAATTGATCAACAGCTTCAAATTTTGAACACGTATTCTTCGACACTTTTCACGGGTCAAGTTCGTTGGACGACAAAAAACTAACTCACTCCTTCGTCCTTTTTCAGGATATAGAAATAACATTAAAATTGCATAAGAAAAAAATTGTTTTGATTCATCATTTAGTCAGCTAAAGAATTATTTGCATGCAATTACAACAGTTTTTCCATTAATTAATTCATTCATAACATCAGCTGATGCTATTAGGGAGTTATCACACAGACAGATCTTCATGATTTAAGCTGGTTAATATACAACGGTTGTTGTATAACGATGTGCGGCTTTCGCCATTCATTTTTTGGAACTTTGTATCGAAATCATGTATCACATGACCACCTTCTCATTTAAAATAATGAATTTGGATTTATATGAGGGACAAAAATGTTGAAGCGATAGAGTAATTTTCCATTTCAAATAAAATCCCCAATGAAACCTACTGTCAAATTATTCTTGTAAAATAAATAGGGCCTATTTAGCTGTTTCCATAATTTTCATCAAATCTGTATAATTAAAAGTTGCGTGTTTCATAGATTACAATACAACAGTTCTTGAGCGAACCCAATGGAGAACAGTTCTTCTCCAACCCAAGGGACACTAGTTTATAACCAAATGTTGATTTAAAAAAAAACTTACAAGAATAACTTTTATAGTAAATTTAATTATAAATCGATTAATACCTCATTTTTCAATATTGAAGTAATATCAAGTGAGTTTTTTCAGCTTTAGTGAAGGATAGGTGACTGCTGAAGTTTGTTGCAGTGAACGCCAAGGCAAGTTGTTAGTTCTAATAATTCTACAATCTCCATTTACTTTGCATGCTTTGGTGAGTGATTTTAAATTATTTCAAACTATAATAAAACGTTGCATGACCCTCTACAGGTATGTTAGGTGCTTTTCCTATAGAATTTACCTTGTAGCAACCACAATCTGTTCGATTGAAGAGCACTCTAAACTACAAGAATGGTTTTGATTATAGAAACCGTTTAAATGATGACATTTTCAGCATAAACTCGAGTGTGAATAAAACAGGTTGATACTTGGCCAACCTGCGTTGCTAAATTGTGTTACATTGCGACTTTCTCAAATTTCTAATTTAACCCCACATCTTTGTATAGAATATCAACCATCCTCCCCGATATTACATTAGTGATAGAAACGTTTCAGGGTTGAATGGATATATCCTTTCGATTAGTTTCCAGATATTTTTCATTTGGCCTTATTATTTATTAATGACTAATATGTTTCTTCTCCATGTCGAATCATTTTGACAAAAAACAATAAATTTTCGACTTGCTAGAAATATTTTGGTTTCAAGAGTTTCAAGTTTAGTCGAGTTTAGTTTTAAGTTGATGATGAAAGCGAGAAGGATTATTTTTACAAAAGTCAAAGTTAGTCAGAAGAACGTATTTTGGCCTCTCATGAGTTTCAAAGTAAGGAGAGCGGCTGCATGATATGATACCATGTACTTGAATAATTTGATTAATCAAGAGATGCAAATGATGTATACATGGCCTTAATAATAATAGGCCTACTGTACTTCGATGAAATTGGTATGATTGCATTATTTGATGAGAATGGATACTTGTGATTTTATTGAACAATTTGAGGAATAAACCATAAATAATGAGTCGACTTACATCTTTGTTGCGCAGAGCTTCCCTCAGGTTGGATTGATTGACGTCCACAAGAAGAGTGCAATGGTGATAAGCATTTGGACGGCCCAGTTTCGATGCAGTTCCAGAGATCTGCTACGTAATAGTCAAGGCAATAAAAATAAAAAATAATTACAAACGTAAGTATAATGGAAAAGTATTGAAAACAAATTATCTTATAACTAGCAATGTTAATAAAATGAGTGAAAAACGTAATTTAGTGAAACTACTAAAAACCTGAGCACTCGTAACTGAGGTAATAGGACGAAATATATCAGTATTTTTACGTAGTCGACTAAAATAGCACAAATCGAAGAGCAAGCTATTTGTTTCAAGCAGCTTGCAAATGTGCTACAACATTTTCAAACAAAACATGTTGTCAGTTCCGAACAGTAAGTGAGTGTACAATGATTTTATCATAATAAAATAATTCAATACAATATGTGTTATATAAATATAGAAAATATTTTGAACCTATTTTTAATGCATTAAATGGAATATATTGAAAATGAAGATGGAATAATTATATTGAACATGTTATATTGTACTATAATTATCTTGTTTTACAGTATATCAAAAGGTAGTCAAAATTTTCAATCATTCTAAAAAATGGAAATGACTCAATAATTTGAGAATTTGGTAACGTTTTACTACTCAGTGCAAAGCACGAGTTGAACTTACTGGAATGTGGCTTGAAGGTTTGGTAGATATTGTAGAGTTTTATTCATAATTTCTTCTGACTACTAACTATCAAGTCATTGATCACGAACGTACAGAAACGATTGGATCTCAAGGATGAGGCATACAGGAGATTGGGAAATATATCAGCCTTCTAAAACCAAACTATAGGATCAAACTTATTGATCGAAATATGTAATTTTAATGTGACCTCCATTAGGATAAAAAAAAATCATTGTTTCATCCTTAAGCTATCCTATCAAAGACAGTAATTTTTTAAGAGGAGAGTATTCTTTCTAGTTAGGATATCAATTGAATGCAATTTGAGAAAAGTATATCTAATGATGACTGTTGAAGATCATAAGCTCATTGAGTGCAAATCATCAATTAGAACTTCATTGAAGACGATGTAGCCAGCAAGAAATCTATAAAAATAAATATGGTTTAAATATGCCCACCACAATTATTGCATCTCGGTATATATGGTCCTTATGTTTAATGGTAAACAATGGTCAGATGTCATTATAATGTTATTTTACTCCCTAGAGAAACAAAGACCCCTGAAGCCTTTCCAACTTTGAGAGCGAGTAAGAAAAAGTACGGAAGAATCTAAAAACTTCTACATTACCCTACTTTATCTAATAGCTTTCAGAATGATGGAATCAGTTGCAAAGCTGAAAATTAATTCTGGAAAAAAGCAGACTGTAGGATTAATTTAAGATGAGACTATATAGCCTGAATACAATTGATTTTTGAAAATAATTACATTGAATGAGCAGATTTAGTATTTATTTAAATAGTATTTTAGTGAATAAATGCAAGATTATGTAAGATGAGAGAATAAATGCAAGATTTAGCATTGATGTAGGTATTTAACATATATATAATATTGGAAAGGATACCTTGTAAACTCCATCAACGACCATGTCCTCCCGTTGATTGATCTCAGCATTTATTGCCCACTCTCTCTTCAAGGCGTTGGAGACGAGATCCAGATTCCTTCTTCTGTTGTAGTGCTCGCGAGGAGTAAAAAATGTTAAATTAAGATTTCCATTGTCATGGTAGACTGTACCACCGCCACTGCTCCTTCTTGCCACCTCAACTCCATCTCTTGACAACGCATCAAGATTCGCTTCAAGCCATGGGTTTTGATTTCTTCCAATGACAACGCACGGGTCATTTTTCCACAATAGAAGAATGTGTTGCTTTGAAAAATCAAAATTCTTATACATCCAATCTTCAAGAGCAAGATTTGTGAAAATATCTTTTGATTGGGATATATAGACAGATTTCACAATTTTATTCTCGTCATTCTCAACTTCTCGCACCTTGCTACTTGCTACGGGCATATTAGAGACTAATCTAGCGGATGTACATTCTTGTGAGAGGAGTAAAGTTTTTGAATTATTCCTGGAGAGGATTCTAGTGCTTAGTTTTAGAGGGTGGAAAAGTATTTGAACCATTTTCTTAATATTCGAACCAACAGTTACAAAGAAAAATAATAACCTATACTATTTCTAAAGTTTTAAGAGGAGCACCTTTGTGTCTATAGTCAATAAAGTAATAGTTTTTGAGCTCGTTATGCTAAACTTTAATTTAGAATAAGTAGAATATCTGCACGAGTCCAAGTGTTGACTTGAAAATATTTTCTCTAAAATTGTTTTTAATGAGTTCGTCTTAATGCAGCTTCTTCGAGGAGCAACTATTATTGTCACTTTATGTCCTAGAATAATAATAGTCTTTAGAAGCAAAAATGTTTTACTGAAGCTGACTAGCAATTGAGGCAAGGCTGATCATATGGTTGTGCAGGGCGATGGTCTGATGTATCCACTTGCAGGTGTGATGAAGAGCTCCGGTGCGTGACCTCAGTGAAATACAATCTTCCACACAGGTAGTTAGCATTCCTCCAAGTGCTGCCAGGATGAAAATACAAGAAAGTTCTTCAAAAACACAAGCTAACAACTAAGCGGTTGACACTGTATACACTAATCACACAAGACACTTTACTTTCGAATAATTGATCAAACTAATTAACATAATAAATGGAAACGTGTTAAGGTGACTCAAGAACAATTGACAGCAATTGCTTTGTTTGTTTGCAACAAGAGGAACAGACAAACGAGAAATTGAAAAGTCAATTTCATCATTTATATAAACTTACATGATTGTAGTAGCCATGGTGGGGGTTGAACTTTGTCCTTTTCCCTATTTTATCTCTTCTTAGTCTTTAATAGATAAAACAGTTCTACATTTTTCATCACAAATGAAAATACAATTATTTAAGAGACACTAAAAATTAAAAGGTTATAGAGGTTATCTTTCTTTCTTTTCTTGAGAGTCTTGTGTTCGAGTTTGTTTTCATCAAATCATCGATTCATTACTATTCGATCCATCGATAGAAGATGATCGATAACATTTTCAAAATGGTGATTTTCTAAAACATCAATGAATAACTTAAATTATATTATATTATTCACATAAAAACAGAATTATAATATAATTTTCATGATATTTCTTAAAAATATATTTTACTTTTAATGTCAGCTCTTGATTGGGAAACTCGATGTTTGGTAATGCATCTCAATAGTCAGGTTGGTGATACTGATTGAGAAATTCATCTCGATGGTTGGTAATACCGATTGCCGGTCAATTCAACTCATATAATTATCCGTAAAAAAGTAGCATAATTTGTTGATTTAACTAAGAGTATTTGAAGCAATAATTTGTCTGGTACTGTAAGGCTATATGGATTCTATTCAATATCGGATAGAGTATTAGAGAGTATTTGAAGCAATATATGTCTGGTACTGTTAGGCTATATGGATTCTATTATAGGTAGCCTACTGCATTGATGTGTATAGTTTGATTTTTTCAGCGAATATCAATTTTAGGGAAATTTATTACATAAAACAATTTAAGTTATATCACATAATGGAATAACTATTTTCTAGAATCTATATTCTGAGGATTAAAATATGGTATAATGATAAACAATATTTTGGAGAATTTAGGCTACCCTCAAAATGTTGAGTTTATAATGGATCTCCCCAAAGATGTTGAGCGCTCATATCCTAAAAAGTAGATATATATAATAAAAAAGTTTTCCTCAGAAATATGTTCCGTTCCATTTTGGTGAATTGGTAGCATCCGAATCGAAATACTTTGAAAAATGTCACCAGTATTGTGCCTAAAACGTTTCCAAAAGCGTGGTGCATAGCCTTACTACTAGCAAAGGCAAAGAGCCTTTGCACAGCCATAAGGCAAAAAAAAACTTTCTACTGGTGACTAGTTTTTCGATTTGTATACTATCTAGCTATCAAAATGAAAAAGTTTTCTCAGGGAAAAAATTTTCTCCGATCTTTTCTTTTTTTATTTTATTTTTTAGATATGAGAGCGCATAAAATTTAAATTTTTGGGACAGGTAATATCAAATACGGTACCGTACGGTGAGAGATAAATCCATGAAATTTTGAGGATGAATTATTCTTTATGGTATTGTTGATCGAATAAAATACATTTTTTGAAAAAGTTATTCAATTTACTATAACTTTTAGTTGAGTTATTTTTGCTAAATTGAATAACTTTCTCAAAAAGTGATATTCACAGAAAATTTTTGTTTTATTCGTTCAACAATACAATGTAGAATTTATTCTGAAAATTTCATGGATTTATTTTTAACCGAATTTGAAATGACCTGTCCCAAAAATTAAAACTTCATGGGCTCATACCTCAGAAAGTAATGATCGGAGAAAAATTGTTTTCCTGAGAAACCTTTTTCATCTTGATTGTATACAAATCAAAAAACTTGAAAAATGTCACTAGTGGAAAGTTTTTTCAGCCTTTGCACAGCCTTAAGAACGTGTTGGCGCTCAAAACCCCAAGAAGGCCACCTCGTGGAAGACCCAGACAGAGACATTCTACAAGAGGAGGATCGAGCTGGCTAAGAGGTTGGCAACTGAGCGACAGATCGAGGATGCACCTAACCAATGCAAAGCTGCCTGGGATGTGATAAATACAAACATATCCATGCCACGGAAAAAGATCGACTTTGCAAGCCCGGATGATTTTAATGGCTTCTTTGTGGGTTCGGTTCAGGATATAGTGGATTCCCTGCCTGATACTGCCATTGATCCAATTGATCTGTTGGAAGGAAGAATCCAGCCGGGACAGGAGCATCTCTCCTTCTTTCGCCCCACCACACCAGCTGCCTTGAGGAGGATCATACGCTCTTTCAAACCCTCAAAAAGTCCAGATGTGTTTGGCATGTCTGTGAGCATGCTTCGAGAGGTTGTTGATGCCATTGCAGTTCCTCTCTCTGCATCTGTCAATGAGTGCTTGAGGTCTGGAAATTTTCCTGATTTCTTGAAAACATCAAGAACTGTCCCAGTCTTCAAGAAGGGTGATCGTGAGAACCTTCGTAGCTTCAGGCCAATCTCCATAACTCCTGTCTTTGGCAAGGTGATTGAGGCAGTGATAAAGCCTCAGCTGGAGGCCTTTTTCGAGGAGAATGGCCTGTTCTCCAACATGCAGTTTGGTTTCCGAGTTGGGAGATCAACAGTGGGTGCAGTCGACCATGTGGCTGAGCGGATTGATGCTGCCTTCGAGGATGGTGAGTCTCTTGCTCTTGCTCTTTGTGATCTGAGCCGAGCCTTTGACTGTGTGGACCATGGCATTCTTCTTAGAAAGCTGAGCTTTTATGGTCTTAGAGACTCTGCCCTTTCCATCTTGGGCTCTTACCTTTCTGGAAGGACTCAGCTCGTCTCCCTCAGTGGTGCTGACTCCCGGACACTTCCGGTAACTTTTGGTGTTCCTCAGGGATCGGTGCTGGGGCCTACACTGTTTCTTGTCATGATAAATGACCTCGACGACCACGGTTCCTCTCTGATGTTCGCGGATGATGCATCTCTACTGTCATCGGGTGCTGAGCTTGAGCGGGTTTTGGAGGCATCTGCGGAGCATCTTCAGTCTGCCACTTCATGGTTCCTGGCTAATCGATTCCAGCTGAATGAGGACAAGACCCAAAGGATCATCTGCAGCTTGTCACGTGAGCCGCGTGACCCTCAGAATCCAGTGAAGCTGCTGGGTTTTGTCTTGGACAGCAAACTCAGCTGGAACAGTCATATACAGCAAGTAACCAGTCGACTCTCCCGCATTTGCTTTCTGCTGCTCAAGATGAGGGGCCTGGTGACTGAGAAGTACCTGATAATGATGTATCATGCGCTCTTCCATTGCCACATTACCTATGGCTTGCTTCTGTGGGGTCATTCAGCAGGGGCTGCTGATGTGCTGAGACTGCAAAAGAGGGCTATAAGAATTATAACAGGCAGCGATCATCTTGCCCACTGCAAGCCCATCTTTGCTCGCCTTGGTGTACTGACTGTCTTCAGCCATTACATCCTCCTGTGCTTGGTGTATGTCAAGAAGATACAGCATACTCTAGCTGCCCGTAGTGACATCCACCGCCACAACACCAGGCGCAGTGAGCTGTTGGATATCCCCAGGAGACGCCTCCACCGATCACAGGCCAGTTACAGGATTTCAGCCCTGAAATTCTACAACAAGCTGCCTATTAGTGTGAAGCAATTGGATGAGGCCGCCTTCAGGAGAACCGTCCGGAAGCTACTGTGTGCAAAGGCATACTACAGTGTGAACGAATTTATGAGTGATAATTTGAATTTTTATTGAGAGCATGAGCACTGGATCACTGCCATCTGAACTGTTACAGTTTTTTTTTCATGTGTTTGTACGTGTTTTGATTTTTTGACGCCATCGATCCCACAATTGTGGGTAATGGATGAAGCTGAAGGTATTAAGGTATTAAGAGATGGTGGCAAAACGTGAAGAGGCGTGGAGCCTCTATCAAAGTAGATGCTCAGGATAAACCTACCTGGAGATTATTATTATTTTTTTTTATGCGGCCAAAGTCGACTTTATTAGATATTAGATGGCCCTGGGAGTGAATAAGTATTTTATTTACTGATTCATAATAATAGTGTGCTATTAAATTTGCGAATACATTAAACAATTCTTAGATACTGAATGTCCCACTTTGGTTCCTACAATAAGTTGATGTTTTTATAATGAAGTCTTAGGCCATTAATCTTTTTTTTTATTAAGTTGATATTAAGAAAGAAAAAAAATAAATGAGAGGGGGACGAGTGAAAACCGAAAGATTCTTTACTCAGTATTGATGGTTAGTTTTAATAGAACAGAAATAAGAAACCTACTTACACATTACAAACTAATATTAAAATAACGAGTAATCAAATGCCGTTCTAAAATTAGCATATTACAAACCTGTAGAAAGAATCATTTTAATTTCAGATTTATATAAGTTGAGAGAAGAAATGTTGAATATTATTTTCTGAGATAAAGCAAGCCATTCACTGTCCGATTTGTTGTTCAGCTAGTCGTCCAACATCCAATGTTGAATACGAAATCGGACCGTAAATGGGTTGGAAGTCTGGACGTATGTTGGATCATCAGTAACATTTCTTGAGGTCCGACATCAAACTAGCGTTTGCTCTCCATCCGACTAGACTGAAGTTGAAAAACAAGACAGAGCGTGAGTGGTGAAAACGATCCTACTAGTAGTCGAACAAGTTGGACAACAAATAGGGCAGTGAATGGAACGCTAAGCCTTGGGCACGGCGACGTGAGATGAGTGTAAGCTGCAGGATGATTTCAAAGTTGATTTTTATGACAAAGATTAATTCTCATTGGTGAGCGCAGGGCTTTATTCTACATGGATGTTTGTTTATATAGTTGTGACAAGAATATTTTTGTAATTATTTATATTATTATATAATTTATGAAACATATAGGTATACCGGTACCATACTAGATAAGAGATTGAATAGCATAGTAACAATATAAAAAATACAGTATGTATACTACTTTATAAAAGCACGGCATCTAAAAATTTCAAGAAAGTCAATCTGCTATACAAATTTCAGTTCTTGTGAATCATGCTTATCTCTTATCATTATTATAAAGTTGCTAATTTTGAATTGGCAAATTACTTCAACCTATGTAAGAAAATATTCTCATGAAATACATGTTGACTTTATTATTAGTAATAAAAATTATGTCTCCTATTTAATTAAATTTGATGACTCACAGTATTGAAGCTTTTCTTATGACTCAAAAATACTAGAAGAATATACTCATTAGTAATATTGTAGCCGATTAACTACTTAAATATTCCAATATTATATTGAAATAAATAATTCTCATATAATTACCGTAGCCTATATTTTGGTAAGTATAATGATTATAGTATATAATATTATAAACCGTATTTTAGTAAAAAACACATGTGTGTATTCTGATATACGCGTATTGTTCGATAAATGAATAATAAGTAATCACATTTATATATTGCTCTTTAAAAATACCATGGTATAGTTATTTTCTATCGATGAATAAAATTTAGTAAAAGTGGTTAACATGAAGTTGAAAGAGCAGAGTCTGTCTGAGCTTAATAATAATAATAATAATCCATTTTATTCTTCATTCTAATGTAGACTAATTAAGCATCACGGTTATTAAACTAAAACTAGCATTAGTTTCGATTCATGAATTATTATTATGCAAACGGAATTTTCGGTGAAATTCTGGTTTATTCTAGTTACAATAACTGTAATAGTATTTTAAAACAATTTCGTATTCCTAGATCAGCGAGTCTATGACCATGTAAGGCTATTTTAATAATATAATAGTATTTTAATAATATTAGTATGTCTCAAAAGTATGTATATCTTTTAAAAAAACAGTTCATCGAATCAATGTTTTGATAAATCGGCGACTGAAAGATATTAAGCATCATTAATCAATTTTGTTCAAACTAAATAGTCGATTTTTTAATAAGGTCAATATAATGTACAAATTTAATACTGATATGTTTTCATTTACTAATATCAAATTTATACGAATATGAATTTCTAATAATAAAAAAATGCAATGGATAAAATGGACTTTACCTAAATTTATAACTCTATTTGGTGTTTGATTATCACTTGGGAATTTCATCTAGTTGCTAGATATAAAATATATTTCTAGCTCAACCAGAAATCTATGAAATAAATTAGCACAAGAATAGGTCAACAATGCAAGGAAAAAAGAATTCCTCTACAATATAAATGGAAAAATTAAGTAAGTTATCTTTGTTCTCCGTACATCACTTCAATCACAGCTCCAGTCATTGACAGAAGCATTATTTCCATAGCACCTGTATCAGATTCAATGTTCAATGTGCAATACTTATTGTAGTTAGAACAATCTTTAATATCGGAAAGAGATAAAATTTTCATGAATCATATTTGTAAAAAACTATCTAATAAGGAACATTCAACTACAAAAATATTCGTAGAATATACTATAGACTCTATCAATTTTATTGACGGTGTCCATATTTTTTCGAATAAGGGGATGAAATTAATAGCTATTCAAGATTAAATATTAGTTTCATTTTTATAGATACAAAATAATGATAACAGCTCGACTGAGAAATTCATGGAGATTAAAATAATGTTCTATGTAGAATAAAATTAAATAGAGTTACATTCATATAAATACAAAATAATGATAACAACTCGACTGAGAAATTTACGGAGATTAAAATAATGTCCTATATAGAATAAAATTGAATGTGTAGAACATATTCTACTGAAACAATAATGTAGAAGTTGTAGAATTTGGAATAATATGATACATCGAAACAATTCAAATTGAATAAGCTTTAGTATTGAGGGTTTGGCATAATATTTACGTGTAAAAGCTTGATAAGTTGCCAAATTTCGAATAAAAATATAGTCAAAATAATGTTGCGCGTTTCATTTCACGTAGAACAGTAACTGACGAATCAGTTATTAGAAAAAGCAGCAGACAAAGCAGAAAACCGAGAAGCAGGTGGGATAGCTGAAGTCGGAGGCCGAGTGGGTGTGTTCGTGCGCGTGTATGTGTGTGTGTCACCAATCGTCATTTTGGTTGAGAGCCGAGAGCAGCGCGTCGCGAGGCTTGGGTCGAGGGTCCTCGCTCATCTGCGACACAATTGCTCCCGCCTGGCCCAGCATCCACTCCAAATCTAACACACAAACCAATAAACTATGCATCTGGACATACAGTATCACACTTTGAACTGTGGACAAACCACTTAACTGTACATCTATACAGTTTATTGAACACTAGCATTGACAATGTTTATGACAAACCATCACACAGTAGATCAAATCACAAAGAGTAGGCTCTAGTACAAGAGAATAATTCTTTTCTTTTACTTTCTAGCTCTAGCACACCACACAATTCAGCAATTGTGTTTTTTTCTTAATGAAACTGTTTTATTGTAATTTGTTTTGCATGTGTTGAATGAATGAAACAAACAATGATCGGCAATTATAACAATTTTAATCAAATTTTAGTTACTATTCAATTTTGTTATTATTACAACAAACTATTGAGTTTTTACAATTAAAAGGCTGAATTAGTCCCTTCTCCAGTAGTTAAGAAAGACTCTGATGAGCAGCATTTGATAAGCGGAGTGTTTTCAAATGCATTCATTTTATCAACTTTGACGTTAATGAATATTAATTGATTACTTGCATAAACTCACAGATTATTAAAGACCCTATTAGTTTCGGTTGTTACACCATTATCATTCTATATCTAAAGAAAACTCAATCAGTGAAAACTAACCTGTACCTGCAAAAACTAGTGGCCTATCTTAGATCGTTTTGATAAATGAATGGTTTTGACAATTTTAAGTAGTTTTCATTCAATATGGATATCAATAAAAGATGTTACCTTGAAGTTTGGCTTCACTTACCATCAACGGAGAGATTCGGTCCCCGAAATTCCAGCGGTCCAACAAACTGAATCTTCAGTTCTCCTTCAAAGTAGACAAAGATAGTGGGCAGATTGCGATCCGGATAGTTGGGGATGCAAGTTGTCGAAACACTCTTCAAGAATTTTGTGGCTGGAAATTTCTGAGCCAATTCATTCAGATGCTGATTGATGAGAGCACACAACGGAATCCTGGAAATATTAACGTTATTAATCAGTTCTTAGTGTGCCTCTAGATTGCCAACTGAACATAGATGCCAACTTTGAACGTATTTGGTCCAGTAGATGTTTAGTTCTGTTGGTTATGAATGAATGAATGAGTGAGTGTGTGAATGAATCAGTGCCATTTCGCTTTTATATATATATAAAAACTTAAAAACTTACATTAGAAATGGGGTAAATTTTCGGAGACTGAGTCTCCTTTTTCAACCGAGCACAGACTGCAGTTTTGAATCCAACGGTCGTGTGACCACAGAGTACGCACGGAGACTCAATTGTAGCAGCAGAGACCACAGATTACGCGGTGCAGACGGATGGAGAGAAAAAGGGTACAGATTCAGGGGACCATTATGGGGTATTTAGGGGGCGGTTACAAACGGGATATTTAAGATTTGAGTGAGTTATGGATAAGGAAAGGTGTAGCTTAATAATTGATAGAAAAGAGGAGATTTTAGAATTAGAAATCAAAAAGGAATTAGACTAAAATTGGAGAAAGGAATTGTAGAAAAGAACTTGAATGAAATTTATTTTTCATTTTTATTGAACATTTTATATATATATATATATATATATATATATATATATATATATATATATATATATATATATATATATATATATATATATATTAAATGTTCAATAAAAATGTATATATATATATATTTGATAGCCCCCTCCATAGATGTCAAGACGAAAGAATTGGCTTTAATTTGGGTGCTTGGAGCTGCTTCCAGTCCTGGTCTTAACAGACAGCAATAGTACCATAGCTACCAGCTGTTTAATTGAATTACATCATATCATAATAAATTTCACAGCTATCAAATTAATTTCTAATTTTAAATCTCATCTTTTCTATCAATTCATAAGCTACACCTTTCCTTATTCATAACTCACTCAAATCTTAAATATCCCGTTTGTAACCGCCCCCTAAATACCCCATAATGGTCCCCTGAATCTGTACCCTTTTTCTCTCCATCCGTCTGCACCGCGTAATCTGTGGTCACACGACCGTTGGATTCAAAACTGCAGTCTATGCTCGGTTGAAAAAGGAGACTCAGTCTCCAAAAATTTCCCCCATTTCTAATGTAAGTTTTTAAATGTTTTCAATCTATTTATATCGTGTCTCCTGTTTTTAATTTATATATATATATTATATATTATATATATATATATTATATATTATATATATATATAAAATAAGTATATATATAAATTAAAAACAGGAGACACGATATAGATTGAAAACACTTAAAAACTTACATTAGAAATGGGGGAAATTTTCGGAGACTGAGTCTCCTTTTTCAACCGAGCATAGACTGCAGTTTTGAATCCAACGGTCGTGTGACCACAGATTACGCGGTGCAGACGGATGGAGAGAAAAAGGGTACAGATTCAGGGGACCATTATGGGGTATTTAGGGGGCGGTTACAAACGGGATATTCAAGATTTGAGTGAGTTATGAATAAGGAAAGGTGTAGCTTATGAATTGATAGAAAAGATGAGATTATATATACTATTATATATCTATACTAAGGAAAGAAGTGGCTAATAAACGTACGTGATAGGAAATTCACAAATGATGCAACTACTGGACTGACTAACTTGAAAATTTTGCATAGATAGGTTCTTAATTTACCGAGGTTGGTTATAGGCCTATTTTAAATTCTACAAGATTTCAGTAGGTCAAGTTCTTAATTAGACCCTTGCGGAGCACGGGTTACCTTCTAGTTTAGAAAAAATGAAAAGAAGCTGACCCCTGTTTGTAGAGATGGAGGATGACCCAGACTCCTTGGCCAGCTTTGTTGACTTCATCTACGTAGTCGACGGCACTGATTTCGCGGACTTCCCTGTACTTGGCCTTGGCTGCCTCGGCGCGCAGTTCGGCTAACCTCCTCTCTCGCAACTCCAGCAGCACCCTCTCGTCTTCTTCATCTTCCAGCTCATCAAGCTCGTCCAGCGAACAATCCTCAAGCTGTTTGCCGTCTGAAATTATTGTATAACAATATAGCTATAATAAACTTAACATCTAGTACACGAATTTTGGGTCGTTCGATATCAACAGAGCTATAATAAACTTCACATTTAGAACACGAATTTTTGGAATAAGAATGCACCGGAACTAAAACAGCTATTGAGGCTAATTATGAAATAACAACCACGAAACTACAAAAAATACATGGTTTGTCAAGCTCGATATCACAATCATATGAGAATATTATTGAAACACTTTTGATGAAATAAAGTGTCACAAGTAACATAAACGGTATTTTCCTTTTTCCTTCCATATTCCAAGATTTCATTGTTTTATTTATAGAGCTGCTTGATTTCATTATTTATTCTATGGCTTTTGAATATTTCTTAATTCAAGTTGAATTTTCATGGAAAATGCTTAGAGCAGTTAATTGTCGACGCCCCCTGTGGGTTGGGGGAGCTTTGAGTCGATCATCGTACTCGAATGTGTTGAAAACCAGAATTCACCCACAGTATCCTTGCTTGTCGTAGGAGGCGACTAAAATGGACCTCAAGGCAACTCCAGAAATTGCCTTGCCTTCAAACCCACGGGATCTGCCCCATCAGGGCAGTTTCGGAGGGGCAAAAAGAAAAACCCAAGATACCAGAGATGGGTGAAACTTCAGGCACAAATGTGGGTCAAGAGGCTGAGTCGAGGGTGGCCGGGCGCCCTAGAGGCAGTTTGGCGACCCCTCCTTCAGCGGAAGGACCTACATAAAGACGAAGAGTGGAACTCACGTAGATCACGAGTTTTGGATGGAGTGACCAAACCTCACCACTGCACAAAGAAGGGGTGCCATTTAGGCAAACCTTCTTGAGAGAAGTGAGGCTTCTGACCCTGCAAAGTTTCGGAGGGGCAAAAAGAGAAAACCCAAGAGACCAGAGATGGGTGAAACTCCAGGCACAAATGTGGGTCAAGAGGCTGAGTCAAGGGTGGCCGGGCGCCCTAGAGGAAATTCGGCCGCCCCTTCTTCAGCGGTAGGACCTTCAAAGTAGGCCAGGAGTGGAACTCACGTAGGTCACAAGGACTAATCAGTCTGAAGAGACTGCCAAGCATATCACACTGGATTGCAACAAGCAACCGGGTGATGAATGGGATGTTATTATAGGGGAAACTCCTGGTTCTTGTAAAGAACACAGGTATTGGTTTGCGTAACTAACATACTACTTGGGAGCACAATAAGCTTCGGTTGACGTGTAGGGTTCTTTGGACCTTTGGATCCTTGAATCAGTCCTTTCAAAAACAATAAACAATAATAATTGTCGACGAGTAAAACAAGCCTAATAAGGAAGAAAAACAGACTACTAACTATACTGGTATGCAGTATAAAATACAGGTACTATAGGTACGTCTGTATCTACTTGTACATTACGAAAAAGATGAACATTATCTCTCTCATGTTTACATATTGTTTAGAGAAATACAGCCTAGTTCTGTCTTAAAATGATACACGTTCTTTGAAAGAATAGGATCAAAGGCTTTGTTAAAACTTACTTGATTGCTTCTCTTTGATAGTCGATTCAACAATATTGACGACGTCATCTTCTGTAAGCTCTTTCTCCTTTGGCGGTATTATTCCTTTGCTACGCAGAATATCGTTCCATTCTGTATCTTCATTCGGGTTCTGTTAAACAATAAATAAAGTAAACAGTAAGATAGATATTTTATTGGATAACTTCATGAAACCATCATTGACAAGCAAATAAGAGATAACAGCGTTTTCTTCGCATTGGTTTTGCAGATTTGACGCCTAGTGAGATCGGACTCCCCGATTATGCTGCACACAATATTAATTAAGAGAATTTTAACAGTTTAGCTTTATATGTTTCTCGGCTCACATTAAGTGTTGTGAGCAGGTGGCTGTTTCGACAGATGGTGTAATGTGTGATATCAGAGGGTTGTGAGGTCCCCCAGTAGGCCCTGCTGTTTTCATTTATGATTAATAAAGTTGCTCTTTCCACAGACATTAAAAAACAGTCTTGACCTTTGATATTTGAATGACACAACATTATTGGACATGCCAGACCTTCATATGGTTTTGAAGAGGCTAAGGTAGACTGGTTCAGAGCAAATAGATTTCTTCTAAACAGCTAGAAGATCAAGTCCATAGTGTTCGGCCTCGGATATAGTGATCAATATAGCTTCCCTCAGTGAAGCTCTCGGGCTTTACAATGAATTGTAAGCCTGTTTTGAAGAGGCTAAGGTAGAGTGGTTCAGAGCAAATAGATTTCTTCTAAACAGCTAGAAGATCAAGTCCATAGTGTTCGGCCTCGGATATAGTGATCAATATAGCTTCCCTCAGTGAAGCTCTCGGGCTTTACAATGAATTGTAAGCCTGTTTTGAAGAGGCTAAGGTAGAGTGGTTCAGAGCAAATAGATTTCTTCTAAACAGCTAGAAGATCAAGTCCATAGTGTTCGGCCTCGGATATAGTGATCAATATAGCTTCCCTCAGTGAAGCTCTCGGGCTTTACAATGAATTGTAAGCCTGTCGGGGAAAGCATATACAAGAGGTTTCTTGTAATATTAATACAGTGCTGTTCATGCTCAGGAATCTGAGAGGTTATATCCCGGTGGTCCATCATCGTATATGTGCTACTTTGACTTCTACCAGAGGGTGGAATATGGTATCACACTATGAGGTGTTGTCACTGAGGTTTGTATATTCATTTGTGGAATTGTCTTTAGGCTTTAAATTTTTTTTCCTATTGTTTTCTTTTGAACAAGATCAGGTGACATGTCTATAGTATGAACAAAAACAATTCTTATTATGTATTTGATGGTTCACTGACTGTACATTGATATTTGATGCTAAACAGAGCCCTTCATTCCACTCTGCCCGATGGGGAACAACATCTTCCCCTGACCTATGTTCTGTCTCCAGTGGGGAAAATGATCTGCCTCTTCCAGCTCAGACAAAAGTGCGGTCTAAATTTCCAAGAAGTCAACATAGGATTCTGGTAACAGAGATGGGTCTCTCACTGCCAATAATACAAAACCCCGAAATACCAAGATGGAATCTTCGCAAAGCAAACTGGCAACTATTTCAGAACGAGGTAGAAAAGACAATACGCAGAATTCCGGTGAGTAATGATAATTACAAACGATTTGTGGGTTTGATTCTTGCAGCAGCCAAGAAAGCAGTACCTAGAGGTCACAGGAAGAGCTATATCCCTTGTTGGAATGAGAGCTGCAATGCCCTAATGAAAGAGTATAATTCTTCACAAAGTGATGAGACAGCTTAGAACTTGATAAAGAGTCTTGATAAGGAAAGGCTCAATCGGTGGATTGCAGCTATGGAGGAAATGGATTTCACACACTCCAGCAGGAAGTCATGGAACTTGCTACGCAAACTGGGGGCTGCAAGTTCAATATACCACACAACATCTAAAGCTATGCCTGACGAAATTGCAGACAAGATTAAACAAAATTCAGGTCCCAGTATACCACAGAGTGAAAAATCTGCAATGAAAAGGCGTGTCAGAAGAGCACTGAATGAGTGTGCTGACAGATCGGCATTTGTGAACACAATTACTTCTGAAGAAATAATTGAAGCAATAAAGAGAATAAAGTGTGGGAAATCACCTGGAGCTGATGGTGTAATGCCGGAATTTATCAAACACCTAGGACCACATGCAATCTACTGGCTGTCTCAATTGTTCACAGCAATCATTGATCAGGCCAGAATACCAAGAATGTGGAAGAAATAAAAGTTGTTGCTTTACTGAAGCCAGGGAAGGATAAGGAAGACCCATCTAGCTACAGACCTATATCTCTCCTGTCAGTCACACATAAACTCTTTGAAAGGATTATCCTGTTAAGGATAAGTGGTAGAGTGGAGGAGAATCTCCCAGTTGAACAGGCAGGCTTCAGAGAAGGTAGAAGCTGTGAAGAACAGGTGTTATCAGTTGCCACATTCATTGAACATGGATTTGAAAAGAAATTGAAGTCAGGAGCTGTTTTTTTGGACCTAAGCTCAGCTTATGACACAGTATGGAAGGCCGGGCTACTCACAAAGATGGCTCAAACTCTGAAATGCAGAAAGTTGGTGAGTCTCTTTAGAGCTCTTTTGAGTGACCGAACATTCAGAGTGAGGCATAGAGGAAAAGAGAGTTCCTTGAGGTTTTTACAGAATGGACTACCTCAGGGCTCAGTGCTGTCACCCTTGCTTTTCAATCTCTACACTGCAGACATTCCAGACACCAGGGCACGAAAGTTCATCTATGCAGATGATATTGCTCTTATAGCCCAGGGACCAACATATGAATTGTTGGAGAGAGAACTGAACAAGGACCTGAGTGTTCTGAGGAAGAATTTTTCTGACTGGAAACTTAGGCCAAATCCAGCTAAGACACTGAGCACGGCATTCCATCTTAATAACAGAGAAGCTAATCGTCAACTCAATCTTGTCTTCTGTGAGGATAGAGTAAATCACTGTGAGGCCCCTCGCTACTTGGGAGTGAAGCTGGATAGAACTCTA
Source organism: Nilaparvata lugens (assembly GCF_014356525.2). Classification (NCBI taxonomy): domain Eukaryota; kingdom Metazoa; phylum Arthropoda; class Insecta; order Hemiptera; family Delphacidae; genus Nilaparvata; species Nilaparvata lugens. The sequence continues at coordinate 33,258,615 of NC_052504.1, forward strand.
ACCTTCCGACATCATCTTGAGAGTCTCAAGAACAAACTGAAGACTAGGAACAACATTATAAGTAAGTTGGCTGGTACAAGCTGGGGATGCAGTGTGAAGGCTCTGAAAACATCTAGCCTGGCACTAGTATATAGTGCAGCAGAATACTGTTCATCAGTATGGGAGCACAGCACTCATACTAAGAAAATAGACATCACCCTGAATGAGACGATGAGGAAAATAAGTGGTACCATAAGACCCACTGAAACTGAGTGGTTGCCTGTCCTATGCAACATTGTTCCACCAGCATTGAGAAGAAAAGAAAGGACTTATCAGTTGATGAACCGCTTATCCTCCAGACAAGAGCTGCCACTGATGAAGGATATGCTGAATCCACCCCTTAAAAGATTGAGGTCTAGGCATTATCTCCGACTGGCAGAAGTTGAGAGACAAGATATTATAGAATTGTGGCGGCAGGAATGGTTTCAGGTCAACATTAAGAATAAGACGTTGGTGGAAGACTTTGCCTGGAATGGATTTGAAGAGGAAACTTTGGTGCAGGTTGAATCGCTTTCGTACATCTGCAGGCAGGTGTGCTCAAGAATAGACTACTTGGGGCATAGCCATTGACCCCCACTGCACCTGTGGAGATGTGTAGACGATGCAGCACTTAGTGGAAGACTGCCCACTGTATTCCTATGAAGGGGGACTCAGGGGTATTCACCTGACGGATGAGCGTGCCATCTCATGGCTGGAGGGGACTGTGGGAGAGCTTGGCATTTGACCAACCAAAAATGAAGAAAGCCCGACGAGACATATTTATGTTGAATATTATAAACCCTATTTGTACGTTTGATTCATTAGTTTGTCTATAAGTTGTTGTTTGTGTGTTTTATTAATGAACTGGGCCTGAAAAAAGCATAAGCAAATATATATATATATATATATATATATATATATATATATATATATATATATATATATTTGATGGTTCAGAGTTCTATTGTTTTTATTTCATGAATTAGAATTGTTTGGAGGAAGATAATTTATATATTATTATTAAGTTATGTTATTTTAACGTTAAAGAATAGACGAGATTTACACAAATTTGACAAGATAGGCTACATGAAACAAGGGACAAGTAGGCCTAAAGTACAAACTATTGAAGAAGTTGAAGTGAAATGAAGATCTCTGACAAAAAAATACAGTACTTTAAGAAACAGAGTAACTGGCTGAAATACCATACTTTGAAACAAAATGTGGTTCTAACATGTTTATCCAATATACAGCAAACATGAACTGGCTAATTAATTTACAAAAACAATATTCATGACAAGGTTCCCTACATAGACGTAATCTACGTATAAGCTTAATTTGACCCACAAAGTCTCCAAATAGGACACAATTAATCGAAAATCCACTTAACCTAAATAGGGAAAATAGAACAGTGTGCTTGCCTGCATTGTGCTCTCCGGTTACTCAACAAAATTTATTTCTAGGTTACACAATGCTAAAACTATTCCAAAATAAACATTACAAGATCATTAACGTGGAAATTATGTTTGATTAATACTTCTTAAATTTGAAGTATTGATAAATTTACAACACTATACCAATACTGAATTTATATTAAAAATTAGAAAACTTTTGGAAACATGTGTACTAATAACAACAAAGCAGAAAGCAGCCGACAGTAAAGTGGATAAAGACAGGAATGCTCTCCTGACGTTCTCCGTTGTGCGTTGCATGAAACAGCAATATTTTTGGTGCAACTGAAAAAGAACTGAATCCTAACACAACACCATAATGCGCATGTGTAGGTAACGTTTTCATTTAATTAGTTCTTTAAGGGAAGTTTGCACAGTGTAAGTTTTAGCTAAAGCTTAAACCAAATCTGGATTTTTTTGGTTTAAACTAAAATTCCGTTTGCGCAGTATCAGTTTAAACTCTGTATTTCGAACCTCCAAAACAGGAGGTTTAAACCAAATAATTTGGATTAACTGGACATCTGTACAATTTGATGGGGAAACAGCTAATAGTAAATTATTTATCGACGTTTGTTTTTAATGCTTCTGTAGACGATAATAATTATTTAGGCTATAGTGAATCATTATTGATAGAAGTTTTTTATGCGATTGATAGAAATGACTGCAAAGAAATTTTGGAACTGAGAAAAATTGGGCAAAAAACATATGATTTTAATTTCTGAGATGATGGAGAATTTTTTAAACGGTTATGCTTGAGTGGAGCAAGTGCCAATTTAGTATTTGGTGAAATAAGCCACATGATAGAAAATAAGACAATTTTTATCAGTGATTATTGTTTAGAAAACATGTTTCTAATAACACATATGGTAACTGAGATATTTTGCTTTTGAGAGATTTCTAATAAACGAGGAAGACTGTAGTAGATTTTCATAACAAAATAAGGTTTTTTATCTCACTTTCTAGATTATATTTTTTGGTGCCAACTAAATATAAGTTTGTTTTTAATAGTAATATGGCCCTAGCATTTCATCATTTTTTGAAGAAATTCTTGATCACTTTTCACTTTTATTACTGTAAAGCTCACAGCTCTGTGGATTTTGAACCAGGAAATAGAAGCTACATGACTTCAATTTACTGATGGTTTGTGAACAAATAGCAAATTTCCTGTAAAAATCACCCTTCCTGATATTATAAACGATGACATTTGTTTCAATATTTCAAAATCAATATGTTGATTTTCAAGAAATCGTCTGTAATTCTAATAATGTCGAGGATATCTGGAAGCTCCAAAATAAACATGCTACAATATCCAAAAGATTTATTAATTTCCAACAACTTTTACTCTTTTTCAACGATTTCATGAGTTTGAAGTTATATTTACCATAGTGAAAGTTGTTGGAAATGGATAAATCGATTTATTGAAAATGAACATATTTTTGCTGCCATCTTGTTTTTTTTTTTATGATGACAAACATTTTTGAGATTGCCATCATGGATAATCTCTTCCTACACATTATTACAAAGAGATTGATACCATTCCCAAGTCTGTACCTTCAAGGAGTCATGAGTTACACGATTTTCTAATTGTTGGGATTGGCATTTGGTGAAAAATGCGTGTTCTCCTCTGCGAACCGTTCTTTTCTCTCTTTTACCGATGACGCTCCAGCCGTGGAATATGGACTTACAGCCTCCAACCAGATGTCATTTTGAAGCTTTGGGAATATACTAGAACACTGTATCAATAACACTAGTGTATGTCCACTGCGCATACATGTACAGAGTGGAAAGTGAAATATTGTCCCCAAAAAATGTATGTTTCAAGTTTTTGAAGTTGAATAAATCATGAAAAGAGTTGTCAAAATGAGTCAATTCTCTCGGAAATCATATTTTGGTTGATTCTGAACACTTTGTATATATATATATATATATATATATATATATATATATATATATATATATATATATATATATATTTGATGGTTCAGAGTTCTATTGTTTTTATTTCATGAATTAGAATTGTTTGGAGGAAGATAATTTATATATTATTATTAAGTTATGTTATTTTAACGTTAAAGAATAGACGAGATTTACACAAATTTGACAAGATAGGCTACATGAAACAAGGGACAAGTAGGCCTAAAGTACAAACTATTGAAGAAGTTGAAGTGAAATGAAGATCTCTGACAAAAAAATACAGTACTTTAAGAAACAGAGTAACTGGCTGAAATACCATACTTTGAAACAAAATGTGGTTCTAACATGTTTATCCAATATACAGCAAACATGAACTGGCTAATTAATTTACAAAAACAATATTCATGACAAGGTTCCCTACATAGACGTAATCTACGTATAAGCTTAATTTGACCCACAAAGTCTCCAAATAGGACACAATTAATCGAAAATCCACTTAACCTAAATAGGGAAAATAGAACAGTGTGCTTGCCTGCATTGTGCTCTCCGGTTACTCAACAAAATTTATTTCTAGGTTACACAATGCTAAAACTATTCCAAAATAAACATTACAAGATCATTAACGTGGAAATTATGTTTGATTAATACTTCTTAAATTTGAAGTATTGATAAATTTACAACACTATACCAATACTGAATTTATATTAAAAATTAGAAAACTTTTGGAAACATGTGTACTAATAACAACAAAGCAGAAAGCAGCCGACAGTAAAGTGGATAAAGACAGGAATGCTCTCCTGACGTTCTCCGTTGTGCGTTGCATGAAACAGCAATATTTTTGGTGCAACTGAAAAAGAACTGAATCCTAACACAACACCATAATGCGCATGTGTAGGTAACGTTTTCATTTAATTAGTTCTTTAAGGGAAGTTTGCACAGTGTAAGTTTTAGCTAAAGCTTAAACCAAATCTGGATTTTTTTGGTTTAAACTAAAATTCCGTTTGCGCAGTATCAGTTTAAACTCTGTATTTCGAACCTCCAAAACAGGAGGTTTAAACCAAATAATTTGGATTAACTGGACATCTGTACAATTTGATGGGGAAACAGCTAATAGTAAATTATTTATCGACGTTTGTTTTTAATGCTTCTGTAGACGATAATAATTATTTAGGCTATAGTGAATCATTATTGATAGAAGTTTTTTATGCGATTGATAGAAATGACTGCAAAGAAATTTTGGAACTGAGAAAAATTGGGCAAAAAACATATGATTTTAATTTCTGAGATGATGGAGTTTTTTAAACGGTTATGCTTGAGTGGAGCAAGTGCCAATTTAGTATTTGGTGAAATAAGCCACATGATAGAAAATAAGACAATTTTTATCAGTGATTATTGTTTAGAAAACATGTTTCTAATAACACTTATGGTAACTGAGATATTTTGCTTTCGAGAGATTTCTAATAGAGATTTCTGTAGTAGATTTAAGTAGATTTTCATAACAAAATAAGGTTTTTATCTCACTTTCTAGATTATATTTTTTGGTACCAACTAAATATAAGTTTCTTTTTAATAGTAATATGGCCCTAGCATTTCATCATTTTTTGAAGAAATTCTTGATCACTTTTCACTTTTATTACTGTAAAGCTCACAGCTCTGTGGATTTTGAACCAGGAAATAGAAGCTACATGACTTCAATTTACTGATGGTTTGTGAACAAATAGCAAATTTCCTGTAAAAATCACCCTTCCTGATATTATAAACGATGAAATTTGTTTCAATATTTCAAAATCAATATGTTGATTTTCAAGAAATCGTCTGTAATTCTAATAATGTCGAGGATATCTGGAAGCTCCAAAATAAACATGCTACAATATCCAAAAGATTTATTAATTTCCAACAACTTTTACTCTTTTTCAACGATTTCATGAGTTTGAAGTTATATTTACCATAGTGAAAGTTGTTGGAAATGGATAAATCGATTTATTGAAAATGAACATATTTTTGCTGCCATCTTGTTTTTTTTTTTATGATGACAAACATTTTTGAGATTGCCATCATGGATAATCTCTTCCTACACATTATTACAAAGAGATTGATACCATTCCCAAGTCTGTACCTTCAAGGAGTCATGAGTTACACGATTTTCTAATTGTTGGGATTGGCATTTGGTGAAAAATGCGTGTTCTCCTCTGCGAACCGTTCTTTTCTCTCTTTTACCGATGACGCTCCAGCCGTGGAATATGGACTTACAGCCTCCAACCAGATGTCATTTTGAAGCTTTGGGAATATACTAGAACACTGTATCAATAACACTAGTGTATGTCCACTGCGCATACATGTACAGAGTGGAAAGTGAAATATTGTCCCCAAAAAATGTATGTTTCAAGTTTTTGAAGTTGAATAAATCATGAAAAGAGTTGTCAAAATGAGTCAATTCTCTCGGAAATCATATTTTGGTTGATTCTGAACACTTTGTTGGTGAAACCAATCCGATATCTCTCACAATTACTAAATAGCAAGCGATATAAAAATTTATGTCAATAATGACCGCCATCTTGAATTTTTCAATGATGTCTAATATTTTCGTTGTTTCCATCATCAAAATTTTTATTCGGCTTGTTGTAGTGAAGAGATTGAGACCATTTGCAAGTCTCTATCTTGAAGTAGTCATGAAAAAATCGATATTATAGTTCTAGCTTGTTACCTCACGCCTATGGAAAAACGCACCAGAATTCATGCAGGGTTTTCTTTGGAGGGCGCTGGAGAACTCATTTCTTGACGTACAGCGCATGAAGATATATCGTTCCAGAGAAGAAACGCTCTAAATTTCATAAATTTGAAATTTCTCTGTATCTCTTGAACGAAAAAAGTTGTAATGGAATGAAATTTGAAAAAATTAGAAAAAACGTTTTTTGGGCTTTTTAAGGTTATAACTAGAAAAATATGCGTTTTAGAGGAAAATTTTAACAAAAATTGTAGAGGAAGATTTTTAAAATATTCTAGTCGAGAAAAACGGTTGAATATCTTGAACGGTTATTGAAATACAAGCGATATAGCAAAACCCTGAAAATGTTGGCAGCCATCTTGTTTCCAATGTGTTTTCCCAAAGACCTTAAGGGATCCACAATGCCTATGCCTTCAGGGATCCACAATGCCTATGCCTTCCCAATGATAGCTCTTACTTGAAATTGAAGGCCGCCATTGGGGTATTTTAGCACGAGATATTATATCTATATATTTGTAATACTATAGATTACAAAGGCATTGGTATGTAATAATCTTATAGGTTACCCCCTCAATGGCCGATTTCAATTCCAAGTACGACACTAGCACTGCATGGTTTTTCTTTATTCTTATTCCTTTATTTCAGTTAGAATCTTGGGAGCTTTATATGTAAGATTTTTTTGTTTATTACAGTCTGATTTGAGGGTTTTGGTGGCTTATTCATCAGTTAGCCGCATGTGAGTCTATGCATCTTTAAGGTCTTTGTGTTTTCCTATGATTTCGACTTATCACCATCACGATCCTTATTATGCTAGACCTAAGGAAGAAATTATTGAGACATCTTCCATGGCTGCACAGAGGAAAGAAACACTATGCTTATGCTAATTCCGTGATGGCTGTTACTCAAAAATGAGCAGGGAATGACATTTGCGGCCGGACTATTATAGAAGAATGTAATGAGTAGAAGAATCTTCTACTTTGTGACCTTGATTCACGCAATCATCTGATCGATATTCGGTCGCAATCAGCTGACCGTTGTCGTTCCGGGTTGGTACTCTTTATTTTAGGCTTTGATGTATTCTGTTTCTGTGAAACAGATCCAGCCAACGAGCCAACCTCTATCCATTTTTGTTTTTTTCTTGGGCAATAAACTGTGTAAGTTATAAAATATTTCAAATATCTCTATTATTATGACATTATGTAATTTTGTTTTGTTTATACTGTAATATTTTTACAATTATGAATTATTCGCAATGGCAATGCATACACGCAGAATGCATTTTAAAATAGGTACTTTCAAAGCTAGGTTATGTTTGAGTGATGAATAAAATTAATACTCATACCTAATAATATATTTAAATAGTATAAAAAATTGATAACGTATTAATGAGAATATATATATATATATTTATCATTGATTAGATTTTCAAATCTGTTTTTCTGGTATGTTAGTTGCTGTAAATGATACATTTTAAATTCTATTTAATACCTTCAGCTTCATCCATTACCCACAATATTGTGGGATCGATGGCGTCAAAAAATCAAAACACGTACAAACACATGAAAAAGGGGACAATTTAGTTTATGGGCCGCGGAATCTAGCATGGAGACCTACATAGATCGATAGAGGAGATCAATACGAGATCAACCGTGTATAACATTTTGATAGACTGAACTCTATATTTATTAAAAACCAATTTTAGTACCTTGTAAACTTTGACGAACCAATTGCTGTATTTGATGGCTTAAAGGCAATAAAATCATTTATCATTGTTGTCGATTTCCAAGGATTAGCTGAAAAACATGGCGGAAAGTTCAAAATTTTTATATCAATTTTTATTTTTAATAATAATAATAATAAACTTTCTGTCCATAAAGTGACCATGCAGGGCATGCTCACAAGAGACAGGTCAGGAGAAAAAATAAAAGCCAAAAAACCAGCAGCGGACATCACAGCGCCAAAAAAGTCAAAAATATCTACTCACCAGTGCACTGTCACATTCAAAGAATTCGTTAAGTGAGTAGAAAGGATTCTCCTGCAGGAAGTGATTCAACCTTCGCTTTAAGGCAGCCACAGGTAGACTCCTCACTGAAATGGGCAGCTTATTTATAATCTTTCCCGGCAGGTAGACCACACTGGAATAATTTTTTTTATGGCTAAAATATGTTTAAAACTAGTGCAATCTTATGTAAAATTTGACGAGGAATCCAATGAAACTAATTTCAGGTTCGTAACTTCAGTAGTTTTTGAGATATTGCAAAAATGTGTGCAGAAAAATGCAATTTTTTTGCTTTAAAAATGGTTAACTTGTTTTCATGATAATCAATAGGTATTTTAAACTATTGGATTTAGTAGAATGATAAATTCTAAAGAAAAAATGTCCAGTCACTTGATTACCTAAACTCAAAATTGTTCGATATATTTGTGAAAATAAAAAAAATTGCACACTCAATACTCTTCAATTCTTAAATTTAATTTTTTTTTACTACTTTTAGTGACTACTTAATTGGCTAAATCTCATTGGGATTTCTGCAGGGAATTCATTAAAATAGATTTGAGGTTAGAAAATTTTATAGATTTTAAGATATTTGGAAAAAATACAAGAAAATGTAGTATTTTAGCTTTAGAAGAATTCAATATGTTTGCATAGGCATAGTGCAGACCGATATTGAGGATCACATTTTATTCAGCTTCCAATGCAATTCAGAAGCTTTAAAAGATTGTAAAAATAATTGAATCAAATCAAGCTTTTCCTAACCTACGCTTTTTCCCAATGTAAGCTTTTCCTAACCCAAGCTTTCCCTAACCTAAGCTTTTCCCAATCTTACCTTTTTTCCTAACCTAAGCTTTTCCTAACCTTAGATTTCCCCTAAACTAGGCTTCCCCTTACCTTAGCTTTTCTCAAACGTAGCTTCCCCTAACCTAAGTTTTTCCTAACCTAAGCTTTCTCCAACCTAACCTTTTCCCAAACCCAGCTTCCCCTAACCTAAGCTTTACCTAACCCAAGCTTCTCCTAACCCAAGCTTTTCCCAACCTAAGCTTTTTCTAACCTAAGTTCTCCCTAGGTAGCAAAAAATGGAGTTGCAATATTTTTATTTGCCCAAATATCTCGAACAATTTTGAGTTTAGGTAATCAAGTGACTGGACATTTTTTCTTTAGAATTTATCATTCTACTAAAAATTATAGTTTAAAATACCTATCAATCACCATGCAAACAGGTTCACCTCTTTTAAACAAAAAATTTGCACTTTTCACACATTTTTTGCAATATCTCAAAAACTACTGAAGTTACGAGCCTGAAATAGTTTTATTGGATTCCTCGTCAAATTTTACATAAGATAGCACTAGTTTTAAACATATTGTAGCCATAAAAAAATTATTAAAAATAAATATTGATATAAAAATTTTGAATTTTCCGCCATGTTTTTTCAGCTAATCCTTGGAAATCGACAACAATGTTATACATGGTTGATCTCTTCTTGATCTCCTCTATCGATCTATGTAGGTCTCAATGCTAGATTCCGCGGCCCATATACTAAAGTGCAGCCCATGAAAAAATCTGTAACAGTTCAGATGGCAGTGATCCAGTGCTCACGCTCTCAATAAAAATTCAAATTATCGCCCATAAATTCGTTCACACTGTAGTATGCCTTTGCAAACAGTAGCTTCCGGACGGCTCTCCTGAAGGCGGTCTCATCCAATTGCCTCACACTATTAGGCAGCTTGTTGTAGAATTTCAGGGCTGAAATCCTGTAACTGGCCTGTGATCGGTGGAGGAGTCTCCTGGGGATATCAAACAGCTCACTGCGCATGGTGTTGTGGCGGTGGATGTCACTACGGGCAGCTAGAGTTTAGGGTATGATCACATTGGATGCGTACCGTATTTATAATTATGTGCACGTAAACGCTTGGTTATGCATGACCAAGCTCGCAGATAAGAAACAAATTATATTTGCGTTTAGTATAAGCAAGACTCGAGTAGCTTAATTCAACATAGAATGCTGGGTCTTATCTATATAGCCTGCTAGCATGAGATCGGTCACTGACCAGAGAAAGTTTAATAGTGCCTTGAAAGTGTACCTCACAGCCAGACCATAGGCTACTATACCACAAATGAATACATGGAGAAGCACGCATTTGTGCATGAGATAGGAGCTCACCGAGAACCTCCCATAAGGGGACTCCCGCAGCCCTATGTCTGTCGGCAAGGACCAAGAAAGTAACAAATACAAGTCATAATGTGTTTCATGATCCGACGTGCACTTGCCCAACATGTACAGTTTGACGATTCCTCGGACGCAGGACCGTTGGGAGGACCGAAGAAGTACAAGTGAAAATAGTAAGTAAGCGCTCATACAGTACGCATCTAATGTAATCCATGCCCTTGGTCTTGTGTGATAGACCGTCTGTTCCAGGACATTCTAAGTTTTATTATTTTTATTCCTAATTTTTAGAGAGATTCAGAACATCAGCTCAATATAAGTAAGTTTTTATTTTAGTTGAATATTGATTGATACTCAGCATCCAAAATATTGTGTTGTAATAGTTTGTTCATTGGTTTACTAATACTGTAAAGAGGCCTGATTTCATCAAAACATTGACCGATTCTCAACCAACAAAAATCAGATCCCTCTCAAACCTAGTTTTTGTTTATGGTAAAATCAGGTCTAAAAATACTTCTAAGCATTTTTACTTTTTTTAATTTGCCAGGGGAAAACCCCGTCCTCTTTTTTCCCAGACCCCCGGGACAATTGAGCATACCCAAACTTTTTTCATAAGACGGTGCCCGTGTTAGGTAACTTAGGTACCTACTGCAAAAAAAATGAAAATTAAAAATCTTTATTAGACAGAGTTATAACTTCTACCACTGAACCTCGGCATTACAGAAGCAAAGAAATTAATACGGTGCAACTTACTACAATAAATAAAATACATCAAATAATATCGTACCAAAAAAATATCGCACCGATCTCAGACAGAAATCTGAAGCTCTTGGATAGATAAGATAGAGATTTGGTTTTGATTATTGAGTGAAACAGTGTCAATATGTGCAAAGAACAAAGATCATTTAATTTTAGGAGAGATAGTTGTACTTGATCAAAATCAAACACGATCGAATCGTCTAGAATTGAAGATAAATATAATATTTTTATTCATTCATTTAACAAATACATAAATTATAAAAAATAATACAATAGTTGTGTGCAAGCTGCAGTCGGTTTGAGAGCTGAACCGTGATGTCGTTGATGACATTGTCGCAGTAGCTGAAGTGAGGCATCACCAGAGTCTTGACCAGCATTATTTTCATATTGACTGGAAGAGACTGGGCAAATCGTTTCAAGCTATGAACACCCTTTAGCAAACAATCTCAACCTGATTGAGCCATGAGATTATTCTAGTAACAACAAGACCAAGGTTATAACACTCACTATAATCCAGCTGAACGCCATTTAACATCAACCTTGGAGCATTCTGAGTTCTAAATCCGTTATGGGTAACAATAATACTCTGTGTCTTACCTTCATTCAATTTCAATGCATGATTATATGCCCAGCCACTTATAGCACTACTATAGTGTGTATTAATATGTGTTTATAATATTAAGTGTTTATAATATTATAATTCAAGTACGGTGTTTATATATATATATATTTTTTTTTTTATTGCAATCTAGTCTAAAGAGACTAATGAGCAATTTTTTCCTCATAAATAATAATGGGTTAAATATTAATAAGATAGGTAGTTCTCACCAGGACTACTACTTCTAGCAACTAACTTGAAATTAACAAAGATAACAATAGTAATATAAATAAAGTATCATTTATATTATAATATACACATTCACACTATCAACATTACTCTGCTTTTGACACTTTCACTCCACAGCACTACACAACTCGAAGGGTTTGGTCCGCTTCAATCTGCGCAGCATATGTGTGTTATCAAGTACCTGAGCGATTTATAATATCAAAAAATGTTTAAGTTTGTTATCCAAGAAGAAATATTCTAAATGGCCCTCCTCTCATACAGACTAGTTTCTAATAATATTATCATGATATATATTTCTCCTTTGTTTTTCATATGTTTTTGATTGTTTACAGTATGGACAGTCAAGTGCAAGTGGAAGGCCGACTGTTGGACATAGTTGATGACGAGTGGCGTGAAGAAGAGCTCCCTCATAACGACATCAACGTGCCTCTGGCCGAGCTGCCCGACCCCGAAGCTGACAACGGCGACTCGCACATCACGCTCAAGGAGGCCGATGCCAAGTGGACTGACCTGGCTCTCAACATTCTCAATGACCAGCACCAGACCACCAACAACTAACTTATCCTCTCAACTACAATTTTATATACATTAAAAAGGTAAAGTATGCAAACGTTTCAATAATAATCTATAATATATAATGAAGGAAAAAATCGGCTTATAAAGATATATGTTTTGGATAGGAAATCCACGAATGACGCAACATCACGATTGAACTTTGATACTGTACTGATTAACTTGAGATTTTGCATATTGATTCTTAATTACCGAGGATGGTTGTAGGTATATTTTAAATTCTTCAAGATTTCAATACCGTAGGTCAAGTTTTCTGTTTGTCAATTTTTTAGTTAGACCCTTGCGGAGCACGGGTTAACTGCTAGTCAGAAATAGATTAAGTTACATTTGCTTGATGTTGTTTTTTCTACTTAATTTACATAATTTATGATACAAGAAATATGATATGGAAAATGGAAATATTGATTAGCCCATCAATGATGACATGGGTCTCGATTGGAATACAATAAATGTGTTTTATTTCCACTGAACCTCCTTATCTTATTGCAACAAGGAAATATTCTACATCTCTGAATGTTCAGAATCAAGAATTTTATTTGCTGTAAAACTTTACAAAAAAGCATCGTCAAACAATGAAACAATTTATAATACAACCTCTGTCGTAAGTTACATAGTTGGAACAGTTTACATTTGGATATCATACAATTTACAAATACCTTAAATAGGCTAACAGGGTTAGTTGAAATTCGGTATGTCATTGTGTATCAGTACCAAACCAAGATTGCAATAAATTACTCATCAACCCATGTCAGATACCTCGCATTGCAAAACTCTTCCGTTGAGTAGAACGCTTTTGCTTTCAGCCAGTTACCTAAGACTGAATGTTTTCGATGGTAACTTTTTCACAATGCTTGGTAATTTATTATAGAGAAGAATCTGCTGATACCTATGACTTTTAATGGATTTGTGCAGTCTATCCCTAAGTCTCACAACGTGGTCCTTTTGTCTTGTATTGTAAGAGTGAGTTTCAGAGATTTAATGATATAAATGAATATAATAATAATAATACCTTTATTTGTACAAATAGACAAGTTAGAACACATCTAAATACACAGAATAATAGTAGGTTTTTAACGTGCAGAATGACAGCTCAAGGCCTTTGTGAGTTGCACAAGTCAAAAATAAAAAGAGAAAAAGTTCAGGTACATTGATATAAATGTCTTTGAGTTGCTCAAAATAACAAATAACTTTGTGTCGTGAAATTGTGACGTGCAAATGATCAGTATAGCAATTTTGCCAGCATTAAAAATATACTCTGTAAGAGACTTAAGTTAACAAAGTAATATTCTCTGTAAGAATATTGTTCTTAACAAAAACTAAATTTTAAAAAATCTAAAGAAATGGTAAAGTAATTATTTTGTTTCTGGGAAAATATTGTACAAGTTTCATTATTCAAATCAGCTCAGATCAAATATTATTCTCATTTCCTTTTTCAGTGTTCAAGTTGAACTTTGCCGAGGATTTAATACTAATTCATAGAGTACTTGATGTTTGTTAGTAATGAAATAGTGGCCTGAGCCTACGGTTGGAAAGAATGAGTGAGAATGATGATTATTGTCTGTTTTCAGAGAATTTTATTTTAGTAAGAAGTCATAAAAAAGGCTTTCACAAGAAAACAAGAAAATCAACCAAGGAAAAAATTATGCAATTAATTGAAGATAATAAAAATATTTATTGTTTCTGGGCTATGTACGTTAGAATTGCGATTGAACGAAAAGTTTTTTTTAAATGACTATTGAATCACACACAACATGTTCATCTAGTGAGATAGAGTACCATCCGCTATGTGCGTTAGCTAAGAACCGACTTGGAAATAAAAAGTTACCTCTATGACAGGTAAATGCTGCATCAACAGTATTACAATGAAGAGTAGGCCACTGCTCATTAATAATTGGCTATATAACTTATATTAACTACTCATCCTTTGATGACCCAACACGATCTGAGCTCTGCCTGACAATTTGAAGATAAAAGTACAGTACCTGGATCTAGAATAGCAGATATGAATTATTAAGTTTAAAACCAGGTTCGTCAACTGTGAATCTTCAAAACTTAACTACAGACATTTGTAAAACTCCGCTAATCAAAATGTCTTGCGAATATGATTTTATGCGTCATTGGCAAGCCTGTTTGTGTATTCTATCGGCCAGATGGTCAGAGCTCAGCGGGTAATGAACTGACTATGACTTTTAATAATAATTGCAAGTAGCTATTCCAAAGTTGAATGAAATTCTTGTGGAAAATGTATTTTATTTTATTCTTTTGAAGGAAACTCTGATCTATGTTGGTTTAAGACTAAAAAAGGACACAAAATCATAATCTGTTCAAAATTGTATAACTTTAAAAACCCTCTGAAATAGGAATACTCCTATTTTTGTTTCAGACAAAATGGAATTCCCTGAAGCAGGCAAACGATGTAATCATTTGGAATGTAAACAGTTAGATTTCCTTCCTATCGTATGCGATTTTTGTAAACTCGTTTTTTGTAAGGATCATTCTTCTACAATTGGTCATTCTTGCCCTAAAAATGTAGATAATTCGGTACCCAACTCAAAGGTAAGAAAATAAACTACAATCATTTGAAATAATTCAATTATATTTCAATCAGTCACATTTTGATCGCTTCAAAATTCTTTGGCTCCATAGGCATGTGGTTTAAAAAGAAAGATTGCCAATTTTAATTATCTAGATTTCCGGAAATAAGAAAGTGTTCATGAATTATACCTTATACCTTCTTCTTCATCTATTTCTCACACTTGTGGAATCGATGGCGTCATGTCACAAAAGAAGATCAAATAATAAAAAACACAACTTTATCAAAATGACAGTGATATTAATTTAAGGTGAGGTTTCGTTTGTGAGTATCCCCGTTCGGCTGCGTGTGCAATTAGTCGACATAGCAACTTCCCAAAACAATAAATAATCGTACTATTTGTGCCATATTCAGTTTATATCGAATTCTGTATTATTTTTTTAATAAATTACTTTATTTAATATGGTTTCAAGATCAATATTTTGGTGAAGAAATTGAAATGGACATAACCTACATAATATTTGGACAATTTAAGACAGAATTTAGAAATTGAAAATTTTTTGGGCAATAGCCTGTTTTTTCTTTTCTGATTATTGTATAGTTTTCTATATCCAATAAATATAAAATGGAACGACGTACGGTATTAACTGAGTGAATATTATACAAATAGGTACGATTGTTTATTGTTTTTGGAAGTTGCCATGTTGACTAATCGCATACGCAGCCGAACGCGAATACGTATAAACGAAAACCCACTAACACAGACTTTGTTAACATCAAAGTTAAGACATTTCACTTTGACTTACTAGCAATCTAGCCTGATAGCATTAGAGATAGGTCACATTTAAAAGTTCCTGGACATCATAATAAAGTAATTGGAAAAAGTAGTAATACCAAGGTATATAATCTGTCTTGAATACAGTCATCCTCATTCAATTAATCGGAGACATGGGCCCATGTGCACCATCTCGATTTAAACGGAGATAAACCAGCTGCTCGTTTGAACCCGGAATGAAACGCATTCTAATAAAAAATGTGTTTTTCTACAACAATAGAAAAAATGTAGTGTTATTCGAGCGTAAAACGCGACTTTATTGCTTTCGCAAAATTATCGCACGATAACTGTTTTACTCGAGCAATAAAGTCTCTGCTTACGTTCTTAATGCATAAAAATAGCTAATATGATCAAAATAGCTTCATGTAATCGTAGATTAGCCTTAAACGTAGATGCTGCATATGGTCCTTAGTTTACCATCTCTAATGTATATAGTTTAAAATAACCACATCACAATTCACCCAATTTAAGTTTTTCAACATAATTATTGTTATCCAAATTCCTTTGCAATTGAAGATCAACAATTGATAATAAATGTATTTCAGGTTTCAGATGCTGTTAGCTACAAGTGCACTGAAGATGGGTGCTCACAGAGCGGTGTTGTCCCGATGTTGTGTGCCAACTGTCAAAAACATTTCTGTCTAGCACATCGACATCATGGATGTTTTGATGCAAAGCCGGCAAAAAAGGAAATTGATAAGCTACGAGCACATAAGGAACTACAAAATAAAGTCAAAGCTGAAATGAACAAACAGGTACAACTGATTTCCTCTTGATTCAATCCCTATATTTTGTAAATTGGAGTCCCACAAAACTGGTCTAAGGCCCCAAATATACGATCGTCTTAGACGCGCTGAATTTTTCAGTTCGTTTACAGGATGCATTGTCTCTTATGAGGAAAACTATACGAGCGTAACAGACGCGCCCCCATGAGAGACCATGCGTTGTGAAGATGCGCCGAATAAATTGAGCAAGGCTATGTCGCTCTTAAATATTTGGGGCTTAATGTGGACCGAAAGAATGGTAGAGCATAGACTTCTTTGGAAAGAGTGTATAAATGAGACCTAACATTCGAATAGGTAAAAACATGTTATGCATTATACTATTGTAGGACCACTTCCCACATCATTTGAAAACGAAATAACTATTAGCTGAAGTATTGAAGTTTATTGTGAAGATAAGAAAGGTTCGTTACTAACAAAATTCAACAAACTAAAACATAAAAGAGGGAATTTTAACAACGAAATGTGAGAAATCCAGACTGCCAAAATTTTAGAGACCTAGTTGTCATCTCTATGAGTAATGTGTTAGAGATAATGAGTATGATCCTTTGATTATGATCTGCATAATCGCTTCTTATAAATCTCAAATTTATATGATTTTTTAAAATTAATTTTTCTGTTCTTATCAAGAACAAATTTTTGTAACTAGATAGCAGGCTCTTTTCACTTGCCTTATCCGTCTAGCAGGGGACGGAGCCCACTTGCCAAACGATACGCTCAAAATAGGTGTTTTTCAACATAACGTTTTTCTGCGTTTTCACAGCTTTTACAATATCAAATTGATAGAAAACAATCAAATTACGTACAAAGGTTCAGCTAAGGTCTAAATATCTCATGTTGAGAGGTATACCCAAACATGTGACACTCCACTGTATATCACATTAACTCATTTTCAATTTAGTTCAATATTTATTCATTTATTCAGTCATGTACAATTATTACACTTATGTGAGAAGGCACAACAGGCTTATGCCCAAAACTGTCCCTCCTTGAATGTTTACTACAATCCGAATTAAAATGTAGGTTAAGCTACTATCACTTATATTAAATAATTATAATACTTGTGTATTCTCTATGAATTTGATAAAACCTGTTAATATAATTTCTAACTCCTCCATTTTTTTCTGGATCATTTGACTACAAAATGTTTAACTTTTCGATTTCATTTTTCTTCCACTCAGGTGGATTTGACTTTGAAGGCAGCTCAGAAGAAATCGGCAGCAAGCCGAGCATTAGCCAACAAACTCAAGTTGATGAAGATCAAGGGTAAAGCAGTGGGCGACTTCCGGGTACCCACTACAGATCGCCTCTACTTCCTGATTCAGCCGCCCCTCACGACGCCCGGCAAGGAGACCAAGCCCATCTACCTGTCCAAGGACTGGTCTATTGGCAAAGCCACCGACTACTGTGCTAAACGGCTCAACATCGACAACCACAACAACCAGCTCGACAGCCCCAAGTTGCGCCTCTTCCTGCAGGAGACTGGTCAACTCATAACTCACGACATGGACACCATTTTAGGCTCCTTCATCAATGATAGCATTATCGATGGCGATTCATTAGTGCTCGAGTTTATTGATTTCGAAGTTGCTAAGCAATGTGGTCCGGTAAGAATTGATCCTGAGAAATATAATTGACTCTTTTATCGCTTAAATAAATAATTATTTCCTTTCTGCTAATCGAATCAATAATATTTTCCTCTGGATTCACTTTTCTTTGATGGTGAGTTGATTTGGTGAAGTCCTTACCAAAAGTTGACCCCTGGCTGATAAAATATATTAGTAGTTGATATTAACTTTTACTCTTATATTTATGCTTTATTATTCACTCTTATCTGGAAATCAAAAAGTCAAGTACCCTTTTTTAGATTTTTTATTCACTACATGTTTCGACATATTAATGCCATTTCCATTTACATATAGTGAATAAAAGTAGTAAAAAACGATACTTAGATTTTTAATTCCCAGATTAGTAGTTAATTATTATATTTCTTCATAACCAACAGTGCAGACTTGGAAAAGGATAGAGCTATCTTCTTTGTCTAATGACAGACAAGGATAGCAAACCTATGTTGATCATGAATCTCACTACAGTAATTACAGTGCTGCGCAAGCGTATTAGATAACTAGCTGGCCCGGCGAACTACGTACCGCCAAATAGTTAATGATCTCATGACAAACTTAAACTGGATGCACACCTGAGAATGCATGATGCGGCATTTTGCATCCAGGTGCTTCTTGCTTATTGGTTTTAATGGAAACACTCACATACACTTCGTCAATTGTAGGGGCATTGAAACGTCTTGGGTGTTGTCCGGTAGGTGACTTATCAGCTCTGATGACAATTTGTGGCTATCAGACTGATTGACTTGTCTTTCTGAATCGCCCATAAAATAAATTTGTAGTTACTATTTGTCATTGGCAATAGGGAACCAGTTCGGTGATAAATGTGTTGAAAGCAGGCGTCAATCTATCCTGAACAATTTTTGTTGCCCCAAATGATGTAATTTGAAAGCAAGTGTTTTATTGCTGGATATTTTTTAAAAAATGTTTGGAGTCTGCTCCATTTCCGGAAACCAATGAATGAAGTGGTTCTGGTGTTGGAATCAATTGGTGTTGGTGTTGCAATCAATTAATCAACCAATAATTATTATGGAAATGAGAAAATAAAGATAATCATAAAAATCTGGTGTGACGCACTCACACAACTTTCCTTGCCCTTATGAAATTCCCATTTTAGTAAAATGGTAAATATAGGTACATTACACAAAAACCGCCTCGTGTGTCTCCAGCGTAAGAACCAGCTGACGAGATCAATTCTGCTATCTCTTCCAGTGAATGATTTAATAGAATCAACAGTAGCCGCTCTCATCAAGTTTGCATTTGAATAATCACATTTTCTCGAATTTTGAGCTCATTTTCAATTTTAGGTGAAAATGTTGAGGAACATTATAAAGAGATTTTCATGTTTAATTTTTTCCACTTGAAATTTTTTGTTGTGCCGCTTGCGCAAAATCCGGATAAATTTTAATCATGATTAATTTCACGAGAATCAATCACGGTTAAAATTTAACCGGTTTTTGTGCAACCGGGCCTTGTGTTGCACAATCATTGTAATTCATCACAACAACAACAACAATAATAATTCCCGAATTCATATCAACGGTCGTCTTTAAATTTTTGACACAATTTTAGGTCTACTTCCTAAGCGACGACTGTAACAACTCTACTAGCCGCACTGCATTGACGGCTGTAGTAGACGTAAAGCTAGACTACAATAATATACAGCACTAAACTGCAGCCGTTAATACAGCACGACTCAAGTCGCATGCTTGGCTAGTCGTAGCTTTGGAATTGGACACAACATCATCACTCAAGTTTTCTACTACATTTATCACTTTTGCTTGCAAAAAAACGAAGAATGCTATGCAATTTCAACTTGGCGGGAAATTCAATTGAGACGACCATGTTTGTGTCTACGATTGACAATCTGATTGCAGAGCGTTTGAGACACTTCTGTGAACATCGCCCCTGTCGCTTGTCTTCAGTCAGCAGTCAAGTGATTGGAGGTTGAAAAGAACGACTCTTGCTGTTTTCAAAAACTATTAATCATAGTTTAAATGCTACTTGAATAGTAATTAGATTTTCAATAAGCCAACATTTGAAATAGTTTGATAAAATAGGCGAGAGAGAAACTCAAACTATGTCACTTGTATAAAAAAAACTACCAAGACCAACAAAAGATACTTCTATTAGCAACAATCTTCACTATTACCGATATTTTTCAATAAAATTTAAACATCAGCTATTTTTAAATTAAATTAGCCTTTACCTTTACTTGGAATAATTTCTTTATGGAAATGTTTTATAAATTTGCTTACTGGCAATAAAATAACACTGAATGAAAATTCACTAACAATGAAAATATTGCTTACAATGTTGATTAAGAAAAGAGATTCAAATGGAGAAATAACATTTATATTGATTCAAAATATTGATACAATAAGAGTTTCCTATTCAACTACATTATAATATCAAATGATAAAAAATCGGAGAATGTTTCCAGCACCAAGACCTGGTTTCCACTAATCGCCTGAAACATAACATATCACTAATAAATTATTGCACAACAAAATAAGTATGATATAACGACGTTTGACAAAAAATATGAACATTAGTAAGATCAGGTACAATTTTATTATTATTCATGCCACAAAAATACGCCTATGACATTCCTCAACTTGGTTCAATTTTTCTCTCAGTTTGAAACTAATGACAGTGAGACAAACAAAATTATTTGTGAAATAGTTGAGGGATTTTTTTTTTTGCTTATACCTATTGGTATGAAAAGAGCGCAGAATTGCTCGGTTAGTGTAGAAACACACAGACAGCGTAGAGTAGCGTATGTTTTGAAACAAAGTCATGCATTGATTTGATTGGTGGTTGTACACACTGGGTAGCGTATTGGAGCGTAGCGTATACAGGAGGAACAAACTAGTTTGTTTTTCTCGGAGCGTATTCGAGCGTATAACCTCAAATATTACGATGATCACAATAACTCTGATTGGCGGGAGCATTCAAACACTGTGTGGTAATCAAGTATATTGAAAATGAGTATAATTTTTTTTTGTAATTTGTACGCATTACATGAGTGAACTTACGTAAGTAACAGTGATTTGAGAGAATGTTCATTCATCCTCTTCCTTTTGCTTCTTCTTCTTCTTTTTCTTCTTCGGTGGCTCTTCAGCATCATTTTCAGCAGGCTGCTCATCTACCTCCATGCTCTCATTTCCTGAAACCACACAAAGTGAGTTAAGAATTCCACTAGGAATCAATAAATTTAAAATAAAAAGTGATTTGTATCACTATAGTCATTAGTGGGAACACAGAAATGGAAGTATAAATAAAATTATATAAGTAAATGGTAGACAATAGATTAATATGATTATACCAGTAGTTAAATCAAAATTCGAATACCTACTTTAGAACTCAATTGCCTATTTATGTGGCTCCTTCACAAATGGAGTATCAAATATGTGGTAAGATTTTGCTACTCCAAAATGTGGAGTGACAAATAATATGAAATTTGAATGAAAAAGACTAAGAAATTGTCAAAAAACCACTGATTTATTGATAATTAGAAACCGGTCTTTCTAATTATCAATAAATCAGTGGTTTTTTGACAATTTCTTAGTCTTTTTCATTCAAAATATTGATACAATAAGAGTTTCCTATTCAACTACATTATAATATCAAATGATAAAAAATCGGAGAATGTTTCCAGCACCAAGACCTGGTTTCCACTAATCGCCTGAAACATAACATATCACTAATAAATTATTGCACAACAAAATAAGTATGATATAACGACGTTTGACAAAAAATATGAACATTAGTAAGATCAGGTACAATTTTATTATCATTCATGCCACAAAAATACGCCTATGACATTCCTCAACTTGGTTCAATTTTTCTCTCAGTTTGAAACTAATGACAGTGAGACAAACAAAATTATTTGTGAAATAGTTGAGGGATTTTTTTTTTTTTTTTTTGCTTATACCTATTGGTATGAAAAGAGCGCAGAATTGCTCGGTTAGTGTAGAAACACACAGACAGCGTAGAGTAGCGTATGTTTTGAAACAAAGTCATGCATTGATTTGATTGGTGGTTGTACACACTGGGTAGCGTATTGGAGCGTAGCGTATACAGGAGGAACAAACTAGTTTGTTTTTCTCGGAGCGTATTCGAGCGTATAACCTCAAATATTACGATGATCACAATAACTCTGATTGGCGGGAGCATTCAAACACTGTGTGGTAATCAAGTATATTGAAAATGAGTATAATTTTTTTTTGTAATTTGTACGCATTACATGAGTGAACTTACGTAAGTAACAGTGATTTGAGAGAATGTTCATTCATCCTCTTCCTTTTGCTTCTTCTTCTTCTTTTTCTTCTTGGGTGGCTCTTCAGCATCATTTTCAGCAGGCTGCTCATCTACCTCCATGCTCTCATTTCCTGAAACCACACAAAGTGAGTTAAGAATTCCACTAGGAATCAATAAATTTAAAATAAAAAGTGATTTGTATCACTATAGTCATTAGTGGGAACACAGAAATGGAAGTATAAATAAAATTATATAAGTAAATGGTAGACAATAGATTAATATGATTATACCAGTAGTTAAATCAAAATTCGAATACCTACTTTAGAACTCAATTGCCTATTTATGTGGCTCCTTCACAAATGGAGTATCAAATATGTGGTAAGATTTTGCTACTCCAAAAATGTGGAGTGACAAATAATATGAAATTTGAATGAAAAAGACTAAGAAATTGTCAAAAAACCACTGATTTATTGATAATTAGAAACCGGTCTCTAGGTGGGAAGGGGTATTTTTATTCCAATCTCTATATATAAAAATGAATGTCTGTTTGTGTGTTAGTTTGTTTGTTCCCTATATAGACTCGAAAACTACTAGACAGAACGGCATGAAACTTTGGGGAATATGTTGTGTGAATATTGGGGATGGTTTCTGACCAGAAATTTTAATAGAGGGGCTAATAATAATTATATATTTATCCATTTTACAGACCTATGTTTTCGAAATTGTCGGCCGAGCGGCTAATGTAGAACGGGAAGATAATCATGATTCAAGATCATGTTGTGATAAATGATTTAGTATAATATGAACTTATCAGCTGTAATAAACACGTCACTCTGTGATAAAATTGTTTACTGGTATTAAAACGGTAGTTTTAAGCACATAGGAAGTCCGTATTGAGATGTAAATAAAAATATTGATTGTCAGATAAATTTCATGATTCACCAAATAAAGTCAAGTGTGACATGAGATACATTGACTTTTTGGCGGTACGAAGTTCGCCGGGTAAGCTAGTTATTAATAAAATTAGGTAAAGGTAATTAAAGCAATTAAGTTTCCACCACAATAGAGCCTAATTATTATTTAAAGTAAAATTACTATTCTCATATAATATTTATAAGGAGTGAAATATGACATTAAACGCAAAGTTAAAAGCAAAACTGTCATAATTTCTCATGCGGATATCGATTTTGAAAATATTTATAAAGTAGTTTACCGTTTTCCGACAATCGTTTTTTGTCCTTCTTCTTCTTCTTTTTCTTCTTCATTCCATTTTCTTGAACGGACCCATTCAGTTGAGACTAGAATGGAAAAGAGAAAAAATCAACATCATTCAATAACAAATAATATAAATTATTACCAAAAACAAGTCAAACTTAGAAGTGGAACAATGAAAATATCAAAAAAGTTTCACTCTGCCTTTAAGCAAATACTAAAAATGCATAACTTAATCGTATAATATTCTTCTTGGCTTTTAGTGAGATACTTTACAACTGAAGCAATGTCAGCAATTTTTAATAGGTGCCGTCAGTTTGGATTTTTTACGTTACTATTCAATACGTTGTTATACTATTTTATACGAGAGATGCGCAATAGAATAGAATTATTAGAAATAACAATGTCTACTTTCAGTAATAAAAATAAAATTAAATGAAAATGGTACCATTTCCGAAAAAATACCTTTTACTTCTTTTAAAAACAACAAACCGATCTAGATTATTAAAACCATTAAACAAATTATTTAATAAACTAAACAAGTTTGTTTTTCTTAGAAGAAGTAAAAGACTTTTTTTGGAATAAGGGTACTCATTTCATTTAATTTTTATTGGAATAATTATTTACGGTTACCGCAATACAAAATATGAAGTTAGACAACGAATAATTGCAGCCAAAGTTGAATTTCTCAACTAATAAGTGAAATTTAAATGCCTATTCATTGACTTCATTGTGTGAATGTTATAAAAGCTTGACTTAAAATCACAGATTTCATCAATCTTGAATTTTTTAATAACTGGGTATGACTAATAGTTATAGATGATCTAGCTCTGATAGCCCAATTTGTAAAACCTTCTAAAAAACATTTGTACCATCGATTTTTTCATTTATTTACTGATTTAGGCATTCTAATAAGCCTGTACTAATATGATGAAATCGATTGAACATAAAAAATTAGAATATTAATTGAAAGGCCTATAAAAATTGGCTTCTTACATCCATCTTTTTTGGTAGTCCAATACATATTAGAGAATCTGTCTCCAACTAGTTTTGTTTTGTTGAGAAAAATAATCAAATAATCCATGATAGCAATCCTAATTAATCTGTGAATACATAATAAGAATTCACCAGATTAATTACCTTTTCAGTAAGAATCTCCTCGAGTGCTTCTTTCATGACATCAATGTTTTTCTTTGGCTTCTCACCAGTTTCATAATACTTGAGTCTATCTTCGACTTGCTGTTTCAACTTCTCTCCAAAAATATTTGATGGGTTTTCTGTAAAAACAATTATAATAATATTATATAATAAAATTTAAAAGGCTAGCAAGCCACCTACTGAAAAATAAGAAGGAATGAAGTGGACTGGACGAGTTCAGGAAGACCTTACAAAAGCAAAATTAAATTCAGAAGACATCATGAATCGCAATCTGTACGGACACACATTAATTTATAAATGAGCTGTTCAGCCAGAACCATAGAAAAAAAGGAATGGAACATAGTGGTCTGATGAAGGATAGAAAAACATGAGTGGAAAGAGGAAGTTGTTATGGGTGAATCGCAAAAACAACAAAATGGAGTTTCTCGTGATTACTATTAAATGTATGGTATATCAAGCAGTGAAAAATCTTAATTTTATAAGTTTAGGCTGATAAAAACGAGTAATCCAAAATAACAGGGATTTCAAAAATTATAGAAAAGTGGGAAGTGTAAAAACATTTCATGTAGAATAATAAAAACTTCAAAATTTACCATTTAAAAAAGAACATTCATCATTTTTCGTAAATAAATTCCTTCAGATGGCTTCATCCTGGATTAGTGGAGTCTTGGAGACTTCACCCTGTGTTTGAGTCTTGGAGATTCCTCGTTGATCGCTGCAAAATCTCTTCTGCGATATTGCGAGTTTCACGAGTTTAATCCCAAATTCTATATATAAATATTTAACTACAATTATTGTTCGAGTTGTGAACACTTTCAGATAGCTCCACTAAATAGTAATTACGTCATTACGAAATTGTAATGAGAAATCTCAAACACAGATTTCACAGATGTTCCTGTCGGCGGGAATTAATATGGAAATTAATTCCCAAAAATAATAAATGTAATTAATGCCTCTTGAATGATGGATGAATTTTGAAGTCTCAATTACCATGAATAGAATAACTTTTGTTTGATGAATTTTTTAAATGTTGTTGTTAATTTGGGTGACCTTGTATGTATTATGGAAGATAAAACAACTCAAGACAACATATCACAAATTTATTAATACTGTACTTTTACAGGATTTAGAAAGAATTTTTTTATCTGTTCCATGAAAACGTTTAAACTTCTCATTTATACAAACATAAATTAACTCTAATCAAGATCAACCTTTTCCCAGGTACTCCAAATACAGAATTATTAAATAGCCTACACGTTGCTAACAGCCCAACGAGCAGAACTATGCCATTTTTTCAATTAGGGGATCACCATATAATTGGTATACATTAATAGCACAAACAAAAAATGTTTATGCAACAAGATGCAAGACTATTATGATAAGGATCATTCGAGAAACCAAAAACTGTGTAACTATAAAAGAAGTTCTCTTGACATCGCTCATTCAACATAAATGAGAAGCATAAATGCTTACCTGCAAAACAGTCAATGCGTGAAGCGATCGAACACTTATTGGCCAGATATCTGGAGATGCGCCCTTTGATTTTGCTTTGTGCTCGTCCGATAAAACTTGTATGAAACAGAAGGCCATACTTTGGAGTATTTCCTCTCGTT
This sequence comes from Nilaparvata lugens, assembly GCF_014356525.2. NCBI lineage: Eukaryota > Metazoa > Arthropoda > Insecta > Hemiptera > Delphacidae > Nilaparvata > Nilaparvata lugens. The sequence goes on from NC_052504.1 coordinate 33,285,081, forward strand.
TTCAGAGCTCTGAAATCATAACGAAAAAATTAAACTTTACAAATGTTTTAGCATAGGTTATGCATATATGAATATACAAATGAAAATCTAAATTGATACAATATGAACTATCCAGAAGATTTCTGTCACTGCAATAATATTGATACGAGGGAGAGCAGTACATGGAGAGAGTGCTCACGGTTTTCAATATATTGTATGGAATAGAACGTCATCGAATAAAAAAGTAATTCTATTTTGTCTATGCAGTCGCAGAAGTTATCAAAGTAGTTGATATCACATTAATTTGTATTTCCTTCTAATTATTATCAAGTATTCAATATAATATTTCTCTCCATCTCTCCATCACATTCGAGCAATTGTGACACACGAAATGTATTTAATTTTATCAGCCAACTCCTCTGAATCTGCTCTTCAGACTCCAGAGAAATTTATAATCAATTCTATGTTGAAAGCTGATTGACCACTCAATCGTTGGGTTCCAATCCAGTCAGTACGGCACGAGAGACATGCTAAACAATCACATAGCTTCACCTTACAACAGAGTTAGGTATGCTTTTTATTATAAAAACAACATCCCAGTATAATCTATAATTATCTTCAAGGTATAGGCACCCAATTAAAAAATTATTTTATGGTAATCCAAATAGTTTCTTGCAATGCATGAGATGAAGCCTGATGTTTATGTATGACTAGCAGCTAACCCGTGCTCTTCAAGGCTCTGTTTAAAGCACAAATAGATTGCATTTAGACATAGGCCGCCTACTGAAAACTAAGGCCCGGTTTCCGAGCTCGACATTTAGCTAAGTTCCAGACTTTAAACAGCTGCAGTCAGAAAATTGGCTTTCCGAAGCGGGGCGCAGTCGTAGTCATTGTCAAAGTCACGTTTGAATTAAATTTCAAAAAACTAGAAAATTAAACACAAAATAAAATAAAGAGAAAATAGTGTTAAGTTTCAGCTATTTTGAATTATTTAGAAACGTTTAATTTCGTCAAGGAAAAACGTTTCCAATAAATTATAGAAATGAGAAAATAAAAACTGCAACTACTGTTATAAAAACTGCCCCGTTTTGGAAAGCTAATTTTCTGACTCCAGTTGTTTAAAGTCTAGAACTTAGCTAAATCCCGAGCTCGGAAACCGGACCTTAAAGTTCTGAAATCTAGAAGAATTGAATAGGCGTATAACCATCCTTGGTAAATTAAGAATCTAAATGCAAAATTTCAAGTTAATTAGTTTAGTAGTAGAGACCTGATGATGCTTCATTCGTGTATTTCCTACCCCGCACATGTAGAAGCCAATTCATTCCTTTATAATATTATAGATATAGATTATGAATGACAGATAGAAATTAGAGTAATAAAAGATGGCTGTGTGACCTGAAAAGTGCCTTCTCAGCGCCGAGGATCTGTACGGTGGAGGCGGGGTGCTTGGCGAGGTTGGTTAGTGATCCGGCCTGCGAGATGAGGCGCGCCCCCACTTGGTCGCCGATCAGCGTCGACAGGTTGGGCGCGATGCCCGCCATCTTGCTGTGCAGGTATGTGTGCAGCGTCTTCCTGTAGTCGGCCAGTGACGTCACGCGCTTAGCAAAGTGCTCTATGTTGATCAGATCGATCGGCGATATGTCCATTCCTGTCAGCACAACAATACAATTCATTGTAAACTGTATATTATCAAATTGAATTTCATTGCAAAAATAACTTTAAATTACTATCAAGTTAAAATTCTCTATTTTATGAAAAATAAGGCTGAAAAGGTGAATAGCCTACATTGAAAACAACATTATACAAAAAGTTCCTGTGTGAATTATCTGTTAAATAATTATTAAATAACGTCTTAATAAAGTCTGAGAGTAATCACTTTTCACAAGTATTTAAAGAATTCAGGAAAATTTAGCTGTTTTAGAATGGTCTTTTACACACATTGACAGATTTCTCGCCGACACGACACACAGAATATTTCCTGTTTAGCGAATTCTCACCAACAACTGATTCTCAGACAATGAGACTAATTTATGGGTTTCGGTGACGAGTGTGAAAACTGCCTTTCTGTCATACCTCACATTATTAATTAAATTAGGAACATTTCTAACACCAAATCGCATCGTACTCACTCATTTAGTATGCGACTTTCGGTTGATTTTTCTGATTAGTTTATATTTTTGTATGGTTACTACATATATTTCTGTTACTCATTCTAAAAGGTTCCTACATTGACGTTACATTGTACGTAAACGAATCCACTGCGAATACAGCCTAAGATTAGATTATACGTAAAAGCTCTTCATGGAGTGGAATTACCACGTGGGAGTGGGGCATCCCTAAAGTTTGTCATCAGAAGCTGGTGTTCGATTCAAAGTAGAGGCCCTACAGTTTGTCAGCAGAATTGACAATAAAATCTTTGAACTTTCGGTTTCCAATAGTAGATTTGTAGCCAACTTTCCAAAATCTAAATCAATATTAACTATAACTATTCATCATTTTGCATTATCAATTACCCATCGATGATTCAGCTGCAGACACGATGTCAGTGGCAAGTTTTCTGTCCAAAACAATTTCTTCCAAATCATCGATTCGGCTTGAGTCCAATCCGGTTCTGTCCTTGATAGCTTGCGCTACTTTTGCATACAAATAATTGTCAGGAACAAGTTTCACCAGCTCTGGAAAATGGTACGAATACCATTCCCTATAGAACAGAAAATTGTTATCAATCATGTTATTTTCAAAAACATAATTATTTTGATTCAGGTGAAAGAATTTCAAAAAAATGTATAATCTATTATTAATTAGCTTATATACAGAGTGTCCCACCAAGGTTGTAACAGCCGTTGACCATAGATTCTACAAAACATTTCTGACAAAAAATGATCAGTAAACTTTTTTCCTATCGACCTTAATTTTCGAGATTTATCAATTTTTCGATATTTTCAGAATATGTCTACTTCCGGTCATTAAATGCTTAATAACTGGAAAACTATTGGTCGAATTTCAATTTCAAGGGTATTGTTGGAAAGAAAAAACATTTCAAACAAGATTAATGTAATTCATTTGCTGTTAGATATTTTGCAGTTTTTTATTAGGGCTTAAACTTGAAAAAATGCTATTCTTCAAATTCAAAGTCAAACCGTTTTTTCTCCGGGTAATTATAGTGGTTTTATTTTTTTTAAAATCTCCATTTCATAAGCTTTTGAATGAGTATAAATTCGAAAGGTTAAGTTCCATGATGAAGTGTTCAACTGTTGATGAACATTTCATGATGAACTGCTAATATCTGGAATGAACACCTTCAAAATGAGGAAATTCACAAACATCATGCATCAAGTGGTGATCCTAAGGCCGGTTACAGAGCTCGACCGACTGTCAGTGCGTACGTCATTCGCGCTTGTCTTTTCCATAGATATTCCATGTATCCGTACAGAGCAGGACTGACGACACGCATGCGCACGGTCAGGACCATGCGTTTTACACTGCGTACGAAGACCATCGGTCGAGCTCGTGCGCATCTGTTCCATCGGTCGACTGACGCGCTATTGAAACAAATAGAAGCTTTCAGAGCTGTACTGATCAGTAGCCCGATCGCAACATAACCAATGTGCTAACCACTCTGTCCGACAATCAGCTGATATTGAATTGGATAGCATAATGAATGAATTCGATTAATAGTGTCATATTTGAATTCAGAGTTTTTCTATACATTTCTAAATTTTTTATTGGAGAAATCATATATTATTAACATTACCTACATTTATTTGATCCATAGCTTAAAGTGACTGCAAGTACTCCCAATGGATATACAAGCTCGAAATAACTCATCAAAATTTCTGATGGACATTCTGAGGTTAAAAAATGTATCTTCATCTCCAAGCAATGATGTATATAATGGTACTAAAGTCCCTTTGAAATGCTCTTTGGGCGACCATCGGGTGAACTTGATATCTAGGTCTTTTAATCTTTCGTTTAAGAAGATAATAAGCTGCAATTAAACAATCTGTAAAGGCATCCATTTTGTGAGTCAGAAAAACTTATGTATGGATGCGTATGGTCAGGATGGTACATACGCACTGACGGTCGGTCGAGCTCTGTAACCGGTCTAAGGGTGAAATCACCTGATTTCTCTCTGACAATATTCACAAGTTTTTATCAACATTTTAACATTCTAAAATATGACTTTTTCAATAAATTGCATTATTTTCTGTACCATAAATCCTGAATAAAAAATAGCAAGAAGTGTATTACTCCAGTCAATATAGACAGACATAAAAAACAGTACTGATTTTTCAATATATTATTTGGGTAAATAAGAGAAGTCCAGAACCAATTTCTTCATGCAAAATTTCCTTGTGATAGATACAGGATGGGCCAAAAACCTCGTATTATCAGCTCATTTTCCAGTTTTCAGGTATTTCTGCCAAATCTCGTAATCGGACAGAAAAAATTGCTCTCGCATTATTTCTAGATTATGAAATTCTGAATAAAATGAGATCATTCGGAACTGTCTATCTCCAATGAGTACTGAGTTATGATTTTTCAAAAATGAGTGAAATTTGAAGAAAAAAATCAATTTTGATGAATTTTAGTCTTTGATCAACAATATCTTCCGATTGTTACCATTTAGATGTATAATTCAAAATCCCTCTGGGCGTATTTTTGTGCTCTACAATCTGAGATCAGGTAGAGCGCGCTATCTCATATAGATTACCAGGTACACCTGACAACAATGCTCCTTGTATTGTGAAAAACACCTAATTTTCAGCTTCAACCATCATCACCAACTAAATAGTCTTCATATTGATATTTCGCACAATGACATACGTTCATAAGATTATGTTCTATGGGAATCACTCGTTAGATGTACTTCTTTCCAGTATTTCCTAGTGGAGAGGCGCGCTTAAGGACACCTCAAGGATCAAAATTTCAAACACATATAACTTCTGACATAATGCTCAGATTTTATCGTACTACACTTCATTCTTCTCGGCTCGTCAAGGCGGTCCAAAACCATGCATCATAAGTAAAATTCGGTCTAAAAGTGGAAAATTTATTGTTGAATGTACTAAAGCCCATATTCCAATACACAAAAAATGGCCAATTTCTATATTCAAAGCTATGTATCTCAGTAACCCCTTATTATAAAAATCATTACTTGATGAAATGTTCAATATAATTTCCTCTTTCACCTGCTGTAAATGATTTATGAAAAGATATTTTCGTAGAGTGAGATTTGATTGTTGAAAAAAATCCGGAAATTGTAGATATTTTCATCATATCAACGGTTTTGGCAGTACTATGATAGAAAAAAATGATTCAAGATGGATTTTAGACAACTGAGCTTGTAGAGGATCAATTTATCTACAATTTGGAATCAACCGAGAGTTTCTATGATGTATCAGACTCGTTTTAGAAACTCTCGAACAACAGTAAAATCACGGAAAAATGTGATAACTGAAATCGCCATTTTTGAAATCTTCTGCAACTTTCGAATGGTATTGGAATTAAAAGTATTATTTATTGGAGTGGGCAGAGGGGGACAATTTTCACATCCTCACTAAATTTGGAAATTTTATCAGAAGTATTTCAAAAGACATGCAGCTCTGAATATAGAAATTGGCCATTTCTTGTATATTGGAATATGGGCTTCAGTAGTACACTCAACAATAAATTTCCCACTTATGCACTTATGGTGCATGATTTTGGACCACCTTGACGAGCCGAGAAGAATGAAGTGTAGTACGATAAAATCTGAGCATTATGTCAGAAGTTATAAGTGTTTGAAATTTTGATCCTTGAGGTGTCCTTAAGCGCGCCTCTCTACTAGGAAATACTGAAATGAAGTGCATCTAAAGGGTGGAACATAATCTTATCAACTTATGTCATTGTGCGAAATATCAATGTGAAGACTATGTAGTTGGTGATGATGGTTGAAGCTGAAAATAAGGTGTTTTTCACAATACAAGGAGCATTGTTGTCAGGTGTACCTGGTAATCTACATCTAATTATACATCTAAATGGCAACAATCGGAAGATATTGTTGATCAATAACTAAAATTCATCAAAATTGATTTTTTCTTCAAATTTCACTCATTTTTGAAAAATCATAACTCAGTACTCATTGGAGATAGACAGTTCCGAATGATCTCATTTTATTCAGAATTTCATAATCTGGAAAAAAGGCGAGAGCAATTTTCTCTGTCCGATTTCGAGATTTGGCAGAAATAGCTGAAAACTGGAAAATGAGCTGATAATACGAGGTTTTTGGCCCACTCTGTATCTAGTACAAGGAAATTTTGCAAGAAGAAATTGGTTCTGGACTTCTCTTATGTACCCAAATAATATATTGAAAAATCAGAACTACAATAAAAATTGCATGCACCAATGTATATAGTGACTTGACTAGGCCTATATGTTTCAGCCTATTTTCAGTGTACTTTCCAGTTAATTGGCATGATATGTATCAACTTTGGCTAGTAGAGATGTGTTCGCGTTCATTATCATGAAATTTACCTTGAGTGCTTGTGCATGCTATTGGTGTATGGAGAGTGTGGATGCAATTCAAGAGAGGCGGAGAGAGTATACAGGAGACATTTTCCTGACCGAAAACACCCATCTCATAACACGTTTTTAAGATTGACAGATGTCAAAATGGTAAGGGTCTAGGATCAGTTTCAAGGTACAAGAGGCCCGTCTTCATTTCTGAAGCTTCTGAGAATCTTATTCCAAAGTATTTCGAGAAGAATCCTCGATCCAGTATCCGGCGGGCAGCTGGGATGTTGGATGTTTTTCAAGAATGATAGTTCAAAGAATATTGGAGAAGAATAACTTTCAACTATTTCATGATACCCAGTTCAAGAGTTGAATGAACCTGATACTGTTTCAAGGATGCAGTTTTGCCGTTGGATCTTAGCACAAGATTGTGTTTCAAACATTTTATGGACAGATCACAGATAAAAGTACGTTCACAAGAACTGGTGCTGTAAATTTTTGCAATACACATACATGGTCCTTGGAAAATTCAAATTCATTTATTTGCCACAAAATAGTACAGATTGATAAAATATATATTCTAACTTACAAAATGGCACTACCGGCAAAGAAAACTTGTGCGCCGGCAGTGAGTTCGAACAACTCGGTACAGCAAACATGTCAATAGAAAAAGAGCTTATTCAAACCACTAGAATAAATAAAATTACGGAAACCAGGTCACATCTCAATACTTACAAACGATAAGACAAAGTAACAAAATTACAAGCAAATGACAAGCTCAAAAAGACCAATACAAGGAAGCCATGACAAATATTTTTTAAAATCCTCATAATCATAGACCATATTGATATCAGCATCAGTTTTCATTTAATGTTTGGGCTGGCATACTTTATAAAAATATTGTTGAACCTTTCATTTTCCCTGCAAGAATAAATGGTGAAGTTTTTAAGGAATTTCTGGTCAATGAGCTTCACGAATTGATGGAAGACGTGTCTCCCAATTTGAGGCGGAATATGTGGCTCCAGTTGATGGCTGCCTCCCTCATTATGCTAGAAACGTCCGTGGGTGGCTTGATAACAATTATGCAGGGCGGTGGATTGGCCGAGGTGGACCCGTAAGTTGGCCACCACGTTCACCTGATCTTACTCCAATAGACTTCTACTTTTGGGGGTTATGGAAAGTAAAGTTTACAGAGAACCTGTAGAGACCAGGGAGGAACTGATTCTCAGAATTCGATTGACGTTTTAAGTAATGAAGACATGGCCCAACGAAGTGAGACAGGCAACTCGAAGCTTGATGAACGACAGCAGAAGTTGCATAAACAGAAATGGAGGCAATTCGGAATTCCTGTAAGCAGTGATCATGATATGTAACCTGATTACCATCAGTTTCTTTTTTTTAATTCTGTCATTCATCTACTTTGAATTATTATTCTATGAATAAACTTTGTTGGATTTTGTAAAAGTGTATGATTAATATTCTATATGGGATTTAGGCTATATGCTATAGAAAATAATGCAATAATCAGGTGATTCACTCTTAGGATCGTCACTTCCGAATGATCTCATTTTATTCAGAATTTCATAATCTGGAAAAAAGGCGAGAGCAATTTTCTCTGTCCGATTTCGAGATTTGGCAGAAATAGCTGAAAACTGGAAAATGAGCTGATAATACGAGGTTTTTGGCCCACTCTGTATCTAGTACAAGGAAATTTTGCAAGAAGAAATTGGTTCTGGACTTCTCTTATGTACCCAAATAATATATTGAAAAATCAGAACTACAATAAAAATTGCATGCACCAATGTATATAGTGACTTGACTAGGCCTATATGTTTCAGCCTATTTTCAGTGTACTTTCCAGTTAATTGGCATGATATGTATCAACTTTGGCTAGTAGAGATGTGTTCGCGTTCATTATCATGAAATTTACCTTGAGTGCTTGTGCATGCTATTGGTGTATGGAGAGTGTGGATGCAATTCAAGAGAGGCGGAGAGAGTATACAGGAGACATTTTCCTGACCGAAAACACCCATCTCATAACACGTTTTTAAGATTGACAGATGTCAAAATGGTAAGGGTCTAGGATCAGTTTCAAGGTACAAGAGGCCCGTCTTCATTTCTGAAGCTTCTGAGAATCTTATTCCAAAGTATTTCGAGAAGAATCCTCGATCCAGTATCCGGCGGGCAGCTGGGATGTTGGATGTTTTTCAAGAATGATAGTTCAAAGAATATTGGAGAAGAATAACTTTCAACTATTTCATGATACCCAGTTCAAGAGTTGAATGAACCTGATACTGTTTCAAGGATGCAGTTTTGCCGTTGGATCTTAGCACAAGATTGTGTTTCAAACATTTTATGGACAGATCACAGATAAAAGTACGTTCACAAGAACTGGTGCTGTAAATTTTTGCAATACACATACATGGTCCTTGGAAAATTCAAATTCATTTATTTGCCACAAAATAGTACAGATTGATAAAATATATATTCTAACTTACAAAATGGCACTACCGGCAAAGAAAACTTGTGCGCCGGCAGTGAGTTCGAACAACTCGGTACAGCAAACATGTCAATAGAAAAAGAGCTTATTCAAACCACTAGAATAAATAAAATTACGGAAACCAGGTCACATCTCAATACTTACAAACGATAAGACAAAGTAACAAAATTACAAGCAAATGACAAGCTCAAAAAGACCAATACAAGGAAGCCATGACAAATATTTTTTAAAATCCTCATAATCATAGACCATATTGATATCAGCATCAGTTTTCATTTAATGTTTGGGCTGGCATACTTTATAAAAATATTGTTGAACCTTTCATTTTCCCTGCAAGAATAAATGGTGAAGTTTTTAAGGAATTTCTGGTCAATGAGCTTCACGAATTGATGGAAGACGTGTCTCCCAATTTGAGGCGGAATATGTGGCTCCAGTTGATGGCTGCCTCCCTCATTATGCTAGAAACGTCCGTGGGTGGCTTGATAACAATTATGCAGGGCGGTGGATTGGCCGAGGTGGACCCGTAAGTTGGCCACCACGTTCACCTGATCTTACTCCAATAGACTTCTACTTTTGGGGGTTATGGAAAGTAAAGTTTACAGAGAACCTGTAGAGACCAGGGAGGAACTGATTCTCAGAATTCGATTGACGTTTTAAGTAATGAAGACATGGCCCAACGAAGTGAGACAGGCAACTCGAAGCTTGATGAACGACAGCAGAAGTTGCATAAACAGAAATGGAGGCAATTCGGAATTCCTGTAAGCAGTGATCATGATATGTAACCTGATTACCATCAGTTTCTTTTTTTTAATTCTGTCATTCATCTACTTTGAATTATTATTCTATGAATAAACTTTGTTGGATTTTGTAAAAGTGTATGATTAATATTCTATATGGGATTTAGGCTATATGCTATAGAAAATAATGCAATAATCAGGTGATTCACTCTTAGGATCGTCACTTGATGCATGCTGTTTGTGAATTTCCTCATTTTGAAGGTATTCGTCCCAGATATTAGCAGTTTTGAACACTTTATCATGGAACTTACCTTTTCGAATTTATACTCATTCGAAAGCTTATGAAATGGAGAAGTTTTTGAGATATTGAAACTACTATAATTACAAGGAGAAAAATCGAGAAAAAACTGTTTGAAATATGACTTTGAATTTGAAGAATAGCATTTTTTTTTTAAGTTTAAGCTCTAATAAAAAACTACAAAATATCTAACAGCAAATGAAGTTACATTAATCTTGTTTGAAATGATTTTCTCTTTCCAACAATACCCTTGAAATTGAAATTAGACCAGTAGTTATCGATCTATTGAGTTTTTAATGACCGGAAGTAGGCATATTATGAAAATATCGAAAAATCTATACATCTCGAAAAATAAGGTCGATACTCGATAGGAAAAAAGATTACTGAACTTTTTTTATCAGAAATGTCAAGTAGAATCTATGGTCAACGGCTGTTACAACCTTGGGGGGACACTCTGTATATGTGCATTCCGTGCGTAGTGTCATAAAACATTGAACATATCCATGAATAAGCATATTTATTCATGAATATTTTCTATTCTTCACAATATATTTTAATATTCAAATAGCTTGTACCTTGTGGTTGTTTTTAAATTTTCGGCTCAAAACTTTCTTATAATTAATTCAATATTATTGAAACTAATGAATTATGAAGTTTTTTCGGCTTTCTAACTCAACATTACTAAATTCAAAATTGTTATCACGTAAGATTCATCTCAAGGAGTATACTCGGGCCATTAATGTGAAGTGCGTTACATACACAAAGCTTTTTGGGCTTCATCACCAATAACATTTGAAAGAATAATAGTACAAGCTAAGCTTCGTTCTACTCTTTCAGATTATGATACTATACGCAGTTTCATTCTTGTTCATGAATATGGAATAAAAGCAACAAGGTGCTAATCCAAGATGGCAAGAGCTGTCCACTTCATATCACTATAGTAAGGCAACGCATTCGTTCTTCGGCAAAAAGTCTATCTCAATAAATTAAATCAAGTTAAATTTGCTAATAATCACGATTAATTGGCATAGGCCTACCTTATTCTCATGGCAAAAGTGTTGATGTCCTTGTCGAGTTGGTCAAGTAGCGCGATACTCTGGATGACCATGTTGTCCACTCTGTTTACATTGAACTTTATCTTGGCTCTGGAATAGCTGTGACTGAGACCCAACTGAGCCACAGCTTGAGTTTTGTCCGTGAAATCTTTCACCAAGTTTGGGAAATGAAGTCTTATACCTGAAAAGTGATCAATGAGTGTCAGACATACATAAAGACAGATAAAATAATCGTAAAATTTTAAGGAATCGTGGCCGAGTAAGTTTATTAATGTTACGGAATTCACACATGGTCAAGAGTGGTATGAATGTCAATGAGGAACAGAGATAGGAACAAATAATAGAGGGTGACAGAGTGACGAGAGCCGGAACAGAGGGGCATCTAAGCTCTATGGTAAGGTCCACGTTATAATGGCAGTGTTTGATTAGTAATTGTATTGCTGTCCTTGTCTATCATTCAACAAAGCGGATAGCGCTATCTCTTTCTCGCTTTGCTGTGTTGTCAAATCGTCTTTTAAATTAAATGTAGAATTAATAATTAATTAGCAAAATATTTCAACTTAAATAGGAAAATTCTTTATGAAATTATTGAAAAATATAATTTCTTTCTTGATAAAATATAATTATTTTTAAATGAGAATGAACAGTTAATATTACATCAATAAACCTGTATCAGCTACCGTCTATAGAAGGCATTGACAAGACTGAGGATCGGCAACGTTGTTCTCCTATCTTTCTCCACTGCCTTTATAACTTGGAACTCACTATACCTGATAATTGACAGGTCCCTACTGTCTATGAAACTGAGTCACATCGGCTGTTTACAACTCTAGAAGGGACTGGCTACTTCTGGTTTGTGTGTTGTGTGAATAATAGAAACGCCTCCATACTTCTGGATATTTCTGGATTAACAACGTTGAGGTCTTCTCACACCTAGCTACGTGAAGCTTGGAATACGCCTTTGGAAAACTTAGCCGCCCTATCTCCCAATGTTAAAATCTACGCTACACTGGTGTGAACGGGACAGATTGCTTAGCGTTGATTCAACATTCGGATATAGGGCAACTACGTCTACCTAAGATGTATTCCTAGCTACGCGTATAGCTAGGTGTGGAAAGACCTTAACGTTGTTAATCCAGAAATAGCTAGGTGTGAAAAAACATACCTTTAGGGTGTATTATATAATAAGAGGAATCACTTGCCCCTGGAGAAGTCAGTGATAAGAAAGATGTACAGTGGTAAAAGAACAGGGTTAGCCGTAACCAAAACCTCACAGTTCCTAGTGACAATTATTTTATAGTGACACACAGGACAGTAACGAAATAGTTATCAAGTAACAGTGTAACAGTATAGTGTTAGTTGTTTCACCAAATCATAGTGATAATAATCGTCATAACAGTGGTAGCACGATAAGAGATACAGGACGGTAATACGTGATACGAGAACTGTGATACAGAGTCCTGTGAACTGATACTATGTTGATAACTGTAATGTATTAGAGGACTGTGTTTCAAGTGATAAATCGTTATATCGGCCATATGAAGACTTATTAGTGAATTGAATTATTGCATGTAGTAGAATTAATTTAGTATTAGTATTATTACTATTAGTATTATTAGTATTATTATTATTAGTATATATATTTAGTAGTATTATTTATTTAGTTGGTCAAATTTTTAATTTATTCAGTTTAGAGTACAATAAAGTGCAATTACAACTTGTGTTGACATTTCATTTTATAGTTCGAGAACCCACGATAATTGGTTTGTTTTGTGGAGTGAAAGTCCGAAACATTGATTAAAGAGGTCCCTAGTCCTATACCTATTCTAAGAGATTTTTCTCTGGCTATTCCTACTCACATGTTTTATAAGACATGATGAGTTAACAGACCAGCTGCCAAAAGGCAAAAACCAATCAAGTCAAACATCATTGAGTTGTGAGCTGGAGAGCTATGACGATAGATGTGAACCAGCCAGGCCACGGCCACACCTTATTAATGTTGATTGAACAATATTAACATTAAATATAGCATTGAAAGCTTCCCAATATTGAATCATAATAATTTATTACACATGTCATAGGCCATTTAGAATAGCATCGACAATTGTCATACATAAAATTCACACTATAATTAAATTATAATTATACACAATAAAGTGAATTTTATTTGAATGAAGCATTAAAAGCTGTCCAACATTACAATTCAATGCTTCATTTAATGAAGCATTCACCAAAGTCATTAATTTTACACAGAAAAATTGGTATTTCATGAAGAATGAAGTCAGGATTAGCAGTTAATCAGACCAACGAGTTATAAGAGGAGTACTATCAATTATTAATGTATTATCACACAATTAAATAATTCTATTTTTATCAATTCTATTCTAAAGTAGACAAGCAAACAATACCTATCGCCTCCAAGATTCTGAACATAACTAGCAACCTTGACTAATAGAGCAATTTACCTCTGATGATTTCAGGTACAACACCGGTACATTCGCATTTCACCACTAATGATTCAGCAAGAGCAGAAGCAAGTTTCGTGTCAAACACGCCCAATGAAACCGGATTTTTCTTTGAAGGACTCGGCAAACTCTTCTCCAGAAATATTTGAAGATCTTCAGGAACTATGCCTGCAACAAAAAAAAAGAAAAACTTCCAACATGAATTCCCAAAAGATGAGAAGGAAACTGGATGATTCCCTGGTAGTTAAATAAGGAGGAAAACATAAATCACGTAGAAATTTAAATTCCAGAATTAATAAAAGCAAAGATGACAAAAATGCGACTATCGGGGAAGAGAGATTGACTCATTTCATTTGTTTAATGTTATATAGATTGAAAAGATGAAAACCTTCTTGGAAGCTAATGCGATCGCTCAAGTAATGAAATAAGGAAGTGTGAAAAGAGACTCTACCTTTAAAAAAAAAGAATTTTCAAATTGAAGTGAATCGATTTCTTGATTTAGTACTCACACAAACTTCTAAATCGATAAATGGGAATTTAATGGAGAAAATGATAAACTACCTAATACTTTCATTTTTAAAAATATGTTTAAATAGGCTACTTCCAACTTCAAAAAAATTGAGTTTATAATGGATGCATACTTTTAGTTAATCAGAGTGGAAAATCACAAAGCTTGAGCAATTTATTCCAAGAAGTTAAATAATAATTCATGAACCATGAATAAGTGTCACTTACCCTCGGAAATCGAGTTGATTCCTTCTAGAGCAACTATTGCATTCTTGAACGGCGAAAAGGAAACAAGCTTGACCAATTGCTTGAATTTTCCAAGATTTGTCACAGATGATTCTAATTGAGGTAGGAGCATCCCCACCTCTTCAAACTCTGTGACTTTGAACAATGCATAGCCAGAAGCATGTTCAAACAGCACAAATAGTTCAGGCTGAAAATTGATAAAAAAATTAAAATGAGAGCGTATCATTTGAAGGTTTCAGGAGACGGTACCAAATCTATGAACTAAAAATTTTTTTGATCAACTATGAAATGTGTTCATCTACATGGAAGTTATATTACGGATTACGGTATCATCATATGCTTATCATTATGGTCGAGTATTCAGAGATTGCCTTTTGATTGTAGTATTGAGTTTGTATTGTAGATTGTATTATTCGGAAGCTCAAATTGAAAAATTCTTATCTGAGTTGTCTTGCACTGGACAAGTCATAATACCTATAATAAATAATTAATTATCGAATGAATTAGGCTATATAGTTAATTATTTGGTAAATATTTCTTAGAAAAAAATACAATTGAAAATAAATAAGAGCTCAATAGAAAAAATTATGATAATTTTTCAAATTCCAAAAACAAAATTGCGGCCATTTAAAATTTTTTTCTCAAATAACTCACAAACCGTTGGTTTTACAAAAATTTTACAAGAATAACTTTTTTTAGTAAATTTAATTGCCTATCGATTGGTACCAGATTTTTTTTAGATTGGACCAACATTAACTGAGATATGGCAGCCTTAGTGATAGGTAACCACTAAAAGTTTGTTGCAGTGCAAACCAAGGCATGCTCATAGAGTCGCCTCACTGATGCAACAATCTCTATTTGCATTGAATGTTAATAGTAAGCAATTTTAGGTCATTTCAAACAATAAAATGACGTTACATAGCCCTCTAAAGGTGGGTCACCAACCACTAAAGCTGCCATATCTCGGTTAATATTGGTACAATCTTGAAAAATCTGGTACCAATCGATAGGCAATAAATTTACTAAGAAAAATTATTCTTGAATAAAGTATTTGTAAAACCAACGGTTTCTGAGTTATTTAAGAAACAAAATTTTAAATGGCCGTCATTTTGTTTTATGAATTTGAAAAATTATCATTATTTTTTCTAGCTTTATCTAGTTGTTATAAATGATCGTGCAAAGTTTCAATTTCGTATGTTTTAACCATTATTCAGAAAAAATAATAAGTGAAAAAAAACAAAATGACCGCTGTGTGAGTAGCTGAAGACTTCCGGACAATTTAAATATGATAATTTAGATATGATTTTTACCCAAGAACAATGCCCTAGAGTATTGATTGGTAGGGAGTTGGTGAGCACCCTGTATAGTTTATATAATGCTAACTGTGGTACAGCTGAGTTGTTAACCTAACCTTACCTAACTAGTGCTGCTATCTATGGGTGTTGATTTCAGGTAACCATTCAGCTTCAACTCTGATTGAGGTTAGTTGCAAAGTTCTGACTGTGAAGGCTTGTTGTTTATTTACTTTTTGTAGTATTCAAGTGCAGAATGAAGTTTTCATTGCATTTAACTTTATGTTTACATTGTTGTGTGCTTTAGATTGATATATACTAGTAGTTCTGCTCAACAGTAGACCTCGCTCATGAATATAACATTCAATCTAATGAGAAGGGCCAGTATAGTAAGTACAGTAGGCTATATTGTGAAAATTTAGCGATGTCATCTATTATTTTTTCCATTGAAAGTGCTAGAGACACTGTTTGCAGGGACACCGGACTTATCAAGGAGGTACCTTTATATCGTCTCCATATTTACAATATAAACATATATTACAACTTTTCTAATAATTAATTATAAGAAATCGGTCAACTGATGGAAAAATGAAATATGCAGTAGGCAATTTAGACGATGAATCGTCTCACAGACGATGGTGAGACGGAAAATGATTCTAAATAAGATGGGTTTGTTGGTGACAATGACAGGAGGTTGCTAATGATGTTTTTCATTAAAAGTGGATTCAATGTTATGGCTTCTTATGACTATGCAGAATGTTAATGCTCACAAATTGGTTTCCGATCTCATACCAAAAAGAAAACAAAAGACTTGACTCTGTAGAGCAAAACAAAAATGCATACAATAAGATAATTATTGCACCTGATAAACTGAAAATTCAGTTAAAAAATAACTAAAATAATAACTGATAGTTATGAATAAAAGAAGTTAGAGATTGAAGAAATGTTTATGATGTTAAATATTGTCTACAACAAAAATAGTTGAGCTATCTGTAACATAGACAATAATAGTTATTTATGTATTGATATTAAATATTTATTCAATTAATTTGATAAATCAATTTAATAATAATAAGATGATTCAATTTAATTATTATTCTATATAATCATAATAATAATAATTTTAGAATGATATATTATTAGAATAAGATAAAACAATAATTATTATCGTCTGCAAAAAAAATATGGTTGGAACAAGATTTGAACCTGAGTCTCACAGTGTGAGAAACAACGCTCTAACCAACTCTGACATCATGGCCTAGTAACAATAGATGCGAAAAAATAGGAAAATGAATTGCTGTATCTACAAAGATACGAGAAAGTAGCTTTTGAGGTTATTCTAGTTTTTTAAATTACAAAAAAACTGGCGGTCTTAACAAAAATCGTTACACATACGTTTCTGCGCCTTGTTTCAAAGAACTTGCATACCAAATTTCATCCAAATCGGACAATAACTGCGACTGTAACGGCGGTACAAACAAACATACAAAAGCCGATCGAGTTGAAACTAAGACCTCAGCTTCGCTTCGGTCAACTAATGTTGCAGTGGTTAGATATGAGTAGAAGAGATAGTAGGCTATACATAATTTTAATGTGTTTTGCTACATATGTGGTGAGTATACATTTAAAGAGAACAGATAAAGTGTAACAGACTTTATCAAGAGAGCATATCATGGATACTTTTGGTGACCAGGAATAATTATGGGCACCTCATGCTGTCTGCAAAACGTGTACAGAACATTTACGACAGTGGACTACAGGAAAAAGGAAAAAAGTTAAAATTGGCATACCAATGGTTTTGAGGGAACCAAGTAATCACATTGATGACTTTTATTTCTGTCAAGTATATATCACTGGCATCAACAATAACAACAAAAAATGGATTTATCCTGATTTGGCTTTAGCGAGATGACCAATCACCCATTCAGATGAAGTTTCAATCCCAACGTTTCATCAGCTACCAGAGCTCTGTGAAGATGATTACACCTTGGATCTTGAAACATGATTTTGAAAGTGTTTTTGAGGGCACATCATCATTCCCTCAACGTTTCAATCAAGATGAGGTCAGCTACAGAGCTACTTGCCTCAAGACTGAATGACAAGAACTAACTGGAAGAAGGAGCCAAAATCACACTTTATCCTACAAGGTTAAAAGATCTGTTGTCCTTCTTCTCTCAAAAATACAATTTTGTTTTCTGTCAGGACATTAAAAATCTCCTGGAGAAAATGGGTCTTCCTGAATATTCTCCTTGAAGATAGGATTGGCGCCTTTTCAGTGATAGTTCCAAGCGAAGTTTGTCCTTCTACACAATGGTAACAAGTACCTAATCAAAATAAAAAAAGAATATGATACCATAGCTTTGGTCTTGAAAAAGATAAAATATCAAGAACATCAATGGGTGATATGTGGGGACTTGAAAATTGTGAATTTTTTCCTGGGTCAACAAAGTGGATACACTGAATATCCTTGTTTCTTGTGTCTGTGGGACAGCAGCGACAAAAAATCATTGGGTGAGAGAAGAGTGGCCTGAGAGAAAAATATGGTTGTTGGGCAGAAGAATTATATTAATGCAGCTCTAATACGAGAGAACATCATCATGCTTGCACTACATATTAAGCTAGGCCTAATTAAACAGTTTGTTAAGGCTCTTGATAAGAATGGGCCATGTTTCTCGTTTATCAAAAGATGACTCAGTTGAGTAGCCTACTGAAAACCTAAAAGTTAGTGTTTTTGATGGCCCGCGAATAAGACAGATTATAATCTTAAAGGATCCTACCTTTGTCATTCCATAAATGAATCTGAACAAGAAGCATGGACATCATTCGTTGAGGTCCTAAGAAATTTCCTAGGCAAGCACAAAGCTGAGAACTATGTCGATCTAGTGAACAATATGCTCACAAGCTTCAGAAAGCTGCAATATGAGCCTTAAAGTTCATTACTTGAAATAGTCATTTAGACCGGTTCTTTGGCAATTTGGGAGACACCAGGAAAGAAAAAGGTGAAAGATTCCACTAGGACATAAAACTATGGAGGTTCGCTATCAAGGAAGATGGAATACTCATATGATGGCAAATTACTGCTGAAGTATGAAAAGAGACTACTCCAAGAAACAACATTCTAGTTAACTGATGCTCAATCAAAAAACCATACAAGCATATTTATGTCGTTTCACCTTTGATGTTTTTGAAAAGGGTTAATTTTTCAACATATTATTAAAATTATGGCAAATGGTGTAAATTAAAAGGCGTCTCTTGTCAGAAATTGGTAAATAGCCTGCCTTCAATCTTATTATCTAGATCAATCAATGTCAAAACAGTAAGATTAAAAACAAAATAAGAAAGAATAATTACTGAAACAATGTAAGTACTAATAAGTAAGTCTAAAGCAAGTTTATTGATTACCTTCCAGAAATAAAAATGATAATTTATAGTTAGAATTTCTAAACAAATAGGTTAGAAAGCATGTAAACAAGATACAATTTGTATGCTTCAAAACAAGATGTAAAGTACATATTCTAACTTACCATTTTAAACTAAATAAATTCCCAATTAAATGGCAGTTATCATCGCATATTAAAAGCTAATAAGTTTTTAATACTCTACAAAACACAGAATTCAATAAATCTATAACTCAGTTGTTAATCTCACAAAAACACAATTCATCACTTTCACGCACCAACCATGCAGCATGATGTACAGGAAACGGACACAGGACTTAGCAGTGTGACTCATGACATTCTTGTTATTTCTTATTACATTTCAATTTTTAATAGATATAAAATGAGAAAAATTATAACACTCTTACATTGAATTTAATATGATGGTTAGGATTATAAATTAATTTACATTTTCAACTAATATTTTACTCTTGTATTGGATTGCTATGTTGTGGCTACCCTGCTCCAATTTAATAGCTGTTCTTGTTTTTCGATTTGGGTTTCTTTGGCTTGTGTGTGTGTATGTTACAATATAAAAATTGTGAAGAAATTAGTATTTATTAGATTTTTACTTGAATAATCACATTAGAACGCAATTGTTCAATTTCTTAGGAAATGCCTAAGTGTGCTATTGCTTCCTGTCCTTACACAATAATACTTCCATCAGATTCAGTCAACTTTTATAGGTAAGGTAATCTCTATGGAGCACCTTTCTCATTTTTATTGAGGCTTGTAACATAGAGGTTTGTTTTGTACATAGAAGGGAATTATTTAAACCGGATTAGCGCGAAAATGTCAAAATAATTTGAATTTTTTTACTTTTATACTATGTACACTTTCTTTGATAACCTCAATAATATAAATGATTTGAAAAATGTATGAATGGTGAATGCTTGTTTTAATGATTTTTAATTTTAAATATGTAGGTACTGTAGCTTTAATATTATACATTGAATAAGTAGATCAACATTTCAAAAAAATTTGCCGGTCAACTTAACAAAATTACCTATGTATGATTTTGACAATCATATTAATATTTTTTATCAAAAGCCTATCAACAAGCTACTGATCTTCAATAATTCAAATATATGAAAAAATAATAGTATGCCTATATAATATTTATTTGAAATAATTTGAATAGGTAATTTTTTATAAAAACGATAGATTTTTTCTTCAGTTTTTACACGCACTTAATATGAGTATATTATTTCTTCCTTTACATGAAACTTTACGTGACCTGGCCATAAGTGTCACCAAACTAAAGTTCCACTAGTAGAGCACTCCTCATTATACAGGATGCTATTAAAAAAGGTGCCCATAAATCAGGGCGTGATTCCTCACATCAAAAGAAGAGAAAAAGTTCTAATTAACATAGGTCCGAAATGCTTCATTACCAAGTTATACAGAGTGAAAGATTTCGTCTGAATTTTAGTTCCCCTTCTGAAAAGAAGCCCTACGGGTATTTGTTGGCTGTTAATTAAGATGTACAATTTAGCGTACTTTATGTAAAATGATCTGAAAAATTGAATAAAACCTTTTTTAGACCGGTAGCTACAGTAGTTTCCAAGATATGTGACTAGATACTCATATAAACTTGTGTTTTTCAAAATACAAAGGAGCATTGTTGTCAGGTGTACGATGCCTGGAAATCTACAGGGTGGGTGAAAAGTCTGAGAACGGCTTAATATCTCATACACAAAGGTAATTTGAGGGTGCGGGTGTGAATGGGGATCTTACTCAAATTGAAGATACTACTTTACTATGACAAATCTCTTTAAAGTCCGCAATAGTTTCTCCTCTAAGTGGTCTGATTAACAGCTGCCTGAAACAGGGTGTTTTTCCAGATTCATTAAAGATCTCCAGGACTGTAACAATTTTCAAAAAGGGTAACCCGGAAGAGCTGTCAAACTACAGACCCATATCTGTAATACCGGCATTCTCCAAGATCTATGTGTCGGTAATGTTTACCCAGCTCTCAACCTATTTCGAGGAGAATATGCTTTTCACAAGAGATCAATTTGGATTTCGCAAAGGAAGATCTACTACAGGCGCCGTTCGCTCCCTGATTGATTCTATACTCAGGGCAATAGAGAATAGGCATTCAGTTGCCATGACCCTTTGTGACCTAACCAAAGCATTTGATTGTGTCTCCCATGATATATTGCTTGGAAAACTTGTGAGATATGGTGTTGGTGGAGCCGTCCTGAGAACATTGCAGGATTACCTTTCTGGACGTACCCAGGTGGTTACTCTGGATGGTGCCAAATATGAGGCACTACCCATGGAGTTCCTCAAGGATCTATTCTGGGCCCTCTTCTTTTCCTGGTCTTCATTAACGATCTCAGCATGGATGGAAAAGCATTATTGTTTGCGGATGACACCACTCTTGTTGCCCAGGATGAAGATCCCCAATTGGCCATCCTCAAGTCTGCCCAGCTGCTTGAAGAGGCCAGTTCGTGGTTTGGAGCAAATAGACTGTGCATGAACCAGTCTAAGACGCAGAACATGTTATGCATTCTGAGATGCAGACCGCCTTCCTTTGGTGAGCCAGAAGTTAAGCTGCTTGGTTTTATGATAGATGCCTCACTGTCATGGGACCAGCACATCAACATGGTCTGCAATCGGCTCTCCAAGGTGACTTACCTGATGCGAAAGTTGAGGAACAAGGTGCCAAGAAGCTACCTGGTGATTGCATACCATGCTTTGTTCACAGCCATATTAACTATGGGATTGTGCTTTGGGGACATGTGGGTTGTTGTGAGAGGATTCTGCTTCTTCAAAAAAAGGTGATCCTCATCATTACATTCTCACCATACCTGGAACATTGCCGGCCATTGTTCAAAGAACTGCGGATCCTCACAGTCTTCAGTCAGTACCTGCTTACCTCTTTAGTGCTTCTAAAAGAACAGCTACATAAATTTCAAGTGAGAGGCCAGGTTCATGAGTATTTTACTAGAAGACATAATGATGTAGACCTGCCACAATTGCGATTGGCCAGACCACACACCAGTTTCCCAATTCGCACCCTGAAAATATCCAACAGGCTCCCATTGTGTGTTCGTGAATTGGAAGATAAACAATTTAAAAATGTGCTTCGAGATAAACTCCTCAAAATTCCACTCTATTCCTTGGGAGAGGAGATCACTCATTTTATTTGTCTCTTTGACATGCCATCTCGATAGTTTTGTAAATTTTATGAACGTTTATGTTTTAATTTCTATGACGAAATCTATCCAGTGTAAAGACTGGTCAAGGATTGAATGAAAATTGAATTGAATTGGATCCGTCATATTGAATGCAACTTTATTTTTTTAAATATGAAGGTTGTCATGCGATACATGATTTCGATACGGAATTTTGAGATAAAATGAATGGTGGAAACCGCACATCAATATCTCAAACAGTTTAGAAGATATTCACATTATTAATCAATACCATGCAAATCAGTAATGAAATACATAAGTGGTATTGATTAATAATATGCATATCTTCTAACAGTTTGAGATATCGATGTGTGGTTTTCACCATTCATTTTTTATTAAAATTCCGTATCGAAATCATGTATCGCATGACCACCTTTCTATTCAAAAAAATAAAGTTATATTCAGTATGGCGGATCAGATTTTTAAAGTCATAGTAATGTAGTTTTTTCAATTTGAGTAGGATCTCCAATCACCCACCGTCAAATTATCTTTGTGTATGAGATATTAAGCCGTTCTCGGACTTTTCACCCACCCTGTATGTGAAATGGAGCGCTCAACCTGGTCACAGATTGTAGAGCACAAAATTACTCGTAGAGGAATTTCGAATTATTCATTTTTGAATAGTAACAATCGGAAGATATTGTTGATCAAAAACTAAAAAAAAATTATCAAAATTGATTTTATCCTAAGATTTCACTTATTTTTGAAAAAATTGTAACTCATTGCTCATTAGATAGAGAGTTCCAAATAATCTCATTTTATTACGAATTTCATATTCTACAAAAAGGCAGGGGTAAATTTCTCTGTCCGATTACCGGATTTGGCGGAATAGTTGAAAACTGGAAAATGAACCAAAAATACGAGGATTTTTACCATCATCTAGCACAAGGAAATTTCGCATGAAAAATTTGGTTCCAGACTTCTCTTAAGTATCCAAAAAATATATATTGAAAAATTAGAACTACAATTTGAATGTCTATATTGACTGTACTACATAAAGGCTGTTGTCTGAAATGTTCTTTTTTCAAATAGTATTAGAATGTCATTTGCAGATATGACCCAATAGGGTATTTGGTTCCTTTATAATTATTTGTTTGACTAAGTTAACAAACGTGAATAAGTGTATATTCTTGACATAACTCATATGTTAACTTAGGGCAAGGATAAGGATCAATTCAGGTCCACTTCTAGACATAGTCAATCCAGATCTCTGGTAATGACTAAGGAGAGAGTATGAAGTATTGAAATCAATTTTTTTGGATTCTTCACCTTGAGTCATAATTTATTCATTTCTTTGATAATACAGGTACAAATTATGTAATAATGTATGATGCATAATAAATTTATATTGATAATAAATAATGGTAGAACAATTCTGTAAAGTTTAAAACCGGATCTGGAATCTGAACTCACATTATTTTTCAGTTACTGATCCACTGGAATGTTTCTAATATTTGGGAAATATTTTTACTAAGATTCACTCCTATTTAAGTTTATTCTTCTTCTGGTTTTACAGCTCGATGTGAGCTTTAGCCTCTCGCACAAGAGGCCTTTCGTCTCCATGCTATTATCCGCATATTCCGGAGATCATCATGCACTTCATCACTCCATCGGTTGCGTGGTCTCCCCTGTCGTCTTCTGCCCTCCATCCTGGCCTTTTAAATTGCTTCTGGCATTCGATGTTCTGTTTTTCTCTCAACATGGCATTCTCTCAGCCCAGCGACATCTTTGTGATTTAAAAAAACGGACCACATCCTCACCTCCAAAAATGTCATTTATTTCATTGTTCGATCTTCTTCTCCAAACTCCATTGTCGTTGACACCCCCATATATTCGCCTGATAATTTTTATCTCATGTCTCTGAGCCATAAGTGATTATGGGACAGATCAGCGTTTTGTAAATTTTCAGTTTGGTTGCCCTAGATCGAGACCGAGAGGTGATCAATTTAAAATTGGCATAATAGGCACGATTGCCTGCTAATACTCTCTGCTTTATTTCATCTCTCAATCTGTTAGCATTATTTACATCAGCACCAAGGTATGAAAACTGCTTATAATTTTAAAAGATAATCCTCCGACCACAAAGCCATTGTCATTCACCACTCTTCGTGCAGCATTTCTTGACTTTTAAGTTGATTACTGGATTAGAAATCTTGCTTGATTTCAGGTTTCCTTTGGGGGATAGAGATTCGTTGGAAAAATGGATAACTGGTTTGAAGATATCCGAACTCGATCCGCCTTTGTCAAATTTTGTGTGTGACTTGCATTTTGAAAGCTCTTGCTACGAGAAAGGAAAACTGAAGATCAATTCTATTCCGACCCTGATTAATGAAGCTAATCAGAAGGTCAATAATACTCATCATACGGATCATAACTTTAAGGTAAGCTACTATACAGCCCGAATTCGGTATTTGCTAACCTAAGTCAAGCCAGCTCCATACTTGAGGCCGAGGTCTCGATCAAATCAGGCTCCGGCCTTAAATGAAAATTGAAGTGAATAATGTAAAAAAATCAAATACAGAATTTAATTATATGTCATTTTCATGTCGTGGTCTCTAGATCTGTTCTTCTCGAGTGTCGGCTGTTTCAATGGCTATGGCCTCACGTGTGGCTTTGCAGTTTGCTAGCCGACTTTGCAGTTTCAGAGCAAGTGACAGGTTGGCCGGTTCATCATGCTGTAGTAATCGAATGCATGTACGAATGCATGAATGTATGTCACGAAATTATTCTCATGAATATCTCTCCAATGAATATCTGCTCTGTTAGGCAGAAAAAGATCACCATTGGTTCTTATAGTGGTTTTTAGTTTCTACCCATTTTCAGTCACCCAATGATCAAACACTCATTTAAAAACCAAAGAACTTTCTAGCAGAACATGAATCAAACTCTCTTACTCTGCATTCTTTATAGATACTATTACATTTTTTGTGAAACAGTATTTTACTACATGAATGTAAATTAACTTTGTTGCGCACATATCCATTCCAGCCAATTTATTTTAAATTATTAATTTGTACGAACACTTTTATATCATTATATAATTGTAGTTATTGGGGAAAGTAAAATTAGACAAATCATTGAAATAATGGGCCATATGAATAAAGTTGAGCATTTGCTTATACTTCTAAAATATGGAGCATTTGCTTCATTTTCTATGAATAAACGTGAGCAAAATCTTTTGCTCCTGCTCATCAAAAAAATAGTTTGAGCATTTGCTCAATAGTAAAAGCTTTTGCTCAAAATTGTATGAATAAACTAGAGCATTTGCTCAACTTTTGAAGCAAATGCTTCAAAAAAGGTGAGTATAGTCTAGAGCAGCTTATCACCTTTTGCTCATAGTAAAATGGCTCAACTAATTCGTATGAGGAAGAGGAAACTATACCAGATACGATCACAACCAATAGTTGAGAACTATAAAACTCTTATTAGATTCAAACATGATATATATCACCATTATCCCTACAAACGAATAAATACAAAAGATAGCTACCTGTTATAAAGATAGTCATAACAAAATAGGAGATAGGCATTTAAGAAGATGAGAGTCAATAATCAATAATCTTTATTCTTGTCATCGAACATTAAAACATAGCATTGCATATACTAACAATGTATCGTACCGCTAACACATATATACATAACATTAAACATGTACACATATGTATAAAATAGAATAGAATATTCATTTTATTCAACAATAATACAGAAAATTTCCATACAGTTGAATAACGTCAGGAAGATTTACAGTCAAAAACTTTATAAAAGATAATCCACACGGCAAGTTATTATGTAAATCATACATTAAAATTACATTGGCATACATAAATAACATTGAAACACACTACATTCCATTTACAAATTCGTCAATATTATAGTAACTCTTATCAACTACTAAGAACCTATATAAGTCTGTTTTAAAGGAATGCGTCCTAGGATTTAAATGAGTTGGCAGCCTATTCAATAATTTCACACCAATATAACTGGGCTTCTTCTTATAAAGAGAAAGTCTATGATATTGAAGTATTGAACACTGATATTATTTCTATGCCTGGTATTATGATGGTGTACATCTGAATTTGTTGTGAAGCTATTTATATTTTTTACCACTAACATAATCACTTTATAAATGAAAATACAAGGAACTGTGAGAACTGAAAGATTTCTGAATGCATCTCGGCAAGTGTGGTTAAAGCCTAAACCTGCTAAGTATCTTATTGCCCTTTTCTGCAAAATACATATTTTATCCATGTTCTGCAAAGTTGTTGCTCCCCAAAGTTCAATGCCATAAGAAATGTGTGAATAAATCAATGCAAAATATAGATACATATATACATATACAAATATAATATAAAACAGTCAGATGCTCACGTTATAACTTAGGTATTCGTCAATTGTATAAAAAGCCTGTTTTTTGAGCCATTGTGCTACTGTAGATATGAACTTTTTTGTGGTAAATTTTTTATTCTTGTCGGTATTTTATTGAATAATAAGTATTGTTGATACTTATAGCTTTTGAATGTTTTTTGCAGTCTGATGTATGAGGTAATTAGGTTATTCCTATTTCTAGTTCTATGTTCATGCTGATGGCTATGTCTTGTTAATAGAGTTGGGTTTTTTAACATGGACCAGGTTACAATAAATGTACATTGAAGGGAGAGTCATGATTCCAAGCTCGATAAAACTATTTTTACAGCTTTCAACACTCCTTAGACCAACAATACAGCGAATTGCTTTTTTTCCAAATAAATGCCTTCTTCATATCACTTGAGTTACCCCAAAGACGGAGCCCATAATTGAGATGGGAATGAAACAAACCATAGTAAGTCAGAATAAGTACCTCCCTACTGACACAACATTTTAGTTTTCTTAGTAGGTACATAACTCTGGACAGTTTCTTACACAGATACTCTTTGTGGCTACTCCAACTCAATTTACTGTCTAGGACAAAACCCAGCAGTTTAATCGGCTTCAGATACTCCTGGTGCTCCCTGCTTAAATTGCTTACATTCTATTATTGTGAATAGAATGTTTTCTGTTTTACTCTCATTGAGAGTCAAACAATTAGCAGTATACCACTCCCTGCAGCGTTCAACCGAGGAGTCAAGCCTATCAAGTACAGCCTCTACACTAGTATTAGAATCAAGTATGGTAGTGTCATCAGCATAGAGCACAGATAAACATTAACACTAAAATCATTCACAAAAGCTAAGAATAGAAAGGGTCCAAGGACTGATCCTTGTGGAACACCTGCCAATACTTTTTTTTGGTTCTGAACATTTATTATTTTGCCTATTCAGTCGAACTATTTGTGTTCTGTCACTAAGGTAACTTCTGATCAATTTTAATTTCTTATCTCTAATGCCGTAATGTTCAAGCTTGCTGCTGAGAACACTGTGAGAAACTGTATCGAAAGCTCTACTCAAATCCAGCATTTTTCCTCCAACTATCATATTTTTCTCGAATCCCTGAAGAATAGAATCTACAATCTTTTCTACAGCCATAGTGGTTGAGCAATTAGGTCTGAACCCAAATTGGTTTTCATGTAAAATAGAGTTGACTGTCATGTACTCATACATTTGTTAGAAAATACAGGTTTCAATGATTTTACTTATTATTGGTACAATCGCTATTGGCCTGTAGTTTTCGGGCAGGTCTCGATCCCCTTTTTTGAAAATTGGATTGATCAAGGACAGCTTCAAGCAATCAGGAAACTGTCCTGTTATTAAAACAAAATGTATTATTAGAGTCAGAGGTACCAACATGGAATCAATTATATTTTTAATTATAAAATTAGACAGACCAAAACAGTCTTCACTTCGCGAGGAGCTTGAACGGCTTACAATCAATCTCACAGTTTCCACTTCCACCATTCTCCAAGATAGCCTCACTCTAGTACGATCAATCGTCTCTGAAAAATTGAAATTATTTAAAAGGTCAGTAAATGTTGTCGCAGAAGAAGATAACTGATCTCGATTTTTTAGACTTGATATACTGATGAAGTAGTCATTAAGGGCATCGGGTGCAAGACTAATTTTAGAGGGTGCTGAGTCCTGGCCTGTTTCATTCCTTACTATTTTCCAGGCTGCTTTACATCTGTTGGTTGACTTGGAAATACATTTATTATTGGCTTCTATTTTTGCTTTATTTATTGCTGAATTATACATTTTTTTATAGCTCACCTCAGCATTATCAGTATTATCAAGCTTCCAAGTATTATACAGGAGCATCAGGTGTTCCCTCATTCCACTAAGTTCAGCGGTAAACCAATTATTATGACTAGACTTAGGCCCAGGTCTACAACTGATTATCGGACATGCAAGCTCCAGGTAAAAAGACAAGACATTGAGAAACATTGAGGTCATAACATTTACATCACCGGCATTGATATATTTGTCCACTTGTAGTTTGCGAGATATGCATTCAAGTGCATCAGTCGGTCGTTTGTGATGAGACGTTTTTTGTGGAATTCAGGGTATATTTCCTTATTTACACTTTGATTGATCGTTTTGAAATTTACAAATAATCCCGCGTGATCAGAGATCAGGTCCTGCTCATTCCAACCGTTCAGATTCAATAGATGTGAACACATTATCAAGACATGCTCTCCCTCTCGTCGGGAGGCAATGGACATGGTATAAATTAAACGACCTCATTACATTTAAGAATTGTGAAACTTCATGCTTATGTTGATCAATAATATTCACATTGAAATCGCCAGCAATTGCAATGAATGAGTAAGGGTTTTTGTTAAAAAAATTAAAACTTCTTCTAGTCGACTCAAAAAATCTTTGATATCAGAGTCAGGGGTCCTATATAAACTTACTATGATACAGTTATTACTAAGAAGCCTTATCGCTGACATTTCGAATACCTGATCAATACAGAACTGACTTATATTTAGGGCATTATATTCAATGGAGTTTCTGACAATTATAGACGATCCACCATGTGAGAGGGGAGGTGGGTGACCTGCAGTACGATGCTGCCAGTGTGAAACCTCTTGGAATGTACAGTGGTACCTCTTCTCGGTCTAGCCAGTGTTCATTTATACACAGAATATCAGTGGACTTCTCAGTAAGAATGATCTCAAGCTGACTCAATTTGTACAGTGTGACAGAATCCAAAGTCAGGGCAGTGGACTGTAATGATAGTTGTTATTAATACCTACAAAATAAATCTCTGAAATCTGTGCATAAAAAACTGATAGCTTGGAAGTGCTGGGAGTATGCCAATAAAAGACAAAATGAGTAAGCAAGTTGAGATTTAATATTAATAATTTAATATTAATAAAATAATAGGCAGATGGCCACATACAAAAACAAGTGTATGGAAATTAAATCGAATAAAATCTTTAGATGAATTTTATTACAATATGGATTATTAGAGTCAGAGGTACCAACATGGAATCAATTATATTTTTAATTATAAAATTAGACAGACCAAAACAGTCTTCACTTCGCGAGGAGCTTGAACGGCTTACAATCAATCTCACAGTTTCCACTTCCACCATTCTCCAAGATAGCCTCACTCTAGTACGATCAATCGTCTCTGAAAATTTGAAATTATTTAAAAGGTCAGTAAATGTTGTCGCAGAAGAAGATAGCTGATCTCGATTTTTTAGACTTGATATACTGATGAAGTAGTCATTAAGGGCATCGGGTGCAAGACTAATTTTAGAGGGTGCTGAGTCCTGGCCTGTTTCATTCCTTACTATTTTCCAGGCTGCTTTACATCTGTTGGTTGACTTGGAAATACATTTATTATTGGCTTCTATTTTTGCTTTATTTATTGCTGAATTATACATTTTTTTATAGACTCTCTCACCTCAGCATTATCAGTATTATCAAGCTTCCAAGTATTATACAGGAGCATCAGGTGTTCCCTCATTCCACTAAGTTCAGCGGTAAACCAATTATTATGACTAGACTTAGGCCCAGGTCTACAACTGATTATCGGACATGCAAGCTCCAGGTAAAAAGACAAGACATTGAGAAACATTGAGGTCATAACATTTACATCACCGGCATTGAATATATTTGTCCACTTGTAGTTTGCGAGATATGCATTCAAGTGCATCAGTCGGTCGTTTGTGATGAGACGTTTTTTGTGGAATTCAGGGTATATTTCCTTATTTACACTTTGATTGATCGTTTTGAAATTTACAAATAATCCCGCGTGATCAGAGATCAGGTCCTGCTCATTCCAACCGTTCAGATTCAATAGATGTGAACACATTATCAAGACATGCTCTCCCTCTCGTCGGGAGGCAATGGACATGGTATAAATTAAACGACCTCATTACATTTAAGAATTGTGAAACTTCATGCTTATGTTGATCAAGAATATTCACATTGAAATCGCCAGCAATTGCAATGAATGAGTAAGGGTTTTTGTTAAAAAAATTAAAACTTCTTCTAGTCGACTCAAAAAATCTTTGATATCAGAGTCAGGGGTCCTATATAAACTTACTATGATACAGTTATTACTAAGAAGCCTTATCGCTGACATTTCGAATACCTTATCAATACAGAACTGACTTATATTTAGGGCATTTTATTCAATGGAGTTTCTGACAATTATAGACGATCCACCATGTGAGAGGGGAGGTGGGTGACCTGCAGTACGATGCTGCCAGTGTGAAACCTCTTGGAATGTACAGTGGTACCTCTTCTCGGTCTAGCCAGTGTTCATTTATACACAGAATATCAGTGGACTTCTCAGTAAGAATGATCTCAAGCTGACTCAATTTGTACAGTGTGACAGAATCCAAAGTCAGGGCAGTGGACTGTAAATGATAGTTGTTATTAATACCTACAAAATAAATCTCTGAAATCTGTGCATAAAAAACTGATAGCTTGGAAGTGCTGGGAGTATGCCAATAAAAGACAAAATGAGTAGGCAAGTTGAGATTTAATATTAATAAAATAATAGGCAGATGGCCACATACAAAAACAAGTGTATGGAAATTAAATCGAATAAAATCTTTAGATGAATTTTATTACAATATGGAATAAAACCGTTAGAAAATAAGCAGTTACAAATTTTGATGAATGTAAATTAATGACACTAATGACCAATGAAGACTGGCAACAATTGATAAGGTAATGTCAATGATACCTGAATTGAGAATAGAAAATTTTAAATGATACAATAATAAAGTTACTGCTGAAAAATTCAATGTTAATGATTTTAAAAAGAATAATAACAAATGACAATGAGATGTAGATAATGCTCTATATATTGAAATAGTTGAATGTCTTGATTGACACTAGTACAAATAACCTTAGAGTAATCGACATTAATACCAATAAGTAAGTTCAGGAATGAGAATGTCTTGGTTGACATTAACATAAGTAAATTCCAAAATCAATGTCATACACATTGAAATAGGCGTCGGTGGCCTTAAGATATCGCTTGCAAGCCAAGGGTAGCTGTCAAATACAATGAAATAATTATCAATGTTGAGTACATTAATATAGGCGACATAGGCCTTCAATGATTTGAATGTCAAGTTAGACATCAATAGAACAATTCAGATATGAAAATACGCTTGCAAGCAAGGGTAGCTATCAAATACAATGAAATAATTGTCAATGTTGAGTAGGTACATTAATATAGGCGACATAGGCCTTCAATGATTTGAATGTCAAGTTAGACATCAATAGAACAATTCAGATATGAAAATACGCTTGCAAGCCAAGGGTAGCTATCAAATACAATGAAATAATTGTCAATGTTGAGTACATTAATATAGGCGACATAGGCCTTCAATGATTTGAATGTCAAGTTAGACATCAATAGAACAATTCAGATATGAAAATACGCTTGCAAGCCAAGGGTAGCTATCAAATACAATGAAATAATATTGTCAATGTTGAGTACATTAATATAGGCGACATAGGCCTTCAATGATTTGAATGTCAAGTTAGACATCAATAGAACAATTCAGATATGAAAATACGCTTGCAAGCCAAGGGTAGCTGTCAAATACAATGAAATAATTATCAATGTTGAGTACATTAATATAGGCGACATAGGCCTTCAATGATTTGAATGTCAAGTTAGACATCAATAGAACAATTCAGATATGAAAATACGCTTGCAAGCAAGGGTAGCTATCAAATACAATGAAATAATTGTCAATGTTGAGTACATTAATATAGGCGACATAGGCCTTCAATGATTTGAATGTCAAGTTAGACATCAATAGAACAATTCAGTTATGAAAATACGCTTGTAAGCCAAGGGTAGCTATCAACAAAATTGAATGTCTCGGTCGACATTAATACACTTGTAAGCCAAGGGTAGCTATCAAATACAATGAATTCATATTATAACTTTGAAATAACGTAGGACAGTGCTCTCAATGAGACATACACTGTAGCATATTGAATTCATGTACATAAGCTCGATTGCCAAATAATTACAGACAATTAAATGTTTTTAATTGCCGTAAAAGCTGAATAATAGCTACAAAAGTAATATGAATTAACATTGAATGTTAAGTGGACGTCCAATCAAAAAATGGCCTGGAGATAAGTAAGCAAGATCATGCGGATCTTCCGACAAGGGGACAAGAGGGCGCGAATTCAAGATGGCTTCGACCTGAGCAGCAAGAGTACAGATTTCTTCAAAGTTAAATACCTTGTTAAATGTAACTACACGGAATATGCGTTTGAAGTTTTTTACCGCATTCTCCCAGAGTCCCCCGAAGTGCGGAGCCCGAGGGGGAATGAAGTGCCATTGGATGTTGAGTACAGACATAGTGTCATGAATATCTGATTTAAGACGATCAGAAGACAAAAATTCGTGGAGCTCACGTAGCTCATTGTTGGCACCAACGAAAGTTGTGGCGTTGTCCGAAAAAATGGAATGCGGAATGCCGCGACGAGCAGAAAACCGAATCAGAGCAGCAATAAATGCCTTGGAAGTAAGTTCCGAGACAGTTTCAATATGAACGGCACGAGTTTCCATACACACAAAAAGCGACAAGTATGCTTTAGAAAAAGTACGAGATTTGGGGCCGCCTACACGAATGGAAATAGGACCGGCGTAATACAAACCACAATTGTAAAAGGGAAAATTAGCCTGAACGCGGGCCGCTGGTAAACTACCCATGATTTGCTCAGAACGAAGAGCAGAAAAGCGAAAACACATTATGCAATGCCGCAATACACTTTTGATGGTGCGACGGGTGGAGGGAAACCAAAATCGTTGTCTTACACTGGCCATGGTGGCCTGCACACCAGCATGACTTAGACGACGACGATGATGAGCAACAATCAATGCACGAGTGAATTTGTGATTGCTAGGCAACAATATTTGATGTTTATAGTCAAAGGAAACATTTGCATTCTGCAAACGTCCACCAACTCTGAGTAGTGAATCGGAGTGAATGAATGGTGACAAGGTTTTAATAGAGCTATTAGGCAATAGCTCCTGATTTTGATGCAATGCCTTAAGTTCAGCAGAGAAAGCTTCTTCTTGAATGGATTTGAAAATACAATTTTCAGCTTCTAATATTTCAGAGACAGCTAATTGACCAAAGCGCGGAGAGACTGAATTTTGTTTCCTACAATTATGAATGAACCGTAGAACATACGCCATTGTACGAACTATTTTGTGATAAGTGGAGCAACTATTAATTATGCCTGAGATAACATCATTATGAGAAGAAGTGGTAGCTAATACCTGAACTGATTGCGAAATAGCAACATTGCTAGAGAAAGAATCCCAAGAACTGTTCGGCATAGATAGCCATGAAGGACCATTCCACCATAGACTACTAGCGGCCAACTGATTGGGTGTAGTACAACCTCGAGATATCAAGTCAGCAGGATTGTTACTAGTAAGAAAATGATTCCAATGAAAGTTAAAAGTTGAATTCTGAATTTCAGAAATGCGTACCGCTACAAAAATATTTGAACGATCAGGAGGGGCTCTTAACCAATTACAGACTGTTTTCGAGTCAGTCCACAAATACACGTTAGAAAAAGTAAGATTTGAAGCCTTTAAAACCTTATTCACAAGACGTGAAAGTAGCAGAGCTGCCTGTAGCTCTAATCTAGGAACAGAGAGAACTGGGTTCAAAGAGGCAATGCGGGACTTGGAAGTGAACAATCTAGTTTGACTGCTACCGAGAGAGGTGCTTCTGACGTAAATACAGGCGCCGTAAGCATTGAGACTAGCATCGGCGAAGCCATGCAATTCAAATGAGGCATCAGAGTCCTTTGATAACACACAACGCGGAAGTGATATGTTAACAATGTTCGGCAATTCATGCAGAATTTTCAACCAAGTTTCCAACAGATCTTGCGGAATTTTCTGATCCCAATCAATCTTTAATAACCAGAGTTTTTGAAAAAGTGTTTTGGGTAAAATGACAACAGGAGAAATCAAACTAATGGATCAAATATACTTGAAATACAAGAGAGAAGTTCTCTTTTAGTAAAAGATGTTTTATGTAATACATCAGCAACATTGGAGGAAATAGTTAAGACGTCTAGAGTGGAATTCCAAATGAGGCCTAGTGCCTTGACTACACTATCATTGAAATTAGACAACGGTTTGGAAGTGTTTGATTCAAGCAGATCAGAAGGAATAGTAGCAAGAACTTCAGGAGAGTTAGACAGCCATTTCCTAAGCTCGAAACCACCCTGAGCTAACGTACTAATCAATTGTTGAACTAAGTGATTAGCTTCTGTAACCGAAGAGGAACCAGAAATAAGCTCATCAACGTAAAAGTGATTTTTTATAACATTAGCTACAGCAGAGTTGGGTGCCGTATCAAGATCGGCCAAATGATGAAGTGTACGAGTAGCTAAGAAAGCTGCCGGCGAAGTGCCGTAACTTACAGTATTCAAGGTGAATTCTTGAATGGGTAAAGTAACATCAGATCTTCAAAATATTCTCTGAAGATTACGGTCTGTGGGATGAACTAAGATTTGACGGTACATTTTAGTAATGTCCGCAATGAAGGCTATTTGATGTGTGCGAAAGCGCAGAACAATATCGAACAGTTCAGGCTGAACTGTATGACCAACGTACAATACTTCATTAAGCGATGTCCCAGTGGTAGATTTAGCAGAAGCGTCAAATACTACACGTAATTTTGTAGTGGTCGAATCAGGCTTGAAAACCGGATGATGGGGAATGAAATAACATTTTTCATTGTCCTGTGCTGGAGGCACTGGTGACATGTGATTCAACTGTTGATATTCTTCCATGAAAGCTGTGTATTGATTTTTTAATTCAACATTTGATGATAACCCTTTTTCTAATGAATGAAATCGGTTCAATGCTTGAAATCGGGAATGACCCAATGAGTGGAAACTATCCTTTTTGGGAAGAGTAACCATAAACCGTCCGTCTTCAAGATGCGTGGTAGTGGTTGCGTAATGCTTTTCAAGTTTCAAAACCTCAGGTGAGGGAGGAAGCAGAGGAGAGATTTCTTCCAACTTCCAAAATTTCTCTAACTGATGAGAGACATCATTTGAAGTTAGAAAATTCGACACGACCCTACGGGGAGCGGCCACAGGCGAAGCAGGGAGGCACGAACGAGGTGCTGCAATAGGACGAATAGTTTTACAAGAACCAAATATGACCCAACCTAGACTAGTTTTCTGAAGAATGGGAGCGTTTTGAGCTAGATACAATTTACCAGGCTGAAGTATAGATGCGAATATGCCAACACCAAGTAACAAATCTACAGGTTTAGATTGATCAAACAATGGATCCGCAATTCAAACAATGAATTGAAATCGATGTTTTAGAAAGATCGATGTTCACACTAGGAACATTAGATGATATGCTATCAACTACAATACAATTTTCTTCAACCGACCACGAACGATCAGATGAAGACAAGCAAACTGAATGAGAAATAGATGATTTGGTCTTATTCTCACCTACACTATGAATCAAAGTGTCCGAATACAAAGTAACAAGTGACAATTTTTCAGTCAACCTAGTTGACATCAAATTACAATCAGAACAAGAATCTAAAAGCGCGGTTGCTTTAATAAATTCTCCACTAGAAGATTGAACCAAAACTTCGGCAGTAGGTAACAAAGCAACAGTTGATTGCTGTTGCAAACACAGTGACGAGGTGGAGCTCATCGTGACATGAGCATTCTTCTGAGGCTGTTCTGCATTAGAAACAGCTTGTTTAGTTGTTTCCGCATTCTGAACCATGACGGAAGTCAAAGCAGCATTCCTACCCTTGGAAGGAGCGAAAGATTGAGAATGAATAACATTGGAAGTTACCTTATCCTTAGAAGTAGGCTGAGTGTCTCGCGATTAAGGATACGGCCTATGAAGAACAGTGTTGTGACTCCTGCCACAAAGTGCACAAGATTTGTCCGAACAAGTATGATTGGGTGTGAAAGGCTTGATGCAATTATAACATAATCTTTTGTCACGGACAGCATTCCAACGATCAATAACCTGCAACTTCAATAATTCATTACAACGACTTGGAAAATGACCAACAGAATTACAAAAACTACAAGGTGATATAGAAGAGGTAGTAACCTGCATTCTAGATTGAACATACGATTGATTTTGATTGAACTTCGGCTTGCTATGAGCACCAACCGAGTTAGATGTACCTTGCTGTACATTTCATTGATGGTGGTTAGCTGAGCTTGAAGCAACAGCTTCCATGATTTTGCATTGTGATTCCAAAAAAATTCCAAAATTTGTAAATGGTGGGAATGTCGTGTATGCCAACACTCTTTTCCCATTCTCGAACAGTAGCAGTATCCAACTGCAACAACATTTTGTGCATGTACAATAAGTCCTTGATTTGGACTCCAAGTTGAAGCGCTTCGAGCGCGGTAATGTGGGACTTGCAAAAGTCAATGAATGCCCGTAATGATTGCGGACAGTTACGTTTTATGGTAGGAGGAGATTCAATTGCCGTGACGTGCCTGGCAGCAATTAATCTCTTGTAGGAGAGGCAGGCGAAGAGCAGGATTCAACCCCGACCAATGACGCGGACGATCCATGGCGGGACGGGGGAGAGGCCACGCAGCCATCTAAGAACTAACGCTCAACTAAGAACTCTGAGTGAACAGTTAGTCCGCGCCACTTCTTTATTTACACAAGACCACTCAACAAGGTCGTGTCTATTTGGAATGTCCACGAGAACAATTTTATTTTTTTGAAATCTCCTAATTGTCTTCTCAATGCCCGTTAGTGCATTTTCTGCCTCGTTAAATGCAACGTCGTTCGCACCACACAATATAATAAGCACGTCATTTTCCGTAATTTCCCTAGAAATGTTGTCGTTGTCCAAAATTTGTTCGGTCCTGGCGCCAGGTTTTACATAACCGATACATTCATGGGAGTATTTTAATCTACTATTCAAATGCCATGCTAAATTCCTTCCATGATTATCAGATACCATCAGTATTTTTTTTTTTTGTTTTCTTTTGCCGAGTTAAGTTATTTTTTACCCTTTTTGGATCCCTTTTTTTATTGTGAGTTGAATTGCTTTTTGAATTAGTTATCTCTTTCGTCATTGCAGCAATATTTTCATCTATGTCCTCCTCATCTACTTGAAGAGGCTGGTAAAAGTTACGTAGCTGAATGTTGAAATTGCTTGGCAAGCTTTTCCTGATTTTATTTCTTCTGGTGGCAGGGTCAAACCGGAGAGCCGGAGTATTACGCTTAAGGTCAACTATTTCTTCATCTCTCTCTAGAATAATATTTTTTAAATGAATTATTTCATTCCTAGCCTGGGCTAAATCCTCTTTAAGTATACCTAAGATTGCCTTCTGGTTCTCATTTTCCTCCAAGAGAAGACTATCCAATTCTAAATTTAAATCCTCATTTTGCTCATCATAAGAACTAGAAGAGCATGAGTCCGATTTTGAGTTGTTATCTGTATTCGCATTTGTTTCCACTCCCTTACATTCAATACAAGACCATGCCATTTCACCCCCTTTTATAAGTTCGTACTCATCATTAGTTAGAGCAGAGCATTTTTTCAAGTGGAACCACTGCGAGCAGTTTCCACTGCAACGTACGGCTTTATTACATTTATTGACATTTTTTCTACATTTACCACAAGGGTACTTTTTGACGATAGAGTATGGACGATTATAAGAAGGCTATTGATATTATAAGAATATGCTGAAGATTGTTATAAA
The DNA here is from genome assembly GCF_014356525.2 of Nilaparvata lugens. NCBI lineage: Eukaryota > Metazoa > Arthropoda > Insecta > Hemiptera > Delphacidae > Nilaparvata > Nilaparvata lugens. Next base: position 33,323,449 of record NC_052504.1, read on the forward strand.
GATGACAGTTTTTCACGCTATTATTTCAAAATTCTAAACTCAACTAACCTAAAACTCTATTCATAAATAGAAAACAGAGCAGACGACGCAAACACAAGCGATGTCTCCTAACTTGCATATTTAGCGCTTAAGTGAGCTATAGAAACAAAGTAAGGCCACAAAGGCGAATCAGCTGATGAAAAATCTTTAAAATACGTAAGCATTTGCTCCAGAATTCAGGAGCGTAAGGTAAGAGTATAAGGTAAAGCTTATTCATTTAAAAATGAGCAAATGCTTTTGCTTCTACCTTTTGCTCATGAGCAAAACCTTATGCTCCATGCTCTTGCTCATGAGCATTTGCTCTGGTTTTATTCATATGGGCCAATATCCGTTCAAAAGTAATAATATTGAAACTAAAAATATAATCGTAACAGTATTTTATTGTTTGTTCGGATAAATTTATTTCCTGAAGTTATTATTTTAACTTTAGGGAATAACTTATTTTAGCTAGTAATGATATTTCATGTTTCTCATTGTAGACTATTTTCATTTCTTTCAGGGCTTAGCATCAGTATTCGAACAAAGATGGGGAGGTAAGGATTGACCTTATAGCATTTCATTTCCAAGCTTCTCTCTATTTATCATAACTCTTTCTCTTTGTAAAGTAGTCTCCAATCTCATTCTTATACGGTCCTTAGTTGAGATTGATTCTTCGTTGATCTACTTATTTATGAAACACGCTTATAGAATAAAATTGTATAGTCAGTTGCTTCGTCTGGTAGAGTAGCTTTTTTATATTCTGTTAACTTGAAATATGAAGAGCATTCGTTGTTTCAACTTATTAAATCCGTAATTAAAGATGATATGCCTTTTGATTTCCAGTTCAGCAATGAAAATATTTTACTCTGTAAATCATATCAAGGTAAAGAACGTGTTGAATATTTGAATCTTGAAATCTCCATGAAATTGTCAATGTATTGTAATGCCTAATTCATTTCTAAGTATTGTTTAGAACGTTCCCGAAACTGTTCAGGAACAAAAAAATTGTTATGATTGCTTTTCTATTTTGATATCTTATGATTTCAGGATTTTTATGTCGAGTATGCGGAGATCTGCTGTCTGAGGATGATATGTATTTGTTATTTGATGGTGATGTAATGGAGAAATTGAGATGCTGCTTACCTTTTTTAATGGTATGACATATTTGGTGGATGTTATTCATTCATATGTATTTTTCTGTAGACTTTAAAATATTGAAATTTATTACTTTTCAATTTTCATCAGTCCATGACGCTTCTTATTATCCAGAAAAGAAATATTTGGATTTTTTCCAAATCAGAAGATTAGGTAGCCTATGGTTCGCGGCTTCAAAATCAAATCTAACTATGAAAAGTTTGCTTCTTTGACATTAACATATTCTATATCTGAATAAAATGAGTTGTGGCTTGAGCTTGTAGTTACCAAATATCAGTGTAGCCATTATATTAAGTCACATGTGCTTGCAATAGAGTCAATATTGACTCTATTGGTTTTTTCCAAGCTCTTGGAGAAACTCTTCAAAAAGAGAATAATGAGATTTTTCAATAAAATAAATTTTATTCATAAGGTACAGTTCGGATTTCAAGAAAAACTTAGTACAGAACAAGCCTTAAATAAATTCATGTCAGACATCTATTATGGAATGAATCAGCCTCATAGATCAAGGACCTCAGGTTTATTTCTTGATATTAAAAAAGCTTTCGATACAGTGCAACATAGTATTCTGTTAGAAAAATTATATATGTCGGGTATTCGTGGAGTGTCCAACATGTGGATGAAGTCTTACCTGTCATGGTGTGCCTCAGGGGTCGGTTTTGGGTCCAATTCTATTCTTAGCATATATCAATGATTTGTTCTCCAACACATTCAATGGATCCTTAACATCGTTTGCTGACGACACGGCATTGGCATATTCTGCCAAAAGTGAAATTGAACTACAGGAAATGATCCAGCTTGACCTAATAGATCTACGTTGCTGGTTTGATTGTAATAAATTAGCACTCAATGCTACTAAAACCTGTTATATTAATTTTTCATTATCAGCTCCATTTCATTTTACTGACCCAATCAAGTATCATAAGATTGGCTGTAATCATCCAAATTGTAGCTGTGATGTCATCAAGCAGTTGGATTTTGTCAAGTATTTGGGTCTAACTCTTGATTATGGGCTGACTTGGAATCTACATATACAGAAAATCAAGATGTACCTATTATATTTGCTAAGAAGATTCCATCAATTGAAGCAATTCTTTCCAGTGAGTATTTTACGTGTCATGTATTTTGCATTTTTCAATTGTCGACTGGAATATGGAATCTCTTGTTATGCGTCTACTTTCCTATCTCATTTTAAAAGCCTAATCACACTGCAGAAATCAGTGGTAAGAATTATTCATGGTGTGAGTAGAAGGACTCATACCTTTCCAATTTTCCAACTGTTGGGAATCCTCCCTTTCAGATACATCTATGTGCTGAAGGTGTTATCCTTGTTTTACAGAATGAGTGGTAGTATAGGACTTTCAGCTAGACCCATTAATGAAGATGATCATCGGGTGACACGTCAATCAATGCAACTGATGTTGAAAGTTCCAAAGCCAAATTCCACTACATTTCAAAGATGTTTTCTATTTCTCGGACCCAAGTTTTTTAATCTTCTACCAAATGAAATTAGAAGTGAGAGATATTACAGGAAATTCTACAATAAATTGAAAATTTGGCTATGGCTTCAGTCACCAATAGAGTTAGAGAACCTTTTTAGAGTGGTGGGCTGATGATTTCTAATTTGAATGAATGTATAAGCTTTTGCAATTTTCCCTTCCTTTTCTCTTTGAAAAAACCTTGTGATTTTCCTCTTTGTTGTACTTCCTACTTTTTAAATACAAAATTTCTTTTTTTTCAAATTATTCTTATGATGTTTTAGGCTCCAATTAATTAAATCATACTAATTAAATTATACTAGTGATACGGTATATATAATACTAATATCTATATTCATTGAAAATTAAATATGTCTATGATTGAAAAACATACTTGTGTGTGATTGTGTGTGTGAATGTGTTTTTTTTCAACTCCTACTCACGTACGAAAGCTTCTTGCTTTTTGTGAGTAGTAAAACATTATTGTTTGCAATAAATTTTATTCCATGAAGCTTCAAATTTGATCATCTCCATCATCCAGTTGAAGCTATATCATCCAACGTCATACATCATACGTCAGTATCATCCAACTGATAATCAGCATCAAGGTGGTTTGGTTTTTTGTTAAATATAAATTTTTTTGTTGTTCATTATATCCACTGATTATTATTTGCAGCTAGTTTTATAATTGTATGGATTTATCAAATTTGATTGTAATGAAAAATGAAAACAATAAATTTGAATTTGAATATTTCACGCAATCCAGCAACCCCCATATTTTTTGCCTAGAAGCTCAAGTCTTAACTAATTTCATTCAGAGTATAGCAAGCGATCGAGATTACTTATACAAGCATACCAAAAACCGGATCAGAAATCCCAATCTTTCAATACGTAGTATTCAATGGCACTTTTCCTGAAATGCTCATCAAAATGTATAAATAATTTGTAATAGAAAAATAGTTGTTAAAAAAGTCAGTAAGGCCCTTATTACATTAGGACACCAGTGGTGTCAAAACTGGTGCCCCGAGTGAGAGACCAAAACTTGGTCTAGTCCCTGATGGTGTCAATAGTGTAATAATGTACTAATGCCCACTTGGACTCTTGGTGTCTCAATGTAAAACGGGTTTATTGGTGTGAAAGAAATTCATTGAGCATTGGAAGGTGGGCTACAACACCACACTGGAGTCTATGTAACATTTTTCATGTGCTTGGTCAAATAAATTCATTTTGTGTCTTGTATTTTTCGCTTTTCCACATTCAGGTTCTTTATTAATTCATTTAAACCTTTGTTTACAGATTACAAATCATGATGACCTGCCGTCTCATATATGTGGCACATGTATGGATCAGATTGATGCTCTTTTCAAATTCAGAGCTCTTACTACAGTCACTGATCAACTTTTTTCTCACATCAACAACATTATGGTGAGCCATCTATACTTTTATAACTATTGCTTCATATTTTGTTTTATTAACTTCTACAATACTCATATACAATCATTGAAGAGCTGATTTCATATTCTACCAAGTATAGCTTGTACCTTGTATGTTTCCAATTATTTCAATTGTCATTATTTCAGGAAGATCTTCTCATGTGGTTCGTGAGCAAGTAATTGTAAGAACAGATTTACATTATCTTTTCTCATCCACATACTTTCAAACATATTCAATTAAAGTTGTTAATTTTTCTTAGATATTCAAATTTCTTATTAAGAAAAAATATATTGACATTTCTAATTCTGATTACTGATACTTGATACTGTTCAAGTTCAATAGCATTCCATCTATTGAAATAAAATGCTATTTGCGAAATGAATAACTTGCCTGTGATATAAAATAATCAACTTTGAATTAATGAAGAATACTGTCTTGAATTTTTCATTCATTTTACATAAAGTTCGCTAAATTGTACATTTTAATTAACATCCAACAAATAGGGCAGGGGAACTGAAATTCAGACGGAATTCATCCTGTATAACTTGGTAACCAAGCATTTTTGGACCTATGTTAATTATAACTTTTTTCTTCTTTTAATGTGAGGAATCTCGTCCTGACTTATGGGCACCTTTTTTCAGAACACTCTGTATACTGTATATAAAGGCAGGAATTGGCTACGGAATACGAAATACATGTTTGACGCATCATCACGTCTGAACAGACTAATGAACTGAATAAATTTTGCATGAAAATTCTCAATTCAGCGATGATGGTTATAGGCCTATTCTCATTTTTATTAATCAATTGATTATAATGTCAATTATTAAAACATTTATTCAATTTGATACGAATTTCACGGAGGATAAAAGCCCAATCTATTAATATTACTATTTTAATACTACTATTAATATCAGCATGGAACGATTAAACTGAATTCAATCAATCTATTTGTGCATTTAGCAGGCCCTTGCGCAGTACGGGTAACACCTGCTTGTTACAAATACACACAGCATAGCAACTCTACTCATATGAACAATTTGATAAAACATTTAAGAATTATCTTTGTATCTTGAACAAAATATTCATTCATACAGCCTTTGTAGATCCTTTTGGTTTTTCATGTATTATTTAAATTTTATAATTATTAAAAAAATTGAACTGTATTGTGTTTCAACTCCTTGGTTTAGATCCATCATTGCATCCACCCTAATGGCTTTATAATACGGTGAATACCTTCCTTGTTTTTTTTAGACAAAAAGAGCTTCTGTTTGGAGGTCCAGTAACGTGTAATCTGTGTGAAATTGAGTTTTCAGAAATGTCTCAATTTGATTGTCACATGGATCAATTTCACAACCTAGTCCACTTCCAAATGCAACACAACAAACGTTCAATAGATGCTATACACGTAGTATGTTCAACTTGTGGTAAGTTCCTATTATTTTTGTTCAGAAGAAATAATACAAAGCAGTTCATCATACAGTTAATAATTCACTTTGATCTAGATATGATGGGACTCCATCTTGATCTAGATATGATGGGACTCCATCATAAGGCAATAATTATATCATTAACGTGATTCATGTTCTATCAGAATCACCCGTTGTTTTCGCTTGCTACAACTCTGAATAAATTTATTCTATGCATTCATTTATTTATACACAAAACATACAATTCAAGTAAAAATAAGGCCCAAAACTGAGTTACACCTGAATTTAGAATAGACAGTCCAAAGGTTATTCATAAATTATTACTTTATTCACACTCAATTTCAAGTCAAAAATAATGTATCTACTAAAATTTTGAATGCTTCAGATCAAGCAACTTCGAAACTAAAAACAAAACAAACCCTTCGATCGCGATCGCGGAAAAAAAATTCACTGGAAAACATGTTAAAAATAAGGTTTAGCCCCACTTGAATACTACTTATTCCTTAGTGCTATAGTCTTCTGACTTCTGCAAAAAATAAATGACGCTAGAATTAAGTTATTTCGCTTCTTAATAATATTAAAACTTTATAATTTACATTATATAGCATATATTTTTGCAAACTCTAAAAGTGTTTCTATAATAGGCCTATGAATTATTCAATTTTCAATTTTTTCCCCTCTTGAATGAATTGTTTCTGAATGATTACTTGTATCCACTTAATATAATATAATATGTACCAGTGCGAATAATTACCATTATAATTCTTATTTTCCAAGTCAACACCTGAGCTGTGTCCTGTGTACTGCATTCCAATTCATGCTGGTTTTCACTTTTTTACTAACGATGTTTTAGTCTAACTATTCAGATGTTTAGTTGTTGCATCCTCTTTGTGCAGGTCTCGTTTTCCGTAGTCAAGCAGACTACAACGAGCATAAGCAGCGCATAAGGTATGCTTGCAAAATGTGTGAACAAGTCTTGTCATCAAATTGTGAAATAAAAACGCACGACTGTCGAAGAGAGGTCAGTTCATAATTGCTGTGTAATATAGCGAATATTGAGAGTGGAAAATTATTGGGACTTCATTGGCGCTCTAGATTTTCATAGGTAGATCAAAATAGTATAATCTGATTAGACTCAAACTGAATTTTGAAGGGAAGGAATGTGTAGGGTATTTTCTGATGTTACATTCAATACTCTAAATTATTATACAGAGTTGATGAAAATTATGGAAACTGATTAATATTTATTTCACTAGGATAATAAAAGTAGGTTTCATTGGGCATACTATTCGAATAAAAAACTACTTTTCTGTCGCTTCAAAATTTTGATCCGCTAGCTTGAATACCCCATTCTGAATCCAACTTCATTTTTTTAAATGGGAGGGTGGTCATGTGATACATGATTTCCATACAGAATTTCAGAAGAAAATGAATTGCAAAGACGCAAATCGATATCTCGTTAAACCGTATAAACCGTTTCAAAGATATTCAGATTTAAATATACCAATAATTCATACAATATTAAAATAAACTAGTACATTGAAAATCTAAAAAATCAAATTTTACTTTTTAAGTGTTAGTAAACACCTATGGTAACATTTACTCACATATTTAACACTTTGAATAGAAAAGATTGATCTGATTTTCCATGTATTCATTTATTTCATCTTTGTATGATTATTATTTTATTACCATATTTAAATCTGAATATGTTTGAAACGGTTTGAGATATCGATATTTGATTTGCGCAACTCATTTTCTCTTGAAATTCTGTATCGAAATCATGTATATCATATGACCACCTTCTCATTTAAAATAATGAAGTTGGATTCAGGATGGCGGACCAACATTTTGATGCAATAGAAATGTAGCTCTTTTATTTGAATAGGATCCCCAATTAAACCTACTTTGACAATTATTATCCTTGTAAATAACTTTTACTTTCCTTGCCCTATTACCATAGGTAAGGAAAGTATTGCTTTCCGAAAAAATTTAAGGTACCCCAATTTGTAAATTTCTATACGTTTCAAGGTCCCCTGAGTCCAAAAAACTGGTTTTTGGGTATTGGTCTGTATGTGTGTGTGTGTGTGTATGAGTGTATGTGTGTCTGTGTACACGATATCTCATCTTCCAATTAACGGAATGACTTGACATTTGGAACTTAAGGTCCTTTCACTATAAGGATCCGACACGAACAATTTCGATCAAATGCAATTCAAGATGGCGGCTAAAATGGCGAAAATGTTGTCAAAAACAGGGTTTTTCGTGATTTTCTCGGAAACGGCTCCAACGATTTTGATCAAATTCATACCTAAAATAGTCATCGATAATCTCATCAACTGCCACAAGTCCCATATCTGTAAAAATTTCAGGAGGTTCGCCCCATCAATGCAGATACATTCCCAATTATCAGGCTTCAGATACAATTGAAACGAAAAAAATCAAGTGGAGTAGATTGAGCATGAAAATCTCTACAATTAATGTTCAGTAACATTTTCACCTAAAATTGAGAATAAGCTATAAATTCGAGAAAATGTGATTATTCAATTGCAAATTATTGTTGATTCTATTAAATCATTCACTATGAAGAGATAGCAGACCTCATGTGTGTCTCCAGCGTTATTGCCCTGTCACCAGCTGGCTCAAATCTTTGAATAGTAGACTTGAGATGCGCGGGAACACTAGCGTCAGGTGATCAATTTTCATAACGGCAAGGAAAGTTGTGTGAGTGCGCCACACCAGATTTTTTGTATATCTAGAGTGTAAAATACAGCTTTTTCTCCCTGAGGTGAATGTTTGTTGCCTAAGGCGAAGCTGAACCCAAAATTTTCTCCGATGGAGAAAAAGTATTTTTCACTCGTGATGTACACAACATTTTTCCTCCATAAAAACTGCAAATAAAATAATTTTCAAAACATGGTAACAATGTTTTACAACTTACAAAAAAACCTAAAAAAGAACTATGAGCTCAGCTGCCAGCTGCGAGTCAGGCACTGCCGATAGCGGCGCTATGTATTGGCAGACGTTGTAACAATGAATTCAGTAAGCTAAAATGATAACTCTACATGGATTCTCTCCATGCTTCGACCTTTCACCCTATTCCCAATGTAAGCGTTTAAAATACAGATGCTTCACATGTTATTTAAATGGAGTTACTTTTAGTCCCTAGGGATTTTTTGTGCTTTTTAGTCCCGAGAGCACATAAGTGACATTTTACAATTATTATGTTACAGGGAATAAAGTAAGTACTTTAGACAGTAGGTGGAGGAAAATAAATTTTGAGCTGTTTCCAAAATTCTCATCAACTCCGTATAGTTAAAGTATAGTACTCAAATTATTTTGAGTAATGCATGTGCGTACTTCAATAAATATGGAACATGATTCTTTCTTCTAAAAGAAACAACTTCATCGCATTTATATTTTTGACAGATTCCTTACTCAATTTTAATTAGCGAATTTATTGTCAGATATGCCGAATTTATTGTAGGTTTCAGATAATTTCACGGCACTGGATTTCCATGAGTTCAAATTATAATGATTATTGCTATAAATGAGTGTATAAATTTTGCTATATTTGTGAGAATAGACAATTACACGTTAACATTAACTTGTTCTATTTCTTCTAGCTTCTGAATTTCATATCGGATGAAATGGAGAATATGCACGATCTTTCTGATGATGATACGTTCAGAATTATTGTGAGTAGACTTTTTGAATTTGCTTTGGAATAACTTATTACTTCATCTTGTACTTTACTTCATAATTTATTGTACACTTTACTTAATACCTAACCTAAAATTATACTTATAACCAACCAATCCTATTTTAAATAATTTGAATTGTAGGGCTAGAAGTATATTGTACACTGTGATTTTTCTTAGTCCTGTTACCCTGTTCTTAATTCATTTATAAAACGAAAATTCTGTTGTAATAGAAATGAGTATTTATATATATACAAAAGGAATAAAATATTTCATTGCTCATGTCTCAGTTACTAAAGATAATCAAAGAATATGCACAAAATGTCGACCCATTGAAGTTATGCACCCGTTATAGTTGTTTTCTGCTCTATGGTAAAAGACATTCTGTCCATAAGACGACTGGAGGGATACCAACTTCGTGTGACAAAAAAATTATCGTTATTAGTAATAAACTACCTCAATCTTAAAATAGCATAAAAAGACTAAACAATCACTCTGTAGAAAGCCTGACAATACTTTTTTTTAATGTGTAGCATTAGACCTATGTATTGGACCTATAAATGAAAAGATCTTGAGTCTCTAAAACTATGTGTATAACATTCTCTGTATTGTTTTATTCACTCAATCAAAATTTTATTCCTTTATCGATATAAAAAAAATAGAGGAAGGATATTATTAAACATTGATAGTATTGAATGACCCCAAGGTAATAACCGCATGGAAATTCCTGGGCGTTGGTATGAGTTACGTATAGAATAACTAAAATAATATAAAAAAATAATAATATTTAAACAATTACAAGAGAAGTTCCAGACAATAATTATGGAGAGTAGAGTAAGAAGAGATTTCATTTAAGAATAAGAGAATTAACTGAAATTTGCAATGAAGCTTTAAGATATATTTTTCTGCTTTTAATCGACTTGATCGTTACAACAGGACAGAATAAAACTCGAAAGGTGTCTTTAAGTCTAATGCGATTTTATAAGCTTCGGAATAAACTGAGAAAGACATGTAGACGAACAGACTACAACAGAAAAAGACTACAACAGACTACAGCCTACAACCTAAAGAATCCAGTCACCTATTTATTGATTTATTTATTGTTAGATAAGTTAATTTAATTCATGAGATTTAAAAAATTGTTTATAATATGACTTTTATTTTCTCAGGACTATGAAAAAGACAAATCCAAAGAAAATCACAGAAATCAGTTTGGTTCCCGGATAGATTTTGAATGTGAAATTTGTGGAAGGCAATTTCTACAGCGCTTAAACCTAGTGAGTATTCAAATCACCTGCATTAATATTAGATTTGTTTTGAATGAATCAAAATATTTCATAGCTATTGCTATGTTTAATGTAGTGGCTTGAATGCCCTGACACCTTGATTTTTGGAATTATTAATTGTTTGATCATTATTCCCCAAAATATTCAGTATTTGAATGCCTCATATTCTGATCAAATTGAGATTAAGAAACAAGATAAATTGATATTGAAATTGAGACAGTACAACTGAAAACGTTTTTAAACCTGTTCAAAATAGAGTTATTTTAAAATTATTATTGAAAATGGCCCAAGTCATACACTCGATTATTGTGTGTGTCCTCTTCTCTTTTCATGGTAGTAGAAAACTAATTTATATATTTGTTGAAGTGATAACAGTATTATTGCCAAGTTATGAGCTCACCTTCCCACCAACCACCGCCCCAGGTGGCATAAAGCCTACAGTCAACTTTTGCCTTGAAAAGGTACCTCGGATCATGTACAGGGTCATACGTCAACACTAGATTGAAACCTTGCGATTGCTGTGGTATTAGTAAATAAATTGACAATTGATTAGACAGTTGATTAGATTTCAAAATGATTGAGCTTTCCTAAATTGGGGTTTTAGACTGGCTCTGCAACTGTGAATAGAAAAATTCAATTTTATGATAATAGACAATTATTTACCTCACTAAATTATTATGTTCAATTATTACCATTTACTTATTAATTCATTTACATAATTATACAGTTCAGGTAAAAACAACAGGCATTCGCCCAAAACTATTTCAAACCTCAATTTCGAATACACAAAATTTTGAGTCCAAAACAAACGTACCCACTAAAATTTTGAATTTGTCAGAACAATAAATTATACTGAACACAATATAATTTTCAGACCTCTCAATAGCTTATAGCTAGAGGGATTCCAGATCAAGTAATGGATTATTTTCCCCGGAATTAAATTTAAATTTAACTTTTATTTTTATTGTTCACATGTCAATATTGTGACTGACATGTATATATGGTGTGTGATTTGGGAGAGACACAATTTTGGGGTAATGGTGTTGATTGTCTGGCAATCATTGCATTGCATTGACTTGTATGTGTTTGTGAAGGTGAAGCACCTGGCACGTCACGAGAAGGAGAAGGGAGCGGGTGAGTTTGGCTGCGACACGTGCGGGGAGACGTTCCACAAGCAGCGACTGCTTGATCGCCACCGTGAGCGCGCGCACAAGCACAACTCGGCCTGGATCTGCGGCTACTGCGGCAAGCACACCACCACCAAGATCAGCCTCACAATCCATGAGCGCATACACACTGGAGTCAAGCCCTTCATCTGCGAGTGGTGCGGCAAAACATTCAGGTCCGTCCATCATCTGTGCCATTATATTTGCTTATGTCATGTCCCACGAAAGGTGTTAGACTGTTAGATAGATTCTACATTAAATTTCCAACAAAAAATGTCCAGTAAAATTTTCTTATATTGACTTTAGCCTAGTTTTGGAAATATATCGATGTATCTTCGATATTTTTGAAAAACGTCAATAACTAGAAAACTATGAGTCAAAATCCAATTCTAAGAATATGGCTGAGAAGATAAAGAAATTTCCAATAAGATTCGCATAATTTGTTCTTTGTTTCACATTTTTGAACATTTTATGTTGAAAAGTACATTCGTCGAGTTCAAAGCCAAATCTGCCAAATTTCCGAAAAAAATCAATTTATTTATATTTTTAGTAAATTTCTTATTGTATTTCTGAATATTATCTCAAACAGTTTGAATGCTCTTAAAAAGTTCAAAAATCTGGTGTGGCGCACTCACACAACTTTCCTTGCCGTTATGAAAATTGATCACCTGACGCTAGTGTTCCCGCGCATCTCAAGTCTACTATTCAAAGATTTGAGCCAGCTGGTGACAGGGAAATAACGCTGAAAACACAAGAGGTCTGCTAGTGAATCATTCAATAGAATCAACAGTTGCCAACAGTTTGAATTTGGATAATCACATTTTCTCTAATTTCGAGCTTATTTTCAATTTTAGGTGAATATGTTACTAAACATTAATTGTAGAGATTCTCATGCTCAATCTTTCCCACTCGGAATGTTAGGATTAAATTGTATCTGAAGCCTGATAATTGAGAATCTAAAATCAAACTTTGCATAGATGAGGCGGAGCTCCTGAAATTTTTACAGAAATGGAACTTGTGGCAGTTGATAGAGCTTATCAATGACTATTCAAAATATGAATTTGATCAAAATCGTTGGAGCCGTTTTCGAGAAAATCGCGAAAAACCCTGTTTTTGACAACATTTTCGCCGCCATCTTGAATCGCATTTGATCGAAATTGTTCGTGTCGGATCTTTATATTGTAAGGACCTTACGTTCCAAATTTCAAGTCATTCCGTTGATTGGGAGATGAGATACACAGACGCACATACACTCACACACACACACACACACACACTCACACACACACACACACACACACACACACACACACACACACACACACACACACACACACACACACACACACACACACACACATAAATACAGACCAATACCCAAAAACCACTTTTTTGGACTCAGGGGACCTTGAAACGTATAGAAATGTAGAAATTGGGGTACCTTAATTTTTTTCGGAAAGCAATACTTTCCTTACCTATGGTAATAGGGCAAGGAAAGTAAAAACGTCAAACAATGGAACATATTATAAATAAAAAATGAATAAATAAAATTTTATTGTCGAAAAGCCTTTACAGCATAGACAACGTCAATATATAACATAACAACGTAATAATAGTATTCTTTATATGAATACTATTGGAAATTTCTTCCTCTTTCCAACCATATTCATAGAATTAGATTTTGATTGATAGATTTCTGTTTGACTTTTTCCAAAAATATTGGAAAATTTATATATTTCGTAACCTGAGGTCGATATGAAAAAATTTTACTGGACATTTTTATTGCAAATTTCATTTAGAATCTGTCCTCGGCTGTAACAGGTTTTGTGGACACTCGAATTGTACTGTTGATGAATGTAATGTTAAGTGTGTTTTTATCCAACATTTGAATTTTCAAAAACAACAGGCTTCATGGTGGGGTGTGCTGATAAGAATGAATGAAGGAAAAATACCTAGCCAACTTCGATCTCCCAGAGTAGGTAGAGAGTAAAAAGTAGATGGATGAGGAGTGAAAGTGGGAAAATTTGTGAGCATTGATATTAATAATTTTTTAATACTTCCATTCAACCAACGCTGACAGACTGAAACAGCTGATTGACTGGAATTAATCTCTCAACAGTTCATTTGAAGTAGAATGCCTTGTTATCCATTCTAATTAATTAAACGAAAACTTATCCAACTTACTTAATTGAATGAATAATTAATTAAACTATGTTCAATAAACTCATTTATATTCAAAATATAAGTAAATTTGAGTTCCTGTAATAATTTATTTAACATTGCACGAATAAAAACCTTCAATATTTTTCATCAAGCTGCGTTTACACCAATAGATTCTAGATTGAGTGAACGGAACTTGACAAACACATTATGTTCATCATGTGTATGTTCAATCTAATAGAATCTATAAGGATTAAGATATTAACATTTTGTTAATAACTTTGGTGTAAACGCAGCTTTACTATACTTACTGTTTTTGTGCAAATATAGATGTAATCAGTTGATGAAAAGTGAAATGCGAGTGTTCTTGGCGCTCAAATCTGTACGCAGCTTAATAGAGCACTGTTTGGGCAAAAACACAAATTTTAAAATTAATTCTAGTTTTTTTAGAAAAGGATTTCACTTGAAGTGAATTGCGGAAGTGGTTATGAAGTATTCTGTGATGATGGAGTGGTTTTGATGACAGATCGAAGCCGAACCTGAAACAGCACCAGGCGCGGCACACGGGCGAGCGCAGGCACGCATGTCCGATGTGCGGCAAGCTGTTCTCGAGGCGCGCATTCGTCAAGACACACCTGCGCGTGCACACCGGAGAGCGACCCTACGCCTGCGACATCTGCCAGCACCGGTTCACGCAGGTTGGTGACATGCGCAGGCATCGACGCAGGCATGACGTCATTGACCCCACCCCTGGTCCCTCCACCCCGTCCGCCCCCGACATCGAAATCACCGACAGCCAACTGTGTCAGCTGGCCGAGATCATCCCCATCATCATCCAGAACGACACATGACTAGCTGCCAACAACTGGGACGACTCCAACAACACTGTGCTCCAACTGGAACAAGTGTTGCACACATAATTCAATACAAAATTGTACATTGTCGGTCACATCAACCTACATCAAAAATCCTCATTCAGCAGCTTAATTTTTAATCGATATATATAAGCGAAATGGCACTCATTCATTCATAATCAACACAACTAAACATCTACTACGTTCAAATACGTTCAAATTTGGCATGTATGTTCATTTGGCCTTCTATACGCGCACTAAGAACGGGTTTGAACAAATTTCCAAGGATCGCCTGAAATCTGCGTTTTTCAGCGTTTTCTCAGCTTTTTCAAGAACTACTTGGCAACAATTTTCAAACTTGGTACACAGGCTCAGCTAAGGTATAAAATTGTGTGTTAGAGAAGAGCTCCGCCTAAAGTTAAGACGCCTAAGTTCCTTCCAAGATCGGCGGTTTTTGAGCGTTTTTCCTGCGTTTTCTATGCCATCTCAAGAACTAATTGACAGTTCATGTTCAAATTCCGTACAGAAATTCAGCATGGTTCTAGAAATCTAGTGGACTCAGATTTACGCCAAAGATACGCCCAAGATAAACGGTTCTACTGCGTTTTCCCAGCGCTCCCTAGCGTTTTTCTGCGTTTTCTTACATTTTACAAGAACTAATTGCGAGAAAATGTTCAAATTTGGTACAAGGCTCAGCTGAGGTATAAAAATGTTGTATTGAGAGGACTTCAAAATCATGCCAAAGATATGAGCGATTTCATAGCGTTTTCCAAGCGCTCACTAGCGTTTTCCAAAGGATTTCTTTTCTCAAGTTTTTCATTGAGTTTTCAATGCATTTTTCTACATTTCTCAAGCAAATTCATACTTGAGAGGGTTAAATGTGGACGTTTGTTAAGTTTCCCGTATCATTCCTGTTTCAAATTTCAAAGAACTATTAGGCTGACATACAATAATTATCAGAAACTACATAATTCAAAGATAACTGGTGATTGAATCGAGCCTGAAAGTCTCTTTTGATGGAGAGAAGAAAGCTCAAATGAGAAATGCAGGCGAGCGAAGCGAGATACCTATTTCCTACTTCTGGATGATCCAGCCGGGGCGGAACCCCCTGGATAGACGGATAAGGCGAGCGAAGCGAGCATATTTTAGTGATTACTAACTTCGATAAAATCTCATTCAAGTTTTTTTCTATCTTCCCAATATAGTTTTAGAACTTGAAACAGTAGATAAATGGATATGATTGCGAGTAAAAATGAAAGGTAGGTAACGTAACCTGAAAGCGTAATCTCCAAAAAATTACTAATAAAGTTTTGGAATATGACATTGTAATATATTTTGTTCCATTGATGGAAAAATGATTATGTTATCATATATATTTATAGAAATATGATGGAATTCTCATTACAATGGATTACATAATATTTAAATAGTTTTTTACTAGTTGCCAACTCCTGTTTCAAGGCTTCCAGTTTTAGCCAATAAAGCCCCAGCACAGCTTCGTAGAGAAGAGCACCTGAAGAGAGAATGGGAGAAGTGACGATGTATGATGACATCCCACTCTTTCCACAAAGTACCCTCAAGTTAAGAAATCCATGGATGATGTACCCAAAAATTATGGAGATTGGTAGCATGAAATAGAGGTGGAGATCGAAGTGGGTACAAGATGCACCTACAAATAACGTCCTAGTTGACGATCCAACTAAAAGGGTGCATGGATTTGATCTCCAGAGGAAAGAGTGGAGTGCTCTCAATCGGATCCGTGTGGGAAAAGGGCGATGCGCTAAAGAGCAAAAGAGATGGGGCCTACAGCAGTCAGATTTGTGTGAGTGTGGCCAAACACAAACTATGAGCCACATAACTGCTGAATGCCCAATCCATTCTTTTTATGGAGATATCAGAGAGCTGCATGAAGCCACAAACAGAGCTTCAGACTGGTTAAAGCAGAATAGAATTGTTATTGACTCTGGAAGAAGAACTGAATATTTTTATTTTTAGACTAGGCCTGAAACTGATATTTTGTGTTTTGAAAACGAGGGTCTGTTTTTTGTTAGTGGAATAAAAGGTTGATGCTGGCATCAAACCATAGGATTGAATGAATTCATAAAAACTAGATGATAAACAATAACACATGTCATAAAATGTTTGTCTTTTATTGATCCATCTAAGTGTGATATTTTGAAAGTTCTTGACTGGGAAGTGGAGTTAACTGATTAATACTGTAAATCGACCACCTAGATATAAGTTTTTGAGTGTTTTAGGTATAAAGTTAGCAATACATAGTTGTACAGATTCAAATGATCGATGGTACAAGTTATTAAGAAAATTAGAGTTTACTGTTAACATCATTACATTAGATGAATGAATATATTAATAAACTGAGCAATACATTAGATGAATGAATATATTATTAATAAATGAAGCAATAACATTCTTAGGATTGGATCAGAATTTCCATTTAAATAAAAATTTAATAAGCTTATGGAGATATCAGCTAATCTCTGTCTGGTGAATATGACTGATTTTATTTTAATTTTGAAGACTTCCTCGTGTTATGACTTTTTGGAACAATAAATTTTTCGTAATATATCATTATTGTACATTTATTTTCTCCTACTCATCTTGTTCCTTCTCCTTTTATTTATTGGTTTATTTTTCGCCCGGGGAGAGTGAATCATTTCAATCTCCTTCCCTTCTCCGTCCAAACTTCGCTGCGTCATCAAATAAAAAGTCGTTCTATTCTGTCCTTCCTTTGTTCAGTTAAGAATCAATATTGATCAAAGGTTTCTGCCCTTTCCCTTATCAAAACGTTCCACCACCAAGTATTTCATTGGGTTCCAGGTCTAGGTCAGCAAGTGGCCTCAATATCTTTGAAATCTATGAGTATTAATTTATTTGCTGACAATAAATTTCCTTCTTTGGAAGGCAAATGAATTGGCTTAATTCCTTTATCTAAACAACCTTTAAAGTACCTATAAAATGAAAACGCAATATTTTTTATTCTTTTACTTTGATATTTTGTAAAACCAGAAGAGACAATTGTAGAAAATGTTATTTTTCAATTATTGTGTGGTGTCACGAGCTTTTTCTCGTGATTGAATCATCTATTTTGAACTCAAGTTTATCAAAACGCAGTTGAATTATCAACATGGATTCAAATTTTGGAGGAAGTTCAAAAACCACCCCTTGAAAAATTGCATTTCCTTGTTCTCCTATACCTTGAACATACATGGTAGCGGTTTCTGTGTGTATTTGTTGACTATAGTATTTGATTTCGCGGTGTATGACATATTTTATGCTGACATGAAACTGTTATAAATCGTGACAAATTTACTGAAATGCTCAATATATAAGGTAAGGCGAAGTAAAAGACATCTGTACGCCGTAACTTATTTATGTTTTTTATTAATTAAAAAAACTAATAATAAACACTGAAAAATATCAGCGAAATGGCACTCATTCATTCATAATCAACACAACTAAACATCTACTACGTTCAAATACGTTCAATTTGGCATGTATGTTCATTTGGCCTTCTATACGCGCACTAAGAACGGGTTTGAACAAATTTCCAAGGATCGCCTGAAATCTGCGTTTTTCAGCGTTTTCTCAGCTTTTTCAAGAACTACTTGGCAACAATTTTCAAACTTGGTACACAGGCTCAGCTAAGGTATAAAATTGTGTGTTAGAGAAGAGCTCCGCCTAAAGTTAAGACGCCTAAGTTCCTTCCAAGATCGGCGGTTTTTGAGCGTTTTTCCTGCGTTTTCTATGCCATCTCAAGAACTAATTGACAGTTCATGTTCAAATTCCGTACAGAAATTCAGCATGGTTCTAGAAATCTAGTGGACTCAGATTTACGCCAAAGATACGCCCAAGATAGACGGTTCTACTGCGTTTTCCCAGCGTTCCCTAGCGTTTTTCTGCGTTTTCTTACATTTTACAATAACTAATTGCGAGAAAATGTTCAAATTTGGTACAAGGCTCAGCTGAGGTATAAAAATGTTGTATTGAGAGGACTTCAAAATCATGCCAAAGATATGAGCGATTTCATAGCGTTTTCCAAGCGCTCACTAGCGTTTTCCAAAGGATTTCTTTTCTCAAGTTTTTCATTGAGTTTTCAATGCATTTTTCTACATTTCTCAAGCAAATTCATACTTGAGAGGGTTAAATGTGGACGTTTGTTAAGTTTCCCGTATCATTCCTGTTTCAAATTTCAAAGAACTATTAGGCTGACATACAATAATTATCAGAAACTACATAATTCAAAGATAACTGGTGATTGAATCGAGCCTGAAAGTCTCTTTTGATGGAGAGAAGAAAGCTCAAATGAGAAATGCAGGCGAGCGAAGCGAGATACCTATTTCCTACTTCTGGATGATCCAGCCGGGGCGGAACCCCCTGGATAGACGGATAAGGCGAGCGAAGCGAGCATATTTTAGTGATTACTAACTTCGATAAAATCTCATTCAAGTTTTTTTTCTATCTTCCCAATATAGTTTTAGAACTTGAAACAGTAGATAAATGGTATATGATTGCGAGTAAAAATGAAAGGTAGGTAACGTAACCTGAAAGCGTAATCTCCAAAAAATTACTAATAAAGTTTTGGAATATGACATTGTAATATATTTTGTTCCATTGATGGAAAAATGATTATGTTATCATATATATTTATAGAAATATGATGGAATTCTCATTACAATGGATTACATAATATTTAAATAGTTTTTTACTAGTTGCCAACTCCTGTTTCAAGGCTTCCAGTTTTAGCCAATAAAGCCCCAGCACAGCTTCGTAGAGAAGAGCACCTGAAGAGAGAATGGGAGAAGTGACGATGTATGATGACATCCCACTCTTTCCACAAAGTACCCTCAAGTTAAGAAATCCATGGATGATGTACCCAAAAATTATGGAGATTGGTAGCATGAAATAGAGGTGGAGATCGAAGTGGGTACAAGATGCACCTACAAATAACGTCCTAGTTGACGATCCAACTAAAAGGGTGCATGGATTTGATCTCCAGAGGAAAGAGTGGAGTGCTCTCAATCGGATCCGTGTGGGAAAAGGGCGATGCGCTAAAGAGCAAAAGAGATGGGGCCTACAGCAGTCAGATTTGTGTGAGTGTGGCCAAACACAAACTATGAGCCACATAACTGCTGAATGCCCAATCCATTCTTTTTATGGAGATATCAGAGAGCTGCATGAAGCCACAAACAGAGCTTCAGACTGGTTAAAGCAGAATAGAATTGTTATTGACTCTGGAAGAAGAACTGAATATTTTTATTTTTAGACTAGGCCTGAAACTGATATTTTGTGTTTTGAAAACGAGGGTCTGTTTTTTATTAGTGGAATAAAAGGTTGATGCTGGCATCAAACCATAGGATTGAATGAATTCATAAAAACTAGATGATAAACAATAACACATGTCATAAAATGTTTGTCTTTTATTGATCCATCTAAGTGTGATATTTTGAAAGTTCTTGACTGGGAAGTGGAGTTAACTGATTAATACTGTAAATCGACCACCTAGATATAAGTTTTTGAGTGTTTTAGGTATAAAGTTAGCAATACATAGTTGTACAGATTCAAATGATCGATGGTACAAGTTATTAAGAAAATTAGAGTTTACTGTTAACATCATTACATTAGATGAATGAATATATTAATAAACTGAGCAATAACATTAGATGAATGAATATATTATTAATAAATGAAGCAATAACATTCTTAGGATTGGATCAGAATTTCCATTTAAATAAAAATTTAATAAGCTTATGGAGATATCAGCTAATCTCTGTCTGGTGAATATGACTGATTTTATTTTAATTTTGAAGACTTCCTCGTGTTATGACTTTTTGGAACAATAAATTTTTCGTAATATATCATTATTGTACATTTATTTTCTCCTACTCATCTTGTTCCTTCTCCTTTTATTTATTGGTTTATTTTTCGCCCGGGGAGAGTGAATCATTTCAATCTCCTTCCCTTCTCCGTCCAAACTTCGCTGCGTCATCAAATAAAAAGTCGTTCTATTCTGTCCTTCCTTTGTTCAGTTAAGAATCAATATTGATCAAAGGTTTCTGCCCTTTCCCTTATCAAAACGTTCCACCACCAAGTATTTCATTGGGTTCCAGGTCTAGGTCAGCAAGTGGCCTCAATATCTTTGAAATCTATGAGTATTAATTTATTTGCTGACAATAAATTTCCTTCTTTGGAAGGCAAATGAATTGGCTTAATTCCTTTATCTAAACAACCTTTAAAGTACCTATAAAATGAAAACGCAATATTTTTTATTCTTTTACTTTGATATTTTGTAAAACCAGAAGAGACAATTGTAGAAAATGTTATTTTTCAATTATTGTGTGGGGTCACGAGCTTTTTCTCGTGATTGAATCATCTATTTTGAACTCAAGTTTATCAAAACGCAGTTGAATTATCAACATGGATTCAAATTTTGGAGGAAGTTCAAAAACCACCCCTTGAAAAATTGCATTTCCTTGTTCTCCTATACCTTGAACATACATGGTAGCGGTTTCTGTGTGTATTTGTTGACTATAGTATTTGATTTCGCGGTGTATGACATATTTTATGCTGACATGAAACTGTTATAAATCGTGACAAATTTACTGAAATGCTCAATATATAAGGTAAGGCGAAGTAAAAGACATCTGTACGCCGTAACTTATTTATGTTTTTTATTAATTAAAAAAACTAATAATAAACACTGAAAAATATCAGCGAGGAAATTCTTGAAACTGAAATCTCAAACAGAATGAGGACAATCTATGATTTTCTACTGAGCTCTTTATATTTCCGAGACATTTATTTTTTCTTTTCGCATTAGAATCGAAAGAAACTTCTGTTTCCTTTCAGAAAGGAAAATGATTCAGATTATTATCTTCAAACCTCACTTCCTCCTGAAGATAAAGCTATTTGACATTGACGCATCTGTAGAGTAGGCCTACCGTAATGTACCGTATCATATTCATTTCAGTCTAGCCTACATCATTTTATTGATTTTTGAAAATAGCGATGTTACCTCCAAAGTTAAAATGGAATGATATTCTGTTTTCTTTAAAAGTTGCAGTTTTGCTATCAGCAATTTTGAGTCCAGGTAGGTAATAATATACTAATTTTCAAATTAACGATACGTACATAAACAACTTTATTTACTATTGATACCCATTAAACAAGTTTAATAATCATGAAATATCTTGCTTCGTAATAATTATTTGTAATAAAATTACATTGCCAAATTCCAATATCTACGTAGTAGGTACCGTATATTATATCTTTAGAGATGACCAATATAATATTACTTATTTGAATACCGCCCATTCAGAAATTTCAAAATTTACAACCATCAATTAGGTTCATATTATACTTTTATACCATTTGGAACTCAATTGAATTGTATTACTTTGAACAAAATACCTATTATAATCAAAGTTTTTTCTGCACTAAATATTTTTCTATCTTTGCTTAAAATTGTTCCAACCTGTGTACGCGTAGTTATGGACTCCTTTCAATTATTTATTGTTTCTATGTGAGTTATTTGGTAAGGCCTTCACTTCCCAAACGTGTTCATCTTTTGATAGGCTAGACCTAGTCTATTATATAAGAAAGAAACATTATTATAAATATATAAGTAACATACTTAATAGTGAAAACGAATATCCTCCGCTTATGTTTAGACTAATAGGAGTAATTTATGTTAGTCATCTCTATCAGTGTAAAATATGAAATATATATTTACGCCCTAGGCCTACACTCTTCCCACAAAACCTATGAATCATATCAATCAGAGGATTGTGTGACAAAGAGGACCTGGAGTCCTAACTCCGCCTCTAATAAATGCATATAATAAATCACTCAATCCCATTCTAGTTGGATCTTGACAACTTCGTCAAATTGAATAATATTGCAGATGGAAGCTTCTCATGTCAAACTCAAAGTCTGCAAGTTATTCCACTACATGAAGATGGTGTCATCACAGGAGCCAATGCGGTACTAGCCTGTGTCCATTCATATGTGCCTCAAGCTGACACACCATGTGAAGTTGAATGGACCAGACCACCGACAATCGAGTTAATACGTGCTTCTGTAAGTAGCCTGGCTATTACATGTAGCAGACATCATGAATGTAGGATTTCTTGAGATATATATGTATAAGTAGATAGGTAGTAGTGTAGGTAGAACGGTAGATGGTATCTTCAAGATCGTACACTAACTGTCAAGATTGGGGAACATTCAGCAATGGAACTGCAGTTGCATACGAAGTAGGTCTACCTAAGCGAACAGTGCTTGGGCCTACACTGTATTTAACATTTGTCAATGAACTGTGTCCCTCAGACATCAGAGCAGAGATGGTAGCCTTTGCTGATGATACAGCCAATATACTGCATTGATTAACTGCGGAGGATTGGAACAATTTATTAGAATTGGCATAGTCTCTGATGATGAATCTATTATGGAGTATTGTACAACAAAACAAAAATATACAATTAACTGAATGAGTACTGATATAGCAAGTTTTAATTTCAGCCGGGGGACAATAAGGCACAGCTCTGGTACTTCTCGGCAAGATTGCAAGCCGGAGAGTATAGAGAGTTCCCCCAAAATATCCCAGTTATGGTCAACCGGCGTAGTTTCTACCATGGACAGGGGGACATATCCACTAATATTTTTGTGAAAATGATTTTATCCCTCCCAAAACTCAAGTCCAAGCACTTGAGTAACATGAAAACTTGAAAAAATTGTGAACCAAACTGAAACTAAGCCTTCGATGTTAAAGTTTGTTTAAAATTTGGTTTGGAGTCAAAGGTTTGTTTAAAGAAAAATGAATTATTGGTTTGGTATGTTTTTTTTTGTTTTTAAAACAAATGAATGATTTGCATCCCCTTGACAATACCCTAAATCCGCCCTTGCATGGATACTATGGCAAAACCAACAAGGAATAGAATTTTATAGTAGCTATCTTATTGTTTTCAGTGCAAATTTTTCTCGGGTCGAATCTGTCTATTTAGTGTTTGAAGTTTTGAACTCACATTCTATGTTCACACTCGTTTGCCACGTAGGGGTATTTTGAAGATTGTTTTAAACCTTGAGAACTAATAAGGGCAAAAGTACATTCAAGTTGAGGTTGAGCAGTTTTATATTGACAGTTTCCAAAAATTTTCGATTTAAAATACTATTAGGCTATCAAAATAAAATTCAAACTATGCAAATGTTTTTGTCATTACTTTTGAGAATGAGCGTCTACTTTTGAAATGTTTGCCATTGATCATTCAAATTTTTGAACTAAAAGAATCCATCAAATTTTTTGATGAAAAAGAATTTCGTCTTGGATATAGATAAATTCTTGACAAAGTTATTCCATTATATCAAAAAAATAGAAATAATAAACCAATAATTTTATGTACCTCAATTTGAGTTCTGTTGAAAAATAGAATACATTTTTCAAAAATTAATTTATAATACCGTGAAGAATGTACCTTCATTTTCATGCATGAAAGTTACCAAATTTGAAATGATTCAAAAATTTCAAGTTTGGGTGTTCATATCTCAAAAAGTAATAATCAAACAATAATTATTTTGCTCTCAGAAACACATTTTCTTACTTAAAACATTAGGTTTTAACCACATTTCTCCAATCAAAAATGTTTATTTTTGTTTTGAGAAATATAACACTCGTATTTTTAAATTATTGAGACATGAGATACTTGTATGAAAAAATTAAATCATAAAAATTCTTGTTCTACAAGACTACTCAAATTAAGGAATGTTTCGAATTGGAACAGTAGGCCTACGGTAAAGGAACCAGGCTCCAATACAAACAGCTGTTCCAATACAAACATTTGAATAATCAGAGTACGTCACATAAAAAACTTATAAGGAAACTGAAATTTTTAATCGAATTTCCTCACAGGTTGATTAATGAGAAGGAAACCCCAGTTTTCTTGTGGAGATATAGCTCTAGCATTATATTACATTTGTTATAATAATATATAGGGCTACCACTTTTATTGAAATAGAAACAACATCAAGGTATCCTCTTTATATTTTATTAATTAATGACAATATGTTTCAGTCATAATTTGATAATGCTAGTAGGCTAGTACCTTGATACTATTTCAGCTCTAACAATATACGGTAATTATTATATCAGATGTATGGTAACAGGTAGTATAGTACAGTGAAATACAAGAATAAATTTGTTTTTATACAAATTGCTAATACGGTAATTATCTGATGGCCAAGCATTGGTTGAAAAATGATCCTCGCGTATATTAATTCAAAATTCTTTTTTACAGAATGATTATCTACTAGCCAACTTCACTTCGAATCCTTCGTCCTCCATAGTAACGCACAGGAATATCTTAATCATTCCAGATTTAACATTAAATGACTCTTTTCTCTACACCTGCTCTGTACAAGGTGAAATAAATAGAACTGATTTTCATCTTCAAGTTTATGGTAAGAGGATTTGAAAACGTCTCCAGATAAGTTATTCCAGCATTATTATATTTATTCTAACACTACTTGATTCAATTTAAAAATGATTCTTTTACAAGGATTGTCTTATAATTGAGTTACACTATTATTTATAGCTCTGTAGATGGCAGGAAAAGGCTGAAATTTCCAGGGAACTTTCTTCCAGGTTTAATCTACCATGATTCATTCGTCAGTTACAATCAATCCAATATGGAGCTACCACTCACTCCTACCGCCGATTGAAAAATTCTGAGTGTAATCCATTTTTTAACTAGAAGGAATAAACGTGGAACTGAAATTCACCACAAGTAGTGTAGTGTGTATGGTCAATTTCACGGCCGCTTCGTTGCATTATTCTTCCTTCAACATAGGATTGGCACAAACGAGAATCTATTGGTCTTGTCATAACGTCGTCACTAGCGGTGAATTTCAGATCCACGTTTATTCTTTCTAGTTGAAAAATCTGTTGTGGCGCACTCACAAAACTTTCCTTGCCGTTATGAAAATTGATCACCTGACGCTAGTGTTCACGCGCATCTCAAGTCTACTATTCAAAGATCTCAGCCAGCTGGTGACCTAACGCTGGATACACACGAGATCTGCTATCTCTTCATACTTCATAGTGAATGATTTAATAGAATCAACAGTTGTTGTCAACTGTTTGCAATTGAATAATCACATTTTCTCAAATTTCAAGCTTATTTTCAATTTTAGGTGAAAATGTTACTGGACATTAATTGTAGAGATTTTCATGCTCAATCTTCTTCACTCGTTTGAATCATATCTGAGACCTGATAATTGGAAATTTAAAATCAAACTTTGCATAGATGGGGTGGAGCTCCTGAAATTTTTACAGATATGGGTCTCGTAACAGTTGATAGAACTTATCAATGAATATTTCAGGTATAAATTTGATCAAAATCGTTCGAGCCATTTTCGAGAAAATCGCGAAAAACCCTGTTTTTGACAACATTTTTGCCATTTCAGCCGCTATCTTGAATTGAATTTGATCGAAATTCTTCGTGTCGGATCCTTATAGTGTAAGGACCTAAAGTTCCAAATTTCAAGTCATTCCGTTAATTGGGAGATGAGATATCGTGTACACAGACGCACATATACACTCACACACACACACACACACACACACACACACCACACACACACCACACACACACACACACACACACACACACACACACACACACACACACACACACACACACACACACACACACACACACACATATATATATATATATATATATATATATATATAGACCCAAACCCACTTTTTTGGACTCAGGGGACCATGAAACGTATAGAAAATAATTAAGAAATGTACTGAGTTATAAAAAACAGTTTAACTTAATTCTGAGACGATCGACGTAGTTTTTATCCAAATTTTAGATGTGTGTGAGTTTGGCGGTATGGTTTCCTATAATTGAGTCGGAGTCAATAAGGTGCTCTGTGTTCCCAAAATGTGAAATTTCGAAGCCTAATTTTATGTTCATTCAACGTAAATACGCATTTGCATTCATCTCAGTCAAATTCAAATTCAAATGATCTTTATTCACAAAAAAGGTAATACAGTAGCAGAAACATTAGATAAATAGTGAATATTCCCCACAAAGACAACAAGTCTGGGTGTGGGGAATGAGCACCGTGAACTGTATTACAACAACCTGACAGTTAAAGATTTACAATAAAAAAAACAATAGAATAAATAAAAATAAAAAAGCATCTTTAGAGGATGTGGAGAGCACTCAATTTTGTTGAACCCAAATTTCTGTAGTTAAAAAAAATATATATTTATATACATATAATATATTTATATACATATATATATGGTACTGAAAAAAGAAAAAAAAATTTAGTACGAACTGAATAATTTTAAGTGACATACAGAGTCCTGCATATCCAGACGAACACTCACAACCAGGGGTGATGTTCAATGGATATAGTGTCTAGTTCACACCTACTGACTGCTGGTTATTAATTAATTAAAGAAATTTACAAAGAAATAAAACAATAATAAAAAAAACCCTGGCGCCACGTTAATTAGAAGGAACGACCCTTGAAAACAAAATTTAAATTTACCTCGACTAGCCCTCTGGCAGAACATGAAAACTAAACAATTATAAACATTAAAAAAAATGAAGAAAACCTGCAATCAATAAGTGTGATCTACACATTACTTTCCCAACTAAGTTCAGAAGGGAGGGGATATAACGTGGATGTTAGAATGAAAACGAAGTGTTTCAAATACCGCCGTTATATTGAAATAATTAAATTTGATCAAGTTATTCCAAGCACACAAATTATATCGATTCATATGTATCGTACATGAACATGAAACAAATAAACCAGAGTTGGCCAACGTAAGTAATAATAATAATTGATTTAAATTTAATAATAATTTAACAGAATATTTTACATAATTTACGTTTATGTTTTACCCTTTATGTTTTACATTGATTGATCAAGAATTGTTCATTTTATTTTAGAATCAAACGCATCTGTTGATGTAGGGCAAGTCCCTTATGACATGTTTTACTCTTAAGAAACATTGACTAAAATAAATGAATAAAGTCAAATGCATTAGGAAATTACTATACTGGTGAATTTACAACCACTGTAAATAAATTAAAAACAACAATAGACAATAAATTATTTCAATTCTGGTGGCAGACAAACAACAACAAATAATAAATTATAATGACATCTTAAAACTAACCTTTTTTTTCCCGACGACACTATTTACGAAGCACAAAGCATTATTACGACGAGACACAATTTAATTATTTTAGCACAAATTTGCTGGTGGTTCACTTGATGATGAAGAATGGTGGTGGGTTGTATTGAGGTGGAGGCGGCTGCATTTCAGCCCATCGGGCTGCGGGTTTGGAAACGTCTACTCCTTAGATGACATGCTCTTTGCCTTGCTCGTCTAAGACTGTGCCAAAATTCGTTACTCCTCGTGGTTGTCACCTTCCCCTGGCCCATTTCCTCATCCCTCAACTGCTCCGGGAGGTGCTGCCCCTAGTGCTGGAATGTGGTACATGTGTTTTGTTGCTGGTGTTTGGCCTTCGTGCCAGCTCGCACCCTCAGCATGACTAATTGCTGGCATTGTCGCCTGTCCTTGGGTTTTTGTTCCAACCTCTACACTCCCTTGCCATAGCAATGACAAAACTTGCAGATTTTGGGTAGAAGTTGGAACTTGAAACTGAAGAAAACGTTGGCTCCAGTAACAGTTGTCACAAAACCCCCCATCACATGTTGTCGAGATGACTTCGAGACAGACATGGCCAAGAGAGGTGACAACTTGCAGAATCTGGACGCCATCTGAAACTGCATCTAGACGCCACCTGCAGCTGCATCTGGGATGAATCGCACCACTTTGATGATCCGCACAACCAATGATCTGTCACCAATACACGTATTTCCAATTTGATAAATTTCACTTCTCCATGACAACACTTATAACCTTTTTTCACCCTATTCGTTTAATAATATGTTGTTTGCCTGCCACATCATAAAAAATAGAAAATTTACTTATCTCTAAACAATCATACAATGACTATCTGCAGCCTGGAAACACCTTTCAGTCTTCTAACTAAAATCCCTATTCTCTAAAAGGCTTCAAATCTACTATATTAAATGTACCTATAAATAACCCATCCTCATTAATCACCTCATACGCATTTCCCCCTTTACATTTGCTAATTCTATAAGGTCCTAAATATAATAAAAGCAATTTTTTCATAATTCCCAAACTACTATTTGCTGGCATATGATTTTTCACTAGTACCTTATCGTTTTCTTTAAACTGTAACATCCTCTTCACTTTCTTGTCATGCCTGTCCTTCCGCTCATCGGCTTTTTTGACTAACCTCAATTTTACTTGCTCTTCAATCAATCCTCTTTCATTCTCCATTTCTATGTTTTGATTCTCGGGGAAGTTAACAATGCCACTAATTTCTCGGTCTGGGTGTTTACCAAAATGCACAAAGTATGGTGTTTCCCCAATACTTTCATGGTAGGAAACATTCAATGCTTTTTCTATGGATTCAATGTGTTGTTTCCAACTGCAATGCTGACTATGACAGAGTGCTCTCAGCATTCTTCCTACTTCACGTAGCGGACGCTCAGCCATATTTGATTGGGGATGGTACACTGCACTCTTATATGTTTTAATCCCCAATTCAGCCAAATTATCAACCCAAACTTTGCTTATGAATTGAGTACCATGATCAGTTATTATTATTTTTGGTTTTCCAATCTCGGGTATATACTTTTCCTTCAAAATTTTTACAATGGCTCCAGATGTTGCACGCCGCAATGCATACAGTTTTACTAATTTTGAAAATCCATCCAGAAATATTACTATGTATTGAAAATTTCCTTGGCTTCTTGGGAATGGCCCACAAATGTCTACAAAAACTTTCTCATTCTTTCGTTCACACAGAATATTAAACATTCCACTTTGTACTTTCTGGTTAGCTGACTTTGTTTTCTGACAGAGCTCACATGTGTCACATACTCTACCTATCAATTTCTGGGCATGTTTTATCTGTAAATGTTCATTCAGCATTTTCTCCAACTTCTTTCTCCCCATGTGTCCACTGTCTACATGGTACCTTTTGACTACCATCTCAGCAATACTTGTTGGCACACAGACTCTCCAATCTCTATCCTTATCCAACTTGTGGAACAATATTCCTTCATGCATAGTAAAAAACCGCAAATGGTATGTATCAACTCCTCCCCCATCAGCTTCTTCTATTTCTTTTATCACTCTGTACAACCTCTCATCTCCAACCTGTTTCTCTCTCAGATTGTCAAACAGCTCCCCCAACTGTTGTTCTACTCTCAACCACAATATCTTCAGTTGGTTAGGGGTCTCATCAATACATTCTTCATTGCCATACCCAGTCCTGGATAAACTGTCTGCGACCACATTCTCTTTTCCAGGGACATACTCCCATTTGATATTGTATTCTTGTAACAATAATACCCATCTGGTGATTCTGCCATGACTGATTCGTGCTGACTGTAAGAAAGTCAAGGCTCTGTGGTCAGTTCTCACCACCACTTCATGCCCTAAAAGATAATCACGAAATTTCTGGCATCCAAAGACTACTGATAACAACTCCTTCTCCTAAAACCTCATTTATGCAACGTATAAAAACGGCAACACTGTTAACCAAACCAAATGCCAATCTTTTGAATTGATAATTTCGACCACCAAATAAAAATGACACATATTTTCTTGAGTCTGGGTGTAATGGCACTTGCCAATACCCTGCTGTGAGATCAAATTTTGAAATGTACTTCACCCCATGAAATTGTCTGAGAATTTCTTCTATACTTGGTGTACTTGTCCTGTCAGTTATAATTATTTTATTTACTTGACGAGCATCCAGGCACAAACGTACACTTCCATCCTTCTTAGGAACCACTACAAGGGGACTGCTGAACTCGCTCTCTCCCAATTCAATTATGTCATTTTCCAGCATGCTTTTCACTTCTCTAGCCACTGCTGCTTTCACACTTTGAGGCACCGAATATGACCGTCTACAAAATTGCACCCCTTCTCTCACTTGCAACTTGCATTCAAAATTCGCCACTTTTCCCGGCTGATCAGAGAACACAGCCTTATTCTCTTCTAACACTTCTATCAATCTCCCTGCATCTTTCCCTCCTATTTCCTTCACGTTGTCTATCTGCTCCTTCCATACATCAGATTTCTCTCCCCTACATAAAAACAGGCCCAGTGTCTTTCCCACTGGTCTACTCACCATTGGTGCTGTAATATTCCTACCTTCATATACAAAATTCAAAGTATTACTGGATAGACAAATCTTTGCCTTTAACTTCCGCAATGAGTCTGTGCCCCACAATAAATCTGCATTTAAACCTTCAACAACCAAGCAGTTTATAGGTATGACTTGCCCATTCTCAAATGTCAGTGGAAGTATTACCTGCTTATTGACTCTTTTACCCCTTACTCCAGTAACTCCCACAATGTTTACTTCGTTTGTAGGTAACATTTCTACATTAAGACAATTTCCTTCTAGTATTCTCGACAACTCATTTTTATTTATCACAGTTGCCTCACTACCTGTGTCAATCACAAGCCTAACTGTCTTCTCCCCTACTTTTACATCAATTTCTGCCATCTGACAGTTTGTCTCTCTAAGCTTCAGTGGGTTATCAGTTACCTCTTCATTTTCTTCTTCTATCAGATCCTCTCTGATGAATTTCAATCGGCAATTATTTATCTGCATCTTTTCTTTTGACCCATCATTTTCACAATTTTTTGTCCTTTCATTACTCTTCTCGGTTTTACATTCTTGGCTATTTCCTTTGACCCCATTCTTAATTGGCGAAGGTCCTGGGTCTTTTATTTTCTGGCTCCGCCCTTTCCATTTCCCTGTCTCTCAGTTGTGCCTTCTGCTTCCTTCTTTCCTCTTCCTCTATCTGGGCTCTGATCTCGATTTTGAAATCTCTGATTGTTGTTCCAATACCCTCTACCTCTTCCATTGTAATTAAAATTATTATTTTGACCTTGATTATTTCTGTAATTTCTGTCATTCTGACCCCGTCCATAATTACTCTCTTCTCTTCTCTCTTCTTTCATATATGATTTCCCTTCACTATCAAAACTTATCAACAACTCCACAAATGCTGAAAGTTCTCGAATTGTCGTGACTCTTATTATCATTTCTGAGTAGTGTTTTGAAATAATGCTTATAAACTCTTCTTCTGTCATATTCTCTCCCAGACTCTGAGCCATTGCTTGCATTTTTAGCAAATATTGTACTCTGCTCTCACCTCCTGCCCCAGTGTACCTTCCATCAAACAATTCTTTTTTATACTATTTCTCACGCTAGCGTTCCAAAAGATTGCTTTAAAACTAGCCTCTAGATCTTCCAAACTATTCATACCTTCCGCACAGCCACTCCACCAATTTTCTGCCTGACCTATAAAACACCCTGCTAACTCCTCCTTCACATTTTCCCAATCATTCACATCTAACCTCTGATCTTTTATATACTTTCTTATTTTCTTTAATGATTCGAGAGGATTTTTCTCACTTCCATTAATTTTCGGTCTGTTCACAGGTCCTCCATTTATCACCACTATCTGCTCAGTTATGGATTTCCTTGTTTGTGTTTGTTGAAACTTCTCTAAACATTGTCCCTCTAATGTTTCAATCATTTTCTTCACCTCCGACACTTCACCCTCTATTCTATTTTTATCCAACTCCATTTTATGTTTGATCTCATTATTACATCTACTGATCTTCTTTTGTATCAATTCTTCCATGTGCTCATCTGTTTTGCCATTAGAATCTCGTAACTCCTTTACTACCTCATCTATTCGCTTACTCATTCTATTTTCACTTTCTTCCAGACTTTTTCTTATCGTTCCCACCTGTTCACTTAATCGTCCTTCTACCTCCGCTATCTTCTTGTCCACTCTCTCATCCACTCTATTCTCTAAACGTGTTAGCCACCCTTCCATTCGCTCATCCAATTGGTTCGCAATTTTTGAATCAATGCTACCTATTTTCTTATCCATGTCCTCAAATCTCTTATCTATGTCTTCTCGCATTTTTCTCAATTCCAATAATACAGCCATATTCACATCTCCATGTGTCATAACTTCTGCTCCCCTTTCCTTTTGTCCTTCTTGTGAAACTTCTGACCTGCTTCCTCCTCTCTCCTCGCTTGACTCACTCATCTCGCCAGAGAAACCTGAGAAAGGTTCACTATCACTCAGATCCTCATCGTCTGATCTCTCTCTGTTTTCTACAACTCTCTTACTCTCTTTCTGCTCTTGATTTCGAGTTTTCACTCCCTGATTATCCGCCATCTTAATCAATTCTTTAACGATAAATCTTCTTATTTAAATCTTGTCT
Source organism: Nilaparvata lugens (assembly GCF_014356525.2). NCBI lineage: Eukaryota > Metazoa > Arthropoda > Insecta > Hemiptera > Delphacidae > Nilaparvata > Nilaparvata lugens. The sequence goes on from NC_052504.1 coordinate 33,356,543, forward strand.
TCACAATCAAATCGAAATAATTATCTAATATTTTATAATGATCAACCCGACAACCCTCAAGGCATGAAAAGCAGACCCTCCATCCTATTCAAAAATTACTAAGGAAACCCAAATTCTAAAATATGTCACACCACCAAGTGAATCCCAATCTAAAGTCCTCATACTAATGTATAAAAATAAATAAAAGGGAAACTAGCTAATTACGAAACTGACTACAAAATTAATCAATAAAGGTTCGTTCTCCTATACTCGAAATAGAAATTAAATTATAATAAATAATTGCTTCTATTCTACTAATGCTCAAATTACCCAAACTAAATAACCTACCGCCTACCTACGCATGAATTCTTCATCCCAATCTAACAGAAAGTCGTTATCACTTTCTCCTCTCCTACGCTTCTAAGAAAGGTAACCACTCCTGTCATGGCTAACACTAACAATAGAATACTCCCCCATCGGCCGAGCAACCACCTCTATTGTAAACAAACATCCCTTTCACTTTCTCTCTAACCCCACTCATCAATAACAATACGCTAAATTCTACCTGTCCCTCACAGGTATAAACTCTGGCGACCTATGACAACCAAATCTACTTCTACGAAACCCTTGAATTCCTAAAACACAATAGACCTAAAAAAATGCGCAAACCATCCTACAAACTACAAACCCCTACAAGAAAATATCCTACGAATTCATGCAAAGAACAAATCAATGAGTACAAAAATTAAACGAAACCAGGCGTCCAGTTGCTGCAGATGTCTACAAAGAAATTAAATTAACTTATAACTATGTTGTTGCTGCCACCAGTACCCTAACTAATTTCATAATATTACCGTAATAATATGATATTATTACCAATGATATTATTATGATAATCATCAAAAATCATTGTAACTCAATAATCCGTTTTTTATCAAGACTGATTACTCATTCGCAATTCGCATTATGTTATAAACGGTCATTATTCTTGTAACGATTTTCGTATTATAAAGAGTATCTATACTATGACTTTTCTGTATAATTTTCACATCTTATTTGAATGGATATCACTACTCGGTGACAAAACAATAATTATCGTAGCTCAGAATAGATTGGTTATGTACATATAAATACTGCACTTGAGAAAAATTAACATCTTAAAATCAGGGAATACTCCGTAGAGGTTAATGCCCCAAAGTTGGGCGGCCACTTTTGTCTAGTTCACACCTACTGACTGCTGGTTATTAATTAATTAAAGAAATTTACAAAGAAATAAAACAATAATAAAAAAAAACCCTGGCGCCACGTTAATTAGAAGGAACGACCCTTGAAGACAAAATTTAAATTTACCTCGACTAGCCCTCTGGCAGAACATGAAAACTAAACAATTATAAACATTAAAAAAAATGAAGAAAACCTGCAATCAATAAGTGTGATCTACACCTTACTTTCCCAACTAAGTTCAGAAGGGAGGGGATATAACGTGGATGTTAGAATGAAAACGAAGTGTTTCAAATACCGCCGTTATATTGAAATAATTAAATTTGATCAAGTTATTCCAAGCACACAAATTATATCGATTCATATGTATCGTACATGAACATGAAACAAAATAAACCAGAGTTGGCCAACGTAAGTAATAATAATAATTTAACAGAATATTTTACATAATTTAAGTTTATGTTTTACCCTTTATGTTTTACATTGATTGATAAAGAATTGTTCATTTTATTTTAGAATCAAGCGCATCTGTTGATGTAGGGCAAGTCCCTTATGACATGTTTTACTCTTAAGAAACATTGACTAAAATACATGAATAAAGTCAAATGCATTAGGAAATTACTATACTGGTGAATTTACAACCACTGTAAATAAGTTAAAAACAACAATAGACAATAAATTATTTCAATTCTGGTGGCAGACAAACAACAACAAATAATAAATTATAATGACATCTTAAAACTAACCTTTTTTTTCCCGACGACACTATTTACGAAGCACAAAGCATTATTACGACGAGACACAATTTAATTATTTTATCACAAATTTGCTGGTGGTTCACTTGATGATGAAGAATGGTGGTGGGTTGTATTGAGGTGGAGGCGGCTGCATTTCAGCCCATCGGGCTGCGGGTTTGGAAACGTCTACTCCTTAGATGACATGCTCTTTGCCTTGCTCGTCTAAGACTGTGCCAAAATTCCTTACTCCTCGTGGTTGTCACCTTCCCCTGGCCCATTTCCTCATCCCTCAACTGCTCCGGGAGGTGCTGCCCCTAGTGCTGGAATGTGGTACATGTGTTTTGTTGCTGGTGTTTGGCCTTCGTGCCAGCTCGCACCCTCAGCATGACTAATTGCTGGCATTGTCGCCTGTCCTTGGGTTTTTGTTCCAACCTCTACACTCCCTTGCCATAGCAATGACAAAACTTGCAGATTTTGGGTAGAAGTTGGAACTTGAAACTGAAGAAAACGTTGGCTCCAGTAACAGTTGTCACAATAGGCGGATTGGATGAGCCGCGATGCGGCGTCCCTACCAATTTCAAACAGCCACCTTTTAAGGTAGCATTTAAAGGTGCCAATGCTGACAACATTTTCCATTTGCTTCAGATGGTTTGGGATATTCCTGTACAGAATGTGACATAGATAGTGGCTGTTAGTCCTGGTACAATTATTTAGCAGGCGTGGCTGCACAATGCCAATGTTATTTTGGTGTCTGATATTGTAAATGTGGTTTGATAAAATGAAAATTGTATTTTTATTATGCCAGATGAAAATTACTAAAACTTTAATATAAATCTGTCTGATATCCATTACATGGAATTCCTGATAAACTAACTCCGTTGGGTAGCGACTATTCCTGTTCAGGCAGTTTTTAATAATTGCACGCTGTGCTACTGCCAGGGGCTCCAAGGTAGCCGATCCCGAGCCGAGGCCCCTCCCCAGGCCAGGATGCCATATGAAATTATTGATTGAATGTATGAGAAGTAAACTACTCTGGGTTGGGAAAGAGGAAGAACTTCTTTCAGGAGTCTGAATGCATAGCCTATATCATTCTTCGAACCCGCTGCCTTAGGTATGCAACATGAGGAGCCCAACTCAGTCTGTGATCTATTATAACTCCAAGATACTTATATTGCTCCACACGTTGCAATACCCCACAGCCACAGGTGGCCGACTTATAATCATCGCATGAGTGAAGTTTGAGGACGAGGTCCTGCGATGGGGCACTATTGATTTTGGAGTATTTGGGTAGGTACTTGGTCTTATCAACGTTGAGAGTGAGTTTATTCTGGTCAAGCCACTTCTTGACCTGTAAAAGGTCTTTAGCAGCCATTTCGAAGGCATCTTCCCATGTAGGCCCAAATGAAGCAATTGCTGTGTCGTCCGCAAATAAAAATAACTTACTATTAAAATCAACTTTAGACAAGCTATTTATATATACCAAAAAAGCAGCGGGCCTAAGGTACTAACTCCCTGAATGACTCCATAGTCAACTTTATCTGCCTCGCTACAGACTCCATTAATACAAACTGTCTGTTTACGGTTAGATGAATAGCTCTGGAACCATTCGAGAGGAATCCCCCTTACTCCACAGCATTTCAATTTAAGGAGCAGCTTATCTCTGTCTACAGCATCAAAGGCCTTGGCAAGGTCAAGGAAGGTAATTAATACATGATCACCCTCGCCGACCTTCTGCACAATCTCCTTAGTTATGTCAAACATTGCATTAGATGTATTACAATTATATCTGAATCCATATTGATTGGGTGTTATTAAATTATTAGTTTCCAAGTATGTTTGTAACTGTATTTTTATGACTTTTTCTAGAATTTTAGCAAAAATGCTCAATAAAGATATGGGTCTGTAATTATTGATGATGGATTTAGAGCCAGATTTAAATAAAGGAATAACTTTGGCCATCTTGAAAGCATCCGGGGATCTACCTGTACGAATACTCGTATTGATAATGAAATGGAAAGGCTTAATCACTGCGTTGATGTTTTGCTTTATGAATCTACAACTAATACCATCCAGTCCTGGAGAGGAGCCACCCCGAAGGTCCCCCACAATTGTAAGAATATCCTGCTGAGTTACAGGCATCAATTCAAATGTTAAGTTAGTGCCATGAACTGCATCGACCACAAGGTCTGGGCCTCGCTCCGGAATTGCACTAGACAGGTTTGCACCCACCCTGGAGAAAAAACTATTGAAGGAATTAGCAATTTGTTTAATGTCAGAATCTGTTGGTGTACTATCCTGATGAAATTGATCCAGTGGGAACCGCCCCGCCACCCCTGGCCTTCCCGCCAACTCGTTGACTATCGACCAGAACTTTTTGGGGTTACTGCCTGCATTTGAAATTTCTTCTTTATAAAAGTTAATTTTGGCTCTTCTTATTGCAAGATGCAACAAATTTCGATAATTGCGATATTCTTGGCGCAGTTCAACATTGAAAGGCTGCTTTAAAACCCTTTTACTCAACCTGTCTCTGTGCCTAATGGACTTGACTAAGCCTTGTGTGATCCAAGGCTTAATCTTCCTGTTGTTGGCAGTCACTAATTTAGTTTGTGTGCATCTTTCAATAGTGGATTTTATTATATTAATGAATGTCGGGTAGTGATCAGTAATTGCAGTTTCATAAATTGCTGATTTAATTCTCATATTTTTATCATTTTTTACAAAAAAATGGTCTATGCATGAGCTCCCCGCAGGTCGAGTCACCCCGTTAATATAGCTCACAAATCCTGATTCATATAACATATCGAGGTAACACTCCTGCGCGGAGCATAATGCAGGATTTAATATATTGATATCTCCACAAAAAATCTGGAGAGTTTTATCACCCCTTATACCTTCTAAGTAGCTACGAAGCGCATCAATGAAAGTATTATTACTAACGGGGCTACGATAAGTAGCCAACAAGTGGCAGGGCGCACCCTTCAAAGTAAAGGTCAAGGCCAGGCAGTTAGCGATTCCCCCTAGACACAGCTGATTACAAGAGACAGAGAGCGCACTATCGATGTATATCACCAAACCATCATTCTGATTCAACTTGTTAGTTGTACGAAAAACGCTATATCCAGGGAGCCGCACCACATCCTCATCGTCCTCCATTGTTTCTGTCAAAACTATGCAACTCATTTTAATTTTACTAAAACTATCTAAAAATACCAAAAATTCATCTATGTTATGCCTATAACTGCGAATGTTCATCTGAAGAATGCAGAATTTAGTTTCAATGTCGTTTATGAAAAATTTTTCCAAAAAACATAGACTACTAGAATTGAGGAATTTATTAAACAAGGCACTCTCATCATCATCCTCGTCAAAAACATTCATAGTGGCAAAAACCCAGAGCCTCAGCTCTACAATCGGACCACAAGGTCTGAGTGATACCATTGTGATAATTTTAGTATAATAACCTTTACAAAATATCGGACCACAAGGTCTGAGTGATACCATTGTGATAATTTTAGTATAATAACCTTTACAAAATATCAGAAAAATATAATCCCTATCTTAACAAACTAAAATCAGTAAATCTGTTGATTGAAAAGAAACAAATTAATGTAAGATAACGAATTTTGATTTGCCATAGGCCATTTTAAAAGACAACAGATGCTTGAAGTATCTATGGAGTTTAATTATCGGATATTGAAGTCCTATATATAGGAGTAGTATCATTATAAATAGATATAGCGATCAATATATAGGTATCCAATTATAATTAATATCAAAATATAATTCTGATAATAAGACATTCAATTACAGTAGGCTAAACAAATAATATACGGTACTTAGGTAAGCATTTATAATTATTTCCAAGATGATACTTTCGGTGATGATGATTAAATTTTAGGACAGGTATTCGATTGGAATGATAAGTGTAGTATGAAGAAGAAAATGAGACAAATTTGCATAAGGCATTTTCAATGAACATAAATCACACATAATTGGAAATAGGGATAGAAATGAAGTAGGCTTATTAACAATAATGGTAAAGTTTGACCTAATAATTGTTTAGCAATTTTCTTCAAGTGTCTGATTTAATTAATTGTATAAGGTAGGCCTTCTCTAGAAGCATTTATAAAGTACCATTCAATTAATTGAAATGGAATAAGCTGACGGTGTTCAGACAGTAGTCCAACAATTTAGGCACAGCCTCTACTCAAATTCTATCTAGCAAAGCGTTATTTGTTACGGTAATGATTGGAGATTAGTAGTATAGATAAACCGTAATCGATAGAGATAGTTTTGAAAGAGATGTGCTTTGAAGAATCACTGCACTTCAATTATTTCATTATTACTTTATTAGGCTATTTCATGGTAATGACCTACCTTGGCATTATAATATGCAGAATAGTCAAGTCATTCTAATGTACGGTACTCCATGACAAAATTTATTCTGACTTATTCTATTTACAGTATAACATATTTTATTTTGCCATACTTTTTCATAAACTGATTTCAAAATTAGAAATATACAACATGTTTATAAATATAAAATCATTAAGGGTTGTTTTAAATACATATATTGTTATACGGTGCAGAAAAAAAGCAAAGCAAATTCAGCAAATAAATATTAATAAACTAACTCCATTATTCAATCAAGTACAGCCTATGAATAGATTAGTAAAACCAGTGAGGATAGAATGTAAAATTACATTCAATACTCGCTGAGTAGAACACGACTTAATTTCAAGATAAATAAAATAGTTCGATTAGTCAACTTGATGGATTAAGAAGTGTACATTAATCATTCCGGTAAGTGTCGTAAGAAACGTAATATTAATCGAATTTATTATTAATTTCCCGTACCAGAGATGATATCTACACAAAAGATAGGTTATTTTCTACTTTGATAAACCGGTACTGAGACTTTTAACTGGAGAAAAAATTTAACACTTACCGGTATTCCTTATTATTATTTTAAACCCATTTCAATTACTATTTGTTGCAAATATAATGTAATGACAAGAGCATATAACACTATCCGATATTGCGGTACTGTGTTATTTTTAGTATACCGAACTTTAGGCACTTAATTTATTTTTGTTAGCTGTACCTAGTTATGCATAAATTATCCAAGTTAGGGAGAAATTAATTTTCTATTATTATTTTCTATATTATGATATAATATATCTGTATTACCTGCATCTAGATTCACGTTACCCTGTCTTCTTGGCCATGATGCCTGATTTTAATATGTTGGACGGCCTATTGGTGGTAGTGTTGGGCGGCAGCGGTGTAGTTTTAAATGATCCGGAGGCGGCGGTGGCGAGTGGTCTGGGGGCGGCGGCAGCGAGTGTTCCAGAGGCGGTGGCGGCGAGTGGTTCAGAAGCGGTGGCGGCGAGTGGTTCGGAGGCGGTAGCGGCGTCGGTGGTAGCAGCAGTGGTAGCGGCGGAACCGTGAGTGGTCGCCGGTCCACACGTCACGCTCTCCAACTCCTCCAGGCCACGAATTCTGTATGTCCTTCCGGTCGCAGTCACCTTGATCAGCAGACGTCCATCCTTGATCCAAGCAAATGCAATATTCTTCTTAGATACCATTTCTCTTGCTTTTTTGTAAACCAGGCTCATTTGTTGCGTTAAATGTTCGTTGATGTAGACGGGCGTAGCAGGGAAACTTTGATGGAGATCTTTTGCTGTTATTCGCGTCTGATTTTTTACCGCCATCCAATCAGCTTTCAAATTTCTGGATACAAAATTCACTACAATGGAAGTAGCATGTATTGTCTTTTTTATTGATTGGGAGACGATGAGCAGCAGATATATCGTACAGTCGAATTTCAGACCTAAGTAACATGCTAAACTGTCCTGCACCACACCAATATTCTCATTTTTTGTGTATGGGATTCCAGATATTATAATATGTTATTTTTTCTCGACTGCTGCTGTAGATCAGCTACTTCAGTACGCAGTTGAGTAACAGCTTTAAAGAGACGAACATTTTCATCTTTAATTTTTTTCAACATCTTCTTTAACTTGAACAGTATCTGTTATCGTTTGTTCTATTTTCACTTTAAGCTCAGCAAAATCAGAAGTTACTGATCATAGGTCCTGTTGAATTTTTTCTAATCTAGACCATCCTACCTTGGATTCAGCGCGGAGTCCCGCTAGTTCTTTAAGCACTTCCGATTGTTCATTAATAGTAACGGAATCTTCAATAGTTGGCGTAGAATACTGACCCGGATCACATTTATCACATTTCCAGTGAGATTTATTTCTGGTTCCTAGTTTTGAAGATGAGTCTGACAAACAAGACACGTGGAAGCATTTATTACACTCGTTGCATTTAAACCCCTCTTTTGCCGAAATTGGACGCTCACACTTTGTACAGTCATCCTATAACAAATTGAAACACACTACTCATGACTTCTAGAGGTCATAATTTTTTATCTTTCAACACCACCTTCTATTTCAGCTAGATGTGATTAAGTTATTCCGGTATATCTGATCTAACATTAATTGCTGATTCTTGTTAATATTGATCGGTTCTATCTCAAATATATTTTATTATAAAAAACTCATTTTCTCATTATTTAATAATACGCGCTACATTTGTATAATTGAGAGAAGATATTCGAGTATTTGGTCACCACATGGATGGGGAACAACCTATATTAACATTAAATGCAAGGAAAACAAATTTCTCAACCTTTTCTATAACTGATAGCACCAAACCATCAAAGTCATCAATGAAGCTCCATTATTGTAAAGGGGAGAATCTAAACTGTGATTGTCATCTCATTAAGCGCTCTGATAATGTTAAATATCTAGGTATAATTGTAGATGACCGATTGAAATGGAATGAGCATATTCGTACACTACTAAGAAAATAAGAAAACTCATTTATAAGTTCTACCAGCTTTGTCATATAATTAGTAAAGATATGATTAAAATAGTATATTTCTCACATGTAGAGTCACTTTTGAGATATGGACTGTTGGTTTGAGGTGCAGCAAATTACAACTTGATAGATTCAATTTTTAAAGCTCAGAAACGTATTCTTGAGGTTATGACAAATAGAAACAACCGTTTTCCAACAAGTGAATTGTTCACCGAAAGTAGAGTTCTCAGCGTCAAAAGACAGTTATATGTATTAGTTTTAGTAATTTATACTAAGAAGAATAAAAATTTCACCTATTTAATTTTCCATAGCCACAACACCAGAATTAGAAATCTGAATTTTCTTCTCGTTCCCAGAATGAACACAGCTTTTGGTCAGATATCTGTACAATATTTAGGTCCTAGAATTTACAATAAAATCCCGCAGATCGCAAAGGACCAAATAAATATAAATAGATTTAAAAGAGCAGTATTGAATTGGTTTTATGATACTGGCATTTACCAGACCGAGGAGCTTATTGTAAATAGGATATAGATAATGAACTACTGTCTTCTTTTTATTCTACCTTTAATAACTAACAAACCTTTATAACTAAAACTACTAATCACATTTTTTATACATATTTTAGAAAAGAATATTATGATCACCCCGACACATATTATTATAGTGGGGTATCATAATTTGAACTAAGTTTAGTATTAGCAATTTTGTATGTATAATATAACAGCTATGTATATGTTTTGTCAATAAACTCCTCTGGTTGCAATTCATTGGCAATCAGAGAAATTATTATTATTATTATTATTATAGTTCATTATGTTTCTTCATAGTCAATAAACGATTTGGAAAACAGTGCCGCCGCAGTGGCGGTTCTAGGCCTAGGCTGGGTAGGCGGCCGCCTACCCAGTTTTTATGAGATTTTTTTTAAATTTTTCATGTGAACCTAAAAATGTTAAATAAAAAAATAAATTTTGGAAGTATATTTAAATGTTTATAGTCATGAGTTATATTTTAGATGATTCAACAGAAAATTGTTTTTATTCTATTCTATTGCTATGCCACATTTGCAGTGCGTGAACGCAGGGCTTTCTATGCTTAGAACGGGGAAAACATACCTCAGGTCTACAATGACAACACAACGTCTAACTAATCTTTCAATTTTAATAAAGTGAAAGGCTGATTAAGAACCCTGAAAAAATCTTAGAGGCGTTCAGCAATGTTGGGCAAAGAAGACTACAGTTGTAAATATAAAATGTATTACTCTATGTTCTAAATAATGTTAAAGTGTAATAAACCGTTGATTTCATGAATACTAAAATGTGTATTTATTTCAGAAATTTCCTTCGATATTCCAAATAAATAGCCTATCAAATTGAAATATTATTTGAAAGAATGATTAAAACTGCAAAATTATGGTTGGCCTATTAGCAAAATAGTGTCGAATTGAACAATTAAATATGAGTATTAACAATTTTTATATTTATTAATACATCTTCATTTAATACCTATATGCTTTGACGTCTTTTTTACATGAATTACTTAAGTAGCCCTACCCTAGGTCTATGAATAGACCTACAGTATGATAAGTTTTGCCTACCCAGTTTTTTATGTCTAGAACCGCCACTGTGCCGCCGTAGAAAAGGATAGAAATATCTGCTTTGTCCAATGTCAGAGAAGGACAACAACTAATGTTGATAAGGTGCTGACTTTATATCGTGAATCTTACAATGGGGTGTCATAATATTATTTGATAAAACTCCATCTCATTTAAGATTTCCTCTCTCATTCAAGAACAATACACGACATCATTTATGAGAATCATACTAAACTGCGCTTTCACATCCATACATATACTGTAATTTTTCTTTACAGAACCTAAACTTCCTCAAAGTGAAATCTTGGACCCACCTACGAGTCCTATAGTTACTGGGGAGAAGAATTTCAAACTTGTCTGCAATGCAACTGGCATCCCTTATCCGGATATCACTTGGCATAAAGTGAGTCATAATTCTTCAACGTTTGTAACTTTCAGGTTCCATTCTTGAGCCGAATTCACAAACGGAGAATCCGAGGCCTGTCTCAAGGAAAAACTTAACTTTTCTATCCACACATTCAGTTAACTTTTTACATCCACACATTCAGTTTTCTTTGATGGGCTTCAGATTTTCCGTTGCTAGTGCAGTTTATATTATTGTCTCTTCTCAATAAATAATATCACATTTGAGTACCGGTAAACCGGGGTGACTGTCCCAATTTTTGGTTTTCCAAAATTTTAAAAATAGCTTGCAATCAATACTTGAGTTAATACAAATCCCTTGCAATATTTTTTATTGTATTCTGCAATATTTAAAGAGTATTTTTCATTAAAAAAAGTTGATATTTTTCTTCACTTTAATAAGGATATTTTTTTGAAAATAATAGAAAATGTCAACCACGGGTTGGAGTGACTTTTTGTCTCACTTCTTTTCTTTACATTTTCTTTACATTCATTTAATCCATGAAGAGCCTTATTTACACAAGTTATTGAAACAACAATTTAACTTATCTACATTATAAAATAAATAATAGTAAAAAAAGAAAAGAAAGCGAAATGCATATTGGCCTTATGGATATGCCAATTGGTATGGCTAAACATGGCAAAAACAATATATAGGTAGAATATAACTTTATAACTAGATAAAATATAACTTTATAAAATTAGAATAAAATAGAGGAGAAATATAAATGTTTTCGAAATAGTATGTAGAAATGGATGTATGTCAAATTTAAATTAATAATTTCTTATAATATGTTCCAATAGGGCTACTCAATTATTTTTTTGATTAAGTTAACCTGTACACCTCGGTCTGTTTTTAAAGACACGACTAGTTATTACATTCTTGTTTCCAATTCCAACTGATTAATTAATTTCAACACCATCCAAATCTAGACGTGTTTCAGAAAGGCGGGTAACTTACTAGTTGATTCAATTAAAAAATAATAAATTATTTTTTGCTCCAACAGCAGATACAACATTCCTACAATTTTTATTGATAAGTATAATACAAACTTTCTCAATTCTAAAGTTTTTATAAGATTCTTTTAAAACTAAAATAGTTTTACTTTTTTTAGAACGGCATACTAGTTACTGAGTATTGTCTTGGATCCCCGCTATCTGATACTGCAGAACCATGTCTTGGTCAAAGTTCGAAAAATACATCGGTTCTGACAATCAACTCGGTGGGAAGGAAAAGTGAAGGCAAATACAATTGCACCGCCAAGAGCACAATAGACAGGCTCCAACACTACAGCTACAGTTCTACCTGGATTATTACAAGCGACGGCAAGGAATCACCTGGTGATTAATCAATCAATCAATTCCATTCACAAAACTTACAATATTTTAACACAAGAAAGTTTCAGTAAAATGTACATATAACATAATAAATTGATAATGCAAAAAACTATGCTAAGCTTGTGCGCTGATGGATCAAAACTCTTCTAATAAGTGAATGTATAGTTCAGAAAAATAAGGCATTGCTGTCATCGTCTCGTTACCCATGTACTAATCTTGGGCAAAAGAAATATACAGTGTGGATTATAGAATGGAGATTTCTTAATCAATTATGTTGTTGATCCATACTTTTTTCCATTTACTTGCATGAAGCAAATGGGAGCTGCAAAGTGGGCTGACGTCACGAGAGACAAGTCTACAAGGCATCACGTTTTTTTACTGCTAGTCTTTTGGTAGTTATAATGTGATATTATAGCCCAGCAAGCCCCAATTCCATTCTGAAAATATATATCGGCCTTACAATGATTTAATGCTTTATGTTTTCTTATTTATTCAGTGTGAATATCAATGAACTAATATATTTCTTCTTTGAATTATTGGGGGGGCTCATCCCCACCTATCTTCATGGACGCCCCTGTTAATAGTGGTTGATAGAGTATGATCATTTAATTATGAATTATTACTTTTATAAAATAGGCGGCCAATTTATGATTTTGTAAAGTGGTTTATCGAAACCCAAAACTAATTTATAGATTCATCCTACATTTAAAAATAATTTGTATATTGCTTAAAAGACGACGACGTAACAAATAATTTAAGTCTGTACTCTAATTTTATATACAATTCAATGAACTTGCTGCCTGTAATTGTACAAAAAACATAAATCTTACGAAAATAAATTCAATTCACTTGTCTATAAGAAATAAGACATACGAAAAAAATTATGAGTTGAAAATTGTTTCAGGCCTCAGACCTATAGAGATACTGAATGATTCCAGTATACTCAACTCAACTGCTTTGGAGCATGTCATTACTGAGAAAACAGATCTTAGCAGTCTAAGATTTTACTTGACCTGCTACATAGCCGGGCCAGGTCCTATCAATGTCACTTGGTATCGTGGAGATGAAGTCATCCCGGTAAAATATTTTTTCTCTCAATTACCGAGTTATTAACTTATGCAGTATATCTATGCGTCTGAGCGAAAAGTTGGAAAATGCAACTTTAAAACCACCCTCATCTCTTTAGCATGAGGGGTAGGGATAAGGACCTTTTTATATGTTCACCGCCCAACTAGTCCTAACAAAGCTGCAAAGTCTAAAATTATGTTCAAAAATGATCTCCAAATTCCTTTGTCAATTGGTCTTGTGTGATTTGTGCCACTGAATGAAATAATAGTGGACTGTAAGAAATGCCTTTGTAAATAAAAATTGTTAAAGATGTATGAATTGTATATTTATTGTACTACTGCACAAATCCAACATGCTAAAAAATGAATGATAATTTATAATAAAACTGGTAGCTGGGAAAGACGCCAAATAAAAGTAAGGTTTAAGTAAAACAGTTCAATAGATTTATTGTATACTTTGAGAAATGTGACATATTGTCTTAGATTTAGGAAATGCCACACAGGGCAGTTGACTGACGAGATACGAATAATTGACTCAATAGTCAGGAGTACAAAACAATAAAAATGACATAATAAAAATTGAGACAATCAGTTGAAATATGATAAATTGACTCAATAATCATGAGTACAAAACAATAAAAAATACATAGTAAAAAATTGAGATTGTCAGTTGATAAATGTTGAATTGCTAACAGGAAAATTTAATTTAGGTACTAGACCAAATTCCTAGTAAACCAAACAATTTGTGACTAATGAACAAGTACAAAACTACTATATGTAATGCTCCGTAATGAGTTAATGAATAAATTCAAAGAGAAAATAAACATTCAAATGGCAATAAGTAAAATAGAAAAAAAATCAGGTCAATGAGTAATCTCAAAAAGTACAAAAGGTAAAGGTAAACTGCCAAAACAGAACAATTGAAATGTAAATACTAAAGGTAACAAAAAAACGAATGCTTTCAGGACATATTAAAACCTTTGTAGTTCTGGATAGGTTTTATTAGATACACTAAATAATCATGAGTTGAACGTCAATTGAAAAGCATATATTCAATGTAATTAATAATTTTAAAGACAATATAAAATAGGTAGTACAGTGAAATGAAACAGACACTGTATTCAAGAATGTAATTGACAATGGCTTAGACTAACTTTAAATGCTTGATATAATAAGTCAAATATGAATAATAAGTCAACAAAAAATTAATTGGAAGTTGATCGATATTTTATAAGTCAATATGAAAAATGTAAAATACAAATACTTGCAATACTTCCAAAAATATTGGTAAAAAGTTGTGTCTACAAATGGGAATCGCGACTTTAGAATAAATAATTCCAAGTAAACCCTGAAAAGGTCAAATAATAATTAAACAAACAAGGCAATTGAACAAATAATGAAGAATGCTGATAATGATTCAAAATTGATACAGAATACTTATCAAATGCATGAAGAGCATGAGATCCAATCTTGAATTGGATGGGCAGTACATCGAGACCCCCTCGATGATACCGGACGATGGTGGAGACCTGGATGGACCCACGAAATGGAGCGGACCAGAGCGAGCTACCGGAGCTGGACTGGACGGCGAGCCATGAAGAGCGGCGACTTGGATGACCCGCAAGCAGGACAAGAATCAATCCGAGCGACAGACTCCGGACTGGAATGGTGACGAATCAGGATAGCCAACAGCGATGGCTCAGTGGTGACGACACAGGAACGGCGGCGACACAGCGATGAGTGGGTAATGTCAGGTTAACTATTGTCAGTGCAATACGGGCAAGACTGACACAATGACGGTGTGACACAGTTGAGATATGCAACACATAAACTTGAAAGTAACGTAGCTGAAGATTCACTGAATTTGAATTGAATGAACCGTCCAAAAGTTAGGCACGGTGAATGAAATGCAAAGTTAATTGAGTTGGCGACGGCCAAAAATCACAACACTGATGCTAAGTGAATGTCTGAATAGACAACCATCCAAATGCTTGGCATGGTGAATGAAATGTAACAAATGTTCGTAGATCACTAAAAGAACTGATTGAAACTGATACACCATCTACGGGGTAGGCATGAAAATTGCTAATACTTCGATCTAGCAATGAATGATTAGGTAGCTAGCTGACTAACCTAACAAAACGGATACAGAGCAGAACGTCTGACTGCACCGTGAAATGATGAGAGTGTGATCTTGGAATGCAAGCAACACACCAGTAATAATGTCCCGCGAGACCAGAATTACTTCAATGAAACGATGAATGCGAAATTGGGCCTCAAGCCCTACCACAAAATGCCTACCGCAAATGAATGTTCAGTTCAATCATATAACTTGTTGCTGAATGTGGAATGTTCTGGAAACTTGATTTTCATAATCAGTAATATAAAAATGATTTGAGTTCTCACACTGAGAAGTGAATAAATTTAAATTGAAGATAAAAATTCGAAGCACTCGTGACGAATGAAACGTGTTGGAACATACCAAATACTGAGATTGAAGATATTTCACAAACTAACGAACCGAAAATACTGAAACTTTATCGAAGCACTGGAAGAAACATTCTACGTTGAATAAACATGAATTTAAAACTGAGAATTGAAAATTTTGAATTGAAAGCGACGAAAATTGAAGAACGGAAAAAAGCTGATGTGAACTGTTACGCCATTGCTGTGTGTAGAAGGAAATAGGGAAAAGTGCAAGCACGAACCGCGCTGCAAGAAGCCACGCATAGCCACGTCGATGAAAAAGATATGCGTAAAAAACGTCTAGACACGGTAGGAAATACTCCAAAATAATATTAAATAATACCAAAATGTACAATAAAATTAATGTACAAATGTAGCATGACAAAAAACTGATGTAATCCGTGAACTGCAGAAAACACAGTGAAAGTGGACCGATGACAAAGTGACTTGCGCACTAACGCGACAAGTTGGGACAAGAACACAATGCATAGTGCGAAATCTGACATAAACCTGGCCCCCTTGAGGCCTGCAGGGTCTCAAAAGAGAGACATACGAGAGAACAAAAAAGAAACGGAGATTATGTCGGATGAGCAATGCTGAATTAATCAGAAAATTCCTCGTCGAGTGGAAGCGGTGCAATGCTAGAAATAGCCCGCTTGAAAGTGCCTGATGCGGTGCGAACGGTGACCACCCGTACCTTGTTGTCCTTCCCTGGATGAACGGCCGTGATGCGCGCAAGTTTCCATACCGAAGGTGACGTACCCGTGTCCTTGAGAATAACCACAGCACCAATCTGCAGGTTTTCAGATTCAGAGCTCCACTTGCTCTTCCTTTGAAGAGTGACTAGAAACTCAGCAGGCCAACGATCCCAGAGTTCCTGAGTGATCAGTGCTAACTGACGCCAGCGTGAACGGTGATCGATGTGAGTGGTGGTTGGTGTGTGGAACGGCAGTGCGGTGAGCGGACGACCAACCAAAAAATGCCCAGGAGACAAGTATGCTAAATCTTGAGGGTCCTCAGACAGAGGCACAAGAGGCCGGGAGTTGAGGATAGCTTCAATCTGTGCAGACAGCGTGGAAAGCTCTTCAAAATTCAAAATCTTATTCAAAGTGACCACTCTGAAAATTCGTTTAAAATTTTTTACAGCGTTTTCCCATAGACCTCCAAAATGAGGAGCCCTGGGAGGGATGAAATGCCAACCAATGTTGAAAACGGCGGCAAAGTTGTGAATTTCAGACTGAATAGCAGAATCTGAAAGAAATGCATGTAACTCATTGAGTTCATTGTGAGCGCCAACAAACGTTGTAGCATTGTCTGAATGAATGGCAAAAGGGATGCCACGACGAGCAGAGAACCTGATGAGTGCGGCAATGAAGGCCTTTGTTGAAAGCTCGGAGACCACCTCTACGTGAACTGCGCGCGTTACCATGCAAATAAACAAAGCAAGGTAAGCCTTGGAAAAATTGCGCGACTTTGAGCCACCAAGACGAATTGAAAGAGGACCTGCGTAGTCAACTCCACAATTATAAAATGGAAAATCCGGTTGTACACGAACTGCGGGAAGATGCCCCATGATTTGCTCGGAACGAAACGTAGAGAAACGAAAACACATTTTGCAACCCTTTATTACACTCTTGATGATGCGACGGGTGGATGGTATCCAAAAACGTTGTCGAATACTGGCCATAGTGACCTGAACGCCAGCATGTTGAAGACGTCTATGAAATGAGACAATGAGCGCACGCGTGAACCTATGTTTAGCTGGCAATAAGATTTGATGTTTATAGTCGAATGGAATATCTGCCTCCCGAAGACGACCACCTACTCTCAGAAGATTGTCAGTATGAATGAATGGAGAGAGTGACTTGATAGAACTATTGGAGGGCAGCTCCTTACCCTGACGCAAAGATTTCAAATCGTCGGCAAAAACATCTGATTGAATGTCTTGAATGATGCGCAATTCAGCAGTTTGAATTTCCTGAACCGACAGTTCAACAGATTGCTGAGATGCTGGTTCACGGCAATGCTTCAAATTATGAATGAAACGAAGAATGTAAGCAGCAATGCGAACTAATTGTGATATGATGAAATTTTTGACGATAAATCTGAAAACAATGAAGTTGTTGAACAAGTGACAAGCGAGATTTTAGGCTGTGAAATGATTACATTCGATGAAATCTCCTTCAATTCAGGATTAGCAGCCAATCTTTTTTCCAGTGAATGGAAACGGTTAAGAGCTTGGAAACGAGATTGACCTAGAGTGTGAAATGACTCTTTTTTGGGAAGAGCCACAGAAAATCTGCCGTCTGAGGCACGCTCGACATTGGCAAGATAATGCTGTTCAATCTTTCGGTGCTCAGCTGTTAGATTGTCCTTAGGAAGAACTTCTTCAAGCTTCCAAAATTTTTCCATCTGATTGGAAATCTCACAAGTAGAAATGAAGTTGGAATGAACAGAAGGTTCTATCTGAGATGAATGCGTGGACAAGACAGCACCCCAAACCACCCAACCTAGTTTGGTGCCTTGCAAAATGCAGTCAGATGAAATTTGAATTTGACCGAATGTCAATATGGAAGCATAGACTGAAACGCTCAAAAGAAGATCGATTCCCTGAGAAAGGTGAAAAGCAGGATCAGCAAGCTGAATGTGAGTGGGCAAACTGAGTTTTGACATGTCAATTCCCACTGGTGGAAGACTGGGTGTAATTTTGTCGGCAATAATGCAAGAGACCTTTCTAGACCATGTGCGATCAGAAGAAAACACTTCCACAGATGTGGAATACATCGGTGCTGTATTGATGCCAGAAACTGTATGTATAGTATTGTTATGACAAGTTGAAACTAAAGACAACCGTGAAGCAAGATGTTTGGAAATGAAACAGGTGTCACTACCTGTGTCCAACAACGTGCGACACAAAATAGGTTGACCAACCTTATCATAGACTACTACCTCTGCAGTAGGCATGATGGATACTGTTGAATTTTTGTTGCCATCATATGTGTGACTGGAATTACTAACTACTTGACCAGCGGCTGGAATCGGCGACCTAGCAGATGACTCTACAGTTGAATTCAATGACTGTTCAGAAGTAGATGCGACAACTGATGATGAAGCGAGCGGCGACGTGCGGAGGTTGACTGCCGGCTGTGAACCACAACTGCAGCTGTGAAGATGTGCTGAACGACTGCTGTTGGAGGAAATTGTAGTATTCCTTAATTGAACACTGTTGGCATTTGCTGTAGCCTTAGAGCCAGATGACGTAAATTGAAATGATGCACCGTGCAAAATGGAATGATGTGCCTTGCCACACTGCTTACATGCACCAAAGCATTGGTGTCCTGTTGAAAATGGGCGGAGACAATTGAAGCACAAGTGCTTTTTGCGTACTGCGTCAACACGAGCTTGTGGCTGTAGATTTGACAGCTGAGAACAAGTGAAGACAGAATGTGCTGAGTTGTTACAATACAAGCAAGCATTGGGACGTTGAAATACCGAATTGGGTGTAGCAGTACTGCGACTGTTGTTGAATGATGAATTGGATGTTCCAATACTACGATTGTTAGAGTTGAAAGAAAGAGCTGCCGATCTGCTGGGCTGCTGCTGGTTAGCCCTAGGATTGACCTGAGCTGAGTGATTCAAATTAAGTGACACAGCTTGTGACACTTTATGTTGGGACTCCATAAAGTTCCAGAGATTGTCAATAGAAACATCATCCATAGTAGAGTTGTATCGCTCCCAATCACGTAGGGTAGCAATATCAAAACGAGACACAGTGACATACATGAACAGAAGGTCTTTAACATCTATACCTAAATCAAGTGCTTCTAAAGCAAAAATGTTTGTTTTTTGATGGTCAATAAGACTGCGCCAAGATTGTGCTGATTTTGAATTGAGTTGCGGTGGGTTCAAAATTGCCGAGACATGTCGATCAGCAATAAGTATTGGATTGTCGTACCTGGTTTTCAACAAATTCCAAGCTAAAGTGAAATCACCTGGTGGTGCATTGGCGATTCTATTCAATGCTTCGCCGGATAATACCTGTTTGAGATATTGAAACTTTGCACTGTTATCAACTGAATCATTATCAACTATAATACTAGTAAATGCAGAACGAAAATTCAACCAATTTTCAAAATCACCATTAAAACGAGGTAATGGTATTTCTGGTAATTTGAAACCTTGTGAAAATTGAATAGGTCGTGGAGTGGGGGCATGCACTAATGCAGGTTCAACGAGAACCCTATTGGCCTCTTCAAAGGCTGCCAGATTGGCCTTGATTCTAGAAGTAATGTTAATAAAATTTTTGAAATTTCATAATGAATAGTTTTGTCTCCATTGGGATCCCCTTCGTCTAAGCTATCCTTGATATTAACATAGGCATGTCGAAGGGTATCAATTTCCTCTTTGACAGTGATTAATTCATGATATTCTAGCTGATTTCTAGGCGTTTCAAAATTAAACTGATCAATGAGCCACTGTAGGTGATCAAACAGATTTTTTCTCTTTGCTATTAGCGCCGAGATATCAGTTGGAAGAACTTCAGTAGCCATGATTACAAAGATTACTACAACTTAAAATTAGAATACTTGCGACCCTAAAATGCTGCCAACTGTAGTTGTGCGTGTGCCCACGTTTAAAGCGCAAACGTTTGCAAGAAGATGTGTCACCAAGGCTTGTGTGGAGAGCCAAATGAACTGAGTGATGTGACACCAAGCAAGTGATAATGGTGGCGCTCGAGCAACTTGTGCACAGGATGCAGTGTGGCAGCTTACAATGATTCAGGTCTTGAGAGACTGGTACCAACACGAGCGCAGCGTGCTTGTCTGGGGTCCAGTTAACCTTGAAATGAATGAGAATCTATTAATACAAACAATGCTAATACAATAGTTAATGTCAAAAATTGGACCCTAAACTAAGGCGTCAATGTTAAAGATCAGGATGATTTTTTTTTTTACAAATT
This sequence comes from Nilaparvata lugens, assembly GCF_014356525.2. NCBI lineage: Eukaryota > Metazoa > Arthropoda > Insecta > Hemiptera > Delphacidae > Nilaparvata > Nilaparvata lugens. The sequence goes on from NC_052504.1 coordinate 33,377,195, forward strand.
TAAAAAAGTTTGAGTTGACCAGGGGTCATTAGATAATGAGTTGTCCCAGGTCACTGGCCTTGATCTGGCCGAAGGAGGACCATTTTAACATGTGTGATTGTGCCACTGAATGAAATAATAGTGGACTGTAAGAAATGCCTTTGTAAATAAAATGTTAAGATGTATGAATTGTATATTTATTGTACTACTGCACAAATCCAACATGCTAAAAAATGAATGATAATTTATAATAAAACTGGTAGCTGGGAAAGACGCCAAATAAAAGTAAGGTTTAAGTAAAACAGTTCAATAGATTTATTGTATACTTTGAGAAATGTGACATATTGTCTTAGATTTAGGAAATGCCACACAGGGCAGTTGACTGACGAGATACGAATAATTGACTCAATAGTCAGGAGTACAAAACAATAAAAATGACATAATAAAAAATTGAGACAATCAGTTGAAATATGATAAATTGACTCAATAATCATGAGTACAAAACAATAAAAAATACATAGTAAAAAATTGAGATTGTCAGTTGATAAATGTTGAATTGCTAACAGGAAAATTTAATTTAGGTACTAGACCAAATTCCTAGTAAACCAAACAATTTGTGACTAATGAACAAGTACAAAACTACTATATGTAATGCTCCGTAATGAGTTAATGAATAAATTCAAAGAGAAAATAAACTTTCAAATGGCAATAAGTAAAATAGAAAAAAAATCAGGTCAATGAGTAATCTCAAAAAGTACAAAAGGTAAAGGTAAACTGCCAAAACAGAACAATTGAAATGTAAATACTAAAGGTAACAAAAAAACGAATGCTTTCAGGACATATTAAAACCTTTGTAGTTCTGGATAGGTTTTATTAGATACACTAAATAATCATGAGTTGAACGTCAATTGAAAAGCATATATTCAATGTAATTAATAATTTTAAAGACAATATAAAATAGGTAGTACAGTGAAATGAAACAGACACTGTATTCAAGAATGTAAAAAAGCTGATGTGAACTGTTACGCCATTGCTGTGTGTAGAAGGAAACAGGGAAAAGTGCAAGCACGAACCGCGCTGCAAGAAGCCACGCATAGCCACGTCAATGAAAAAGAAATGCGAAAAAAAAACGTCTAGACACGGTAGGAAATACTCCAAAATAATATTAAATAATACCAAAATGTACAATAAAATTAATGTACAAATGTAGCATGACAAAAAACTGATGTAATCCGTGAACTGCAGAAAACACAGTGAAAGTGGACCGATGACAAAGTGACTTGCGCACTAACGCGACAAGTTGGGACAAGAACACAATGCATAGTGCGAAATCTGACAGTCTATTGTTGCAAAACTGAATATTTCACACTCAACACTACAGCTGCTGCAACAGTCGGAGGAAATTGTAAAATTATACGATGAAATTGAAGAGAAATCAATTATCTTTAAGCTTCTATTCTTATTCAGCATGAATATTTTCCGTCCATTTAAAACAAGTTATATGAGTTAAAATAGCAAACGATTGGAAGCAAACAGGGTATTTTCAAAAATGTAACACATTCAAGAGTATTTTTAAAACTGTAGAATATACAGTACAGAAAAAGTTGTAACAAATTATGTGAGCTTTAATTTAGTATGTTCTTAAGACGCATGGTTTTCGAGATATATGCGAGAAACCAAAAAATGGTACCTTTGAACCACCCCCACCCCTTTAGCACAGGGGGTAGGAGTGGGAACTTGCCTGGACTAAAAGCTATAGCGAGAAAAGCTAGAAATTTCAGCGGGATAATGGGATTATTTACCATGCTTATTATTGTGACTGAACCATGTATACCATCTGAGTTAGGAATAATTACTTAAGCAAAAGGTGTTTTTTAGTAAGCCGAACGATTTTGTTGTACAAGTGGTTGAAACATAATTTATTGTATTCATTCACCTCTTCTGAAAGAAAGAAAGAAATTTTTCATTCAACAAAATAATCATAAATGTGCAACATAATACGGGAAAATGAAATTGAATTATTATAAAATTACTCCTGTGTAAAACTGAATAAAAAATGAACAAATAAAATAATTTTGTATTGGTATTAATTTTCAGAGCTCTAATTGGCCGGACGTGCAGGTGATAGATGAGAATGAGCTGATTTATACGAACGTGTCAACTGAGCTGAATGAAGTACGGATCGGATGTATCGATGCTGATCAACAGTTGAACAGGCCTGTGTACAGAACATTGAAGGTTACTAAAGTTTTAGAGAAAGATAATGATACATCAAGATCTTCATCATTCATGGTGATTTGGCTGTTAGTTTTCTTGGGATTGATAATTGCAAGTGCTTTCGTCATCATGTACTTCATGAAATCCAAGGTAAGTCGTACTTCAAGTTTAAGGAGATACTATCTTCCCGAATAATGATAGAAAAATATTATTAATATATTTTTAAATTAAGCACGAATATAGTTTTGAAATTTATGTCATTCTAGAATGAGTAGGTAATATAATTCACTATCCCTACATAAAAATAAAAAATCATAGCACCTTTTTAATATTTTTATTTTAACACAACATGTTCCGATTCATCCTTGAAAATGACTAAAGAGATCGACACATGCTGTGTTTAAATAAAAAGATTGAAAGGTGCTATGATTTTATTTTATTTTGATGTAACCTACATACAAGTACTTACTGTACCCCTGAATAACAAAGTGAACATTCAATATTCATTTATATTCTAGCTTATTAATGTTATATTTTAATTTAATAAAAACACACATATATGTGTGTTTTTATTCCATTATAGAACGATTCTACAACATCGACAGTGACTCAGTCAAATTTTTGTTATATTTGAATTAATCGAATAAATTAATATAATTAATAAATAGATACGGTAATGACCTTTATTATTTCAAAAAAATGAAAAATAAATAATATATGTTCAGATCATAATATACAGTCAAGTTCATAATTCATTTGGGTTTTTGTGTAATAGCTTCCTCGATCCTATCATGAGTCCTACTCCAGGTGCTATTTGTGAGAATTTCTAACAAAATGCGCATGTTTTATTGCTACTACCATTGTATCATATGTGACCATATTCTTACCACAAAAGCCAGACTGATATTACCGAGGGAAATATTGGTCACTTCTAACAGCTTTGATTAGCCCATTTTAAACGCCTGATAGCATTCTAATTGTTTACTTCTTCAATAAAAGTTATAAGAAAATATATATTGAACCAAGCAAGATTGTTTTAAAAATATTTTATTTCAAAAAAATCTTTATACAAACCTGAAATCATTCCAGGAACCCGTTCACGTAATCAATTCCTGCGATCAATATCAAATCAAGTACCATATTTAGTGAATACCATGATAATAATCTATCTATACTTACTATAATTAATCGATCAATCTCTTTATACAAGACATGGAAATGATACAAGTGTGGAATGATGATACAAATAGTGAATAGTAAAGAACTTTGTTTTTATTCAGGATTCAGACTTCATGGAAGAGCTCATGGAGGAGTTTCATAAAGGACGCAAAGAGAATTTGAATTCAGATCTTGAAATGAGAGAAAAAGCTGAGTGCCTTCCTTACAATAGGGAATATGAGTTTCCAAGAAGTAATCTGAAACTAGGTCAGTATTTCCGCACTTCACTAAATTCATTCCCACGGTATTTAGATGAAATCTTCTTCTATATACCGTGTTCATTCCTTCAGATCCTATATTTTCAGGCAATCAGATCTGGATATTCCGCTTCTCAAGTTGAAAAATTACCTAAAATGAATCACAGAATCAGTTTCAAGTGGAGTAAGAAGTATGAATAAGCTCAATAAAAACATATAAGTTACCATGCACAAAAATTTTAGAATAATTATAGTTTTATACTATTTCTATGGAATTTTGATTCGAGACCGTCGACGTTTTTCACGCAATGATCAACGAAATAGAGTTTGGAGGGAGGAAGAGTACGGTTTGATAAAAAACTTGGCACATGTTCCAAGTATGATCCTCATTTTTTTCTTGAATCACAAACTATGATACTACAATATTCAATAGTTCTTTGTATTTCATGCTCTTTGGATCTGGTAGAATTAAATTCTTATATTTATTTTTTATATTTTTTGATGGAAATTATTACGTCTAACGACATTAATCTAGGAGTAATCTAGCGTAATTTTGTGAGATTATACTTGCCTCATATTTGATGGCATCATCGAATAATATAATAATGACCAGGAGAAATTAAGATTACAAACCTCTAAAATATTGCTTCACTCTCATTAAGATCTCAATAATTTCAATATGATTGCAAGGCTCATATCGTGTAGCATTGGTATGAGAAGCCTTTAAACATTAAAAAAATAGTAGTTCATTCTAATTTCTATTTTTGAAATTTTTTTATCGTTGACATTTTTAAACTTTGGTGTTTGAATCAAATTATTCTTTGGTGAATGATATTTATGAGTTTAAAGTTGATAGGAATATGGTTGTTTATTTTGCAGGCAAACGACTTGGATCTGGAGCGTTTGGATTGGTGATGTTCGGCGAAGCAAATGGAATAGTGCGCAAAGGACTTGTGACTCCAGTTGCTGTCAAGATGGTCAAGAATAATTATGAAATTTCACAGATCAGATCATTGGCATCCGAGCTTAAAATAATGCAGACAATTGGCAAACATTTGAATATCGTTAATCTTCTAGGAGCTTGTACCGACAACTTGAAAAATCTCCTGGTAATAATAGAGTACTGCTCATACGGTAATCTTCATGAATTCCTACTGCAAAATCGTAATATATTTGTAAGTCAAGTGGATTGTGTAACAGGAATTTACATAAAGAATGACATAAAATCAACAATATTGCAAGAAATGATGACTGTTACTTATGTGGAAAGGGATAATGAAGTATTTGCAAAATTAAGAAAAAGCACAATGGGAGATGATATAGAAGAAAATATTGACAATTATGATGACGTTGCTCCATTCACCGAAGATTTTTGTCTTGACAAGGTTGTTGATAGAAAGTCAGTCGTCAGCCAATTTGGTCAAGATTCGAAATTACTTGGTGATGATAAAGATATGCCCAAGTCTGAAACTACTGCTGTATCAAATCATTATGAGATTGACCTTAATATTCCTTCAAAAGTGAAGTTCGATAAAACTGCCGACATAAGTAAGATCTGCACTGATGATCTATTCTGTTGGGCTTACCAAATTGCAAGAGGTATGGAGTACTTAGCCAGCAAAAAAATAATTCACGGTGATCTCGCTATAAGGAATGTTCTACTTGCTAATCATAACATCGCGAAAATTTCTGATTTTGGTCTTTCGAAAAATGTTTATCATTATGCTGATCAAAACTATATTAAAAAAACCAAACAAGCTCTGCCTGTGAAATGGATGGCGTTGGAGTCGATTGCAGATCGCTGTTTCTCCACCCAGTCTGACGTATGGACTTATGGCATTGTTTTGTGGGAGCTGTTCTCATTGGCAGAGACTCCTTACGCTGGCATGGACGATTTCGAACGATTGTTTCACAAACTGAAACTCGGCTTCAGGATGGAAAGACCTGCGAATGCTCCGAAAAATCTCTACAATCTGATGCTGGAGTGCTGGAACAAGGAGCCTGGCGAACGACCCAATTTCTCAAGTTTGTGTAGAATTATCAGCGACATGTTGGAGAAAACACTGCGAGACTATTATGTTGGACTGATGGAATATATTGAAGAAAATCCGAATAAGATTTATGATGACTATTACCAAGTCATGTGCTACAAAAAACCCAGTCCCATGTCTAAACATACTGTACTCGATAATGAAGAAAAACAAAAGAGCGCTGTTACCAATAACCTGGAATTAATTGATGACGAAGACATAGCGATAGAGATTACCCCCGGATACCTTGACATGCATGCCAATTCCTGAAATCTCTTCTCTCACAGTCACTAAATAGTATTAGGCTACATATAAATAGGCTACTGTAGTATTGTCATCAATATCTCTATTTTTAAACTAGTTGATTAATTAGCTCTAGAAATAAACTTTATTGAGAATAAAAGATCGCATAACTTAGAAATCAGCCTTTATAATGATGGTCAACATTTACAATCATACACGATAGGTGGTATATAATTCAATATTATCAGAAACTAAGCTTAGTTTAGTTAAGATCACTTGAGGATTTATATCATGAATTAAGATTATTTACACCACAAATTATTTATCGTTTGTTTTTCCATGAAAATGTTTTTCATGATCTAGCTCATAAGTAACTTTTTGGCTTGTTACTAGTTCTTACTCTTAATATTTTTAGTGATGCTACTTGGATATCAGGCTCCATGTTTTAATTTTAATAAAGATTTTAAGCAAATAGGTTAGTCAGTTTTTTTTAAAAAACATGTTCTATTTTGTTAAGTACCGGTAAACCGGGGTGACTTTGTCCTAAATTTGGAGGGTTGAGATTTTAAACCGCTTGCAATTAATACTTGAGTTGCAAAAAATCTCTTAATTTTTTGTATTCTGCAATGTTTGAAGAGTAGTTTTCATTATAAAAAGTTCAAATATTTATCCACTTTAACAAAGATATATTTTTTTTAAATTAAGAGACAATGTCAACCATCAGGGTTTGGGGTGACTTTGTCTCACTTTGGAAAATATACCGTATGGAAAAAGTTCATTTTCAAGAGTTAGACAAAGTGAAACCAACTAATAAACTTTAAAATGAATAATAACATTGTAAACAAATGAAATCCACTACAAAAAATCACAAATTAGTTTTTGAAAAATATTTTCGTTTCAGTTTTCTAATATCACTTGAATTAAATTAAAGACTTGTCGGCCTCAAAGTATTCAGCCACAGAGTAGAATGGCAACCCACGCAGCCAGGCTCTAATCCTTCCACCAAAACTTCTGTCATCCAGATCCCTCACCATGTCTGGCAGCGCGTTGAAGATCTTCTGTCAGTTCACGGAAACAGTCTTTTTTCTTGTTCAATCTGCAGAAGGGTACATCAATTTTAGCTTTTCTTTTTGTATTATAAGAATGCTTATAGGCTCTTCTTGTCATTGAGTGATAATGACTTTTTGTGTGTAGCAAGGAGAGCAGAATGTACTGGTTGAACACCGTATAGATACCCAGTCTGATGAAGATCGGCCGACAGTGATCAAGGTATCCTGCTGAGTCTAAAATTCTGAATGCCTTTTTCTATTGAAGAAGCACATCATTACATCCGGGCGCATGTCCCCACATCTGCAGTCCGTAAATGATATGGCTGTGGAACAAGGCAAAGTAGACTTCAACAAGATGCTTCCTCGAAATAAGAGGCTTTAGACGCCTGAGCAGAAAAATTGCCCTGGATAGCTTCAGGCAAAGCTTTTTTTTAAGATTTCGTCTTGGAGACTCCAGGAGGGAGTATAAGACAAGTCATTCTTATGAATACTCAATTCCATACAGTACAGAACATTCAAAGTGTATAAATCACCAATCCATACGGAATAGTCAAGTGAACATATAAGTCGATAATACAGTCCTACTCTAATTACTCGTCATATTTTAATTCTTTGAAGCTAGTTCAATCTGAAAGGAACTCTTGTAAGCTATAATAAGAGACCATGGTAGGCAGTTATTAGTAGCTTTTTATCTTTGAGCCTTGCAAGCTGTTTCATGACAAATACTCCAGATGCTATTTTGGCACACAATTTTTCAATATAAGGAGTCCAAGTCAGTCGCCTATCTAATAAAATACCCAAAAATTGAACCTGATCTTCATCATCAAGTTGACAATCATTTACAAAAATGTTTATCTTCCTATCTTCTTTTATATTATGTTTGTTTCTGAATTGGAGGTATTGACATTTCTTGCTATTTATTGTCAGCTTCAGTAGATTCAAAAACTGTACAATGGACTGCACCCCTAAGTGGGCATTTATTTCGAGATTATCCAACACAGAACTGCTGAAAATAAGTGACGTATCGTCTGCAAATAAGAGAGCTCTACCATTTATCAGTTCTTTGGGTAGTTGGTCAACATAAAGCAGAAGAAGCAATGGTCCCAGCACCGAGCCCTGGGGCACTCCAGCCTGAACCTGCACTCTGTCGGACTTAATCTTTACAATGCTGTTGCCCTTTACTGTGGTAAGCTCTACACATTGACTCCTGCCAACAACATATGACTCAAACCATTTTAGTTCGACCTCATTTACCCCTAAGTTCTGGAGAATTTCCAATAAAATTTTATGATTGACACAATCGTTAGCCTTAGATAAGTCTAAGAATATTGCAGCGGCCTTATTACCTAAATCTATTTCCTCTATCAGTCTTTCCACAAGAGCAACTATAGCGGTTTTAGTTGATTTCCCCTTCTAAAACCCATGCTGCTCATCACAGATGAGCTTATTCTCTTTCAGGTGCAGAAGTAGCCTGTTCAGGACTGCCCTTTCAAAAACTTTACTAACTATATTTAGAATAGTGATGGGCCTATAGTTCTCCACTCTTTCTTTATCACCACTCTTGGCAATATCTTACCCTCCTTAAACTGTCTGGAAAAATTCCTTCTTCTAATGAGTGGTTGATGAGGTGAGTTAATGGTTCCAATAATTGCTCTTTGCACTCTTTCAAAATCTTACTTGACACTCCATCCAGTCCTGTGGTCTTTTTATTATTTAGACTGTCAATTATGCTAGACAACTCATCTCGAGTTAATACATGAAATTTAAATTGATTTTGAACCAAACTGGCGTTACTTGAATTTATGTTATTGAGACCCCTATTATCGAGTGATTTTTGAAGATTGTTAGCTACTTGTTGGTAATAATTATTGAAAAAATTACAAATATCTGAACATTCAGTGATATACTTGTCAGTATTGTCTTTGATCCTGGGGACACTACTGAATTCATCTTTATGACTATCTTCCTATTCTTGTTGATGACATCCCACACTACTAAGTTGAAGTTCACACTGTTAGACAAGATTTCAGCTGTCTTCTTGCATTTCACCTTCTTGACTTCTTTCATGTAACTGTTCTTCAAAGCTTTGTAATTTTCTTCACTTGGCATGTCTCTTGATACTTTGAATACGTTATAAGCTTCTTTAACCCTATCTCTCTGAGCAAGTATATCTTCAGTAATCCATTCGTCAATTTTTTCCACCTTATTTTTGACAGGACTTTTTTAATGGGCAACAGATACTAATGTGGAATCCTAGAATATTTATGAAACTATTATATTTGTCATTTGTGTCATTACCATTGTATACCCTACTCCAATTTTCTAACCTTAGTTTCTGCTTTAAACAATTGATGTTACTCTGCTCACATTCTCGCACTTCTTTCGACAATTTACTGCTACCAGCTGTACTTTGGACCTGCATTCTCACCTCTAGAATTTGATAATTGTGGTCGGATAATTCTGAACAGATAATTCTCAACCTAGCACAGCTACTTCGAAACCTTTGTCAGATTTTACTCTTACCCCTGTCACTTCCAGATCCATCTCCACAGAGAACCTTTCAACATACTCCAGACTATGTATTACAACGCTTTTATCATTTTTAGAAAATATACAGACTCCCCCACTTCGATGCGCTTCCCTACCGTAAATTGCTCTTAAAGAATAATGGGATAGAGTTATTTGCGACATTTCATTTACTTTTAACCCATGCTCAGTAAAAATTGCCAAATCAGGAGACTCTTGTTTCAGAAAAACCTCTAGTCTATCAATCTTATTACGAATATATTGAATATTCTGATGGAAAACCACAAAAACTTTCTTACTAATATTTGTTAAATTATCATTATCCTTTAATCTTGATACTTCTAACTGATTTGGAGCTAGAAATTCTTCATTGCCAGTGCAAGAGTTGCCCTCATTTAAATTATTCTCATCAACAATAATTGATAGAGCTGCCGATACATTATCATCTAATTCCCCCTCCCAGTTTTGAGCCATTTTACTAAAAAAGGCTTAGTAACGAGTGAAGTTCGAGAGGATTGCAGACGGCTTTCAATCATCTCTGCTAACCTTTTACAGAATATTACTTTGCCGGATCGATTTAGATGCAGTCCATGGTTGGTAAAGTTTTCTCTTTCCAACCTCTCATTCAAGAAACATACCCCCAACTGTTTAGAATTTTTGTTTTTCTGGTTGTTTATAGTTTTTTGAATTGCTATATTTGTTTGGCTAATCGTTTGATTCAGTTCTGGCATGTCAAATCTACTTGGAATCGTGCTTATAATTACGTTTGTTTTCAGACTGAGTGGAACAATGTCATTTATTTTCTCAGTTACTTCAGGAAGGTGGTCTAGGTTTGGTTCATTTATGTTATTTGAACCGCCCAGCACCATAAGAAAATCATTCTTGCCGAAGTCTTTTGTTTGCTCTGTTGCTGACTCAACGACTGCTTTTATTGGAGCACAAGGCTTGTAAAAACTTTGAACGTTATACCTATGTTTTAGTGTTTTATCAAGTATGTTACTGCATTCTCGACCATGGCTTGATGTGAGAAGCAAGACTCGACCTTCCCTTATATTATTCGTCCTTGAATTATTTTTTGATGCAGACTTTGAAACCTCACTGTAACTTTGTTTATTCTCTGAACAACACTCTTCTATTATATTTCCCACTTCAATTGGTTTCAATGAAGATTCAACGACAGTTTTATTTTCAATTTTTGATTTTAGTTTCTGTATTTCTTCCGCCATTGAATGACACAAGTCTTTCAGATTCATAATTTCCTTTTTATGCTCTTCATCTTGCATTTTTACTATCAGTTCAAGAGATTTTATTTCATTTCCCAACCCTATCCCTTCCTCCTGAGATTTTTTCAACATATCTTCTAATTTTTCATTCAGCTCGGTTTGACTACTCAGCAACTGAGCGACTTTTTCATCCATGGTGACTTTAAGAGCAGGAGATTTTGTTTTATTATTTGCAATAAGAGCAGTAGATTTTGTTGTGTTATTTGTAATAAGAGGGGGAGATTTTGTTTTGTTATTTGCAATAAGGGATCGTGTTGCAACTCTATTTGCTGGGCTCTTATCAAGTTGATAAGATCCTGAATGCAGCCAACAATTCGAAGTACTCTGCGAGGTAAAATGGAAAAAAATCCGTTATTTCTCTACCTGATAAGACTTCAACCGAAGCCTCGGCTAAAACTTACGAAAAACTAACCTCCGAACGAAGTAGGTATTAACTAATAGAGAATAAAAGGATACTTACAGTTGGTCCAGAACAACTTAGCACAATTCTATAAAAATAATTACTTAAGAATATCACAGATATGCCTTATACGATGTATCTTTGAATTTAACCAGAGAAATATAAAAATTTCGAAGACCCGATGTCACCAGCAATAAATTCATGTCTGTAGGCAGGCCTGCCAGCTTGTTGGTGTGGCTACCCCAGGTGAATCTTGAATCCAGCGTAAATCCTATAGTAGCTTGACCTCAGTGCGATTGATGAGCTGGTTTGTACTGAGGCTACAGGTAGTCTCTTGTGTCTTGTCTTCATTTAGACTTAGCTTATTATTGGTGAACCACTGTTTGGCTAGTCCAAAAATATCTGCAGCCCTCTGCGCCAACACTGGTGTTCTCTCTCTGGCAAGGATTGTGGTGTCATCAGCAAACAGTAGGATGCCTCCCAGCAAACCAGGTCATTGACCACAATCAGAAAAAGGAGGGATCCAATCACTGATCCTTGTGGCACCCCATGATGAACCTGTAGAGGACCTGAGCACGGAATAAACATACCAGTAGTGCTTCTCTTTTCTGTGACCTGAGTTAGCTCCCTCCAGCAAAAGGATCCGCCTTCTGTCGGTAGGATCCCAGCCAGGGTGGCAAGGACCCGACCTACAACTCCAGCATATGCTGCAAGTTTCTCCAGCAGAATATCATGCGGGACGCACTCAAACGCCTTACTCAGGTATGCCAGAGCCAGTGCTACTGAGTCCCCCTCTTCAAAAGAATCTAGGATGTCACCCACCAGCTTGGAAACAGCTGTGACTGTTGATTTACCGCACCTGAAACCATGCTCCACTCCACACTTGAGATAGATCTAATAGAATCTAAAAGGATTGAGTTATTAACATTTTGTTGGTGTAAACGCAGCTTAAGGACGGATTAATAAACATTTTGTTGACAACTTTGGTGTAAACGCAGCTTAAGGGTCTAGAAATTTATTATTAAGATGACTCAGAAATACGCCAAAGATACGCCCAAGATGGGCGGTTTTACTGCGTTTTCTTACATTTTTCAAGCATCAATTGAGAGAAAAAAATGTACAATATATAGTCCAGTCACGTGGTAGTGAAAAAGAGCCGTTTGGGAAATTAATTACCAACGCGCTAAATTTTTAGTACAATGATTCTGGAGTATTGGATAGCTTGGATACAAAAAGTTGAACTTCTAACCAGGGATTTTTAATGCTCTGATTCGTGTAGGCCCAGCTAGAAAATAATTGACCGAGCGAAGTGAGGTCTAAGATTCTAGTCGATGGTTTAGCATTTCTCCTTATGTTTAAATGTTTATATGTTGCGCATTTACGGCGAAACGCGTTAATAGATTTTCATGAAATTTGACAGGTATGTTCCTTTTTTAATTGCGCGTCGACGAACCTATATACAAGGTTTTTGGAAATTTTGCATTTCAAGGATAATAATATAAAGGAAAAAAGGAGCCTCCTTCATACGCCAATATCAGAGAAAAATTATTCATCATAAATCAGCTGACAAGTGATTACACAGATGTGTGGAGAAGCCAGTCTATTGCTGTATTTCCATAAGGACTATAGTTTCAATCAGGTTTTTGTGGATGAGAATACTGCGTGAGGTCTACTGTTCACAGAATTACTAGTAAATTCAAAATAGAATAATTTATTCTGGTGAACGTAATGCTGGATAATGCCACATGTTAGTAGTAACTTGTTAAATAGTACTTGTTTCCATAGTATTTTTTAAAAACTTTAAATATTTTGCACGATAACTGAAACCATAAATCATATGGTGAAATTTATCATAAACTGTTAGCATCACTTGTAAGTAACACGCTGCTTTTCATTCAACTAATGCTGACAGATTCAAGTTAATTTTACTATGATTATAACAGAGGCTACTAGAGGTATTCAGTATAGGCTATTTAGTTCATATTTAACACTATAAACATCAGTACCTGTCGTTAGAAGAATGTTTTCACTTTTAAATTTCTGTCAACAATAATCCCCAACAAGAAAAACATGCAGAGGACTATAATTATTAATAGCTCTGCACTTAACAACTACAAAACGCTAAAATTCAACATTACCGTAATAAATGTTTGTTGATTGGCAATATTTTCGATGATGGATTTTCTTCGAGGAGGTAAATAGCGCCATAGCTTTATGTTAAAATAATGAGTAGGTATATTCAAATTACTTTTGCCTTTTGTCTTTTAGAGTAGGTATATTCAAATTACTTTTGCCTTTTGTCTTTTAATCATAATTGAGGCGGTTCTAGTAGAGTATTTCTTATTCAAGCCTGTTATTCAAATAATGCTTGAATTTGAGAAATTATATTTTTTTATTAATACCGTATCTTGTTAACATTTTTTAACACTGAAGCTTAATTTTAACACTAAATCTTGTATTTGAATTGTAAAAAATCTCAAAATAGAATAAGTAATTTTATAAAATGTTATCTGAAGCGCAGCAAGTGCGTGTTTTGAATATCTTTTGCTTTTTTAAAATTAACCACAAACAACTTTTTGCACTATCAACTAGCAGGTAATACATGCTCCGCAAGGATCTAATTAAAATCTTGACAAACTGAAAACTTGACGTATTGAAATCTTAAAGAATTTAAAATAGGCCTATAACTATCCTCGATAAATAAATAATCTATAGGCCTAATGCAAAATTTTCAATAAATTATAGCCTAATGCAAAGTTGAGACCTAATATGATTTTTCTATCCCGTACGTGTATATGAGCCTGTTCTCTCTTTTATTATTGTAGAGATACAACATATTAGTTCTTCAAGTAACTAGTTCTTGTTTGTATATTGACCTTACTTCTTCTTTTAACAATGGTATTAGAATTTTGCCAGTTCTCGTTTTAAAGATTTATATTATTCATTCAGTATAAAGAATGAAAGAAAAGTGTTTTTTACACAATTTAAAACTAAATAAAATTTCTTGTCATGAAGGGATGCCAAGAGATGGGTTTGAAAGCAATAAATAAATCTTGCTTGAGAAAATAAAGATTGAATAAAATACCCTTTGAAATAAGATTTCTAAATTTTGGTTGAATTCAGCAATACTGATGATATAAAGTTAAGAATAACATAGTTATTCTTACTAGTTAAGAATAAGGAGAGTGTGCTATTGTTAATAAAAATCCACGTTTTCAAAAAGTATATGATCAATTAGTTTGTTGTTGGTACTTGAAAATTCTCTCACTTTGGTTACACTAGGTAGGTACTTGAAAAAATTGGTACATTTTAGTTTATCTATTATCATAATGACAATCCTAAATTTTCCGAACAGTTTTCAATGAACCTTTTCCCTCATGTACCTAAGGGTTTATAATGATGTAGAAGCTTATTTAATAGAAATAAATACAAATATATTATTTAAGGGTGGAAATAAATTTATTATTATGTTGAAACGATGGTGTGAAATATGCAATATGAATTTAGTTTATGATAAATATGAGGTCTACAAAAATATAAAATATATAATAGGTAGATCCCAATTTCCAGGAAGCAAGTCATGTACCGGTACACAAAAAAAGATCAATTCATTTGAAAGCAAATTCAAAATGTACACGAAGTTTGATTGTCCGTCTACAGAAGACATAAAGGTACCATACACTACCATATATATGTACTAGAAATATAAAAGTATATATTTCAATTTATCTGAATATTTGTAACATATATTTAGGTACCGGTAAATTTGAAATAAATTTTAGGAATCAGTATTTCTTGAAAAGAAAAAAATACATCTTGAGAAAATACGCAGTAGCCTAGTCTTACCCGTAGAAACAGTAAAAGTTATTTAATTTTTCAAGCAAAAGTTCTCTTTTGTTTCAAGCCTATAAAAATTAAGGTATAGCATCAACCAACCACTCTTTTCTTATTTGTGATAAGAGTTATTCACCTAACAGTGACTGGGCCACTTACATTTTCCACTGCAAGACGGTGAGTGAAAATTATTAATTTTACCGGTAAGTTTTATCATATGGTATGTTTTTGTGTTAACAAGCTTCTTTGTTCAACTATAGGAAAAAGAAAGGAAAATTGAATCCTTCATCGGACAGAGAAATCAGATTGATGTAGAAAACTGTGATAAATTGAACTTCTCAGATAAAACTTTTATTGATCTGTACATACAAAAGCTAGAAAAAAAGATTTGTAAGCTACAGTCTATTACATCTGAAACAAGAATAGAAAGTGCATCACAGGAAATCGGAGAAGAATCTTGCCAGAAATTAAATCATCGTAACAAGTTTTCCTGCCAAGAGACGAAAAAGAATCCGGATCCTGTAAGATTAACAATAAATTTACCATATTTTATTTTGACAGCAGTTTATCCGCCCAATTGTCATTTCTTAAATATTATTGTTTGACAATTTGAAGAGAAATAGAATTTAATAAGCTTTACATTTTTCAACTAAATTTTCTCAATTATAAGCCTGAAGTGTTGTCTCAAATTTCCAGTGGGCCAAATATAGTTCGGTATAGATCTACGTAAACGCTTTAGGTGGCCTAAATGCTACCCCATCGTAATTTCTAAAATTTCATAGTCATTTTTAGTAAACTAGGTACTGCGTACTTAGCGCATCACGAGATTGTTGATGCTGTAGCAACCAAAACTAGTTTCTCAATTTTGATAAATAAGTAGACTCACTAAATTTAATAGATTGATAATGGTGTAGTAGCTGAGACTGGTTTCTCAGGGTTTTTTCAACAAGTGGGTGAGTCAATTTCAAGACGTTTTATTCAATAAGTAATTGGATAGGTACCTATTCATTTTAAAATTCGGCGCAGTATCTGAAAACGATTGAAATAGCAGAGTAAGTCTACACTTTGAACATAAGTTCTAAGATAACACTTTAATCGATAATAGGTACCTAGATCCAATTT
Source organism: Nilaparvata lugens (assembly GCF_014356525.2). Lineage (NCBI taxonomy): Eukaryota > Metazoa > Arthropoda > Insecta > Hemiptera > Delphacidae > Nilaparvata > Nilaparvata lugens. The sequence goes on from NC_052504.1 coordinate 33,393,293, forward strand.
CAATAAAAATATTTTAAATATATACATATTTTTTATGTAGGTAGTAATAAAAACAAAGAGTTGGTTTATAATTTGAATTTATCTTTTTTTGTTTAGAACAAGTTACGCTATGATGAAAGTTGTTTGGAAAGTGGGTGTTTTCCAGATAACTTTGCCTACACACTGAAGGCGAGAGACTGGGATGCCGAGTATGAACAGTTGATGCACAAGGATATGCCTCCACTCGACTTGCCGTCCTGGCCTGATGGCTCATGCGAACCTCCTCACAGTCAAGCTCTAGAATGCCAGCAGGTGAATGACCACTCCAAAATGGGCTACTATTAAAATATATTTTATCAGTACTGCAATTTAATTACCCTTTGTTAGGTGATTGGATAGGGAAAAGCCTTAGAGACCGATGGGACCCCATGAGGCCGCTGCAATTTCAAGCTTCTATCTTATGACTAATAAACCATACCATCTATAGCTGAAATGTACTTTTAAACCTCAATATAGATCTGTTTTTAAAATGTCAAATTAAGATTCTATTTTTTTATTCAGCCAAAATGTCAAATGAAATTGCCACCATTAAAAAAAGAGCCGAGAATAAAGCTGAACAGTGATGAAGTCAACAAATTGTTGGCTGATTATAATTCGATGAAAAAATGTGCAGAGGCACCACCAGTGCCACCCAAATGGCGTACTGCACCTTCCTACAGTTTTTTATATGAGGTAAGCAGCACTTGGTAATCACCCTAAGTAAGTAAACTTAGTAAAATTCCAAAGTAGGATTTAGTGTCTATTCAATCCTACTTCAGAAAAACGTTGTGAGGATATGGAGGACACAATGTGTCATTCCGGGAACATTGTAAACAATTTTGTTTCTCTTAGTTTATTATTATTCTATGTTATGACTCATAAGTCCTATGCGAGAGGTAAGATTCGCGCATACAGAGACACCAACATACATGGTTCACTCATCTCAATGAGTTTTCATCTAGTTGAACCTTTAATAAGTTACAAAAATCACATATGGTCGGTTATTGAAATTTCATCTCTTTAATTATATTTAAAAATATTTTTTTATTGTTTACAGGATGTACCACTTGAATTTACGCTCTTTTCAAAGAAAGCATTTGACGAAGATTAGAATACACAAAACTGCACTACAGATACATTGATGAATAGTTAGTTATAATTCACAAAAATAAACATTTGACAAACTGATAAACTGGTTAATTATTGAATTGAATAGAACGAAAACGTTACTTCATATTTATAGGAAATTCCTCCACAAAATCAAAACTGATTTGCAATGAGATGATGGCTGCTTCGCAATAAGAATGAGAGACGTTGGACAATTTTCTAGGAGATATAGGCCTATCCATAGACAAAAAAGGGTACGCGACAGGGTGCTACCCAGTCTACTTTTCACCTCAGCATTTTGACCACAGGCGACAGCTTATCCTATAGTAAGGTCCACGTTATAATGGCAGTGTTTGATTAGCAATGGTATTGCTATCCTTGTCTATCATTCAACAAAGCGGATATTGCTATCTATTTCTCGCTTTGCTCTGTTGTCAGATCGTCTTTCAACAATTTAGAATTAATAATAAAAAATACATTTAATCTTAATTATTAAATTATTCTAAAATATAATTTCTTGCTTGATAAAATAGAATTGATTAGTTTAAACGAAAATGAACAGTTAATATTACATCAATAAACCTGTATCAGCTACCGTCTATAGAAGGCATTGACAAGACAGAGGCAACGGCAATGTTGATCTCCTATCTTTGTCCACTTCCATTATAACGTGGACCTCACTATAGTGGAAACTCTACCGTTAACTGGTCACCACTCACCCCGTCAGCATGTCACCTCCTTAGAGAGTTGACAAGTTGGTGCCAGCCAGTCACCTCCAAGAACCGGGTTTAGAGGTGACACCCAGACTTCTACCCAATTTTTATTTTAATAATAAAATAGCTTCTGTGATAGTTAATGCATAGATAATATTTTTAATCAACCCACAAGCTTGAACTGCAAATTTAGCTAATATACAACGAGAATATTGTTACAGTGAAACAACATTTAGAAAATAAAAAAAAAATCATCAAGGAAAAGTTTCATTTGGCCAGGAATGAAGGAAGATTAATTGATCAATAAAGAGTTATTAAAATGAACCATTTCTTATAATTCTTTACAGAAACACAAATATAAATTTTATTTTCCTTAACTACTATTGAGAACTATTGAAATGACAAATAACATTAAATTTTACATTTTTGAAATGTCACCAATTATTATTAATAATTTGTTCAAAGCGAGAACAATAATTCATTATTCCAATTCTCACACATTATTATTATTCAATATCCTACACAACATAATAAATTATGGATAGATGTTGGGTATTGAACATGCTTTTCGGCGACTCGACACAAAAAAGTAAATAATAAAAATGTTATCAATAATATAAACTTCAATGGATTTTGATGGCAAAATTGACATTTTTAGAAAGGATATCATTTGATTAACTGCATCATGTAAACAACCCTTTGATGCCATAGAAGTAATAACTTATCAGTTGAAATTGAGAATCATGGAATAAAAATATTTGATTAGTAACAAATTGAATAAAATAAAATATAATACTTGAATAGCAGATTAACTGATAATACTTCTACGATTACGTCTTCAACAAGCTGGTAAAAAATTATCTTTCAACACAAGTGGAGGGGGGCATATGATGAATTATTTTTACTTGATATGAAATTAATAATATTTTTGCAGTTACAATTCAACATTTTTTAAGATTCCCATGATACAACTTTTTGGTACTGGAAAAAATTTAATCTATAAAATAATAAAGGAAAGAATTTGATTAATACACGTACCAGATAAGAAATTCACGAAAAAGGCTCACCATCATGTCTGAACTACTGGACTGATTAACTTGAAATTTTGCATATTGATTCTTTATTTGCCAAGGATGGTTATATGCCTATTTTAAAATCTTAAAGATTTCAGTACGGTAGTTGAAGTTTCAGTTTGCCAAGTTTTTGATTAGACCCTTGCGGAGCACATGTTACCTGTTAGTCTAAAATATATTTTATCCATGTTTCATCAAATAGCAAGATTGTTGGTGGACCCATTCAAAACACATTTCAGTATACAAATCTCTCATTTCGAATGCTAAAAAAATAATAGGTAAGTTAGCTGCCGCCTTATAAAAAGCCTAAAGCTTTCCTGTAGAACATGAAACGAATATGAGCTACGATCAGTTAGTTGTCGAAATAAGATCGGTAATTTTAGTGTATTTATCGGTATAAATACCGATATCTATCGGTATAAATACCGATATTTATCGGTATTTAATCGGTATAATTAATTTTATCGGTATTTTTTAAAGGAAATCTTACAAATCGCTACATACAAGTAATACATTACTGACTGCATTATGTCAATTAGTATCAAAGCAATAATAAGAATAGCAAACGACAATTAGTTTAACATCAGCGACCTCTTCAATTTTTATATTTGAAAACCTACAAATTTAGAATATTTAGTTTTAAAATATACCAGTATGTACATTTTCAAATGAATAATTGTGTCATTCAATAATTTTATTTTTAATAAGGACTTTTGATTTTATAACTTATTTTGAATGATTGTTAAGAAATTCTAAACATCATCCAAGAACAACAAACATTTGGAATTCTTCCAAAATAAGAATATAATTATAATCTAAATAAGTCATTCAATGATATCAACTCTTGTCTTATAGTTAAATAGAACACTTTACCAACTTATATTAATACCATAAATATCATCTATTAATAATTAAAAATTAATCAAATATTAAACCATTATAATAAAAATTTTTCATTCATTTTGAATGTCAAAGTATTGATCTATCGAAGGTTTACTTTGTTTTGCTATCAATGGAATTATTCGCTTCAACTTAAACTACTACTCAAATAGATAGCAAAAATTGATAAAATTAGGGGGCAAAGACATTTTAAATTCAATTAACAGAAGACTGTATCATATTCTAATGTATTACGGAAGTTTCAAGACAAATCTTGTTCATCGATTAATAATAATAATAATAATATATAGAAAACCTAATCAACTATTCAACAGAAATAATCCAAAAAAGTACTAAAACTTTTGGTCAATCAGAATGAGTTTTCCTTTACATGGAAGTGCAGTATTCGAAGTTTTATCCGATACCACGTTAATTATAATAATTATTATTCGATACGTTAATTGAGAATTTGCTATCATGAGTAGAAATTACTTTACAATAAAGTGGAATATTTAGGTAAATAAAAATAGAAAAAGGACAGTATTGCGATCAAAAGTGACAAGAGATTAATTGATTGAATATTTAAGAATACTTAAATTCATCGAATTAAACAATTTTAAAGCCAAATGCAATCACGTTTTTACACTATGATAATCGTTTAGTAAAACAAATTATTAGAGATGCCGTAAAAATGATTCTAAAGAGGATTTATAAAATTGAATATTTTAAATTAAGATTGGAAAAATGCTAAATTAAGATGTTTTTGATCATTTATTTATTCTTTTTTACAATGAAGCACAGATCGGGAGAGAAAAACTAAGAATAACTTGTACTATTTCTCTCCCTAATTTAGGTGAGTCCGAAATAAGGTTATGTCTTCTGAATTCCCGAAAAAATTTCAGTCCAAGAATATTTATACAAACTATTCTTTTGAATTTACAAGTTCTAAATACCAAAATAATAATCAAATTCAACATAACTTAAGAATGAGTAAAAACATTACATTCTGATATTCATTGATTAATTAAAACGGATTTGAATTAAGATGCTGATGCAATGAGCTTGAGTTATTATGTTATTTATTTAGTTGTGAAACAATTTTACAAAATCTCTGATAAAATTATTTACACAGTGAATATAGGCAGAAGATTCCCTTATGATTAACAAAATATCTTTGAACAAATCCAATAATTTCAAAATTACTAAAAGCTAATCGCACGATAACAAATAAAACCTCTGATAATAATATTATCATTTCCATGCCTATCTTTCCGCCAATGGAAGATTTTGCAAAATAATAAAATGAAAACTGACATGAGAATGATAAAATCAATGTTTTAGAGATCAAGTAAATAATCCGTAAGCCTTCAAACAATCAATAAAATGGAATGTCTTCGATGACTGCAATTAGACTGTTTTAAGAAAATAATATAAGCGAATAAGTTTAATTTAATGGAACATTACTATGTCAACGTTGATAATAAATTTGACAATTTATTCACTCAGGTTACATTTATACAATAAACGCACGCATATAACTCTAATGATAGAAACATACATTTTGGGTGATATTATCCTACTTATAAAATAAAAATTATAACACTATTTCGTGTACAAACTAGCTATCAATAATCAGCATTTTCATTTATTTATTTCATGATATTGTGTCAAAAATGTTCATCATTTGTTTGGAATGAGATTCCAAGAAGCTCACAAATCTGGAACGGTTTGAAAAGCAGGTAATGGAAATTGAATATAGAAAACGTAGCAAATGTTCAATGAAGACAGTCGTCTTCAAGGAAGTCTGGCTCTGTTTGCATAGCTCTGTCCGTATGTGTAACCATACAATAAAAAATCATGGTTTCAACACCATGAATAGGTAAGTTATACAATAACAAATTTACACCTTAATAAATATATTTCAAAATTGACATAGTCAATAATATTAAGTATAAGGTTAAAATGTACAATTTTGTCAGATATATATATTTATGGTTGTCACTTAAACTAATGCTCCTCTCGTTTATTGCCTCATTGATCTTTGATTAAAAGATATCAAGCACACATCCAAAACTGATAGAATGAGGTTAATATAATAATTTCATTAGCCTTCGACTTCAATGATGTTTCGTCAATAACACAAGTTGCACTTGGAAACATTTATTTCTATGATCAAATGTCAAAACTAAGTTAAAAAGTATCTAAAGACACCAAGACTAGGTTAGATTATGATGTTGTGTTTCGTTGATAGAAGAAAAACATGGATTGGAATTTAATTTTCATGCATACGTTTAAAAACCAAATTGAAATTGGATTAATAATAATAATGCATTCTTCGAGTTCTAAAAGTGACTAGAATTCTGAAACACCAATAATTGAGGATTACAGCGGAGGACAGATTTGAGTTGCAGTGATATATTATTGAATGTATGATTGGCAAATTATCGGCGAGGCATAATTCCATTCCATACAACAACGCTAGCACACGCCATAGAAGATGTTCAATAATAGCAAATAATAAAATGTTCACTTGTAACAGGGTTTCTCATGAGGAGATCAAATTCTTGTGATGAAACGGTTATTCAATGGAAATGGAAAAATTAAAACCTTAGTTCACTAATAAAAATACTACTAAGAATTAAATTAAAAATGCAAATTCGACGTTGCATGAGGGACATTAGACCCGTTAAAAAGTATACACAATGATGAGTAATACTGTAGTTGTTGAGCTTCCAGGTGCAACAGGTTTTTGGTGGTGGGTGATTAAGCGAAGTACATGACCTTCTTAGTGTCGGCGTGAACAGTGATGGCTCGTGCCATAGCGCCGGGAGTGCGGTCCTCGCTGCAGCCGCTTTGGTGGGAGCCCTCGCCACTGAAACAGTCACCGTGACTACTCCCATCAATCACAACGTCACTGCTCATCAATACCAATACACAACTCACCATCTACTACTAGCCTATTCAAATTATATTGAAAAATATAAAATCTGGTGTCAGAGGCCTTGAAATTGATCAGGCGCGACCTGAAAACTCTGACACCAGACCTGAGCCAGCCAGGTCACTCAATATATTATATTGATGAGTGCATAATTATTTCTATCATCATAATGAAATTTAAATCAAAACTAAATGAATACAGTTAATTTATTCAATAAGAAAAAAACTGATTGGTTGGTATGATGTTCAATGCGAATATATTGTAATTCTTCTAGAAAACGTGTACGATCAATAATACTCATCAATGTGAAAAGAGACAAAGGATCCTAAAACGAAAGATAAAGGTGGCATAGGATCGTAAATTTGCTACAAATTCAGTTTCAATAAGCTTAATATTTCTGTTAAAAGGATAATGTGACACTAGGTTTGATTGGGAATCATATTCAAAACAAAAGAACTACTTTTCTGTGGTCACTAAACTTTTGTCCGCCATTTTTAATACAACTTCAAACAATGATTTATTATATACAAAATGTAAGAGAAGATAAATGGCGAAAACCCTTCGATATCCCAAACCGTTAGAAGATATTTAAATATTTAAATTTACTAATAAATCATACAGGAAATGAAATAAATGATTTAATTGAAAATCTAAACCAAATTGAATTAATACATTGTAATAATGATGGTGATAATTTAAATAATGAAGGAGTAGATGTATACCTGTCGTGCTCCTTCTCGACGAGATGGTAGCGTGCGCGGAAGGCGACGAGATGCGCGTAGTAGGCGGGCGCGGGGATGGAGACAGAGCGCGTGCAGCGCACATACGTGTGGCACAGCTGGTAGGTGAGGCATTGCAGCTCGTCCGAGTCAAAGTGGTTGTCATCCCACAGCACGTGGTAGTGGCTCGGTCTGCTTGTGCCCTGAGCACAACGCAACGCAACACATTACATACCACCAAACATTTCAAATCTTTTCATCATATTGAGAAATCTTTCAATGTACGAGTCATTTTTTTTTCAACCTCTAATCACAGAATAGGTACAGAATGGAAACTGTCAATCAAACGCCTATCCAACCAATGCTTTTTACATAGGACAAATACCAGAAACGTCACGTGACCTTGGGAAGTTCCAATCCTGGTCTTCTGATTGGCTCGTGGCAGTGAACGAGATCAATTGATCCGGATCAGTAAAGTGATCCGAACCTCTCATTAATACTATTACAATGCGGCGCTTCCTAACAATATGGCGGATTTTTGCGCCAGGGTACTAGCTGAGTTTCCATACTGTATGTATACTGTGCTCTAATCACATATCAGACACAAAAAGCGGTAGGAGGGCGATCTTCACAGAGCTGAACAGCTTATCATCCCCACCAAACGCCCTGTAATCGGTGCAGCCAGATCGTCAATTGTTGCAGAGTTATAGGATCATGGCCTCCTCACTTGAGTTAGTTCTAGTTGCGTATCGTTACTCGTTTTCGCAAGAAACATTATGAGTGATGATTTTGTGCGTGAATGGTGTCGTCAGTTGAAATGACTTCCGGAATCGACGTCATCCATGACAGCTCGGCCTCATAGTCCTGGTGCAACCAAACGGCTTTTCCAGCAAATCAAATAGGATAATTTTAATCATTCAAGTCACATATAAATCTGACTTAGCTACTACTAACTTATACCTTTTAGCAAAGTCAAGACGTGACTTTGCGGGCAGAGCTTTCATACTAACAAGGAGCTCCAAAGCAAAATCATAGCCCTCTTGAACTTAATTGGCGGCAGAATTTTATGAAGAGGATTTTGGTAGGCTGGTACACTGGTATGACAAATGCCACAATCTTCAGGGCAATTATATTGAAGAATAATCATAAGAAAAACATATTTTTTTATATGCTTTTATTTATGGTCACTCGGAGGTTGAAAAAAGAATGAGCCTCGTAATTACTCTAAAATTGAATTCTTTATTGATTTGCACCAACACTTATCATTGGAATAATTGGAGAAAAAACGTGAACCTATGGTAATGACCACTTTATAATGGCAGTGAAGAAAGATAGGAGAACAGATTTGCCGATTTTCGGCCTTGCAACTGCCTTCTACGATAGAAAGCTTATTACGGTATATCTGATGAAATACTAACTACTCTTTCTTGTCAAATATAATAAATTATATTCTATTCGTTAAGAACATATATATTTTCAATGAATAAATAATACATTTACAAATCGAAATAAAATATTTCAATTATATTCCTAATGTAAATCAGATACTGTCATAATAACGTGAACCTCACTATGATATATAATAATGTACGTACTTCGGAATAAGGTTAGGTCTCTAATTCAAACAATCAACACAATTTCCAGTCCTAAAATATCTGCCTAATAATTTAAATTTGATTTTTATAGTTGAGTGAGTTCCTGTATTAATAAACATTATTATACAGATAGATGAATGTCAACAGAAAATTGTATTTGGCATAACTAATTTCACTCAAGTACTAAAGTAACTGCTTGCTAGTAGATACAGTTCCTAGCAGCCTAGCTCACTAACAAAACAGCATATAAATTTATTTATACATTTGAGCGATATAGATACACCTTCTATATATCCTATATATCCTTCGATATATATTCTACGCCTTTTATTTATCTTATAAATTCAACAATAAAATTGAAAATTGTCTGTTAAGCTCATATTATCTATCACCAGTGAAAAAAATACAAACAGTCTCTAGCCTACCAAGTATAATTTAATAATGTGATGCGCCTGCTTGTTGTATCTTCCAATATGCTTAATGTGAAAAAGAGAAATAATGACTGGATACTTACTTGAATACCTTGATGACTGCAGAGGTAGAAGTCGAACTCAGTGGGATGTGTGATGCCCACATCAACCGTTGTGCCAGCTGGAATGTTGCCTGATTTGCCAGACTGCTCTTTCTTGTCTGCACAGAACAGCCTACCAAAACACAATCAACCATTAGTTAAATCAATCCACGTGACATTTTGTATAGAATATTCGCAGAAATTTCCCAGTCTTTTACTAGCCTCATAATCATATCATGAGTATGTACTAATAAACAATTATTGTGTTATATTTATAAAAATAATGAGCGTTAGAGCTAGACGTGAACCAGTGAACAATAAACGTAACGCATGCATTCTGATCAATGACGTAATGATAATTATACAAGTTCAATAAAATTGATATACTAAAAAGTTTATTTAAAATATAAAATATGCACAAAACAAACTTGATTTTCTGCTCACTTGACATTACTCAAAATATTTAGAATTCATGTAAATAGATTGTAGGGGATTTTTTCATTTTATGTTAATAAATAATACAAGCTTTATATAAATATAAAACTTTTCATATGTAATTTCAAAATTCACTTCACAAAAACAAGAACCTAGATCCCTGGTGTTTTAGCAAATACGTTACTATTTCAACAGCTACAAAAGATAACATGAATTATTAAAGGAGTTTCGAAAATAATAATATTAGGACGATTGATGTACCTTGTGTGATGTCTTTTCTGAACAACAATGAATGTGATTCCAGGCTTATAGTCTCCTTCAAGTTTGATGCACGCTTCTCTGATAGCAGTAAGCTCATGTTGTAGAACCTAAAAAATGTATTGAGAATTAATTAACAAAAGGAAACCATTGACAGCATTCTTGTAAGATGCAATCCTCCATGGTTGTTGATTAATGATGAATTGAAATAGTCCATAACTAATGCAAACTACTAATCTCAAAATACTACTAATCATACTCAAATATGGTATAATAAGAGGAACAAATATTAAACTCAATAAAATAATTAGAAGTTTTCATTGAAAGTTCCTTTACCCTTCCATACCATATATTCCAATACACGATAAATTCTCCAAAAGTCTGGAAATAATAATAATAATTTATTCGACCAAAAACATGCATTGCACAATCAAATTGAAATAAAAAAATAACTGGTGTAACAGACATCTACGCACGCACAATACATATATATCGTAGTCGGAAAAAAGTCCCATATCTAATCCTTTGTGGGGCCCTTCTTCATACGTCCAATAACGATCACATAAAATATAGAAAAAATCAAGTAGTATATAAAGTACGGTAGATAGTTTGAAGCAAACTAAAAAGATGTTCTGTGAAGCAGAGTGTAATCCTTTGTGGGGTCCTTCTTTATAGGTTCAATCACAAATGATCTAATAAAAGATGGTAAAAAATGAAATAATATATTTTTTAAAATTGTTGAATTCAGGGCTACTTTCTTGTATTTATAAAATAGACTTATAGTACCCTTTAAAATTAATAAAATAATAAAACAAGAATAAAAATTGTAACGAAACTACTAGTTTCGGTGATCATACCATCGTGAAGATATTATTTAAAATAAAACTAGTAGTAAACATTTATTGGAAATTTATTTTTATAACCTGACTATGACTTATATATATATATATATTTTACACATAGACTTTTATCCGTACGATTTTTTCCGTTCTTATAAATTCTATTACATTAAAAAGATGATTTCGAACAGATAATGTTTGTCAAGTTCCGTTTAATCTGATTTCTTAAGAACGGCGAAATCGTACTAACAAAAATCGATGTGAGTGTAACTGGCTTAAAGCAAACTAAAATGATGTTTCATGAAGCAAAGAATGATAGAACTTACATGAAGAAACTGTCCCTCGGATACGCCATCTCTGTATAGAATAATGCGATGCGGTTTGTAGCCGCCAGTGCTCTTGTAGAACATGATGAGCAGCTCCCTGACCATGGAGCTGAGCTCCTGTATGATCTCCTGCCGGTGCTGCTGCACTCGGACGGTGGCCGCGTAGCGACTGGGGTGCGCGTCCATCGAGCCGACCACCGCCGCAATCGACGGCTTCTTGTTGTCGCCGGCCGGCGGATGCGTCACGTCCGCTCCCAGGAATATCACCGGCTCATTGAACACCTGGAAAACATTACAACACCTTATACTAAACACAATAATTTTCTTGTACCAGTATCAGTTACTGTTGTATAAATGTATATTTTTCTATCAAATTATAGTGATTTATTTTAAAATTTCTAGTTAATGCAAAAGGTCAATTTAAATTCAAAATACACATTTCAAACAGTATTTTGACGATAAATGATAACTCTAAATACACATTTCAAACAGTATTTTGACTCAATGATAATTCTAAAATTTGCAATGAAAACTGAAAATTTTGAAACTTTAAAAACTATGATAATTACATTGCAATTCTAGGATCTATTTGCATCCACTTCAATTCAATAGTTTTATGAAGCAGCGTATTAAAGACCGTATTACTTTTTTATTTTTGTTGAGAATGAAGCTCACATGAGTTTGGGCGTGGGTAATGAGAAACATGATTATGATGAGAGATGAGTGGACCCATAGCTTCAGTGGGGGGAGCCACCAGGAAGAGCGATTTTTAAACATTAGAATTAGAACACTAGAGACGCCAGTGGGTCAGAGTGTAAATGTATTTATATATTTACAAAGACAACTCTCAACAAGTATTTTAAGCCCAGGTGATGATGAGGGAGGGGATGAATGATAATTCAGTACAAACGTTTCTATTTGTGATGATTTCATGAATGGATCAATTAAGAGATGATGAATAGCTCAAATGAATCTTGAGAGTGATATAAAATGAGAGAAATGGAACCTGAATTATCTGTTAAATCTATACTAAGAACCTACTTGCTACTTACTATTGTCTTTTCAAATTTATCTTATACTTTATTAACAGATTTCGATAGCCTACTTAGTTATAGGCAAATTTTAGTTTACTTGTTTCCGAATCTCTAAATTCCTCCAATGTGTAGGAGCCAGAGGCTTTCTTTTTCAGCCATGTCTCTAAAACCATTTTGTATTTATTTAGAGGGACGGTATGGAAGCTGGGGTGTAATTTTCAAAAGGTTGAGACTCAGATGAAGATAGCTATTGAGTGTCTTGGAAAGTCTATTGTATGGTATATCAAATGTTTTCTTGTTTCTTGTGTTATGTGATTGTATTTTGTGAATGTATGTGACTGAGATTTTTTTCAACATAAACTAGGCTATTTAGAATGTATGGTCCTGGGGCTGTAATAATATTCAATTCAATAGTATTGTTTACATGAATCCATCTAATGGAGGTAAAGCAAGCTGGAAAACCTGGTGACCCAGCGAGTGAGCCACCAGTTAGCCGCCAAAGTCTGGTGTCCCCGGTGTAATGAAAGCAATAAGAAATAATGCCCGACGATTCGCTCGGACACCAGCCCAGGCTGATGTCCTAATATGTAATACGAGCCTCATCGAATGAAATCAATCAATGGTTTTCCACCCGAACTAGCGTTAAAATCCTTTCCACGAGCTAAAAGTCAAACCTCGTACAACTGGATAGCTTCGTGACCAGATTAATGTATTTTTTATAAAGCTCGAAAAATATATTATTTTTAAAATACTAATTTAGAAAAATAATACAGGATGTCCAGATTACAGTCTAATTAATGGTAAGCGAATACAAAGAATTTGATAACACTGTAATGCTATTTTTTCAATTGATATAGTTCCTTCTAATAAAATTGTTTGATCATTTCTTATCTTGTGAAAACAGACCAGTGTTATTTCACTAAAACTGATCTCGATGATTTTCCAATAGTTTGCAAGTAGATGAACAACAAGATTTGTCTATGGCATTGTATAGCAAGTGGGCAATTTGAGGAAAACTGACCTTGGGTCTGATGCTAGGAACAAGTATGCTGTTGATTCCACCAAGCTTTACATTGATCTTCAGACAAAGATTGGAGAGGGTCTGTGGTGAAGTCTTGTTAACATTTTTGGCCTGCACACACTGGGTCGCCATCCCCAGTACGGTATCTCCTACTCGCTTCACTTCGGCTGCAAACAAAACAATCAAATACATACTCAATCAACAATAATTCATTTAGATTACTGTGCTGGAAAGCCAGGTTACCTACAAGTAGTATATGAAGTATTACTTATTACTGTAAAGAATGTTTCTACGCGCAAATCCACTGACATTTAATACCTACAGTTCGAATTCTAGTAACAAAGATGGTCAAGCGTAAACTTTTTTGGAAACTTTTCTACTTTGATCAAGTTATGAAGGGCCTATTTCCGAACTCGGGATCTATAAGTTCTGGACTTACAGAGTCCAGGACTTAAAAAAGCGCTCGGGTCTAAATCTACTTTTTGAGTCACCAGTTTACCTTCTAAACTACGGGGTCTATCAAGTTCTCGACTTATTTGAGTCCAGGACTTTAACGCTTTTATGAGGAAAATTCACAATATTTTATTGTGAATAAAAATTCGTTCCATCGTAATGCGCAAGCGTAGAAGCTTTTTGTTTTGGTCACCTGTGTTATTATAGAAATTTAAAGATAGGTTTGTAATAATAATATACTAGCATATTGATATTTCTATTTCAAAGCAAAACCTATCATTTTGGAACATGAATAGACATTTCACTTACATTATGCTATTATTGATCATTGTCAGTGATCCTGGATAAAAAAATATAAGTATTCGAATAATTTTAATGTATTATTATATATTATGTCATATTTAAATTGTAGAAGACAAAAAGTTAGGCTTGATAAAAAGACAAGTGGACTATTAAATGTGAATATTGGAGTTCCACAAGGAACAGTGCTTGGGCCAGTTTTGTTCTTAATATACATAAATGATTTATTAAATATAAATCTAGGAAATTGCTCCTTGTACTCTTTTGCGGATGACACAGTTGCCATAGTTTGGGGGGAAACTTGGCCAATCACCTTCCAGAGAGCTAATAAATGCTTTGGTGTTATCAAGTCCTGGTTAAAGAATAGTCTCCTACATTTGAATATTCAAAAAACTAGATTTCTTCCCTTTTCATTGTCGTCCTCTGGATTGCCTCCAGATAATACTGACTGTAAACTAGTATCACATAATATAAATTGTGCCAGTCCATACTACAGCTGTGGATGTCCTACATTAGAGAAAGTAAATGAAATAAAATATTTAGGTGTAGTATTGGATGTACATTTACGGTGGAGCTCGCACATTTCATACATCTGTTCAAAACTTAGAAAATTAATTTATAAATTCGTTCAGTTAAGGAATGTCCTTCCTATCTATCAATTAAGAATGGTATTCTTGGCACTGATACAGTCAATTATCTGCTATGGTATTGTATCCTGGGGAAGTTGTGGGAGTTCAATTTTGCAACCTCTCATAATTCTTTATAAAAGAATAATAAAAATATGTTTAAAGAGACCCACCGAAGTATTATATAGAGAATTTGGCGTTTTTAGTGTTGATACCCTATTTGAAATAAATCTTTTGAAGTTTGTGTATTTAAGACGTTCAGAGTTTCCAGTTATGGATGAACATGTATATTCCACTCGTCGAAATCTTGCTAATAAATTAGAAGAACCCTTCACAAGAAGTAGAGTGGCCTCCTTACATGCTTCTGCTAAGGGACCACGACTTTTCAATAAACTGCAATCAGATATATCAGATGCACCAAGTTACAATTTGTTTAAGAGTAGACTTAATCGCTTCTATGAAGAAAAACGTTTAATAGAGGTGTAATATTATTTACATTTTTTTGCTGTCTTCATTCAAATGTAATTTATACATTTACAATAAACAATTTTTGTTAAAGATTCATAATCCCATCTTGTGAAAAGCACACTGATTATTGTATAAAATTTACTTTATTGTTTGATACCTCAAAATTGTTATTGTATTATAATTAAGTTGACTCAACTAGAGAACGAGACATCCCTCAACACAGGTTTAGCCTAAAGAGGGATGCACTGTGGTTCTTTCTGTTACATGCTTAATATTATTATCTATGTTCAATTATTATGCTTAAGGTATGTATTTGTATTACCAATTGTAATGTTCAACCATTATGTTTAATGAATGTATTTGTATTACCAATTATTGTAAAAATGCAGTGAAATAAACGAATTATTATTGATGAAATAAAAACACATAGATGTTGTCAGTTTTCTACACTTTAATTTGGTACACAACCATGGTTTCGTGACCACACAGGTCACATTTTCAAGCTGACTTTCGAATTATTATTATTATAATTTACAAATGACACTGATTAATAAAATTGGATATTATTGGTAATACAATTAATTCCAAGGCAATTCTTGTATTATTTTTTCTTCTAGATAATTTAGGTTGTGACAGTCATAAAATAAGGTTAGTTTTTTACGCATAATATTCTGATGGAACTTTATTCCAAAATAAACTTGCAAACTATAAATTATGAATTTAGATGGACTAATCCAAATAATTTAGGTATTCCATGACATCTATTTGGCTATTCATCTACTCCAAAACAATAACTAAATTGTGTTTGCTCAATCAAGCCTAAAACTTTAATTTAAACCCTACCCCAGTCGAGGGTTTAAGATCACGGTGTTTCAAGTTCTGGACTTGATGATTTTTGATAAATCTTTGACTAAGAAAGAGTCGAGAACCTAATTCAAGTCCTGGACTTATGAGCCCTTCACTCAGAAAGCGAAATTATAAACTCCAGAGTCTAATGTGATCTCTAATCCAGGGTCTATTCAAGTCCTCGACTACGTTAACGACCTGACTTGAAAAGCCAATTTTCTGACTCCAGCTCGGAAAGCCGGTAAAAGTCTAGAACTTGGCTAAATACCGAGCTCGGAAACCGGCCCTGAGAGTTTTGCATACCAGTTCTTGAGGGAGTACAGTTTAGTATGATGCAGCAATGGATAAATAATGTTTTACAGTAGCACACCATAAACTGAATTTTTCCTAATTTATTCAATTACTGTGAAAACAGTAACTTACGCTCAATTCAACTGACACTGAACAATTAATTTTCAAATCTAATAACAAAGATAACAATGGTTCGAAAAAATTAAAACTAACACTTTGACAATCTTATTCGGAATATTACATATAAAAACCATAAAAGTGAGTACATCTTATTATAATCAAATCAAGTGATCTTTAATGCCAAGGAAAAACTATATATAATAATTATAATACAGTGATATAATTCAACAATGGATGAATGCTCACCATATACTGGCGTTTTTCCTGGAAGAACAACGACGACCAATTGAAGAGCCTGGAAAGAGTTTTTCAGGTACCGAAACATCGGCTCTACTTGGTCCGGGCCAGTTGCGTACTTGCCTACAAAACAAACAAACATTTCCATCAATTTTACCAATTATAACTAACTTAACACTAACTACTTGATACATTTAAATGCATAGGGTTCAACTTGTGCATCAATGTGTGATGACCTAGGAGCATGAGTTGTAATGAACTAAACATAATAGACTTTCACAATATATTATATACTTGCGAAATATACAAATATGCAATATACTTGCATAATAAACTTCATCAATATAAATCATCCCCACTCTGTTGGCGATAACAGAAATAACCTCCTAGGACAAAAACATTCATTAATATTTGGTATTCAATATCAAATATAAGTTATATGTATAAAATATGACTGCTTCAAACTTGAAAGAAATTATTAAAACTTCCAGGTTCCAAATCTATCAAACTCTCTATCCAATATTAATAAAAATCTCAGTTTGTATTTTTTTCTATTGGTTAATACTATAGCCATCTAGTCTAAAGACTAATGAGCTATTTTTTCCTATCCTAAATTACTACTTGAAAAATTTAACAGTGAATTTCTCATTAGGAACTCTTACTGCTATTGTTTAATTAATATGTACACTTATTGACTGCACTATAGAAGCTAGATTCACTCAATCACTGCTCTGCTCTTTCACTGGACACTAATTGAACAAGCACTACACTAGTTCAAACGGTTTCCTCCTTTTGAGCCTCCGCACCAACCCTCCATTGTCTAGCAGCTGGATCGCCTCGACGTTGTCATGTTGGTGCAGTCGCCCTTCGTGCCTCTACGTATGCCTCTGGATCTCGGTGGAAACCAGGTTGACGTGCAGGTCTCTATGAAGATCGCTGTTCCTGACATACCAAGGAGCATCCACAATGTTCCTTAGCATTTTGTTTTAACGATGAATGACATTGATGTTGCTGTCTTTGGTACACCCCCAAAATTGTATACCATACGTCCATACTGGCTTTAATATCTGTTTTTACAGAAGTACTTTGTTTCGGATTGAAAGGATGGAGTTTCTTCCGATCAGCCAATACAGCTTCTTAAATTTGATTCCAAGCTCTTCTCTTTTCTTCTTAACATGGGCCTTCCAGCGAAGCTTTGCGTCCAAGGTCATACCTAGATACTTGGCATCATTAGCATATGTTACAACTTGGTTGTTGATAGTTATTGGTATGGGCAGGTCATTCTTATTGGTGAAATTGATGTGAATCGACTTTGCTTCATTCAATTTCATTCTCCACTTTCTAGTCCAACCTTGAATTTTGTTGATGGATCTGTGTAGTTTCTCTGTTGCAATAGAATATTACTGTCTACTGATAATATGGCTGTATCGTCTGCAAATGCTGTTGTAGTATTCTCATCAAGGCTGGGAATATCGCTGGTGTAGAGTAGGCAAAGAACTGGTCCCAGAACACTGCCTTGCGGAACTCCAGCTTTAATTTCCTTCAAATCAAAATATGAACTTTCATGCCTGACCCTAAAGTATCTGTCAGTCAGATAGGATTGTAATATATCTGTATATTGCTTTGATCTTGAAAATAAGACCTTTTTTGATCTTGAAAATAAGACCTTCATGCCACACTTTATCAAAAGCTTGCCCTATATCAAGGAAAGCTGCTGAACAACTTTTTCTCTTCTAAGCACTTCTCTATTACATTTATAATTCTATGCACTTGATCTATTGTTGAGTGTTTCACTCTGAAGCCAAATTATGTGTTGTCTCTCTATTATTGGTTTTAGCCTACACAGTAAAATTCAAACAACTTGGATAGGACCGGTAACAATGATATTTATTTATTTTATTTATTTATTCGTTGATATAATTACAAATCATATGAATATTGATCGGGATAGAACAACAGGCATAGCCCAAAACTATTCTGTTCCCAAATTTTGATAAATAGTGAAATGATAATAATGAATATTGGTGTCTAAATGATGATACTTCATGTGGCTCTTTACCTGGCTTTAGTAGCATTATAACCTCTGCTACTTTCCATATTCCTGGTACGAATTTTAGTCTAAAAGAAGCATTCAAAATGTTTGTTAATTTCACTATTGCTTTCCTTGGTAGGTGCTTGAGGACTAAGCCAGTTATCATGTCAACCCGGGTTTTTTTTTTTTGTTATTCAGATTTCTTATTTCTCTTCTCACCTCTTCTACTGTGACAAGCAATATTTCTTGATTCGGCTGTAAGATATCCTCATCCGCTTCTAAAGTTTCCTCTTCACCTGTCCTGCTTTCTGAGAGGATAAGATTGTTGAATGGTTCTTTATAATTTTTTTAGCTGCCTTCCAGAGTGAGTAATCCGTACTAAAGTTTCCTCTTCACCTGTCCTGCTTTCTGAGAGGATAAGATTGTTGAATGGTTCTTTATAATTTTTTTAGCTGCCTTCCAGAGTGAGTAATCCGTACTGCCTGCTGCTGTCAAGTTTCCCAAGTAACTATTAATTGAATAATTAATAACCTTGAAAAAACAATAAACTTTCACAATATACTTGCGAAGTATACAAATATGCAATATACTTGCATAATAAACTTCATCAATATAAATCATCCCCACTCTGTTGGCGATAACAGAAATAACCTCCTAGGACAAAAACATTTATTAATATTTGGTATTCAATATCAAATATAAGTTAAATGTATAAAATATGACTGCTTCAAACTTAAAAGAAATTAAAACTTCCAGGTTGCAAATCTATCAAACTCTACATCCAATATTAATAAAAATCTCAGTTTTATCAAAACATTTTATATACAGTATTTCATTTTAATATAAAGTAATTTTTTACTAATCATTACTAACCAAAAGGTACTCTTACTATCACGCCAAAAAAATAAATATGGATTATGAATTTAATATAATTCATTACAAATTACTGAATCTACTTGAAAACCTAAATGAATTTCTAATGAAATCTATAATAATTAATAGTTCTCCAGTCCCAATATAGTTTGACAAAATTTAAAAATAAATAATATCACGATTAATTGTTACAATTCTATCATATAAATAACAGTTACGAAAATTACTTACAAAAGCAAGGTTGGCCGATAATTGGCATGCCAGCATCGTTGCTTATCTTCTGCAATTGTTGAGTGAAGTTTCTGTGAAAAAACACAAATTGGTATTCAATTTACGATGCTTGATAAAATAGTCAGATAACTACTACACAATAATTAGACCAATATTCTTAGAAAATAATCAAAATATGAGCATACTTGCAAGGAGCTTTTCGAAAGATAATAAATTATAGAGTACCAATTTCAAATAAGGTAGTTCAAACAATTATTTTAGATTACTGCAGACAAAAATAAAACAATTACCTCATTTTTACAATTCATACGTTAATTAATTTGATTGAATTGCAATCGTCGTACATTTTACTAAGGTTATTTATTTATTCATCATAATTATTCATTCTCATAAATTGAATAAAACAAGTTTATAATCTGGAATAGAATGGTTTCAGAATAGAATCTGAATGAATCAGATTTATGAAAACAACTATGTACGTTTTTAGAAATAAACTGTGATTTAGGGTATATGACCCAGTTGAACAAAAGCGGGTTAAATTTTAACCAAAATGAATTTCACGAGAACCAATCAGAGAAGAGTTTTTTGAAAAGACGGCTTCACTGACTGGTTCTCCTGGAATTAATCACGGTTAAAATTTAACCGGCACTAAAAGTATAATGGCATAGCATAGCATTACCTGAGTGCATCTTCACGCACAGTGCGTTGTGGAGCGAAGCAGGCAATAGCCCATACTCGAATTTCGACGCCAGTGAAGAACTGCTTGCCGCGCATGTCCCACACACCCTGGTTCGGCATCGCTTGTTGCTTCGTCTGCAGCACATTGCAGCCCTGAAATTCCTGCTGTCAAAAACAAACAATACCAATTAAAAAACACCAACAACCTAACATGTAATAGAATTAGTTTCTAATAAAATCTTGTGTTTTACAAATTTCAAGTCACAGATAACAAGTAAGAAGTACATTTCTAAAAAATAAAGATTCAGTTTAACTGCAAGAAAAACCTATATTATCCAAATTAGATCTGTATTCAGTATTAGACTATCAAATGGCCACTAATTCTATAAGGCTGGCCACTAACGACAGGCAGGACATGCGTGATGAACATGGTGTTCACACTTGTTCATCATGCACACAAAATCATAATGCTTGATTTATCAGCGAGAGGCTTCGAACAAAGAACTGCTGGTTTACCAGCAGCTTCTAACATAAATTAGACAACCAATAACAATAAATAAACCACTTGAAAATCACAAATTATGATACAAAAATAATCTTTCTACAACTGTGCGTAAAAAAAGAATTTAAATACTCAATTCTCCTCGTAAAACAGCTTATTCCTGAGGAGAAACTACTTTTTCGTTTGCTTACCATCTGCGCATGCGCAGTAGATTTTCTTTAATCTCGCTAATCATTCGCGCATGCGCAGAAGAGTTTCTTTACGCTCGCTAATCAGCTGATGGTAAGCAGCTCGCCAAAAGTAGGTCAGATCTTAACCTAAAAAGTCGGTAATTGTACTGTGATTGTACCGGTTCTGCACTATGCAGCCATGATGGATATCAGTGAAGACGAATTATCATTAACTCCGCCGATATAAGTAATTTAACAGGTTTGGGCAGTTGTAGAAAAAATGTTTGTTTGTAATTCACGCTTAATGATTCTTTATCACTCTTGCAAAATTATCACTCTCCGCTTCGCGTCGCGTGATAACTGTTTTGCGCGAGCGATAAAGTCGCGCATCACGGACTTAATACATAAATAGCTATAACATCAAATAGAGCAGCGAAGAAAATATAAATAAAAAGAATCAAAGATACAGAAACTTGACCTCAAAAAATGTTGTTCGAATCCTTTCGCGATGTGATAACACAACAATGTATGTCAAAATGTGTGTACACACATGTTTATCAAGCATGTCCTGTCGTTAGTGGCCAGCCTAAGAGACACAATCAGGTGTAACTTGTGCTCCGCAACGGTCAATAATCAAACCTCCAAGATGAATGCTTTATTGAAAGTTCATGCTGATAATTGAAAGTGTTTTTCTATCAACTCCACTTTGAGATGTAAAAGCAGAATGTCACCTGGCCCGAGAGCGAGCTGACGCGTCCGCCGTACTGGAGCTTGGGCGGCGGCAGCACCCGACCGCGCACCTCCATCATGTTGTTGGAGATGGTGAGGCCGAACTCCTGCACGTAGGCGTCGTTGTTGAAGTCGGCGCGACGCACCAGGTTGTTGATTTCTCGCTCGCGGTCCGGCGCCGACCGAGCCGTCGCCTTGATCATCGTCGACGTCTGCATGTCTGTCAGCTTCTTGATACACCGCTGCCCTGCCACTATGTTGCACACCTACAACATTATCATCATTATATTATACTGACCTGCCAGTATTTTGCACACCTAAAACATCATCACTATATTGTACTATTAAATCCTACAATACCACTATTATTTCTTTGGTATGACAATATATTTTATTTTTATTATAATGTAGTTTCGTTTTGCACTTATGTTTGTATTTTTAAGTAGGTATACTATTAGGGATAAAAATTCAATTTAACTCAAATTAGGTTTATTGGGTATATTAATAGGTATGGGTTCTTTATGTATTTTTATTCAGGTTTATTATAGGTAAAGGTAAGGTTTATTTATTTATATATTGATTACAATAATTTTATTATAATAGTATATACAGTATTACTTTATAGGGTATTACCATAGAGAAAAGATAGCATAAGAATATATCACAATGTATAGGTCGTTTATGTTTCAAATTTCAAGCAGATTTTTGTTAGCTCAAGTCGATTACTGTCGACTACTTTCGATTATTACTATCTTGGCCGGGTGAGAGTTTAAGAGGTGAGCACTTATTCATATCGGGATAGTTCACGCTACGTCATAGATTCGATGTCATCGTTCAACGAATACTATCGAGATGTATCGATTTGTTCAATTTTGTGTCGAGTATCGATTTGTTCAATTTCATTAATAGTACATACAACCGTATGGCAAACTTATGTAGGTCTATGTATTAGCTACACACAAAAAAGTTGTTTCGTCTAGTCGGTGATGCAGTGTGTGGTGCTCCATAACCGCCCATGCATTTTAGTCAAAATGCCCCGACTGAAGACAAAACAACTTTTCTGTGTTTGTCAGGCCTTACTCTTTTATTTTTTTACAAAATATGTGAGTTATTTTCCTATATTTAAACAGAATAGGCCTACACATTTTTAGAAGTTTATCGAAAAAGTTTTTCATAAGTTATTGAATTGATTAAATAGAAATTAGTTTCACTTATTTCATAAAAATAAGTAACATTTCAACTCCTCCAGCCGGAAGATATAAATTAATTATCATTGTTAAATCCATTGACACTACATTTATTACTTGCCATATACGGCTAAAAACTTTTATTGTAAAACGCCTCTTTTGCCTCTCCTTCTTATAGAGAATTAAAGTCAAATATTTGAATTTAAAAAGTTTATTATTCAATAAAGTCGTTATGGAAGTCTTGGTATTATTATAATAAATTGTTAAGGTTTATTTGATTGCATTTGACCATTTTTAAGTTAAGGAAAAGGTACTTCAGTCCTGATTTTGGACTCCTGAACTTTCAAAGACAAATTTAATAAAAAACTATGAAATTATTTAGCGAAGTTGACCTCACATTTTACACCTCAGCCTCTGCTCTGCTCCAACCTAGTAGCTACTAACTATCGAGCTGTCGGCTACATCTCGAACTCGATGCATTCGATAGACTAGTATTCAATTAAACGATGACGTCATATCGATGACGTAGCGTAAAGTATCTCGATAAGAAAAAGTGCTCACCAGTTTAAGAACAGCACAGTATGAGAGACTACCAGCTTCACGAAAAAGAACTACTTGAACTATCGGTTTGAGCTAAAAGTGGAATTTGGAACATAAACACACTATACCATGGGATATCTTGTTATGAGGAGTGTCCCAGAACTGCCAGTTTCAATTTATCTAGTGAACCATTTAGGTTCTGTTCAAATAGGTTTTAAAGATAAAAGATTAGGGAGTTTGGGCACAGTATACATACAGTATGGAAACTCGGCTAGTACCCTGGCGCAAAAATCCGCCATCTTGTTAGGAAGTTCCGCATTGTAATAGTATTGATGGGAGGTTCGGATCACTTTACTGATCCGGATCAATATTGATCTCGTTCACTGCCGCGAGCCAATCAGAAGACCAGGATTGGAACTTCCTAAGGTCACGTGACGTGTCTAGTATTTGTGCCATGTAAAAAGCATTGGTTAGATAGGCGTTTGAATGACAATTTCCATTCTGTACCTATTCTGTGGTTTGGGCTTTTAGCTTTTAAATTGCAATATGTTGATAATTTTATATAATAAACACAAATAACGAAAGTTGAAATACCCGCACTTCTGAGATAGTGCACTTACGAATGACACCCCTCTTATGTTATCTTTTCTCTACAGTATTACTTTTTTTAGTCCAAAAACTATCAAATAGAACTATAAAATAATTAATTACCATATACATTTACATAAATTCAAACATATTACTTAGGTATTCATCCAATAATTGATACATTTGAACGTACTTTATGACAGCAAACCAATATAAATTATAATTATTATCTTAGTGAGGTAAGATAAATTATTTTGTTTGTTTTTTTTGACAAAATACGTTCATTTCCTTATATCAAGGTCAGTCAATTTATCAAGCACAATTTAAAGGTATCAATTGGTTGACGTAAGCGTCATACTTTCCAACTTATGAGATACATAGTCTTCAAATAATATACTTTTTACAATTATTCTTCATGTTTTTCAAACGTCGGTCTTGAAACTGGGGTCTCCAATCTTGATGTCAGCAATTTAATTGATTTATACAAATGGCGAATACTACTTTGGGAAAAATAGTAACAAAAACTGTAACAAACAGAACCAAACAAATAAAATAAATATTTTTTTTAATTTGAAATAAGCAAAGAAAAAACTATTTATTTGTAAGGTTACAGCCAAAATAATATATAAGAATCAAGACATACCTCTAGAGGAAGATACGTATGCTTATGCTCCTGTCCGACCTGAAGACAAGGGAGGTGGGGGTATCTCAGTTTCATTTTGTACTTGTCTAAGAAGTACTTGGCCACTGTACACTCCACAGTTTGCCCATTCTCCAGCTGCAAAGGAAACCTGAAACAAACATTGCAAAACGTTACTGAAAGTTGAATCACCATTCCAATTCTAATGAAGATTCTACAGTTCTGTCCTACCAACCTGCATGAGCA
Organism: Nilaparvata lugens; assembly: GCF_014356525.2. Classification (NCBI taxonomy): domain Eukaryota; kingdom Metazoa; phylum Arthropoda; class Insecta; order Hemiptera; family Delphacidae; genus Nilaparvata; species Nilaparvata lugens. Next base: position 33,418,516 of record NC_052504.1, read on the forward strand.
AGTACATCCATTTCTGGAATAAATGAAACAGAAATTTACAACAATACCCCTTCGAAGACTGTAAATATTTGTAGAGGTAGATGCTGAGTATAATGTAGCCAACAAGGATACTTCATCCAATATATACCGGGTGTTCATAGGTCTTAGAATGGCTCAATATTTTTTCTTACACCAGAATAATTTTACGCTAAGTGTGATAGGGGATCCTACTCAAAATTATTAAAACACTACTTTATTTTTAAATCAAAATTTTGGTCCACCATCTATTTTGAATGAAAGTTCTTTTTGTAAATGATAAGGTGGTCTAACAATACTATTTCCAATACGAAATTTCAAGAGAAAATAGATGGTGAAAACTACACAACTATCTCAAACAGTTTCACATTTGAAAATAATAATAAATAAAGCAAAAATAAAATAGATAACTTTATTATAATTATAAGTAATATAATATAAGTAAAAGTAATAATACTGTATAATATGTTATACTTACAATAAGTTTTCACCAACATTATTTACAAAAACAAAATGATAGTTTCTATTTTCAATTTACAATTTATTCATTTATTAAAAATCTTATAATTTCATTCTTGCTTGGTTTATTAGTATTCAAGTATTTTAGCATTCAAAGATTCTAATTTCCAGATATCATTATAGTTTTCTGTTCTTGTTACTAGTCAACAGCACTCAAACTAAAGGTTTGCTAACGTTTCATTTCTACAATTTTCTACATAATTCTGCCTTTAAATTTTCATCAGAAAATAAATTTGTTCGGTATGAAGCGAGATATTTGCAAAGAAGAATGACTTACGATTGCATCTGGGCGGGACGGCGCGTGACGTTGCAGACGCGGTACTTGCGTCTCATCGTGCCGCAGTGCGTTATCTCTATCTTCAAGCCTTTTATTTCTTTGGTAAATTTGACACGTTGGGAGTCAGTCAACGGCTTTCGCTGGTCATTAATGTCGCGAATGTCCAGCACTTCACACATAAACTCTATCACAGGCTGAGCTTTGTAGAACGCCGTAGCAGACACGTCAATGTTCAACATCATTTTCCACTGCGACGGTCTCACCGATTGATGGAAACCAAACCATACCTGAAAATACACATTTATTAGTAATACATTTTCCAAATTACTCAATCAATATAAGGATATAAAACCGCTATAAAACGACTCATGTTACGTTAGAGGACTGATATTTATTTATTTGATAGATCGAACAATATTGATCAAGTGCGACCTGGAACAGACACCAGACCTAAGCTAGCAAAAAGTCACTTGATATTAATATTTATTTAGAGTGAAAAAACATGTAGGCTTGTATTACATTAGGATACCTCCTCCAGTGAAATACTAGTGTCATAATAAACGATGAGCGGGGGAATAATCATTAATTAATAATCATTGAGACACTCTTATTACATTTGGGAAACCAGATGTGGGTCACCATTGATATCTGTGAAATTGAATTGCTGCTATTACACGCCGAATTAATTGCTGCTAATTCGGCAAAACCAGCAAAACCACAGTTTGAGTGAGGGTAAAAATGCATTAGATTCGATGATTCATTGGATATGAATCGTAGAAGCAATATAGTAGCCCACACTCCTAATTCATCTGCCGCCATAACGTTCATACAACATGAAAATCCAATTGGACATATGACGGGTTTCATCAGGAACTAAACGCGCCGTTAGAAGAAGCGTTACTATTACAGTTAAGATCTACAGTTTACTACAGTTATCCCTTACTGACAAAATCCGATTTCACCACACGCCGTTAGAGCTACTTGTGACTAACTTGCCGTTAAAGAATGGCCCAAGCTTGGCCAGTTAACCTCTGCAATCTTTCTTCAAGGAAACATATGGCAATATGGCGGAGGTTTGTATACTGTTAAGTCGTGAATCGTCTGCTGTATGCTTATATTTATTACAGCTTCTCCAAGCTGTGGGTTGATATGAAGCTGTGGGTTTATAGTGATTATTGTACTTTGGAACAAATGTGTTATCAATTTTTATCTAATTAATGATACAAAAACATACATCAATAATCTTTAGCCTAATTAACCTAAACAAATAATTGAACTTTGTTTAATGAACTTGTTTATATTTAAAATATAGGTAAAGTTGAGTTCCTGTAATTTGTTTGGAATTACACAAATCTACTTCAATATTTTACATTGCTATAATAAAAAAGCTGTACTATATATTGCTGTATCTGTATCCCTATTTGACAATTAGTGGAGTCAGATCTCACTTCTTGCTTGTAATATTATGATTCAATCTATCATTGACATTTGTAATGCAAGTGATGTTCTCAATATAGCTGCTGCAATAAAATATTTTGACTTTGACAATTTCTCTATCTTCTCAAAAATTTATGATTTTCCAAGTTATGTTTTCTTGTTTACACACTGTTCGCTCATTGTTATGGCAGCTCACTGCCACTTTGATCTACTTTAATCTCTCGTTTAGTAACGTGGCGTTAGTTTTGACATGTTTTCGCTGGTGAAATCAAATTTCTTAATCTTACGTTAAAATCATCAGTTAGGCTCAACTCACACAGAAGAAACACGACTCTAGTTGAGAGCATGTGTTTCCAAATGGTGACACTCAGACCAGTCGATTCTAGTCTCCGCGATGTCACCATTTGAAAATACAATGTTCTCGATTAGAGTCGAGTCTCTTCTCGACCTGAGTCGCGTAAGTGTGAGTTGAGCCTTTGGTGGGCCGTCCACTATAACCGTTCTCGTCCGAACTAGCAACGGCCGAAAACTACCGAACGATCCCCCAACAAAGAAAGGAATAGATGCTTGTCCATTGAAACAGGTTCATAAGGCCGTGAACGGCCGTCTCCGGCCGATCAATTTTTCAATCCGAATTGAATGGGATTTTCAGGCTCTGTCCAGCCGAACTAACCAGTCGAGCTGAGACAAGAAAGTGTTCCTAACCTAAAGTTGTTTCACAGTCTTGCTTGTTTTTGTTTTTTTGAAGTTGTTCTGATTTATAAAGTTGTAACTATGGGCAATGAAAAGTTGTTAAGTTTGGTTCAAGAGCATGTTCCATTGTGGGATAAGCGAGACAAAAGATATCATCATCGTGATGTTCAAAGGAATCTGTGGACAAAGATTGCTCAACAAATAGGATCTGAAGGTAAGATTATTGTAATGAATAACTAATTTAATGGTTATTTGTTTATTCAATTTTCAAAATCTCAATATAATCATTGTTTATGAAAAAAATTGGTGGCTATGACAGTAGTTAATTCAATAACTAGCAACCAGCCAACTACTGAACAAGACTAACGTAAACGGTTCCAATGGACGACCATATTCGGCCAAATTAACGGCCGGCAGATTCATCTGATCCAACGGCTCGGTTGAATGTGGTTCCAGTGGACGGTTACCTTGTTAAGGGTGTTCGGTACACCTTTCTATTTTTATTTAAATTGGATAATCTTTTTCAATATAATTGTTAAGATCATTATAAGAGTGAGAAAAAGTGGCAACTGAAATTTTCAAGTGGTCTAATAAGCGAGTTATGGGTTGTTGAAGTGCTAAACTCCGTTTTCTTTCCAGATCATAAACGGTTTCAAATTTTCCATTGGAGTTTTTTTTAATGCATTCAGTATATGGCTTTGTTCTAATATGTTTTTTCACGATTATTGCCAAAATAAACAAGTTATCGAATTTATAAAAAATGTTACTTTTTATTTATGAACGTTATAGGGAATAAAATGTTTTAGTTTGGAAAGATACATTTTTTTAATTTTTAAGAGAAGTTCTAATAATATAGTCGAAACCGTTTATGGTCTGGAAAGAAAACGGAATCTGGAAAGTTAGCACTTCAACAACCCATAACTCGCTCATTGGACCACTTGAAAATTTCAGTTGCCACTTTTTCTCACTCTTATAATGATCTAACAATTATATTGAGAAAGATTATCCAATTTAAATAATAGAAAGGTGTACCGAACACCCTTAAGTGTTGACTGCAGATTACAAAACAATTACTAGCGTGAATATGGTGAAACTTACACTGCCCGGCCGCACATAAGCCGGTTAAATTTTAATCGTGATTAATTTCACCGAAACCAATCAGAGAAACTTTTTTCTGTCGTGAAATGCAACCGGCACACATAGAATCTAATAGATTTAAAGATTTATTTGCTTTAGCCGTGGCGAATGAATTACAATTTTAGTGTAATACGAGCATTAAACTTACAATAGAAATTTCAACTGAAAAGAATAAAAACAATAAGTATAATATTCAATAAATCAACTAGCACTTAAACAATCAAAATATGAAAGGAAAAATACCTGAGTGGGCCTGATTTTAAATCATAATTTCCAATCTTAAACAATCAAAATATGGGAGGAAAAAATACCCGAGTAGTTTTAAATCTTATTTAATTATAATTTTGTTACTAATAATCTGTTACCTCTCTGCCGCCTCCGAGCGGATGATAATAGCCGTCGGGCGATGAGAAGAAGGAGCGGCCGACCGGAGTGTAGGTCATGGAGGGCAAGTGCCGCATCACAACGTCGAGCGCCAGAATCGCGTCGTAGGGGATCTGTCGCGTGCGGCCTTCCAGTGCCTCTTCCAGCGCAAACAGCGACACCTGCGCCAGCCACTTGATCGCCACGCGGAACACACGGTCTTTGCCTTCGCCCGGAAGTGTCACCTAACACAACACAACACTTACATTACTTACATTGTTATGTACCCATGTATTTATGATTAGTCTATATTTATTCATATGCAAATACAATTCAGGTAAAAACAACAGGCATTTGCCCAAAACTGCTTCAAACCTTAATTTGGAATACACAGTCTAAAGACTATGTTACTTACGTAACTTAAATGATAACTTAATTCGCACACAATTTTGAGTCCACAAAAATGTATCTACTACAATCTTGAATTAGTCATTATTACATGGGAATCACCAGTGCTAACATAGTCAACTGATTCAAATCGCCTAAAATGCATTGAGCTATCAATTACAATCTAGTCATATTCCGAGACCTACTAGTACATTGTTGCCAGTTCGATGAGCTCAACATCTATAGCTGCGTACAGACTTTTGCGCAACGAACACGCGCATTTCGCTTTTCATCAGCTGATAATATATGTATTTGTAAAAAATGGTAAGATACAGATATAATAAGCTTAGCATCAGCGATGGAAAGCGAAATGCGCTTGTTCGTGGCGCAAAAGTAAGTACGTAGCTTAAAAAATTATACAGTAAAATGACCACCTATTTAAATCATCAATTAAATAAAATATATATTATTATGATAAAAAATAATATGTCAAATGCCAAGTATTTGAATAGTAGTAACATAAGATGTTGGGAGAACCGAGTTCTTCCTTGCATGATAGTCGATGATTTGGTCATTAAATGGAAAAACTCCAAAATTATAGAAAATTCACTCTAGATAAAACTATGAAAAATCTATTCACAGTCAAGTTTATACCACAGATTCAGGACTGTTCATTTAGACTATGTTCATACTTACAATTATCAAAGGTAATCAAGAAGAATGTCATGATTTTCTCCAATAGATATTACAATTCGGTTGAAAATAATATAATCGTAACTGCAGTTCATAAGATTGTATGATGTTTTTTGACTAGACTGTTTAACTGTGAGATGACAGTTTCATTTTAAATGAAATTATTATATAGAACGGATAAGATAATAATATGAATGGATAGTAATAGAATAATAATTGAAATTTATTTATGAAACTAACAACATACAAACAAAATAGACTTTTTTAAATACAAATCAGTACAATAACTCAGAGCTATAGAATAAATGAACATAGATACATCATAATATTATTTTATAATAATTAAAGCTATATAGGTGAAAATAATTTTTAAAAGCTATCAAAACAGTCTTCAAAGTCAGAGTTATATTTAAAGTACTTCATTAGCAATTGCATCAGATACTGGAAAATAAAATTAAAAAACGTACAGTATTAAAACTTATTTAATTACCTCGAGCTCCATTCGATCATTGCCAATGGGCAAGGGATCTCGAGTGTACAGGTTGCTGCGTCCATCGAAGACTGGCTTCAGATTTCCGAAGATCTTGCTGTATGCTGTGACCATAGTCTCAATGATCTCTCGGTTGACTTTGCGTGGACACTTGTCGGGTTGGATGTTGATGTCATAGTGATGAACAAACCCACGGGGCATTGTGATTTGAAAATGATTGGCACGCAAAACAATTGGGCGACCTTCTCTGCCAAGGTTAGGCCTTCTAGGACAGTTGAACACTGCAAGAAAATTAATTTTTAAAATCAAAACAGAAAACATTTTCAAGCCGCAAAAGTTTCTGAAGGATAAAATATCTAAATTTTGAACTTTCCGTAAAATCAACTCAAAAAACTAGTTTCAGCATTCACCTTATATATATTTTTTTAAATCTTACAAACTAAATGATAATAGCTTGAAGCACCACTTCATACGTTGAATTCTTAGTAGCATTTCTGTCAAAATGTAATTTCAGTAAAAATCACAACAAAAATCTCTGATAAATTATAGCTCAATTTCTATAAATATTTCAAGTTTCTTCAATCAATATTTATATTTTTATTGAAAAAAGAGAAATGCCATTTATAAGTTATAGGTTCCGATTATGCTGTCACATCCTCCTAAAATTTTCATAAATAAGGAAATTTATGATTGAGAAATTCCACATTATTTATTTCACATTTCATCACTAGTAAATTTGTTTTTCATGATTCTTATTTCCATCACATCACACTTTTTCTGATGAACACTAATTGGATTTTATAATATATTATTTCATGCTTGTAATTACACGTTACTCCAGCATAGGATATCTATCCTCAGCTAGTATCTAGATTAGTTCCTTACTTCACTCAAAGTTTACACGGTAGAGTAGAGCCACTATTATAATAAAGCTCAAGGGACCAATGGTAAAATGTTATATATTGGGGAATTCCTAAAAACGACATTATCTTCACATTGAGTCTTGACTTACGTATCAAGGGTACAATGACATTCAAAATAAACACATGATAATGACAAGAAAAGCCCCCGGAGACACACTTGTCATGCAGCGTTCCGATCCGAATCATGTCCGATTTTTGTTTGGGGTGGAGGAGGGTTCTTAGTACAGGATTGCTGTATTCAATATTTCATTCGCCAAAAAAATATTTTTAAATGATTGAATAATTAATTTTCATAATTTAAATTGAATATTCTGGTAATGAATCATATTTCTACATCATTGAGAGTCGATCTGGCAACGTTGCGGAAGTGCTAGAAAAGTATAGCACTATCTGCTTTGAATGATTGACAAAGATAGCAACACCAATTTTAATCAAATTCTCCCATTACAACTAGGACCTCACTATAGTGTAGTAACTAGTTTTGGTTGTTACTCACTGGGAAGATCGGGTGGCTGCGGCGGCTGCTGCGGCGGAAGCAAGCCCATGGCGCCGGGTGGCATCCCCGCCACAGGCACGGCTGGAGCCACGGGGCCCGGCGCTGCTCCCAGCGCTCCAGGCGGAGGAGCTACAAAACAACATCACATCAAATTGTCACCATTCCTATGCTTTTCATTCAAACAATGCTAACTGTTTCAAATGATCTCTCTATAGTAGTTGAAGAAAATAAGTGTCGAACATGCAGTGAGTAAATTGTAATAAAGTTGGAGAAGGGAAACCGTACCAAACTTTGGATCCAGCAGTTAATAGCCGTTTAAATACCATTCGTATTACTAGATTATCTTGCCAGATCACTTTCTTATAATGTTGGTGAATCATTTTTCGAATTGTTATATGGAATATATTATAAACTTTAATAACTCACTCAGTGAAGTATTACTTGATCGACGTGTTGCATATAAAAGGCTTTATGAAATTTTAATAGCAAGGAATCTGTTTGCCGACTAAGAACTAGTAAAGAGGCCGTAAGTCGGGATTGAAAACTTAACATATCCTGATATTAATTCATATATTCTTTCATATACTTAACAAATGCAAAGCGAATATACTCTATTGAATTCAGACGGACATTAGCAGTATGCAAATGCATTGAGACAACATTTGGAGAAACAATTGCTGGCAACAGGCATCGTTTGATGGCTAATGTTATCAGCCACAAGTAGCAATAGATCAAGTAAATCAAGCATTAACTTCCGAAGAAAAGTCTTAAAATTACAGTACACTATGTTATGTCTCGAGACTCAAATAGAACATAAACGTTTAATTTTCGTCATAGAAAATTTCTATTATGTACATTTCTATTATTATATTGTGAAAGTTATCTATCCAGTACAACATATCAAAATCATGACTAAGAAGTACATATTATAGTTTAAATCGGTCAATCAAACTTACTAGAAGACATGCACGGTTACTTAAAAACCCTGACCAAAAAGAAAATATTCTAGGATGTTGTCTTATTTTGAATTATTAGTCGGTTAGAATATAATGAGGGATAAAAAGGGCCATAGCCAAAACTCCAAGTGCTTAATTAAATATGATTCACCATAGTGAAGAAAATTTTATGTCTATAGCATTTATTAAGATGGCACTTTTACATTGGAGCAGTTTACGATATATGAGGACAAAAACTTCAATCATCATGCAAAATTACAGCTCTGATGGTTTAAAGGACGATTACTTTGATTACGATGATTATAACTAGTGATGTGGATCGGGAATATTCCCAGTGGGAAGGAACTTATGATTTGGCAATATTTCCGGGAATATTTCCGAGGCAAAGAAATTTTATGAATTTAAGGGAACTTAAGGAATTTATAAAATTGTTCTAAAAATGAGATTGATCAATCCCACTCATATTTTACATCAATAAATCATCATTCTATTTGATATTGATCAAGCTCAGCCACATTTTACATTGATATAATCAATAAATCATCATTCTTTGAGCCTGTTTTTGCTCACTCACTGTCTTTTAAATTCTCGTATAGTCCAGTCAATGAAAGATTATAGAGGGAAATTTTTGGAACACAAAGCTCTTTCAAGGGTAGTAAGGGGGTATACATATAAAAAGTCCTCACTCCTACCCCCTCTAGATGAATATCTTCCCCCCGTGGGGGGGGGGTGGTTTGCCATAATTTGTTTTTTGCATATATCTCCAACAATATGCGCCTTTCGGAAATTTTTGTCTAACACAATCATAATATTAAGCTCACAAATTATCTTACAAGTTTCATTTCCAACATTTTTCCATATCTCTCATAGTTTTCTAGGTATGAGCTCTCTAAAGCTGCGTACACATATACGCGCCTCCAACCCGCACCGAGCACGCTCCGCCCTCGTTTCTCCATCGCACCGCAGTCGCTCCGCCCCCGCTCGGCAGTCGCACCCATCATGAACGTTACGGAAGATGTTAGCTCTTCTCGCGTTCCCCGGTCGAACTACTGTTGCTCCCCGGTCGATCATCAATCGCTCTGCTGTTGTGACGTTCGGTTGCGGAGCAGAGCGAAAGTCTGTACGCACCTTATGGTATCACATTTTGAAGAAAAACCCTTCCGGCTCCGATTTTCTCATCTTTTTGGCCTTATAACTTTTTAACGATTCATTGAAAAAATCCGCGCTAATTATGGGCTCATAGAGCATTATATTATCTTCAATTCCATCTATAGTCTCATTATTTTACGCATCTCCCAACGATTGTTGCAGCCGTTATGGTGTTGAGTGTGAAATCTTCAGTTCAACAACAATAGCTCAATTGCCAGGGAAATTGGGAGGGAATGTTTGGAACACAATATTTGACTTCGCAGCTTTGTTTGAACTAGTTAGAAGGTGAACATATCAAAAGTCCTCATCCCTACTCCTTGAGCTTAAGGGATGAGGGTAGTTTAAAGTTACATTTTTTTATTTCTGGCTGACAAGCATGTAACTGGGAAACAATGCATTTCAGCGACATGGCTAACTGAGTAAAAATGAAGCTAGATAAATTTCCAACAAGTTTTGTACAGTAGTGTTTTGTGATATCTTCTTTAGTTTTTGAGATATCAACTTTTAAAAGTATAAATTCTTTGAAAAGACATTTATCTTCCAACTTTTTGCACTTTCAGGGCTTATTACTCAACAACAATGCATCAAAAAATGTAATTTTTTTACACAGGGGGTAGGAGTGAGGACTTTCAAAATGATTACTCCCTTGCTATCCTTAAAAGAAGAGCTACGGGGTCAAAAATTGTGTTCCAAAATTTTCCCTCTATAATCTTTCATTGGCTGGACTATAGGAGTATTATTTAAAAGACAAGTTGTAGAGCATTCAATTCTCTTCAATTTAATCTATTATTTCATCATTTTATGCATTCCATCAATTTTTATAGCAATTTTAGTGTTGAGTGTGGTAGGAGTGAGGACTTTTTATATTATGCTTACCCCCTCACTATCCTTAAAAGGACTGCGGGGTCAAAAATTGGGTTCCAAACTTTTCCCTCATCTTTTCCCTATATCTTTTTGAGCATTCGTTGCCTGGACTAGTATCTTATTACAAATTACCTAAGTGAGCCTCAATGACTCTTGAAAGGTTGTGAGCTTTGGAATTATTTTCTTTTTAATATTGAATTAAACTCGAGTATGTTCCTTGTTTTAGTTAAGCCTATTTTGCTGTATTTTATAATTTCTAATTTTTAGATTTATATTCTACTCTGATCTTTATTTAGGGGGTCAATGATTTTTGTGCAGAGAAATTGAATAAAATCATGCAATGAAAGGTAAATTACACTCAATACCTTGTTGACTTTGTTTAGGCCTACCTGATTTACAGGCACTTATTGGTAAGTAAAAAATCTTATTCAACTTGTAAGACAATGACATGAAAGTAGCATGATAATAGTGGTGCAATTGAATGTTCTATTGAGTGCTCATTTCTCCTTTCAGTCTATGAACATCAAATTACTGTTTTCTTTGAACTTACTACAAAGTTATAGTAAGTTAACTTACTATAAGTTATTCATCCTTATTTCTTACATTAATCTGTTGTATAACAGGTTACTGAGACCATGTGTAACATAAAACGTCTTTTTCGGTAATTTTTTATGAAAGAAATCATAAATTTCCTCAAGTTCCCATAAATTCCCGGGAATTTTACATCACTAATAACAATGTAAATTACACCAAAAACATACAAAAATTAATTCTTACAATATAGAAATAGACTGAGACAATCAGAGGTAATTTTTTAACAACGTTTACAGATAAAAAGAGGGAGGGTAGATGATTGGATGCAGTGCATGCAGGTAAGTGAAGGTGTTCGTACCATCGTCAGGGGTGTCTGGCCTGTGTACATGTCCGTTCGACCAGGAGTGCTCTGGTTGGTGCCATAGAACACAATTGCAAGCCAAAGCCAACCAGTTAGAAGCAAAGCGTAACATATATTTACAATAAGGTGCAAACACAACAATTTCAACATTAACTAGAAAACTATGATTAATTTCACATCCAAGACAGAACAATTAAATTAAAAACATAAAAGAAAACATTGAGCTAGTTATAGAGAAGCCCGGGTGAAATAGCAATCAACAATTAAAATAAAATATTTTTCCTTCTGATGTTTTATAAAGTTTTGTTCTATTTTTTTCAATTGACTGATAAGGCGATTCACTGATCCATGGTCATGGTGAAGACACCCCCAAGTAAGAAGTTGAGCCTTCAGAGAATAATGTTATCAATAAAAATCTTTTTTTTTTTTTAAATGTGTTTTGTGTCATCTTGAAAAAATTATTTTAATTGTTCATGTAGCTTACTAAACGATAACCACAAAACAAAAAATGTAATGTGTGAAGGGTTACATAACAAAATATTCAAACATATACGCACAACTGGAATTTTTTGACACTTGAGGACAACTTTTTCTAAAGGTAATAGAAAGGGCTCTTCCTGAGCTACTCTTCACGTAACAGTGCGATTCTGAAGTAAATTCAGAATACTTTGTTTATCGATCGACTTTTGCGGTTTTGTTTTTCTATTTGTATTAGCTCATTTTTAAGAATACCCTGGATTTTAAAGTGAGACTGTCTTTTTGAAAAATTTTGAAAGATAGATTCTAAGCTCATTCAAAATTTATTTTTGCAGATCCTGTTAGGAAATAGATATGGTAGGAATAATGTATGAAAATAATTATGTGAATTATTCTATCATTCATTTAAATAATATCCTAATAATTATTGATTTTCATTAAACTTCTTTCAGGTTTTGGACTAGCTAATTCATTCACATTATTTAAGATATTATCAACTGTGGTTAATGATTGAGGGAAATAGGCTAGCTAGTTCTACTGTCTTAGAACAGGAAATGAGCCCGGGGCTTTCGATGGAAGATCCATTGCTCCAAGAGAATAATACAAAGAATCTTTATTTAGCTGGGGCCACAGTTCGAGTACAGGATATGAGTCTGGGTTTTTCTGGTTAAACTTCTATCTATCCCATTGTCCCAAGTGACAGCACAGAGATACTATATTTCGATTTAAAAATTAGAGTTAGATAATTTTGGATTAGCATAGTGCAAAATGTTTTGAATATTTTGTATAGAATAATACTTAAATATTTAGACTGAATAGGATATAGTTGCTGATCATTTATAAATGTGAACTTTATTTCGACAGACAAGGGGCCATATGAATAAAGTTGAGCATTTGCTTATACTTCTAAAATATGGAGCATTTGCTTCATTTTCTATGAATAATCGTAAGCTAAACCTTTTGCTCATGCTCATCAAAAAAATAGTTTGAGCATTTGCTCAAAAGTAAAAGCTTTTACTCAAAATTGTATGAATAAACTAGAGCATTTGCTCAACTTTTGAAGCAAATGCTTCAAAAAAGGTGAGTCCAGTCTAGAGCAGCTTATCACCTTTTGCTCATAGTAAAATGGCTCAACTAATCCGTATGAGGAAGAGGAAACTATACCAGATACGATCACAACCAATAGTTGAGAACTATAAAACTCTTATTAGATTCAACCATGATATATATCACCATTATCCTACAAAAGAATAAATACAAAAGATAGTCATCACAAAATAGGAGGTAGGCATTTAAGAAGATGAGAGTGTGGACGATTATAAGAAGGCTATTGATATTATAAGAATATGCTGAAGATTATTATAGAGATGACATTTTTTCACGCTATTATTTCAAAATTCTAATCTCAACTAACCTAAAACTCCATTCATACATAGAAAACAGAGCAGACGACGCAAACACAAGCGGTGCACCCTATTTGCATATTTAGCGCTTCCATGAGCTATAAAAACAAACTAAGGCTACAAAAGCGAATCAGCTGATGAAAAATCTCTAAAATACGTGAGCATTTGCTCCAAAGTTCAGGAGCATAAGGTAAGAGTATAAGGTAAAGCTTATTCATATAAAAATGAGCAAATGCTTTTGCTTCTACCTTTTGCTCATGAGCAAAACATTATGCTCCATGCTCTTGCTCATGAGCATTTGCTCTGGTTTTATTCATATGGGCCAAGAAAAGAGAGAGAATAACTTATTTGATATAATTAAATAATATTTAAATAAAAAAATCTTTAATATTTTTATCATCAATCAAACAAATTATCATACTATCCATACCATTTCAATTTATCCGGTTGTTAGATTTTAGTCCGTTGATACTAGACTGAGAGAATGTTTCTAACCGTTCCATAATGAAATAAAAACACAAACATATTGTCAAATAAAAATAAAACTGTAGAATTGAGTCCAAGATTCAATAATTAATTACATTTATTGAATATAATTGAGATAGCCTACATCTTTCTGTCCCCCTGGAGAAGTTGTGCTCATTCTACTTCCGGTCGGTCTCATACCTAGTAGTAGTACGTACCATATTAGATACAGTTTCAAGGTACATAGTAGACCTTCTGGAGAAAGGTGTGCGTGTACATGTCACAACACTAGGTGAGGAATGTCAACGAAAACTAATTGGGAGTTAAGTTGGAAGTACAAAAAAAATTATGATGATTTTGAATAACACAGTAAATTTCTAAGAAAATAATAGTTTTGTTTTTTGAGAAGGTGGTAAGCTAAACAATTAAATGCGTATTAACATTTTTCAAGTGATAGGAATAGGAGCATAAAAGCTATTAATTTTTTATTTCAAAGACTGAATTTGCTGCTAATAAATATAAATTACTGGAAAATTGTTACCTATTTACTTGTCAATTGTTTTGAAACCGACGATTGAGGACGCGAAGAGAAAGTTATAGTCAATTTATTGATACTCTTAAAAAAAGCTATTGTATGTGACAAACAAAAGTTGTACGGTATCTAAGCTAAAATAATTAATTGACTGAATTTCTCGCAAAAAAATAATTTCATAAATTTTATTAATTCTAATATAACGAATATTTTAAATGAATTTATTTTTTTTGTCTAATGCTGTTATTTACTTTTCTTGTTTTTTATTTTACATTTTAAAAGTATATTTTGTCATGTTAAACAATAAAATTAGACAAATGTAAGATCCATTAACCTAGTTCACAATCTACGCATTATTATGAGTTAAATGAGTTATTTTATTGATACGATCTACCCAAAAATAGTCTACGAGCAATACATTGGACTTTAATTTAATAGTCCTTATCAAAAACAAAATAAATTGAACAGAAAAAATTATACCATGATAAAATTTGTTCATAACAAAGGAATCTCCAAAACGCTACAGAACTTGTAAGCTTTATTCCGTCTAATTCGTAATGTAGGCCTAACTTGTTTTAAATAAAATATTGACCAGGTCACTGAATTATAATGATCATATATATCACAAACTAACCGATTCTACACAAAATAAAACGATGGTAATATTAATTATACTCAACATTTATTAACCTACAAAATAGGGAACAAATTCGCACCAATGGTAGTTCAGAATGAAAGGTCATTCAACTTTCAACACAAGGGAATAGCATAAGAAATAAAAGTTATAACATGCATACCGATAATTGCCAATAAAAACATGAATGAAAAATTAACGGAAACATTAAAAACTAAGTAAATAAATATTGTTTGACAAGATATGAATACAGTAAGCTTGACCTTCTAGTAAAATAGAGCTGTGCTCTAGCACTACACTATCGGTAAGATACGATAAACTACAACACAAAAAGGAAGATTTCGTAGCTTTAACAAAAATTCTTAGGTGTTATTTGAATCAATGGTACTTACGTTGCCCAACAGGATACATTTTTAAGTGAACTTAACTTATAAAACTATAAACTACAAAATAAACTGGGTCGCTCGAAGAGCGACGTCGTCGCTAGGGAGAAGGTTGAACAACATGGCGCCTACATTTGCTTTTGCTCCTTTGCAGTGACGTAAACCCAAGACCAATGCGATCGCAGTTACTTTTGTGTACCAACATAACATTTTCATCGTTTGTATGCAGCTAGAGATTTTATAATAACGTTGATTGAATAATGAGTAAAAATATATGTGGAATATAAAAAACTAATAGATTATATCAATTTATTAAAATCATATTTATGAATGTAAATCTTTGAGATATTGAAATCAAGAAGTCCGAGGATCGTTGTCCTTGAGCCGATAATAAAACTGCAGTGAGCTTGTCTGCTCAATGTGCTCATCTGCTGCTAAACTCATACTCAATACTGCTTGGTTCTTCGTCTTGATAGACAAGTAAGCTGTGGGCAAGTCTACTCTTTCCTAGTAAATGAAACACCCTAGTTTTTCTATTTATTGATCAGCTTCTTGTAAGAGAATGCAGAATCCAAGATAAATAATGGTTTTGGCAGAAATTGGCATCGCTACTAATTCAATATGTCAATACCTTTCACTGGTATTCTGAGAGGAAGTTCGGGTGGTATTACAAGTGGTATATCAAAGCAAGTAAAACTTCTGAATTTAAAACCCGTAAATCGTATAGTGATTAAATTTGATCCATTTACTCCTTCATGTTTGGAAACTAGGTAAGTCAACTCCATAGAATGTCTTGTTTATTCTTTGATTGCATGGCTTTCAAGCTTGACTATAAATGTGTCTTATAAATTCAAGTTAATGCGAATCATTTCATTATATAAAATTGTAACTGTAACTGTACCGGTGGGAATTATTTAATAAAGATTTGAGCTGTAAAATTTTGTTAATGCTATTATAATATTAAATTTATCATAGATATCGTTGGAACCGACAGTGACTAAATATCCAAAATGTCAGGTTAGATTCAAATATTTACTTATTCTTGATAATATTGATAACGTTCATTAGTTGTACCCCAGTTTTATTTTTGCCTGCAAACCGGTCACACATTTCTAATTTTATCAAACTATGAAGGATATACAAATTATGAATGTCTACAGGCTATCGTAAGACCGATCTCTGCACACTACACTGTATAATCTTCAAACAATTACACTATATTTAAATGTTGTCAACCACACCAATAATTATATTAAATATTTATAACAGGGAAAACAACTAGAGAATTTGTTAAAGAACTTGAAGATACCTTATGGAAGTATCCAAAGATTATAAAGTTGATAAGTTCTATCCAGAAATATTATTTGATAGCTTGCTAGCTGTTTACTAAGTTTTCAATATTCGCAGAATTTTCAAATTTGTAGTTAACTTACGTAATAATTATTAAAATAGATGATTGATTACATGACCAGTCATAGCGAAAACATATGTAGGCCTACTAAAATTTCTCTATTACGCTAAGATCAAAAATATAGGCCTAGCAGGAATAGGTCTACCTATAGTGAGGTCCATGTTATAATGACAGTGTTTGATTAGCAATGGTAATGCTATCTTTGTCTATCATTCAACATAGCGGATAGCGCTATGCTTATTTCTTTCTTGCTTTGCTCTGCTGCCAGATCGTCTTTCAACAATGTAGAATTAATAATTTAAAAAATTATGAAAATTCACCATGAAATAATTAAAAATAAAATTTATTGATTAATAAATTATAATTGATTATTTAAAACGAAAATGAACAGTTAATATTACATCAATAAACCTGTATCAGCTACCGTCCATAGAAGGCATTGACAAGACAGAGGATCGGCAACGTTGTTCTCCTATCTTCCTCCACTGCCATTATAACATGGACCTCACTATAGTGAAAATCTCTTACATAGAGAACTTGACTAGAACGAGACACAACGCTTTTGGTCTATTTTTACATTTATATTCGTAGTACGAAAAAACAAAATTCAACTTGACGTAGACTATTATATAGATATATTTTTTAAATAATCCTAACTAGCTTGTTAAGCCTATAACTGTATCAATTTATCATTTGTATTTAATATTACTTGGGGCTTGGTTGTTTGCTAATTTGTTACTTCAATTTTGACTAGCATACGAAGACCTATGAGCGATCAACTATTATAGTACCAACTATGATTTGTGAAAATGCACAAAGAAACGCTCACTTACGTTCATGCTCTACTGTTTGATGAGGGTTTTCGGTTCCCCATATAAGAACATTTTCTCAATTTTGTCATGGAACGTAGCCTCATAGCTATCAACGAGATTTGCCTAGAGTAGGTGAACGTTATTCATGCATTTTCACAAACCATGGTGTATGAACCCTACGTTTTTGTTGACCTCGTCCGAGCCTCAAGAAGAGGCCACAAAGAACACTCATAATACATCATAAACTCGATACGTAATTTGATATGAAATTAGTTTGTGTACAAATAAGTTGAATTAATTGTTTTAAATTGGGACATTTATTTTGAATCACTCTGTATTGATGATTTTAAATGTGTATTTCACATAACTTGGGGTTTGCTAATTTTTTACATAAATTTTGACTAATTACAAATATTTTTGAGTGGAATGTGAGCAATTAACTATCTAGTATCATGATGGCAAATCTTGTTGATAGCTATGACCCTCCTCAAGCTGCGCATCTGTGTGGCGGGTAGAGTCGTCGTGGCTAGAGCACATAATAACCTATAAATTCACTGATTCATTAAATTTTTATGTTGTATGAACTTTATGGCAGCAGATGAATAAAAGGTTTTGGCTACTATAAAGAATGTTTACGAACTCCGTACCAATACTCAAGGGCATTGCTCCTTGGTAACAAACATATATAAATATCATATTTTTGTAACAAATAAATATATATATATATATATATATATATATATATCATATTTTTTAAATTGTACGGAAGACTTCAGTTACTCTCACACAGCGGCCATTTTGCTTTTTTCACTTATTTTTTCCTATTTAATGGTTGAACATACAAAATTGAAACTTTGCACAATTATTTATAACAACTAGACAAAGCTACATAAAATTATGATAGTTTTTCAAATTCATAAAACAAAATGGTGGCCATTTTAAATGTTGTTTCTTAAATAACTCAGAAACGAATAACTAGGTAAAGATTTGTTAGCAATATGCTTTTTTATTTACATATTAGAAAGAAAATAAAAATCCGTTTCAGGGCATGTTATATGGAGCAGGTGGACGGCATTCCGAGCAAATTATTTGAAGTTTGGCTATGTTTTCCAACTTTTGTTAATTGTATTATTTTTCTTTCTATTTTTATTTTTTTCAGAATGTATTGAAGTTTCTGTATTAATGTAAATAAAACGCATATTGTTAACAAATCTTTACCTAATTTCCCTACTCAAGTGAAATAAATTAAGCCGGGTTTAGACGCTCAAGCCATTTGTGCAAACTGGCTTGCGCAAGCCTGTTTGCGCAGTTGAATTTGTGCGTGTGAACGGTGGCTTGAGGCTTGCGCAAGCCAAAAAATCTGGCTTGAGCAAATTCTGTTCTGACAGAAAATCGGCTTGCGGTTGGAGTATTGGAATGAGCGTTTAAACACTGCTCAAGACATTTGCGCAAACTGGCAGGCCAAAAGTACGTTTTCGCGCATGCGCACTCGGATCCTAACCACAACTGAATCTCTAGTTTGTCTGTCTCGTAATTTTTATTAATTATCACCTATTCAAGTTTTCATGCTAAATATATTAGTGTTTAGTTCTCAACTGTTTCATAATTAATAGTGTCTATAATATTAGTATATCATAATAATGAATAAATATGGTAGTGATTATGTTAGTGGTAAAAAATATAAATAGCTTCACAACAAATTCAGATGTACACCATCATAATACCAGACATAGAAATAATATCAGTGTTCAATATCATAGACTTTCTCTTTATAAGAAGAAGCCCAGTTATATTGGTGTGAAATTATTGAATAGGCTGCCAACTCATTTAAATCCTAGGACGCATTCCTTTAAAACAGACTTATATAGGTTCTTAGTTGATAAGAGTTACTATAGTATTGACGAATTTGTAAATGGAATGTAGTGTGTTTCAATGTTATTTATGTATGCCAATGTAATTTTAATGTATGATTTACATAATAACTTGCCGTGTGGATTATCTTTTATAAAGTTTTTGACTGTAAATCTTCCTGACGTTATTGAACTGTATGGAAATTTTCTGTATTATTGTTGAATAAAATGAATATTCAAAAAAATAAATAAATAAATAAATTAAAAAGATTTCCTGAGTGATTTAATAGAAGTTTATGAATCTATACCTTGTGTATGGCAAATTTAGTCCAAAGAATTCAGTGATCGCTAGGCTAAATCTCATGCTTATGATGCCCTAATAGGAAAAATGAGATCAGTTAACCAAGAAGCTGACAGGGAGACTGTGGAGTGATATATGGATACTATAAGTGATCTGGATAACAATCTGATATAGATCAAAACTGATTTGGATAGTTACTGCTTCCATAGATAAATGCTACTGATAGCAGTTTAGCTGGTTTTTAGGTTAGTATCAGTGAAATTCACAAGCCAAATTGCACAAACTGAACTGAGCGTGTGAACAGAAGAATTTTATTTCGCTCGTTTGCGCAAATTTGGCTTGCGCAAGCCAGTTTGCTCAACCCAGCTTTACAGTTATTCTAAACTTATGCCAACACAAAAAAGAGAGTTATATAACATTAATTATTGTTTGAAATAATCTAAAATAGCTTACATATGACATGCAGAGCAGACGGAGACTGTTGCATTGTTGTGGCAGACTTTAGCCACATGCCTTGGCATGCACTGCAACTAACCCCAAGTGGTCACCTATCACTACAGCTGCCACATCTCAGTTAATATTGATCCAATCTAAAAAAATCATGTACCAATCGATAGATAATTAAATTTAGTAAAAAAAGTTATTCTTGTAATTTTTTTGTAAAACCGACGGTTACTGAGTTATTAAAGAAAAAACATTTTTAAATGGCCGCCATTTTGTTTTATGAATTTGAAAAAAAAAATTTCACAATTTTTTTTAACCAATATTTAGAAGCAAATGAGTGAAAAAGGCAAAATGGCCGCTGTGTGAGTAACTGAAGACTTCCGGACAGTTTGAATATGATATTTAGATATGTTTGTTACCCAGGAACAATGCCCAAGAACATTGGTAGGGAGTTCGTAACACCCTGTATTGCTATTAGGATTCATTATATATATCATGAATCATCAAACTAATGAATTTATAGATTATGTGCTCTAGCCACGCGGCTCTACTAGCCGCGATGGCCCCCGCCGCGCAGCTCGAGTCGTTGCTAAGGAATTCAAGTTAACCAAAGTATGTAGCAATGTGTATTCATTTAAAAAAACTTATTTAAAATTTATCCACAAATAATTCTAATTTTCTTGAATCACTGCATTCCAGCCTGTTTCTGTGCACTGTAGCCTACTTGTGAAAGTACCAAGGAATTGAATAGTATATTTCGCACCTAGGGCCGAAAATGGGACTTTTCTGGCTCGAAATCGGTTTTCAAGTCCGAGGCCGTAGGCCGAGGACTAGAAAAGATTGAGAGCCGGAAAAACATTTTTGCCCATGGTGAGAACGTTATTTTTCGCCACACAGGAAAATAAACAATATATATATGAGAATAATTGTCTATTATAAGCACTTCCGAAAGCAAAAGTGGAAGGTCATAGCTCTAGCAAATCTGAGGTAATCTGAATATCAAGAAATTGTCCAAGTATTTTTATTTTTTATTCTGATTTGTCTAAATAACCTAAAAGATTATGTTCAATTATGTAAGAGGTTGAGTTTATACTTTTTATTCTTCCAAATGACAATAAGATGATATTATTATAAATGTTTTGATTATTGAATGATAAACACAAAGAATGAAAAGTTTTTGGTCAGCTGTTTTAGCACACTTGAAATTTGGCCAATCTGAATGTCAACGGAAGTTTAGGTTAGAAGTTCTATCCTACTCTGAAAATAAAATTATTTGAATAGTTTATAATATATATCTTATCTGTATTTTATTCATCCAAATAAAATGATAGTATATTATTACAAAAACTTTATTTAATTCTAGAAGCATAAACTGATTCCGTTTCATAAACTATTTTGTAAACTCGTTCACATCAAATCAGAATCAGCTGACTTCAAGGTTATTTTACAGCCCTAGGGCCGTAATAGTATATTTCGCACCTAGAGCAGAAAATGAGATTTTTCCAGCTCGAAATCGGTTTTCAAGTCCGAGGCCGTAGGCCGAGGACTAGAAAAGATTGAGAGCTGGAAAAACATTTTTGCCCGTGGTGCGAACGATATTTTTCGCCACAATACAGGTATTGCTGACAAAATAAATAAAGAATACAAAATAAAGAATACTCATTAAGCTATCGTACCTATCTCTTGATTTTAGTGGTAGAAGATTTGCAGTCAGGATTTCAGATTCTTTTAAAATTTCACTTGGAATACCACAGTCATCTTCAAGCATTTTTGAAAATTCGGAATGCACTAATCAACAATACATAATTGAATAAAACTGGTTGCGAAGCGAATTAGTTTGATTCGAAACTGGAACTGAAATCATGGCGACTTCAGCACTGATGATGAAAGTGGACACTCGCCCGATCTAGCGGATGACTTATTAACTACTTCCATGAGCGGCTGGAAAGAGACAACTTTCTGGGCTAGACCGGAAAAGAAACCCTTTTCTGACGTCGTCTGCAAACAAGGTCTTTCAAATCTACGTAGGGACTGGAAAACAGCTGCTTTCTGTGCAGTGTGGCGAAAAAATTTTACCGGCCTGGTCAGAAAACAATCACTTTCGGCCTCCATATGACACACGTAAACCAGCTCATTACATCCAAGTGGGGCGAAAAATAATATGTTTGTTAATTTTCAAGTAATAATTAAGATGTTAGGCATCAAAACTGTTAAAAAAGTATATTCATATCATTATATTCATATCATGCATGTAATTAATTTCAAGTTTCAAGAGTATCCTCTCTACCAACCTGAACACTGTCCACATCCATACGTTTTGCCAAGCATTGAAACTGTTTGAGGCTCCCTCCTTATGAGCTGCATATCTGGGCAAGGAACTTCCATTTCTGCAACAAATACCGTATTCAATTTATTTTTCATTATTTTTTTCACATAATAATGAGTAGGAATGACAGGTGACTTCATAATTGTTCTCAAAAATACACCAACTATTCTTGAACCTTAGGCTTGGCGTCTACGTGGCGAAAAATCTGTCGCGTTTTTTCTGTCCGTATAACATGGGCCTTAGATTTAAAAATTCAGGTCTGAAAATATGCAATAATATTGTGAAAAATCGTAAAATTATTTTTATTTAAAAAAGTATTTTCTTTTCAAATTTACATTGATTTGATGTTCAAGTAATTAGCTACTAGTAAGTTTCATTCCAGTTGTTTAAATGAATAAAATAGTGTTCTACTATAAAAACTCGGAGAATATTTTTACAAATATTGTGGGTATCTACAATGAAATTAACTCATCAATGTTTTGGTTAAATGTAGTATATGACCACAGTTGTAACATTGACCTTTATGAAGACAAATCTACTTTAGAATGAGCATATATTTATATACAAAATGTATTGTGTATCTAGCTCTTCATCTGTAAGTTAATGAATCATATTAATCTGAGTTATTCATAATTCATTATATTAAATGCTTTCAAATGTTTAAAACTGGAAATATTTAATCTTCTATTGATTTTATTTTTTCTGTCAACAGGTAATGGCGAATCCTACCTATTCAAAAGCGCCAATCTCACTGCTCTTGAAATGCTGAAGCTATTTAATCTGCACATCACTACTCTAGTTCCAAAGGACGACCCAGTAACTGTGTTTGACCTGAAGTCAACCAAAGGTTTGAAAGCAATCAAGAGCAAAACTAAGAAACGTTGAGGGTATCAAGTATATCACAGAAAAATCTGATAGTAGTGTAATTAGACATTGTATATGAAAGACAATATTTGAAAATGAAGAAACGCAATACATATAGTTTGAAACTGATCGATGAGATCTACAGTCATATACCAGCTTTCACCGACTTATTCGATGAAGAAACGTGGTACACGTTTGTTCTGTGCTTTGTTGCAGGCACCATAGTGTTGGTATTCATAATATCCAGGTTCATTACTTTGAAACCAATTGAATAATCATCAACAATGATTACTTTTTAATCGAACTAAGGAAAATTGTGTTCTAGTTTCATGTTTTTCCCTGTTTTATCATGAACACAATTTTTACATCACTTCCACTATAAAAGAATACCAAGATGTTATCCTCACTGAATAAAACTTATAAAATATTATCCATAAATGTGATGTGTGAAAATATTCCATTCTATCCACTTTCTATTCCAAAGAGTAGATTAATTCTGTGCTTTAGTTCTTGTAGTTGTTATTGACTGTCTTGATCTACAAAATTATTTGTTGTATTAAATGGGATTAAAATGAATTGATTGAACAAAACTTGTATTTGCCTTATTCAATACTTTTCTCGATGAGTGTGGGCCCTTAGTATGGAACGTAGAATCAGACTCAACAATGGAATTGAGAGATTATCTTCTAAAATATTCTGTATTATGTTTGGGCGAAGGATATAAATATTAATATTGCATAGTTTATGATGTTATAGTTGAATCTAATATTATGACAAACTGATATAACATGGTGTCCAAGGGACGCGAAAACCGAGAATTATTCGGAAATTTCGATGTTGCGGGAAATATAAGGGGACTTTGTCGAGATGTGAGAATTTCATTTTTTGACACTTCCGTCAAATATAGTGAAGTACACGTTATAATGGCAGTATTTCATTAACATTAGTGTTGCTATCGTTATTTTGAGAAAGCAGATAGTTCTATTCTTTTCTAGCTCCGCAGAATTGTCAGATCTACTTTTAACAATGTATAAATATAATTAACAAAATATTTAATATCAATTATTATGAAATTGTTTTATTTTATCTTTGAAAAATATATTTTCTTGACGAATAAAATATAATTATTAAATATAAATAATTTTTAACGAGGATAAACGGTTAGTATTCGTTCAGATATACCGGGATCAGCATATTCTATAGAAGGCAGTGGCATGGCAGAGAATCGGCAACGCTGTACTATCTTTCTGCACTGCCATTATAACGTGGACCTTTATAAAGAAGTAAGTATTTTCAAGTACAGTGTTGATATATAGTCGTTGGATGCAGTATAGAGGGAATATTTCCCTCATCCAGTAAAACTCATCTCTTTGTTCATCGTAAAGTACGATTTTCATTTAGATTTTCTACTAATTTTCAAAATATTTTACTATTATTCAAATACGCAGCTACCACATCCCCTCCACCATATAGTGAATATAGTTTTTTTCAGTACAAAATTAATGCATATAACATTTCAATATAGCATACAACATTTATACGACGACCTCTTCCATATCTCTAATAGTTTTCGAAATATCCGAGCCTCAGGGTGTGACATTTTAGAAAAAACCACGTTTGCCTCCAATTGTTTTCTTTTTTTGCCTTATACCTTTTCAAATATTGATGAAAAAATCCATGCTGATTATGAGCTCAAAAGGCATTATATTCTACTATTTTACGCATTTCCTTAAGACCATTGTAGCAGTTTTACGGTATTGTTGAGTGTGAAATCTTCACTTTTGCAACAATAAATCAATTGACAAAGAAATTTGGAGAGAATGTTTGGAAACCAATTTTTGACTTGGACTAGTTAGGAGGTGAACATATCAAGAGTCCCCATTCCTACCCCTAGTGCTAGAAGGATGAGGATTGTTTGAGAGTTGATTTTTGTTAAATTTTTGCTTACATGCTTATATCATGGGAACCATGCAAGTTTCACCGACATGAATGTTGGGTGTGTTTCACCCACATGACTAACTAGACAAAGATGAAGCTTCATCAATTTCTTGAAAGTTTTGTTCAGTAGAGCTTTGTGATATCTTCAATAGTTTTTGAGATATGCGCTGTTGAAAGTTTTTTAGAAAATATGCGCTGTTTTTAGAAAGTATGGAATCTTTGAAAAATCAGTGTTTTATCCAACTTTTTGATCTTTCAGAGCTTATAACTCTTCAACAATGAATGGAAAAATAGATACTATAGTCCGTGCAAATTTACTTCCGACTTGGGATGGACATGCGCAGCAGAGAAAGCATACAGCGGGAGGGGTACAGAGGCGCGATTTTGCCGTTTTGAAGCGGCCAGCAATCTTCAATTTCTAGTGACTGTTCATGTGCTCATGCTACACATGCGAAGTTACCTGTCTGAAAGCGGTCAGACAACTGACAAATTATTGACAACAGCGCTTCCACCTATTACTCTATTAGTCACTGTAATTGGCTGATCTCCCTCCATTTCTCTGCGCTGCATATTCCTCCAAGTCTGAAGTGAATTTGCACGGACTATAATCGTAGGGTTGAAGACAGCAGTATTTTAAGAGCAAGATAAATATTTCATCAATAAAAAATAATTCTTAGTTTCTAATATTGTACATCTAATATTATTAACTTGATATCTACGCACAAGAATTATTTTCAGTGATATATATTCTCTTTTATTTTCTCTATGCTCTATTCTACAAGATGATTGGAAGCTACATGACCATGGTTGATAATACTTGAATACTCTTGAGGACATGATTTAAATAAATGGTAGGCCTATTATATAATCCTTATCTAGATGATAAAATATTTTTTCATAATAAAGAGTGGAAAAAATAGTGATGGAATATAATATTTATTATGTTCAACAATAATAAAGAACTCATTTATAGAGTTGAACAAAATCAATTTGGTACAATCAATCATTATATAATTTTAATGTTTTAAAAAATTCTTCACTACTATAAAAATGATAATGGATGGAGAATCAATTAGAACCTGTATGTTATGCCATTATCTAGCCTTTATATTCTCGATGCCATTTGTTCTATTTAAAAATACCAGGATATGAATCAATAATGATGTTTCAATCCACAATTACGACACCAGGTACTGTCAGGACCTGAGGCTCAACGTTCATCATACTACCTATATGAACGAGATGCTAATTCTCAGAAATATATGTTTATATAATTATAGAGTAAAGATATTTGAGATTATTTGTCTCTGATATAATGTACTACCTACACCTACCCGACTTGCGGAACTCACGGGCAAGAAATCAGTCAAAAAATGAGAAACTAGAGATAATACATTCACAACTGAGGAATTTAGAGCTCATTACGAGCAACGATTGAGAAGGTAAACTTTTACATAATATTTATATGATTAAATTAAATAAATCAATTGACAATTCCACATAGGTGCCCTTTCCATAGGCGGTCAATGGATGATAGAAAATTGAATCTGAAATGAAATATGATACTTCTTAAGCCCGGTCCAGACGCTCAACTTTAGAATCAGTCTTCAGGGGTACGCAAAAGGTGCGTACAGATTTTTAATCAGCTGACTATATCCAAAATACCTAGAATAGAATGTATTCTAGGTACATTGACTATATCTGTATTTTTACAGAAACGGTAAGATACAGATATAAAAAGCTTGGCACCAGCTGATTAAAAGTGAATTGCTCATGTTCGCGGCGCGTACATCTGTACGCACCTTAAGTCGTTGCATCTGGACGGTAAAACGGATGGGTCTTCATACTAAAGTCGTCAAACTTAAAATGTATCAGCCGGGAATCTTTTTCCATCAAACCGTCCGTCTTTTGCACCAAAACCTAAAACGCGTAAAAATGGAGATAGAGAAATTGTGATTTCAGATTCGGATTCAGCGCCCTCAAATTAATAAAATGCCTCGCGAGTACTTAAATGAGCAAGTTTTTTCATCGATTGTATATAACGCCATTTAACCTTTTTTTTCTTTCTTGATTCTCATGATACTCTCAGATTTTGATGATGATTTTATGATTTATTATCATGATATATTAAGATGTACTATATTGTTGATAAGAATACTATCTACAAAATTTCAATCCATTTACAATCACAGTGTCTCGAGATATGACATGTAAACAAAGCCATTTAGCGATTAACAGTAATATTTTTGTCATTATGTTGTTAAGTTGTCATTATTCAGTTGAATCAGCGAAAAAATACGATAATAATTATTACTTATCTACCGGATATATGTCAACCTTATACAAAATTCAGACTCAATGAACCATATCAAGCCCAATTTCCATCAGTCATTGACAGAAGTCAAACATCATTGTCAAGGCGATGACAGGCATACCAACCATGAAATTATGAAAATCATTTCTCTCAATGAAGAACTGAGCTTGTGAGCACAAAAATAGGAAAACGGACGACATAAGACGGATGCGTTTGGACGCAATTTTACATTCGTCTTTTGCTTGAACCAAACGATCCGTCTTTTGCTTGAGAAAAAAGACTGATGGCAAACTTGAGCGTCTGGACCGGGCTTTATCATCCAACTGAGAACCGCTATAAATATGTTTAAAATTTAGCTGCTTCTTCATTCAAATGAGTCTCTTCAATTTTTTTTCACGCAATTTTATACCTGGGTTATATCTCATTAAGAAAAAGCCTATGTAACTGAACAGTGAGTGTGTTTCTATGACTATATTGAGTTCCACGTTATAATGGAAGTATTTCATTAACATTGGTGTTGCTATCCTTGTCTAGCAGACAGCTCTACCCTTTTCTAGCTCCGCAACATTGCAAGATCGTTTTTCAACAATGTAGAAATATAGTGTTAATTAACAAGATATTTATCTCAATAATTATAAAAAAATATTGAAAAAAAAATATTTTTTCTTGAGGTACAAAATATTTCATCTCAATTAAAAACATAATTTAATAATTTAAAATATTTTTTCTTGAGGAATAAAATATAATAGATTATTTTAAACAAGAATAAACAGTTGATATTACACTATGAACAGATAATTAATATCAGATATAGGCTACCAGTGTCAGCTATTCTCTACAGAAGGCAATAGCTAGGCAGAGAATCGACAACGCTGTTCTCCTATCTTTCTTCACTGCCATTATTACGTGTACCTCACTTTAGTATTGAACTGGTGTCATTTGATTTCGCCGTGAAATTTCCGATATTTGTAACCACAATTTGTAACAGAATTACTTTATACGCCTAGGCCTAGTTATACATAAAAATACAGTGAGGTCTGTATTTTATTTTACTGACAAATCTTAGAATGAATCTTGGCAAGTGTGGCTGGAACCTAGACAGGTATCTGATTGCCCTCTATTGCAGAATGAATATTTTATTGAAGTTCTACAATAAGAAAGCTCCCCAAAGTTCTATGCTATGAGAAATATGTGAGTAAATTAGTGCAAAATACAGTACTCTACATGTTTAATGGTACATATTTTACATGAGAACAAATAATAAATTAGTGATATTACGGCTTAGTCCAGTCACCAGGTTTAGAAAAAGAACCGTTAGAGAAATTAAATCCGGACAAGCTAAATTTTTCGTGCAATGAATCTAGAGTATTGGACAATTTAAATTAAAAATATAACCTTCTAGCCCTGGAGCTTTACACAGAGTGCCTTGAAAAACCTCGAAATTTCTGTTTCTTTTCTTGTTTTCTACGTTTATTGTTTCTATTTTCTGTGCTTTTGTTCATCAGAAGAACCAATGATATTAATATGTATTCAATATCAGTGATTTTTATCATGATGACGTTATTAGTATATTATAATTATAATAAATTGTGTTATTATCTTACATTTTTACAACAGTACTCGCGATTTTGTTGGTTGTTGGGCGCGTTTCGTGGCACTGAGCCACATTATCAGCGTACAAGGAGTAGCTATAGATACTGAGGTTTTGTAAGTGGTTCAGTACCACTAAACGCGTCCGACAATTAACAAAATCGTGAGTACTGTTGTAAAAGTGTAAGGTAATAACACCATTTATTATAATTATATCAACAGTTCAAGTATAGGATATAGACATTTTATTAGAACATTAAATAATATATTTATCTGAACTAATGAGTAGTTTTCTCATCACATTCCACCAATTAATTTCTATAACAAAAGTCCACTAGGTTTCTCACATGGGAAAAAATAAGTCAATTATGAATAAAAATAAAACTTATACAAGAAAAAACTCCACTCTTCTGATTCATCTTGAACACTCCCCTGGATACTTGGGTTCAGATTCAGATTGAAAACATAATCATGATTAGTTTTTCAGGATGATTTGAATTTAGTTTTATTTCGTAAAAATAATACATATTTATAATATTTTCAATATGGCACAATAATGCTTGTAGCACAAGACATAACAACAACGTAAAGTAAAACTAGAGAAATAAAACATCGTAAGTAAAAACAACGTGAATAAAACGGTCGTAGCATCTAGACGAGAGGTGCAGGGTGCACAACACGCGGCCCTCGATGCAACTTTAAGTGGCTCCCGGCCCTGAATACAATGTTATACTTTCAAAAGTCAGAATGAACTGCAAACAAAAAAATTACTTCGTCAAGCTGATTTATTCTGTTGCTGCCATTGATGACATTGATATTAAATTGGTTGGTCATGTGAAAAACAATAATTGGTTTCAGTTTCTTATATTTTTATTTTCGTGGTGTGCTTTTTATTTAATACAAATAAATATCCTTCAATCTTATAAATGTATCAATTTATTTTAGGCCTAACATCCTAACAATTTTCTAGGGTTAAATAATTTGAGAATAGATTCACATTAGCTATTAAGGTTGAGACAGATAATTTACAATACAGGTATAGTGAGGTCCACGTTATAATGGCAGTGAAGAAAGATAGGAGAAAAACGTTGCCAAGTCTCTCCATTTTTCCACTGACTGTACACAGCTGTTACTCAATTCATCCCATTAAATTTAACCTAATAATAATTATCATTTCCTTGATAAAATAATCAATTTTATGTTAAATTGAACAAGAAAAATAATAAAAAACATATCAATACTACAATAGATAATATTCTCAGTTGTCTATGTTATTTTTATAAATATTTTTCAGTTTACTTTGAGCATTTTTCTCGGTAATTTGAGCAAAAGTCTAAATTTCTGAATCCTGTTTCAGTAGCTGGATGAAACAAACTTAGGTAAGATTCTTCCCGCTAGGTCGCGCGCTTGTCGGTTCAGCCATCCCAATCAGCTGTTGGCGTGTATTTTGAATGCGAATTTTTTGTTCTATCTGTATTTTTACTTTCCTTGCCCTAATACCATAGGTAAGGAAAGTATTGCTTTCCAAAAAAAATTAAGGTACCCCAATTTCAAGTTTTCTATACGTTTCAAGGTCCCCTGAGTCCAAAAACATGATTTTTGGGTATTGGTCTGTGTGTGTGTATGTGTGTATGTGTGTATGTGTGTGTGTGTGTATGTCTGTGAACACGATAACTCCATTCCTAATTAACCGATCGACTTGAAATTTTAAACTTAAGGTCCCTATACCATAAGGACCCGACAATAAGAAATTCAATAAAATTCAATTCAAGATGGCGGAAAAAATGGCGGATAATTACTAAAAAACCATGTTTTTCACGTTTTTTTCGAAAATGGCTCTAACGATTTTCTTCAAATTTATATCATGGATAGCTATTTATAAGCCCTATCAACTAGCATAAGTCTCATTTCTAGGAAAATTTCAGGAGCTCCGTAATATTCTTGAGAAAAATGGCGGAAAATGACTAAAAAACCATGTTTTTCACGGTTTTCTCGAAAACGGCTCCAACGATTTTCTTCAAATTTATACCATGGATAGCTATTTTTAAGCCCTATCAACTGGCATAAGTTTCATTTCTGGGAAAATTTCAGGAGCTCCGTAATATTCTTGAGAAAAATGGCGGATAATGACTAAAAATCCATGTTTTTCACCGTTTTCTCGAAAACTGCTCTAACGATTTACTTCAAATTCATACCATGGATAGATATTCATAAGCACTGTCAACTGGCATGAGTCTCATTTCTGGGAAAATTCCATGAACTCCGTAATATTCTTGAGAAAAATGGCGGATAATGACCAAAAACCAGGTTTTTCACGGTTTTCTCGAAAACGGCTCTAACGATTTTCTTCAAATTCAAGCCATGGGTAGCAAATTCATAAGTCCTATCAAATGACATGAGTTTTTTCCTTGGAAAATTGCAGGAGCTCCGTAATATTCTTGAGAAAAATGGCGGATAATTACTAAAAAACCATGTTTTTCACGATTTTTTCAAAATAACTTGACCGATTTTTTTTCAAATTCATACTCTGTATAGTTATTTATCAGCTCTATTAACTGGCATGAGACTCCTTTCTGGGAAACTAATGGGGGGTCCACCCCATCCTTGAGAAATGGACTTTGTAACCTCCTTCTCGTGCATGAGGTAGGTAGGTAGAGCAGTTCATAAAAAGAACACATAGTCGAGATATTTCATCTGTAGAACAGCTGTTTTGACGACTTTAAAAAAATTACGACTAAAAAAATCATTGAATTTCACAATTTACACAAAGGAAAAAGTACTCTGAAAACAATTATATATACACATATACAAAAGTCTGATCGTAGTTTCGAATATGAGCAAGGAATTTTGTGTGAGTGTAACACACCAGATTTTTTCTGATTCTTGAATGAATAAAAATGAGAAATTTGGCTGAGAATTTTGGCTGGAGAAGCCAGTCTATTGCTGTATTTCCATAAGGTCTATAGTTTCAATCAGGTACTTGTGGATGAGAATACTGCGTGAGGTCTACTGTTCACAGAACTACTAGTATACTGTAGATCACATCTGAATACAACTGCACTTCGTATTATAGATAATGTATCCTAACTAATGGAATAATAATTGCCCAGATAGACATGTTAGGCCTGTTTGTGGGTCAATGAAAAAGGATAAGTTCATGTTATACACTATATAAAATACAGAGTGTTTTGGAATGACTTGTACGTGCTAACATTGATCTGAAAATACTTGGTTCATGCTACCTACTAGGATTTGTTTAGCATTTAGTCATCAAACTCCAACCACATCATGTTAGCAAATGAGCTGAACAAATTCACTCTTGACAATGTCAGAATGGTTCAATGCGAAATATCTAGCCCTGAACTATAGTAAAACGCATCTAATCCAGTTCAGTTCCACACGTAATTTGACAGCAACAAATAGAATAACTGTTCCTACAATTGAAGACAGATTAGAGCTATCTCCTTCAACAAAATTCAGAGCTCATAATAGATCAGAGTCTTTCATGGAGGGAATACATCCAAAACCCTAAAAACTGAATCGTGCTTATTTCGCCATTCTCGCCCCCTCCCACTCCGTTGATAAAAAACTCTTATTGCAGTCTATTATGCCTATGTGTACTCCCACTTGAGTTATGGGACAATGGGGTAACTCTATTGATAGTCATAAAGTCTTCATTCTTCAGAAAAATATTTTAAGGATTATCTGCGGATTAAGAGTCAGAGATTCTTGCAGAGCACATTTAAAAAAACTTAAAATACTTAATCTTCCATTCATCTACTAACATCTCTCAATTATTAACTTTTGCAAAAACGAATAATGAAGAGTTCCAGCTCTATACTGATAACCACGAATATAAAACTCGCAATAGAAACTTGATTTCCTTTCTCATTCATCGCAGCGCAGCATTTGAGAAAGCACCGTTTTATTCCGGGATGAGATATTTTAATAAACTTCCAGCAGTCATCAGAAACATAGAATCAGTACAACTATTAAAAAAACAGTCAAGGAAATATTATATGAAAAAACTATTTACAATGCTGTCGAATTTCAATTTCAATAATAATTTTATCAATTATGAAACAAAATTCCCTAAAAATTTATATTATAGCAATAAGTAGAGTTTTGAGACTTCATGGCTTAAGTGACCAATCTTCAATGTTTTAGTATACAACTAGTTAGAGGAATTATCATCATTAGTATTGTTTTGACATGTCACCAGTCATTCGAGTGATACTCACAATTTGATGTACCATGTGACGATTCTGAATAAATAAATAAATTTGTTCTGCTTTGTCTAATGACAGAAAAGGATTGCAAGCCAATGTTGATCATGTGCTAAATTTGAAACGTGTATTTCACTATGGATGTACTGCAGCTATAAGAACAGAGATTACGCGAAGGTGATTATACTTACAGAATTAATTCTAGAAGAAAATTATATTAATTCGGCCTCTGTATTGGGAATAACCTTAATTTTCTGACTTTGATTAAGGGTCTTAAGGTGTTGAGCGCTGATATATTCACCACTGCCTCTTCCAGAATTGATTTTTGACATAACCATGAGACAATGTTAATGACTCAAGACCATGGATGAGGGTGATAGCCATGACTAATAGAGTCTAGAGTTGTCTCTAGCCATGTCTAGAGTTGTGTGTGAATAAAAACTTTCGTAGTAAGAATGATGATTAATGCTGATGAGTGGACCCGAAAACCCAATATTTATCACATATTAATTTCCCTGTCCACTGGATTGTGGTGGTGTAAAATGTTTCAACAAACTGCCTCTTTTTACGAGATGCTCCATTAATAATGTTTTCAAGATGAAATTGCATCAATGGGTTAAGAGAAACATATTCTATTCAATGAATGATTTATTATCTATGGGTTGTGATTTTGATTTAGCCTACAGACTAAAGACTGGGCCACACCCAGTTCGCTACCGCGGCGGACATTTCAGTACCGCTTGCCGAGCGATTTGTGAGACGGTAGCAAGCTCGTTGTGGCTTGGTCGCTTACATCTAATTGATAATCCGATAAGAGATTTTCAAAATTGCGTCAACGCAATTAGTAAGCAAACTAAGTCAACGGACTTCTCCCGCTACAAGACAGTACCGCCGCGGTGTGGCCTGGCTTGCGAAAGTGCACCGCTCAACACGCTACCGCTCAGTTACTGGTGGATGTCGGTGAGGCACGGTCTTTTGTACATCTCACCCATTAATAATTATTATCAAAACACAAATGTTCAAAGAAATGTATTCATAAGATGAAATAAAAATACAATAAGCTCTATTTTCTAATAAAACGTTTTGTCTTTCTACTTCAAGTAAAATTAAATTAAAAAAGCTTAGTGTGTTCTTATTTCATCATGGAAAAATTCTAAAACATCTCTGTTTAGTGTTCAATGCATTTAACATTGAGAATAACTTCAACTATATTATATTTTCCGAAGCCCCCTGTGGGTTGGGGGAGCTTTGAGTCGAACATTGTACTCAAGAATGTGTTGAAAACCAGAATTTACCCACAGTTTCCCTGCTTGTCTTAGGAGGCGACTAAAAGGGACCCCAAGGCAACTCAAGAAGTTGCCTTGCCTTCAAACCCACGGGATCTGCCCCATCAGGGCAGTTTTGGAGAAGCAAAAAGAAAAACCCAAGAGACCAGAGATGGGTGAAACTCCAGGCACAAATGTGGGTCAAGAGGCTGAGTTGAGGGTGGCCGGGCGCCCTAGAGGCAGTTTGGCGTCCCCTCTCCCAGCGGAAGGACCTACAAAAAGGCCAGGAGTGGAACTAACATAGGTCACGAGTTTGTGGATGGAGAGACCAAACCTCATCACTGCTCAAAGAAGAGCGGTCATTTAGGCAAAACTTCTTGGGAGAGGTGAGGCTTTTGACCCTGCGAGGTTTTGGAGGGGCAAAAAAAAAACAAGAGACCAGAGATGGATGAAACTCCAGGCACAAATGTGGGTCAAGAGGCCGAGTCAAGGATGGCCAGGTGCCCTAGAGGCAACTTGGCCACTCCTTCCTCAGCGGAATGACCTTCAAAGAAGACCAGGAGTGGAACTCACGTAGGTCACGAGGACTAATCAGTCTGAAGAGACTGCTAGGCATGTCACACTGGATTGCAACAAGCAACCAGGTGATGAATGGGATGTTAGAATAGGAAAAAACTGGTTCATGTAAAGAACACAGGTATGTTAAGTTTGCCTAACTAACATACTACTTTCAAACACAATAAGCTTCGGTTGACGTGTGGGGTTCTTTGAACCGAATCCGTCCCTTCGAAAGCAATAAACAATAATAAACAAATTTTCCGAATATTATTTTTCGAGCTGAGAAGCATAATATTGATAGTATAATATTGATATCGAAAATCGTAGATTTTTTAGATCTTAGCCATTCACGAAGATAATTTGAACACTTTATTACAATATATGAACTTCAAAAGATGCATTTGAACCTTGTTTTGCATAATCGTATCACGTGAAGTAGACAATAGATAAAAAGTATTTGATTATAATAAGTAAGTTTCAGTTGATAATCATGCACATACAACTGTGGTGAAGAGGATACTGCAGTGCACAGTCTTAGATGGGATGCAGTGCGAGAAATGCATATTGTGAATGTGGGGAACTTCACTTCGTTGACAATATTGTGGCTGCAATGATAATGGATGAGCATACATAGGAGAGTTGTCCCCTGTCATCAAGACATTTGTGAAAGTCAAGTCAAAAGTTCAAGTTACAGTTTATTTCTTAGAATTTGAGATTTCTAATAGAACTGATTATAGGATATTATAAGTATGAATAGGGTGTACTGTTTCTTCTTCAACGAAGCTGACTGAAGGTGATTTACCTGATACACATTATGATTGGGGGGATTGGGGGTTGTATGGTGATATTCATGGTGCTGTTGAGTGGGGTGCTATTCTGGGACAAGTTTTTTCATTCTCCCTTTTGGGATGTGGACGTCTAGAGTTGGTTATCTTATTAGTAAGTCATTTTATAGTAAGGCTGTTATATGTAAGGAGTAATTTGTACTGTAGATGGAATTTATTCAATTAACATACAGGGCGAGGTATTTACTATGGTTCTTTCCTTAAAAAATAAGTTTGAATTTCAGGAACTTTAATTATGCTAATTCTTATAGCAACTGCATTCTTAGGTTACTCTACAAATTCAAATAAATTATAAATTATAAATTAAAAACTGAATATAACTTTCCCATTAGTAACTAATGGGATTCAAAAATATTGAAAGTTATATTCAGTTTTTAATTTATAATTTATTTGAATTTGTAGATTTGTATACTAGTGGATGAGTCGGATACCGTTGGGGAGAGTCACTGGCGAAACATTTTCGGAAGTCTTATGCACAGCGTTATGGGGAGGAGAGACAACTCAGTAAGGTGAGAGGAAACCAAGGATAGTGTATAGTCTATACACTATTCTTGAGAGGAAACAGACTATTTGTACTCCAAATGGCGTGTCCCATGAGTAATCTGAAGCAATTTCTCTCTGTGAGGATGCCAGTTTCACTGTGGACATTTGGAACAGTTAATGTTTGATTAGTCCTATGTTTATTTTGGACATTCATAGTATTTTTTTCAATTAAAAATTAGTTTCTTCCAGTGATTTGTACAGTAAATCTTTGAAAATGTGACACATGATATAGTCAGAGTCTAGATTTGAAATGTACGTTTTATAAATAGAAATAGAATAGTTTTGCTTATAGGCATAGGTTTGTTGTGCTATTTCAAGTTTTAATAAATTGTACAATATGGAGTGAATAAATTAATTCTGCAGTCCATTATGGTAAAATGTCTCCTTTATGGAGACCTATAATTGGACCAGAGTATTTTAGTATATTTATTTAAATGCAAAAAAACTAAATACTAGTATTTATTTAAATACTAATATACTAAATAGACCAAAATACTCTGGTCCAATTGTAGGTCTCCATAAAGGAGACTTTCTACACAACAAACCTATGCCTATAAGCAAAACTGTTCTATTTCAATTTATACAACGTACATTTCAATGTGACACATAATATAGTCAGAGTCTAGATTTGAAATGTACGTTGTATAAATTTAAATAGAACAGTGTTGCTTATAGGCATAGGTTTGTTGTGCTATTTCAAGTTTTAATAAATTGTACAATATGGAGTGAATAAATGAATTCTGCAGTCCATTATGGTAAAAAGTCTCCTTTATGGAGACCTACAATTGGACCAGAGTATTTTGGTCAAATTGAATTTGCCTCTGTCACGCTCAATGTGTCGAGTATTTTTGTGCAAACTTTATTATGTTAGTCCACACAGCATGTGGACATCACGTCTTGGTTTCACTGATGTTTGTAAATTGAGTCAGTGGAGAGAGCAAGTGTGCCGCCATAGCCCTGCCACGCTGTCGTTTGTCTGAGGTGAGGCACTGTTTATCTGTGATGGTGCTGTTTATTTATCCATGTAGAACTATCGGAGTACATGAGGATGAGCACAGTTAATATTTCCAAGTTGCCTATTAAGGCCCCCAGCTTGAAGAGTTTAATAGACACACGGAATTTTTCCAGCTCGTTCACATGCTTGGCCCCTTATGAGGAAAACTATACGAGCGTGATATACGTAGAACATAAGAGACCAAATCCATGCATTCTGAAGACACGTGGAATAAATTAGGCTCATCTATTACTACTATTACTCTTGAATAGTTTGGGCATTATTGGCTGATTAGAGTCTGTGCACGGTTGATAATTTTTATAAATTTCCACAAAAAAATTAATGCATGATCTGTGACACTGCAATCATGATTGACAACAGAGTTGAGTCTGTTTGATCATTGTAATGTTGCAATGGAAAAATTCAAGTATAGTAGGTATGTTTTGTTAAATGTTTTATTTTGAATGACACAATTCAGCAAGAAAGCTCTTTTCCTTTATCAAGAAATTTGTTATAGTCCTATTTAAACTGAAGGCCTACTTTTTGTTCACTACGTTTCAATATATGATTATTGTCACTATTTGTTGAGTAAAAATATATAGTGAGAGTCGGGATTGATAAAACTGATTTGCAGCCCATTATTATAAAATTTTCTACATCAATACTGAGTTTAGCCTACTATGAAGGTAATATTTATTTAACCGTGACGTAGGTGCAAAAAAGATCTGAATAGAAGTTTTATTTGATTTTGGTTTATTTGCTATAATATTCATAGAAGAAGAGCTTTATGACTATCAAATATAAAAGGATGTACAATTTATAGCAATTAGGTTGCTGAAATGATAATTGCTATAAATATGAGATATATTAACGGTAAAGAATAGTAGCAAAACACTATACTTGGAAATTTTCTTTGTAATTTAACATGTAGAATATGTCTACTGATGCTGCATTGGATCATGATAATTCCCTTATTATTCAGTGAGATCACACATTTAGAAAAACTTTAGTGTTTGAATCATTTAAGTTGGAAAAGGCATTGCATTTGGCTATATTGCGGGTGGACTTTTATAGACCTGGAGATACTGCAATATACAGCCCATAATATACTAAAAACTCCTTTTATTGCTACATAAAAGTCAGACACGTATATGTTAGTATCAGAGTTTTGATAAAATTAAACCTAATCTTATAAAAACAGTGAGTTGAATGTACTTAATTTTTAATCTTAAACTGTTGGATGATTACTTGTAAATACTGTGAAAACACAAAAGAGACAATTTTAAAATGAATGTATTAAATACTCAAAACCTAAAATTTGTACCAGCCACGGATAGATGACCTACGTCACATCGACATATTCAAGGTCAAGGCTACCATGCACTTGCTGTCGATTTAATGTGTTAGATAACAGGTCTGACAAAGAAGTCAACACTTACCTTGGAAACAATTTGATTCGGTGATTTCTAAATTTACAAACTTATAACAGTTTTTAGTAGGTTTACCACTTGTCAAAAAGACTACGTGGTAAACATGGTGGACGGCCGGTTGTAAGTTTCTCTACTGGCGTAGGTTATGAGCTCCCCTGCTTCTAACACAAAAGTGACTGAGGTTTGGAAACAAGGAAAATCGATAATCGCGATACACCACCCCCTTCCATTTTAATATTTAAAGTCGTCATTCAACAAAAACAACAAACTGATTGGAATTAATAGATGTTAACAATATACACTTGATGGAATTACAAATCCAACTTTCACTTTACAGGGAATCCGCCAACCAAAACCGATCTGTGTCAGGCAAACAGCACGTACAGCCGGCCGTCATTGTTTGTAAACACAAGATGCACTTGACAGCGAGATGACAACACTGGAAGGAGTGAGACAGTAAACTGCTAGAGATCTCATTTTGAATAATGAGGAATATCAAAACAAATCAAGAGATTGCATATTTTGAATTACAAGAAAATATTTACAGAGTTTTATTATGTTGAATCTGTTTTTTATGATAAAGTACTAATTGATGAAAGTACTAACAAAAAAAGTTTGTCCCATGAAATAGGCTACTCTATGGTTCTAATACTCATCGATTTGACTCTTGAGCGGACGCCGCAAAGAGGGTATAGCGCCAAACTGGGTCGACGACAAAGTGGGTCGACGACAAAGTGGGTCATTTTTTCGACCGCATTTGTCGCCTCATGACACGACAAATGCGGTCACCTCAGGAATGTGACCCACTCTGTCGCTGACCGCATTTGTCGGGAGGTGCAGAAATAAAAATCGACCGCATTTGTCGCCTCTTGACACGACAAATGCGGTCACCTCAGGAATGTGACCCACTCTGTCGCTGACCGCATTTGTCGGGAGTTGCAAAAATGAAAATCGACCGCATTTGTCGCCTCTTGACAAGACAGATGCGGTCACCTCAGGAATGTGACCCACTCTGTCGCTGACCGCATTTGTCGGGAGGTGCAAAAATGAAAATCGACCGCATTTGTCGCCTCATGACACGACATATGCGGTCACCTCAGAATGTGACAATATATATATATCGAGATTCTGTTATCGATACATTGTACTTTATCGATACCGTATAGCCTTTGATAATGCAGAAAATTGGTTGTACAAGCTGATTAACTGACCTGTGCCTCGTAATTTGAATTTGAATCTTTAATTTGTGTTTATGATGTTGAATTCTATTTTACAATTTGATTTGAATTACAAGAATCAACAAAATGAACTTGAGATTCAGTGTTAATAATGTGGTTTAAAGTAACAAGCTATTATCAACAATAACCTAACTTTATGGAAATTGTTGAGTTTTAGAATTCTAGTATTGATGTCTAAGTTCTACTCATTGTTTCAGTATAATTAATTTAAAATGCCGTTTTCATAGATGACCTAGATAGGCTAGCTAAACTAAGATAGATTGAGTTGATCGAGTTTGAGTGAACAGAATTAAAACTTGAATCGGTTCCTAATGTAATTCTTCAGGGAATTAGTTATTTTCTGTTTACAATAAACCAGCAGTTCATTGATTATTTTAATAACTCATTCGTCATTTGTGTGTTTAGAGCTGTAGCCTACTCTGATAATGATAAGAAAAAATGTTCTATTTCAATTTATACAACGTACATTTCAATGTGACACATAATATAGTCAGAGTCTAGATTTGAAATGTACGTTGTATAAATTTAAATAGAACAGTGTTGCTTATAGGCATAGGTTTGTTGTGCTATTTCAAGTTTTAATAAATTGTACAATATGGAGTGAATAAATGAATTCTGCAGTCCATTATGGTAAAAAGTCTCCTTTATGGAGACCTACAATTGGACCAGAGTATTTTGGTCAAATTGAATTTGCCTCTGTCACGCTCAATGTGTCGAGTATTTTTGTGCA
This sequence comes from Nilaparvata lugens, assembly GCF_014356525.2. Lineage (NCBI taxonomy): Eukaryota > Metazoa > Arthropoda > Insecta > Hemiptera > Delphacidae > Nilaparvata > Nilaparvata lugens. Next base: position 33,459,383 of record NC_052504.1, read on the forward strand.
AACTTTATTATGTTAGTCCACACAGCATGTGGACATCACGTCTTGGTTTCACTGATGTTTGTAAATTGAGTCAGTGGAGAGAGCAAGTGTGCCGCCATAGCCCTGCCACGCTGTCGTTTGTCTGAGGTGAGGCACTGTTTATCTGTGATGGTGCTGTTTATTTATCCATGTAGAACTATCGGAGTACATGAGGATGAGCACAGTTAAATTTCCAAGTTGCCTATTAAGGCCCCCAGCTTGAAGAGTTTAATAGACACACGGAATTTTTCCAGCTCGTTCACATGCTTGGACCCTTATGAGGAAAACTATACGAGCGTGATATACGTAGAACATAAGAGACCAAATCCATGCATTCTGAAGACACGTGGAATAAATTAGGCTCATCTATTACTACTATTACTCTTGAATAGTTTGGGCATTATTGGCTGATTAGAGTCTGTGCACGGTTGATAATTTTTATAAATTTCCACAAAAAAAATTAATGCATGATCTGTGACACTGCAATCATGATTGACAACAGAGTTGAGTCTGTTTGATCATTGTAATGTTGCAATGGAAAAATTCAAGTATAGTAGGTATGTTTTGTTAAATGTTTTATTTTGAATGACACAATTCAGCAAGAAAGCTCTTTTCCTTTATCAAGAAATTTGTTATAGTCCTATTTAAACTGAAGGCCTACTTTTTGTTCACTACGTTTCAATAAATGATTATTGTCACTATTTGTTGAGTAAAAATATATAGTGAGAGTCGGGATTGATAAAACTGATTTGCAGCCCATTATTATAAAATTTTCTACATCAATACTGAGTTTAGCCTACTATGAAGGTAATATTTATTTAACCGTGACGTAGGTGCAAAAAAGATCTGAATAGAAGTTTTATTTGATTTTGGGTTTATTTGCTATAATATTCATAGAAGAAGAGCTTTATGACTATCAAATATAAAAGGATGTACAATTTATAGCAATTAGGTTGCTGAAATGATAATTGCTATAAATATGAGATATATTAACGGTAAAGAATAGTAGCAAAACACTATACTTGGAAATTTTCTTTGTAATTTAACATGTAGAATATGTCTACTGATGCTGCATTGGATCATGATAATTCCCTTATTATTCAGTGAGATCACACATTTAGAAAAACTTTAGTGTTTGAATCATTTAAGTTGGAAAAGGCATTGCATTTGGCTATATTGCGGGTGGACTTTTATAGACCTGGAGATACTGCAATATACAGCCCATAATATACTAAAAACTCCTTTTATTGCTACATAAAAGTCAGACACGTATATGTTAGTATCAGAGTTTTGATAAAATTAAACCTAATCTTATAAAAACAGTGAGTTGAATGTACTTAATTTTTAATCTTAAACTGTTGGATGATTACTTGTAAATACTGTGAAAACACAAAAGAGACAATTTTAAAATGAATGTATTAAATACTCAAAACCTAAAATTTGTACCAGCCACGGATAGATGACCTACGTCACATCGACATATTCAAGGTCAAGGCTACCATGCACTTGCTGTCGATTTAATGTGTTAGATAACAGGTCTGACAAAGAAGTCAACACTTACCTTGGAAACAATTTGATTCGGTGATTTCTAAATTTACAAACTTATAACAGTTTTTAGTAGGTTTACCACTTGTCAAAAAGACTACGTGGTAAACATGGTGGACGGCCGGTTGTAAGTTTCTCTACTGGCGTAGGTTATGAGCTCCCCTGCTTCTAACACAAAAGTGACTGAGGTTTGGAAACAAGGAAAATCGATAATCGCGATACACCACCCCCTTCCATTTTAAATATTTAAAGTCGTCATTCAACAAAAACAACAAACTGATTGGAATTAATAGATGTTAACAATATACACTTGATGGAATTACAAATCCAACTTTCACTTTACAGGGAATCCGCCAACCAAAACCGATCTGTGTCAGGCAAACAGCACGTACAGCCGGCCGTCATTGTTTGTAAACACAAGATGCACTTGACAGCGAGATGACAACACTGGAAGGAGTGAGACAGTAAACTGCTAGAGATCTCATTTTGAATAATGAGGAATATCAAAACAAATCAAGAGATTGCATATTTTGAATTACAAGAAAATATTTACAGAGTTTTATTATGTTGAATCTGTTTTTTATGATAAAGTACTAATTGATGAGAAAAAAACAAAAAAAGTTTGTTCCATGAAATAGGCTACTCTATGGTTCTAATACTCATCGATTTGACTCTTGAGCGGACGCCGCAAAGAGGGTATAGCGCCAAACTGGGTCGACGACAAAGTGGGTCGACGACAAAGTGGGTCATTTTTTCGACCGCATTTGTCGCCTCATGACACGACAAATGCGGTCACCTCAGGAATGTGACCCACTCTGTCGCTGACCGCATTTGTCGGGAGGTGCAGAAATAAAAATCGACCGCATTTGTCGCCTCTTGACACGACAAATGCGGTCACCTCAGGAATGTGACCCACTCTGTCGCTGACCGCATTTGTCGGGAGTTGCAAAAATGAAAATCGACCGCATTTGTCGCCTCTTGACAAGACAGATGCGGTCACCTCAGGAATGTGACCCACTCTGTCGCTGACCGCATTTGTCGGGAGGTGCAAAAATGAAAATCGACCGCATTTGTCGCCTCATGACACGACATATGCGGTCACCTCAGAATGTGACAATATATATATATCGAGATTCTGTTATCGATACATTGTACTTTATCGATACCGTATAGCCTTTGATAATGCAGAAAATTGGTTGTACAAGCTGATTAACTGACCTGTGCCTCGTAATTTGAATTTGAATCTTTAATTTGTGTTTATGATGTTGAATTCTATTTTACAATTTGATTTGAATTACAAGAATCAACAAAATGAACTTGAGATTCAGTGTTAATAATGTGGTTTAAAGTAACAAGCTATTATCAACAATAACCTAACTTTATGGAAATTGTTGAGTTTTAGAATTCTAGTATTGATGTCTAAGTTCTACTCATTGTTTCAGTATAATTAATTTAAAATGCCGTTTTCATAGATGACCTAGATAGGCTAGCTAAACTAAGATAGATTGAGTTGATCGAGTTTGAGTGAACAGAATTAAAACTTGAATCGGTTCCTAATGTAATTCTTCAGGGAATTAGTTATTTTCTGTTTACAATAAACCAGCAGTTCATTGATTATTTTAATAACTCATTCGTCATTTGTGTGTTTAGAGCTGTAGCCTACTCTGATAATGATAAGAAAAAATGATAAGATTTATAATTACTTTTACATTTAGTTGCACTGTGCAATAGTAAAAGAGTATAAATGAAAAATAGTAGGTACTTAGTTTAAACAAAAAACCAGATTTGATTCCAGCTTTAGATTTACTAATATTAAGCTGCTGGGCGGTTCACACCAAAATTAAATAGGCCTACTGTACGAAGTTTTAAAAATTTAATCCCTATTTTATTAGATTGAACGGAACTTGACAAACACATATGTTCATCATGTGTATGATAAGTTATTATGTTCAATCTATGAGGATTAAGTTATTAACATTTTGTTAATAACTTTGGTGTAAACGCAGCTTTAATGTAGGATACTATGCAAACGGCCCTTAAAAACGCTCACCTACCAACCTACCTTCAATCTTTAATGCACTGCCAAGCTTACTAAACAATTGCACGCACAACTGTAGTTAACAGTCACATCATATTATGTGCGCTGGATTAATATAAAAGTAAAAGCGCTCATTCTCGATAAAACAAGTCTGTGCAATTTAGTAGATACTCATAACAGCAAGTCCACAACTAAAATAAACATAAAAATATGGTAATATATCTACCCTATATACTAGCAACTTCTGTTAATATGTTTAGATGCTCATATGTTTGTATATCACCGGATCTCGAAAACGGCTCTAACGATTCTCACAAAATTCAGAACATAGTAAGGTTTATAATATAAAGATTAGATTGCACTAGGTGTCATCCCTGGGAAAACTCGTTGAAGGAAATAAAAAGGATAATTATTATTCATCCTTGGAAAAACAGCTAATAATAATTATTTCGTCGTCTGTTGGTGATGAAAGTGAGTGAGTGGGACTGTGTCAAAATTATGACTCAGCTGTTGAACTTTTGTAATCATTCAATCAGGTACTTAGTGCTAGCGGTTGCAAAAAAGCCGGGTTATTTTCAATCCTGATTAATTCCAGTGGATCCATCTTTTTGAAATGGTCTTCTCTGATTTGGTTCACGTGAAGTTAATCAGGATTAAAATTTAACTGGCTTTTGTGCAACTGGGCCTTTGTGAGGGAAATTTTTGCATTCCTCTGGGAATAATCTTAATTTAATTTCTGTATAAATGTTATTATAATTTCTTCTTTCGTAATTTTTTTATGCTTTTGTACTCCAGAACGAAGCTCATTCCCCGATATTATATATAAAAACGAAATGGCACTCACTGACTGGCTGACTGACTCACACACTCGCAGAACTAAAAATCTACCTTTAATCTAATATAATCTAGCTTTATCGAGAACAAATAAACAGGAAATGTTCAAATTTAGTACAGAAGCTAAGCTAGGGTGTAATAATGTTGTGTTAGAAGGAATTTAAAATAACGCCAAAGATACGCCCAAAATTTGCGGTTTTTTTTGTTTCTCTGTTCTTTCATCAAGTAATAGACAGAAAATGTTCAAATTTGATACAGAGGTTTAGGTAGGGTCTAAAAATTTTGGGACTTTATTATTTCATCAAAGATACGTCCAAAATCAACGTTTTTCTCAGCTTTTCTGCATTTTCTCAGTACTTTGACTTTCTGATGGAATGCTCAAATGAAAAATGCAGGCAAGAAAATCTCATTTTTGTACGATCCAGTCGGTGGTCCAGGGGGTGGAGCCTCCTTGCTATGTCGAGCGAAGCGAGCCCGACGGCTAGTCATAATATAATATTATGATGTAAATTACGGTACTAGTGAGTTTATTCTATTTGCGGGACCTGATGTTATAACTAGGTATAGCCTACTATATTTATTTGCACAGCCACAAACTTCTTGCAATCCATTATTTGAAGGATACTAAAATAGTAGCAATATCATCCATACCACCTCCAGAAAGTTCATACCGTACTCTATTGCCACGAGACTGTGCTGGTATTTGCTGATGGTTTTTAGTAAAACTTGTTTACCCAAACTTTTTAACAACCGTTTTATTTACCGACAAGGCACTCTCTACAAGAACAGCTATCATTAACGTCCACAACCAACATATTTGGGCAGCTGAGAATCCTCATGCCATCAATCCTAATCTTCCACAACATCAGTTTTCAGTAAACATTTGGGCAGGAATCATAGGAGATCATCTACTTCTGTTTGTGCTTCCTTCCAGGCTTAATGGCATAATCAACTAGTCTTTTGGTATGAGTTTAATGTCATTTAGATATGCTACTTTCATATAGAAAAAAATTTACATAAAAAACCGAATATTTTATTTTCAATCAGCTACAACTTATGAGTTATCAGTTCTCTCCTCATAAAACAGCAAATTTTTGTGGTGTAATGTACTACATAAGAATACATTTCATTAAACTTTTATTTGAATTTAGTTAACACAGCTTACATAATTCTTTTCAGAATTAAATTCTCTACAATTTTTAGTGCGAAAAATTATTTGTTTTTGTTTATTAAAAATTATTTGTTTAAAAGACTTTGTTTTTTCCTGTTTCCCTAGCAACGAATTCGAATTTAATGAAACGTATAATTCGTGTCGAGGGGGCGTTCGGTGCTATGCGGTAGCTATTCGGTACCGAATTCAAACCGAATCATCGTTTACACTTATTGGAATTTGCTGAAAACAAAACGAACTGAACCGAAAGTGTGTGAAAGTAGCCTCTCGCTAGCAACGAATTGAAACCTGATGGAATTTATTAGAGTCAAGTGGGCATCGGTTCTATGCGGTTTCTATTCGGTACCGAATTCAAACCGAATTACCGTTTCACACTTATCGGAATTTGCCGAAAACGAAACAAACCGAATGAGTGTGAAACTAGCCTTATGGTCGACGGTCCAACGACGGCATTTACGCACAAACGAAAACCAAGCTTCAAACGTAACAATATTCTCAGCTTGAAAGGAGAAGAAGAAGAAGAAGAAGAGAAAGATGGAGAAGAAACCTCATTTCAATCATCTTCATCATCTATTCCTCTATCCATTCGCAATCGCAAAAATGAATGTAATGAGGGAATAGGACAAAACTGAACATAAGAACTCCTATTCTCCAATTACATTAATTTTTATTGTTTATTCCTTAATTCTCTATCCATTCGCAATGGCAAAAATGAATGTAATGAGGGAATAGGACATTCTAAACATAATAATTCCTATACCCCAATTAAATTCATTTGTATTTTTTATTCCTCAATTTGTACAAAGGTTTGTACAAAAATGTGAGCAAATATGAAGGTTATAGATTCATCGATATCAATTGAGTAGAAATACCATAATATTTATTGTTAATCAATATAAATTTGGTGTTTTGTATTGAACAACCTACCCAATTCATAACCTACAATTTGAAAAACAAGGTTAAATTCCCACTAAAGTTGAATACATTTTTGAGACATTTGAATTGACTTGCATGTAACGTTACACATTAACAATAACAAATTATTAATAATTTTTTAATAAATAAATTAGCCTACACAGATTCAGCTCACTAGAAAACAAAGTCATTATTGAATCAACTCCTATTTTATAGCACTTCTTTCCTTTAACTATTCACATTTGTTCACAACAAACAACTTGGTAAGGAATGATTAGAAACAGGGTTGCCAATCCTAAAAATGAATGTAAGGATGTTTTGAAATCGATAGGAAGAAGTGAAAATCGAACATTTTGATATATCGATAAAAAATGACCCACTCTGTCGCTGACCGCATCTGTCGGGAGGTGTAGAAATGAAAATCGACCGCATTTGTCGCCTCTTGACACGACAGATGCGGTCAGCTCAGGAATGTGACCCACTCTGTCGCTGACCGCACTTGTCGGGAGGTGCAGGAATGAAATTCGACCGCATTTGACGCCTCATGACACGACAATTGCGGTCAGCTCTGGAATGTGACCCACTCTGTCGCTGACCGCATTTGTCGGGAGGTGCAGGAATGAAAATCGACCGCATTTGTCGCCTCTTGACACGACGAATGCGGTCACCTCAGGAATGTGACCCACTCTGTCGCTGACCGCATTTGTCGTTAGCCCAGTTTGTCGTCGGTCTCAAATGTGTATCGACCCACTTTGTCGTCGACCCACAATTGTAGCATCCCGCAAAGAGCACGTAATCACGTCATACGCCTGGGTGTGCAAAATATTGCATTCTCAAAAATCATACAGTAGCGTATAACCAAACAAACTATACTAGTAGCTTTGTGAACAGTAGACCTCGCGCAGTATTAAACCACAGTCTCTTCTAAATACTGTTAATCAGAGTAAATTTTGTCGTGTCAGCGAGATATCAGTGTATAAACGACTAATGGCTGTTTAAGTTGTTGTATCGACAATGCTAATAATTTTATGTAAACAGGTATATGCTACTATCATCAAAAGCTTATCGAGTTGAAAGCAGAGAAAAGTCGGGAGAAAATACTAGTAGTAGTGGTGTCAACAGTAGACTTTGCACAGTTATAACGACGTCCCAAACCATAAGCATATCCACACTGATACACTAACTATTTATTTGATAAAATCATGCTTACACAAGATTTAATTATCATTTAGCGCGAGAAAACCAGAAGACATCTAGGCGCCCAGACGATCTGTTATAAGTTCTTCGCATCCTATTCAATAGTGCATAAAAATTGCATTCAATGAGGCATGCAATTAATAGTCTACGCAGCTGTTAATTTTTTACCAAGTTACATTGAGATATTATAATTGAATTGCAGGCAATTTATAGTCAACTCGACAGCTGATTTATGATGAATAATTCTATAGTCTGATTTCCACTCTAATATTGGCGTATGAAGGAGGCTCCTTCTTCCTTTTATATTATCCTTGAAATGCAAAATTTCCAAAAACTTTGTATATACGTCGACGCGCAATTAAAAAGGAACATACCTATCAAATTTCATGAAAATCTATTACCGCGTTTCGCCGTAAATGCGCAACATTTATAAATATTAAGCGAAATGCCAAACCGTCACAAAGTAGGAGGAATTTCTTTTCTGTGGTAATGTTTATATTTCACAGTCTGGCTATACGTCAGCTTGTAAATATCGGAGATGATATATTTTGATTCTCCACATCTCCAGCTTGTGGGTTGTTGTATCTATATCATATTTTTTTATGTACCATAGTAAGTGATTAGTCTATAAATTGTTATTTATTATTTCAAAACTCACTATTAATTTGATAAATATTCAAGTGACTATCATATTACAAATGTACTAAAAGCATTTTCATTTACGACTTTACAATTTGTTATTGGTTTCTGATGTTATAGGTTATGTATTTGTGTTTACAATGGCAGCTTCAGATGAAATAGAGGATATTCAAAAACTTTCTGGGCTATTTGATGAGGGATGGGATCTGTTTCAAAAAATTAACGATACAAAAGAGGCAACCAACAGTCTGAATGTACAGGTAAGTTATGTTTATTTTTTAGTTTTCAAAATATCTCAATTTTTTAGTTACTTATAAATTGTGAATGTGTGCTATCCTATGTCCTACCTGCGGTTGAATCAAGTTTTTTTTTTTGTCTAGCAGCAGAGAAGTTGTAGTGTATATGCAAAAAACGTAAAAGTAATTCATATTCATAACGTAAATATCAATTTCGTATTTTTAAACCTGGCGTAGGTAAATTGAGCATTACAGTGATTTGGTTATGTTCAGTTGAGCTCATTGCACCGGTACCGTATTAATCCCAGGTACATTAGGGTATGATCTTATGATCAAATTGCATGCACATATGTGCAAATGCACGCAAAACCATCTGTACAGAGTCATAGGCTCCCACCCTCTGGTGGCGTTCAGTGTAATCAGCAACAGTCAAGTCACTTTATTCACTTACTTCTTTAGTCCTGTCCCTGTGTCCGAGGAGTTGTCAAAATGGTAGGGCTCCTGGCTAGTCCAGGTATCCTAGAGTACTGAATAGTAGAGCCTTGCTGAGAGGTAATTCTGAAGGCATTTTGTGAATGTCCTTCGAGCAGTTGCATTCTTAAGGTCATTCGGCAGCGGATTGAAAAGAAAGTCCCAGTATAGGATGGGGATTTTGAAGTCTTCGTGAGGCGATGCTGTGGCAGATCAATAATCCTCATATTTCGTGGGTTGTGGGTATGCAGGTTGCATCTCAACGTAAGATTTTTCTTAAGAACAACCAATATTGTGTCCATTATTTATGACCGTCAGAATGTTGTATTATATGAAGAGGTCCTTACAGTGTTCCAATACTTCTTCTTGTTTGGATGGCTCTTTTTGTATGCGCAATATTCTATTAAGGTTTGCCATTGGAGTTGATCCCCATGCGATGATGCCATATCTGAGGTGTGATGAAAATAGAGAGTGGTAGAGTGTAAAAGTTGTCTTGTCAGTAATTCAGCATATTCAGTCCATGACCGGCAGTTGCCACACAGACTTTAAAATAACGTTTGAAATAATTAAAACACAAATAACATGAATTGGCTGCAGATGGTTCGTTTCATGTGGCTCTGTAGATGGACTGCAATTCTAAATTATGAAACAGTCTTAAAGTGTTCCACAAGCCCACTGGTTTAATCATCTCTGAGTGAGTACAGAGGATAGTTGATGAGTCTCTCACGGTACCAGACTACAAAACTTCCTATGCTCCAGCTCACAGACACAAATCGGCAGTTTGTTGAAAAATTTCAGAGTCCGTAAAGGGGTAGCATTCATGTGCTTTTGACAGTCTGGAGTTGGACAGGTCAATGTTGCTTCGTCTTCTGGTATTGTGGTGGTGCAGCTGGCCCCTCTCCCGGAAGGCATGAACCTCACTCCTTAGGAGCCGTAGGGTACTATACATTTACTGACTATAGACTGTCAGTATTCTCAGAAGTTTGAAAATTGGCCGGCATAGCTCCAGGTAATGCGATGACGTGATAACATGGAGAATCCTTTCACAGCTACCCGCATGGCCACATAGTACTATTCCATAGCTTATATGGCTATGGAACAGCCCATGGTAGGCTGAAATCAAGTAGTTGGTAGGCACATGTCGCTTCAGTTTCCGCATCAAAAACGTCACCCTAGCCAGTCGGTCGCACAACATGCCAATATGTCGCTCCCACGATAGAGTAGGGTTCATCACAAAACCCAAGAGGTTGACCTCCGCTTCACCACGAGCCTGCAGACCACGCCTCAATGTCCACACCAGGTTCTGTGTTTTCCCCTCATTTAAACACAGTTGAATCTGACTCAACAAAGCTCCTACGTATTATGGTAGACAATTATTATGGTATTATGGTAGGCATTATGGCTGAAACATACGGATCTTCTTGCGGTTTATACGGTTAACACTCTCCTACCACTCTTCTTCTTGCGATGATCGTCAGTTATATTACGAATTCGGCAAATTACATGCTACTGATGAGAGTGCAGCCTTCTTCTGATGAGAGTTTTTTACAAAGAAGATCCGTATGGTTCGGCCAGAATAGGTGCTTGTCTACCATAATACCTAGGAACTTTGTTGAGTCAGATTCAATTATTTCCCCATCCATAGGTTCAAAATGTTGATATACATTAGGTGTGAATGTCATACAAACTGTTTTCTTTGCATTTCTTCACTTCATTATCTTTCGTTTGATGTCATCATACCCAGCTGAGTTACTTGGTTTAAGTTTTTCAATGAGAAAGTAAATTAATGTCCAATTCGGTGATTGCAGTGAAATTACTAAACAGTGGAGTACTAGTATATTCGTCCTCAGTATTCTCTATACGGTACTTTTTCCCTGTTGCACTGATGGTTGTGTGTAAGCAAGGTATTGAATATGTTGCTGATTTGACTAGGATTTAATTTCATCAACGATCTCAGGTTGGAGCACCTCAGGTGCTCTTCTATTTGCAGATGACACAACCCTAGTTGCCAGGGATAGAGATGTGGATGTGGCAATACACAGGTCTGCCCAACTGTTGGAGGTTGCCAGTGATTGGTTCCAGGTGAGCAAACTTGCACTGAATGAGAGGAAGATTCAAAATCTACTCTGCACTCTAAGGCGAAATCCATCAATTTTCGGGGATCGCAGTATGAACCTGCTCGGATTTATGATGGATGCCAAATTGACATGGGAGCAGCAATTTTATTTATTTATACATTGATAGATACAATATTATTCTCTACTTAAATGATTGGGAAAGGAACAACAGGCTTTAAGCCCAAAACTGTTCCTTTCCCAAATTTAGATAGAAATTGTCCAAGAATAGGTTATGTTTATCACTTCATAAGTTTTGTGCAATTTTGAGTCCAAAACTCATATAAACTAGGAATTTAGATTTTAGATAAATTGAAACCCAAATTAAATAAAATATTTCACTAATCATCATGATGTTGACATGATCTGCAATAGTTACATATCTGATGCGCAAGCTGAGAGGTTATGTTTCCTTGGATCACTTGATACGGCTTACTTGGTTACCATGGCCTCTTCCACAGCCATATTAATTATATGTGCTTTGGGATCATTCAGGCGCAGAAAGATCTTGCTCCCACAAAAGAAGGCTCCTCGGATCATCAAATCGTCTCATCGGCTGAACACTGTGCGCCAATCTTTAGGAGTGATGGTCTATAGTCAGTATCTGTTCAGTACGCTGTTACTGTTGAGAAGAGGCCAACAAAATTTTCAGCAAAGAGGACATGTACACAGCCACAACACAAGGAGTAGAAATGATATCAACTTGCCTCATGCCAGACTGACTCGATCGCACAATAGCTTCCCTGTCCGAGCACTTTAGATTTTCAATTTGATGCCTGTGTATTTCCGTGAGCAGGAGGAGGAAGTCTTTGAGATGGCACTTCGGGAGAGGCTTGTGAGCCTGGCACTCTACTCCCTGGATGAAGAGGCAATACTTGTTTTCTGAGATCTATGACATGACTGACCTTGATTTCCATCTTGATCTTAGTTTTTGTTGTCAAGTTTTTAATTTTTGGAAGCAATCTATCCAGTAATGGATGGATATTACTGAATTGAAATAGTTTTGCTTCCCCAATTTAGCAGTAAGTTATTCTGATTTCCCATTTTATTTTTATTTCTTTCCTTTTTTATGATCTTCCAGAGGATTTTGGATTTATTGTCAGTTTGTTCTATCCTATCTCTCATCTGAATCAATTTTTTATCTCACTTCACAGTTAAATAATACTCACTTTATAATTATTAGTACTTCAATGTCGTAAGCCTTTTTTATTGTAGAATATTCTTGTTTATCCTTCAAAGAGCCGGTAGCCAAGTACAGGTTGTTTGCTTGGAGCAGTTTATGTCTTAGAGCTATCGTGATTCTGTTCCAGATGTTTTCTCTGATGTGGTGATCTTTTATAACTTGCGGGGCATTATGTTGTCCATGATTTGGTGTATTATCTCCAAGAAGTCGTTGTACTTAGAATCAACTTGGGGTGAGTTGAGCACCGGTGCTCAGTCTGCTTGCCTTGAGGATATCTTGAAGTTATTATGGTGTTCTGCAGAGTAGCTTCTGGTGTATTTGTACATGGCAGTCTCATGTTTCACTTTACTATAAATTTTACAGATGATTGTATGATGGTCAGAAATCAGGTTTTAGTATGCCTTAGTATCTATTTTGTTCATGTGTACATTATGATAACATCTGTCAATGCTAGTGGCTGATTCCTTGTTTATTTTTGTGGCAGGAAGTCTGTAGATGTGGCAGCCATGTTGGGTCAGCATGTCTAGGTCCTTACAATTCTGGTTCTCAGGTTTCAGGATGTTTATATGGTGTTAACTTTGATGACCAGCTTGAAGTAACATCGTGATTCTATGGCCAGATTTTGTTTCTCATCTGCTTGTTCTCGCATGCATTTGCACATACATGCATCCAATATGTTCATACCCATACATTGTACCAAATCCAGTTGCTGGGACTTAACTCCCTAACAACAATAATAGTTTTAGAGAGCACTCCAAATTTTATAGAATTTCTTGCACTTGATTAGCTTCTGGATTCTTTCTCTTTATATTGGCAGTTATGTTATAAAAATCATTGCATCACATCAGGACCTTCTGTATAGGAGTCCATAATCATATTAACCTAACACTTGAAGATATTACTAATTAGGCTACATTACAATTTCGCTTCATTTTTATAATAAAATATTATTGTCACTCAACATATCATATTATATTGGGGTACCATTCATACTTAGTTAGAATTTAAATTATTTTCAGCAATCTTTTGAATTTAATATCTGCATTTGTAAATAAACACATCTGGATGCAAATTATTGGGAGATATTGATGAGATATTATCATATGTATCGTGCCTATCTTTCCAACAATTGTCATGCAAAGCATTCAATAGTTTATGTTGACTGAAAAAAAGAAATGCAAAAATGGTTTATCTTATCATTTATCACTCAATAATAATCAGACAATATTTTGTAACAGAAAAATACCGACATCTTTTGATGTATGAAATCTATATCACATATCGTGTGTACATATGAAAGCACATTCATAGAATAAGACACAATTCTAGCCAAATTTTTCTCTTCATTAGAAGCTTTTAATGATATTGAAGATTGGCTGGGAACGTTCTACTTTCAATTAAATAGAGATAAATAATTTTTTACTAATATATAACTTTGGTAAACTCTTAGAAATAATGCTGTTCTAGTCTACTTAACTCCTAGAACAAGTAAAGTACTGAAAATACTGAAAGTACTGAAAAGTAAAGTCGTTTTACGATACAAACTATTACTTTTCGGTAGTGTGGAATCCACCTAAAACTTGATGTCTATTTATCTCTTATATAATTATCGCTCGTGTTGCCAACACAAGTGAGTATCCTCTGCAAAAAAGCAATCTTTCATTTATACATTATAATGAAAATTATCAGTAAATTAAAGTTTCTAAATTTGCCTAACTTTTATTTCAGTTGAACGTTGTTTTTCAATTGTTTTAGAGAGACGTGAAACGCTGCATGCAGATTCTGGAGAATGCGACACAGCTGACCAGCCTAGCGTCTGTGTTCAGTAGCAATGAATCAATAGAAGAGATAGCCACCAACGATGTGAAGCTGCTGCTGCTGCCGGCGCTGCTGGGATCGCTCACGCTCAACCTGTGCAACCGGGAACGCGAGCGCTCCGAAATCGTACAAACCGCCGAAATCTATTTCCGTGATTTTCTGCAGCGCTGCAAGGATTACAGTGTTGGCGGTGAATTTGAAATTCCCGCGCCGCGACCAGTTGATGACGTGGAAGATGATGCGCGCGCAGCCAACGATGGCCGCCCGAAGCCGATGTTCGACATGGAGGGGGCCGCGCGCCGCCGTGCCTCCAAGATCAAACAGTACCACGAGCAGAAGGCGCTCGACGCCGAAATTGAGTCCATGCGTCAGGTAGGCTGCTTACTCATCTATACTCTATTCAAAACAACCTCCGACTTGGAGGGATATGCGGAGCAGGGAAAAGTGGAGATACAGCGGCGGTGATGTTACCGGGATAAAGCGAACAGCGTTCTATAGTCTTTAGTGAGTGTTCAACAGCTCATGATAGGCATACCTAGTTGCTTCTCTGAAAGCACTACATCCTGCTTCGACAACTTGGCAACTGCGCTTCTTTACATGACTCTATTTATCACTGTAATTGGCTGATTTCTCTCCATTTCTCAGCTCTGCATATCCGTCTTTGTCGAGGGTTGTTTTAAATGGACTATAATTGATTGATAACGACTTTATTGTCAAAACCACTGGTTTTTCAAAACAATTTGAGATCACCTTTACAACAACACAATAAGTTAGACAACTAGGTTGATTTAGGAGTTCTCAAACTGGGTTACCTACCTGTAAACCTCCTACCGGTATGAGATCAATAAGGAATTGAAATTCTTAATTCTCCAGAAAACCTAGCAATAATATCATTTGAGATACCTAATCAGATCATTTTTATCACTTTTCTATTAATTATCTGACAAGTTTGAAATACTGAATGTCTATAAATTATTGTGCAAAATGATTTAATTTTTGGAACTTTTCAAGCCTTGCGCACACCCTGCGTTTCGCATGTCGGCAATGGCAGCTATTTCAACCATTTTGTAACGGGTCGAAAATGCTAACGCTCCCGTCGCCGTCATGCGAATTGCAGTGGTGTGAACAAGGTTTTAATCCATTAGATGGGAATCTAAATACTTGAACTCAAATATATCATATTATAAGATATGAAGTTTGGGAAAGATTGACGTTCAGCATCATGAATTGTTTATAATATTTACTTACTTGCATACTTATTATACAATAAAATTGAAATTCTGCTCTAAAGTTTCAAAACTTTTCTTATTACTCAAGATTGAGTGAAATACTGATATTTTATTGTAATTTTCCTTAGAATAGGCTGCATGATGAGAATTATTCAATCTTGTATTTATCGTATATTCATATGAATACTGAGAAATTATGTAAAAACAATCTCATCTTCTCGTCAAATTGTGCAACCTAAGAAGATGTTATTGAAGCTTCTCAGCATCAACAACAGTCTATAATTATTATACATATTTTGTCTCTCTATTATGTAAATAATTGAAATGCTTTTCGGACTTCAAAAATTGTTATTTATGTTTCCTGGTATGGATACAATTTTATAATGAAATATAAGTCTTATAATTTTAATTCCTTCACTTGAGCATTTTCCTATCAAATTATTAAATTAAAAAAAATGTTCGTTCCATTTCAATCTCAAGACTATATTTTGTTGCATAATATAGCTAGAGGCCTTGTGAATAGTTGTGAACCTGGCCCCACAAACGCTGTAAGAGAGTAAGTAGATGTGGGACCGATTCCCTCACTCGCACATAATATTCCTCCTCCTCTTAATCCTCATCCTCCTGCTCCTCCTCATCGTGAACACTGTTCTGATATAAGAATAGAGTAGAAACATCGGTCTTTGGGGAAAGAAGTAAACTGCTGAGTTCCTTATACCATTGCCGAGCTAAAATTAGAAAATGTAACTCTCCTGGATCAAGTTGATTCGATGAAAACTACAATACAGGTTTTAGAGGCGGATAATACAGCCTTGCGCAGTGAAATCTCAGAAATAAGTAAAAGTAAGAATTTGAAAATGAGAGATTCCTCCTCAAAAACAGATTGTGAATCATGGGCTGACTAAGAGGATAAATGAGAGTGAGTTCGTGAATGATAGGTCTAATTTCAAG
The DNA here is from genome assembly GCF_014356525.2 of Nilaparvata lugens. Taxonomy (NCBI): domain Eukaryota; kingdom Metazoa; phylum Arthropoda; class Insecta; order Hemiptera; family Delphacidae; genus Nilaparvata; species Nilaparvata lugens. Next base: position 33,475,742 of record NC_052504.1, read on the forward strand.
GGTGGGCATCGAGTGTTGGGTATTGATGGGGTGAGGCGGAGTGGAAGGGATCAGTCTTCTACGTTGTCACGCAGTATCAAGATGGGTGTTACGCCTATATCGTCACGGACGGTGAAGAGGAGGGTGTTATTGTTCTCAGCAAGTCATGGAAGGTCTGTTCCCTCCATGCTACATAATTCTGTGGGATCGGGATTTCTGGAGTCGGGTAATGTGTATCCGGGGGCTCCTCTGGATTTTGTGTTGGATGCTGTTGGTGCTAGTCAGGAGGTGAAGGCATTCACAGACAACGATTTCATAGTTCTCCTGGCTGGCACTAACAGTATCAGTGCCTCTGATGACTGCGATACAGTACGGAGGATGATTGGAAGGATTGGTGAAACTATAATCACGAATAGTCACACTAATATTGTCCTTTGTACAATTCCTTTCAGACATGATCTACCCAGGGATTCTTGCATACACCGACTATTGAGATTATACAATGAGGGGATTAGAAATATTGCGAAAACTTACTCTTTTGAAATCGGTTGAGCTGTTCAATTTTCCAAGAAGATTCCACACAACCCATGGATTGCATATAGGCAAAAAAGTGTTAACAAATGAGTTAAAAAAAGTAGTTAAATCGGAAACGGGGTGCGTTCAACCAGCTATTTTCAGAGAAAAAGAAATAGATTTATCATTGTCTTCAATTTCGGATGATAGTTTTTCTCCTTCAATTGAAGCCAGTGAAAGAAGACAAACACTAGATCATGAATTAGTAACTAATGATTGCAACACGGATGGAGATGCTAGTATGTTTAGCTCTAGTAGTATCCCGATTTTGAATAATTTTTTGGGAAATGATTTTTAGAGACGCCCATATATATCGAGACTTTACTGTATCAAAGGGTTGCATCATTCTGCACCAGAACATCCAATACATTAGCAATAAAGTAGATAGAATTAATATCTTTCTAAAAGTGGAAAATCCAGATGTTGTAATATTCTCAGAACACGGCCTCAAGGAAGCGGAACTTTCTCAATTGAGTTTTGAAGGCTATAAAATAAGTGCTATTTATTGTATAAGTCTGCATAGGAGTGGAGACGTTTGTATACTGCTAAAGAATAACATTAGAGCTCAGAAACTGTCATTTTTGAGCCGTTTTTCAACTGAAATGAATTTTGAAATTACATCTGTAGTTATAGGAAAGGGTAAAGGGAGGACTGCTATCGTTGGAGTATATAGATCGCCAAATGGAGATTGGAATGATTTTTATGACAAGATGGATACAGTTCTCCAATACCTAACACAGAAGTATAATAGAATTGTAATAGCAGGAGATTTTAATGTTAATCTTCATATAAAGAACCCAATGAGCGATGCTTTTAGAGACCTCTTTGCCGAAAATGACCTCACAATAAAAGTTTGTGAATTTACTAGGATCGCTAGAGACACTCGGACAATTATCGACAACATCATAACAAATATAGTAGATAGCACTGTTGTAGTAAAGAACTCTGAATTATCAGACCATACATTTCAATCTTTAAGGGTGCAGAGTGATGAATATGGATCTGCAGAGAAAAGTCGAGTAGTCTCAAAAAGCTCAAGAGATGTTAGTGATGGAAACCTTAATTGTCTAAATGTGCATCTTTCTAGGGAAGAATGGGATGATGTTTATAGTGGAAATAATCTAAATGAAAAATTTTCAGCATTAACACAAACTTTGAATTACCATTACAACGTTTGCTGTCCTATTAAAAAAGTCCAAGTTAGTGGAGGGAACATTAAAAATAAATGGATCACCGATGATCTCTTGAAGTTGCGGGATGATTTAAAAGCTGCATACAAACGCATGATGGAAAGTAGAGACTATGCAAAGGAGCAATACTATATGAATTTGAAGAGGTTCTATATAAATGAGGTTAAAATAGCTAAGGGTAAATCTATTGCAGATTCATTACGAGAGTCCAAAAATTTAAATCGTTCAGTATGGAGGATAATAAATGAGGAGCGTGGTGCATTAAGAAAAAATGAGAACATTTACATAGGAGAAGTAGTGACGGATGAGGGAATTGTACTAACAGGAGGTTCTGAGGTCTCAAACTATTTAAATAAGTTTTTTCAGGAGGCTGGCACAAAGATTAATAACTCTGTACCATTGAATAGTGTAAATTCCTCTGCCTCTCATCCAGGTGACCATACAAACCCAATAAACAGTTTTATAGCTGCTCCTTTTTCAGAAGAAGAGGTGGATAGGATTGAGATTGGTTTGAAGGGAAAAATGTCTACCGGTCTGGATGGAATTTCGACAATGGTAATCAAGTATTGTAAGAACTTATTAACTCCACTCACTTATCTAGTAAATGAATCACTAAAGAATGGTGTGTTCCCCAATAAATTGAAGGAAGCAAAAATAGTACCTATCCACAAGGGTGGTGACAAAAATGTGGCAATCAATTTTAGACCGATCACTTTGGGAAATTTTGTTGGCAAGGTGTTTGAAAAATGCATGCTAATTCGTCTTGTTGAGCATCTTATGCAGAATGGAATATTGGCGCAGGAGCAGCATGGTTTTCAGAAGGAAAAATCCACGAAGACGGCAATTGCATCTATGTTTGAGGACATAATTGACATGATGGACATGGGGAAAAAGACTGTTGGAGTTTTCCTGGATTTAAGCAAAGCTTTTGACTGTGTGGACCATGAAATATTGATGAAGAAGTTGGAGAAAGTGGGTGTGAGAGGTATTGAGCTAAAGTGGTTCAGGTCCTATCTCCTGAATAGGTCTCAAGTTGTTGAGATTTCAAGATATATTTTATACCACACAGGAATATATGTGTAGGGAGGGGCCCTTTGTGTGTTGATATGTTTATATGTATGTGTATGTGTATGTATGTATATGAGTATGTGTCATGTGTATTTTTTCTTATTGAAAGTAATGTTTTCAAGCATTTCTTTTTTTGACAATTCTCATACTCTGTTAAGAGTCTCTGGGAAGATATTAAAAACAAACAAACAAACCTTACTCTTCTCACAAGAAATTCATTGATCAGTCGCATGTAGAGGAAGGCCAGGATCCACTACTATTCACGAGGTCTCTAACATTGCCCATGATGAGCACTGAGCACTCTCAATAAATTCTTATTCAGCTCAGTCATTATTAAATTTTATGCTTTCAAAATTAATTTAATTTTTATTTGAGTTTTGTTCAGTACGATTTTCGATTCATATGTGCAATATCTCAAAAATTAGTGTATTTCAACTTTTCGTTTTTTGTGATTATTATCTAAATTCTAAAATTTTCAAAACATCTCAAATAATATTAACATATTGTCATTTATACGACTTCCTAACTTTTCCTTTCACTTTTAAAACCTCTTGAACAGAGCCTTTTAGGCTATTTACATTCACTAGACTATTTGAAACCTCGCAGAACTGAAGCAATCCCTTTTGTTGGTGTCTCCTCACTTACCTCTTTTGATTGCAGGCACTGAAAACTAGCGACAACGAGGAAATGAAACGCAAGTACTACTTGAACGTGATTCGATCATATGTCTCGAAAGCACTCGAAGATTTGGATGCCCTGGAAGCCGAGAAACAAATTCTGAAATTCATGGCGAAAGCGGTGAAGGACGGCGAGGTTCCGGCGCGGGAGGAGCGCCGCAAGGGCGGAAACCATCCGCAGCCGAAGCCACTGCGCCCGATCATTATCACCCGTGATGAGGTGCAGAAGAAGGTGTTCGGTCTCGGCTACCCCAGTCTGCCCACCATGACTGTGCAGGAGTTCTACGACAAGCGAGTGCGCGATGGAGAGTAAGTAGTATAGACACAGGTAAATAATTAAACATTCTGAACGTTACAGTTCGCAGCTCTTAGTCCGGGCGCAAATGTCATTGGTCATTCCATGGTCATTTTTTAGTAACAGCTGTGGAAGATGTCTCAATTTCTTCGTTAGGTCTTGCATAATGAGGATCGTGATGATGATAAGTCGAAATCTCAGGCAAACACATAAAAAACAAGATGGCCGCCAAAATGTTCAGGGTTTTGCTATATCACTTGTATTTCAATAACCGTTTAAGATATTCACCCGTTTTTTGAACGAAAATATCCTAATGATCTTCCTCTACAAATTTCCCTCTAAAACGCATATTTATTTAATTAGTATAACCTTAAAAAGCCTAAAAAAAAGTTTTTTTCTCCTATAACTTTGTGCAAGAAATACAAAGAAATTTTTTATCTATGAAATTTAGATCATTTCTTCAGCTTTAAAACGATATATCTTCAGGCGCTGTACGTCAACAAATGTCTTCTCCAGCGCCCTCCAAATAAAACACTGCATGTTTTCTGGTGCGTTTTTACATACGCATAAGGTAACAAGCTAGAACTATAAAATCGATTTTTCATGACTACTTCAAGATAGGAAGAGCTCTTGGGACTTTCCTTCGATAGAAGGTTGATATGGGAGGCTCATATCAGCCAGCTCTGCATAGAGCTAAGTAGGGCAATTTTCCTACTTAGAAAGCTTGTGTCATGTGTGTCTGACGGTTTTGTACGCCAGGCTTACTTTGCTTTTTCCACAGCCATATTGCTTATGGTACAAGGCTGTAGGGGCACGCTGCAAGTGTAAGTAGAATGCTGTTATTGCAGAAAAGAGCTGATAGGATTGTGATGAGGGCTGTTTGGATTGATCACTGTAAACCATTGTTTGTACATTCACGACTGATGACAGTCTACAGCCTGTACATATACGAGTGCTTGGTTTTGGTTAGGGAGAACATTCATTTGTACACCTGGACCAATCAGGTTCACAGCCACGCTACACGGCAAAATGAAAACATAATCTTGCCCAGGGTGAGATTGGAGAGATCCAGCAAAACTGCAAAAGCTTTCCCATATCTGATTTTAGATTTTTCAATAGGCTACCAGATGAAATAAAGCTGCCACTGGTGGGTTTTGAGAAGCGTGTCAAGTCATGGCATCTCTCCAACGCATTCTATTCGATTAGGGAGTTTGAAAAGTCTGACATTAGCTCTATACGATTCGTAATTGATTGTGATAATAGTTTTCATAGTTTTAATTTTTCCAGGATTTTTGTAAGTATAGATTTAAATTTGTAGAATTAAAGTTAAGTAATCGTTTATTGTTATTTGCGTGGTTGTTGCTAAAAAACTGAATTTCTTTGATGCCTGCTGTTGCATTGCATGTTATGTATTATCGTTATTTATTGTTATCGTTATTGGAATTCTATTTTTTGTAATCTTAATGCACTGACATGGCCTTATATACTGTATGTATTTGCTGGCTGAAATAAAATCATTGAATCACTGTGAACGCCAAATGTCATTCCGATGTCTTTAAAAGTAAAATGGTACTTCTGGACATTTTGACTGTAGGTATATAAATGGCATAAGAATAGATGCCATTTCATTAGTAGTCTACTAGTTTTATGATTTTTTTTCGTGGAAATGACACTATTTCACAATTTCTCGTTTCCTTGATATTGCCCTGTATAATGAGATTTAAGTGAAACTCATCATTTCTAATAATAATGGATTGCTCAAATAGTATGGTAGTAAATAACATTAATGATTATTTTTGACTGAGGGTGATTTTCACATGAGCTCCAGGCTTGTGCGTGGGTAATGAGAAGGATGATGATGAGAGATGAGATGATAAGCTTTAGGTGGGTTCAGAACCACCGAAAAGCGATTTTCAGACTCATAAATGGTATTTATTTACAAGTGGTCACTCTTCCAAAGAAAGTAGCATGCGTATGAATCATGACTTATCTAATCGATAGCGCGATCACAGAGTTTCAAAAACGAATGCTACAAGTAATGGCAGCACAAGAAAAAGAAGATATTGGATAATTTTGTCCCTATTCCAGTCAAATTCACTCTCCATCATCGCACAATAATATGTAAATCAAAAATAAATGCTAGCAATGCGCAGTAACCTACTAGCACTCTGACAACAAATGAGTACAGTATATCTGGTGTAAACCCAGCAGGAACTAAACAGCTGCAAACAGCAGTGAACAGCTGCGGCAGCCTTCCTTCAAGGACAGAGCAGCTACTACATCTAGCTCTGCTATAAACAAAAATTGACATGTAGCAGAGCTATATGTAGCTGACAGAGCTATTTGTAGCTCAAATCTTATATAGCTCTGCTATATAGCTCTCCAGCTACATAGTGTAAACATAGCTTTAGTGTTCATGAGTGTCATATTGTTATAATTTTTATTATATAATGTCATAACTTTCTTATGCTCTTACATTATTCGTCCTATTAAGCAACAATGTTTTATTCTAAATACACTTTCAATTTTCAGTTTCCCAGATCCTGGGCAAATGAAGGAGCGTTGTTTGCAAGACATTGCCTCCAAGGAGAACGCAAGGGACGCTGAAGAGGAGGAGCGCGCAGAGAAAGAGCGCAAAGAGGAGAGTGATGATGCAGATTACTTGGCAAGAGCGAGACGCATGGACGAATACAAGGATGAGCATAGGAGAGGAGAAGGCAATCGCTACAACAGGAGTTAAACTCAACACTTCCCTATTTTATTTTCTCAAATCTAATTTGTGCTACTTAACGGTGTTGCGATAAGTAGTATTACTGTGTATACTTATCTACGTATTATTTATAATATGTTTGAATTAATAATTCCTTTTATAAAAAAGTTGTTTCTATTGCAATCTTCACCTACTTGAAAAATTGATGAAATGTTGCGAGTGAACCATCAGCAATCCATGTAGACATTTTGAAATCGTAGCTGATCGGCCGGTTGACCACCGAGCAACGGCACGAACACAATCAATGCGCATAAACAAACATATATTTCTGATATCACATTCAAATACATTTCGATTCTATGAAACCTAAAATTATCTAACTCAAATATTTGAACACAACCAAGTTTGTAATTATCTTTACAAAGACATTTTAATCTTTTGCAAATTTATCAAATCTTTGAAACAAATTCAATCTGATTCAATCTAATGTAGAACTGTTAAGAGTTCAATACTAATTCTAGAGTTCAATAGCAATATTTTATTAGAAAATTGACCCCTATCGTTGTAAGTTGTAATGACACATCACTATGCACTATCATTCCTTCTCAAGCTCAAAATATAGATTGATAGTATACAAATCGGAAAACTTTGAAAAATATCACACGTAGATAGTTTTTTTAGCCTTTGCGCAGCCTTAAACTATGACGACATTTAAATCTCAATATGATTTCAGATTTAACCATTTCTTAGTTTGTTACTGAAAAAATCATTTGTTTAATAGTGTGATGTGTTTTTAATGAAAGTTGAATGTGTCTTCATGTACGGTACGGTATTAGAATTGAGTGTTCTTATACAATACACTTGATTTCCGAATATTTGTCGACTTGTCATAGATAGGAAAACTGATAAAATTTTGAAGTCATAAATGCAACATAGACGCAAGGCAAGAAATTAAGTGATTAACAAATATGAAAAGAGGGCTCATTTCTTTCATGATTCTGATCATAGACTTTTGTGAGATTTATTGTAGGCTTCAAACTAGGAAATAAATGAGCTCCAGCAACTTATTTCGTACATCTACAATTGCAAAATACTATGGTCTAAAACGAATTGAGGAAGGAAATATAATTTTTCAGTATTCAGTATTCACAATAATATTTTTTACCAATTTATTAAAGTCAAAGGTTTTTTTTCAATGTTTACATGAATGAACCATGTAAGCGTTTCACCCAGCAACATGTTCAAGTTGCTGATAGGTCAGTCTGATCAACTATTTCACAATTACAAATGTTTTGATTGCGAAATCTTACGGTATAGGAGTAGTCCAGTCAATATAGACAAAAAAGGGGGTGTGCTTGCAATTTATATTGTAGTTCTTATTTTGAATATATTATTTGGATACATGAGAGTCCAGAACCAATTTCTTCATGAAAAATGTCCTTGTGCTAGATACAGAGTGGCCCAAAAACCTAATATTTTCGGTTCATTTTCCAGTTTTCAGTTATTTCTGCCAAAGCCAATAATCTGACAGAAATATTTGCTCCCGCCTTCTTCTTAGATTATAAAATTCTGAATAAAATGAGATCATTCGGAACTCTCTATCTCCAATGAGTACTGAGTTATTATTTTTCAAAAATTAGTAGAATTTGAAGAAAAAATAAATTCTGATGAATTTTTGTTTTTGATCAACAATATCTTGCGATTGTTAGCATTTAGATGTATAATTCAAAAACCCTCTGGGCTTATTTTTGTGCTCTACAATCTAAGATCAGGTAGAGCGCTCATGTAGATTTCCATGTACACCTGACAACAATGCTCCTTATATTGTGAAAAACAGCTAATTTGCAGCTTCAGACATCATCAACAACTACATTGTCCTCACATTGACATAAGTTCAGGAGATTGTGTTCCATGAGAATCACCCATTAGATGCACTTTATTTCAGTATTTCCTAGTGGAGAGGCGCGCATAAACATAACTCATATTTTTAAACACTTATAACTTTTGACTCAATACTCAGATTTCATTGTACTACACTTCATTCTTCTCGGCTCGTCAAGGCGGTCCAAAATCATGCATCATAAGTCATATTCGGTCAAAAAATGGGAAAGATTTTTTTCAACAATCAAGTCTTAATCTACGAACATATTTTTCCATGAAACGTTTACAGAAAGTGATGGATAAGATTCGATGATCCATTTCAAGATGAAGTAATGTTCTTTATAATAACGGGCTACCGAGATACATAGCTTTGAATACAGAAATGCGCCATTTTTTGTGTATTGGAATAAAAAAGAAAATGAACTTTATTCTGCCTTTGAGTAATACAACAGTTAAATACAATAATCGTTTCAGAATTATACTAGCAGCAATTTTTCATAGACGCTGCCAGTTTACATCTACAATCTGACATGTTAAGATAAAACTTGAAGTAAACTGTCGTGAGATGGAATCCTCTCTTCGTCTTTCAGAAAAGCAGTGTCTAAAAAAACCATCATTACCACTACGCAAAAAGAAAATTCTTAAGACTAAAGTGGGAAAATACCCAGTGACTGGAACAAAGGAAACGAAGGCTCTCTTCTATTTTTGAAAAGTATTATCCTAATAAAGTGCTTCTGTAATTTTTGTAGTGGACTGAAATGTACTTTCGCTGCTCCACCCCAGCATACAATGCCATATTGTAATTTAGAATTTATTAGAGCAAAATATACGGTGCGGAGGATTTTTGTGTTACACAGGTCTCTTAAGTGATGAAATTTACATAAGTCTCTATTAATATTTTTCTGCAAGGTTGCTATGTGGTTGTTCCATTTAAGAGATGAATTAATAAAGATTCCATGATATTTAATGACATCTACTTGCTTTATTGGGGGACATTAACATGGAAAATCATATCTACAACTATTTAAATGAAAACTTATTGGTTGAGGAAGAATTTTAGGTGTACGTAGAGAGAAATTGATGAATTTAGTTTTTTCAACATTGATTGCCAATCTGTTTCTGAGATACCAGCGCAGAGGTTCTGGAGGAGCTTACAATCCTCATTTATTTTGCTGAACAAATCCTCTCATGAATTGCCCGAACTGACTAATACCGTATCATCTGCATAGCAAAAAAAATCCCATTCAATTTAGCATCACACAGATCATTCACAAAGATAATAAATAATAAGACTTAGAGCACTGAGCCCTGTGGTAATCCTGTGTTAACTGTTAGAAAAGGGCTATGTGTATTATTTACTTCCGTACATTGGGTTCTATCCTTTAAAAACGAAGTAAACCACAGCAACGCTACACCCCTTACCCCATGAGCTTAAGTACACTCAACAATGAATTTTCCATTTTTTGACCGAATTTGACTTATGATTTTGGATTGCCTTGACGAGCCGAGAAGAATGAAGTGTAGTACAATGAAATATGAGCATTGTGTCAAAAGTTATAAGTATTTGAAATTTTGATCTTAGAGGTGTCCTTATACGCGCCTCTCCGCTAAGAAATGAAGTGCTTCTAACGGGTGATTCTCATAGAACATAATCTCATGAACTCATATCATCGTGCGAAATATCACTGTGAGGACAATTTAGTTGGTGATGTTGGTTGATGTTGAAAAATTGGGTATTTTTCACAATACAAGAAGCATTGTTGTCAGGTGTACCTGGGAATTTATATGAGATAGAGCGTTATACCTGGTCTCAGATTGTAGAGCACAAAAATACGCTCAGAGGGATTTTGAATTATACATCTGAATAGTAACAATCGGAAAATATTGTTGATCAAAAACTAAAATTCATCAAGGTTGATTTTTTTAAATTCTACTAATTTTTGAAAAATCATAACTCAATACTCATTGAATATAGAGAGTTCCGAATGATCTCATTTTATTCAGAATTCTATAATCCAAAATAAATGCGAGAGCAAATTTTTCTGCCCGATTACTGGATTTGGCAGAAAATTAATATAACTGGAAAATGAACCGAAAATACGAGGTTTTGGGTCACTCTAGGGGGTAGCACTCTTTGGGTATCTAGCACAGGAAATTGTTCATGAAGAAATTGGTTCTGGAATTCTCTCATGTATCCAAATAATATATGAAAAAATCAGAACTACAATATAAATTGCAAGCACCAATTTATATAGTGACTGGACTAATATGCAATTTCATGGTACCTTATTGGTGAGTAAATTAAAATTTAATTGAATCCGCCACTACATAACTTGGCTTTGACTGCAATAAGCCACTCAAAAACTTGGCTTTGACTACAAGATTTCAAGACGGCTTAGATCTCACATACACCCGATGCCGACCCCGTCCTGACTCAAAGACCCACGGGTCATTGTTCTAGTACATTATTCAAAAGTATTTTAAACTAGTGACCCCTTGTGTTGATGAACTCGCTCGTGAATTGTTGTTTTCGTGCTCGTTATGCTCGTGAGTTGTATAGTAAGTTTTGCAGCTAGCAACTATTAATTATACAGAGTTGGTGAACATTATGGAAGCAACTAAATATTTCTTTCACAAGAATAATATAACAGTAGGTTTCAATGAGAAGGTGGTCATGTCATACATTATTTCAATGCAGATTCCAAGAGAAAGTGAATGGCGAAAACCGCACATTGATATCTCAACCCGTATCATTTTGTTGATCTAAGGACCGGTTGCAAAACAGTCAGTTAAATTTTAATCGTGATTAATTTCACAAGAACCAATCAGAGAAGGTTTGATTTGTCTAAATAACCTAAAAGATTATGTTCAATTATGTAAGAGTTTATACTTTTTATTCTTCCAAATGACAATAAGATGATATTATTATAAATGTTTTGATTCTTGAATAATAAACACAATAATAATGAAAAGGTTTTGTTCAGTTGTTTTAGCACACTTGAAATTTGGCCAATCTGAATGTCAACGTCAACAATGCCGTTGACTTCGGGAGTTTAGGTTAGAAGTTCTATCCTACTCTGAAAATCGAATTTGAATAGTTTATAATATATATCTTATCTGCATTTTGTTCATCCAAATAAAATGATAGTATCTTATTGCAGAATACTTATTCACTTCTAAAAGCATAAACTGATTCCGTTTCATAAACCATTTTGTAAAAACGTTCACATCAAATCAGAATCAGCTGACTTCAAGGTTATTTTACAGCCCTAGGGCCGTAAAACTTTTACCGGCCTGGTCAGAAAACAATCATTTTCGGCCTCCATATGACGCACGAAAACCAGCTCATTACATCCAAGTGGGGCGAAAATAATATTACATGCGAAGCAGTGGTCGCGCTGATAATAAAAATAATTTTCTGAATGATTTGCATCCAGAGGAGTTTATTTAAAAATAAGTACATGAATATAATACAGATATCAAATTCAAGAGGTTGCTAAAAATAAGTTTAATCCCAATAAATTATAATACTCCACTACAGAAGCTATCAATAATAAGCAACCGATTATAGATGAATAAAACATCTTCCAACTCGGAGGGATATGCGGAGCAGAAAGATGGAGAGCCAATTGAATGGAGCAATAGAAATAAATGCGGTTGCCAAGTTGACAAAACGACAAAACAGGCTCAGTCAATGCAGTGCTTCCAGGGAAGAAACCAGGTACCTGAATGCATATCATGAGGTGTTGAACAACGCAACATCACTGCCGCTGTAACCGCAATTTTCTCTGCTCCCCATATCCCTCTGAGTTTGAAGATGTTCTAATTCCACTATAGATAAGCTCTTGGGCCTGCTACTCCCTTTGAAAGGGTGGCTACTTGTAGAACCGACTCCTCTAAATATCGTTTATGAGTCTGAAAATCGCTTCCCGGTGGTTCCGAACTCACCAAATGCTGTAGGTCCACTCATCTCTCATCATGATCCGTCTCATATTACCTGACCACCGCACAAACCTCTCATGTGGGAGTCATCCTCAATAAAAAATATATATATTTCAGGGCAGCTTATTGTGTAATTTTTTATGTTTAAAATCATAACAGTTGTTTTGTAATTCGGGACAAGTTCTTACGAAGAAAGAAAAATAAGCGCACCCTCTTTTAACACCGTACCACCTATAGAGTTATATTGGTTTCTGGGTGCTGACGATACTCCTTCCATGCTGCATCACTGGCAGAAATATTCGTTCAAAATCACCCTCTATGATCGTCTAATCACACTCTATATTAAAATATCTAGGGGATCCGGTCACAGAATAATGTATTCTGTGTCGCCTGGTGGTGTAACCGAGTAGGCCTACACCTACCGGTACCACCCGGGCCCACCCGCAAAACTTTTCGCTACCCTTCTCGTAAAGCGTAGACTAATCAATTATTATCTTATTCTCGTTTCCCGTTTCCAATAAACCACAATCTGTGGATTATATATTTGTGTGTACTTTGGCATTTATTAGACCTTTTATATATGGAGCACAGTTAGTAGCAGTTACTTACTTTGTGACCTAGTAAGTTGGAAATTAAAAAAAATATTTTAAAATCAATAATCATTTTGAGATTTGGGGTCCCTGCCGCTAAACCTGAAGGTATTTCAGCAGGTGCTCATCTATAGGAGATATTCAATAAAGTATCGTAATAGAATTAAATGCTTCAAGAGAAAAAACTATATTAGGTAGTCTATATAGGTAAAGGTACAATAAAACGAAATGAACAAATAAGTTACCGTACTTGAATACATGTAGAAATAGAAATCATTTTCAGTGATAATTTGCAATAAAGTAGGCAACTTATCTCGAAGGTAAAAATGGAAAATTAACAAAAATCAGGAAGAAAATATGACGGGAAAAGTGAATGCAAAAATAATTTTAAAGTGGTAGAGAAAGGTAGAATGTGATCAAGAGAAAAATTAATATAGATGGGAATAAAAGTTAGAAGATGATCGACCTAGTAAGAAATACTAGTAAAATAAGGTAATATCACTCAAAAACAATATCATTACCTAATAAATCTTACCATATCGAAATCAAAGGAGCGATATTTGGTTTTGGAAGCAATTTGGTTCGTGGTCGCGCCGATAATAAGCTATCCATTGATGCGCATGCTACTCCCATAGGTCATCACAGAGCCGAACTCCTGTAAATCGCTTCACGGTAGTTCGGAACCCACCTAAAGCTGTCGTATGTCGGTCCACTCATCATCATCCGTCCCATTACCGACGCACAAGTCTAGGGCTCATCTAAGCATCATCCTCAGCAAAAAGAAATGTCCATAATATGTACAATCATAAATCTAGCTTATTGCTTATATTATTATTCTACTGTATTTTAAAAATTATTTTTGAATTGTAGCACATGAGGTGGACGCATGCGTTGTTGAACAGGTTCTGTAATTGAAGTGGAATCTTATTCGTGCTGGATTTAAAAGCCAGTGAGTGGTTTAGGTCGAGGAGTCCCCGTTCTGTATTTCGCTTCGGTGTCACGCTCGGCCGCTGGGCGGGGGGGAGCGGATTGTTTTGCTGCTCGGAAGGGCCGGGGTGGTGTGACGTCACTGCCGGAATGAAGGCCGCTTGGTGGTGGGGGAAGCCAATGTATAGGAGAAGGCGGTAGGGGGGGAGGTAGTCACACTGATATCAGGTCTGCCAAGCTAGAGTAGAGAGATTCAAAGTACTCGTTGACTTGTAGTCAGAACGGAAGGTTGCTAGTTATTGAGTGTTGTGTCCACGTCGTTGGTTGATTCGTTGATTGATTGACAGTAGTTGTACAGTATCAATGATGATAAGTGCTTAGTGGATTGATAGCAACCTAATTGTCAATGTGGGAGGAGAAAAAGCGATGAGTTTGCAGCTGTCAGTGTAGTGGAGTCATCAGTGCGCGCGGCCTGTAGTTTGTTTACGTCGCAAACAGGGAATTCCCTTTCTGTCTCCGTCCCTGCTCTGCTTCAGATGTTCGGCGATAACCATGCTCCATCCTCACATCCGCGACTCATCAGCGGCTGACAGCAGCAGGCAACCAACAACAATGCCATTGAATGTCAGCATCTTTTATAATACTCGTTGGTCTGCCTTTTTTTCCAACGTGGTAAGTGCGACCGACTTGCCATTCTCTAAGCAGCCTTTCCACTTATAACACCCGCGCTTCAATCACAGTTGCTGTGTTGACCATGTAAATTAAATATTTTTTCGCTAGTGGTGTGCTGCACACACGGAATGCTCTTTCAACATCAACATGGTATGATTGTGGTGTAGTTTTTCTAGTGATACGAAAGTGTTGATAAATTGTCATTAGTGCCAAATTGTATTGTGACAACAGTGGTGGATAAGAAGATTATTTGGCCAGCTCCAATACAGAGACTTGTCCGACCACAGAACAAGCCTGGAAACGTAATGCCTCGCAAGAAAGGGCATGGAATACATCCAACTAAAAGTAAGTGATTCGAATATGTTTCAAAATTCATTGTAATTCAAAAACTTTGTGTGAAAATTGTAATTTTCAGGAACTGCTCGCTATGACGCTGAGATCATCTATTTATTACTTTTGACCATCGTCTCCTCTCTCCTCCGAGAGTCCGACACATCATTCTCTTTTCTCAGTTTGCTACAGTACCGTACCTACCTGTGAGCTTCACCACTGGATAGTTTGATTATCAGCTTACTGGTAAGATTGGTAATGCGGCTTCCTAAACCCAGGGATGTCCACTCACCATTCCCCAAGCCGAGGGATGCACCTCCCTGAATTTAGAAAAAAACTCATACCCCCTCCCCAGACAAGAATGCCTGAATCTGTCCAACCCCCCCCCCCTGTAGGTACCCCTTCCTAACCACTGGTACTGTCTATGGCTATGAACTTTACGTTTATCAATAGTACAAGACTATTATTTGCGGCCTTTTCCTTCATGGATAAAATATATAAGTAATGAGTTAGACACCTCGCAGTGCCTAACTGCTGGATACATTGTCAGGCACTGCGAGGTTTGAGCCTATCCGGGAAATGTTGAAGATTCTATAGTATTTACTGAAGAAGCCAAGGCGTGTATTACGAACGTATATTAGGCCTCTAAATAATTAGTAGCCTATGTATTTTGACATTTATATGTTTTTCTAGTAGGGATAAATGACTATCTGTCTCTCTAAAAGATATATATAGTAATAAACCGTATGCTAAATATTAATAATTAAGTAAGTAATGATTGTAAAGATAACATCTTTATCATCATCATCATCAACAGAGATACAAAGTCACTCACATCAATGTAACAAACAATTCTATTGCTCCAATAAGTAGGTTTAAACAAGTGAAATATTGCTGACACTATGTATGTGTGTGTATACTGAATACTGTAATAGTAGAATCACATAAACACGGTAATCATAGGAAAGTATTTTCGGAATTTAATAGCATTCATTGTACTTGCTAAGTGATGCGGCGGGGTGAATGAAAAATCTTATGTTTGA
Source organism: Nilaparvata lugens (assembly GCF_014356525.2). Classification (NCBI taxonomy): domain Eukaryota; kingdom Metazoa; phylum Arthropoda; class Insecta; order Hemiptera; family Delphacidae; genus Nilaparvata; species Nilaparvata lugens. Next base: position 33,491,619 of record NC_052504.1, read on the forward strand.
ATACCGTGCACAGTACACCACTTGATACTGTTAAATGTGTATCATAATGGTTTGTAACGGGACTTTATAACGCTCCAGTATGCTGTCATTTTGGCCCGAAAATAATTTACTTACCATTAGGTATTACAGGAGTGCTCACCCCCCACCCAAAGTCCATGGACGCCGCCTCCTAAATGGAAACAAATCAGTTTCTTTCCCCCTCATAAATTGGGAACCCCAAAAAATGTTGCCAGTAGTCATTTTAAACACTGCTGTTTTTTTGGGACCCCCACTAAGATTACATTTCGGAAATCGTGATGGAAAATAATAAAGTACTTGAAAATACAGTATAGAAATTATTCAGGTGTATTTGTTGTAAATTCATGAATTTACTAGCCGTCAGGCTCGCTTCGCTCGCCATATCCGTCTAGCCAGGGGGCTCCGCCCCCTGGACCCCCGACTGGATCGTCCAAGAATGAGATCAGCAGGCTCGCTTCGCTCGCCTGCATTTTTCATTTGGGCATTTTTATCATATGTTAGGACGATCCAGTCGGGGGTCCAGACTAAACGTCTGGCCAAACGGATATGGCGAGCGAAGCGAGTCTGACGGCTAGTAATATAATATTCCCAGGAATAGCTCTGATTGAAGTAGCAGTGCCCAATCAATTTTTCCGCGATAAATGCATTTCAATCTTCAATTTGGTGCCAACCTAACAAAGTCAACTCAACTTAATGCCAACCTGACAAAATTATTAATTTAGTTACGGTACCAGTCAACAACTGTTTCGAAGAGGTACTCTCTCTAGATTATAGTACTATATTAACATATGGTATGGACATTTTTCAATTATAATTAAGAGAATAAGAAGAATATACATGCCAAAAGACGAACTTTAAACCTTTAAAAACCACCCTTAGAGTTAATATATTGCCAAAAGATTTCTTAGTGCGCCTTTAAAGGGCCAACTGAACATACCTACCAAATTTGAACGTTTTTGGTCCAGTACATTTTTAGTTCTGCGAGTGAGTGAGTGAGTCAGTCAGTCAGTGAGTGTCGAGTGAGTGCCATTTCGCTTTTATATATAAATTGTGTACCGGTATCCACAATATTGTGAAGGAGAAGATGCAAGTTCTTTTGGAAATTAGTTTGATACTTAAAAATCTAGTACAGTATATTTTTAATGAGGACTATTTAATGAGTCGATTCATTTAACATTGATCTATCACTCTCTTCTTGTCTATTCAACAAATCAACCATCCACTCTCTCCGCCCTTTATATTCCATATGGATATTTCATATCCATAGAAACTAAGATTGGAGATACAATTCTATGTACTGTAATTTAAGTTTTTCACTCTTATTGCACATTATTATTAATGGTATATTGCAAAGTAAAGCATTGTACGATATTATACATTGTTCTCAAACATACTGTTCATTGTGGATATGCTTTTGAACTCTTTCAAGTCCAATGAAGTTGAAAATTCCCTAAATTAATTTCCCTCGTATCAAGCTCATGAAAGCGTACGGGGGTTCGCGATTCAAATGTTTTTGTTGTAATTAAAAATGTAGAATAGTTTGGTGTTGAATGAAGCAAAATGCGTTATTGAAAAGTATTGAAAGTTCTAGTTGAGGTCCATAGGTCGTACAATCAGCAAACAAATTGCGAAACATTGCTTCCGTTCATAATTTTCATTGTGTTTTTTCCACGAAATGTTTTCAGCAAATTTTCCTATACTTGTGCGATTGACTGGAGTCTTGATGCTTGCAAAATTTCCAAGCGAATAAATTCCTAAACGAAACCTTTGCAGTCCGTATGATATTAGCCTCAATCTTTGAGAATATCTACTCTAAACGTAAAATGTTTTAGTAAAAAGAATAGAATTTATACTAACACCATGGACATGGACCATAAATTAAATAATCTTGGGCTATAGAATAATATTTATTTGAAATAATCAAATTGCAAATAAAAGTTTGATGACTGTACTTGTTACTAACTTTGAAATAGAACCTCTCCTGCTCTCCTCCGTCCTTAGGGTACGACCTTCTATATCTATTATTACATATCTATATTAATTACATATCAATGACACCACTTGTTTTTATAATTGCACAGCTGTTTAGTGGCACCGATCTTCACCGCGACTTACTCGTTCTGCTCGCACCTAGAGTTGATATTAACTTAGTTGATAGGTACTTGATACTTGAAATATTCTCCCACTGGAAGCACATCAGCGCCGTCAATATATTTATTTGTATCCATCATCTTGCTTCATGTCGTCGATGGAGTGAGGTTCTTTCTTTAAGATATTCTCGAAGACTATAATAGGGTCTCTTGGTAAGGAAGCTTCTCTTTTAAACTGAGGAGTATTTTCCAATGTTTTTAATTCATTGGGTAAGCAGTTATAGACCTTAGAACAGAGATATTTAAGTCCATATTGAGCCAGTCTCAACTATTACTATAATAAATGCATTGCTATATGTGTTCTGTGCTCATAGGTAATTCAGCCGAGCATAATCAAACCTGGCTTATTGTTTTTTTTTATATTTTTCGGATGACACAGTGCATATTTATTTACCATATGCTTTTTTAATTTTGTTTAGGGAAGAGAAGAGTTGCTATTGGTTATGAAAACAATTAACACTTCCGAAGATAACGCAATCTTCATTCAGCAAGCCATTCAAATATATTAGAAAAAATTGAATAAAATTGTACTATTTTATCTTATACTTACACTCGTTGCAAAGTTTTCTTGTTGTTAATTTTTAATTTTTCATTGTTGTCGGTGATGAATTCAAATGGACTGTATGTATCAGTACCCTAACCATGTAGTTCTAAAGAAAACGTATTGAAAAAAATGTGGTTTTACCAACCTGTCGCCCAGGACCAGGATGGTATAGTTGTATCGTGTTTACCAAGGTATATCGAAGACGATAAGACACCGTGGTTTGTACTTTATAATGTACAGTGATGGCTGTGCCGATGAATGACAGAGAAGGGCCAGAATAGGATGAAGGCAAGGCAACAAGCATGCTAGCCGGTTTTAGTCGCCTATATCTATAAATATACACACCTGTAGCTATATCTATGCATTGGCTGATTGCAGCCAGCAAGAGCTAGAAGAAGCCAAGAAGAGCCAGCCAGGCAACGAGGCTGATATGACGACGCACCAGACACCGGACAAGTTGGCGCCAGTAACGTTTGCCCAATCATTCTCTCTCTGTTTCTCTCATTTATCGCTCTTTTCCCTATAGAGCAGCATTCTGTCTTGTGCTCAAAAGAAACTTGGAACAGCTCTGCCATTGCTAAAGACGGTAGGCTACATTCTGGTGCAACACTCTTGCAGTCTGTGAATGAATCGAATTTGGAAGTGAGGAAAAAGTTCAGCTCAAACTTCGAAAATGAAGTTGATTCAATTCATAGTAAGATTCTCAGAGTTGCTTGAATGGGAAACATTGATATTACTTTATTTACTAGGAATTCTGACAGGTGGTGTGAATTTCACTACAAGTACTCATGATCATGAATCTTCAAGCTTCAAGCTTATTTTGAATAACGCAGGGGTGCCCACAGTTTGAGGGGGGGGGGCGTTTGGATGCAGACTACGTCCTTGAAATTCATAGGGGAGGGGAGAGATGTCTAAAAATCAAATCTTAAGGGGGGGGTCAGCAGTGTTTAAGTGTAGAATGATTACCGACGACTATTTTTCTAATTTTCAATTGGGGGGGTTGGAGCTGATATAAGAGGGGGGGGGGAAGTTGCGTCCTTGAGCTTGGGGGAGGGGGCACCCCTGAATACCGAATTTCTCTCTGTATCTAATGTTCCTCTGCTCTGTGAAAAAGTTTCTATGGAAATTTAGTCTCTTTTTGTATCTAACTAGAAAATATACGGGATTGATAGCTAAAATAACAGTAGTCATAATAAGGAATGTCAACAATCTCGTTCATATACCTTGTAATGTTCTTTGATTATTATGTAAGGGCCAATTGTACTGCTGAAGTATGAGTTAAAAAATAACATATTTCTTCAATCTTTGGCGACTCATCACTCGAGTATGAAACCACATAAAATGACTTTGAAATTTTCCGTAACTTACCCATTTTTCAATTTATTTCGCTTTGAGAATCTGAATTTATTTCATAAGTTTCCCACAAAAATGAACTTTATTAAATGTGATTTTCGATTTGAGTGTCGGTGTCCTTAACATCTCTTGACTGCAGCAACACATTGCAAGTGAAATCTTCTAAATCGATGTTTATAACACACCTTCACTATGAAATATTTGAATCTGATCTGTCAGAGGCAGATTGAAGAGAATTTAATTTTGCTAGTTACTACACATTCCAGTAAAGTTACATTAAATTCGAGGCTATTCAAAGATGGATAGAGATTCAAATATGAAGCTATTCTAATTGCAACAGATTTACAGATTAGGACCAATTCTGTTTTTACATCAGGCCATTGATATATCTTGCATTCGGATTTAGGATCGTGATTGTATTCTAATGAATTACGGCATTCTTTGAATGGTAATGAGAATCGTCATTTATTGAATACCATTAACCTGCATGCCCTCAACTTACAAGTTTTTATACCTCTTTCCGAAGTAAATCACTCGTGAAATTACTGAATTACTGTAGTCAATATCTCTTTGAGGACCATAACATCTATTTTGGAGAGAGATGTATGTAGGTATGAAGTGAAATTCGAATGGAAATCTATATCTTATGTAGGTGCGCATCGCGCATGTATTGCGATGCGTCACATAATTGAAAATAAATTTTGAAGTATAGGCCTACGTATTTTAGTTAACAACAGTTAATTAATTTAGAATGAAGTTTATCTGACGTGGGGATTAAATTGTGCAAAGTGTTTGTTGGTATTTTCAACTCAGATAAAGAGGCTCTTGTACGAATAAGTGATAGTGTCTTTATTACTCAACTCAACTTTATTACTTGCCAGTTCAACATAAGATAATTGGAGTTTTTGAATGTAGGCTTATTTTTTATTGAATATAATCCAGCAACAGCTTGGTGCAATATTATGTATTTGTATTATATGACCGCTGATACTATCATTAATTTTATAAATATTGTTATTCAATAATTAAAATTTTAGAATCAAGACTGTTTTAAAGTTTTTCAAGCTTTTTTATTTGACCACATGAAGTTTTCGCTTAGATATAGATCTAGTGTATGATTCCAAGTTTTTGAGTCACGTTATGTGAAATAGGCCTACTGTACCCTCATAAATTGCATTCAAGTGTTATAATTATTATAAATCGTTGCGACAATTACCATGTAAGCCAATATTTCACTTTATCTTTTGATTAACATCAAGCATATCGATTTTCAGATGTATTATGTGATTTGGAACACTCAAATATTCTACTATAGAATTCCATGAAATGAATACTTTTGTATATAATTCTTCCGCCATTCATTGAATACTCTATGTCATTAGTTGTTTAGATGAAGATCATAATCATGATGATCAATAATATAATTAGATTTTACAATTACTGCTTCCAATACTGTAATAAACTATTAATTTATTGCAAGTAAATCGTTTTTGTATCGGTAGGCTTGTACACAGGTGATGCAATTGGGCAATGGATGAAGAACGAGAATATTATGATCATGAGTCACACATTGTTTAAGGTGAACATTGAACAAGAGAACATCAAATTGCGTACATTTGTAGAATATTAAGTTAGAGTGATTTCCATTAATCTCATTTGACTTCTATCACTATTAGGATATATCGATACCGTATACTATTAGGCTACGTAAGTTTCTATATAATTCGCCTTTATCTGCTCAATCTATAACGATTCTACAATGTAAAATATTATTTTTCCTACAGATACCCTGAAAAGTGACCATTTGTGCACTGATTGCAGGCTGCAAAGAATCACTTTTCCGCACTAGTGCGCAAAGTGAGTACTTTGCGTACTCCAGATTTGCAGCATGACAACGCAAAATAGTTAGTAGGTTATATGGAGCACCAGTGCAGCAAAATCAAAATTAAGTTGGTAACAGTGACTGCTGTGGCTGCTATAGTGAGCAGAGGTGCAACGAAGCACAACGCGCTAATTATTAAGTAGATATTATAACCAAGGACAACGACAGCACAGTGCCACCACAGAACACACCACACAGCTGCCCCCCGCCATTCAAACACACATACATTATTCAGGCAATTTTACCCATAATTATCCACTTTTCATATTCAATGGTAACTGTAGGAAAAATTTAATGTGAAATACGTGCGCAAAGTTCGTTTGCTGCACTCAAGAAACCATTCCGCCCTCGCCTACGGCTCGGGCGTAAACGTTTCTTTCGATGCAGCAAACTGTCACTTTGCGCACTAGTTGCACAAATAACTATTATATGTATACTGTTCATAAAAGTTTTTTTATCAATTTTTTTGCTCAGTGTGATGCTCACATGAGCTTGAGGCATGAGGCTTGGGTAATGAGGCGGAAGATAACGAGAGATGAATGGACCTACAGTTTTACGTGTGTTCCGAACCACCAGGAAGCAATTTTACAACTCATGAATCATATTCAGAGTTGGCTCTAGCGGTCACCCTTGCAAAGGGAGTAGCAGACGCATGATTCCTAACTTATAAAGCGATAGCTCATCAGCGACCACTGAGTCAAAACGCTCCTGATTCTATTCATAATTATTGTGTGAAAGGATGTTATTCATCTCGGTTGAACATATTTTTGTTATGAAAATAATTTGAAAATCCTTATGACGATTTGAAAAGTTGTGTTTTCAATAAGAATAGCAGTTTGAAACTGGCACAGACTTGACCACAAATAGACAATGAATGGACATCAACACAAATCTAAATCTACAAACATGAGAATAATGATCACTAAATTGCAGGGTTCTTGTAACTGAACTCATCATATAGGTAAGAAAAACGTAGATTCAAATAATTCAATAACGTGTAACGTTAGATAACGTGTATTTTTGTGCAATTGAATAATAATTCTTACAAATATCATTAAGTTCATGCAAATTGAGTGCTATGGAAGTGCTTGTTAAATATTAGCATTGAACTTCAATGGAGTCTTTTGCTTGAATCTCAGTACTCAGAAGATGTGAGAGATGAATCAACTTACTCCTGAATCAACAAGAACCTCTCGTTGTGAGGTTTCTTTCTTGAATAAAGATTAATTTTTCTCTCCTTTATACAATTTACTAATAATCCACGTTTTTGTTGCAAGTGAGTATAGAGTATTTGAGTATTGAAAATCGAATGATTATAATTATTACTGTATTTCAACATGATAAAACAATTTATACATTAAAATACACTCATGTCGAATCGGTAGATTATAATAGTATATTTCGCACCTAGGGCTGAAAATGAGACTTTTCCGGCTCGAAATCGGTTTTCAAGTCCGAGGCCGTAGGTCGAGGACTAGAAAAGATTGAGAGCCGGAAACACATTTTTGCCCATGGTGGGAACGCTATTTTTCGCCACACAGAAAAATAAACAATATATATATGAGAATAATAATTGTTTATTAGGCACTTCTGAAAGAAAAACTGGAAGGTCATAGCTATAGCAAATCTGAGGTAATCTGAATATCAGGAAATTGTCCAAGTATTTTTATTCTGATTTGTCTAAATAACCTAAAAGATTATGTTCAATTATGTGGGAGGTTGAGTTTATACTTTTTTATTCTTTCAAATGACAATAAGATCATATTATTATGAATGTTTTGATTCTTGAATAATAAAGACAAATGATAGAACGTTTTTTGATCTGCTGTTTTAGCACATTTGAAATTTGGCCAATCTGAATGTCAACGTCAACAATGCTTGTTGCCGTCAACTTCGGAAGTTTAGGTTAGAAGTTCTATCCTACTCTGAAAATCGAATTTGAATAGTTTATAATATATTATCTTATCTGTATTTCATTCATCCAAATAAAATGATAGTATATTATTGCAGATGAATACTTTATTCAATTCTAGAAGCATAAACTGATTCAGTTTCATAAACTATTTTGTAAACACGTTCACATCAAATCAGAATCAGCTGACTTCAAGGTTATTTTACAGCCCTAGGGCCGTAAAAATTTTACCGGTCTGGTCAGAAAACAATCACTTTCGGCCTCCATATGACGCACGAAAAACAGCTCATTACATCCAAGAGGGGCGAAAAAATATTTCTGGTATGTAAAGAAGTGTTTGAGAACTAAGAAGATAATCAATACTAACCAATACATACAAATGATAATCAATACAGTTTGTTTGGTGCTAAATAATGAATAAATCCTTTACTTGTCCAGTAGGCTTTGTATTTATTATTATACAAAACTACGAAAGATAAATGGTTTGGAGAATTTGGCGATGAGTGATGAGTGCATGGCTAGCTATGCCTCTGCTTTGAATAAAGAGGATGTGACAACATGACTGTTCCAGTGCCATTGACCTCAACAGCATGTCCCCAAGTCCACCAAGTCAACCATGGAAACCTACAATGTTGCTTTGCTTCTTGAACATATCCTAGTATAAAAATATCACACGAATGTTCCCTAAACTTGGCTTCCTGTTAGGCCTCTTTCACACGATAGGAGACGTGCAACTTGAACACTGAACAGTGTTCACGTTTTTTTGTCGAAGAACATTGAGTCCAATCGTGTCTTTCACATGGTGATCCCGAGCCAGGAACCTCCTTTTGTCACGTCTTTTACCCTCGAGGCAAGCAGAAACCTGATTATTTTGATCGAGATACTAGCGGACATATACGTCTCTCCGGTCATCACTTTTTCTCAAAATCTATCTTTCTTGAAAATGAAGATTCTGATTTCGGATTTGGATTCAGCGACCCCAAATTCTCGTCAGTGTAAGTCCCGTTTTCGAAAATATCCGAAAGCAAGGAAGTTATGGCTGTTTTTAATAAAGCTTTCTATTATCATATAATACGGTAAAAACGAACAGGTACTGTATTATACAGTACGTATGTACTGTAGCTATTGTAATACAACTTACACTATATTCGTATAGGAAATTTGGTGGGATATTTATCTTGATTTCTGAAAATACCCAAAAATAAGGGAGTAAGATAACTTTGAAAAACCAACGTTTTCCTGCCGATTGACAAACAGATTAAAAATTATTCCAAGTCATATTATGTCTTGAACTAAAAACGTGTAACAGATATCCAGATCACTATTCAAGCTATCAAGCTTTTCATAAATTTATTTGTCTTCCCAGTAGGTTTGCGCCCAACGGTTTCACTTGAACATTTCTGTGATAATTATTAAATTATGATAGAACACATTATCGTATTGATCTTCTATATCCAGTATACATGTACATCGATTCCCGTAAAATTGATTTTTACCATTCCTATGAATTCTACCAGGTTCAGTGCTACTTGTTAAATATCATTATGTTTGATTCAACAGAATTCATAAGAACGGCAAAAAATCGAACAACAAAAAAGCCGAAGTTTGTGTCGACGGTATACGACATGGAAAGCAAAAGCTCGCGCTTGGTCCATAGTTCTACGACTGAGGATTCAGCTCAGCGACTAAAATCGACAAGCCATGATTATGTTAATCAATACTCATAATAATTATAATACAAAGTATAGAACTGCTTTTTACTATGATACATGGTTTTCATTCTTCAATAAAAATAAAACGAGATTCCAGAGTCAAAAGCATCAAAGTCGCCAGGCTGGTCTGGACTATTCATGACTTTCTCAGTATCCACTCAGCAGTTCTAATACAAACACAGACATCAGTTTCGTTTTAGTTGGAATGGAATGACATTTTTTATTCTTTCAGTTCCTATTTCTCATAGATCGATTCAGATGACCACAATGTTTATAATAGATTTTTCTGATTGTTGCAAAGAAATATTTACTGGTATTTTGGAGTTATATTCAACTAATTTGAACCTGATAAACTAGATTGTTGAATGACAATTGAAATTCAGTGAAGTTTACTTGTCCTTTTCCTCGTATTGGGTGATGAGTGGAGATGATTTATGAGTTCATATTTGGATTCATCTTTTCAAAGTTTAATTTTTTTTTTTGAACTTTTAAAAATTAAAAATTTTCATGTTTAAACTTTTTAGGTGTTTGAAAACTTCTTAAAACCTTAGCCTGTCTCTTCGTGAGGCAGGAGTATTGTTATCTTTGTACGTTTACTATATAATCATATGATAATGGAAAGCTATATTAAAAACAGCTATAACTCCCTTGTTTTCGGGTATTTTTGGAAATGGGACTTACGTTTTATTGAATTTGGGGTCGCTGAATCCAAATCCGAAATCATAAATCTTCTATCTATATTTTTAAGGAAGTTAGACTTTGAGAAAAAGTGATGAGTCATACTTTGAGCAAACGTCGGCGTAATTGTTAGATCCGTCGGCTTATTTGTAAGATCCCCATGTGAAAGCACAGAAGAGCTGCGAAATATGAAATATGATCTTCCGTAATATGATCTTCAGGAGCTAGGATTCTGCCGTGTGAAATAGGCCTATACTACTTACTACTACTTCTTCTTTTGGTTCCTCCTCCTATCGGAGGTTGGAAATCATTAATGCGATTCTCACTTTACAATAATTGTAGCCAGGAAAAGTTCTCTTCAGTTGCAGCCATACCAATCTCTCAAATTACATAGCTAGGACAATCTTCTACGTCCTGCACTTCTCTTTCCCCTGATCTTGCCCTGCTTGACAAGCCTCAACAGTTCATAGCCTACTTCTCACATCTCATCACATGCCCCAAATTTCCCAATTTCCCTCTTTTTATCGTTGAAATGACTTCACATTCCATTGCTATCAGTAAGAGTACATTTCTATCTGTCACTTTTGCCGCCGCCGTCCATGGTATCCTCCCGTAGCACCACATTTCAAATGCCTCTATGCTTTTTAGGTTCGACTTTTTCAAAGTCCATGCTTCCATGCCAGAGTTAGAGTAACGTGGAGAAGACATGACACCGCAACATGCATATTCTAAGTTGAAAGTCAATATCACGGCTGCACAAAATTTCTCGCTTTTTATATTTAATACTTAACCAGTGTTATACTACTAATTGTACAACATTACTACTGAATAAATAAACACCAGACGAATAATATCGGACGATATCACGATAATGGAAGTTTTTCATAAACTCACATGCTGCACACTTTATTAGTAATAATGGATTAAAATAAATTGATGAGATTCATAATTTTGAATCTCAGGATTCTCTTACAGAATGTATAAGTCATAGTAAGTTTGATTGTATGGGAAGAGATGTAGCGGTACTTCTCCATAATTGAAAGAATTAGTTGTTGATATTGTCAATACCACTACATTTGTTCAATATCAATTTAAATTACAGAATCAGGTTTTATGGCAACATCTGCCACATCGAAACCTGGTTCTGTAATTTAAATTGATTTTGAACAAATATGGTGGTAATTGATAACATCAACGTCTTATTCTTTCAATAATTATAGTACGTTATTAGATGAGCGTGGATGGCATCAATTTTTTAGATAGGAAAACTTATAATCCACCAGACGTAAGTGGAAACTCTGTGAGTGGATCGATGAATCAGAATGGTAGAATTGAGATGTATAGGTATTGAGATGTGAAAATAATTCTGTTTTAGAGGGTAGTAAGTCAACTTACTAGGCTATGTATAAATTTCACCATTCCTTTTGTCTCCTACTTACTAGTCTGTAATAAAGAATATAGTCAACAATACTGGAATACAAAATATGGGAGAACCATCAAAAATATTTTCCCTTCAACACTTCAAGGTTGCAGAACACTGAACCAGGTGCATGCATTTAGTATAGGAGCGGCTTTTGTGCAGTGAAAGTAGTATAAGCTAGGAATCGCCAGTCACGCCCATATACTTCAATTGCAGCATTTTTCAAATCATAGTCGAAGGTTTGAAGCTTTATCTACTGAAAGAGCTGCTAGCTGCAGGATGCGACCTGCTAGGATCTTTAGCCAGTAATTGATGATGCAAAAGTTATATTGCACGAAGGCCAAACATGCACTCATCGTCTCCTAACTTGGTGTGTGTGGGAGGAGTGGAGTCTATAAAACAGCGCAAGTGTCATATCAATGCAAATGCCATCACTAATATCGAGTTCGTTGGGAGAGTAGAGTGGGAGGGAGGATTGATTCAAGACAAAGATCAATGTGTTTAGTTGTGTAGAGTCTTTTGATATGGAATATTAGAGCTACTAAACGATTAAAGTTATTATTAACTAACACCAACAAAGGCAATACAACATTATTTTCAGTTGAAAAACTCAGAAGGCACTGTTTTCCATTTTCTCTTCCTGTTTTACATTGTCTCTTCTCTTTCTTTTCTATTTTATCTTGAAAATTACTATTGTTGCTCTTTTCAATTCGCATTATGATGTCAACATGTGACAAATTTTATTGAAGCAAGCTGTTTATTAAAATTCGAAGAAGCGAAACATTACTACAATATGGTTATACCGAGCTGTCAATTCTGCGAGTGTGAGTCACATTTCCAATTATCAACTATTTCTAGACACAATATTGTGAATTACCTATTCCAATGATTGATCCAACAACTATAGAGCTATCTCCTTTTAATTGCTTGCCTTTCATAATTTGAATAAATTAGCCGATTCAATACATTCCCACGCTCGTTGTAGAATTGTAGCAACAGTTTGTAACTACATTAATACCGTTGTAGTTCTCACATTCAACATTGCATTATTACTGGTATTTTAAACGTCTCCAGTCATATTGTAATAACTGTATTAAACATTTTTTGATTGGTTTCATTGCTAGTGAAAATATTGATGTTTATTGTTGAACCCTCTATTCTAAAATGTCCAAGTGGTTGAAAAAAACTGATCAGCTATCTACATGAGTTGGAATAACAGATGTTTGTTTTCTGTGCTCAGAAGTTTCAGAACTTCCAATAAAGCTATTTACTCCACGCTGTATGTTTTATCAAAAATACTAAACATATAAGTTGAGGATAAAATAATTCAAATTATATTTCCTAATCTGGCTCTTCAAAGTTTCGTATAGAGATGAACACAGGTGTGAGAAATCTAGGAATGCAATAATGAAAATGACATTTGATCCTCTATACAAATTAGATAAATCGATTCAGACTCTTCTTTGCACACATGCTCCATAGCCCATGTGAAGAATATTCTTTCTCTGTAATTTTGTTACTATTATTCAAACATGAAGATAAATAAATGAATTCGAATTTGAAATGTATTACAGTATTTCATTGTTGATGTGATTACTAGTCTGACGAATAGGAATATTGTCGAGGGGGACTGGAATAATCGAAATAATAATTGGCAGATGGGATGCGAGAAACGGCTAGAGCTGAAGAATAAACTCGCTTATATGTATGAAATAGTACAGGATGGAGTACTATTCGTGGAATAGGGAAGAAAGAATAGCTGCAGTTTCCTGATAGAGATAGTCAAAAAAGGAGAGATGCTCAGGGAAGGGAATTGATGGTCAACTATGGAATGGTTAAAAGGGAAAGGGTAAAGGTTTCTCAGAAGAGATGGAAAAGAGGTGATATCATGGTATGGGGATGATTCAGTGGGATCTGTGGGAGGAGGACGGAGATCGAACTGAGTAGGATGATGATGATGGCGTAGTGGGGTGGGGAGGGGTCCACGATGCACGACCCGACCGATAAAAGCACGGGCTAGTGAGATAAGCGCACGCGCAATCACACTCATACGCACCAACACTTGTGCACGCGGTCAACCCATACCTGTCTATTGAGCAATGACACCACTCACTCACACTCACTCAAATAGATGAGAGGATACGTGCAATAATTTCACCTGTGATGTCATCCAGCGCTGATGACCTCACTCTGCATGAAAGTGCAGGGAGGGGGCATTTTCAGAGAAGGCTGCGTCCTAATAGAACCTTTTCATTTTCATAGATCGTATTTGTGTTTATACGCATATTCCACTATTACAATAAATAAATAGATTTGTTTAGGGTGATACTGTAGAGTTACAAATACAGAAAATAGTGATTGAGCAAGGAATGTCAAACTGGAATGTCATTCTCCAGATCACTATTGTGTCCAAACTTCTGACTTCAATTCTGATATTAATCAAGGTACTCATTTGATCATTTGATAGGTATAATTAATAAATTAATACTTCATTGACGTTGGGAGACCAAGGTGGTCTCAGAAATATACAAGATTATAAAGATAAATTTAAATTTTCAAAGGCTATTTTAAAGACCGGAACAGGCAATCATGCCTATACCGTGGAAGTCAGAAGAAGAAGAATACTTTATTGATGAACCACAATAGATAACAGATTATTGAATGGATACCGTATAAAACACAAAAATAGTACAGCAATAGTTCTGTAGTACAGTAGTGTGGGCCGTCCACTCTTCTGGCAATGTGAACGAATCCGTCTTCACAAGAATTAGGCTATACGATACGAAAATTTCCTGTAACTCAATGAAGAATTCCTCAGTATCACACGGTAGTATATAATTATTCTCCAAATTCACTCATCTATATCTAAAACCGAAATCCTATTCATGCTAAGACCAAAGAGTCGAAGAGCACAACCCTTCATTTTGAGTCAGTGTCTACTGACTTCCTCATGGAATTAAACCAATGTAGAGGAGAAAAAAAATCACAATCTTGGGCTATTAGTTGACAGAAAATTAACAAAGGTATGTGAGTTGGTTGTGATACATAATCTTCTTGTTTCTTTTACAATAATTGATCACCTGTACAAAGGTGATTTTCACTTTCGTTACAGAACATCACTTGATTATAGTAAAGGTCTGAAGTTGATGAAAATAAAAATCATTAGCTTAATGTGTCTAGTGAAAAACTAGACTAAATTATTCTTGTTTTAAAAACTTACTATATTGTCATTTTGTCATGAGGCATTTGTCATCCGCAGTAATGATTCGAATGACACAGTACTGTGAATAATTAGGGCGTGACGAATCGGTGAATGTGAACATAGGATACTTCTTTTTATTGAGAAATGTACTCATTGATAACAACTATAATGCAACGTCTTGTGTACTATGCCAGGAGCTTTCTTTTTCTGGATTCAACAGTTCTATCAGTGGAAGTTTAGCGGTGGCCCTTGGCAGGCTTCACATGCTCAAACTGGCCGGCCAGCAGTCGAACCGGTCCAGGCGGCCTCCTCAGCCTCCTCCTCCGCCTCCTCCTGTTCGTATTATTCATCTTCTTCTACACTTGATGACTGATCGGTGTGTGCTCATGTAACCGGGGGGTTCCAGCGTGGGCGTCTCCCCACCGGTCTGCACCCCCTACTGATTCCTGATTCGCAAACCCTTTGTCGCTACGTTTCGCAAAGTTGGCCTTCAAGAATAAGTAGTGACAAGGCAGTTGAACGCACTCACTATTAAATTGCACAGGGGTTGTTCGTCAACGTACTCTGTGCTTTCTGCTAAGATTGATGTACTTTTTTGTTCGCTATCGACAAATCGCCTTCATCCTGGCTTCGAACCGGTGATTCAACCCCCCCTCGCATACCTCTTTCTCCAACTATTTTGCAACCGGCAATTTTTTTCAACATTTCTCTTTCAGTGCCTAATTTCGTTATTGCATAATGTTTGTAGTGCAATGCAAAGCACTTGAATATTTTCTGAACGCTAGGGTTGAAATACAGTACAGTACTTGTAAGGGTTTCAATGCGATACGCTTTTATTTATTTGTAAGTGATATTGCAATAATTCTTCCATGCAGCGTGAATTTATAAAGTAATCCAAGCTGATATTTGATTGCAATGACCCAACTACATGTAGCTACTATATACAACACATTTAAATAATTTAAAAAGTGTTAATATCCTTGTTTTACACTTACTGATTATCGGCCGACATATATCGTCAAGAGACCTAAATTATCTTCCGATTGGCAGAAAATCAGCTTTTGGTTAGAATTAGTCAATCTGAGGATATTCTGGGTGTCGGCCGACAATCCGTAAGTGTGAAAACGGTCAATATTATATTATAGTATGACAGATGTCTCATCTGATAAAAGAAGGATTGTATTCATTTAGTACATGTATCCCATTTGTTTTGATTCGTTGGAAAGCGTGATGAGTAATATTGAAAAATTTGTACTGTTTTACAATCAGCAATAGGAAATTTTCGCATCTAGCTGGTTAACGTTCAGTAGTGTCCTATTCCTCCAAGTAATAAGTTTGTCAATTTAAAACTATTCTTGTTTGAAAATGGTTTGTTTTACTCAACAAGGGAAATATCTATATAACTTTATGTTGCCTTGTTGTTCTAGTAGCTCTGAACGGTGTAGTCTAATCGCTACTGTGGTAACTCCTTCCTAACAGAAGTAAGATTTTCTCCTCCCCGAACTTATTATGTGACATGGAGGCCGTAAGTGTAGGCCTACGTGATAAGTTAATGCTTAAAAGTGCATAATTTAATACAAGAACGCAACCTGTTATAGTTTGAAGGCAGCAGAAAGAGGATCAGGCTGGATGGAAGGGTGAAGGGTCAGTGCACCCCTCTTCTGCCCTTGACAGGGCGTGAAACATTTCAAGAACTTCATTATCATTGTCGATTGTCGGTTGACAAACAACGGTATTGTCGGACTGCGATTGCGTGGGAGAGACACCCTTGCTTTGTCAAAATAAATTAGATTGACGCTTTACACTTGGCCAGACCCTAATGACAACGGCTCTCACTTTCCAGTCACCTAGAAGAGGTTCAGTTTTTTCAGATCAAAGTCCTAGAGATAGTAGCTGCTGACATCTGAGATGCTCGTTCACATGTTATGAGATTTATGTTGACGTGCGACTGATCTATGATCTATGTGCACATTGTTGTCCGGCTGAGAAGATTAAGGATAAGTGTAGAGTCCATTTGTATTTCAGATCCATATATTTACATTATAACAACACATGTCAACCAAATCTTGCTTGAGTTTTGAGAGTTTTTTGGTAGCTACTGTGTGAAGTGGCATTTCGGGAACCCCTTTCAAAATAAGCTTGTTTCCATGTGTGGGTGCTGAGATGGGGTTGCTCCAGTAACTAGAATCAGTCAAGGTTGCAGAATGCAAAATGCTTATCAAGAATACTATATAGGCCTATTTACTAGCCTTGAATGTTGATAAAGTTTGGCTTTATCTATGCGCAACGGTTTCTCACTATATTAAATCAATGAAATACAATCTGAATTACCAAATGAAAATTCTCATGAGGAGTCAAGCTAATTCAATATGACATCGTGTGTTAGTATAAGATAACAAAATCAATAAAATATTTTTTAGAATCAAGTTTGAAGATTGATTGAAACACCTTATAGTTTATAGAAACGTGTTTTTTTAAATACGTGATTCTTTCTCTGATTCAACGATTAAACTGTTTCATTCTCAATAATTGATTGAAAGAAATTGCATTAATAATACGAAATCCTTGTTTTATGGTACGTACTGTAATATATTTCCCATGATTGTAATAATTTGTCTCAATATCTAAATTTAGTTGGAATTTCCAGTAACAGATGTACAAAATCAATGAGTTTTGTCCAAATTCTAACTAATACAAGTAGTAGAATAATTGCTGCTGCAATTCAACAGTCGTTTTGACAATAAATACAAAGTTCATGAAAACTTTTCAGACAAGTTATGATTTGATATTTTCCATTATAATATTGGCGTAACGCTATGCAAATCTGACTCATCCTTAAATCCATGAATGTTTACTAAAATCTGAACAAAATGTCAACTACTACAACTTGTTTCACTTTTTGATGCCATAACAAGCTAATATGCTAGAATAATATTCTGAAACTTAAATTGTCATTCTCATGATTCTGAATTTTTAAACTGGTTTGATTGAATCTTGATGGAAATTTGTGCAATTATGTTAAATGTGGGTAAATTTTGTTCCTGGTAGGAGCTACGGAGAGTGAGAGGTCAACATACTGTGCGGGTCGAGAGTCGATAGTTGGGTGCTTGATATAGACTTTCGAAGTGCAAACTCGCACAGTTTGGGCGTGTGTCGGGGTCTGAGTCGGAGGAATGCCTGCCTGCCTGCACTGCACTGCTGCAACCGGGCCTAATGCCAGCTGAGCCCTTGAGAAGCAGGCAAACTATCTTGTCTTGAGTTGAGTGCGGCGGCCCCGGATCAAATGTGTGGAGAGAAAGGAGATTTGTCCTGCCAAATGCTAAATGAATGTGTTTCAGCCGGCCAACTTGGATCAAGTGTGTACTTTGTACCCACATTTTTGGCAACAACGCTCACTCGTTGAACGAACTAACATCAGAATATTGTGTTGCCTCGCTAGATCTGAAACACTTTAGTTTATTGAAAACTGATTTTACTCGGTTCTGTCTTTAGAGTCTATTGACGAAATCAAAGAGAATCTCTGCAAAGATTAACCAACTGATGAGATTGATCAGAACAAGTACCTATAATACATACATATTTGTATGTATAAAAGTAAATAAGAGTGAATATCAGTGGCGGAACGTTCCCCGATCGACCCCTGCCCCCACGAAAACATTTCCGGGTTCCTTCTCCCAAATCTCCCAAAAAATCCTTTCCTCCCTCCCCCTACACCTTCTCCCAAAAAACCTCCTCCCACTGTCTTCTTCACCCCTTAACCCCAACTATGTTGGTAAAACTAAAAATATTTTCAGTAAATCCCCTATCCCTATACCTTCTCCCAAAAACCTCCTCCCTCTATCTTCTTCTTCCCTTAACCTTAACCCCAACTATGTGTGCAAAAATAATTCTTCGATAAAAACTGAAAACCTGATCAGTAAATGTCATCAGATATTATCATAGAATAAACAATATATAACTTTTCTATATATAGGATGTGTAGCTATTTTCTGATATTATGTTAGAACTAAACACCTTGAATTCATAAACTCAATCTTATAACTCCCAAGTTTAACTTGTTAAACATGTTTTAAATGAATGTTTAAAGATAGGGAGCTGATATATACAGTTGGCCACTCGTCTTTGGATCCCTGGAAAATGATATAATTTTTTATGCTGTAATCATTCTTATACATTACTTCATAAAAACTTGAATTTTATATATATTCTACAGGCTCCCACAATTCCTGAAAAGCAGAATAATAATATTCTCATCATTGTAAATAATAGATGACTGCCTATAGAAGCCGCATCAGATTCTCCCATTCAACTGATGTCTAAATTAATTGCAGGCATAAGAATACTTATGCTTAGATGATTAAAAAAATCCATCACTGAGTGAAGGTGAAAATTTGAAAACTTTTTTCACAATAATTCAAACACATTTGAATGGTATATAAGTTATTAAACATGGAATGTAATAGAAATGGATTGCTTCGATTCAGCATACAGTACCACCACTATTAATAATTAATCAGAATATCAGGAGCTCAACTCACTGAATCACTCCTCAAATTTACTCAATTCGAGGGCTTTACTCATAGAATTAGTTCGTCAATTGGAAATAGATTAATAAAACAAGTAGTTTAAAAGTATAAATTGATAATAACGTCAAAGACAATGCATCAAGAGTTTTTTAGGCAATCAATTTTCACTGCCTTCTTATTATTACCATCAGATAATTAATATACGATTTAAGTATAGAATGGAATGTTAATTAATTTTGATCACTTTAATGAGACAAATGATTTCTTTCCTAATGTTTGTATACATATAGAAAGAAGTGCGAGACACTCCAGTAATAATATTCACTTTATTATTATTTGAACAGAGTGTCTTCACTACACTCTGCACAGCTACATCATGTGCTGAAGGGATGAGGGTGGTTTGAAAGTTGCATTCTCCACTTATTACTTACATGCTTATATTTATCTTGGAAACAATTGTTTAAGCTTCAATTTTGTATAGAGCACAAATGTTCATAAAATGCATAGTTTCCGAGATATATGCGTAAAATGAAAAAAATGTACTTTCAAACCACCCCCACCCTTTAGCACAGGGGGTAGGGGTGAGGACTTTTGATATGTTAATCCTCTAACTACCTTTAAAAGAGCTATGGGGCTAAAAATTGTGTTCCAAAATATTCCCTCTATAATCTTTCGTTGACTGGACTAATAGGCAACATATTGTCTAAGCTAGTGTTGAGTTTATAGGATCTGATGTAGGAAAATTTAAAAATGAAATGATGGTTTTAAATCTTGAGTACCTATTAATTACAGGAAAAGCTAAAAAGAAAATAAAGTTAATATCGATAGGAGGTGCAGAAATTTTAAAGAAGTGGCGAACCAAAAATGTAATTCTGTGAAGTTTGAAGAGGATCACTAAATGAAACAGTATATAGCATATTTGTACCCAAATACTGTATTTAAGAAATAAAATACATTCAACATAATTTTTGTATTGGCAAGACGTGTGGGTATATTTTCTAGGAGTGTTTGTTTATAAATTATGAGATGCACTACACTAGTATTGAAATGGATTCAATCGATTTGAACGCCAAAGATATCAATAGGATTGACTCATAGATCACGCCAATAAAATATTTGAATTAATTTAACATGGCGCACATGTTTTGTTTATCAGCAACAGATGGTGCGACCTTGCCTATCTGTTGGTGTGGCTCTCTCCGGTCGTGGCACTCTGTCTCTCGTGGGCTCTTGCTTCTCCTCCTCCTCCTCCTCCTCCTCCTCCTCCTCCTCAGGCTCAGGAGGAAACTCTCTCCTCACTCCTCAGGAGTCGCTCTTTTCAATCGGTAGCCTGCAATCATTCAGGCGAATGTTGTATGTTGATGCGCAGAAAGAGTTGCGCGTGATGTCATGCCGCGTCACTCAGTTTGCGTCTCTTTCTAGACGAAACGCTCTCGGTGACTCAGCCGTTTCAATATTCTGCTCTCTGCTAAAGACAGCACCAATAAGAGCATACCTCGCGAATCCAGCTAGATTTTCGTGGAAATTTACTTTGAGTACTGATAACAGCAGGAACTATTTTAAGTTCATATCGTACTAACTGAATCCCCTTCAAGATCAATTGTAAGCAATGGTTATATTTTATTCTTCAATAGTTCATTGTACATTGTTCACTCCGTACCCTTGAAATGGGTAACTTCTATCTTTTTAAACTTCTACCTTTATTATTAGTCCGATTCATAAGCATCATAGTCGTGGAAAGAGATACTCGTTTGAAAAAATCATAATATTGAAGAATTATTAATCACATTCAATCTATTATTTGTTCTTATTGAATCTTACATTCATGTCTAGAAAGATATGGAATGCTGATTGGAACTGGGATAGGAACTTTCTGTATTTCATTTCCACCACCCAATAGGATAAGAACACTTGAAAGATGTACTAAATCATACTGTATAATAGTGCTAAAATAAAGTTGATGTTAATTTCTGAAAATCGGGTAAAACACGTAAATTTAATGACTCTTATTATATAAAAAATGAATAAATGAACTCAGATTAAACTATTTTAATAATAGGTTGAGTACGGTATGACATCTTCTCCTATTTATATATCTGATGCGATTAGTGAAATCACACTCAAGTAGAGATTGAATGTTGAAATTATTGGTTGTCAATTATTAGCGGGTCTGAATAACGGGAGTTAACCTCATTCCTGATAAGAGATCTACAATCGCACAGTACAGTACAATAATTATTATGTATAATAGAAGTAATATCGGGGCACCGAGCTTCACTCGCTATTTTTATTTATTGATAAACAGAACACAATATTCTCTAAAGTGTTCGTGTTTATATTTCACAGCTGGATATACGTCATCTTATGAATTTCGGGGATGCGATATTTTGGTTTTTCACATACTCGCTCACTCACTTTTTTACTATCCACAGCTGCTTCAGCCCAGGATGAATTATCCTTTTAATGTAGTTCAGCGTGTTTTCCCAAGGATAAGACCTAGTGCAAACGAATTTTTATATCATAAGCCTTCTATGTTCCACATTTCGTGAAAATCGTAAGAGCCGTTTTAGAGATCCGTTAAACATAAATAACCAGATACAAAAATAGCCAGATATAAAAATAACCAGATACATAAATACAGAAATTGCTCGCTTAATATAATAGGATAATGAATATAATTTAAAAAACTCATTTTTTTATAACCTGAAGATGGTGTAAACCGAAACTAGTTGTTCAACTATTTTAAAGTTTTTTTTTTAAATAAAGGGTGCTATAAGATTTATTTTGTTTTATTATTTATTTATGAATATGAGTTGTATATAAGTTACCCGTATTTATATTGTAGTATTGTCTATTTATAAATCTCGGAACACAAGGAATGAATCACAAGTGTCATGAGGTTGAGGGATGATCCACTTTTAAAGGAGAATTTCATCTTGAATAAATTTTTTTCCAATTTTGAATAAGTGTTTGATAACTTCATCACTGAATACAAAAATAATTTATCAGCGCTTGAAAGAAGATTACACTTGAATTCGTTTTTTTCAAGAACGCGATCAACATCCCCTCATGCAATCAATTAAACATACAGGTTGTCAGTAATGTATATTTTTTTCAGTTGTACAGTATTTGTATATGTACAAAAATGTGCAAGTATATGTGTATTATGTACTTCAGTGCCAGTTGTAGGCTACTTTATAATTTCTTCTAGTTGCATGGAGTGTATGATAGGTCCATTGTGGAGAAAAGTATGATGCTGTAATTGACTTGGTCATGCTGCTTGAAATTATCTTTGAAAATTGACCAATTTTGTATCGAGTGATAGTGTTTTTCTATTTTGGCGACGGCGCCACCAAGTCGAACTTTGCTCGGCTGATTAGATTTCGTGTCGGCACAAACTCATCATTCATGCTATGGTCAAACAATGTACCGTGCTATCGCAATTGAAAATAATACTCATTATTGCTTCCCTTAGCAGCTTTTTATTATTCCATAATTGAATGTAATTTGTAAGTGCTAATGTTGGCCCTTAATTTCATAATACAACTGTCTATTTTTATAAATGGGAAGTAGGAAAAATTTTTTTACGTCACTAAAAACTAGACTAGACTACAAACAGTAGTTTCTCTCTTTTCTCTTGATTTTGCCTTAATTTTATGGTGAAAACGTTTTGTAGGATAGACATCTATAATTGAATTCTTGGACATTGAATATTATCAATAAAGAAGGCAGTGATACTCGTAGAACGCGTTACAGTTCCTCCTCCTCCTCTTTCTAGAAACGATGTTATGATCGTTTGTATTGATATGGCTGTTTCTGATAGTAGCGTAAAAGAACTATAGTCTATATTACTAGAAATATAGTTTCTCTATGGTGGTAGTAGTTTGTAACTTCAGTACTCGAATTCAACATGAAACTAGACATTAATATTTTCTCCATCCAACCTAGTCAAATGACCATTATGGTCAATTGTCTAGGTCACTTTACCATTATGGTCATTGACCATTATCAATCTTCAAATCTTGATTTTTTTGCATAAAAAATTCAATTTAATGAAATAGAAAAGGAGTAATCCGAAATTACTTCAGCATGAATAAGTATGAATCTGAATATATTGTGCTAAAACTCGGATATATTAATAATTATTATCCAATACTGTACATTAATTGCCTGTTTGATTAGGAACTCTTCGAATTTCAACAATTCGATCCAAATTATTCAGGATATTATGAAATTATTCCACTAATGAGTCAAACTGTGCGCAGTAGCCTTCAGGCAAACGATATTAAGGGGTTATCACTAATTCTAAAACGAACAGATAGTTCGATGATATTTTTCATTGAAAGAATTGAATGAGTTATTACTCATGCAAAGTCATAACCCCGGATGATAGATAATGAACTGATGCTTCAGTTCAGTTCTAAAATGAGTAGTTCGAGTCTAATGATTACGGTCTTATCTCTTTACTGTACCATGCATGGAATAGGAATGAGCAATGAAGTAAACATTGATCAATAAAGATCAACCCAGAATCTTTGATCCCAAGTCTTTACAGCTTGTACTTCAATTCGTCTGTTTCTCACCCATTCATTTCACTTCATCAAATTATTCATTTCACACACAGAGTCCATTTTTTTTAAAGTCTGAAAAAATCTCGGAATTGCTCGATTGAAACAATTTTACTTGCCTGACAACGACATTTTAGAGATTTGTATTTATGTACAATTCCCAATAACTTTGCTACAAAACTAAGAACAACTTTCCTCCCTAGGAAGCAAGTAATGTAAGTACCGTACTAGAATAGTGTTTGACTAGATATTGATTATAGATTCTCTATCAAGTTATCAGTCTAATAAGTCGTTTCTATGAGTTTACAAGCCGTTTCTATGAGTTTAAAAGTCATTTCAAAAACATTGATTGTACGAATGGTTCATAAATACGGCCCGAAATCTTTTGTCTTCTACCTAATTAATAGGGCAGTATGAAGCATAGTACGATTTTTTGGTTGAATGTAATAAATAGTTCCCACTGAATAATCATGTACTGATGATATGGGACTGGTCTGTTTCGGCGTTTTTTCGGTAATCTGTTAGTGTCATGAGACAAGAAAAATGCCATGAATAGAGAATCCAAAAGCTGTCAAGTTCAAGACCAGAGTGATGTGTGTGGTAGAGCTGGTAGTGTATGAAGACCTCGACAGTCCTGTTGCGCTGTGCTGTATATGATGGACATCCTCCCACTCCCCCTCCCCCACCGTTCACACGTCGCAATCCTATCTAAAATTAGCCAGTTTGGCCTTTTCCCAGATGAATTTCACCCATGAAGTTGACCATTTCGCCTGCGGACCAACAACTAGCCGTTTATTATTAGCGCGATTGTTGTTATGAGCATCACTTCGCCACTATT
This sequence comes from Nilaparvata lugens, assembly GCF_014356525.2. Classification (NCBI taxonomy): domain Eukaryota; kingdom Metazoa; phylum Arthropoda; class Insecta; order Hemiptera; family Delphacidae; genus Nilaparvata; species Nilaparvata lugens. The sequence continues at coordinate 33,516,422 of NC_052504.1, forward strand.
CACTTGTAGCTGACAATCAAAATAATTTCTCGCCTCCAAAATAACCTGTTGACATTCCACAGCAATTGATTCCTCCGCTGTTTAGTGCAATGCGCTGCCTCAACTTTCAATTATTCCCACTGACCACTGATTCCGGAATAGAAACACATAAATATACTCCTCAATTTTCAACTTTATCAGTCTTCAAGTCTAAATTAACGGTCAAATAATAAGTCATCTACTAAAATAATTCTCCCTTTACATACTTTCTTCTTTGAACTCTCTATTTTTCTCCCTTACTCTCTTTCTTAGTTTATCTCTCACTCCCTCTCGAACTATTATTAGAAGTTTTTATCCACTGATGGATAATTATTAATTAAAAAAATATCATAAAATGTCTACTGCAGTATCAATATTAACTATTTTTTAATCATAATGAATATAATTTATTTGAGCAAGAGGGAAGCACCCAACGAAGAGCGGCGACATACGCAGCTGGATAGCGCGCGGAAGCAAGGCGAACGAAAAACGAGCACAAAGTGTTATAGCGTAGCATAAGAATTGTGCAGGGGCCGAAGGTAGTGGAGGACCCACCACAGAAGGTAATAGTAATCTTTGTATAAGTTTTTGAAACTGTCATGGAATTTCTAATATAGGCTATATGGCATGGATGAAGCACAATTGAACTTTTTCAATAAGTTTAGTGTACTGGGATTTTGCGAAACTTGGTCAAGCAATGATGTTGGTAAAATTACAGGTTATGAATCATTTAATATTATACAGAGAAAAGCAACACGAAACAATTCATCCGGTAGAGCTAGTGGGGGATTTCTCTTGTTAGTAAGGAATTTCTTTGAGTACACGGTGATCGAGAGTAACGACTATTTTGTTTTTGTGAAATTAACTGCTTTCGATAAAATTACTTTAATAATTGGACTAGTATATTTCAGTCCTAATGAAGTTCAAAAAGGCATTGAATCTCTTGAAACATTTTTTTCGAGTAACATAAACGTTATTCAATCATTACCTGTGTACATAGGAGGCGACTTCAACTGTAGAATTGGAGAACTAAATAATTCAATAGATAATACCGTATTTGAAACACATAATATCTTATCAACTAGACAGGCTAAGGATAAAGTTACAAATCGACAAGGGAAATTGTTAGTGAAAAAGATGGAAAGTAATTTATTTAATACTATTAATGGCAGAGGTAGGAGTGACTCATGTGGTGAATTCACATTTGTTAGTATGCAAGGAAAGAGTACGATTGATATGATATGGGTTAACAGTATTTTCACTGAAACTGTAACTGATATGAAGGTTGAAGAGATTATTCTCTCATCTGATCACTTGCCAATTACAATTGAAACTAGCTTTATTATTGAAAATAAACAACTAATTTATACAGACAGGGTAGCTTTTCGTAGCTTGATGTCTTTTAATACCGAATTAAACATTGATGAAGCCGAAATTGACTGTGGCTATTCTTATCTATTGTCCGTTATAAAAAAAGCTGCTGAACAACTTAACCTCGTTAAGAATACCCATTACAGAATAAATAAAAATAAACCATGGTTTGACTATGAATGTATTACATTTAAAAAGAGTGTCCGTAAAGCTTTTCGAGCTGCTAAAAAAGGAAACTTTTCTATTGATGTCCTCCTACCGTATTTGACCAAAAGAAAGGATTACAAAACACTCATTTACAATAAGAAAATGATATATATTAATAATATTAGAGATAAATTTTCCAACTGTAGAAATGTAAAAGAATTTTGGAAGGCTGTAGCATACTTCCATAGAAAACCTGTGAGAGTTAATATGATTGATTTTCAAACTTGGTCTGAGTTTTTGCTTACCAAGTATAGTGATGTTTATTTTTCAGTACCAACTTTTCAAGACGTAGCTCATCCATGTCTGGATTCAGAAATAACTATGAATGAACTGAGTCGTGTACTTGCAATATTAAGCTCAGGAAAAGCTCCCGGAACTGATGGCATTACCTATGAGTTTTTCAAATTCCTCCCCCCGCAATGGAGAAATTATATTTTAAGACTGTTAAATAAAGTATTTAAAGAAGAGAAAATGCCCAAGGAATGGTTCAATATTTTAGTATTTTTCCTTCACAAGAAAGGCGATTGTAAGGATCCGAAAAATTACAGAATGATAGCTCTTTTAAATACTATGGTTAAAATATTTACAAAAGTATTGGAACTTAGACTCGCGACGTGGGCAGAAATGTGTAACGTGCTCCCAGAAGGCCAATGTGGTTTCAGAAAGGATAGGGGTTGTGTAGACAACATTTTCGTTTTGCATTCCGTAATAACACATTATGTTGAAATGCGTCATAGGAATATATTTGCACTATTTATTGACTTCCAGGCTGCGTTCGATAATGTCCCCCACTCTAAATTGTGGTACAAGCTTGGAAGCATGGGAGTTAGCAGTAAAATTATCAGATTGCTCGATCATTTGTATAGTCATGCAATATTAAAAGTAGGTGATAATACCATTCCTGTGGAGAGGGGTGTTTTGCAGGGCGATTCCATCAGTCCGCTGCTCTTCTCTCTCTATGTAAGCGATATAGAGGATTATTTCAGGAATCAGGGTTTACACGGTGTAAATATGAATGGCCAGTTTGATGTATTCATGCTCCAGTACGCGGAAGACATTGTAATTTTGGCTGACAGTCCTTCAGACATGCGTAGAAAACTTCGGTGCTTGGAGACCTACTGTGAGAGCATACAATTAAAAATAAATACGGATAAGACAAAGGTGATACCTTTCCACAAAGGAAGATTAGGGAAGTTTTTACCTTTTTACTACCTCAATGACAAAATAGAAATCGCAAAAACGTATAAATACTTGAGGGTTGAGTTCTCCAGCTCAGGTAGATTCAATTATTTTTGCTCATCCATGTGTACAAAGGCAAAGAGCATTGGTGCAGCTATTAGATATGCTCTGGCTAAGGCGAAATGCAATACATGGGAGAGTAAAATAAAGTTATTTGAGACTGTCTTATTACCTGGAGTATTATATAACTCTGAAATATGGGGTCTGTTCAGCATAGAATCCATAGAAAAAATTCAATGTCAATTTTTCAAATGTCTACTTTTGTTGAATGGCGGCACTCCTGACTGGGCAATCCGTATTGAGACAAATTGGCTTTCATTGTGTTCTGTAAAGCCGTCAAATGGTTGATTCGAATACTGGAAATGCCAAATAGAAGATACCCTAGGAAGTGCTACGATATTATGGTATCAGAATTAGCGCAGGGAGGAATTGATAATTCAAAGCTCAGAATCAATTGGGTACATTCACTAAGAAGCCAGTTTTTCAATGCCTCAGCAGAAAATTTGTGGATGAATTATAGTATTGATGTGAATGCTTTGAAACAACGCTATGAGGAGCTTATAGAAGCATATTGTGGTAATCTGTACAACTTAGATGTAGGTAGAGCCATCGATTCCCAATCCTCTCCCAGATACACGCAGTTGAATCCAAATTTCATTCTAGGTGAGCAGTTCAGATTTAGATTGGCCTTTTCGAAGATTCGTTGTTTATCCCAACTAAGATTGGCTAACGACCTGAGTATTTACCTGTATGTTGAAGGGAAGGGTATTTGGATAAATTGCAAAGAGCACTGTCCAATCTGCAACTTTCGAACTGATGAGACCGTATTTGAAACACATAATATCTTATCAACTAGACAGGCTAAGGATAAAGTTACAAATCGACAAGGGAAATTGTTAGTGAAAAAGATGGAAAGTAATTTATTTAATACTATTAATGGCAGAGGTAGGAGTGACTCATGTGGTGAATTCACATTTGTTAGTATGCAAGGAAAGAGTACGATTGATATGATATGGGTTAACAGTATTTTCACTGAAACTGTAACTGATATGAAGGTTGAAGAGATTATTCTCTCATCTGATCACTTGCCAATTACAATTGAAACTAGCTTTATTATTGAAAATAAACAACTAATTTATACAGACAGGGTAGCTTTTCGTAGCTTGATGTTGTCTTTTAATACCGAATTAAACATTGATGAAGCCGAAATTGACTGTGGCTATTCTTATCTATTGTCCGTTATAAAAAAAGCTGCTGAACAACTTAACCTTGTTAAGAATACCCATTACAGAATAAATAAAAATAAACCATGGTTTGACTATGAATGTATTACATTTAAAAAGAGTGTCCGTAAAGCTTTTCGAGCTGCTAAAAAAGGAAACTTTTCTATTGATGTCCTCCTACCGTATTTGACCAAAAGAAAGGATTACAAAACACTCATTTACAATAAGAAAATGATATATATTAATAATATTAGAGATAAATTTTCCAACTGTAGAAATGTAAAAGAATTTTGGAAGGCAGTAGCATACTTCCATAGAAAACCTGTGAGAGTTAATATGATTGATTTTCAAACTTGGTCTGAGTTTTTGCTTACCAAGTATAGTGATGTTTATTTTCCAGTACCAACTTTTCAAGACGTAGCTCATCCATGTCTGGATTCAGAAATAACTATGAATGAACTGAGTCGTGTACTTGCAATGTTAAGCTCAGGAAAAGCTCCCGGAACTGATGGCATTACCTATGAGTTTTTCAAATTCCTCCCCCCGCAATGGAGAAATTATATTTTAAGACTGTTAAATAAAGTATTTAAAGAAGAGAAAATGCCCAAGGAATGGTTCAATATTTTAGTATTTTTCCTTCACAAGAAAGGCGATTGTAAGGATCCGAAAAATTACAGAATGTTAGCTCTTTTAAATACTATGGTTAAAATATTTACAAAAGTATTGGAACTTAGACTCGCGACGTGGGCAGAAATGTGTAACGTGCTCCCAGAAGGCAATGTGGTTTCAGAAAGGATAGGGGTTGTGTAGATAACATTTTCGTTTTGCATTCCGTAATAACACATTATGTTGAAATGCGTCATAGGAATATATTTGCACTATTTATTGACTTCCAGGCTGCGTTCGATAATGTCCCCCACTCTAAATTGTGGTACAAGCTTGGAAGCATGGGAGTTAGCAGTAAAATTATCAGATTGCTCGATCATTTGTATAGTCATGCAATATTAAAAGTAGGTGATAATACCATTCCTGTGGAGAGGGGTGTTTTGCAGGGCGATTCCATCAGTCCGCTGCTCTTCTCTCTCTATGTAAGCGATATAGAGGATTATTTCAGGAATCAGGGTTTACACGGTGTAAATATGAATGGCCAGTTTGATGTATTCATGCTCCAGTACGCGGAAGACATTGTAATTTTGGCTGACAGTCCTTCAGACATGCGTAGAAAACTTCGGTGCTTGGAGACCTACTGTGAGAGCATACAATTAAAAATAAATACGGATAAGACAAAGGTGATACCTTTCCACAAAGGAAGATTAGGGAAGTTTTTACCTTTTTACTACCTCAATGACAAAATAGAAATCGCAAAAACGTATAAATACTTGAGGGTTGAGTTCTCCAGCTCAGGTAGATTCAATTATTTTTGCTCATCCATGTGTACAAAGGCAAAGAGCATTGGTGCAGCTATTAGATATGCTCTGGCTAAGGCGAAATGCAATACATGGGAGAGTAAAATAAAGTTATTTGAGACTGTCTTATTACCTGGAGTATTATATAACTCTGAAATATGGGGTCTGTTCAGCATAGAATCCATAGAAAAAATTCAATGTCAATTTTTCAAATGTCTACTTTTGTTGAATGGCGGCACTCCTGACTGGGCAATCCGTATTGAGACAAATTGGCTTTCATTGTGTTCTGTAAAGCCGTCAAATGGTTGATTCGAATACTGGAAATGCCAAATAGAAGATACCCTAGGAAGTGCTACGATATTATGGTATCAGAATTAGCGCAGGGAGGAATTGATAATTCAAAGCTCAGAATCAATTGGGTACATTCACTAAGAAGCCAGTTTTTCAATGCCTCAGCAGAAAATTTGTGGATGAATTATAGTATTGATGTGAATGCTTTGAAACAACGCTATGAGGAGCTTATAGAAGCATATTGTGGTAATCTGTACAACTTAGATGTAGGTAGAGCCATCGATTCCCAATCCTCTCCCAGATACACGCAGTTGAATCCAAATTTCATTCTAGGTGAGCAGTTCAGATTTAGATTGGCCTTTTCGAAGATTCGTTGTTTATCCCAACTAAGATTGGCTAACGACCTGAGTATTTACCTGTATGTTGAAGGGAAGGGTATTTGGATAAATTGCAAAGAGCACTGTCCAATCTGCAACTTTCGAACTGATGAGACCGTAGAACATTTTTTATTAGTATGTCCCATGTATTGCCACATCAGGAGGCAATTCACTGCGAAATTCACTCAGAATATTGTAAATGACGCAGATAAAGTAATGTTACTGCTATCCAACTTGAGTGTAAAAAAAATAAATTCCGTGTACAATTTTACAGTAGAGGCGCTCAGAATAAGATCAGAGATACTAAGCATAACAGGTTGAGCCGGCAGTGAGCCTTTTTAACAATCGCAGCAATTTAATCATGACGTTTCACTCAATTGAATGAATTGTGTTATCCTGTTTGTAATTATAATCAATGTTTCCATATTGTTTGTGTATTTTGTCTGTTTGTATCATGATGATTGTGACTTGTTATGGGGCGTGGCCCCGATTGCAAATAAAGATATTTATTATTATTATTATTAATAATATAATTTATTGTTGAATTGTGTATTGCAAAAATGACCATTCACGATTCAACTCTCTCGAAATCATTTCATTTATTTATTTACAACAATACAATATAGGATCTCACGGGAAATCTTGAAAATTGCTCCCCAATCAAGAAAATTACAATAATCGCAATACAAAGAAATTGAAAATTGAGATGAAAAGAAATTTAATACACTTTAAATATACAATTTGAATTTTGTTATGGTTTTGATAGTGATGATGGTTGTCTTTAAGTCTAAACATTGACTCTGATCATTGCGGATGGATGGATGTATTTCAGACAGTGCATTTCATCATAATTTCCTTGCCCTATTACCATAGGTAAGGAAAGTATTGCTTTCCGAAAAAATTAAGGTACCCCAATTTCTATATTTCTATACGTTTCAAGGTCCCCTGAGTCCAAAAAAGTGGTTTTTGGGTTTTTGTCTGTATGTGTGTGTGTGTGTGTGTGTGTGTGTGTGTGTGGTGTGTGTGTGTGTGTGTGTGTGTGTGTTGTGTGTGTGTGTGTGTGTGTGTGTGTGTCTGTGTCTGTGTACACGATATCTCATCTCCTAATTAACGGAATGACTTGAAATTTGGAACTTAAGGTATTTACAATATAAGGATCTGACACGAACAATTTCGATCGAGTGCAATTCAAGATGGCGGCTAAAATGGAGAAAATGTTGTCAAAAACAGGGTTTTTCGTGATTTTCTCGAAAACGGCTCCAACGATTTTGATGCAATTCATACCTTAATAAGTCATTGATAAGCTCTATCAACTGTCACAAGTCCCATATCTGTAAAAATTTCAGGAGCTCCGCCCCATCTATGCAAAGTTCGATTTTAGATTCCCAATTATCAGGCTTCAGATACAATTTAAACAGAAAAATTTGAGTGGAAAAGATTGAGCATGAAAATCTCTACAATTAATGTCCAGTAACATTTTCACCTAAAATTTAAAATACGCTCGAAATTCGAGAAAATGTTATTATTTCAATTGCAAACTGTTGACAACTGTTGATTCTATTAAATCATTCACTATGAAGAGATAGCAGACTTCTTGTGTCTCCAGCGCTCTTATCCTGTCACCAGCTGGCTTGGATCTTTGAATAGTAGACTTGAGATGCGCGTGAACACTAGCGTCAGATGATAAATATTCATAACGGCAAGGAAAGTTGTGTGAGTGCGCCACACCAGATTTTTTATATTATTTTCCACTGATTTTACTTCTTTGTAAAGAATTTCCCTCCACAGGGAAATATTTATCAGAATAATCAATTTTATTAAACAAAATATGTACATTTCAACTGTATAAAATAACTAAAGTTAGAACTACTGTACGGTACTGTATATTTGAATTTTTCATATCATATTGATGTCCCAGGGAGTATTCAGATTTAAAAAATCTGGTGTGGTACACTTACACAACTTTCCTTGCTCATTGAACTGGGAGCCTCATTCTTAAACGATAATAATTTAGAGAAATAACATAATGACGATTGGCGGCAACATAATTATTTGAAACTACGATCGGACTACTGTATATGTGTGTATATAATTATTGTTTTCAGAGTACTTTTTCCTTTGTGTAAATTGAGAAATCAGATGATTTTTTAAAAGTCGTCAAAACAGATGAAATATCTCGACCATGTGTTATTTTTATAGACTGCTCTACCTACCTACCTCATGCACGAAAAGGAGGTTACAAAGTACATTTCTCAAGGATGGGGTGAACCCCCCATTAGTTTCCCAGAGAGGAGACTCATGCCAGTTGATGGGGCTGATAAATAACTATACAGAGTATGAATTTGAAATAAATCAGTCGAGTAATTTTTGAGAAAATCGTGAAAAACATGGTTTTTCAGTAATTATCCGCCATTTTTCTCGAGAATATTACGCAGCTCCTGCAATTTTCCTAGAAATAAGACTCATGTCAGTTGATAGGGCTTATAAATAGCTATCCATGGTATAAATTTGAAGAAAATCGTTAGAGCCGTTTTCGAGAAAATCGTGAAAAACATGGTTTTTTAGTAATTACCCGCCATTTTTCTCGAGAATATTACGCAGCTCCTGCAATTTTCCCACAAATGAGACTCATGTCAGTTGATAGGGCTTATAAATAGCTATCCATGGTATAAATTTAAAGAAAATCGTTAGAGCCGTTTTTGAGAAAATCGTGAAAAACATGGTTTTTTAGTAATTATCCGCCATTTTTCCGCCATCTTGGATTGAATTTCATTGAATTTCTTATTGTCGGGTCCTCATGGTATTAGGACCTTAAGTTTAAAATTTCAAGTCAATCGGTTAATTAGGAATGGAGTTATCGTGTTCACAGACATACACACATACACACATACACACACACACACACACACATACACACACACACACAGACCAACACCCAAAAATCATGTTTTTGGACTCAGGGGACCTTGAAACGTATAGAAAACTTGAAATTGGGGTACCTTAATTTTTTTTGGAAAGCAATACTTTCCTTACCTATAGCAGTAGGGCAAGGAAAGTAACTGGTGTGGTACACTCACACAACTTTCCTTGCTCATTGAACTGGGAGCCTCATTCTTAAACGATAATAATTTAGAGAAATAACATAATGACGATTGGCGGCAACATAATTATTTGAAACTACGATCGGACTACTGTATATGTGTGTATATAATTATTGTTTTCAGAGTACTTTTTCCTTTGTGTAAATTGTGAAATCCGATGATTTTTTAAAAGTCGTCAAAACAGATGAAATATCTCGACCATGTGTTATTTTTATAGACTGCTCTACCTACCTACCTCATGCACGAGAAGGAGGTTACAAAGTACATTTCTCAAGGATGGGGTGAACCCCCCATTAGTTTCCCAGAGAGGAGACTCATGCCAGTTGATGGGGCTGATAAATAACTATACAGAGTATGAATTTGAAATAAATCAGTCGAGTAATTTTTGAGAAAATCGTGAAAAACATGGTTTTTCAGTAATTATCCGCCATTTTTCTCGAGAATATTACGCAGCTCCTGCAATTTTCCTAGAAATAAGACTCATGTCAGTTGATAGGGCTTATAAATAGCTATCCATGGTATAAATTTGAAGAAAATCGTTAGAGCCGTTTTCGAGAAAATCGTGAAAAACATGGTTTTTTAGTAATTATCCGCCATTTTTCTCGAGAATATTACGCAGCTCCTGCAATTTTCCCACAAATGAGACTCATGTCAGTTGATAGGGCTTATAAATAGCTATCCATGGTATAAATTTAAAGAAAATCGTTAGAGCCGTTTTTGAGAAAATCGTGAAAAACATGGTTTTTTAGTAATTATCCGCCATTTTTTCCGCCATCTTGGATTGAATTTCATTGAATTTCTTATTGTCGGGTCCTCATGGTATAAGGACCTTAAGTTTAAAATTTCAAGTCAATCGGTTAATTAGGAATGGAGTTATCGTGTTCACAGACATACACACATACACACATACACACACACACACACACACACACACACACATACACACACACACACACACACAGACCAACACCCAAAAATCATGTTTTTGGACTCAGGGGACCTTGAAACGTATAGAAAACTTGAAATTGGGGTACCTTAATTTTTTTTGGAAAGCAATACTTTCCTTACCTATGGTAGTAGGGCAAGGAAAGTAAAAATCTGGTGTGGTACACTCACACAACTTTCCTTGCTCATATTCGAAACTACGATCAGACTTTTGTATATGTGTATATATAATTGTTTTCAGAGTACTTTTTCCTTTGTGTAAATTGTGAAATTCAATGATTTTTTTAGTCGTCATTTTTTTAAAGTCGTCAAAACAGCTGTTCTACATATCTCGACTATGTGTTCTTTTTATGAACTGCTCTACCTACCTACCTCATGCACGAGAAGGAGGTTACAAAGTCCATTTCTCAAGGATGGGGTGGACCCCCCATTAGTTTCCCAGAAAGGAGACTCATGCCAGTTGATAGAGCTGATAAATAACTATACAGAGTATGAATTTCAAAAAAATCGGTCAAGTTATTTTGAAAAAATCGTGAAAAACATGGTTTTTTAGTAATTATCCGCCATTTTTCTCAAGAATATTACGGAGCTCCTGCAATTTTCCAAGGAAAAAACTCATGTCATTTGATAGGACTTATGAATAGCTACCCATGGCTTGAATTTGAAGAAAATCGTTAGAGCCGTTTTCGAGAAAACCGTGAAAAACATGGTTTTTGGTCATTATCCGCCATTTTTCTCAAGAATATTACGGAGCTCATGGAATTTTCCCAGAAATGAGACTCATGCCAGTTGATATTGCTTATGAATATAAAATAATAATAATATATATAATATATAATCCATGGTATGAATTTGAAGTAAATCGTTGAAGCAGTTTTCGAGAAAACGGTGAAAAACATGGATTTTTAGTCATTATCCGCCATTTTTCTCAAGAATATTACGGAGCTCCTGAAATTTTCCCAGAAATGAAACTTATGCCAGTTGATAGGGCTTAAAAATAGCTATCCATGGTATAAATTTGAAGAAAATCGTTGGAGCCGTTTTCGAGAAAACCGTGAAAAACATGGTTTTTTAGTCATTTTCCGCCATTTTTCTCAAGAATATTACGGAGCTCCTGAAATTTTCCCAGAAATGAGACTTATGCTAGTTGATAGGGCTTATAAATAGCTATCCATGATATAAATTTGAAGAAAATCGTTAGAGCCATTTTCGAGAAAAACGTGAAAAACATGGTTTTTTAGTAATTATCCGCCATTTTTCCGCCATCTTGAATTGAATTTTATTGAATTTCTTATTGTCGGGTCCTCATGGTATAGGGACCTTAAGTTTAAAATTTCAAGTCGATCGGTTAATTAGGAATGGAGTTATCGTGTTCACAGACATACACACACACACATACACACACACACACATACACACACACATACACACATACACACACACAGACCAATACCCAAAAATCATGTTTTTGGACTCAGGGGACCTTGAAACGTATAGAAAACTTGAAATTGGGGTACCTTAATTTTTTTTGGAAAGCAATACTTTCCTTACCTATGGTAGTAGGGCAAGGAAAGTAAAAATGTGATGTATTTTGGTACTCATATATGAAAGAATTTCACGTTCATCTGCTTCAAAACACAATTTCGTAGCTGCTCCATATAATACTGCAAAAATGAATCTGCTCGATTCACTTTGACATGCTCATTTGCTTCTATCTGCAATCCATGACTATTCTGATAACGATTTGGTGAAGATTATGTTGAGAAGATGAAATTTCGACGAGATAGAGTGAGATAAAGCTTGTCTCTAGATTAATGAATACTCTAGGTTATTATCTAGTACTCTATATCTAATACTCTAGTTGAGTTTGGTGTTTAGTAGGAAGTAGAAATGATTTCAGTAATGAGCTAGTTGACTTTGGCCATATTATGCAAGTGTCACAAATAGTATCGATTGAGAAATCCCCTTATGACTGCAAATCCTCCCCAACTATTTTTACGGCTTCTTGGTTAGGTCAGTTGTGCAGTGCATTGTACTTGCGATTTGTCTAGAGGTGCATGCAATTATGCATTACTTTATATTACTCAAGTAAGATCAGGTGCTATCAATTATATTAAAAGTGTATAAATGATATTCACAATAAAATGAGTATGCATCAGCTATAATAAAATAATAAGGAAAAATTGGCTTATACTCATATGGGATAGATTCACGAATGACGCATCATATTATCTACTACTGGACTGATTAACTTGAAATTTTGCATACATATTGTTAATTTACCGAGGATGTTTATAGGCTTATTTTAAATTTTTCAAGATTTCTGTTTGTCAAGTTTTTAATTAGTCCCTTGCGGAGCACAGGTTACCTGCTAGTTTGTCAATAATGTAATCTGATATCTGAAACTTCATTAATCAGTATCATAGATTCATAATGGATATTGATAATTCCTAGTTAATATTGAATCATGATGAATATTGAATATATTGGTTCTTGAGATTGCACATGTCGAATTTAACAAATCTGTAATGGGTGTTTGATGAGCAGGTTCTCATATTCAAATAAATTAAGGAATCTTTAATAATTAATGGGTGTTTGGTGTTTGATGGGTGTTTGAATCTGTAATGGGTGTTTTGATGAACAGGTATTCATATTCAGATGAAAACTGTATCTTGACATCTTCTGTATGATAATTATTACAATCAAATTAATTGTGTCTATACTTGAATTTTGCAACAATAAACATTGGGTTTGTACATTATATTACATTATATTAAGTTATAATGGAATTAATCTAAAAAATGGTGTCAATTCATTCAAATCAATTAAGCAATCTGTAATAATTAATCGATGTGCATTACTTTATTGACTGTCATCCCAAATAGCATACAGGAATTCTGAACTCTCAAAATCAAAGTTCACAACATCCCGGGAGCCTGACAATATGACACCATTCTCTTATCACTTGATAGAATAATAACAAATACTGTACGTCATTTACTCAATATTTTAGTAATTAGTTGCTGTCTCTTGAAATGAGCATCAAGTTACTATCATAATATTTGTTGACATCGTTAATCTTAATGGTATGTTGAGTTTTGAATGCTATTTGGTGTGTTTATTGTTATCGTGTGATTATGAGAGAAAATGAAGAAGCCGGGGTCTTCACTTGTTAAGCACCAAAAATGTCCAAGTAATTCAAATTATTCGCATTGACTAATAATACACTATTCCTGTACAAATTCAATAGTGTTGGCGTTTCAATTAAAAATATTTTCTCCTAGCGAAAAATTATCTAAGTTATCTGTGAACATAATAATAACCATTCCATACTCTTGATAAAAGTGTGATGAAGGGAGAAGTTTTGGCTGTACAAAACGCAATTGTAAATGCTGTACTAGTGAGTGAGATGAATTAGTAGCATCGCGAAGTTCACTTGGCTTCCTAGAGATAATTTCCTTTTCATTGAGCTCCAATATCTCTCCCTTGAATGTTGTAAGCCCTTATATTATGTATTTGATATTTGAGTATCTCTACTCAATTAATTTAGTAAAACCTCCATAAAATAAACCCAGATAAAACAATTATCTTGTTATAACATATTTTGTTGGAACTAGAAGATAAGACTCAAAGTAAAAGTAACCCCGTGACTATAATCCAATGCAACGACTTTTCCATTGCGATAAGTATGTTATATTAGAGTTGACGTTATTCCATCGTGCTCCTTCTAATGAATCCCACTGGCTTCCTATTCATCACTTTCTAGAATATCCATCCCTTTCTATGAAGTCGTGTCCCTTTGAACCCTTGATTTCTTTGATCAAATTTGAATACGTACGAAGGCCAATATTAAGATGGGACGAGGGAGGATGAAGTACTGAGAGACGATCTCCCAAAAATGGCTTGTAGAGGGTGTTGACAAAAACAGACGACCGAGAGCGAGAGCGAGAGTTGTAGCAGAGGTGGTCAAGACTCATATTTTCAGATCTAGTGCAAAAAAAAAAAATTGTATTCGTATTAATCGTAATCAATTCATATCTATTTCGTTCTCAACGCTCTCTATAAGGATGGAAATTGACGAGAAATTGCATCTGCTCAATTGCTAATGATTAAATTATGCTCATTATGCTCAATTGCTAATGATCAAATTAATTTTTCCTGGGTCGGCAAATAATTTTGGATAAACAGTTTATATAGTTACTATCATCGTATTTTCTTTTAGCCGTTCACCCTGTTATCAATATTTGTAGTAGCATGAATCTTCAGGTGGCATTCAACTTTGGATATTCGTAATTACTATTCAAACATAATTACTTTATATGCTTCACAATAATGTTATAATTTTTATAATATTGAGAGCCAAAATTTTCAAATAGATGCTGGAATGCTCAGAGTTATGCTGTTTTTAGATAGGTGCACCTGGTTTTGAGATGGCGGGGCGTTGACGGAACGCGAGCGTGGGTCGTACGGCAAGGTCGCAACCGCAGGCAGCTCACTGCTCACAGCTTCACTGACGCAAACGGATGACGCCTTCACCAATCACTCTCTCACTCTCTCTCTCTCTCTCTCACAGTCCGCCACACCCCTCATCATTCAATTTGTACATTTCTCTCGCTCTTTTTTGTCGAGTCTCAACCGCATGCAGCCACTCATTATTGTCCATTTGTTCCATCCGTCGTCCTCCACCACTGCGCCACTCCACGAGTGACAATGATGTAACGCGTCCAACACTCATCACTAGTGATAGAACTTGGCTTACTGAAAAATGTGTTTATTTTTATTACACTATCTATATAATAAGAGAGAGTAGGGTTGTGTTTTTGATCGTGTGTTCGTTTGTTCGCATCAAAACATGTCAACTTGTGGATTGCATACCGGAAAAACGGAAATGATTTAGATCTCCAAATTTTGCACATAGATACTAAAAATATCAATCTCGTGTACCTCGAAGTCCAAATTTCAATTTTCCTTCTAGATTTTTCATAATAATTAATGTTCAAATTATGGGACATACGATTTCATACGGCGATTTCACATTCAAATCATATATTATGATAAAATTAAAAAAAAAAAACAGCTGTTCTATTATTGCTTTCTACCTGATTCAACTTAACCTCAATAATATTGTTTTGATAATTATTGTGTTAGTAAATATTTTTAATAATAATATTGTTGTTATTATTATTATTATTAAGATTATAATAGTATTGTTTTGATAATTATATTTTTATTTTCACAAACTCTGTTTAATAATAATATGGTGAATGTGAAACTGCTGCATCAAAGAAATAATCTCAAAAACATCTGTTTAGAAAAAACATAGTTTTGAAACTTCGTTTTTCTGATGCAATGTATAGGCCTACATGTGGCATGGATTATTAATTTTTCAGCTAGAACAGTTTTTTGAGACAAAGTGCTAAATAAACGTATACAGTTTAATCATTATCAATGCTGTATCGGCAATATGAATACGCATGCAATTAATATGGCTTTTAATAAAGGTGCTGATATTCTTACATAAATCAATTATTCTCTTCCATTTTTATTTAATTCACAGTTCCAAAATTATTCGAGCCCTAATAGAATGATTGTCTCACTGTACAGTCAGTCGAAAATGTTAATATTGAAATGAGGGGTATTTTAGCAAACTGAACAAAAAAATAAGATCCTATGCACCTTTTCGATATTTCTTCAAGTGAAAAATAAGTTTTGTGGGTTGTCAAAACTCCCCCTGAAAGGGAAACTATTCAACTTATCCTATCTTTTTAAATAACAATGATTTCTGTGTTGAATAACATGTTTCTTGCCAACAACAATCGAACTCTTTGTAAATTTAGATATGACCACAGAATACAAATATAGCAGAATATAGCAGAATACATATATTATAGAAGATTTCTCTGATATGACCTACACTGTAGATTTATATAATTCTATCAATTAAATACATGTAAATTGAAGTATTTATTTCAGTCAGTTTATGGTTAGTTGATGAAATTGTTGATTAATTGTAGAGCGAACTGCACGGCGAATTGTAATGGAGGACTCTGATTGGCTGAAAAGTTCAGCGTTCGGAGTACGGTTCGGCGAACAGTTAAAACAGAGGCGAGCGGCACGGTGAACGGTTCGGAGTACGTTACGGCGAATGTTTAACAGCTGATTTTTAACTTTATGAAACATATGCTCATGTTCGCTGAAAGGCGCGATGTTCGGCGGAATGCACGGTTTGCTGCGCGGTTCGAGGTTCGGTTCAGCTTGTGTAGTTGCACCTTTAGATGATTCAAGACATTTATACTGATCACAGATCAAAGCAACATAATAATTATACTTTAATAAAGGAAAGAACTGGCTTATACACGTACGGAATAGAAAAATTATGTTTGACACATAACCACGTCTTAACTACTGATTAACTTGACATTTAGCAATATTAATAGGTTCCTTATTAACCGAGGATGTTTATAGGCCTATTTTCGATTCTTCAAGATTTGATCACATCAAGTTTTCAGTTTGTCAAGTTTTCAATTTGACATGCTTCCAGTTGTTGCATGGAAGCAGCTGAACATTTTTTCAAAAATCTGGTGTGGTACACTCACACAACTTTCCTTGCTCATATTTGAAACAACGATCAGACTTCTGTGTATGTGTATGTATAATTTTTTCAGAGTACTTTTTCCCTTGTGTAAATTGTGAAATTCGATGGATTTTTTCAAAGTCGTCAAAACAGCTGTTCTACAGATGAAATATCTCGACTATGTGTTCTTTTTATGAACTGCGCTACCTACCTACCATGACTAAAAAAACCATGTTTTTCACGATTTACTCGAAAACGGCTTTAATGATTTTCTTCAAATTTATACCATGGATAGCTATTTATGAGCCCTATCAACTGACATGAGTCTCATTTCTGGGAAAATTGCAGGAGCTCCGTTATATTCTTGAGAAAAATGGCGGATAATTACTAGAAAACCATGTTTTTCACGATTTTCTCAAAAATAACTTGACCGATTTTTTTTCAAATTCATACCCTGTATAGTTATTTATCAGCTCTATCAACTAGCATGAGTCTCCGTTCTGGAAAACTGATGGGGGTCCACCCCATCCTTGAGAAATGGACTTAGTAACCTCCTTCTCGTGCATGAGGTAGGTAGGTAGCGCAGTTCATAAAAAGAACACATAGTCGAGATATTTCATCTGTAGAACAGCTTTTTTGACGACTTTAAAAAAATTACGACTAAAAAAAATAATCGAATTTCACAATTTACACAAAGGAAAAAGTACTCTGAAAACAATTATATATACACATATACAGAAGTCTGATCGTAGTTTCAAATATGAGCAAGGAAAGTTGTGTGAGTGTACCACACCACATTTTTATTTAGTATTGTTGTGATTTGGAAGCAAGTGTCATTTGGAAAGCCGGGGATTTCTGGATGTCGAGATCACTGAGGATGGGTTCTAGTTTTCATGAGGGGGGGTGAGGAGTGGTGAGGACTGAAAGGGAGGTTTGTTGACATAGCAACCAGCCGAATTGGCGCCAATGGTCCCTGGCTCCCCAGCTCCAAGTCTCCCAATGTTATTTCCTCTACGAATTCCCTCTCTTGATCGTCCCTTTACACCTTCTCACACACTCTCTCTCTCTTTCTCCCACTTCTCATTAATATCGCGGAAACAGAGTTCACATCCGACGACATCCATTCACTCTTGCCTCTTCTACTCATCCTCCTCATCATTCTTCTCCTCACCCACATCTTCTCCTCCTTCTCCTACTCCTTCTCTTTTTCATCCCCCTCCTCCTGATCTCTCACGTTTCCTCCCCTTCCTACTACCACTCTACAATTTCCTTCACTTACACATCTACTACTTCCACGTATATTCTCATTTTTCATTTGTAACTCAAAATAATTACTCTAAACTAGATGTCATAGGTCAGAAAACACTGGAACCCATCAGTTTAAAGCCACTCATTATCTCTTGCTGCTGATTTTGAAATCGCAAAATAAACTCTAATAACAATAAGTGGAGTTCCTTTAATTTGTTAAGTGGAGTTCCTTCAATTTGTCTCGAATTATCTTGATAAATGTAGAGTATAAGATTTCGGAAACTTTTTATCTACCTGTTACAAGAAAAAAGTTGTCTATTCTCACAAGACTGACTCGATTTTAAGTCTCGAGATACTTGTTTGTGTGTGTTAAGTCTATATGATACAAAAATGCCAGATACAATCGTAAATCGAACCAACTCCCAGCCAAACACTGATTCTTCTTATCCTCATAGATACAAATGCTGATTAAATGAAACTGTATTGAAATACGGTACATAGAATAGTAATTATTTGATTGCTAGCATGGTAACTTCTCCTATGTTATTCGTTGCTACCCTCTTCTCGGAAGAATGTCATTCAAGTACTTCTTCATTTGATTTGTACTCATTTAAAAAGGGTCCTTTTTACTAAACTAGTGGATGCAAAGTTTCTGAAATGTTAACAAATTTATGTTCCTGTGTTCGTTGCTATCAACTATTTTAAAGGAGTTGCTGTGGAGTGGAGTGGATTAAATGATGTATCGATAATCGATCAGGGATAAGCGATCAGGATAAATCAGGGTTCTATCCCTGGTCTCACCAAAATATTTTGGGCTATAAGAATTTGAAAAATATTGTACTATTAATAAAATTAGTAGAATTGATGGTGATGTTGTGAAATCTCTCCATAATAAGAAAACAAAGATATTGTCAAATTTCACTAAAAATTTATTAAAAACTTTAAAACAGAACCATGGTTTCACGTAGTTAACCAACGCATCATCAGCTGTACTGAGGAATGAGGATACAGAAACATTCTTAACCTAATCTTAGTAGTCTAGAGCTCCTTTGTTTCTTATTATTGTACTATTGATTATATTGAAAATGTCTTTATTCAACAATAGTCCTTTTCATTAACCAGGGCCCTTTTGCATGATAAAATGCAAGCTAATAGTTTAATACCTTCCTTTCCTAATAATCACCTGACTACTGGAATTATTAGTTTGTATTTTATCATCTAATAGGATCCAGGTAGATAAAAAGTTTCCAAAATATTAACAAATTCGCAATTTCCGTGTTTTGGATGGACGGTGGAAACATATAGACCCCATATCAGAGATCAAGTGAATGATTCAAGGACTGATTTCTACAATTTTAATTTGCCGAAAAGATAATTAACAATGCTTTTACATTGACCACACCAGGCATTCGAAACTGGTTTATAGCTTCAAACGTTTGATATTTGCCTTCTCCTTCAACCTCCAAGAGTTCACATTGTCAATACAGCAAGAAGAATGAGTAGAGTGACTTGAGAAGAAAAGGATGGTTTTGGTTTCCCTGGGCCTCAGAAGATGAAATCTAGCTGTAGGTAAATGAAATGCGAACGTCACCTGCACAACCTGTTGGTGGATGAGGATCACTCACTGCATACTTTCAGCATTCCTAATATATAAGAACAATGCTTCTCGTTCAGTCAATGCTGACAGTCTAAAGTGATTCTCACCATACCTGTTCTGTCTCCTCTGCTGTGTACACCTCTCCACCACTCGCATCCAGAAACACCTGCTGCCGCCTCACTAATCACCTCTCTTTCTTCTTTCTTATCTCTAATGCACTCCCTTTCTCTCTATTTTTCTTTGTCCTCAAAAAAATATTTTGTGTCTGCCTACTAAAGGCCTAGTCGATCGTTCCCTCTCTCTCCCACACGCTATCTTTCCAAAGCTGTTTCTCTTTGTTGCACGCAGATGTCTATTAGAACTGACTGGCGCCACCCCGGCTAAAACCTATTCGCTGTGTGCTTTTGCCAATCCTTTCGGCGTCTGGCCCTTTCTATTTTCGAGACCACTCGAACTGTGAGTTTCTTTTCATTTCAATCAGCATTGTTAGGTACGGAGAGTCCGTTTCAGCGAGGAAATATTTTATTAATTCAGATTATTCTGAAATCAGAAAGGAAACTGTAAAAATTGGGGTGAAACGTGTAGAATATGACGTAAGCAATTAGCTGAAAGTCAAAGCAATTAATTCGTCGTTTTAACAATAACAATGACCAAAACTCACTTTATATATTATGAACTATTTCATCTCTACTACTCAAGGGCTCTAGGTACGGAGTATTTCTATAGAACGTTGAAATTTCTTCTCTCTTCTTTCGTAACCAACTAACCATTTTAGTGAGGCAATCTTCCATTTCAAACCTTTTCTTCATGTATTTAAAAATATAAAATCTATTGCTACGTTGAATTGATTCAAAGAAAATCTCAGTAGACTTAATAAAACAATTAGAATCGAAGAAAGCCCTGGAACAATTTTTTGTGAATATCCATCCTATCTCATTTGAATAGAAAACTTTCAAACCCCTCCAATCAATCTATTCATTCACAGCCATGTTAGTTTGTATTGTAATTCTATTTCTGGAATTCTTCTTTCTTTTGTTGATTGTGGAATTAATATCTACCTTTTAATGTGCAGGAATCAAGGCTGAGCAAAATGTTGCTGCAAAAACTACACAGAAATCATCAAAAGTTGCAGAAAAGGATGGTGAGTAAGAACTGTTCCAGCATTCCGATTCTCCAATTATTTGCTCATAGCTACGATATGATTTCTTGATATTTTTGGGGCACTTTGCACTTGTAAACCTAATGAAGTTTGCAACTTTAGGAAATTTGTGAATTTATTGAAGAGCATGCTGGTATCTGTAGTTTGGAGTAGTGTGCACTGTGCAATGGTGCTTGAAAAGTCAGTCTGGCAAAAAGGTTTCCTATTATTCGTCTGGCAGAGGCTGAATGTAGAGAGCCGGCTTGTGGCGCCAGCCCAGTCTGCTTTTGGGAAGAGCCTCCCTTCAATCCGTCGACGACCATTTATACACAACACTCTGTGTCAATACTACCCAAACGGCAAATGTCAACCAACACAACTTCATTACTGGTGTGAGTGAGTAGGCAATAATGAGTGAGTCTTATAGTTATAGTGATAGTTTTGTGTACTGTGAGTATACAGAGGATAGTTTTATGTACTGTGAGTATAGAGAGCTACTGCCTCTTCATTTTCACAAATTTTCACTTGTTCAATCGACTATTTATCTTCAATTATTATACATAACTGTACATCATACAACTATTTAAACACATTACACCTGTAGGCCTACACCTTTCTCAATTCCCATATCTGAAACATATTCACGGCATCACATTCAGAAATTGATTCAATAAGTGTCAATTTATGTGGCTATTATTGTAGTATAGCTAAGAAATCGACAAAAGCTGCATTTACACCAAAGTTATTAACAAAATGTTAATAACTTGATTTATTATATAATAACTGAAGTAATAATACTTAACTTATTAATAAATTTTAATAACTTAACCTTTATAGATTCTATTAGATTGAACATAACTTATCATACACATGATGAACATATGTGTTGGTCAAGTTCCGTTCAATCTAATAGAATCTATAAGGATTAAGTTATTAGCATTATGTTAATAACTTTGGTGTAAACGCAGCTTAATACAGTTCTAAATACATTCAATGAAATTGCAGCTAGGAATATTGCAAACCGTTAGGTGCCTTCAATCAGAATTTTTTGCAGGAAGAATTTTGCTAAAAAATAGAAATAATATTATATAACTATCCATCATTATTAAACATAATATTAGATAAATCCTAGAATATTATAAAATAATGTGTTGTCAATGTACGTTTTAACTAATACTGCTCCTTATTTTATACATTATTTGCAGGTAACCCGTGCTCCGCAAGGGGCAACTTGACAAACTGAAAACTTGACGTAATGAAATCTTAAAGAATTGAAAATAGGCCTATAACCATCCTCGGTTAATTAAGAATCTATATGCAAAATTTGAAGTTATCAGTCCAGTAGTTCAGACGTGATGATGCGTCAAACATAATTTTCCTAGTGTATAAACCATTTCTTTCCTTTATTATAGTATAGATTACCACAGATATGAAGAGAAGCTATGGAGAATGTTAAGTTCAACTGGGTTGTCTATAATTTTTCTAACATAATTACCTTAATTGACCAAGCGAAGTGAGGTCTAGATTCAAGTCGACGGTTTGGCATTTCTCTTAATGTTTAAATGTTTAAATGTTGCGCATTTACGGCAAAGCGCGCTAATAGATTTTCATGAAATTTGACAGGTAAGTTCCTTTTTTAATTGCGCGTCGACGTATATACAAGATTTTTGGAAATTTTGCGTTTCAAGGATAATAAAAAAGGAAAAAGGAGCCTCCTTCATACGCCAATATTAGATTAAAAATCAGACTATAGAATTATTCATCATAAATCAGCTGACATAAATCAGATTACACAGATGTGTGGAGAAACCAGTCTACTGCTGTATTTCCATATAAGGTCTATAGTTTCAATCACGTACTTGTGGATGAGAATACTGCGTGAGGTCCACTGTTCAGAGAACTACTAGTAAAGCCAAAATTAGAAAATTGAAATAGATTAGATTGATATTTATTTCATACAGTGAAAACAGTTTATTAGTCATCTGTTACAATGGAAAAAAATCATGTAATGTTGATGCTGTAAAAACTATTGTACCATAAATATTGATCCCGTGGGACTATAAAATTGCTCGCTTGCAGTTATGGATTCGAACTGTATTTTACTCAATTGAACATTTCTTCATGAATAACATCTAGACAAGTTATTCATCAACTCGTCTAAAAAGATATATTTTGCATATATATTTCTCTTATAATAGGTAGTGGAAGAATGTCTTGCTCAAATCTTTAGTGCTGAGTATGGACTCATACTTATTCTCATATATTAAATTAAGAGTCTCCTATCCATTACAGTCTTAATCTATAAATGCATAGAATAGTTTATTACCTAACAACTACCAAGCAAAGTACCTAATTCCAAGTATATTGGACTAAAATGCTGTAGTTCACATATTCTTGAAGAAATAATGGACTTTTTTCCATGTATAAAGAATTCAGCCTACCTACTCTAATCTACTACTAATCTACTCTATTCTAATCTACATTCAACTCATTGAACCACATAATTTCTTTGATGTATGTATGTTGTATTCGTCAAAATAAAATTGATACATGTAAAAAAAGAAATCAAAATAACACTGTGTATTAAAAGATGTTCTTTACTATCAATTATTATGCTGTTATCAATATTACAGGAATACCTCAACAAAGACTTTATGTGTGTCTGTGTAGGGGTTATTTCTGGGTAAACCAATACAGGTCTAGGCTACTTAGTTCAATCAATATATATATAATTGTTTTCAGAGTACTTTTATTTTCCTCGCCCTATTACCATAGGTAAGGAAAGTATTGCTTTCCGAAAAAAATTAAGTTACTCCAATTTCTAAATTTCTATACGTTTCAAGGTCCCCTGAGTCCAAAAAACTGGTTTTTGGGTATTGGTCTGTGTGTGTGTGTGTGTGTGTGTGTGGTGTGTGTGTGTGTGTGTGTGTGTGTGTGTGTATGAGTGTATGTGCGTCTGTGTACACGATATCTCATCTCCCAATTAACGGAATGACTTGAAATTTGGAACTTAAGGTCATTTCACTATAAGGATCCGACACGAACAATTTCGATCAAATGCAATTCAAGATGGCGGCTAAAATGGCGAAAATGTTGTCAAAAACAGGGTTTTTCGTGATTTTCTCGGAAACGGCTCCAACGATTTTGATCAAATTCATACCTAAAATAGTCATCGATAAGCTCTATCAACTGCCACAAGTCCCATATCTGTAAAAATTTCAGGAGCTCCGCCCCATCAATGCAGATCGATTCCCAATTATCAGGCTTCAGATACAATTGAAACAAAAAAAAATCAAGTGGAGTAGATTGAGCATGAAAATCTCTACAATTAATGTTCAGTAACATTTTCACCTAAAATTGAAAATAAGCTTTAAATTCGAGGAACTGTGATTATTCAATTGCAAATTATTGTTGATTCTATTAAATCATTCACTATGAAGAGATAGCAGACCTCATGTGTGTGTCCAGCGTTATTGCCCTGTCACCAGCTGGCTCAAATCTTTGAATAGTAGACTTGAGAAGCGCGGGAACACTAGCGTCAGGTGATCAATTTTCATAACGGCAAGGAAAGCTGTGTGAGTGCACCACACCAGATTTTTTCCTTTGTGTAAATTGTGAAATTCGATTATATTTTTTAAAAGTCGTCAAAACAGCTGTTCTACAAATGAAATATCTCGACTAGGTGTTTTTTTACGAAATGCTCTACCTACCTACCTCATGCACGAGAAGGAGGTTACAAAATCCATTTCTCAAGGATGGGGTGGACCCCCATTAGTTTCCCAGAAAGGAGACTCATTCCAGTTAATAGAGCTGATAAATACAGGGTATGAATTTGAAAAAAAAATCGGTCAAGTCATTTTTGAGAAAATCGTGAAAAACATGTTTTTTTAATAATTATCCGCCATTTTTCTCAAGAATATTACGGAGCTCCTGCAATTTTCCCAGAAATGAGACTCATGTCAGTCGATAGGGCTTATGAATGCCAAATGGTATAAATTTGGTATAAATTTGAAATCCATGGTATAAATTTGAAGAAAATCGTTAGAGCCGTTTCCGAGAAAATCGTGAAAAACTTGGTTTTTTAGTAATTATCCGCCATTTTTTCCGCCATCTTGAATTGAGTTTTATTGAATTTCGTATTGTCGGATCCTCATGGTATAAGGATCTTAAGTTTAAAATTTCAAGTCAATCGATTAATTAGGAATGGAGTTATCATGTTCACAGACATACACACATACACACATACACACATACACACATACACACACACAGACCTACACCCAATAATCATGTTTTTGTACTCAGGGGACCTTGAAACGTATAGAAAATTTGATATTAGGGTACCTTAATTTTTTTTGGAAAGCAATACTTTCCTTACCTATGGTATATACCTATAGGGCAAGGAAAGTAAAAATTAAAGTTGAAAAAAAATAATTAAAAATATTGAAGATCTGTCATACAAGATGAGCGGATCCTCAGGTGAACTCTGTATAGAGATGTTGGATTATTACATGAAAAGTACGAAGAATGTTCAGATTCTCAAGAATGAAGTTGAGAAAGAGATAATTTCAGAATAGGAAAAATTATCAACTTCAAATTTTTATTCAATTTTATACTGTCGAGTAAAGTTTCTAACATTTTCCCAGCCCTTGAGATAAATACAGCCACCTCACAACCCTACGCTAGTATAGACTGCATTCCTCCATATTCCGATCATCTCAATAGGTAAATTCCCGTATATTGGGCTTGGTAGAAAGGTATTCTCACCTCAGTTGATAAATAGAAATCAACATGTATGTATTCAGGGCTACTCATTTTCATTTATAAAATAGCATTATAGTAGGTACCCTATTTTGGAAATTATTATATAATAATATTTATGTTTTCAGTTGTGTTAATTTGTGTTTTTAATCTATTATTTTATATTAATTTCAAAAAAGGCACTATAATGCTATTTTATAAATAGAAATTAATAAAAAAGTAGGACTCATGCTACATTCATGTTGTTAGTTGTCAGTCTGCTTTTATTATTCGATTTGATATAAGTTTATATCAAAGTATGTACATTTACTTTACATCAATATAAATGTCTGTGATTGGAAAAATTTGATAATTTTTTCATAAAATAATATCAATCATAGTTTCACAAAGTACATTCATTATCACATCTCATGCATTTCCTCAGACATACAGAAGCCTGTAATAATTAACTAATTGAATTTCCATTAACTATGCATTTCGAATTTGCAGGTGAAAGTAACTCAGTGCCATCGAAAAACGAAATGGGAAAGGCTGGAGTTGAGACACAGGTTGTGACGAAAAGTGTAAACGGAGGCGGTGGCAATGGGGGCGGCGGAAGCAGCAGCAGTGACGCGGAGGGGGGCAGCAGCAATGGAGAGAACAACTACCTGCACAAAAAGTTCAAGAAGATCGCCGCCGCTGCATCTGCTGATAGTAACGCTGCACTGTCCATCACCAACGGAGTCGACTGTGCGAGTAGCAATCGGCCAAACGACAATGAGGTCCAAGACGAGTCGAAAGTCACATCAGGTGGGCGCTACATGTGTCCCTACTGCAAGCTAGCCTGTGCCAAACCAAGTGTCTTGGAAAAGCACATAAGGGCCCACACCAACGAACGCCCCTACCCCTGTGTGCCATGTGGTTTTGCGTTCAAAACCAAGAGCAACCTGTACAAGCACTGCCGGTCGCGGGCGCATGCCGTCAAGGTGGGAGACGCCGACACTGACGAACCGGGCAAGTGCCACGATCTGAGTGGCTCGGATGACGACATCGGCGACCCTCAGGCCAGGCTCACTGTTACCTCCACTGCCATGCCACCCTCAACTTTGCAAAACATTTCACCAGCTGACTTACAAAAGAAGATAGATGACCGAATATCAAAAACCATCTACAAACCAAAGTTCCATACTACTTCGTTGTATGTGGAAAACACTTCACAGTCTTCTGTATCGGATTTGAGCATTACTTCAACAGCGAAAGAAAGTTGGTCTAGTGATACTGCAACACCGACTAACAGCTTGTCACTAAAAATGCCTCCAGTTGACCGAGCAGCACTTTCAGAGAACTCTGTATCTTCCCCATTCACGAGCTGTTCTTCTCCAAGCCCTGAATTTCTACACAGACACATATCAAAACTTATAAGTGACAACCAAGCCATTGTTGAAACTATGGATCCAATATGGCCAAAGAAGTTTCTTCATCGTTCAAACAGCAAAGAAGCATCTCATTCACCATCTAGTCATTTTCCATCAGTTGTATCTGATACTTTACTGTCTTTCAAGAAAACTGAAAGCTCAGAAGTTATACCACCATTCTCCAATTATTCTCTATTACCAGAGAAAAAATCTGAGAATGAACTAAATTCTCATTCTAAACTTGCTCTTGCCCTTCTAAGGCCTTCAGATAACTTGGAACACAATTACCGTTCTCCTTCTCCATTGTTGCAAGATGTCTGCAGTGATCAGCAGCCATTGAATTTGACAACAAACTCTGGCAAAATTGGCCAGACAGGCAATAACAGTAGAAAGCGTAGCTATTCAGAGGGTTTTCCTTATGGATTGAAAGAATCTGAGCTTCCTCCACAGTCTTCCATTAAATTAATTAAGTCAGCTACAGGATTTACTAGAGCAGTGCCTGCTGAATTGAATATTTCTCCAGATTCAAAAACTGTACATGAAAAATTCATGAAACAAACTATGATGTGTGGTTCTGTGATGAAAGACTCTACTTTCAAATCCAATATTCCAATAGGTCCACATGGAATGATAGTTACAGATGGCATTCCAAGTAGGAAATCCCCTTTGAATTATACTACATCTAACAAATCTCAGTCACCTGAGATTCGATCTATTTGTGAAACTTGTAATGCTTCATGTAGAAATGCCCAAGAACTTAGAATTCATCAGATGTATTTTTGCAAATGGGATGAAAGTATGGAACATGATAAACCTTTGAACGATCCTGTACTTACAAAGACACCCACAAAAGGAGAAGGACCTGTTATGATTGCACCTCCATTTCCATCACCTGGTCCCTTATTGGGAAAAACACCTCTTGTCGATAGCTACGCCAGATCAGTAAGTGAACATAAAATAGACAAAAAATCTCCATTCAAGAAAGTCAAACATGATTTGGATGCTAAAAGTGAATCAAAGCCACTTTCTCTACTTACAACTCTACGCTCATTGGAGGAATTATCAAGATCACCAATGAAAAATAATCTTCATATGTTCGGTGGTGAAGTGAAAATTCTTGATGGCACAAGTGGAGAAGCAAAAACATTGAGAATAGAACCATCAAACAGAGGCTCACAGGGATCGTCAGAAATCACTCTAGACATATCTTCAGCTCCAGGGTACAAGGATAAACTAAACAACAATGAAACTGGAATTGCAGAAGAGAAGTCGCCTCAGATCGTTGTTAATATGGCTAAGACTGGATTCCATTCTGGTGGAGTGGTTCAAGTACCACATAAAATCGCCAATAGCCAGGAGGCTAATCATCAAAGGTCGTTGAAATGTGGGACTAAGGATTCATCTTCCTCGCATGTGTCTACATCGAACATTTCAAATTCAAAATATCCCAGTTCAAATAAGCTCATCATTCCTATTATTCCCAACATAGTGACGCCGACTTTGGCTGTAGCTGGAGTTGCCTCCTCACCAGTGGCACTGCCGTTGGCAGCTGGAGTTGCCTCACCAGTGGCACTGCCGTTGGCTCCATTCACTCCTATGTTGGCCGACAAAGCGATCATCAATCCATTGACCAGCATAACCGGCTACAACCCACTCACGCTGCCCCCAGCGCCGCTCCTCTGTGCCGCCTCCAGCGACGTCGCCGCCCTCTCCCCTATCCCTGCACCACCCTACACCGGAGGAATTGTGACCATCCTGCACGGCGGCAAAGCGATTCCCTATGTGCCCGGCATGCCAGGGCCACACACTCTCCTCCAAACTAGTCCATCGCACACCACCGAAATTCAAACAAATAATAAAGTTATCGAACATTCAAGAAAGGATTCAATCAGTGAACCTTCTCCCAGTGATTTGAAACTCCAGCGATCTCTCTCTGTTCCAACTTCCAGCGATGCGAGAAAAGTTCCTATTCCTAACATCAAACTGGATAGTGCTGAAAGCCACATTAAAGCATTGCCAGATGCGAAACAATCAACAGCTGTCAAGATATTGAACAATAGAAGGAATACAATATCGGTGAGTTTACAATCACTGTCTTGAT
The DNA here is from genome assembly GCF_014356525.2 of Nilaparvata lugens. NCBI lineage: Eukaryota > Metazoa > Arthropoda > Insecta > Hemiptera > Delphacidae > Nilaparvata > Nilaparvata lugens. The sequence continues at coordinate 33,545,413 of NC_052504.1, forward strand.
AGTTTATGACATCTTGAACCAGATCTAAATTAATTTATAATTGAATGCTCAGTAGCCATCTTCCATCGTTAGCTCTAACATCAAGTAAAGATACACTGATTGAATGTGAACTGTATTGAAATATTCAGTAGGCTACCTCACTGAAGTCTTTTTAACTGTAAAGTACAACTTGAAATACTATATTAACAAATAGACCACGAGAGTCATAGTCACCTATATAATCACTAATTCAACTTAAACACAAAAATCTCTTACTAGTAAAGCCACACTTCCTTTGAATTCAAATTGCTTCTATAAATATGGCTCAAGTCATCAATGATGGAATAACTTTATTTTTTTATTTACAGACAGTAGAAGTTTAGTAAGAGGGTAAGATTCTAATCTTGAGGGTAGGAACTTTTTTGATTGGTATTGATTAAATTGTAGATTTCTATACAAATTTGAAGTATTCTCACTTCTAAGTTCTCATCAAGTTTGACAATAATATTGATTTAGTTCAAAATTTACATCCCTGTCTTCATATCTGATCGTTGAATGAAATTCATTATTGAAACAATGTACTGAAATCCTGGTATCACATGATAAATGTGAGAATCCCAGTTATGTCACTTCCAAATATATGATGAAAAATATACTTTCTGAATGTCTTAGGTATTCGCACTAATTCTAACAATCTAATCTAAATTGTAGATTGCTTTAATGCGTACTGTCAACTGTTTTCCTCAATCATCTCAAATATGATTCCACCTTGAGGATTGAAATCATGGCTTTCCGAGAAATAAAATGAGATAAAGTCTATTCAAATTAAACAAACAATAGTGAAAGGAAGAATGATTTCTGATTAAAGAAACTCATTCATAATACTCTTTCAATTTATCAATAATCTATTTCTGGAAATCTAGCTTCTGTTTTAGTTCAATGATACATCATTGAATCATTCTATCTGGATTCGTCTAGCAATAAATCTTATCATTTTCACATTACAGCCTTCTGGCTACTGTACATACAGTCACACAAATTGATGATCTCAATTGAAGACAATTGATAACCTAACTAATATTCTGCTTTTTTCTTATCTTGAATTTTATGGTTCACTATTTGTTTCTATAAAAACGTGAATTCATTCACTGTTCATCACTTTAAGTGGTATTTTGCTCAATAGTGTCCAATTCAACCTTCTACATCGACTTCTGATTTAAAAAATTCTATTTACTCTCAAAGTCTTGAGTTGAGACAACAATTTCTTGACTGACTGTCTCCTTCACAAACATGTTTACGAGAAATTGTTCATTCTAGAAATTAGAAATGAGATTTACAGCCATTGAATTCTGTGTCAGAATTCATTCAACAAAGTTTAAACAAATAAATTGCATTATTATTAGAATGAAAGTCCTTGAGATAATTATTTTTATCAATATGTTCAAGATACATGAGTATATATGAATCAAGCTCTCAAATTACAATAAGTAAATACTGTTATTAATTGGAACTACTGGTAAGCCCCATTTTGCTATCTTCACTCAAATAAATACTGACAAGATTTGAAACATTAACATATTAACTTGGGGAAAACATGGAAAGTCAACCAACAACAGAACAGAAATGAAGTAAGTTACTAAGAATGATACGTTATATAATCAACATTCAATTAATAATTTATAATAATAAATCATGATTTTGAAGAGGATAAAGAAAATTCAAACAATAATGGATGTTTACAAATAAATGTTGTTAACAGGATTGATACAAAAGGTGATATCAATACGGTATTAAGTGAGCCTAATAGATTAATATAATAATTATAAATCAGGAAGTAATAGGAAATTATATTTATTATGAAACATTATATATTATTAAAATGAATCAATTTTCAATTTTAATTTCAATTTATACAAGATACAATCCAAATGTCTATAAATTCACATCAAATTAATAAAAAATGCATTGTTGTTTTACATTAACTTATATTATTTTATATTTTGTCAGTATGAATGGTTATTACAAATTCAAAGTTTACAAGTATATTATTACTCGATTTACAATACAGTATTGATAATCATAAAAAGGCATTCAGTTTATCATTATTTTATCTCGAGCTTTCAATATTATCCATTTCAAATACAATGCTACTTTAAATACGAGTAACATTGACTATAAATTAAATTATACATGACTATCATAGCCTTTGTAATTTCATTATTGTGACTGTGTATAGCCTTTGTAATTTCAATCAGTTTCCAATTTTGCAGCCGATATCTTCAAGTGGCAGTCCTGTAGCCGAGAAGCCGCTGCTGCCGCCGCCGCCGCAGCCGCAGCCACCGCAGGAAGAGGACGCAGGAAGCGCGACGAACGCCGCCACCGAGAGGCGGTTTCTGAGGCCGACCTCACTGCCGCTGAAACCGGGCACTTTCACGCCGAAAAAGGTCGGCACGCCGAACGTTCTGCCGCTGGTCAGTCCGGAGACGCCGCGACCGCGCAAGTCCTACGGCCAGCTCTATCTGAACGGCCACGCCTACACCTACCTGGGTCTCAAGTGCTCCACGCGCGTCTTCTTCTGCACGCTCAACAAGCCGCAGCCCATCTATGTGCCGCTCACGCCCGAACACAGCAACATATCCATGTATTCTAATTGGAAGGTAATAATATCACTAATATCGCAATCACTAACAGATAATATCTCAACAATACCAATAACATCATAGTTTTGAATAATTGAATAATATAATTGTCAGTATCAATAACAGTATAATAATTGTGAGTGGATAGTATACAGACTCCCTAATGTCCGACACTATTATCCATTCTGGACACGGGGATCATACTGGTCCCGTGCAATTAATCAAAAGTGATTTCTCGATTACCGTACTGTAGTCTGCGTGTTTAGGTATAACAGCCTCTTTCATACCTGTGCAGATATAAACTTAGCAATCGATGCAATAATATTGAACTTTGAATGCACTTATTGAATGCAATTAGAGAGAGAATTCTCTTTCTCTGCGTGCTTAGGTAGATAATTGTCGGTATTTAAGGAATAATGGAAGATTAAAATTTATTTGCAATTGCGAACTGCGTTTTTTACACCCTCTATTTTAATTAATTTCTCATAATATTACAGTATTTATTAACCCCATGCAAATAATAAAGTAACTTTAATTCAGACATTTAAAAAAAAGACTCAGGAGAGAAATGCTGTTCGTTCATTCAAAATAAATGACGGCATTGGAAGTGAAAAGTCGTGAATTATGAAATCCTAGTGTTCATTTCTTGTATTTACTCGAAACTGGCAATAAAATATTATTTGTATTGGTTTAGATAAGTAAATAACATAGAGATCTCACGTTTTCAATGTTGATAGAATACAGTACAGTAAATATCAATATAATGTTTTTACTACGATGTAAGGTACATGTTAAAGATCTCCCTATATTTGTAATAGATAAACAGCTTATTGTCATGGATAATTCATTCACTGTGCAGATCTAGAGCTGCGTTTTCGTTTGTGCGTAAATGCATCGTCGACCACGACAGGATGAGGATCTCAGATTGGGTTGACTTCAATTTTTCTAAATAACCTGAAAGATTTTATTCAATTATGCTTTAATGGGGAGGTTGAGTTAATACTTTTTTATACTTTTAAATGACAATAAACACAAATATAATAAAAAGTTATTTGATCAGCTGTTTTAGCCCACTTGAAATTTGGACAAAATGCACCACCTAGCAATCGATGGAATAATATTGCACCTTGAATGCACTGGGCATTAGAGAGAAAAATCTCTTTCTGTAGAGATGAAAGAAGATAATATTAATAGGAATTATCTTTGATGAATGAAAAATATAAATTTGAAGCTTCTTCTGAAACTGAAATTATTGATTTTTAGAAGAATGTATCTCAAAATTTTACCAATGGAGCTATAATGATACTGGTTTAGACTTCTGAACATCTCTCTGAGTAAATAAAAATGGAGTAAAAAATTACTTCAAAATAGAGGGATATTCTAATAGAAGAAACAAATTTTTGTATTTAGAAATCAAAATGAAGACATGATTCAATTTTTATTCTCTGCTCAGTGCTTCAAAATATAATTATTGATATTCGCTTTCTTGGTAAGGGCTACAGTACTCGTTTTTATGTAGAAAATTAAAACATCAAAGTACCCTTTTTCAACTCTATTTCAGTTCTCACAACATGTTTCGACTTATTATGCCATTTTAAAGTGAGTTTTATTCCACTCACTCAATCACTCTTCTAAGGGTTGTGTGACAGAGAGGACCAGGAGTCCTAACTCCGCCCTAATAAAGGCATATAATCAATCAATCACTTGAAAATGACATAAGTCGAAACATGTTGTGAAAAATGAAATAGAGTTGAAAAACCTTGATTTTTTCAATTTTTACATATTATTTACATTGTATGATGAGACTAGACATCATCTTGAATGTACAAGAGTAAATATTGAGAGTGGTGGATCAGTGTCAGTCGTCCTCCAATTAGACTTAATTTGAGATGCATTCAGTCTGACAATTGTCTGACAATCCAATTTGAATGTTGCAGATCAGGTCAGACGCTGACCCGAACCCCTTTGGCCTGGAACCAGGTCAAGCCATGGCTCACTACGACTCGCGACACCGGCCTACCTCATACACGGTGGCACTCTCCAACAAGTTCGAGACCGTCACTCATTCATCGCAATGGAAATATCGCCCTCCCACTGAAAAACCGCTCCAAATTGAACCTGCCAACAAATTAGATTCCCCAGAGGTACTTTTCTTAATTTCTCATATTCATTATATTATTTATAAAATAGAATTATAGTACCCTTTCTTGAAATTAATATAACAATAGATTAAAAATTATAACTATAAATTATAATTATTATTTTATAAATTTCAAAAAAGGTACTGTAATTCAATTTTATAAATAAAAATGAGTAGCCCTAAATTCATTCATTGTATTATGTTTTCAGATTTAGTGGGGCATTTGACGATGTGATGAGTTATGTAATTAATACCTCAAGTTTAAAGATAAAGATAAGATAAAGATGAGTTTCGAGTCTTATGGAGATGAAGAATCTTGAATAAAATTTATAAACCTGAATATTTCTTAGTTTATTTCCTTCACTCTTCTATTGTTGAACAGCTTAGTGGGGCATTTTTAATGAAGTGATTAATCATGTAAGTTAATGATTATCTAAAACGTTTCAAAGGTAATATATACATGTCTAATTTCAATAATAATTCAAAATACGTAGAATTGAGTTAGTTTCACTTTTGAATAATGTAACAGCTTTAGTAGGACGCTCTATGATGTGAAGAATTATGTAATTATCATTTTTCCAATCAATTCTTATCTAAATGTAGATTAAAAAGTCAATGATCAGAGAGCTATATTAACAAACTCGACATTTTTCATCTACAGTATATCACACTTGAGTGCACTTCAGATTTGTGAAGCTATTGAAAGAAGAGTTTTGATAGTGTGATGAATGTATTGTACAGTAGGTAATTGAATATTCAAGTATGTGAAGTATATTTTTCTATTCAAATAGAATAATAATTTTACAACAAAATTCCAGTACAAATTGAAAAATCACGACCTTATCAATTAGAATAATTTAGAGATTTTTGCTCCATTAAGAAAATAATTTTACTGTGTTATTGTGACAGTATGAAGCTTTCTAATTATAGAAAATGATCTATCTCAACAATTATCCTCACCTGTAGAAACACAGTAGAATAATTTAATTTTAAACTTTTCCAGGAAAAAGATGAGTTATTGAAAGAGAATGCTCCAAAACGAATCAAGATATTTGATGGAGGGTTTGAATCCAATGAAGATTACATATATGTGAGAGGCAGAGGTGAGTTCATTATTTTTATTAAATTATATTTCATAATGTTGATTTCTAAGATAAATTTGCATTTCCTTTAAATATAGGCAGTTTTGAAATATAATTGAGTTGAAGTAGTATCTATTCTGCTATTGTAATATTTATGTTAACCTAATTATGATAGTTAATCTCTGTTAATAATTTCAATTTCCTAATTCTCATTTTCAGGTAGAGGCAGATACGTATGTGAAATTTGTGGTATTCGATGTAAAAAGCCTTCCATGCTGAAAAAACACATTCGAACTCACACTGATGTAAGACCTTTCACATGCAAGCATTGCAATTTTAGGTAAGATATCAGTTTAAACTAGGTACTGTATTTCTCAATTATTTCACTTGTGGTTTCGTGGCCCTGTAGTAATACAACCTACTCGAATTTAGAATTAACTTACATGTCTCATTTCACCGATGCCTGAAAGTATCTAGTTGTTCAATAATAGGTACCTACCTTTTATATTCATGATGTGAATCTCAAATGAGACTCAAAATACATTCACTCAAAAAAATCAAACAAAAATAATTCAATCACTTGATTGGAGCGATTTACCACATTACTTTGTGAAAGTAATACTTGCGCCAATTTGAGAAATAAACAGATAGTAAATAACCCATTTTTTACGAAAGATATCCATTATCCTTTACATTGTGGCAGAAGACATGCTTTTTTATTTTTTATAACTTGTAAAAATTTGTATCGAATATTCAAGCTTGTTGTAATACTAGAAGAATTACAATATAAGAAGCTTCGAAAATTCTCTGATCTCAGTATGAGTTGAGTTCATTTATATTCATATCAATGAATAGTTAGTTATAAGAGCTCTCACGTTACATATAGGGTTCATGTTATCATAAGTCATTATGATAACAATTCATGACCACTTATTTATTTCAATTCAAAAGCTTTCAATGCTTTTCTTGTGGGGTTTCATAAAAATATGGTGTATATACCTCCTTTTCCAACCACTCTACCTGAACTTAGAGCGAAAAAAATGAATTTCAATTTACTTATTTTTCAGAAAAATATATAAGGATATTGAATTTTAACTGTTTTCAGTTTCAAAACAAAATAATAAATAACTATTATGATTAGTTTCAAAAAAAAAAAAAAAATAATAAGGATTAGGCTAAGGCTATTGAATTTGACTTTGTTGCAGTTTCAAAACAAAAGGCAACCTGACGAAGCACATGAAGTCGAAAGCGCACTTCAAGAAGTGCAGTGAGTTGGGCGTTGAGCCGGTGCCAACGTGGGTGGACGACAGTCACATCGACGCAGAGCTGCTGGCTCGGCAGCAGGCGATGAGGGCCGACCGCGGCCTCGACCCCAACCTCACTGACGACGATGAGGAGGATGATGAGGAGGAAGAGGACGATGAAGACGAGGATGTCGATGTCGATGGAGACGATGATGACTATGAAGGCAAGTTATCAATTTTACCTCAACATTGTAAACACTAGATTGAATTTGAAATGGAGAGAGGTCTGTTTCAAACTTTCACAATTTATGGAACGAGAAACGTTGATGTTATTTATAAGCAAAGGTGTCAGTTTGAAATAAGCCCAATTATAGATACTTTATACATCTCTCAAGTATATTTCGTCTTCTCTAATGAGTATATGCTTGTACCGTATTCAATACAAATATTAGTATTCAAATATAAATGGCTGAAACCGACCGTTTCTTCAAAGATATAAAAAATACTAGAATTTCTATTAAAAAATTAAATGCAAAATAGCTTACCAAATATAGATATTGACAATACTTGAAAATACATCTCCTAATATTAATTATTAATATTAGCCTACTGTAATTGATCATTTTTAATTTGTAGAATACGACCTTCTCATTATGTTTATTTGTAGATAATTGCGATTGCGATATTATTGCAGTCTAATGCCATCTTCTGATGAGATAATAGTGTTTGAAAGTGATGACAAATCATAACTTCTTTTGAACTTATTATCAATCAAAATTCGGGAATGGGATAGTAAGGGCTATAAGCTTGTTTTCCATTTCTAATCATGTTATGATTATATGTTTTTGTAATTTTTGAATGAATAAATAGTGGGATTTTTGAACGCTCCAGACAAAAATATAAATTTCAGTTCACCGTGTCTATTATAATATCACGCCCGGTATCAAGGACACTCAATAAATCTAATGGACCATTAAACCTATAGATTCAATTGCCCATTTCATTTAATAAGTGTCCTAGAGACCGGACCCTAGATTCTTCAATCTCATCAATATTAGGTACTGTACTTGGACAATATGAAACGATAAAATATAATTGATTTTAGAAAGAATAACTACAGCTTTTATGAAATGTTACATAAATGTTTCAACTGTAACATTTCATGTTACCTATTAGAATACTGGTAGTAGTTTGAAGTGAGTGAATCTAGGTACTTAGACAATAAGAAAAGATAAGACATCATTGTTATACTAGAATTCACTTCAGCTTTGATAGAAATACTAATAGTTGTTTAGATTGAGTAAATTTCTTTGTAGTGTATAGTGCTTGTTTTTTTTCAATACTGTGCTATAGCTATCTATGTTATTTTCACTTGGTCAACTGTCAGGAAGCTTTCCTGTTTTTATAGAGAATTCATTCTTATCTAGTCAAAAGATTAATGAGCTAATTTTTCCTATCATAACATACTAAATAATACTATGGTATAGATTAATAACTTTTTAAAAGTTACTTATTATAAATATTCCTGGAAATTATAAATATTCTTGGAAATTGAAAATTATAAAATTAAAAAGAGAAAATAATAAATTGAAAAAAGTTATGTTTGTTGCGCAGATGATTGCAACTCACGCCTAGAGCAGGACGCAGTGCGTTCGCTTCTGTCGCTGTCGGAAGGACCTCCGTCGACGTCCTTGCAGTCGTCAGTGGTACGAGCGGGTCTTGTCGCGACGCACGGGCGACCGCACACCTACCCCTATTCGCACCCCGTCCCCCCTGCGGCGCCCCCCGCATCCCCCCACGGCACCAACGAGCCGCAGACGCCCACGCTCTCCGCCATTAGTGCTCAACGTGAACGTGAAAAGGTAATTACAGTCAGTAAATAATAAATTATCAAATAAGAATTTATACTATGTGGAAGACAGTCAATGCATTTACTCGTATTAAATAGGAAAACATTTGGGAGACAAAAATCTGATCATTACAATTGAAAAGTTAAGGAGTAGTTTTGTGCTGTGATATGATAATCATATGTCATAAATCAGTTGTTTGAATTATTCTAAATCATCAGAAAGTTTGTTATTTTATCTCAGTTTATTTTAGTCAATAAAAGTCATTATTCTAGCTCTTCAATGGTCTCTATTTATTACAATTTTATTAACTAAAATAAGTACCGGTAATCAAAATGCCAAAGAGGAAAACCCGGGATCGAAATAATGTTGAATCTCCATCACGGAATCAGGATAAGCCTACCGAATTATCTCAAAATGAACCCGTTGATACATCTTTCAACTCGGAATTAATTGGGAAAATTCTCAAACCAAAATGTCTAAGTGTGGATCCAGATTCTCCTAGTGCACCATTGGAATGGAGACACTGGAAAAGAATGCTGGATGCCTACTTGAAAGGAAACTATTACACTGAAGATACGAAATTGGATATCTTAGTTACCTTGCTGTCAGCTGAAAATTACAAATTGATAATAGATTGTACTACATTCAAGGAAAGTATCTCCATCCTTGAAGGCATATTTATCAAGAAGAAAAGCGAAATCTTTACAAGGTACCTTCTCTCTATAAGAAAACAAAAACAAGGTGAGTCCATCGATAATTTTTTCCTAAAACTGAAAAAACTCAGCCTAGAATGTAATTTTACAGCGATCTCTGCTACAGAGAATCGAGAGGAGCACATAAAAGAAGCATTGATTGCAGGTTTATATTCATCCGAAATCCGCCAACGAATTTTAGAAAGCCCAGATATGTCTTTGCATGAAACTCTTAATCGTGCAAGAGCTTTTGAGTCTGCAAAAGATCAATCACAATGCTACAATAAATCTAATCCTCCATTTGAGCTTAATGCTTGCAAAGATACAGAAAATGCATCAAATCTAATTCCTAATCAAAAAGACACTTCAGACTCCTCATTATCAGCTGTTAGTATTAGTGGACAAGCATGCTTTTTTTGTGGCAACAAAACACATTCTCGACTATTTTGCCCAGCTAAAAACGAATTCTGCAAGAAGTGTGGTAAGAAGGGACACTTTGCTCGGGTATGTAACTCAAAATCTTCCGTATTAGAGAAAAAAAGAGAGTTTAGTAAATTCGATATTACTAACACCTTCAGTGCAAGCCGAAAAATGTCTTTCAAAGGTTATTATTCCTATTACCATAAACGGAACTGAAAGTCAAGCACTGATCGATACTGGAGCAACTGGCAACTTTATTGACGATACCTATGCAAAAAAACTGAATTTAGAAGTTATACCAGATGTAGCAAAAGTAACTTTAGGCTCAAAACGCTTCACACCACAAATCCGAGGCAAAGTTAACTTGAATTTAACAGTTCAGGGAGAAAGTTATACAAACACAACCTTAATGCTTATGCAAGACCTCTTTTGAAAATATTATTCTTTGGCACGAATTTATGAACAATTTCTCCAGTATAGAAATACCATTTGGAGGTGATAAGTCACCTCTTACTATTTGCGGAATAACTGAAGCAAAAATTCCTCCTTGCTCCCTTTTTCAACATCTAAAACCCAATTGTCAACCAATCACAACCAAATCTCGCAAATTATCAAAAGATGATGAAGATTTCATTTCCAATGAAATTCAACAATTACTGGAAGAGGGCATCATAGAAGAAAGCCACACACCTTGGCGTGCCCAAGCATTTGTTGTTAAACCCGATAACCGAAAAAAAGGATGGTTATAGATTATTCTAGAACTATAAACAAATTCACTGAATTGGACGCCTATCCCATTCCAAATATGGAAGATTTAGTTCGCAAAGTAGCTCAGTATTCCTGGTATAGTACTGTAGATCTGAAATCCGCATATCACCAAGTACCAATCTTACTTGAAGAAAGGCAATACACAGGATTTGAAGCATGTGGGAAACTTTATCAGTTCTGTCGTATTCCTTTTGGTGTCACTAATGGTGTTTCAGCTTTTCAAAGAGTAATTGATTCACTCATACAAAAAGAGAAATTATTTGATACCTATGCTTATTTAGATGACGTCATAATTTGTGGAAATTCAAAAGAAGAACATGACACTAATCTTGAACGGTTTCTTGCAGCAGCTTCAAATAACTCACTTACTATAAACAAGGAGAAGAGTAAATTCTGTCAAAAGGAGATACGTTTCCATGCCTTGGCACACTGTACGCTCTTCCCTCTTCAAGGAAAGGCCCTTGCAGCTTTTGAAGATCTTAAAAAAGAGGTAGCTGCAGCTGTAATACAAGTTTTTGATGAAGGAGGCATTCTCACTGTAGAGACTGATGCCTGAGATTTCTGTATAGCAGCAACACTATCTTACAATGAACGTCCTGTTGCATACTTTTTACGAATGCTAAACGAAAGTGAAAAACGACACTCATCAGTTGAAAAAGAGGCATATGCCATTGTAGAATCTATTAGGAAGTGGCGTCATTACTTATATGGTCGTTTCTTTCAACTTATTACTGATCAAAAATCTGTTTCATTCATGTTCAATAGCACGGCAAGAGGCAAGGTGAAGAACGAAAAAATCATGAGGTGGCGCCTTGAGCTATCTCAATACACCTATGAAATCATTTACCGACCTGGAAAAGAGAACATAACTGCTGACGCTCTTTCTCGAGCATGTGTGATAATGGGATGTATCACATCAAAACAAGACTTGATAAAATATCATCTAGACCTCTGCCACCCCGGCATCACAAGATTTTTTCACTGGACTAAAGCTCATAACCTTCCATACTCGGTAGATGACATCAGAGAAGTCTGCATGGAATGAAAGATCTGCTCAGAGCTGAAGCCAAGATTCAACTGTTTCAAAGGAAAATTGATAAAAGCAACTCGGCCTTTTGAAAAGATCAACATTGACTTCAAAGGACCCCTGCCATCATCAACTAGAAACAAGTACATCCTCACTATTGTGGATGAATATTCGAGATTTCCCTTTGCCTATCCCTGTCGAGACATGTCATCAGAAACAGTAATTCAAAATCTCAATGACTTATTCACCACATACGGCTATCCTTCATACATACACACTGATAGAGGGACCAGTTTTCTATCAAAAGATGTCAAAGATTACTTAATGTCCAAGGGTGTAGCTACCAGTTCCACAACACCTTACAACCCTCAAGGTAATGGACAGGTGGAACGCTAAAATGGAATAATTTGGAAGACAATCCGTTTAGCCCTACGGTCCAGGAACATGGATACTTCTCACTGGGAAAAGGTACTCTCAGAATCACTAAGCAGCATTCGCTCGCTTCTCTGCACGACCATCAATTGCACACCTCACGAGCGAATGTTCATTCATCCTTGTAATCCCACGTCTATGACAAACTTGCCATCCTGGCTGATCAACGCCAAGGAGGCATGGATGAAGACCTTTGTAAGACGCAGTAAGCATGATCCTGAAGTTGAAAAGGTAGAAATTATTCATTTGAACCCTCAAGTCGCTCAAGTAAGACTTTCTGATGGAAGAGAAGTTTCTGTCAACATTCGTAGATTGGCCCCGGTAGGTTCCACCACTGGGAGGGAAGAATGATTATGATAATCATATATGTCATAAATCAGTTGTTTGAATTATTCTAAATCATCAGAAAGTTTGTTATTTTATCTCAGTTAATTTTAGTCAATAAAAGCCATTATTCTTGCTCTTCAATGGTCTCTATTTATTACATGCTGAAAGCCCATTTTGTGTTTCAATTTATCCAGGTTGTATTATGTGAATTATTTGTCAAGAAATGAAATTATTAAGTAGTATTGATTGAAGTATTGATTCTTTATCACAAATGACAATGTATTGCCACGTCTTAGTAGTCATACTTTAATACTGGCCATACTTGCAGTACCGGTACTGTTTCTATGACTGTGCGCGGCAGTACGCCGTATCGGTACCGCGGCATGTCAAGGGACAAAATAATGAAAAAAGTTTTGATTCTTTTGAATTTGTGATCCTTTGCATTTCTTCCTTGCTCCCAAATAACTTTAAATCACAATTTTCAAGTCTTCGCAATTCAAATTTTTTTAGTGAGAGCGGTTGCTCTTCTGATTATCCTCCAGAACTTTCGTACCGGTACCTATATTTTCACAAAAACAGCACTGCTCTCATGCAGTCAAATTAGTAGTATTAGTCACTACTGTGTAGGAGCTATTCTCTAAAATATGTATATTTTCAAGAAACAATAACAACACACTTTACTGTCATGGAACTTTGATTATTGCAGTTGTATTTCAGAGTTTACAATAATTATCTCATTTTAAATCAGTAGGTTTGAAACTTTCAATTACTGAGCTATTCCTAAACATATGGATTGTCTTGAAATTCTAATGTTTTTTTTTTATTTAACAATTATAATCAGTTTAATTTTTAAATGTCGTGTTTAATTCTCTTGGAAAGTCTCATTCTAAATGAGACATATTAATAAAAACCAATACCAATTTTTTATTGAGTACAACTGAGAGTTATGTACACTCACATCAACATTTATTTTTTCAATATGCAATTTTTTTAATGTAAAATTATTTTTTCAATATTGGTTATGTGCCAGTGTTTGAATATTATTTGTTAACTGTTATATATATGTATATTATTACTATTATTATTATTATATTATTATTATTATTATTATTATTATTTGTGGGTATTATCTGTTAATATTAAATCACAGTGACACTGTGATTTAAGAATCTCCTGTTGTTAATTGACCTCCTTTTCTACTGTTCTTATCTTCACAAACTCTCGATAAACAAAACATCTATATTTTTGTTCAATTCAGTTTTTTAGATTTGAATTATGTATTGATTAGATAGAATGTGTCTACAATTAATTTTTTTCATATTTTAATTATGTATTGATTGGATAGAATGTGTTTACATGTGCTAGTTATTCAATTTTTTCATTCTTCATTTACTTTCTTTCAAGTACGGTATTTTAATCAAGTATTCAAGTAATTCTTGTACGCTCATTAATTTATAAATTAATTTTTGTGTTGTAGGTGTCTCAGAACACGGGCCTAGCACGAGTACACCCGGATGAGACACCTGCTCAGGTGGAGCGATCGGAGGCGGGGGTTGGGGTGACTTCCCGCTACTACTTCCCCTCAACGCGCAATTCCAACTGCAGCCTCCCTCAAGACAAGACAAAGACATCGCACGATGCACCCCCGAGTGAGTCCACTCCCAACAACGAGGCCGAGCCTCAGAAAATCTCGTCAACTTCCTTCCCAATGGATCTCAGCTACAAATCATCAGGTATGTACAGTATATATCACTTAACACGTATGTATCCTAATATCTTGAACTAAAATTTCAAGTCTACTTGTTGGAAATGAAGAATAACAATGTTGAGGAAATATTCTTTGAAACTAGAATTTTAACTTGAATGCATTATTTATATTTGAAATGTAAGATAATTCAATAGTTGCACAGCTTTATTCAGATCGCTCATAATCTATTTTCAACAGTGTAGGTATATTTGTTTTGAGTTCAGTGTTATTAGTAATTTAATGACGTGTAAACTGTTGATAAACGATCCTGAGTGATGCAAAAGCATAATGAGAACAGTAGGTGAATATTTTTATATTAATATTGTTAGGGTTGTAGGTTGAAAAACTTGATGAAACTTGTGAAACCATAGGTAGATTGAGTAGAGCATAAAATCGAGTACCTCTATACTTTTTCCACTTTAAATTCACAAGTTTCTAGAAATATATATACAATTAACATAAATATGAATAATAAAACATCACAATATATAAAATTATTGGTTTTCTATTCTGCGATAATACTGTATATTTTATTATTTTGCTACTTAATTGAAAACAATTTCTAGTAATGCCGTATATTTTATCCTCCAAGATTTTAATGCCCACTTGAACTATTGTTGAACGACTAAACGTTTTGATCAAAATGTTTTACTTCTACAATAGTCAGTTTCAAGTTATACAGTATTTACTTGTTTTCTATGGTTTTTATCCTAACTTGAACTATTGGTAAATTACTAAATTCAGTGATTAATTTTCACAATAGTACGTAGGTACTTGAAGTAAAAGTTAACCTTCGTGGTTAACTTTTTCCACTTCTATAATAGAACTTCAAAATTAAAAGTTAAACTTTGTGGTTAACTTTTTCACTTCCACAATACTTTTAAAGTAAAAGTTGAACTTTATAATTCACTTTTGCAATATGTATTTTGTATAAGCAATTTTTGTTGTATTGTCCAGATGAAACAAGAGCGCGCACATGCGAGGCAGCTCTCCTGCTTGCGTCACTGTGTTCGACAGTGGACGCTTTGCCTACGACGCCGACGCCCGTCGCCGACGTGTCTGAGGACAGTCAGCTGTTGCAGGCTTACCTGACAGAACGAGCCGTCAAGCAGCACCACATCAAGCAACATCAGTACCATCGGACACCGCCACCGCAGGGCGGCTCCATGCTCTTCACCAGCACCGCTTCCATCCAAACCCCAACAGACAAAGCTCCCAATCCAGCCGACGTCATCCCCCAACCCTCCTCAGAAAAATCCAAGTTCCTCTCCTCCACCAAATCCCCCAACTTCCATGTCGAATCACTCATCAGACCAACACCTTTTATTCATTTGAGATTCTTTAAAATAGCTGATAAGAAAGTAACTTCTCAGCATTTGTTAACGTATAATGTCACATTCACGTTGGCCCAGTAAGGTGAGTGAAGGCCAGCGCTGTCAAATCACCCATCCACACACTCGTGCTGGTCGTCATTGTCCTACATTGGGCCAACATGTAGATGCGGCATGATGTGTTGAAATATTCCTACCACAGATACAAGCTTCTTGTATGTGCTTCTACGCAATATTTATAAAATAAATGATACAATAATCAATAATACATCTTGAGTTTCAAGGGGGTAGAATAAATTGTTGGAATACTGCTTCGCAATATGTATACAATAATCATAATCAATAGTAGGCATAACAGCCTACATAATCAATTGATGCATACGTTATAGTCACTTTACATTCACTTTTCACATATGAATTCTCTTCACAATCAATTCTCTATCATGTAACTTTTTAACTGATTATAATGTGTTGGGCTATTTAAACAGAAACATTCAATACCCATTAATTCAAGTATTCCTCTACTTTGTTGAAAATGTCATGGTAGAAAATCAACTGTGCATTGATCACTGTCTATGCAATGAGGAAGTTTTTGTCGGATTTCGCTATATAGGAATCAACAATCCCCACTAGATTCAACCTACTAAACAATAGTAATTTTGTATAGGTTGTTAGTCTAGTCTTTATGATAATAAAAAAATAACTGGCTTATACACCTACGGGATTGGAAATTCACTGTCTGATTGATTCACTGATTGATCACTGTCTATGCAATGAGGAAGTTTTTGTCGGATTTCGCTATATAGGAATCAACAATCCCCACTAGATTCAACCTACTAAACAATAGTAATTTTGTATAGGTTGTTAGTCTAGTCTTTATGATAATAAAAATATAACTGGCTTATACACCTACGGGATTGGAAATTCACGAAGGACGCATCATCATGTCTGAACTACTGGACTGATTAACTTGAAATTTTGCATATAGATTCTTTATTTACCGAGAATGGTTATAGGCTTGGTTTCAATTATTCAAGATTTCATTACGTCAAGTTTTCAGTCTGCCAAGTTTTCAATTGGACCCTTGCGGAGCACGGTTTACCTGCTATATTTGATAAATGACCAAACATGTATAACAATGGTTATTAATTTCAAATGTTATTATTGGTATTTTTGTTCACCTTCATTGTAAATCATTAGTTTTTTTAATGAAAGATAGCCTACAACTACAGTTTCAATAATTATCATTATTTCACTTTCACTGAAATTCACACATATACATAATATTAATGTTTTCCGATGCAGTGTTTTAGAGGATGGCCGCAGCATGTGCCTGATCTGCAACAAACTGTTCACGAAGCCTTCGCAGCTGTGGCTGCACGTCAACATTCATTACTTCGAGAGGCCGTTTCGCTGCGAGTCGTGCGCCGTTTCATTCCGCACTAAAGGCCATCTTCAGAAACATCAGCGATCAGTCACTCACATGAACAAGGTAATAATCCCATCAAATTACTAATTATATAAAGAATGAGGATTTAAATTGCCTTTAAATTAAAAGCCCAAGGATTTGAATTAATGTGAAAAGAATTGAAAATTCAAATTGGATTCAATTGCTAGTAACATTTGCAAATTTTGAAAAATTTCAATTAAATGCTCTCATTTTTAAATTAATTTTCCAGCTTTACTGGTATCTTGCAAGACAGCCTATAACATTATATATCCGTAGCGTCGTAGAATCCTTCGATTAGGTTTTACATGACGGTTACACAAGTATACTCGAGTTCTTTTGACAGTAAAATGAATAAGTATATTATTTATACCGATGGAAATTACTACTTTTTCTATCTAGCTGTTCACCCTGTTGTCGTCAATATTTGCAGTAGCAGAAGTTTTCGGGGTGATTTGCAGCATTTAATTTAGATTTTCGTTTGATAATAAGTATATTATTTATATTTTATTTTCGTGATAGTCCATCAAGCTCAGATGAATTGAAATGTATTGTGCGATTAGTTATCACCACATTCGTTTCTAAATACGGTTCTCATTACTTATCCACGTATTATTTGTAACAAAATGCTGGTCAACAATAAACCATTAGTACAAGCTATTGTACTAGCTAAGGGAAACACTCTTGAGAATTATTATTATTCACTGAATGCAAACCAAAAAGAATCATGAAATTTTTTTCTTGATGAACATTATTGACTTTCTAGTATGACAGCAATTCGGATTAATCAAACACTTTATTGTGAGTTATTAAGCATGATTATAGTTTTTTTCGGTTTAAAATTAAGGCCTCTATCTTATTTGAATAATTTTCAAGTGAATAGGTTCTACATTCTATATGCCGGTGCTTAATTTTTTCAATAAACCTTGTTCTTCATTTCGTAATAGAGATCTGGTTGTCTAGGGTTTTTGTTTTGTAATGGTTTTTGACTTGTTTAGGATTTCTGAACTCTTTTTGAAGAATGTCAACTGAGATAATAAATTGTGTGTTGCTAATTATGAGAAATGCCTACTTTTTCTTATAGATGAGCATGAACTCGACGTTCGGCACAGCTACAACTTCGAACCCTCGGCCGTTCAAGTGTGACGATTGCAAGATAGCATTCCGCATCCACGGCCACCTGGCCAAGCATCTGCGCTCGAAAATGCATATCATGAAGCTGGAATGCCTCGGCAAACTGCCCTTCGGCACCTACGCCGAGATGGAGCGCTCCGGCATCAACATGAACGACATAGATACCACCGATTGTGATAACTCACTGGAAAGCCTACAGGTTACTAGATTCAGCATTTATTTTATTGAAATAAGACGTAAATGTTGTCAATATAAATCGAATATTTGTTCAAAGAATATTTCTATTAGAGAACCAGTTTTCATGGCAACACCTGCCACATCTTCAGCTGGACCAATTAATTTGATTTTGAACAAATAGTGGCATTGACAACATCAACGTCTTAAGCTGCGCTTACACCAAAGCTACTAACAAAATGTTAATAACTTAATCCTTATAGATTCTATTAGATTGAACATAACTTATCATACACATGATGAACATATGTGTTTGTCAAGTTCCGTATTTGTAAGAATATGAATTGACAGTTAAAAGAATATTGTAGCATAATCATTTACTTTGTGAAACACGGCATTTTCTTCTGAACATTTCTATTGCCTTTTGCTGACGGGGTTGATGCCCATATGATCGATTTAATGATGAGTATCGTTATATTTTCAGTTGAAAATATTAATAATCGTTATTTCTTTTTTCAGCTTCTCGCTCAAAAACTGATCGAGAAAGATCCTTCGAAATTGGGTCAGTGGGATCCGTTGATCCAGCGTTCGATGAGCACAGGTGAAACGTCGTCGGAGGATGAAGACGCCCCAGCCGCCGTCTTAGCTAAGACAATCTTAGCTAGTGTCCCGCGTCCGTCCGGCCATCACGACGCCTCCTACAAGGGTCCTAGTTCCAAATTGACCGACTCCAACAGTACCACTGTTATTAGCAGCTCTAGCGACGCTTTTTCACACACTCCGAAAACAGATTCCGTGAAAACAGTTATACAACGCGGAAGCCAGTTGATCTTAAGAGAGCCTAACAATAGGGAGGAGTCTGATGCAGCTAGTGGTCCATCATCCTTCCCTGTTCACTCCTTTGGCAACTCCATTCTACTAAGAGCTCCCTCATCCAATTCGGTTCTAGTGCCAACTACTGGCAGCTACTCTCAGCAACTAGGAAAAATTACTACTAAACTACTGATGAACAGTAGCCAAGTGTCTGAGAGATCAACAGACTCAAGCGTTGTAAGTGCAATTAAAAGCAAGGTGGAAACAAACTCTGAGAAAAACTGCAGTTAGTACTAGCGAAATCGTGATAATTTCAGTGCAACTATCTGAATATTTAAAACTCGTAAGGTCATATTTTTTTAATGAGTATGTCGTATCTGATGAGTTAGACCAATGCAAGTAGTGTAATACATGGATTACAGTAGAAGTAAATATTGTAATCCGAATAATAAACTATAATATACTAAGTTTTTATGTGATTGTTCAAGTTTGGACAACTGGTTAAATTAGTAAGGTACTTGAAATTGAAATTATTTTTCATTATTACTCGATAAATGTTGCTTTGAATGAAATTTGTAGGAAAAAATGAAAGAGACGGATGTAAAATATGTCTTTAGAAGTGTAGAAGGTTAGAAGAATGACTTGTGGAAGGAGTATTCATAATTTCTTTATTAGTCCAGTCAAGGAAAGGTTATAGAGGGAAAAGTTTGGAAAACAATGTTTCACTCCCTGTGCTAAGGGGGGGGGTGGTTCAAAGGTACCATAATTCTCTTCAATTTGATTTATAATTTCACACTTTTACGCATTTCCCTACAACTGTTGCAGCAGCTTTAGTGCTGAGTGTGAAATCTCCAGTTTTGCAGCAATAGATCAATTGACAAAGGAATTTGGAGGGAATGTTTTGAAAACAATTTTTGACTTTGGAGCTTTTTGAGACTAGTTTGGAGGAGAACATATCAAAAGTCCCCATTCCTAACTCATGTGCTAAGAGGATGAGGGTGGTTTAAATGTTGCATTTTTCAGATTTTTGCTTCCACGCTCATATCTTGAGAACAATGCGATCAACCGACATAACTAACTATTCAAAAATGAAGCTTGATAAATTCTCTACACTTTTTGTTCAGTGGAGTTTTGTGATATTCCAAACAGTTCCCGAGATATTCGCTCTCGTAGGTGTGTAATTGTTGAAATAACAGGTTTTTTTGCTCTTTCAGAGCTCATAACTCTACAATTGCATCGTAAAAATAATGCTTTTCGAGGGTTTGTAGATCATTTAATTCCCTCTAAAATTTTGTATTATTCCACTATTCCAAGTTTTCGTTTCATTGTTATAGCAGCTTCAATGTATGGGGTGAAATTTTCAATTCTGCAACAATTGATCATTTGAAAATGAAATTTGCAGGGGGTGTCTGTGACACATTTTTTGACTTTGTAGCTCAATTTGAACTAGTTAGTAGGTAAACATAGCAAAAGTGCGAATCTTTATCCCCTCTGTTGAAGGTGTGGAACCGCTGAGTTGACACTTGTTGCAAAATTGAAAATTTCACCCCCTGCTATAAATTTCATTGAAGCTGCTATAACAATGAAACAAAAACTTGGAATAGTGAAATAATAGCCTACATCATTTTAGAGGTAGGGATAGGGACTTTTGATATGTTTACCTCCTTACTACCCTGAACAGAACTGCGGGGTCAAAAATTGTCTTCCAAACTTTTCCCTCTATACTCTTTTTTGAGCATTCATTGCCTGGACATAGAAAATTTCTGTTCTAAGAATAAATTGTGGAACGAGAATTTATATTTTTTTTATCGTTGTTAGAAGAATGACTTATATTTGAAAATCGTTGTTAGAAGAATGACTTGTGGAATGAGAAATTATAATTTATTTATAAAAAATTGTTGTTGGTGTTCATTGACAGATCGGTTGGATGTAACTAGTCAATATTTTGCACTTATTCTCAATATGTTGAATTCTTCCATTCAATTCTTAGCCCTACTGATTCTAATTAGTGTGGTAAGCTGGGTTTTCGAAGCTGTTTTCCATACTGGGCAATTTATTGCTTTTATTTCAAGTTTTATCATTTTCTTTGTAAATTTAAGGTAATTAATTGTATATACCGTGTAACAGAGAGTATCAATTATCAATGTGTTATAGGATACTTTGATAAAGTAAGGAAGTCATATACTACTAAAAAGCCCAAGTGCACACCTATTTGTGTACTTGCATAATATATTAATATTGATGGATTATCAAACGCTCTTGAAAAGTCCTCAAATATAGTTATTTTAAGCACATATATTGCGCTTGTTTTGCAAGCTTTTTAATCTGTTTTTGTTATTATTTTCTTGTTTTATTGACTTGATTTTTAAAGTCACATTGAATTTGTAAATATTATTTTGTAGAGAATTATATTATTGATAATACAATTGAATTCTGCTGTTAGATGGATCAAGGGAATAGAATCTAATAAAGTTTGTTAAATTAATTTGTCATCGATTTCCGCATGATCGACTGTACTCGTCTGCTAGGAAGTGACATATTTTCTTATACATTATAATGTATGGTTAATAGTTTATATGCCTCATATCAAGTAGAATCGACAGAATGTTTATTATTCGGCTTATTCGAGACTAAAACCGTCTTATCATAATAATATTAAGCCAATTTCCATTTCTTTGAAATTTTAATTTTCAACAGTTGTGGCAAAATGCCATAAATATTCTTGTACCCATTCTCTAATAATATTACGGTACTCAATTGTTGGAAGGAGGCATCTTTTAACCCTTCTCTGGTAAACTGGTTTTGACATGTTAATTTTCTTTATTTTTTAATTGTCAATGTTCTTTTCACTTAGATGTGCCAAATTGGATTGAGACTTGAATTAAGACTGAATGGGAAACAGCCAATTTGAATTGAGAAAATCTTATCAGATATACGATTCGTCATAATGATATGCCGGCGGTTCGAAACGCACCTAAAACTATAGGTTCATTCATCTCTTATCATCATCATCATCATCTCTCTGTTAAATTTCAATCAAGAAATTCGTGAGCTACAGTGTTGTTTATTTTTTAATCAAAATTGATTAATTTGTCAGCTTAAATTCTAGATTCTACTTTAATTATTCTACTGTTTTTAGTTTTCATAGAATCAAGTGTTCAAGTGCACTAAAAATGGCAAGTTTTTCCTGTTTAAATAGGAAAATTTCTGGGTTTTTTAAAACTGATGAATTATGATTTCAATTTTCAATAAGTATTGAATATGTAGAAACTGTTTTTGTTCATATTGTGATTAAATCTTCCAACTAAGGTGAGAAGGTTAAATCATGATATTCGATCATTTACTAAAGTACAGTATGCTAATAGAATGTGAACACCATTTTTTTTATTAGAATATCAGAGATTTATATCAGTTCACAGAAAGTAGGAGGACTGAAACCACCAACACACAGTACTTCCATTTTGAGTGTTCAGATTCCAGCATCTGTGAACTAGCATTTTGTTCAAATGAACAGAATCAAAACTCTTATAATTATAGCCTAATTGTTTTTCGTTTTTGTCATGTATATCTCCAAAAAATTTTCTATACAAACGGATATTTCGGATATCCACTTAATATCTATTGAGTGAAAATGAATACGGTACAGTATGGTATTGAGAAAATTTTTAACAGAATTGTCAGTCTGCTTATTCTTCATATTGTAACAAAAGAATTGGCACATACTATTGCAGATGATAAATAAAACAACTGTAACTCAAGTGCAGTGTATCATATCATATTTCCATAAAATATGATAAATTGTTGATTAGTTTTTGTTTTGATACCGCAATAAAAGATGTATTGTCAGAGTATGTTTTTCTAATTTACTAATTGTTATGAATTTGTTGATGTATTCTTCCACAACACACAATTATTGTTGAATCAGTTATTGAAAAACAATAATGATTGTTAAAATTAGAAATTTATAGAATAAATTGAAGACAACATTAAGATAAGATGTCTGTTCTTAGAAGAACATTAGCGTGTATGTAATATTTTTAATGTTTACTTTGTCTTCCATTTTTAAGATTTAAAGGTGTTACTTCCTACAAATTTTCAGACCATAAATTCTGATTCCTCACGGTACCATACTAAAAAGCGAGTTTAAAAATTCCTTTTATTATCCAAATGTCCATTTCAACTTTATTGTAGTTCCATCTATTCTACCTTTTGTAAAATTGATTGCAATGTATTAAGCTGTACCTACTCCGATGTTTTCTACTAGGTAGGTCGCTGTTGCCGTGAACGTTTACAATTGACCAAATACTGTAATGACGGTCTGCAGTATAGAAATGAATCAGAAACAAACAAAAAACATTTTTATATTTCTTACGTACAGTATTGAATCACAATAGTTTAAATGTGCCAAATGTTTTGTATTGAAATTCTCCAGTACTGTGAACATAAACGAAACGTATCGTTAGTATTGTATGTACGATACATTCAATATGTTTCTTTTCAATATTAATTTATAGTACCTGGAACTCCACATTACGGTACATTGAAACATGTAATAATGTGTATTGTAAGATGTAAGCTATATTTTTTGAACAGGATTAATTCTACATAATTCTGTAATCAACTTCATTTTGTAACCAAACTTACTATGTAGTATTTCTATTAAAACCAAAAGTTCTTCCCCTCTCTTGTCTTCCACGAAATGATTCTGCATAGCTTTAGAATAAAGTTATATTGTTAGTTGACTCTGGTATTTCTACACTCGAGGAAGACATTGAAAAATACCTAGTTCCTCATCAATTCTAAGATTCATACCTCAAATAATATTTAATTATTAAAATTGTACCTATTCAAAACTATGTACGTGGACAAGCTTTCTTGCTATTTAGGAACTGTACAGTTATTTTCCAAGCATCGTTACGAATTTTTAAATCATTTTCAAATTCCTGACATAAAGATCACTTCATATTTAAGCACCGATATCTTTTCAAAATCAGTTCATCCATCAGTTCTATAACAATAGCAAATTTACTTGAATGTCGGTACCGGTAGGCCTACCTGTACTGTATTTTGAAAGGATTGATTTTTGAAGTAATATCTAGTTCCTCTACAAATTAATTTTGTCTATATAGTTACTAATACAATCAGTGTTTCCTCATTCAATATATTCTTTAAATTCATGAATAATAAATTAATGTAGTTGTTTTATGCATTCATTTTATAAATAAATTAATATATTGGCTGTCATTGAATCAATCTTATAAAAAATAAACACACAGTTTCTTGTACGAATTTGATACATATAACTATTACAATGTCATTTACAAAAGTGGTATTTAGGTTGAGTGGGAATATGAACTATTATTAATTATTGTCTTTTCATAAATATTAACAATTCTTTATTAGTAGATACAGAAGACCATGTATCGGTAGTCTTAATGAATAAATTAAAATTATATTGAATATCGACATCTAGGTGTGCCATAAAAGTAAAATATAAGCGATCTTTTATAGATTTATGGTTTTAAAAAGTTATTAACAAATGCAAAATATTTGCTCAAACTAGCATTTGAAGTTTTGAACATTATTGCAGTGATTTGATTCATAAGAGTCCACTAAACCAACTCTTTTTATCCAATATGGAAAGTCATAGCTATCTGTAAAACATCATTGGAATTAGGCTACATGTTTTATACTGCTGAACCTTGCTAGTTCAATCATCAGATAATCTTATGCGAAACATTTTTATTTATCTTTTGGAAACAATTTTCAACGAACATGGCCCATATCTTATTTCCCTTATTTGAGTTATTTCATCTAATTACTTTCTAAAGTACTGTGTCAAAAGTGAGTTGAGTTGAGCTGAGCTGAATGCTTGATTATCATTTCTATCCATTATCATAAAATAGATTATCTTTTTTATAATTGAAATTTATTTAAAGAATCATGAAAAAAAACTTGAAAAAATAATCATCGGATTACAATTGAGTTTCATACAAAAAGTATTTTTCGAGATTTTTCAGGTAGCTCAGAATCAGAATCTGAATCAATAGTTTCATTAACTTCTGAATGATTACGTAATGCAACTGTAAATTTTAGGGTCAAAGTTTTGAATTCTCTGTGATTAATTTATTTAATCTTTGAATTACTCTTTTACGATCAACTAATAATCGTGATAATCTTATTCGTCTAACCATTTCCTTACTAATATGAAGACATTGTGTAATTTCTTTGTATATAACAGTAAGATATATTTTTGTGATGTATATATAATTATTTCTCCCAACATTTTTTATAAATATGATTCTCCAGTTATTGATTAGTACGGAATCTGGAGAGGAAATTTTTTTTCCATCTTTAATCAAAAATATTATTAGATAATATTATCATGGCAACGTTAATTATTATCAAATATGTGGAATTGATATTTTTATGGTTTCTCTTGGATTTCCAGTGAAAATCTTTTCGTCTTCAAAACGGGTGTAGGCCTACCGGTACTGTATTTCTAAAGCACTACTATTGGCTACTGACAGATCGGTGTTAATTAAAAACCCGATAATTACCTAGTAGAGAATACTATAAGCAGTATTAAAACTGTAGAAAATGTTATTCATTTTTTAAACAATGGAAGTTTTATTCATTGATTCAACAATTTCAAATTGCAAGTCTATTCTTTAAAATCATAATCATGACTGAATAAAGCTTTTTTTAATAATATTATATCCTCCAAAGATGGGAATTCTGCAAAATGGAACTTTTAAGATTAAAGTATCAATTTACATTCATAGTTCAGCGAGTGCAACATGCAATCTCAACATATTATTTGAACATATCTCATAAATAATGAATCAAAAAGGGCCCAGTTTTGGATGTAATAAATATTACTAATTATGATTATTATCAATTGTACAGTACTAAGAGGAATTGTATACATTTAAATGTTTTATCGATCATCGGATTTTGTTGTAAAGTAGAGATAATTGGATTAGAAGTGATAATGTGATTACTATTTTTCTGTGAATAAAGTGTCACAAATTTATTGTACTGAGTGCATTTTATTACCTGGTACCCTCACATACCGTAGCTTCCCAATAAATAGATACGGTAATAAATAATGATTGAAATTGCTAATTTCAATCTTATCTATTCTTCACTGAACACTGTAATTTAAAGAGAAAACATGTAGGCCTTCCATACATTTGCTGGTTGTTCAAAGAAGTTCAATTGGAATTACTCATAAAACTTTTGACAATGAATGGAAAATGTGTAACACTCCCACTCCACATAATAGCCTATAAAAAGTAATTTTCATAAAAAAACAAGCTACCGTATCAGAATAGAAATCTAGGATATACAGCGTCCCACAAAAGGTGAAACAGTCGATAAGACCACAGTTTCTACATGAAATTTGCAAAAAAATGTCCAGTAAAATTTTCTTATATAAGTTAGATTTGAGATAAATGGATTTCTTGATACCGGTACTGTAATATGTCAATAACTATCAGTCAAAATCTAATTTTAAGTATATGGTTGGAAAGGGGAAGAAATTTCTAATAACATTTTAATTTGTTATTCCTTTGTTTGACGTTTTCGAACTCCTTCAAAAAAGTAGCCCACATTTGTAGAGTTTAAGCCAAATTTCAAACAGTGTTTGAACGCTTATAAAAAGTTCAAAAGCATCAAACATGAGAAAAAAATTATATGAATCTTATTGGTAATTTTTTTTTATTTCCAATAATATACAGAGTGTTTCAGATGTAGTGTAGAACATTCTAGGGTATTGTCATAGCCACCTCTAACACAAGGCCCCGGCCTACGATATTACAACGTCGCAGTGTAGGCCTAAAATCTAATACATGATTAGTGAAAAAGATTTAAAAAAATAACAGCTGATCTTTTTCACCAATCATGTATTATAGTGAGGTCCACGTTATAATGACAGTATTTGATTAACTTTGATGTTGCTATCCTTGTCTATCATTCGACAAAGCAGGTAGTACTATCCTTTTCTAGCTCTGCAACGAAACCAAATCTGTTTTGACAATGCAGGAATATAAATAATTGGGGCAGAGAATCGACAACACTGTTCTATCTTTATTCACTGTCATTATAACGTGGACCTTACTATAGATTCTAGGCCTATGCTGCGACGTCTCAATATCATAGGCCGGGGCCTTGTATTATTAGGACTATGGATTATGGACTGTGTACTATGTATTAGTTCCTGGATGATAGGAGACTACAAATGTTGTATTTGAAGTGTCCAAAACTCAGCGGTTATCCTTATAGCTGCCATTTTGCTTTTTTCATTTGGTAATTTTTATCTCAAGAACAAAATTGATCTGAGATTTGACATGAATATTAATGCTATAAAAATTCAACTTTAAAAAATGAAATAGAACTTTTCTATGTAAATTTTCAAAATGGCGGCCATTTAAAATTTTTGATTGCAAATTTCACGAAAACTGTTCACTTTACAAAAAAGTTATCAAACTTTAACAATATTTCAAGTATACCTCATTTATTAAGATTGGTCACAGAATAATTAATTCTTTTCATACTGCATGCATGACTATGAACAAACAAGATCATCTGAAAAACATTTTAAAATCAGCTGGATGGCCATATGGAGCCATACCGAGTTTCAAAGCTTCATACAATTGGAAATTGAAAATTTAATATTGATGTTTAAATGGTGAAAAAAGTGGTCATGCATGCATTACGAAAATAATGAATTTCTTTCTTATTACTCGACCAGGCTCAATAAATAAGGTATCCTTGAAATCTTGATAAAATTTGTTAACTTGTTTGTCTCTTGTAATTTTTGTAAAGTGAACGGTTTTCATGGAATTTGCAATCAAAAATTTAAAATGGCCGCCATTTTGAAAATTTTCATATATTTTATATTTATAGTTGAGTCTTCATAGCATAAATATTCATGCCAAATTTCAGATTAATACATTTCGTTCTTGAGAAAAAAATTCCCAAGTGAAAAAACAAAATGGCATCCATCGCTAACGTTACTAACCCATGCGCGATATGGTGCTGACTGAGACCGAGAGTGGTTTGTATAAAGGTGTGTACAGATATACGCGCCGCGAACATGAGGAATTCACTTTTAATCAGCTGACTATATCTGTATTTTTTACAGAAACGGTAAGATATAGATATAAAAAGCTTGGCATCAACTGATTAAAAGTGAATTGCTCATGTTCGCGGCGCGTATATCTGTACGCACCTTAAGGATAACCGCTGAGTTTTGGACACTTCAAATACAACATTTTGTAGTCTCCTATCATCCAGGAACAATACCCAAAAATGTTCTACACTATATACATCTGAAACACTCTGTAGATCTATATCATCCTTCCGTGCACATCACTATAATTGTCTGCTGGTCAAGTTCTGTCAAATAATGATATTCTCCATCTAAAGGATTGGAGATGTTACCTCAGACTACTCGAAGATTATAATATAGATAATGAGAGTGTAATTATTTTGTGGCATCAATCTTTTTTTTTCTTTTTCAAGTTCAATTCAAATCAAACATCAACCATTTCTAAGCTTCAGCTTGCGTTTATTTCAACACATAAGTAGTACAAATTTTGACCACGAGGGCGGGTAAAAATAGACTGTCAGCGTATCTCTATGGATCCAAGTTGTCTTCTATGAGCCAAAAGGAGCAGCTGATTCTTTGTCACTTCTCTTTTCTTTCCCATCCTCGATGATGATTCATTTCGGTGTCGGCGCTCATTCTCGTTCCTTCATGTTTGATTTGTTGGCGATGTGATTAATGTTCAATTGACTATTTGCGTTGATTTATTTCTGTTATTTCTCAAAAAGAAATTAAATGTTGATCTATTTATGTTCAATGTTCTTATAAATTAATGTTTATTTGTTGAGTTTACAATGGGCGATTCTCTTGAGGGCGTTGATGCTCCTCCGGAGGAACAGACCGTAGCAGTCGTCGAAGTAACGGATTTCACGAATTATCTCAAGAAGATCGTTCCTATTTTACTACAAGAAGATGAAATCAATTATTCTGCTCTCAATTCAGCGTTGGAAGACCGTAATAACGTTGAATTGATTAAAAAGTTTTTGGGCGATTCTCAAGTCTGTACACTTTTTGTTCAACGCAGTTCTTCAAAAGGTAAATTCAGTGAATCTTATCTTTCAAATAGATGACCGTTTAATACATCAAAAATAGCAATTAATTTTAGTTACCTTTGCTTTTTGAACATATCGTATTCAATAAAGTATTTTGAGACTAAAAAAAATTAATTAGGTTAATCCAAAAACCCAAGTTTATTATTTATTGAATCTTTTGAAGTTTACTAGTTGCTTTAAACCCAAAGTCTGCCTATCTTTTATCTTTATAGCAACATGTTTAAACTGGATTTTGATGGTTGATAAAATATTTATTTAATCGGTGTTTGTGTAATTTGTTAGCTGTGCAGCGTCTATTATAGGCTAGGCCTACTGTAGCCTAAGTTATTTATATTTTCTGAAAGTAGGCTACTTTCAAAAATATAGTTTTGCAAATTAGTGTTAAAATAGATAATAATATCACGTGATCTGGCTGGCTTAGGTCTGGTGTAGTGATGTGGATCGGGAATATTCCCAGTGGGAAGGAACTTATGATTTGGCATTATTTCCGGGAACATTTTCGAGGCCAAGAAATTTTGAGAATTTAAGAGAATATATGGGAACTTAAGGGAATTTATAAAATTGTTCTAAAAATGATTGAAATTGATCAATCCCACTCATATTTTACATCATTATAATCAATAAATCACAAATCTATTTCATATTGATCAAGATCAGCCACATTTTACATTGATATAATCAATGAATCATCATTCTTTGAGCCTGTTTTTGCTCACTCACTCACTGTCTTAAATACTAGTATAGTCCAGTCAATGATAGATTATAGAGGAAAAATTTTGGAACAAAATTTTTGACCCCGTAGCTCTTTTAAGGGTTGTAAGGGGGTGAACATATCAAAAGTCCTCATTTCTACCCCCAGTGCTAAGGTGGTGGGGGTGGTTTGAAAGTGCCATATTTTGTTGTTTGCATGTATCTCGAACAATATGCGCCTTTGGGATATTTTTGTCGAACACAATCATAATATTAAAGCTCACAAATTATCCTACAAGTTTCATTTCCAACATTTTTCCACATCTCTCATAGTTTTCTAGGTATGAGCTCTCTAAGGCATCACATTTTGAAAAAAACCCCTTCCGGCTCCAATTTTTTCATCGTTTTGGCCTCATAAATTTTTAACGATTCATTGAAAAAATCCGTGCTAATCACGGGCTCATAGAGCATTATATTCTCTTCAATTTCACCTATGGTCTCATTATTTTACGCATCTCCCAACGATTGTTGCAGCCGTTATAGTGTTGAGTGTGAAATCTTCAGTTTAACAACAATAGATCAATTGTCAGGGAAATTGGGAGGGAATGTTTGGAACTCAATTTTTGACTTCGCAACTTTGTTTGAACTAGCCTAGTTAGAAGGTGAACATATCAAAAGTCCTCATCCCTACTCCTTGAGCTTAAGGGATGAGGGTAGCTTAAAAGTTGCATTTTTTCATTTCTGGCTGACACGCATGTAACTGGAAAACAATGCATTCTAGCGATATGGCTGAATAAAAATGAAGCAAGATAAATTTCCTAAAGGTTTGTACAGTGGAGTTTTGATATCTTCTTTAGTTTTTGAGATATTCACTTTTAAAAGTGTAAAATCTTTGAAAAGATAGTTACGGTATACTTTCAACTTTTTGCACTTTCAGGGCTTATCACTCAACAACAATGCATCGAAAAAATGTAATTTTTTACACAGGGGGTAGGAGTAAGGAATTTTAATATGATTACTCCCTTACCCCCTTAAATACTCAGTGACAGTGAGTTGTAAATTGTGTTCCAAACTTTTCCCTCTATAATCTTTCGTTGACTGGACTATTACTACAATTTATAAGCTATTCATCCTTATATTTCTTACATAAATCTGTTGTATAACAGGTGATTGAGCCCATGTGTAACAAAAAACGTCTTTTTCGGTCATTTTTTATGAAAGAAATCATAAATTTCCTTAAGTTCCCATACATTCCCGGCAATTTATGATTTTTGGGAATATTTCCTTTAAATTCCCTGGGAATGTTTCCTCGATCTTAAATTCCCGGGAATTTTACATCACTAGTCTGGTGTCAGATTTTCAGGTCGCAACATATTTTTATGTTAAAATGATTGCTTATTTATATACTTACATTTCTTATACATGATAGATAGGCCTATATATCGGGGGCACTTTAGTATATGGGCCGCGCAATGTAGCATTGAGACCTACATAGATCGATAGAGGAGGTCAAGACGAGATCAACCATGTATAATATTGTTGTCGATTTCCAAGGATTAGCTGGAAAAACATGGCTGAAAGTTGAAAATTTTTATATCAATTTTTATTTTTAATAATGTTTTTATGGCTACAATATGTTTTAAACTAGCGCAATCTTATGTAAAATTTGACGAGGAATCCAATGAAACTAATTTCAGGTTCGTAACTTCAGTAGTTTTTTAGATATTGCAAAAAATGTGCAGAAAAGTGCAAATTTTTTGCTTTAAAAAAGGTTAACTTGTTTTCATGTTGATTAATAGGTATTTTAAACTATTGGATCTGGCAGAATCATAAATTCTAAAGGAAAAATGTCCATTCACTTGATAGCCTAAACTCAAAATTATTCGAGATATTTGGAAAAATAAAAAAAATGCACACTCAATACTTTTCAATTCTCATATTTATTTATTTTTTTACTACTTTTAGTGACTACTAAATTGACTAAATCTTATTGTTATTTTTGCAGGGAATAGATTTGAGAAAATTTGAGAAATTTTATAGATTATTAAGATATTTGGAAAAAATACAAGAAAATGTAGTATTTTAGCTTTAGAAGAGTTCAATATGTTTGCATAGGCATAGAGCAGACCGATATTGAGGATCACATTTTATTCAGCTTCCAATGCAATTCAGAAGCTTTAAAAGATTGTAAAAATAATTGAATCAAATCAAGCTTTTCCTAACCCAAGCTTTCCCTAACCTAAGCTTTTCCCAAACCTAGTTTTTCCTAACCTAAGCTTTCCCTAATCTAAGCTTTACGTAACCTAAGATTTACCTAACATAAGCTTTTTCCAAGCTAAACTTTTCCTAACTTAAGCTTTTCCCAACCTAAGTTTATCCCACCCAAGCCTCCTTTAACTTAAGCTTTCCCTAACCTAAGTTTTTCCCAACCTAAACTTTATCTAATCTAAGCTTTTCCTAACCCAAGCTTCCCCTAACCTAAGCTTTTCTCAAACGTAGCTTCCCCTGACCTAAGTTTTTTCTAACCTAAGCTTTCCCAAATCTAAGCTTTTTCTAACCTAAGTTCTCCCTAGGTAGCAAAAAATGGAGTTTCAATATTTGTATTTGCCCAAATATCTCGAACAATTTTGAGTTTAGGCAATCAAGTGACTGAACATTTTTTCTTTAGAATTTATCATTCTACTAAATCCAATAGTTTAAAATACCTGTCAATCACCATGAAAACAGGTTCACCTCTTTTAAACAAAAAATTTGCACTTTTTCGCACATTTTTTGCAATATCTCAAAAACTACTAGTTACGAAC
Source organism: Nilaparvata lugens (assembly GCF_014356525.2). Lineage (NCBI taxonomy): Eukaryota > Metazoa > Arthropoda > Insecta > Hemiptera > Delphacidae > Nilaparvata > Nilaparvata lugens. The sequence goes on from NC_052504.1 coordinate 33,578,317, forward strand.
CTGAAGTTAGTTTCATTGGATTTCTCGTCAAATTTTACATAAGATTGCACTAGTTTAAAACATATTGTAGCCATAAAAAATTATAAAAATCAAAAATTGATATAAAAATTTTGAACTTTTCGTCATGTTTTTTCAGCTAACCTTGGAAATCGACAACAATGTTATACATGGTTGATCTCGTCTTGATCTCCTCTATCGATCTATGTAGGTCTCAATGCTAGATTCCGCGGCCCATATATACTAAAGTGCATGATAGATAGACATGATAGATAGGCCTATATATCAATGAAACTGTATGTCACGTAAAAAATAATATATGTTTATATTTTTTATGTAAACAAAATATATATACTAGTAGTTCTGTGAACAGTAGACCTCACGCAGTATTCTCATCCACAAGTACCAGATGTCAACTGTTTTAAATGTTAACAAACTCAGTTCACGTTTGAATTTGTATTTCATATGATATAATATTCATCCAGTTCCGTGATGATCTTTCTATCTGATGAAAATTAATTTTTTAAAATAAAAAATCTGGTGTGGCGCACTCACACAACTTTCCTTGCCGTTTTGAAAATTGATCACCCGACACTAGTGTAAACGCGCATCTCAAGTCAAAGATCTGAGCTAGCTGGTTACAGGTCAATAACGCTGGATACACACGAGATCTGCTATCTCTTCATAGTGAATGAATTAATATAATCAACAGTTGCCAACAGTTTGCAATTGAATAATTACATTTTCTCAAATTTCAAGCTTATTTTCAATTTTAGGTGAAAATGTTACTGGACATTAATTGAAGAGATGTCCATGCTCAATCGTTTCCACTAGAAAATTTTTGTTTAAATTATATCTGAGACCTGATAATTGGAAATCTAAAATCAAACTTTGCATAGATGGGGCGGAGCTCCTGAAATTTTTACAGATATGGGACTTGTGGCAGTTGATATAGCTTATCAATGAATTTTTTAGGTATAAATTTGATCAAAATCGTTGGAGCCGTTTTTGAGAAAATCGCGAAAAACCCGGTTTTTGACAACATTTTCGCCATTTTAGCCGCCATCTTAATCGCATTTGATCGAAATTGTTCGTGTCGGATCCTTATAGTGTAAGGACCTTAAGTTCCAAATTTCAAGTCATTCCGTTAATTGGGAGATGAGATATCGTGTACACAGACGAACATACACACACACACACACACACACACACACACACACACCACACACACACACACACACACCCTTAAAACGTATAGAAAGAAATTCAGAAATTGGGGTACCTTAATTTTTTTCGGAAAGCAATACTTTCCTTACTTATGGTAATAGGGCAAGGAAAGTAAAAATATTATAATTTCTCCAGCATTTATTTAGTTCATTTGTTTATTTTTATTCACCTATTAAATTATTTTTTTCGAATGTGGGAATAACAATAATAATAATAATAATTTTTTTCTCAATAAGCATTCATTACAAACACAACATTACTACTAGAGATAATTATTCTATTGAGAAGACACTCCCGAGAAAAATTCTATTTTGGGAGTTGCCATCAAACTCCATTTGTATAATTTATTTGATGCAATCAATTAAAAATAAATTAACTTAAACCATGAAATGTAAATATTCTAACAAAAGAGCTTACAGTCGGAATTTTTCCAAAATTTATTAATATTTTAATAAAAAATGAAAGTGAATGATGGAGACAGTACTACCTTATGTCTAGTAAAATATTGTAGTGTAAAACTATAAGTTTTTTTTTCAAGAGAATATGAAGAATGAGGATATGACAATGAACATTAATCTATGTTGAAAATGAAAAGAGAGAGATGAATGATGAAAAGCGGCTCTGCCAGTTATTGCCAAAACAAAAGCAAGCGTGAGAAAGAAAGAAAAGAAAACAGCTCGTTCCGTACCTTTCAAGCTTTTATTATTTAATTATAATTCTGTTTGTGTATTGTGGCTTATGGGTGCAATCTTAGCTTGTGAATTTAACTATTTTTTTTAAATAGGTCTTCGATCTCATCCATTGTTAACAGCCATTTTTCAATTTCTTTTTTGAGTTTTAGATAGCATGTTTGCTTTCTTGCCACGATTGGTAGGTTGTTGAATATTTTAGGGGCTACATAGGAATAAAATCTACGAAAGCATTCTTTGTTTGGTTTTGGGGGAAGTAGACTTCCCGCTGAACGGAGTCCACAAGTTTCCCGCCGTGGATTGACAAGGTGTCCACTCCTATTGTAAAAAGTTAGTAATACTTTATAGAAGTACAGGTATCTCAAAGGCAAAAGGCCCCATTCCCTGAACAGCGGCAGTGAACTTGTTAAGCGAGGTTTGTTTGCTATAGTGCGAATTATGTATTTTTGCCCAGTTAAGATTGGTTTTAAAACAGAAAAGTATGCACCTCCCCAAACCGTTATTCCGTATTGCAGCCTGCTCTCGACAAGTGCAAAATATAGCGTTCTCAGCAAGTGCTTAGGGCAGATTTTGCGGATGAAATATAATTTTCTACATGTCACCCTTAACTCTTCTCTCAATTTTTGTATGTGGTGTGCCCAGCTGAGCTTGGAATCGATTATTACGCCTAAGTATTTTACAGACTCAGACTCCTCAATTCTGTCACAGTTGCAGTCTATGTCAAGATTTTTGCACTTATCGGTATGAGAGGGAATAGCTAGAGGTTGTGTGTTTTCTGCTTTAGATTTTAGTTGGAAGACGATAATTTTTGACTTTTTAGCGTTGATCTCGAGGGAGTTAATTTGAAACCACAGGTTCAAACGGCGTACATCGCTTGTAATCATTTGGGTCAGCTGAGTCTTAGTTTCAGCGCAGTAGCTCAGAGCTGTGTCATCAGCAAATGCTGTCAGCGATCCAATAAGGTTTCCTTCGCACAAATCATTTATATAGATCAGGAATAATTCGGCTGATAGTCCTGATCCCTGCGGAACGCCACAGGATGAGTATCTCTTGGAGCTTAATGCGTCACCTACTCTCACTTGCTGCGATCTGTCCGCAAGGAAACTTGCAAACCATTTGTTACATACTCCCCTTATGCCGGCGTTATTCATTTTATTTATTAGAATTTTATGTTCTACTGTGTCATATGTCTTCCTTATATCAATAAATAAACTTGCACATTTTTTACTATTATTCACACCATTGTATATTTCTGACGTTAGTTTGAGCATAGCATCTTCAGTGTTACGTCCTTCCTGAAAACCGAATTGATTTTTACTGAAAAATTTATTCTTTGATAAGAAACTAACTAGCCTAACTCGTACCAGCCTTTCCAATAATTTGGCAAAAACTGACAAAAGTGCAATGGGTCTATAGTTGTTGGGGTTTTTTCTATCACCTGATTTGAATAATGGTATGATTATTGCAGTTTTTAGTTGTGTAGGGTAAATACCAGAGCTCAGACTTAGATTATATAAATACGTCAGTACGTCAGCCAGGTGTTCTATCATACTCTTCAACAACTCAGCTCTAATATTGTCAAATCCAGGAGCTTTTCTTGATTTCATTGACATGGCTGTTGCTTTGACCTCTGAGACTGTAATAGGAAAAAAGACCATCGAACCTGGATATTTTACTTGTTGAGGAAATAGCTTGTCTACTAATTCTGAATTCCTTGGTTCTAGAGGGCCCTCCCCATCTAAAGCATTTCTTGTGGATGATACTAGAGCAAAGTGTTTATTGAGTTCATCGGCAATTCCAACCTCGTCCTCGATCGCTTCCCCATTATTATTGACAATTTGCTTTATTTTCTCGTCGCTTTTATTTTTTCCGATTAATGAATTTAACAATTTCCAGCTATCTTTAGAGTTACCTCCCAAATTATTAAATGTATCCTGAAAATATTTACTTTTAAAATCGTCTATATCAGCTTTTAATTTATCTCTGTATTGTTTGTAGTGATTATTTAATCTGATATTATGTGGTAGTTTTTTGTTTTTTTATACAGTTTATTTTTTATTTCAACTCGATTTAGTAAATTGGAGGTCAGCCACGGTTTGTGTTCGTTTAATTTCCGCGCCTTTATGAGTTTATCAGAGCTAACAGCATTGATACAATCCTTAAAAATTTCGATAAACTGATTGAAAGCAAGGTCTACCTGTGATTGATTATAAACGCTAGTCCAGTCAACCTCATGTAGCCTGATGGAAAGCGCTTGATTATCAATCTTCCTAATTTTCTTGTTATTCCTAGCCTGAGATAATGACTGATTTAGTCTATTTGTACATAGGTTAAGATATAATTCAATAGTGCAGTGGTCGGTAATTCCGTTATTGCAAACATTAGTTGTTGGATTGAAACTATTTTTAGTGGCTGTATATCTAAAGAAAAGGTGATCTATGCATGTATTTGATGTGTTAGAAATTCGTGTGGGCTCATTCACATATGACATGAATCCAAAGCTTGACATAATATAGTTGTACTCTTCAGTTTGTATGTCATCTTCAAGAAGGTCGATATTTATATCACCGGTGAAGATAACATTTTCCTCATTTCCTAACTTTTATCTCATCAAAGAACAAATTCTTAGGCAATGAATGAAATCTATACAATGCAATGATGCTCAGTTTAACATTATCAATAGTGAGATTAACTTTCAAACCGTCTGCCGAAACTATTGTAATCTTATCAGCAGTAGCTACCACACTTTCGTCCAAGTACACAGCCACTCCACCTGCTCTATAGTGATCATTACAATTTGTGAAACATTTATAACCTCTTATTTGATACAAGTTAGATTCATCACTGTAAATCCAGGTTTCTGTTAATATTATGCAAGTAGGTTTTATAGTACACTTATTCACAAAAATGGAGAATAGTTCAAAATTTTCACGCAAACTTCTAATGTTTTGAATCAAGCATGAAATTATGCTATTCTTACGTGTCATTCATAATGGAAAAATAGGAGTTCGACAATATGAGATCAGATAAATTAATGTTAATAAATTCACTGTTATTCATTAATTAATACACTTGATTCATCATTACCTGTATCAGTTAGATTGACGGATTCATCACTTACACCACGCTGTTTGCTTTTCGTTGTTTCCAGTTTGTCTAGGTCATCAACTGTCTCAAGAGATATTACGGTTTTCCATCACTTTTCCTCATGAGAATCTTTCCATTTCGTATCCATAGGTATTTGTACGCTTTTTCAGTTTTTGCAACTTTTGCCAGGGCTAACACTTTTCTTCTTTCTGGAGCGAGGCTCTCGTTCACGTACAGGGGAATGTCGGAAGGAAGATTTAAGTGACGGGTCGAAAAATCTCTCTTCACTCGGCGCCTTCGTAGAATTTCCTCTTTGTCAATTCTCCTTGTGAGTTTGATAATAATCGGCGGAGTTTTTTTGATCGCGCGTTGGGAGGCGGTGACAATTATCAATTTGCATATCCGTAAGCTCATGTCCTAACGCCTTGCTCACAGATTTCACTACACCGATCAAGTCCTCGTTCTTTTCCTGTGGATAGTTGTGTAGCTCGAGGCAGTTGGAGCGCGTATACTGCTGAAGATCGGATACAGCTCGTTGTAGGTTATGATTTTGTTTTTTCAGGATATTGATTTCTAACGCCTGAGAATCAATTTTTTCAAGGCATAGTGCAAGCTGCTCCTCCTGTTTTTCAAACTTATGAAGGATATCTGCCACGTCTTCATGACACGAATCTATGGATTTTCCCAAATCTAGTTCCATTCGTCGGATGTCTGCTCGTACTTCGCTAATCATCTGGACCACTTGTTTCAGCGAGATGTCGTCCGAAGACATGGAAGTCTCGAAAGCGATACTCCTTCTCTTCTCTCTGGTACAGGATTCACACCTCCATGTCTTTTTGTTGTCGGTTATATACTTGAGGTCGCCCGTTTTCAAACCGACACAGTTGCCGTGAAATTTGTTGTTGCAGTCGCAACAGGTGACTGCATCGTTGCTCGATCTCACAGATTTACTGCGCGTGTGGCAAGACATTACACTAAACTTGGATATTCAACTGAATACTTTTACTAAATTCAACGTTGAAACAAACAGAATAAAAGTTGTTCGGAACGGAAGGAAGCGATAACGATAAGAGAGCTCGGAACAGACACAACCTTCTCGCTCGATTGCTAATCGTCTACTGATCTACTGAATATTGATACTGATGGACACGCATAATAATACCATGACTGCAAAAAATATATTGAAACCAAAGACCTTAAAGCTGCGATTAGACCAAATTTATTTAAAAAAATGTTAACTCAATCCTTTCAGATTATATTAGATTGAACATAACTTATCATACACATGATGAACATATGTGTTTGTCAACTTCCGTTCAATCTAATAGAATCTATAAGGATTAAGTTGTAACCATTTTGTTAATAACTTTGGTGTAAACCCAGCTTAAAGATGCATACCTCTTTAATGTATTTGATTGAAACTATAGACCTTATACAAATACAGTAATAGACTGGCTTCTCCACACATCTGTGTAATCATTTGTCAGCTGATTTATGATGAATAATTCTATAGTCTGATTTTTAATCTAATATTGGCGTATGAAGGAGGCTCCTTTTTCCTTTTATATTATCCTTGAAATGCAAAATTTCCAAAAACCTTATATATACGTATATCGACGCGCAATTTAAAAAGGAACATACCTGTCGAATTTCATGAAAATTGATTACCGCGTTTCGCCGTAAATGCGCAACATATAAATATATATAATGATCTTACTTCGCAAATATTACTTAAAATGAATAATTGACGAAAGATTTTCATTTACTTTAGAAAATCGATTTTAATGTAAATTATAATATAAATCTCAATAAATCTTAAACTGTACAAATATGAATATTCAATGATTCTCTCATCAGCTCTGCTGTTAGTTTGATAAACAACATTAGTAAATTATTAACAAGTCATATGGTTCATATGATTAGAAAGAAGAAGCGTGAATGTAGAGCAACCAGCTTCTTACATATATAAACATTTAAACATTAAGAGAAATGCCAAACCGTCGACTTGAATCTTAGACCTCACTTCGTTCGGTCAATAAATTTTCTACTCAAATTTCTTTTTAAGAAAAATACCTTTTATAAATAACCATTCTTTAAAATATTCTTTAATAGCCTGTTGAATTATATGCAGTTTTGTAGTCTGACTTTTGTAGCATTTTTGTAGTCTGACAAGACATTGCTTGAATTCATTGCAGTAGCAATCTTTTATTTCTTTAGGGATACCTACTTGAACACATGAACACCTTTTACCTTTCCTAAAAGCAGAAGATTTTTCAAATTCAAGTTAATTAAAAAAATTCATTACCGAATCCTATTTGACTTTATTCTTTGTTAAGTTAGCATATGTTTTTCAACAAGCATTTAATTTATCAGATGTGCAAGCATTAAGTATTATCATGTAGTACCCTTGTATAATAGTCAGTAATGCAGTCATATTATTGTATCCTCTGATTTGATTTTGTATCAATCTGTGTCTAATAATTATTTTCAATTGCAGATGATGAAAATGAAGGTGGAGAAAATGAGGACGATAAAGAAGTTTCTGGCTTTCTTATATCCAACGAAGTATCGTTTACTAATCCTAAGATGATGAGGTAAGAATTTTGGCTACTTCTAAACGTGTAAAACTTAGTGGCTGAGAGAGACATGTTCAATTTCAATCCTCCAGAGTTCCGAAACGATAGCTTCAATCTGATATAAAAAATAATTTTCAAGTTTGATGGTATACAATGATTCAGATAGTCATAAAATGATATTATACAAATTAGATTTGTCCAGTTGAACACAATAAAAACTTAGATATAGAAGGAAACTATTTTTTCATGTCTATCCTGTTTCATCTTGGTTTACAACATTTCTCATTATTTGATGCTTTATCATTTCCTCCGGTTTTTGTTTTATTAGGAGTTTCATCATTACGATAGCTCTTGAACACTACTTTCAGAGCTATCATTTTGTATTCTACACTCACTTGGAGGTTTGTAGTTACAGTATTTGTTGTAAAAATAAATGTATGGTTATTTGCAGTGTGGCTTTTGTGAAGAGAGGTGGTGTGGTCGAGGCAGATAAAAGCATTCAATCGCAGATAAGAGTGATGAATTTCAGCGAGGGATCGCCTTACGAAACCCTCCACTCATTCATAAGCAAATCCATGGCTCCCTACTTCAAGAGCTTCATCAAGGAATCAGGCCGTGCTGACAGGTGATATTTCACTCTTTTCAGAATAAAAAAGCGCATTCAGTTGATAAAGTGCTAATCTATGAGATTGGCACTTCATAGAGAAATTTATAATTCTTATTTAATGCGAAATGATTGACAGACAAATTACAGGTTTGTTAATTGTTGAGAATAAATAAGATTATATATGAGATGATTTATGAGTAGGCCTACTCACAAATCGATAAAAAAATAATGAATACCAAGAGCTTACAACGTACTACATTCAATTCAATATCGTAGAAATGTCTTTCTGTGATGAGTTTACGTTATTGAGCAGATTTTATTTTTCAGTTATTTTACCTACCCACGGATATTATCATAGCCACCTCTAATACAAGACCCCGGCCTACGATATTGCAACGTCGCAGTGTCAGTAGGCCTAGAATCTAATACATGATTGGTGAAAAAGATCAGCTGGTATTTTTTATAATCTTTTTCACCAATCATGTATTAGATTCTAGGCCTACGCTGCGACGTCTCAATATCGTAGGCCGGGGCCTTGTATTAGAGGTGGCTATGATATTATTCAATCTTTATACATTTATTGAAGTTGATGTACAACCTTATAATAAAATATGTTTATACTTCAATAATGAACAATTTAATAATACTTTTATAATGAACAATGTTTTAAACTTTTTCAAATGTTATTTGTTATATTTATAACACAGAGTTTCAACCCTATTTTTAATGTAAAATATACATTATTTTTATTTCATTTTATTTATTTTTTATTGATTCATACAATAAGTAGCCTACATCATTAAAATGTAATAAATACATTTGTTAAATTGCTACCTGATATACTTCTAACTAATTAATTATTCTCCAAATGCTTTCATAACATTTTAGGAGTATCAGGTGAATATGACGTTTAAGGCTTTAGACTTGAAACAATCCACTCAAAATTATACTGATTAGCTCACGATTTCATGTATCCTATTCCTATATTTTTGGATTTGTGAACACATACCTTCGTTCTAGGCTACTGTACACTGTACATACATTTTTTCCAGGTAGAATTTGCACTTTTTAAAGTCTGTAGCTCTGCATAATTGCTACTTTATATCTAGGTTCCAATAAATAATGGGTCAAATGAACAATGGATCTATATCTTCTGGAATTAACACTCTTGTAGTAGTTATTACTTTGGATTGAAATGGCTAATTTTTTATCAAGCCTGAATGGCATAATTAAAGTTTTATCCTTTTTTACATTACCTTATTATTAAGCTAGTATCCATTGATCATTTGACACGTTGTGAGACCGGACTCCCCGCAATTATATTTGGTACTGACAACACAAGCCCAGAAAGTAATCGGTTGCGTCAATGAATGTTAGTGATCATTTTCATGTTTGTATAGTGTACAGCACCGATGCACATTTGCTGATCATTCACTTCATAATAATTAAGACTTAAATTAAGCAAATCACGAATTTTAGACTCATTTGAATGTCAATTCCTGTTTGGATGAATTGAATTTTCAAACATTATTATAAAATCATATGTCGTTATATTATACTTCTGCATGCTCTCAGTACCTGTCTAGTGAATCAATCCACCTTGAATAATCTGATTATATGAAATATCGTGATTGAATTCTATCCATTAAGAAGTGTCTTATCAAATTATAATGATGACTTGTAAATGGGAAATAGAATTTTAATTCATGCTGTAAGTTTTATTGATGGAATAAATTAATTTGAAACTCAGACCACAATTGCTCAGGATTCACTTGCCAACCGTTGACCATGGACTCTTATTGATATCGTAATTGTTGACAATAATTAATTATTGTTGTTTTCCTGAGGGATTCGAATTCATACTTTAGTCAGAGAGTACATTTCTTTCGTTATATTTTTACATAACTATTGTCAACAAGAACAAGTCGTCATTATAGTTCTGTAAACTAGAACATAAATAACATAATATTTTGAAGCTTCTATTTCCTTATATTATGATTATGTAGGCCTATGATTCCAGTATTATTCACAAAATAAATTCTACTTTTAGATGCAATCAATGGTGCATCAATTCACTTGATTTGATGGTGATATTGGTTTGATTTTTTAGTGTTTTTTTTTGACGAAAAAGAAACCCAAAATGTATTGGTATTTATTGGCCAGTAAAAAATAATCTAAAGGTTATAAACAGAGCACAGTTATTTTCAATATGAAGAAAACTGTCAACTAAGATGGAATTCAGTGTGGATAATAATGATATTGGGTTGGCAGAGACGGCGACAAGATGGCGCCGTCGGTGGAGAAGAAGATGATCGAGCTGGAGATGGGTTTGCTGCACCTGCAGCAGAACATCGACATCCCGGAGATCACACTGCCGGTGCACGCGACGGTGGCGGCTGTCATCAAGCGCTGCGCCGAGGAGGGTCGCAAGCCCAAGGTGGCCGACTTCGGCGACAAGGTCGAGGACTCCACCTTCCTCAACGCGCTCCAGAACGGCGTCAATCGTTGGATCAAGGAAATACAAAAGGTTCATTTCGTTGTTTATTTCAAAATTGTTTTTGTATGTTGTATACTTGTGTATTTGAATGAATATTTTTTTTTTTTTTGACAACGCCTATTGCAATTGATTTTTTCTAATAGCAATAAACTTATGCTTATCGCTGTAGACAAGGTTAAATTCTGTATGCTTCAGAAAGATTAGGTATTAAAAAGTATTAACGTTTATCTCACTTAGGCTTTGCTCAGCTGAAGCCGATCTCCTGGTGACAAATGATTTTGTCGGAGAAGGCTTAGTTATTAAAATTGTGCTAGACCCTGAGATCTGCGGATTTTTATCTGATCAATAATGTGATCCTAATTCTAGTGGTTTGAGGGTCTTGGAATTAAAAACATAGATATGCGGTTGACTGACTGCTCTTATAATAATGAGAATAATATAGAGAATATTACAAAATACATCTTTACATGGATAATCTAATAATCAATCTGTCTTTAAGAGACCGAATGCACATGTCTTTAAGAGACCAAATACAATATGTCTTTAAGAGACCAAATTTACAGGGCACATCTGATATTGTAGTGGGGGTATCAAGTACTTATCTAAGATCTGTCGTCCTCGAGTCCGGTGTCCAAAGGGTGACGGATGAGGATGAAGGGTTATGGCCTCCAGGCATCGGGCTAGTGGCGTCAGATCGAAGATCGTCTTTCAGCCCCGCACGGCAAGGTCAGATGTCCGATATCACCGGCCATCTCGGTCGGCGAATTCGTAAGCCCTCGTTCGACAGCAAGGCATATTTACAGCACGATCCTCGAATGAGTATTCAAGAATACACACACACAAAAAAAAACCTGCAACACAAGTCACAACTACTTAATAATGCTAGAATAAATAACATACTAAATATTGTATTCAATGAATGATTTCTCAAGAAATCATCTAATGAATACAATACATACAATTTACATGAATATTTAAATTAGAGGAATTAATTGTAGAATTTGAAATCTATAATGAATGGGATTATGAAAAGATATTACTAGTTAAAAGAATGACGAACAGTTACAGAGTTACAGTTGATGTATAACCTGTGAGTATTCCAAATTTTACTCACAATTACAAAATTCCAGAGATATAAATGACTGTATCAATAAAAAATAGGAATATACTCTATTTAGTATAGCTTTCTTGTACATTAGGATATTGTTATACATCTCAGATGTAAGACTACAAAATTGAGTGAAAAATTAATTGAATAATTGTTAAATCAGGGGTTGTTACCTGATACATCAAAATAAAGACAATACAACAATACTATAAAATATTCATTACTCACCCTTGAATGGGTTTTCGACTGTCACTTATCCATAGCCTACAATAATAATAAAGTGCAGCAGTCAACCGCTCTGAATGGAAATTAACTATGCCATTAATAATTTAATAAAAGGATTAGCGATTTCAAAACTGATGGGATAAATGATTCCCAATAATATAATTTTAGTCTCCGAGAGAGAATAAAAAACTGTTTGGAAAAGACATTATTGAATCAGGTTAATAAATAATTAAGCTTAGAAAACATGTCTGTACTCTACAGAAGATAAAAGCGGTCTCCTGTTCAGGTCTCCAAGTCGACCGAATCAGGCTCAAAAATAGGTATCAGGGCTGGCAATATAGCCAAAAGAAAATTACCAATTACAAAGGACGTGGTGGGGACGACAATAATTTCCCTCAATAGAACGAGAAAGGAATACAACTAACAAAGACAGAATACAGGAAAATTCCCTCGATCAAAGTAGAAGACTCAGCAATAGAATGGACGTTCAACTGATTTTTTATGATGATTTTGCGTTTACAACAATTCTAAGTACTCTAGGAAAACGTTTGAAAACAATAGAGGAAATATCAGAATTTAATTACGTAATGTGCGGAATAACATCATGAAACTACTCCGATACCGTGAGAAAATCACAACGTTAATCCAGCACTCTAATAAAATTTTATCTTGGAAAAGTTATAATTTCGAAAAAATAAATAAATTTTGGCACACAACTAAGTTAACTGCAACTTGTATAACAAAAGAATAAGGGCCGGTTTCCGAGCTCGGGATTTCGCTAAGTTCTAGACTTTGAACAGCTGCAGTCAGAAAATTGGCTTTCCGAAACAGGGCGTAGTCGTAGTCCACGTTTAAATTAAATTTAGAAAAACTAGAAAATTGAACATAAATAAAGAGGAAATAGTGTAAAGTTCTAGCTATTTTGAATTATTTAGGAATGTTTAATTTTGTCAAGGAAAAACGTTTACAATTATAGAAATGAGAAAATAAAGATTATCATAAAAACGACTACGCCCATGGCTTACTAGGCTAGTAGGCTATGCTACGCCCCGTTTCGGAAATCCAGTTTTCTGACTCCAGCTATTTAAAGCCTAAAACTTAGCTAAATAACGAGCTCAGAAACCGACTCTAAGAATGTGTTGTAGCTTTTGAACATTAGCTATTGAAAAAAGGAACTATACCGTATCAGAGGAACAGCTGACTGTGAGACGACCGAAACTACACATTCTTTATTATATTGTTAGGTATATTTATATTTTCAATTTTACTCTTCCACATTTAAAATGCTTGGCTAGTGTGTAAACTTACATCTTATATTCAGCGTTCCTCAATTAGTTTATGAAATACTGTATACCCATGGTTCTTTTTATTGGTACTTCAATCCCATTGGTTAGTGAATTGGTAAGTATTTATTCTTGCTGAGAGCAAGTGGATGAATGCAAATAGTTATTTGTATCCAGACACAAAATAAAGGGGTTTTGCTGGAAAAAGGAGGACCACTGCATCTGTACATAAAATGCAGAAAAATTATTGACATATTGATTGACAGGTTGATTAACTCAGAATGCTCTGAACAACTGAACCCTATCTCCAAGAATATTGTGAAGTGTGTGACTGTCAACTGTTGAGTGAGGGGTGAAGAGGAGTGAATGTTGTTACAATCGATCCGCGATCCTTGAAGAATTGTTTTTCAAGTCTAACTTCAATTACATGCTGAGTTTACATTACAATTACATTTTGAGTTTTAGTTATTTTAAGCTCATTTTAGAGTTTTGTCCGTTTTAATAAACGTTCTTTCGTGTTTACTATATTATACGATTGATGTATATCTTCGTTTATTAGCATTTTTCTTTATTAGGAGTGTGTGATTTCTTCTCATGAAGCAGTGTGTGATTTCATAACCTTAACCTTAGGAGAACATTAACATTTTATCAAATTTTTTGGAGAGAAATATTACAGGCTCAGCCTAGTTTTTCCTCCAATGTCATAATTATATTATGATTGTAATGTTTTGTACTATAAATTAATTAGAATAGATAAGGCTATGGTTTTACGTGACATTGTCATGTTTTATATATGAATTATGTTAGTGTAAGGTCATAAGTACATGATGTACTAACTGGAGGTTTCAGTTGATTGTTTGCTTAGAGTTTGTACTGATTGAACTTGTTGATGATAATATTAAATCTAACCGTATTTGTGAAATGCAGGTGACAAAATTGGATCGAGACCCATCCTCAGGCACGGCTCTGCAAGAAATCAGCTTCTGGTTGAACTTGGAGCGCGCTCTCTATCGCATCCAGGAGAAGAGAGAAAGCTTGGAAGTTGCTCTTACACTTGATATTCTCAAGCATGGAAAACGGTTTCACGCAACTGTTAGCTTTGATACTGATACAGGCGAGTGAATATTTTTATTTTAAAAATAATTGTTGAGCAAAGGGAATTTCTTAATGGTCTATCAATAAAATAGTAGCCCCTATTCTGAGTCATAAATATTTTATGAAAACTAAATCTATTGATTATTGATTATCCTTAAAAACTTGTAAATTGTTGATGTTCTTTCAAAATAAAAGTTGTAATCTAAATGATCAATAACAGAAAAATTATGACTGGTAGCAAAGAAGTTTAGAATTTATAGGACGTGAAGGATGTTGTCTCAAAAAACATTTGAGGTAGAACAACAGTTATCCATTGTTTTTATTCACTTTCAGGTCTGAAACAAGCATTGGCTACCGTGAACAATTACAATCCACTGATGAAAGATTTCCCAATCAATGATTTGCTGTCAGCGACTGAGTTGGATAAAATTCGTCATGCTGAGCAAATGATTTTCACTCATCTGAAGAAGATTCGCAGCACCAAATACCCCATGCAGCGTGCATTGCGTCTTGTTGAAGCTATTTCTCGTGATCTTGGTGTTCAATTGCTAAAGGTAGACTATTTGTTTCATTCGATCATGAATTATAATTGTTGAGTTTCAATCCAGACTTTTGCATTTCAAAATTTGTATAATTCGTCACATTGCTCTTTTTCATTCTATAAGTTGCTATCCATCCGCTCTGGAAATATTTATTTTACATTCTTCATCCACAGTTATGAAAACTGACATTCATGAATATGAAATTCCATTGTCAGTTCACATTCAAATCTCATGCAATCCCATCAAACTTTCAATACCATATCTGCTTTTGTATTTCTTTCCAACTGAAATGAACTTGGAAGCTTTTATTTAAGTAGTTTGATGTTGTCAAATTCAATTATAAATAAACCTCAAAATCGGTCCAAGGAACTTTGATGTAACATTTGTTAATAAAAAATTGCTTTTTAATTAGTTTGATATTGAAAAATTAAATACTTTCTTTCTTTTATAATGTTTTCAATCCAAACAGGAATGTAAAAGTATCTTGCTCATATCACATATGGATTATCACAATAAAATCAAAAATGGTTATCCACAATAAAATCGACTTTGTTGAGTATAGTTCTAAGTATGTGATAATATTTTCCTTTGATATGGGGTTTCACAACAAATATCCACGAGTACATCGATGTTTTGCTTTCAGGTATTGGGTACTAGAAGATTGATGCACATACCGTTCGATGAGTTTGAAAAAGTGATGACTCAGTGCTCAGCCGTGTTCTCAACCTGGGATGATGAATATGACAAGCTTCAGGGCCTTCTAAGGTAAGTCTCTCTCATTGTTTTTTTAAAAGTCGCTAGCTGCATTATATAAATGCTTACTCAATGAGGGAACACGTTAATGTCATGTTGATTAATTCAGGGTTTTTTAAATTCTTGAAAATACCTCCCTTTATTTATTTTTATATTCAATTTTATAAATTGTATTTCACTATTTTTCTTCAATGACCGTTGTCATTGTAATTATTTTTTTGGAACAAATAAAGATTTTATTATTTTCAGTCCTTTATTCGTTAATTGCTCTTAATAGTTGTATAAAGATGGAAATAATTGAGAAATTGAATTTGTTCAAATGATAATAAACTATAAGTGTTGAAAATAAGTTATTGAGAAGTCTTTGGGGTGGTTGACAGCATTCAATTTTCATTTAATAATAATAATAATAATAATCATACTAATTTTATTCATGTGTTTAGTTTCCCATTCTCATACGCATTCTCTTATTCATTGGTAATAGATATTCGAGCAATAGAATCTTGGATCATTTGTCTACTTGCTGAGAAAGTAATCTTCCAGTCATTGGATAAAGTCAATTGTTAAATCTAAATAGTTGACTTTTAGCAAAAATGTCCTGATGCATTAACTTATGTTGAAATACATGTGTTATATTTTACTTTCGTGCTTGCAAAGGACGATAGGGCGCACAAGAACTTGGCAACTAGGATGGTAGTCTTAGGATGCTAGTCTACTTAGCAACTAAATCAATAATTATTTGATTCAATATTTTTCTATTTTACTTCATTATTCCAGATTGACATCTCAGTGTGTTCAATTTTCCTAATATATTTTTTGGGAGGTTGTTTTGGTTATTGATTCTTCGCTGAAGTTTGTTCTTATAAAACCTTAACACCAATGGACTATTTTATCAATATGCGTTCCTCCATTTAATGAGCATGGTCCACCATCATCAAACATCTTCCATGTCTCTCAACCAGCGCAGCTGAAAGTTGTATCCCATCAACAATAGCTTTTTGTAGGTTAGGTCTTCACTTCAAATCTAAAAATGTAGAATTTGATGTGGTGCAATTACATAAACTGTATTTTATCTGCGATCATTTTATAATGTAAACATCACAATGAATCTCATAACAGGGGTATTAGTATAGTCAAAACTATACTATAATGTGAACATTATGCAACGACTTGGACATTATAACAAGGTTTCCTATGCTGGTGGAATCAGCATTACAAGGTTTCTGATGCTGGCAACAGGTTTCAGTTTATCCAGTTTTCACTAAATTAATCAAGTATTCAGTTTGACAAGTTGTCAAAATCTCAGTTTATCAAGTTCTCATTGCGTCAAGTTCTCGTTCCGTCAAGTTTTTAGTTAATCAAGTTTCAAGTTTATCAAGTTCTAAGTTTATAAAGTTTTCAGTTTGTCTTGTTTCCAGTATCTCAAGTTTACTGTTCACTCTCTCTGAGTAGCTTTTTACCTATTGTTTTTCAATCGTTGTACCATATACAGTAGTTGGCTGATTTATAACCTTACAAGTAGTCAGCAATGTTATACTTTGCTTGATTGGTCGTAGATAAAATAGTGTATACAAATACAATAGTTGTATATGATCTTTAAAGCACTCGTCAGATGTTTAAGACTACATCGAACTCGTGCGTTGAAGACCCATATTATAAAACTGTTGTATAAACGGCTGTATTGACCCATTCAATAAAATGATTTTATTCTAATTGAGTGTAGTTCAATCATTTAGTAAAATAGCATAGAAATAATTTACTTGAAATTAGTACATTTCCATAAATGTTTGTAATTCTGTGATTTTTTCGGAAACGATAGAATTGAATTTGATTTGCTTGGGGTGGAGCCTTGAACACACATTTTGGAAAACTTTTCATAATTCAAAAATATATTATTAAAACAATTCTAGGCAGACCCAGACTTTATCCTACAAGCGATCTTTTCAATGAATTCAAAGTACTAACTGTTCGACAGCTGTACATAAAAACTTGATAATATACATTAAAAAGAATAAAAATAAATTCTTCCTTCGTGAGCAACTTGAATTTAAATTTACGTCCTACTAGAGTAACATTCCATCAAGACAGGATGGATTTGAATGTATATGGAAGACAATTCATTTACTTATCACAGAGGCTGATAAATCTTGTTCCTACTCATTTTGTTGCCAATATGAGCCGGAGCAAAAAACTAAATTGCGAGATTGAGGAATGAATAAGATCAAATGAAACTGAAGAAAAAATCTTCTAGGCACCTATTGTTTCTTGTTTTATGTTTTGTTTTTATCATAGAATTATGTGTGTTACATTTATTGTGTGTTACTAACTTTTATCCAATTTGTCATTTACCAATCTACAAAATTATATTTTGTGTTTAAATTCCACGAATCCTTATTCTTAATTTGGTTGTAAGTTCTTAGTTTATATTGAATAAATATTTTCTGCAACACAGGTTTTACCTTGTAGGCTACTCCTTGAACATAGATGGACCTCCTCCTAAAACATAGATGATGTTTGCATGTATTCTTTTTCTTAATACGTATCAAACTTGTATATGTGTGTGAAATAAATAAATTGAATTTGATTGTGATTGCAGAGACATAGTGAAGAAGAAACGCGACAAGCAGATGAAAATGGTATGGCGCGTGTCGCCGTCTCACAAACGACACCAGGTGCGCCTGGAGCACATGCGCCGCTTCCGGCACCAGCACGAGCAGCTGCGCACTGTGATTGTGCGCGTGTTGCGCCCCAGTCTGCAGCAGGCACCCTCCAGTCAAGATGGCGGCGGTGCGCCCACAGCTGACGACACACAGCGCACTCCCGATCCGCTCTCGCTCGAGGCCGCCGATGCCAGTGCTATCGAGGTAATCACTGCACCATACACAAAACATAGCATACATTTTCAACTCAGCCGATTACTGCCTATTATTTCTGGCTGACGATCACAGATCAAGGCGTTTAGTGTATTTCTTTTAATTTATTATTAATAATATATATTCAACAATATTCCTCTTGAAATTAAGAGAACACAAAATCGACTTGTTTTAAAAACAAAAGCTCTTGGATGGCTTAGAGGTCTTATGCCTGACTATCTAGACCTTATTCAATGTAATTTCATAGTTAAAATACTCTGATAATGGTGGTTGTGCATTGGGAAAATGAGCTGAAATTGAAAAGTGAGCATGGTTAGTGTGAATTAGTTTTTCTTTCTTTCTTCTTCTACTTCTCTTCTTTCTTTTCTTCTTTCTTCTTCTTCTTGAGGCATATAATCAATCAATCAATCAATCTCTATAAATTCATAAATTATATGATATTCATTCCTGCTCGCAGACGTAGAGTATTGTACTCTCAGCAAACAGTATTTTTCTTTCCAAATTCACAAATTAGTCCTGGTTTAGCATGTTCGAATTCTTGTCTGAAGTTATTGTTTAGGAATTAGACTATTATGTACTTTATAATTATCAATTTATTACTCTAATATTGTTAAGCTGTATGATTTTTTTCTTATAACTTGTAAATATTGTGAATCGGTTTGAATAAAATTTGAATTTGAATTAGATAGATAGATTCAATCCATTCAACACAGTGTTCTTACTATTAACAAGCAGACAGTAGAACGTCGTCAAATTAATACAAATCTACTAAAAGGCTAAAAGCTTCCTACTATGCGACTGAATATAAAAGTTGTCTAACCTACTAAAGGTTAGTTGTCCAACCAAAACTTCATGATAGGTCGTTTATGTTTCAAATTTCAAGACGATTTTTGTTAACTCAAGCTGATTTCTGTCTATTATTACTGGTTTGGTTGGGTGAGAGTGTATTAACGGCACATTATGAAAGACTACCAGCGTCACGAAAAAGAACTACTCGGACTATCAGCTTGAGTTAACAGTAAAATTTAGAACCTAAATGCCCTATACCATAGGATATCAATTGAAAAATCGTATAGAATTGCTCTGTATTCAATTGAAAAACTTTTTTATGTAAGTTACTCCTACTTGCAAAAAAGTTTCAATAATTTAACAAGTAGTATTCTTTTGTTTTGACATCTTGATTTTTTTTTTTAAATTCATTTATTTGCCATAAAATAATACAGATTGATAAAATAAATATTCTAACTTACAAAATGGCACTAACGGCAAAGAAAACTTGTGCGCCGGCAGTGAGTTCGAACAACTTTACTAGGTACAGCAAACATGTAAATAGAAAGAAAAAGAGCTTATTCAAACCACTAGAATAACTAAAATTATGGAAACCAGGTCACATCTCAATACTTACAAACGATAAGACAAAGTAACAAAATCACAAGCAAATGACAAACTTAAAAAGACCAATTCAAGGAAGCCATGACATTTTTTTTTAATTTATAACACAATATAAGTCAATATTAAATTGTAATGGATTGGAGGGACGCAAATTATATGGATTATTCCTTAAGTTGAATGTGTCACTATTCTTATTAATGAATAATATGATTCTTTTAACATATATTTGCCTCACTGTAAGCACCTGGAATTCTTGAAAAAGAAGTCTACTAGGGTACAATCTTGGCCTGCATAATGCAGCTCTGATAAGGTGTTTCTGTAATGTGAATAATTTGTTCATATGGATATCATAAGCAGAGCCCCCCATATCTCAATTCCATATTGGAAAAGTGATTGCGCATAAGCATAATAAATCTTTTTCATTATTACCAAATCAGCTATTTGATTTAGTTTATAAAACTTATAAATTAGATATTTAAGCCGTCTGCACAATATATTCAATATGAGTATCCCATTTTATATGATCATCCATCATTATACCCAAATATTTTAAGGATTTCACCTTTTCAATACAAGGACAATCACAATCCACATGATTTAACAAAGCGTGAGAATGCATTTGTAAAGACAAGGTTTGTAGAAAAAGTCATAAATTTAGTCTTCTTCAGGTTGATGGTGAGCACATGTCTATCAAACCATGATTTTACAATTCTCAAGCCCTCATTTGCATTGTTTTATACATCCCCCCCATGACACACCAGAAAAAACAAGAGCCGTGTCATCATCAAATGAAATTACTCTGCAGTTAGGTATTTTCAGATTCAAAAGGTCATTAACATAAATCAAAAAGAGTAAAGAGTAACCATAAATCAATGGTGAAAGGACTGTGGCTTGAGGAAGACCAAATACAGAAAGATTTTTCAAACTTGTTTTACCATTAATTGTCAAATACTGAGAGCGATCCGTTAGATAACTCCACAATTATATATTATAGTTTTGATCTTGTTGTTGTTGTTTGTTTTGATTTTTTCGTTCGTTTTTGAATAATGTTTATTTTTGATATTACAATGTAAAAAATATGCGATGCTGTGAGATTTACTAACTGTTCATGATAAAAAAATTGTTTTAAATTATTGTAGCCTATTGTGTAATGATGCCAAAATAAAGAAAAATTTAATTGATTTTGATTTGATAATATATTCTCATGCTATATTTTCTCTATGACATTACTTTGTGTTTACTCATTATGGAGAAATATCACCCCAGTTCCAATACAACTATTCTGTAAATATATGTTATGATAGTAGAGTTGTATTATAGTAGAGTTGGTTGGTGTGTTTAGGAGGTGAACATGGCGTACGAGAACGTGAAGGAGGTGGACTGCCTGGACATGACGCGAGAGGGTGTGGAGGCGTGGGATGCCGCCGTGGCGCGCTACGAGGAGCGCATCGACCGTGTGGAGGCGCGCATCACAGCGCACCTACGCGACCAACTGGGCACCGCCAAGAACGCCAACGAGATGTTCCGCATCTTCTCGCGTTTCAACGCGCTGTTCGTGCGGCCGCACATTCGCGGCGCCATTCGTGAGTACCAGACGCAGCTCATACAACGTGTCAAGGACGACATTGAAGCGCTGCACGAGAAGTTCAAGGTCAGTATTGATTAAATCACATAACAGGTAAATGACTTAATAAACGAATAACCTGTTCTTGTATTAATTATTCTATTCTCCGTTCAAATATTTTGATAGGGCTACTTGAAATAGCCAGCTGCTATAAAAGTTTATGTTTATTTCCTGCAAAATAATAATTCATTTAGACACTTAATAATAAGATAAATGTTAATGTTTGATTTCTGCAAAATAATAATCAATTTTGACACTTGATAATGGCATAAAACCCGAAACTTGTCGTGTCTGTAATAAAATAATATATTAAGGCTTGGTTGCACAAAAGCCTGTTAAATTTTAATCTATAATCTATTTATAATAAAGGGAAGAATTGAATTATACTCGTACGGGATAGAAAATTCACGAATGACGCATCATCACGTCTGAACTACTGAACTGGCTAACTTGAAATTTTGCGTACATATTGTTAATTTACCGAGGATGGTTGGTTATAGGCCTATTTAAATTCTTGAAGATTTCAGTAGGTCAAGATTTTAATTAGACCCTTGCGGAGCACGGGTTACTGCTAGTCATGAATAAATGACCAAGGAACCAATGAGAGAAGTCTTTTTGAAAAGAAGGCTTCTCTGGTGAACTCCTGTGGCATTTAATCACGCTTAAAATCTAACAGGCTTTTGTGCAACTTAATAGTTCAGCTTTCTGTTCAAGCCTAATATTACTATTAATTATTTTATTCTACTCTTGACAAATGAGAAATCAATTTATCAATTTTTGTTTTTTCAATTCTGAGCCAGGATTCTTGACATAACCGGCCACATTTTCACCTGTGGTGTTTGTTAACTATCAATTGTGGTATTTGTTTTATATATTATGTAAAAATACCACATCAGTTATAATATTATTGAATGTGTTGCTTCTGAAGATAAAATACTATCTATTTATTATTATCATTATTTGAATATGCCCAAATGGAGTTTTCCATTGCTATGGAACTTATTGTGTATTATATTGAAAACTTTGAAACTTCAATTCTCATTAAACTTGCAATAAATAATTAATATATGGTATTGGATAGGTAGGCTTACATACTATAAAAAATAAGTTTCCATTCCAAACATTACGATTCATTATCGAAGGTAAATAAGGAATTCTATTAAATGCCTCTTTTGAAGTTCAATTGCATTGCATTCTGAGATTTAATTCTCAAAGAAATAAAGAAAGGAAAAAATACAACAAAACATTATTATATTGAAATATGAATTGGAAATCAAACACTTTTCAAAAATTATCTAAAAAGTGGAAGAGAGTGGAACAATATTGTGATCGAAGAAAAATGAATCATGCTTTAATTAAATTGTTTTGATTTGTGGATTATTTACTAGTATCAGAACTGCTGAAAAACCCCAAGGCCGATTTGAATAGTCATGTATCCTTTCATGTGTATTAACTCAAATACAGTACCCTATCATTTTATTTTGAAAAGTTTTAGTTATCTTGACTCAATCATCTTCTATGTGGGATATATATTCAAATCTAAGTTACACATATGTATTCAAATCCTAGTTATTAAACATACATAAAAAAAACATTACACTAAAATATACATTAGTTTTAACATAGAGAAAGGATACCTTTAAAAAAACTTCTTCATTTGTCTCTGGTTTTAATTAACTGTTTTTTGTTAATTATGATTGTTGTTTTTTCAGGTGCAATATCCTCTGAGTAAAAGTTCACGTATGAGTTTCGTGAGAGATCTTCCGCCAGTTGCCGGCTCCATAATCTGGGCCAAACAGATCGATCGCCAGCTCACTGCCTACCTTCGCAGAGTCGAGGATGTCTTGGGTATGTTCCAAACTAGGCCTATCTATCAGTCGTGCTGATTACTTATGCATAAATTACACAATTATAATTATATTATTCCAGTTATATTCACACAAAGGTATAATATATTCAAGAAACCAAAATGATTCGTATGTCGAGCAAACTAACAAAAAATTCATTTGTCGTTATTTTTACTGCAGTGAAAAAACTAGCCTCTCTTAGTGAAAAGTTTGATTTCTGTGTACTTACATTAATTTGAATAACTAGATACAACTCATTGAAGAGTAGTGTTAGGATAATGAAAAATTATCACGTTATATATCCCATCTGTGTTTTAATAAATTTATCCATTATGCCTACAGGAAAGGGCTGGGAAAATCACATTGAAGGACAGAAACTGAAAGCTGATGGTGACAGTTTTCGTTTGAAGTTGAATACTCAAGAGATATTCGAAGACTGGGCTCGCAAGGTACAGCAGAGAAATCTGGGAGTCTCAGGCCGCATCTTTGCTATTGAAGTCACTCGGTCACGAACTGGACGAGGAAATGTGCTGAAATTAAGGGTGAGTGATCAAATTCTTATATCATATAATTTATTATTTATTGGTTATTTAATATTATCCAAGTGTAATTAATTAAATTTGTATTCTTGTTTTGTTTTACTTTTTGTTCTCTTCAACTTATTAATTTATCCTCGTAAACCATACGCTTTGATTGGTATCCGGTTTCCTCCAGTTCTAAAGAAAAGATACCGTTAAATTGATTATTTCTTAGTTATTATGAGAGATGCGGTCAAGTGTTAATGGGGAGTATATTTTGGAAATACTCTTTGCAAGGAATAAAAGCTCTCGTCTGGTCACTACTTACATCACTAGGCCTATTTATTCTTATATTTTAAATTGTGGGCCAACTTTTTATTGTCTGTCGAATAATAAGTCAATCTTCTCTACTTGGCAAATAAACAATAGAATTGCCAAAATGGTTCCATCAATATTCTAATTACTGTTTTTATCTTATCCATACCAGTTTGTTCCAATATTATTTTATCTGTAATTCTAAATATGCAAATTATATATATTTTATAATGATTAAATCCTCCTTCGTAAATTTTAATGGTTTACTCTAGTAGTGTAAAATTTCATGTTTTAAGAATAAAAAAGACTCCCATTATATTTTCTATTTCTTTATGAAAACTCAAGTTTCGAAGTATAAATGGATTGTTTTCGTCTTGAAGGTGAACTTTCTGCCTGAGATCATAACTTTGTCGAAGGAAGTTCGAAATCTGAAAAATCTTGGCTTCAGAGTGCCGTTGGCCATAGTGAACAAGGCTCAGCAAGCAAACCAGCTCTATCCGTTCGCCATCTCTCTCATTGAAAGTGTACGGACATATGAGCGCACTCTCGAAAAGGTACCTAATTCAATTTCATACTTGCTTTTATTTCTTTTAAATGAGCAATTATTCTATTTTGAAAACATTTCATGCAGAAATTTAATAACATTTTGATTGATATCCTACTCATTGAAAGAACAAATAGTAATAATCTTTTTGTAACTATGGATTGCTCTGATTGATTTGATTTTGCATCTAAATCTATATTATTTCAATTATATAAGCTTTTTATATTTTCAACGCAATACTAAGTTGAAATAGCTATCTCATTTGATTAAGGAAGATATATTCAAATTTTTCTCTAGTGTTATATAGTTTATGATTCGCAATTAAGAACAGAACTTGAACTATTCCAGCCATTGCACTATTCTATTGCACATTTATATCTCAAGATTTCAGCGTTTAGTCCAGAATCTTAAACATATTTTTGCTCGGTTTATCACAGAAAAGACAATTTTTTGTAGACATTCTGTTAATTTAGACTCATTTTCAAATTGATGAAACAATTTATTGAAATGTTCTATTAGTTATTCCACAATGTTTCACTTTTTAAAATATGTACAGGTTTCAACACATAATTTAAATGCACACAGGGATTCTGGATTTAGTGAAATATAATCATGAGCACTTCCATAGTGCATGTTATATTATATACCAGTGGTTCCCAACTCTAATTCATAATCAATTCCATCAAGTCTTTAGAAATTTAGGTATTTAATTTAGGTGTTTCCACTACGAAAACTGAAAACTAAAGATCTAAGTGTGTTAGTTTAGCCTAGTGGTCTGGCGTGAAAGTAGTGGTTGGTTTCTCTAAAAGTAGTTTTTTAAGAAAATTTATTCATTCGTATGTTCAAGTCAAGTCAAAAATGTGTTTATTTCCAATATTTCCTAGATAATAAATGTTACAGTGCTTGATAATTAAAATATAAAAGATATACAAAAAGAAAATACAATTGATAATATAGTATAATACTATATCATACCCATTTATTACTAAAAAATAATTTACAAATTCATGGAAATGTGCCTACATAGGTATGAAACCTTTGCTTTCAGATAATAATAGTTATGAAACATTGAAATGTAACTAAGGTGTCGCTCCCCAAAAGTAGGTTTGTACGAACCGGTTTCAATGCTTACTGAAATAAGCTCTTTGAAAAACTGAAGCAGATCATTTCAGGTCTAGAACTGATTATAGATCTGTCAAAATAAATTTGGAACTTATAAAAATATTTAACTGATTAGATCTTATGGACCTGTAATGGGAACCACTGCTCCATCTCATATAGTCTCAAATTTAGTGCATTTTTCATAGTAACATTATTCAATAAAATGAGTGAATCGCTTCCAACTGGTTACTAGCATTGTGCTTCGCGTGATGAAATTATTTATGACTTTTAGTTAGGCACCTGCAATTTTGGAAAGATTGACGACCTTAAAACATATTATAATTAGAAATTTAGGATCTTTAGCTGTAGAAACTGAGAATCAGTGCAACATTTATCTTTGACAATAATTGAATACGGTAATTGTTGCAGTAATTTTGCAAGCAATATTATTTTTATGTGAATCACATGCTCTTTAGATTTGTAATTTACCCATCAATCAAGGTTTGTAGATGTTTAATATCAGTGATCATTCGGCGATAAGGAACGATAAATTAAAAGCAATCCATCATAACGGACTCTTATTTTTTAATATTTAGAGGTTATTGAGTTCTATTTTCAATAATTTAGTTGAGAGAAATTTTTCTATTTGATTCGGTTTCTAATCTTAAATTAAACATATCTAGTTTGTATGTTTTTTGACTGAAGACTGAAATTGATCAAGTTTCAAGACCTTGACTTTGGACCATTATATTTATTTTAAAAAAATGGAAAAATGGAAATGTTCCTCTTTCAATAATTTCTGTGATTTGAATTTGACTAGATGAATAATTAAATAAATGAATTTACTCTATTTTTATAAATTATTAACATTTGTATACTATGAATGTTCATTGCTCACACCTTAGCACAATGGAGTGCTATATACTTATATTCTAGTAGAGTTTAAGTTATCCTTTCAATAGACTTGATAACATTATAAATAAAGTTTCCATGCTAATATAATGGAATTCGCAGAATACTTTAATTAAATTGTAATTCTAGAAATCGTTTTGAAGTGTTGAGAAGCATGGTTTGTGACTACTAACAATAAGGGTACAATCAGAACGGTCAGGTCGATGTATGCATAGCTTTCAGTTGAGGTCGCCCTCGCGATCGACTTCCATGCAACACAAACACATTGTAAAGCATGGGAAGGAACAGAACGGTCAAGTCCCGATCGCGTTTCAGCCCGATGGCATCCAATTGTTTTTATGTTTGCCAGCTGATTAGTGGCATCGATCTAAACTGAAATCTAAACCGCGACCCGACCGTTGTGTTCGTACCTTGAGTTTGGTATCCGACGAATACAATTGATTTAAATTTTCTTGATGGTTTGAATATTTATAATTTTGTTTTGTTCTCTTTTTCTTGTATTTGAAAACAGCTCACAAACAGGAGTTCACCTCCTAGTCCATCATTCAAGGTAGAAATTGTAGAAACCATTGGAGATTGATAACATGAAATGCTCGGCCTCGAAAGCTCCTCATTCGCTTGGCTTTTACTATGTTTAACCTATCTGTCCTAAAGCTTTCATATTGTCTATGTCAGTTTATGAAATCTCAACTTAGAACTCTCTCTTCTCTCATGCTGTCCTATTTGTAAATTGTCCAATGTTTCTTATTGTCTAGCTAAGTATGAGTTGATTGTATCTGTCCACTCCGAATACAATACTTTTTCATATCAACTATAGAGTTTGTTCAATTAATTGTTGTCTACTGTCTATAGATTTCTATGTTGAATGAACTTTATGTGTAAACAAGGTAATATGTGTAACTTGTCTTGAATTGTTTTCCTGTGATCGTTCTCCTATTGCATCTGTGATATATGTGATAACTATGAATAATAACTTACCATTATGATTTTTAGATTATTATCTTATCTTGAATAAGATAAATATCTTTCTTACTTTTCTTCTTAGACATCATAGCTGTTAATGATTAGATGATCAATATTAGAATTGTATGTCTAGAGTTATTGTAAAATATTTATGTACGTTGAATCTCATCTTTTTACTTCTTTTTAGTGTACAAAACTTTGAAACAGATTAGAAAGATGAAAAAACACTCAATGATAGTACAAAGTCTGATAAAATAATTTAAAGTGTAAATAAATTAAGATGTCGGACCTGTTTGTATGAATGGCCGAATTGCTTATTTATGTTCTTCTTCAAACAGTATTGTCTCTTTCTATTTTTGATTCATAAGTATACTATAAAAACGTCTGTATGAAAAACATTAGTAGTTTTTGTTGTTTTCTTACGATGTATGTGGTTCAATACGATGGAATATCAATTAGTTTCGAACAATATACTACATACACTTGGAGTGAATAAGATATCTACTATTTTATTAAAATAAACTGGATATACAGTGTAAACAGTACCCATTATAAACTTAAAATTTTACTCAATATTAATTAATCATCTAAATAACGGTTAATGTATAATGTTTGAAATAGCTCTCAGCTTTGCTTTAAGATGAAGCAGTGCATTTGCATGATTGTGATATACTATTAACAAATCCAATGGGATTGATTAATTAAATTTTAATTCAAATACAAACACTGCTCCTTTCGAAAAATAAAATATATTACATTTGAATTTTATTCGCCAAAATCAAACATTAACACTCTTTGTATTCCTAAAATAACAAGAGATCTACATTATTGCTCATTTCAAGAATTAGAAAGACTTTACTAATATTATTGGATGGCAATATTGATGATTATTGAATAACACTCTTGTAAACATCAGTGTGAAGAAATGAAAATAATAATCATATAATTTCATATCCTCATCCTGTATAATCTCTCCAAATGAAAGGGTCCAACTATTCTTCATTTATATCAGTCGCTCTACTTTCTTATAATTTATTTGATACAAATTTCAACAATATTGTTATACATTTACATAGAATTATTACCTTGTGTGGCTTGGTGTTGAGAATACATTTTCTCGAATATTTAAAAATCTCATCTCGTTCTAGTAAAAGGATTATTAATATGTTTCGTTTTCCTAGCATGCGAGATTTACTTTGCATTTTGATTGCTGATTGTAGAAGCATGAGAGACATCATTGTGCTTGCATGCTTTGTTCTGTTTTTAAATTAATTTTACCCATTATCAAATTGTTAAGTTGCTTAAAGATTAGAATCTGTTTCAAAATTAATCTTTCCAGTTAAATTATATTATCTATCACCCCATCCAATCATATAAAAAAGTAAATTGGTATTTTTTCCCCTATAACATTAACATTAACATTTTATTGAACCTCAATTTTTTCAACCTGAAATTTTCCATTAGAAGGCTCTGGTAGGGCAAGCTACTAAGTTTGTGTCGTTTTGTGATATTCATTGAGGGTAACTTGAAAGCTGCTGAGATTTCTTAGCAACTTATCTCTCCACTAAGATTGAATGAAATTAATGTGGAGAAAAACGTTTGAATGGAGAAAAAACATGTCAACAGGAGAATGTAATTAGCACAGTATCAAGTACAATAAACTACCCTCGCCTTGCGTACGGATTGAAATTCAAGTTTCTAAAGCTATGGAGGGTGCGAATTCTAAAAGAAGGGAATAGAAAACCCTAGTTATAACTGATTGTTCAGCTCAATAATAATTTTTAAATGAAACTAGGTTAGTTGATCTTATTAACTCTTTGAAAAGTAATCGCAGAGATCTTAATAGTTCAGAAAGAATAATTTTTTTGTAATATTATATTAGATTAAGCTATCCATGTATTATTTATTCCAAGATGTGTCCAATTCATTCAACATTTGTAAAATAAAATTTCTGAATTCATATTATGCTATTCCGAAATAATCTATGGAATTCATTCGCTGATTGCATGCCTATATATTTGTATTATAATGATTCATTGATTCTCCCTTGTCTCAATAGACTATCTCTGTGCTGCCCTGCTTTTTTCAAAACCTTACGCAATTTGTTCTGATATTCGCAGATGGAGGATAAGACAAGTATCATTCCTCTAGTAGCTGGTCTTCGCAAGGAAGTTCAAAATCTCATTTCTGAGGTAAGTTGATAACTCAAATTATTCTATTCAATGCAACTTATTGGTTCTAAATAATGCAATCGCGAAATTCATGAAGCCCTTGATTTGATAATGTCAATGCTCTTTGTTATTTTCCGAGGATATGATTTTACTGAACAGGATTTTTGTAGTAAGAGTCTAGTAAAAATTACTTTAAACGGTAAGTATTGCTCAAAAATAACGGGAAGCCTTCACCAGTAGTTTGTCGGAATATGCTTTCTAGGCGAAAATTTATTTATTTGTGCAAGAATTAAGAAAAATGTTTATCAATGTGACGATGATTTTCTATTTTTATTTTACAGGGAATACAACTTGTGTGGGAAAGCTATAAGCTTGATCAGTACGTGCAGAGACTGGCAGAACAAGTGTTCAACTTCCAGGAGAAAGTAGAAGACCTTTTGGTTGTTGAGGAGCAGCTTGACGTGGACGTGAGGTCCCTGGAGACATGTCCCTACTCGGCCAACACTTTCGCCGATATTCTCGGCAAGATTCAGCATGCCGTTGATGACCTCTCTCTGCGACAATACTCCAACCTGCACATTTGGGTCAACAGATTGGATCAAGAGGTGCGTTTATTTCCTTGTTCGATGAATCTTTTCTAATACTTTGAAGTATTGAAGTATAGTAGTGATTGTAGTGATTATTATAGTAGTGATTGTCTCGGTTAAAGTCCACTTGCAATTCCATGAATTTATATATTCTTACGTACACTATTTCATTTGAATTCTTCATGGTAAATAATTAGACAAAGACTGCTGACAGGGATGAGTGGAGGAGAGTGGTAGAGAATGCCAAAGCCCACATTGAGCTTTGGTAAAAGTATTAATTTTATAAATTATTAGGTTCAGTGAAGAACACATTGAATTGATTGAATATACATAAATATATGTAAAAGTGGTACACATGAAGAATACAATTAACAGTAAAACATAGATTGGTAAAATCCCATTCTAAGGTAAGAATTAGAAAACAATTTGATGTGGCCAAATGTTAGTAGAAATGTTGCTTCAATAAAATACGATCATGCAATTATAATACAATTTTTTTCTACTAGGATAGCTCATTTGTAACTCAGATTTGATGCTCATGGCATCATTTGTCGGTTGACACATTATTGATGTTGAAGTGTTTTATGGATCATTCATAAAACTTTAAATTATTATTTACAATTATGAACGGAAAGTGCTGGCAATCGAACCCTATATCTCAAATATAGGCGTCTTATCTATTTTTGTTAAATATTTATTGAGTTTATGATGATATTCAAGATTTGTATAAATTAAAAATGAATGGTTTTTTACATCAAAATTTATAGACATTCATTTCTTATAAAACATCAACATTATTCATTCATACAACATCGATTTATCTCGTCTATTTAATTATCCATGACGAACTGCAAGTAATAATAATCCGTTTTTGAACTATTTCCAACGACACTACAGTCTAATTTTTGAATAACGAGTACTAGTTTTAATAACTAATATTCAAAAATTAGACTGTAGTGTCGTTGAAAATAGTTTTATCGGATTATCGATTTATCATTAATTACTGTGATAATAGGTTGAGAAAAATCTTGGTGTACGACTGCAAGCTGGCATTCAGGCATGGACCGATGCATTGGAAGGAAAGAAGAAAGAAATTGATCTGAGTATGGACACCGATGCTCCGGCTCAGCCAACTCACAAGCCGGGAGGAGATCCGCAGGTAAGCTACTCCTATCGTGGTTTGAGCTTTTCCTAACTCAAGCAAAACTTGAGTGTTTCTTTAAATAACATTTTTCGCACCAAATTTCAATGTCAATCGAGTTTCATTTATAGCGTTGTTCAACTGCAGTGTTATTTTCCAACTTGCATTTCGTTTTAATCACAGTAATGATCAATTGATAATTGTAATGTTTTATTGTAGATCGTGGGCTTCAATAACAAACATTGCTCTCCGCCGTTTTCTTTTTTTAAATATTGAATTTATAATAACATAGATTCAAGATTCGTAATTAAAGGCCGGTTTCCGAGCTTGGGATTTAGCTAAGATCTAGTCTTTGAGCAGCTGTAGTCAGAAAATTGGCTTTCCGAAACGGGGCGTAGTCGTAGTTCTTATGATAATCTTTATTTTCTTATTCTATAACTGGAAACGTTTTTCCTTGACGAAATGAAACATTCCAAATAATTCAAAATAACTGAAACTTTACACTATTTTAGTTTGAAAAACAGGTTACTCTTTATTTAGTAACTGTAGAACAGGGTAGCTGCTAAATAGTCTTAAAATATAAAGGTAGCCGCTAAATAGTCTTGAAAAATAAAAACGATTTTAATAATTCCAATTATAATATAGTATGATATTTTTGTTACTCGTTGATTTGTTCTCATTCAAGAAAACATTTGAAATCACTTCCCCTATCTAATTTAATTTAAGATATCTAAGTTTTGATTTAATATCAGAATGATGAAGTCCAATGTTAGAACTAGTTTTTTGATTCATCAAACCTTGAAATTTAGCTATATTGTAGTAATCTTGTTGATGTTTATGGATTCAAAATGAATTTTTCGTTGCAGATTCAAGTGATGATTCACGAGGTTCGCATCACCAATCAGATTATGTACTTATTCCCCAGCATTGAAGAGGCTCGTCTGCAAATAATCCAGCAAATGTTCCAGTGGGAAGCCATTGTCACATCACAGATCAGACTACAGAGCTCCCGTTATCAGGTTGGTCATTTTTTGCTAAATAAATAGAATCCGTATTTTCCACGCTGATAATGACGTGATAGGCCGAAAATAGTCGTGTCTAAAAAAAATCGGTACTAATTCTATGTAATTGAATAGAATCCGATCATGAAGAAGGATTACTAATAAAAGAATTCAATATATTCCAGTATATATAAATGAGAAAGTCTTTTCACATGCTAATACTGCCAAATATTTGGGTATGACGCTGGATGGCAAGCTCAAATGGAAAGCACACGTCAAGAAGAAAAGGGAAGAACTAGGAATTAAATTCAAAAAGATGTATTGGTTGCTGGGAAGAGGATCCAGGCTGTCCATATACAACAAGATTCTACTATATAAACAGCTACTGAAACCAGTATGGACTTATGGCATTCAACTTTGGGGCTGTACTAAACCATCAATGTACAAATCATCCAACGATTTCAAAATAAGGTACTAAGAAATATTGTTGACGCTCCTTGGTACATCAGAAATGCTGATCTTCACCGCGACCTTCAATTGGAGACAGTCACGAAAGTTATTGAGCACTTTGCGGCCAAGCATGAAGAGAAACTCCACCAGCACGACAATATAGAGGCAATCCAGCTGCTTGATGTTGATAATCTGGTCAGGAGGCTCAAAAGAACAAAGAGTTAGTGAAGTGAAATTAGTGTTGTGAATTGATGGCTTGAAGCTGGTGTTAGTGATAGTGAAATGTTCATCCCTTCAAACCAAACAAAATATTATTGGCCTACTAACTTGATTGTATGAAACTATTTTATAGGATACAAACTAGACTAATTTATTAATTGTAGACAAAAACTAGACAAACTGAATCATAGGATGAGGTTTGAAAAAGTCCATTTAGTAAAATTAGGATAAAATAAATAGCTTATTAGTCTCTGACAAGGTGCTAATTTTTAAATAATAAAAAAATGAAGAAGGATAATATTCAGTTTGAACGTAATGATTGTTGGTATGTTGGTAAATCATCAATTTTATTGAACATTACCTTATCATCAATATATTGGCTTTCTTAATGTTACTCCTTTTTGAAATTTATTTATTTGAATTTTATTTGCCAAAAAATTCCTACATTACAAAAATTTGAAATAGACAAGTCTAACAAAAACATAATATCTTGAACTAAGAAATAACATAGAATAGAACTTGACTAATCATGAAAACCTAAGATAAAAGTAGAATTTTTTAGGCGCCACCAGCAAAAGAAAAAACATCTTGCCCGCTGGTGGGAGTATTAAATAAATAAATAAAAAGAAAATCAAAAACTTGAAAACGTAGATCAACTAAAAAGAATAAACGAGTAAATACATAGATATCTTAAAAACTAATGAAAAACAAAATTAAATGAGAAAAAAAAATTAAATGAGAAAAAAAGACAAATCAAATTGGCACTACCACCATTCCGCTCCCAGTGAAAAAAAGAACCTCTCCTTAATCCAAGTATCAATCATTCTATCTTGGACTTTTAATTCAAAATCAAAAGGTAAAATATTTATAAATCTAGTGCTCATATACATGATCTGTCTTCTTAGAAAGCTCAACTTTGAATCGTGGATAATATATTTCAAAGATGTGTCAGGTCTTAAGTTATAAAACAGTTTATCAGTTCTGATGAATGTATCTTTGTTTTTCACAATATGTTTAAGAAGTCTTTTGAAATAAAATTGCCTTATTGTCATTACATGAAATTCAACAAAGAGTGATTCACTTGAATATAACCTAGGTTTTTTTAAAATTGTCTTAATTATGTTCTTTTGAATCAAAAATAAATTAAGAAGGTGAGTGTCATAGGCTCCACCCCATACAACTAAACCATATTGAATTAAAGGCTGTACAAAAGCATAGTATATCATCCTAAGACTTTCCAAGTTGAAAATGTTGTTAATTTTGTAAAATTTATAGTTTGCATATTTTAGTTTATTGCAAAGGAAAGTTATGTGTGAACTCCACCTCAAATATTCGTCTATTATTACACCCAGATATTTAATTTCATTAACTTTTTCAATAGATGGGCAGTCACAGGTGAGAGTGTCTTTGCAGTTCAAATGCAGCTTCATTCTAAATTCTGCATTTGGTTGACCACCTGCATTTGCAGCAAAATTTATGAATTTGATTTTTGAAATATTAAGACTAAGAGTATTTGAGTCCAACCATTTTTTGACTATATTCATATCATCCTCAGCAACTTTAAAAACATTGGTCCAACTCTCATGCGAAAAAATTATGGCTGTATCATCAGCAAAATAAACTATTTTACCATTATCAAGACTGAGTTTAAGGAGATCATTTACATACAGAAGAAAAAGAAGAGGGGATAAAACTGTTCCTAGAGGCAATCCAAAAGGCGGTAACCGCACGGCACTCTTACATGAATTAAAATTGTTTAATGAAAGAGTTTGCGATCTATCACACAAATAGCTTTTTAACAAATCAAGAGCAATGCCTCTCATTCCTAGATTTTCTAGTTTTATAAATAAATTATCATGGGGAACCGTATCGAAAGCCTTCGAGAGATCAAGAAAAACAGCTATTGTCTTTTTATTTCTGTTCATACTGTAATTTTTTACATTGGCAAACTAGCCTAAATTGTGTTTGATTGACTAAACAGACTTGTCTTATGTTCTTCCTTTTTGTTTCAGGTCGGACTTGATAAGCCAACTTCACAAACTTACCGCAATCTGTTGGGCAAATTACCACAGGCAGTGATCGAATCAGCTTATGAAGCTATAGAGAAGAAGATTGCTGATGTAAGTTACATAGTTACTCTTATAACAATGTATGTTATTCATATTTGAATTTTTCAAACATTTTATATATTTATACAAAACTGAAAATTCCTTTTATCCTCATAGAAATAAATGAAAAAAAAAATATATTCAATGTTGAAACAAAAAAAGTATTTTGGATTGTAAAATTTAGAAAAACGTTGTTGGTTACATCGTGAGGTGGATAATTACTGTTATGAAACTAATGAACGTCATTTTTAAAAAGGAAATTCATTTTATAAATGATATGGTTTTTTACAATTTTATAATTTTTTCTCTGAATACTCGCCTGCGAGACTTATGAATAATTTAAAACAAGAACAGTTTATGTATAAAATAAATTGTAATAGTCTCGATTACTTTAAATTAAATTAAAAGTATCTAACCGAAAAATTGATCTAATGCCTTCTTAATTTCAAAATTTTCTCTTGGATAATTTCAATAAAGTTGGAAATTTTAAAGCCCTCGCAAAAGATCTATTGCAATACTTACCTACTGTATTTTCTAAGTATTCTTTGGTTTATGAGTTTTGAATGAATAATTGAAGTCTAAGATCCACTCATAAAACAAAATTTCAGTTATTTGCTTCTCTGGATCAAAATATTCAAATTCAACTGATTTGTTTTAGATTTCCAATTACGTTGATGACTGGTTGAGATATCAGTCATTGTGGGACTTGCAAGGAGATACATTGTATGGTCGCTTGGGTGAAAATGTCGAGCTATGGATGAAGTGCTTGAACGATGTTAAGTAAGTAAATCTCTTTGAAAATGTTTTCCAATACAATGAATCTAATATGAAAATATTAGTAAAATATCACATTTTTTTATTTCGAATTCTAGTACTTGGAGCAGAGAACTGTCTTTAATTAATCTCATATCTTTTTCAGGAAATCAAGAACAACTTTTGATACATCAGATACAAGACGGGAATTCGGCCCTATTGTGATCGACTATGCTAAAGTTCAAAGCAAGGTGACATTGAAATATGATTCATGGCACAAAGATATTCTGGCCAAGTTTGGATCATTGCTTGGAAATGAAATGCTGCGTCTTCATGGTCAAATCTCTAAGGTAACACAATTGAATAAATAGGGGCTTTGAAGTTTTCATAAGAACGATTTAAAACCTCATTTTTCTGACTTTCATGAATATTATCCTAGACGTTGTCATAGGTCCTTTCTCGTTCACTTCCTTGCAAAAGTTATTTTAAAGTTTGAGGTTTCACAAATTGCAAAATATTGTGTAAATTTCTGGTTTCCTGGCATCCTATCCTATCCACTGTATCGTCAAACACCATTTTCATTTTTACTTTCCTTGCCCTATTACCATAGGTAAGAAAAGTATCGATTTCCGAAAAAAATTAAGGTACCCTCATTTCAAGTTTTCTATACTTTTCAAGGCCAAAAACATGGCCAAAACAAGGCCTGAGTCCAAAAACATGTTTTTTGGGTGTTGGTTGTGTGTGTGTGTGTGTATGTATGTGTCTGTGAACACGATAACTCCATTCCTAATTAACCGATGACTTGAAATTTTAAACTTAAGGTCCTTATACCATGAGGATCCGACAATAAGAAATTCAATTCAAAATGGCGGATAATGGCTAAAAAAACATGTTTTTCACGGTTTTCTCAAAAACGGCTCTAACGATTTTCTTCAAATTTATACCCTAGATAGGTATTTTATAAGCCCTATCAACTGACATGAGTCTCATTTCTGGGAAAATTGCAGGAGCTCTGTAATATTCCTGAGAAGAATGAATTTTGTTAAATTTCTATCAAGATTTTATCAAAAATGACATGACCGATTTTCTTCAAATTCATACCCTGTATAGTTATATATCAGCTCTATTAACTGGCATGAGTCTCCTCCCTGAGAAATTAACAGGGGGTCCATCCCATCCTTGAGAAATTTACTTGGTAACATGGTTTTTTAGTAATTATCCGCCATTTTTCTCAAGAATATTACGGAGCTCCTGCAATTTTCCCAGGAATGAAACTTATGTCAGTTGATAGGGTTTATAAATAGCTATCAAGGTTTTAAATTTGAAGAAAATCGTTAGAGCCGTTTTCGAGAAAACCGTGAAAACATGTTTTTTAGTAATCATCCGCCATTTTTTCCGCCATCTTGAATTATATTTTATTGAATTTCTTATTGTCGGATCCTCATGGTATAAGGACCTTAAGTTTAAAATTTCAAGTCAATCGGTTAATTAGGAATGGAGTTATCGTGTTCACAGACAAACACACAGACCAAAACCCAAAAATCATGTTTTTGGACTCAGGGGACCTTGGAACGTATAGAAAACATGAAATTAGGGTACCTTAAATTTTTTTGGAAAGCAATACTTTCCTTACCTATGGTGATAGGGCAAGGAAAGTAATGAAACGTATAGAAAACATGAAATTAGGGTACCTCAAATTTTTTTGGAAAGCAATACTTTCCTTACCTATGGTAATAGGGCAAGGAAAGTAAAAACCATGTTTTTTACGATATTCTCAAAAATGACTGGACCAATTTTTCAAATTCATTCCCTGTATAGTTATTCATCAGCTCTATCAACTGGAATGAGTCTTTTTCCTGGGAAACTAATGGGGGGTCCACCCCATCCTTGAGAAATGGACTTTGTAACCTCCTTCTCGTGCATGAGGTAGGTAGAGCAGTTTATAAAAAGAACACATATTCGAGATATTCCATCTGTAGAACAGCTACAGATGTAGTAGGTTGAAAAATCAGGTTCTGTTTTGCTACTCTGTAATCAACTCGACAAATAAACAGAACTCTAATGCACATCTATTAGAAGAAAAATCTGGTGTGGCGCACTCACACAACTTTCCTTGCCGTTATGAAAATTGATCACCTGACGGCTGACGCTAGTGTTCATGCGCATCTCAAGTCTACTATTCAAAGATCTGAGCCAGCTGGTGACAGGACAATAACTCTGGAGACTCTCGATGTCTGCTATCTCGTCATAGTGAATGATTTAATAGAATCAACAGTTGCCAATAGTTTGCAATTGGATAATCATATTTTCTCGAATTTCGAGCTTATTTTCAATTTTAGGTGAAAATGTTACTCAACATTTATTGTAGAGATTTTCATGCTCAATCTTTTCCACTTGAATTTTCTTGTTCAAATTGTATCTGAAGCCTGATAATTGGGAATCTAAAATCAAACTTTGCATAGATGGGGAGTAGCTCCTGAAATTTTTACAGATATGGTACTTGTGGCAGTTGATACAGCTTATCAATGTCTATTTTAGGTATAAATTTGATGAAAATCGTTGGAGCCGTTTTCGAGAAAATCGCGAAAAACCCTGTTTTTGACAGCATTTTTGCCATTTTAGCTGCCATCTTGAATAGCATTTGATCGAAATTGTTCGTGTCGGATCCTTATATTGTAAGGACCTTAAGTTCCAAACTTCAAGTCATTCCGTTAATTGGGAGATGAGATATCGTGTACACAGACGCACATACACTCAATAATTATATACACATATACTGTAGTCTGATCATAGTTTCAAATATGTAGCCGCCAATCGTCATTATGCTATTCCCCTAAATTATTCTCGTTTAAGAATGAGGCTTACAGTTCAATGAGCAAGGAAAGTTGTGTGAGTGTACCACACCAGATTTCTTCAGATGGAAAGGAACACTCCTGAAAAAATCCTATACAGATTTTCTGCATTATTTTCATAAATGTCACACATGTTTCGCATAATCCTTTCAAATAAAATGCTATTATCCTGCCATTTAATAGTTTTCACATATCTTCTAAGTAGATATTTCATTTCTGAGTTCTCTTAGCACTTACGTTTTGAAAAATTCTACTTTTTCAACTTAGTGACTGAATTTCCTTCCTAGCTTTTTGACACGAAAACCCTAGTGATCATCTACTTGATGATCCCTGAAAATGCTGCTATTCCTGTTGTAGTTATGTACTAAGTATTGTGTTCTGAATGTTGAATTCTATATTT
Source organism: Nilaparvata lugens (assembly GCF_014356525.2). Taxonomy (NCBI): domain Eukaryota; kingdom Metazoa; phylum Arthropoda; class Insecta; order Hemiptera; family Delphacidae; genus Nilaparvata; species Nilaparvata lugens. The sequence continues at coordinate 33,617,774 of NC_052504.1, forward strand.
TGTGCTATATATCATGTAGGCTACACTGTATTTCTATGTTATTTGACGAGCATATATGCATTGTAAAGTTTCTAGCAAATCAAGAATATTGAATCTTAAAAAAAATAATTTAGTTTATTATTTTTATGCCATGAATACTAATGAATGTGTAAATTTGTAATGCAGTATCGCAGCGACCTGGAGCAGCAGTCTATTGAAGCGGCGAGTACATCTGATGCTGTGTGCTTCATCACCTACGTTCAGTCACTCAAACGGAACATGAAGAGCATGGAGAAAGAGGTAATCACCTCATTTGAAGTTATTAGTTAGTATTGTGATTAGTATGTAAATATGGTATGTTGTTCTGATCATCATTTAGTTTGGAGAAGATAAAACAATGCAGCAATGATGGAAATTTAAGCTCTAGATAGATTATTTAGATACCAGAGTAAGTTCTTCTTAGTTGATGTTCACTAAGAACTCACAATGATCCATGTATTATATTATTCTCGATCAGGTAGCTAGAATATACAATTAGCTAAAATAGCTGTACAAACTAGCTTTTAATTTTATAATGTATAAAGGATTAGCTATATTGTGAAGCTAATATAGATAACTTATCAGATAGCTTATGAGATAGCTAAAGATAGCTTATGACAGTGGACGCCAAACTGTCGATCGCGAGCTACCGGTAACTCGTGGGGTAGTTTTTGGTAGCTCACAGAAATGCTCGTGCAAAAGAATATCGTCCAGTTTGAATATAAAAACTTTTCCACTCTAAAGAACATCAATGATGAGAAAAATCCTCCAAAGCACCGCAGCAATAACCAAGAATTTGTTACAATTCTTTCAGACTTGAGACAACAGTTTGATCAACGATTTCAAGATTTTAAAAGCATATCAAATATGATACAATTCATCTACTCTCTTTTGTAGAGATCTATGCAGAAGATTTTGGAGCTTGTGATGTACAACATTTTGGTGGAGATCAGGCTTCAGTTGAAATTCAATTTGTGGATTTTCAAAATGATCTGTCTCTCAGATCACTTTCTACAACTGGAAATATTTGGCCTCAAGTCCCCAAAGAATAATATCCAACTATTATTCAAGTTGAATTGAGGTTGAAAGCTATGTTCAGCTCTACCTATTTGTGTGAAGCATCTTTTTCAAGTATGAAATTCATAAAAAATCGATGTAGGAACTGATGAACATTTGGACAACTGCATCAGAATGGCAGCTACAACATACACTCCAAACATCAAGAGAATACTTGATGTCCAAAAAGTTCCACTGCTCTCATTGGAATATACATTTCTACTTTTGTTATACTTTTTGCTTTGAGATAAGTAGATTTCAACACTATAAATGCATCTTTATAGGCAATAAAAGATATTTTCTTCAGTCTAATATTCCTTGGTAGCTCACTAGAAGTTTTATAAATGCTATTCTAGCTCACAGGCTCATAAGTTGGCGACCATTGGCTTATGAGATACCTATAGATAGCTTATGAGATAGCAATAGATAGCTTGTAGATAGATTATGTACTTGAAAAATTACTCATCTTTCTAGATATTTTATAATTCGAATAACTTTATTGAAACTTCTGAGGGAAAATATCCAGAATAATTGATTAATTATTAATACAATAATTAATTTCTTAATCTCAAATACTCAATATTTGCTACGTTTTCAAGGACACAAATGAAATTCTAGCTTTACTTTTAGCTTATGATTACATTTTTGTTCTTATGATTTTTCATTATTTCCCAATTTTCAGGTTGAAATGTATAGGGAAGGTCAGAGAATTTTGGAGCGTCAACGTTTCCAATTTCCAAGCAGCTGGCTGCATGTCGACAACATTGAGGGAGAATGGAGCGCTTTCAATGAGATTATCAAGAGAAAGGATTCCTCTATTCAGACACAGGTAAGTGTAAATATTCAATCTCTGGATTGTCGTAATTTTTGAATGTCGCTCAGTTCGTGGCAAAAGCGATACTGACGCCTCTGTCTAGTTATAGCGTAAGCTTAAAGGAGTCTGCGCAGTTCGACATCGAAAGTGTTTCAAAGAAGTTTTTGCTTGTTGCTTGTCGTCGTTGTAGGAATGAATTCGAATGTTGAGGAAAGATCGTTGTGCGTTCCTTTTAATTTTCTTAATTCATATAACTTTGGAGTTTGGAGCAGATTGTTGAAGCTCACATTAGTTTTATTATTTGCTGTTTGTCAGAAGTTTTGTAATTTTCTCTCAAAGTGGTACCGTAATCGAATCAGGTAGCTTGTTCAATGGTTGTGTTCATAACCAATCATTTTTATTAATTTGTATGTATTGAACATTCTTTCCATATTCCTATATCCCAATACACAAATTAGCATACAATATTATAGGTACTGGCAAAAAATATGGTAAGTCCTCTCTTTTGTTCATTATTGTTCATAAGTAAACTTGATTCCATTTGAATATTCAAACCCCCTAAAATTTTATACAGTCCACTTTTGGGATTATTTATAATCCAACCAGAACAATCTCATTTACTAAATTGACTATGATATTACTTCAAGTATCTATAAATAGTTGATGGAGGAAGCAGTATTTTAAACTTTCAAAGTAGTGCTACTCGCATTATACACAATTAAATCTTTAGAGAATGCTGCCCGTTATTGTATTACAGCGATTTCCTCACAATTCGGGAGAGGGACTGTTATGTCATAGCATGTTTTCCTCTCACCTTGTATATGATTAATTGTGCTTGTATATAAATAAAATTCACTATTTATATCAGAATAACGCTTGAAAAAGTAGACAGTTCATGAAATTTTGAAAGTTTTGTAATTGAGTGAAATTTTTTTTATGAAAGATACAGTTCTACATTGTTATGAAACATGCCCTTGATGATCAAAACATCTAAGTTAGAGGAATAGATTATTAATCAGTGAACCTCCAACCTCCATGAACGGAGTCCCTTGTTCTAGTATATTCATTTTAATACTTTTCAATGCTCTAACGTATTATATTTTTATTGAGATATGTTATCGTTTATGCCTTTTTTGAAGTACGATATGGCTGGGATTCGACAGGTCTATATCTCTGTATAGAAAATTAAACATGTAGAACTTATTATCATCACCATCACCAAAAATATATAATCGATGAATCATTTTAGTCATCTAATCTATTGCTGACCAGTCTAAGGGTACGAACAAACCGGTCAGATCGATATGTAGTTCCGACTTTCATATTACACAAACACATTGAAAAGCAAGGGATTGAACAGTATAGTCGAGTCTTGATTTATGTTCAGCACGATGACTTTCAAATGCTCATTAACAGCTGATTAACATAGATCAACACCGAAATCTACACCGCGAACCACTCGTTCTGTTGCACCTTTAGACTCACATGGACATAATCAGTAACAAAAATTACTCCAGGAGCCTATCTTGGAATTATTCAAGCATGTTTTTAAAGTTTAAAATTGTAAACACCATAATTCTAAAGCTTTATACGAGAGAGAACTTACAATCTGAATAACTTCATTGTTCGTTCTACCCATACATTTGTATTATATTGAGGTTCACTTTGATCTGTCAGAATTTACTATAGCACTTTCCAAATGAGTGGGCGAAAAACAGGTGAACAAATTCTATTAATTTCTCATAAACTGATGAGTGATAAAAGGTAAAGAGAGTAATGATTTGGTTTGAAGGTGCAAAGTCTGCAGCAGAAGATAGTGGCGGAGGACAAGGCTGTGGAGTCGCGCACCCACGATTTTCTTGTGGACTGGGAGCACAGCAAGCCGGTGGAGGGGCGGCTGCGCCCAGACGAGGCGTTGCAGCAGCTGCAGCTGTTCGAGAGCAAGTTCGCGCGACTCAAGGAGGAGCGTGACAATGTCGCCAAAGCCAAGGAAGCGCTCGAACTCCAGGACCCAGGTAACACCAATCGCCTCCATCACATAATCCAGGAGAACAGTAATTTGTAATGAATAATTTGATTTAGATATGACTTCCAATAGAAATTGGAATATAGGTGTGCCGAAAAGAACGCAACATTTGAATTACACGCAATATCGCATGGAATAATAACATAACACTTATTATTGATGTTATGTTAGGTTTTGTAGCACTGTTACTGCCTGTTTGACATCAGTTCTATCAATCGACATGGAGTGTTACACTTTAGCTGCGTTCAGACTTGAGCGCCACGAACACGCGCATTTCACTTTTTATCAGCTGATGCTACGCTTCATGCATATATCTGTACCTTACTGTTTATGCCTGTGAAATGCCTCTGTGGAGGGCATTTTTGTCTGATATTGTGTTCCACAATTAATAGCAGGAAATGCATTTTACATTGTGATGGAAAATATTGTAAAATTATAAGTAAATTATGATTTAATCATCAATTCAAATAGTGCGTTCTTTTTGGTACAACCTATAGATTACCCCAAAATAGAGTGGGCAATAGAGACCTCTCACCCAGCACTTCCTCTTGGGAGCCATTCAGCTCGATTGCATTTTGCCAGTGGTATGTGTGACCACATAGCTGAGCTACACTCGTAGAGGTTACCACAGATCAAAAAACTTGTTAGTGACAACAATTTCACTAACAAGAAATTTGAGGTGAAACTATTCATTTGAGGTTTTGCATTGTTGTATGAATGCTTCTGAAATTCGCACCGCGATTTTTGTAGGTCATATAGAAATCTAATGAATTGCTAGAATATTCTATTTATGTTTTGAAAATTTATAATTTCATCATGGAAATTAATACTTTCATGTTAAATATAATATATTTGAGAGAGAATCAATGATTATTATAAAAAAATAAGTTTTGTAGCATGAATTTTGATGTTGTGGAACTTCTCCATAATTGAAGAGACTTTATTAATAAAGTGGATTTTTTGGCAATATTTCAAGTCTTTTCAATTATTATCAAATATCGGTTGATCGAGTTGACTGATGACTGAAGATGGCTGTGCTATTTAAATTAATATATATAGCTAGCTGTTCTAAAGTACAATCCCATTAAAAAGCGGAGATAAAAATAACTTTACAAGTACGGTTTTCTGTCATCTCCATTTGCTTTAAAACGTGAATCTCTCTCTATTATTTTAATTTTTTCAAAGTTATTCTATCTTGAAAAACTATACTGCACTATGTTTTGAAATTCCTATGAACCAAAATTAAACTATTTGTCAAGAAATTATTTTTAGAACTTTTTATTTGTAGCATGAATCATTTTATTGCTTGACCAGCGAATTCACTTGGCCCTATATGAAGATGAACTCGTTTTTGTGTCACTTGAAAACTCTTCCCATGTTTTCAGGTGGTGTGGTAACTAGTGAAGACCGTATGGCTGTTGTCTTTGAAGAACTGCAAGACTTGCGAGGTGTGTGGTCGGAGCTCAGCCGTATTTGGAACCAAATTGATGAGCTGCGTGAAAAGCCGTGGTTGTCCATCCAGCCGAGAAAGCTGAGACAGCAACTCAACACGCTCACCTCTCAGCTTAAGGAGCTGCCTGCCAGGCTCCGTCAGTACTCGTCTTATGACTACGTCAAACGGCTGCTTCAAGGATACACTAAGGTAAGTAAACTATAATAACTGTTGAAATATTTGGTCACCTCGATATTAGAATTTCTTCATGTACATTGGTTGCAACCTTCTAATAATTGAGGTTGGCGATCTTCATGGCAATCTGAACTTTGAAAATGAAAGTTCTTGAAGCTTTAGAAATATTGTTAAGAGGCAATAGTACTTTTACTGGCTTACTAATATTGGAACAATTAAAAATGTCTATTGCCTGTCGGTATCACGCTACTTGAATCACTAGCTGTGAAATGTATTTTATTCTGTTAAATGATGTTTTCTCCTCTCGTTGATAACTAGATTGCTTTTATTGACTTATTCACTGTATGGGAATGTTTTATATATTATTTTTCAAACAATAATGATAATGGTAACATAAAACGATATTGTTGATATCGTTTTTATTTCACCTTAATATGGAGAAATTCCACATTATCTCTGTTCATAGTGTAAATAATGATAAACTTATATCTCTGATTAATTTTAATTCAGTATAGCAATAGTTCAATCAATGAGTTCCCTGTCCATCTATTGTATCAGCTATTAACTGTATGGAAATATTATGTATAAACCGTTTTGCTTGAACATGTATCATTTATAGGATTTCCCTTCAACGATTAATTAATCGTATTCAGTACTCAATAACAGACAATTCAGGTAAAAGGTAGCGTCTAGTTCTTTTGGTATAATTTATGTAAATTTTTGTTATTATCTTCTAATTGCTGAATTGCATTACAGGTGAACATGATGATAGTAGAGTTGAAGTCAGATGCGTTGAAGGAGCGTCACTGGAAACAGTTGATGCGTCGGCTGAGAGTGAACTGGGTGCTGTCAGACCTCTCCCTCGGACAAGTCTGGGATGTCGATCTACTGGCCAACGAGCCCGTTGTCAAAGAGATCATTCTAACTGCTCAAGGAGAGATGGCCCTTGAAGAATTCTTGCGTCAGGTAAATCTTTCTCAATAATTATGTTAATTATATTCTATCGGTTGTGTTTATGATGGAATATTCAAATAATTGACCGAAGCGAAGCTGAGGTCTTAGTTTCGACTCGATCGGCTTTTGTTTGTTTGTACCGCAGTTACAGTCGCAGTTATTGTCCGATTTGGATAAAATTTGGTATACATGTTCTTCGAAACAAGGCGCAGAAACGTATGTGTAACGATTTTTGATAAGACCTCCGGTTTTAATATAAATTGAAAATAAATTGTGCCGCTCTAAAATGTGCTGTATTGAATGAATGGTATCGTTGGAATGCTATCGATAGAGGACAAGAGTTGTCAGCGGTAAACCTTGAAACGTCTGAGCCGCTCCAAATCATACTGTATTTTTTAACTAAAGAAAACTTCTCACTTGATTGCACTATTTCTTCCCTTTTCAACACGATATTTCCCTGTTTCATAGATGAATAGTTTCTAGACCTACCGAACCGGCCGGAAACATAACGCTTAGTTAGTTAGCTCTTGTTTTTGTTTTAGTATGAGATCGGAAACCGACTTGTGAGCATAAACATTCTGCATAGGCATAACAAGCCGCCATAACATTGAATCCACTTTTCATGAAAAACATTATTAGCAACCTCCTGTCATTGTCACCAACAAATCCATCATTTTCCGTCTCACTATCGTCTGTGAGACGATTCATCGTCTAAATTGCCTACTGCATATTCCATTATTCTATCAGTTGACCGATTTCTTATAATTGATTGTAAGAAAAGTTGTAATATTGTAAATATGGGGACAATATATAAGTCCGGTGTCCCTGGAAACAATGTCTTTCAATGGAGGAAACTATAGATTACATGGATAAATCTTCACAATATACTGTACTTTCTTAATGGCCCTTCTCATTAGTTTGAAAGTTGTAGGCTATTCATGAGCGAGGTCTACTGTTCGCAGAACTACTAGTTTGTTATTCTCATGTATGCGTTGTATTATTAATATTTGACATTTTATTATCACATTCTATTTTCATTTGCTATTTTATTATTAATATTATATTCTTTGTTATTTCTGTATGATCCTCTTTAGCAATATTTGTGATTATAAACCAATAGATTTGATAGTTCTTATTGTAGCCTATCCACACTTCATTTTGATTTATATTCTTTTGGAGTTTGAATGAATTTCAAACAAATTCTATTGATGTGGTCGTTTTAATTAGATGCACTAATAGTTTTTCATTTTTATATTATCCCAATGAGAATTATAAGACCTAGCAATACATTTTGTAATATTGAAAAATCAGTATTATAATTTTTGATGCTGAAACTGCTGGATTGTTGTAGGTTCGAGAATCTTGGCAGAGCTACGAATTGGATTTGATCAATTACCAGAACAAGTGCCGACTGATCAGAGGATGGGACGACCTGTTCAACAAAGTGAAAGAGCACATCAACTCGGTGGCCGCCATGAAACTGTCTCCTTACTACAAGGTCAATAAAACATTCATTCATTTCAATTTTTCTTTAATCACACGTATCTGTAGCCTGAATGAAACTACATATCTGTATTTTGTGTCTTTACATTTAAATTCCAACATTCCATGTCCAACATCATATTCGATTGAATAACTATTTACTTGATTGTATACAAGTATCATAATATTCTATTACATTAATCTAATAAAGTATTTTCGTAGGGCTACTTCAATGTTATTTCGACACTTGAAAATGGCATAAGTGCTCGGAACTAGTTGTGTTTATATAAAAATATTAACAGGGTACTAGTAATTTTTCTACAATAATTATTATATTAATATTATACTATTATACATAAATCTTAGGCCTAACATTCCATAAATAATAAAAAAGTTTATGTGAGTATCATCAGTAATAAAAAAATATTCGAATATTTTAATTCATCAACTCCTGAACTATATTCTCAATTTTTATGAACCTTTAACGATTAACAGTAGTTCACAATTTGGCGATTCCACAGTCAAACGTATGTGGTGAAGACAGAAAAACTTACATTTGAAGCTTTCTTCATTTTATGATCCTGGTCTACTTTACTTCATCGATTCGTTGTGCTCTCCAATGTTTAGTTTGTCATAGTTGAATTTACTTGAATTGAATGACAATTATTTATAATTAAGTTTTTATAACTTATTCAAAATTATTGTACCTTTTTCATCAATAAATGATTTATTATTTTTCATAATCATTGCTCGCCTATATTTTTCTTCATTTTAAATTATCAATAATTATTGTACATTTCTAACAATTGAATGTTGACATTGTCCTACACAGGTATTTGAAGAAGAAGCTCTGACATGGGAGGAAAAGCTGAACCGGATAAATGCCCTATTCGATGTGTGGATTGACGTGCAGAGGCGCTGGGTCTATCTCGAAGGAATATTTTCAGGCAGCGTTGATATCAAGACTCTGTTGCCTGTTGAAACTTCACGTTTCCAAAACATCAGGTAAAATATCTTCTGATTTTCAATTGTTTTCAGTAATGCAACATGTTAAACTTGAACAATGAATAACAATATCTATTATCATTATTGAAGATACATCCATAAAATTGACAAATCTGAGTTTTGGAAACTTGTAATCCAGTACCGTGGTTATTTCATTTCAGTTTTAATATTGTTGTTTTTAAACCATGGTCAATTTCATGGGTAGTTTCAATACCCCATGATAGTTCTCAAGTGAAGGTTTCAATATTATCGATGGTGTGAAGAACAAACGTTTTATGTTTTATAATCTAGCTTGTATACGAGTAGAATGAATAAATGCTACTATTTTTCGTGTTACTATTACTGTTTTGTATTAAATTAATGATTATCGAAGGCAGATAGCCTCTCTTGACTCAACTCTGCAATAGCCTTACTCCGCGACTCGGATGTAGTATTCATAGATTCTTTCGGGAAATTATTTATTTATTAACAGTCACAAATCATAACATAATATTAATATACAATGATATTGGGAGAAGACAACAGGTTGAACCCAAAACTTTCTTTCCCAAATTTTGATAGATGAAAAGTTTCTAAAAATATAAGTTTATGATTCCACTTCTCTATAATTTAGTCCATTTTCTCAAGAGCCGGTTGCACAACAGCCGGTTAAATTGTAAACGTGATTAATTCCACGAGAACCAATTAGAGAAGCCGTCTTTTCAAAAACGCCTTCTCTGATTGGTTCTCGTGAAATTAATCACGGTTAAATTTAACCGGCTGTTATGCAACCGGGCCTAAGAATTTTAAATTATTCGTATTGTCTCGCATAATTTTTCTTAAGCAATGTTTTTAAAAGTACTTTTGTGTCCATTTTACTTTGTGCATTTCATAAATAATTTCCTTTTAACAACAAGAACTAGTCATCTCTCATTATGATATGCTTTTTGCAGCTCCGACTTCCTTGGTTTGATGAAGAAAGTCTCCAAATCTCCGATGGTAATGGATGTTCTCAACATTCAAGGAGTTCAAAGATCCTTGGAGAGACTTGCTGATCTTCTGGGGAAAATTCAGAAAGCTCTCGGAGAGTATTTGGAAAGAGAGAGGACCTCATTCCCGAGGTATGCTTGTTTTGCATATTTGTACCGTAACAAACTAGTAGTAATAATATTGATAATAATTTTTTATTATAGCTTGCAATAATCACTATTTGAAAGTTTTATAATGAATAATTTGCCTTCAGAATAAATTGTTGCTCCATATTTTCAGAAGATAGAGGTGAGATGCTCTATGAAAATAATTTGATTTTTATTGAGAAATTGAGATATAATGTGATAATCAGCAAAATAAAATATTTTGACTTGAATAATCTGTTTATAAATTCTATATAATCTATTTATAATAAATAGTAATCCACACTTAACTTATAAGCAAACCACTCCAAACTGCTATTTAATGTACGCCCATTTACTAAAATTTTATACATGAAGGTTCAAAATTGTCTGATAATCAATTATATGTTTGTATCCTTGTAGATTCTACTTTGTGGGTGATGAAGATCTCCTAGAAATAATCGGTAACAGCAAAAACGTTGCTCGTCTGCAGAAGCACTTCAAGAAAATGTTTGCTGGTGTGGCTGCCATTCTACTCAATGAAGACAACACCGTGATAACTGGAATCGCGTCAAGAGAAGGAGAAGAAGTAAGTAAGGTTTCCAAGCAAGTATTTGCCTTAATAAACATTTTCAATATTGAACTATTTTAAATTTTGATCATCTGTATCAATTTTTTTCCTATTGATACACAATCATAATTGAGGTTTCTGGACATTAACCTTCTTCACTAGAATAATTTTCCAGTTTGACGGAATTTTATAGTGTGAACTAAAACCATAGTCCTGTATTGCTTCTACAATTCAGTTTAAAATTTAGCACACTACTTGTAAATTTACAGTTTGGATATTGCGACGTGGAAAAGTATAGCCTATACTGAACTAGGGAAGCAGTTGTTTTCTCAGGTAAATTGTAACATAGGATCCTCAAACCTTAATTTTGTTTGTACATTCTCGTTAATATCGAAATCGTTTCATAATAATACAGTGTAATACATTTTATGTACTCGTATATTATGTGTATTTTTTAGATCGTTTCACATTACTCACATTTTATGAAACGGATATTGTTTTTAGGTGAAATTCTGTACACCAGTGTCAACCACTGATCATCCGAAAATCAACGAATGGCTGACACTCGTTGAACGAGAGATGCGCGTGACTTTGGCCTCGTATCTGGCTCAAGCCGTGCAAGACATCAAGCAGTTCAAGGAAGGCTCCATAGATCCATCCGCCTACATGGCCTGGTGTGACAAGTATCAGGTACGAAAACACTGTTAGAAGTCTAGCTTTTTATTGACACGATTTGGAAATATATATTATACCTGTAGTATTCTATGATAAACATCCGGTAAAAATTCAGGTAGAGTTCTTCAATATTAAGTATTTGATTTTCTGGATTAAAATATTGATCGAATTTGAGCAGCGTTTTGATTTTGTTGTCCATGCTTGTCATTATGAAGGCCAGCCTAGCCAGTAAATTTCAGAGGATTTTAATAAAATTATTCATTAAAGCTATGAAATAATCAACAGATAATTCCAAGTTAGTGAGGACTAGTTTGAAGAAAACTTGTTGAACTCAATAGTACAGGGACTCTGGTTTTTTTATACTGGACCCTTAGATATTCTATTAAAATTTTTATTTTTTTCTGTTAAGAACATTTAAATATGATTAGTCAGTTGAATTTGAATTCTAAACGCAATCATTCCATTTCAGTTTATTTCAATCAGTTGTTTACTCGGGTAGTACAAAAAATATTGATAAATATTATCAATTTCTTATCCTTGAATATTTCGTGTCTTAGGCGAGCATTTTTTCAATTTTGGTGTTGTGATTGCAGGCGCAAATAGTAGTGCTTGCAGCGCAGATCTTGTGGAGCGAAGACGTGGAGGCGGCTCTGCACCAGATGGGCTCGACTGCCGATGGAGAAAGCAAGATGGCGCCACTGGAGCGTGTGCTGTCGCAGGTCGAGAACACACTCACCGTGCTAGCCGACTCCGTGTTGCAGGAGCAGCCACCGCTCAGAAGAAAGAAGCTCGAACACTTGGTACGGTTATTCAACTTCTTATCTCATTTAAGGCTGAAAAAAAGCAAAATGCTAAAAAAAACTATTTACTGGTGATATTCATTAAAGTTTTCCGATTATGTACTATCAAGATATTAAAAAGATATTGAAATATTAGAAGCTCGAACACTTGGTACGGTTATTCAACTTCTTATCTCATTTAAGGCTGAAAAAAAGCAAAATGCTAAAAGAAACTATTTACTGGTGATATTCATTAAAGTTTTCCGATTATGTACTATCAAGATATTAAATCAAAAATGTTTTCTCAGGAAATCATTTTTTCGGATCATTACTTTTTGAGATATGAGCGCCTGAACTTTAAATTTTTGGGACAGATCATTTCAAATTCGGTAAGAAAATTGAGTTTCTTATATTTTCTGTCAATGTTCTGTACTATACCGAGATTCCACTGTATAATTTCAACCTTTTTCTCTATTTTTAGTTGCAACATAATTTATGGTTGATATCAAAATTGCTCAAATTCATGACATTTTGAGGTTGAATTCTTCAAATAAATTGATTGAATAAAATAAAAATTTTCTGAAAATATCAATTTTTGAGAAAGTTATTCAATTTGCCAAAAGTAACTCAACTAAAAGTTATTTTTGGTCATTTTTAGTCAATTGAATAAATTTCTCAAAAATTGATATTTCTGGGAAAGTTTTGTTTTATTCAATCAACAATACCATGACGAATTTAACCTTAGAATTTCGAGAATTTATCTATCACCGAATTTGAATTGATCTTTCCCAAAAATTCAAATTTTATGCGCTCATATCTGAAAAAGTAATGATCAGAAAAACAATTTAGTGAAAAAAACTTTTTCATTTTGATAGCTTGAAAGTATTGTATAGTGTATATACAAATCTAAAAACCTTGAAAAATATCACCAGTAGAAAGCTTTTTTATCCATCAGTATAAGAAATTATTCTCTATTAAAAATATTACATCAATTAAATAATCAACTCATCAATTTATTTAAATCCAATAATAAATTTATTTGATTTTCTGTAGAAATTTTCAGTATCACAAAAACTATCCAGATTCAAAAAACTTACTGTTTTGTAGTAGCAATATAATTGGAGTTTTGGATGCCTCTCTCTGAGTTCAATATTTCTATTTTGATGATTCTGTACAAATGTCATTCAATCTTCATAACTTCCTGACTTATTATTTTCCTAAGGCGATGAAGACTTACTTTGAAATCAGTCACAACTGATCTTTTTTTTTAATAAACTTTTATTGATTTTCCGCTATCAATCGAACCTTTCTTATGAAAACAAAAAATTTACAATATTTCAGTCAAAAAGAGTATTGAGAACCGTAGATAAGGTTCGATACCAGGAAAGATCTCTCGTCTCAAGAAATCTCTTACAATTTTGGTCTCAATGAATCTTCAAAAATCCTTGAGCTGTTCTCACAGTCAAAGCTTAAACCTTAGACCAGTTCTATACTGTTCTAAGGCTTAAACACGATTTAATCAGCTGATGGCTTAAACTTAAAATGAAACACATTATAACAAACTAGACTTGATAGACCGGATTCAATCCAGTTTAAAATGAAATTTATTTAAAACTGTCACTGTGCAAACGGCCCTTGAAGCTTCATTACTTGAAAAATGATTGAATTGATTATAACCCAATGTATTCTAAAATAATTATTAATGTAAACTAAGTCTGTAAACTTTCTATTCACTAGTAGTTCCGTGAACAGTAGACCTCTCGCAGTATTTTCATCCACAAGTACAAGATGTCAACTGTTTTAAATGTTAACAAACTCAGTTCACGTTTGAATTTGTATTCCATATGATATAATTCATCCAGTTCCGTGATGATCTTTCTATCTGATGAAAATTAATTTTTTAAAATTAAAAATATTATAATTTCTCCAGCATTATTAAGATCATTTGTTTATTTTTATTCACCAATTAAATTAGTCTTTTCGAATGTGAGAATATTGATACTGATGGGCACGCATAATAATACCATGACTGCAAAACAAAATATTGAAACCAAAGACCATAAAGCTGCGATTAGACCAAATTTATTGAAAAAATGTTAATAACTCAATCCTTTTAGATTATATTAGATTGAACATAACTTATCATACACATGATGAACATATGTGTTTGTCAACTTCCGTTCAATCTAATAGAATCTATAAGGATTAAGTTATAACCGTTTTGTTAATAACTTTGGTGTAAACCCAGCTTAAATATGCATACCTATGCATAATGTCTTTGATTGAAACTATAGACCTTATACAAAAAAATCTGGTGTGGCGCACTCACACAACTTTCCTTGCCGTTATGAAAATTGATCACCTGACGCTAGTGTTCCCGCGCTTCTCAAGTCTACTATTCAAAGATTTGAGCCAGCTGGTGACAGGGCAATAACGCTGGAGACACACATGAGGTCTGCTATCTCTTCATAGTGAATGATTTAATAGAATCAACAATAATTTGCCATTGAATAATCACATTTTCTCGAATTTAAAGCTTATTTTCAATTTTGTAACAAAACCCAAGAGTGTTAGTCTTCCTGGAGAAGGTCATGATGAATGTCTTTCCCACATTGATAGGCATAAAATTCCTCCTAGACCAATCCAAAGCCCGGTCAATGTTGTCTTGCAAGGATAAGGAGTCCTCTCTTGACTTGATTTTCTTGAAGATTTTAAGGTCGTCAGCATACATCAGAACCTCACAGTCCAGAACTCCTACAATGTCATTCATAAAAATACTGAAGAGCAGTGGACCAAGATTGGAGCCGTGAGGAACCCCAGACGATGTTGTGAAGCTTCTGGAAGTGGCTCCTCTGAATCGTACACAAAATGTTCTATATTCAAGATATGACGTGATCCAGCAAATAAGATCCTGATTGAACCTGATATCAGAAAGCTTTCTGATCAGTACAGAATGGGGCATCTTGTCGAAGGCCTTCTCCAGATCCAGACCACATCTACTTGCTCTTGATTCTCCACACATGGTCCAACATATGATAAGAAATTTGCCAAACTGGTGGTGGTGGATTTTTGTGGCATGAATCCATGTTGTCAATGTCAGTGATTGATCAGTGTCAGTGTGAGTCAGTGATGGTAGTCTTTACATTGCTGAAAATATGCCTGTAGACAACTCTCTCAATTATTTTTGAAAAAGGGTTCAGAATAGAGATTGGTCTGAAATCTTTGATACTGTTGGATCTGGTCTTTTTAGGGATAGGTACAACAACAGAGTGTTCCCAGACACTTTATATATTATTATAAATCTTAGAAATATTCCCATTAGGAGACTGCTTTCGATAACCGATGTCAGTACTGGAGAGATTAGATAACTCAAACCTTTTATAATAAATATTGGAATTCCATCAGAGCCTGGAGAAGAGTTTTTAGGGCATAAATTTCCTTAAGAACCTTCTCCTCATCCACATCAGGTAATCCAAAAGATGAACTGGGATTATCATTGACTGGAGTGCAATAAGCAGATGTTGAGATCTTTTTCTGATTTAAGGAGGAAAATTAATTGCCAAAGTGCTCACAAATTTTGTGTGGTTCAGTCACTGTCACCTCATCAACTGATTTAGTGGATGGACAATTATTAGCCTCTGTCCTGTTGTCCCTTACATATTTCCAAAAGCATCTTGGATGGTTTTGCAGATATGTCTCTGTCTTTTGAGTCATAATGGATTTGTCTTGAAGTAATTGACCTTTCACCTGAGAGCGGGAGTAGAATACTTTGAGTAATATCTGTCAAGCAAACTCTTTTTGTATATCTTGTGTGCTTTTTTCTTGGCTTTTATCATCCTGATCAACTTGCCTGAGAACCAACTGTGACCGTTTAGGTGTCCTTTTTGGAATGCAGTTATTCATGGCTTTCTTTAAGACATCAGTTAGTGTTGCTGCAGCTCCGTTGGGATAATTAAAGTCCAAAATGTTGTGCCAATCAGTATCTCTCACCTCCTCATATAGTTTGTAATAATCTCCTTCCCTGAAGCAGTATATTGCTTTTGAAGTAGTTGGTGTGTTCGCAGCAATGTTCTGAACATTTACAGCAAAAGGTGGATGATAAACATCCGGGGTAACAAATGGTGAGACTGAATGAGATACAGCAATGTTCTTCAGGTTACTGACCACCAAGTCAAGTACACGGTCATCATTTGAGCCCCTATTGAATTGATCCAAGCCGTTCTCTTCCAGAAACTGTAATACTACTTTGGCTCTCCGTAGTGCTTGGTAATGAGCATTGGGAACAAGAGAGTAATCCATCCAATGAACAGCATCAGCATTGAAGTCACCCAATATAATCAGGTCCAGTGAGTCATTAACCAATTTTTCACTCAGTTTTTCAAAATATCTGCTCAAGGATGACAAATCAGAAGTGGGAGAGACATATTGACAAGCAATCAGAAGATGATGCCCAGGAAGTTTGATTTCAATCCAGACGACTTCAGGTAAGAGTTCAAGGTCCAATCGCCTCGTTGCAGGTAGGGATCTTCTAACAGCAAGCAGTGAGCCTCCACCTCTAGTCTGTCCTGTAGTATCATATTGCCTATCAGCTCTGAACACATTGTAATCGAGTGGAAAGAAGCTTGAGCTATTCTGTTGATCGCCTAACCAGGATTATCGAAATCATTACTAACAACTGAAGTAAGAAATTCCAATGACTTTGTTCTTAGACCTCTGACATTTTGATAATTTTCCTTCGAGCGTCCCATTGAATTCACACTAGCATTTCCGCCAACAGGCTTACAGTTGGAATGAGACAGTTTCCCATAGAATGGAGAGATTATAGCCAGGCTTACAAACTTCAAGGAATACATTTTCAGAGACAAGTACATGAAAAGAGCTGTAAGAGTCTGGAAATCGTGATTGGAGTTTAGTACATGAAACAAAACCTTTTGATATAGTGCTCCTGGCAAGATTTTCAAAATCATTTTCTGATGTATCAGGGGAAAAACAACTAGCGAACAATGCCTTATTTCTCATTCTAGTGATTGTATTTGTATCCTTTCTTGATCCAATTTGAACCGGCCTCTTGCTCTTTTTTCGGCAGAGTGGAGTTTGTTAAGATACTTTGAAGCGTCAGTGTTTTGCTTACTAACATTGCTCTGCGGATCTCTTTTCCCTTGTCTTGGTTTTTTAGCCACAACAGACCAAGGTTCAGATAGCATGGAAGCATCATTATTAGTTCTGCTTGTCCTGCTGAGCTAACTCGTCTATGACGATAGAAGAGGGAGCAGGCACATCATTATTCACCAGCGATGATTTGGATCTTTCTATGGACTTACTAATTTCTGAACTGGGAGACACGTTGTATATTTTCGAAATCACATTAACATCGTTGTTTAAAGCATCTCTTAATCTCAAGTTTTCCTCAGTCAATGAAGAAATTTCCAACCTCAATGCTGCTACCTCTGATGAAAGGTTACAAATGAGAGAAGCATTTGTCTCCTCTAAGCTACGGAACCTTTGAGCAAAAGAAGTTTCCAAATTCCTAAGCATACTTACAATTTCAATCTGTTTTAAATTGTCCATTGGGACATCGTCATTTGAATTTGAGTCGGAGTTGAGATTCCGACAGGTCAATAATTGACCAGCAACTAGCGGCCGTATAGGTGTATTGTCATTTACTATCAACGACTCTTTATTCATGCATGCATGACAATCAAAGCCTGAGTCCGAAAAAGTTTAATTCTTCTTCACTTATTTCCAAACAAACTACATGTTGTCTTGTTGTACAAGTCTCACATTGGGATCTTTTGTCGGCCATATATTACTTTATTACACTTACTACATTTTTCTTTACTTGGCGCCATATAAATATTTTATTATTATTATTATTATCATCAAAATCCTCTCTCTTGTTCGTATCCTATAAACAAAGATAATCTGTTTCCATTCTTTTGCGATGAAGGAACTTCGTCAAAGATTTAAAAGGTCACAGAATACACAAAGAGTGTAAACTAAAGTCGAACACAAATTAAAACAACAATGACTCAATGACTAGAAATGATCAGGTAAATAAGACGCGACGGTTTACTAGCGGCTAGAATTTTATCGGGAAGATGATGGGAAGAACAGTTGCCGAGAGAGCTAGCAAGGCGAGGAAGTTGGAGGCCCCTGATATTCCGAAGTTGTAGGAAGTTGTATTCCTGATATACCCCTGATCGGAGGAGAGCCGATTTTCATATACATAGAAATTCGGATTTGTTTCATGAAGAGTAAAACTCAATAAAACTGATTCTATTATTTTAAATCTCCGAATGAAAATACACTTGGCCTACATAAATTCCTCATGTTGCTCTGAAGGTTCTGAAGTTTGAGAACAAAAATGTTTAATGTTGTAGAATTTTAATGCTTGATGTTTTCTTAAAAACGTTGAAAGTAAATTTAATTGCAATAGGGAAAAGGCTATTTCAACATTTTAAATGATCGATTTAAGTGCGTGACTAATTTGTTTAAATCTTGATTTATGAGCATAAGATATCTCCTTCCCTGTCGGCGCTTATGATTTCAAATGTATTTTTTACAGATCAACGAGTTTGTGCACAAGAGAACTGTGACCAGACGTTTGATAGCGAACCGCATAAGCAGTCCAAAGGCATTCGAGTGGCTGTGCGAGATGCGCTTCTACTTTGATCCCAGACAGAGCGAAGTTTTGCAGCAGCTGACAATCCACATGGCCAATGCCAAATTCCTCTACGGATTCGAATACTTGGGAGTTCAGGACAGGCTGGTGCAAACTCCGTTGACGGACAGATGCTATCTGACTATGACTCAAGCTCTGGAAGCACGTCTTGGTGGATCGCCATTTGGTCAGTTTATTTCTTGTTTCTTGGATTTTGAAACCTAGACCAAAACTTCCAGATACAAATAGAATTTAGATAAAAACTTATCTTATAAAATCACTTCGCTTATATTAACTTGAAAATGAAATGAAACTAGTTAAAATATTTTAAAGTTTTTAATAAAAGTGTACTATTTAAAGTAGTTTTACATTGTTTTTATTTGAAACCTAGCTTATTTATAATCCACCTGATTGTATTGTGGAATATGTCAGTGTTGTCAGTATAATAGCGACGCTGACGATCATGTCTATCAAATTTCCTTAACTAATTTCACTCAAACTCGCTTTTTTTAATCAGTTTCAAATTTTATTTCTCTGTAATCTTTCTATTCGATTGTCCTCAACGTTGCATATCAGAAAAAAAAAATATATATATAGCCTATCTGAGAATCTTTTTAAGAGAACTTGAAATGAAATTACTCTTGAAATAATTGATGAAATGGAATTAACTGATTGAATGAAATAATTCTTGTACAAATCGCATGTTCTATTATCGTTTTATGCTGCTTTTGTATTATATTTTGAAATCCAGAAGGGAGTATTGCGATTGGGAAGAGTGACTGCTCTTATAACTTTCTTGCAGCTTTCAAAGCAATATATAATATTTTAACTACTCTAGCACTCTTATTTAATATAAATCATCAAAAAATTACTGAATATGTGTTCACTTTAGTGTTACATTGTTGTGAACCATCAACCCAAATAACTTTGAAAAGTACCTTTCAATCTCTAATTAATGTGATTTAAGTTATCTAAATTTCGAACTTCATGCCCATTACAGGTCCTGCTGGAACAGGAAAAACTGAATCGGTCAAAGCCCTTGGACATCAGTTGGGAAGATTTGTGCTGGTGTTCAATTGCGATGAAACATTCGACTTCCAGGCTATGGGAAGAATTTTCGTCGGTTTGTGCCAGGCAAGTTTTCTAATGGTTAAAACTAATATTGTATGAAACACATTCTACGACTTATAAGAGATAGAAAATTAGGTGAAGTGGGATCTCCCAGTTAAGGACTTTCTCCTAACAAATAGCCATAAAATTATTTATATTCTTTTCAAACCACTTGTATTTTCAACTATTTTTTCTCAGGAATATTCTTGAAATGAAATATTGGACCATTCAAATTTAAAATGCTTCTTTGCCAAGTTGAACATTGCGTTTTTTAAAAATCTGGTGGAGGATTCGGAAAAATCATATTTTTCTCACAACATAATATTTCTGTTTTTTAGGTGGGTGCATGGGGTTGCTTCGATGAATTCAACCGATTAGAAGAGCGAATGTTGTCAGCCGTGTCGCAACAAGTGCAAACCATCCAGGAAGCACTAAAATCACAAGCCTCGAAGAAAGAAAGCTGTAAGATGATCCAGATCTCATTAAATTAGTTCTATCTTTCGAATCTTAACCAATGAATATTCTGAGTAAAGAATTCTAAGTAAAGGACGCCTATTTTATTGGTATGAGATGAACGCATTGCATTTACATGATTCTGCTTTTGGTTACTTGAAATGTGTTCTGATGATTCATACTTGATTATTTTTCTACATAGTTTTCAGAATTACAAAATTTGAAGTCTTAATTAAATTGAAGAATATTGAATACCAATCATAATATAAGTTTTGTACTAAGAATGAAACATTGTCATAAAACACTAAATGAGAAGTGATTCTACTCTTCGTGAAGTACCAAAGCATGTACTGAAGAGAGGATCCATATTTTAGATGGGTTCTTTGAAAAATGAATGAATCGCATTTTCTTGAAAATGCTAACAATTAAACGATAACCAAAATATTTTCACCAATCATTTATTGCACAAGTTTCAAAGAAGCTTTGTGTTTGAATGTAAAATAGTACACAAATTCAAATGAAAAAATCTTGTTTCTCTTCATATCCAAAAGTATGCGAATACTTACAGGTTCAGATTCATGGTAGACGTTTTATTTGATAAATAATATAATTAATCAAATTTTTTCATTAATTCCATAAACTCTTGTTTGTATTCATTCATTAATTCCATAAATCTTGTTTGTATTTGTTCAGTTATTCCATCAACTCATATTTGTTTTTATGTTTCATGAATGTTAATTGACTTTATCAACTCATATTTTTTTGTCAATCAATTTAATCAATTGTTGTTTGTATTTGTTCAGCAATCACGGTGGAGCTGGTTGGCAAACAGGTGAAAGTGTCGACGGACATGGCAGTGTTCATCACGATGAACCCGGGATACGCAGGACGCTCCAATCTGCCTGACAACCTGAAGAAGCTGTTCCGCTCGCTGGCCATGACCAAGCCCGATCGCCAGCTCATTGCCGAAGTCATGCTTTTCTCGCAGGGATTCCGGTCCGCTGAGAAGCTCGCCTGCAAAATTGTTCCGTTCTTCAAGTAGGTTATCTTTCCTCTACTTGAACAAAGAATTTGTTCTCTTGATTTGAATTTCAAATCATTCAGGGGCTAGGACTTTTAAATAATATAGTATCGAAATATCCTGAGAGAGTTTAAGTTTAGATTTGATCAATAAAGATTCATTATCTAAGTGGTAGTTGCTTACTGGCAATCACTTATCTTGAAAGATCTACTGATTTTTTCTCTAAGGATCACCGTACAGAAAAGGGTGGGCATCACGCCCACATGATCTCTGCGATATTTTAGGCTGGGACCTTTAAATAATACAGTATCGAAATATCCTAAGAGAGTTTAATTTCAGATTTTATCAATTTATTCATTATCTAAGTGGTAGTTGCTTACTGCCAATCACTTATCTTGAAAGATCTACTGATTTTTTCTCTGAGTATCACCCTACAGAAAAGTGGGCATCACGCCCACATGATCTCTAGGCTTGTGCGTGGGTAATGAGGCGTATGATAATGAGTGATTAATGAACCTAAAGTTTTTGGTGGGTCCCGAACCACCGGGAATATATCTTCAATTTCACTTTTCATTTATGAACTGCTTTTTAATGGTCACTTTTCAATACTTTAGTTACGATTGATGAAAATGGACACCATGTCCGAAAGAGCTTTACAACGTGAGTAGATGCTAAGTAGCTATCCCTCACAAAATTCAGACAGCTGGGTTGTAACTAGAGTATTGAAAAGTAATAACCTTATCATTGACTTGCTTTTATAAACAACTATTGAACCACCCTGAACCATGAGCTATACATTTTTTTTTTAGTCTAGAGTCTCCTCATTTTGTTGTATTTGGATCAATAAATAATTTGACCCCTTCCCAACTACATTTTATTCTCGTCATAATGATCCTAGAAGATATCATAGAGATACATCTACATTATGTATCTTTGGTATATTTTATCAAGTTTATTGTACTGTTATATAAATTCTACTACTGGGTAATACTGTTTAATGACATTGAAATATGATGGTATTTGAAATACTATAATTATGACATTAAAATGTGATGACATTTAAAATACTATAATATTCTTAATTCACCATCTTAATTGTAGATTTGTTTTACTATTTTATGATAATTTCATATTCTTATACTGTCCTATTGAAAAAATACTATCTATTGAAACAAAAACTACGTGTCCACTTCCTTGCGCTTGCAGTAAATGTTTCTTCAATATCTTGGAGTCCACTATGGTTATATCGGCCAGCTGTTTGATAACACTGCACTTACTTGAAATGTGGCTAATATTTGTTGTTTTGTTTGCAGGTTATGTGATGAACAACTGTCGAATCAGTCGCATTATGATTTCGGTTTGCGAGCACTGAAGTCGGTGCTTGTGTCAGCCGGAAACGTGAAGCGCGATCGCATCCAGCGAATCAAAGAGCACAAGAAGAACACAGGCGAAACCGTCATTGATGAGGCTTCAATCGCTGAAAATCTTCCTGAACAAGAGGTCAGTTCAATTTTATTTACTAAGTTATTATAGCTGGTTCAATAGGTAGTTTAATATTAATTTATTTGTCAATGAAAACAACGGGTTACCCCAGTATGTCTCCTCCAAAAAAGTAAAAAATAATCACATGGCATACAAGAGAAAATTAATAAACCAGGAATATATTCGAAATGATCAATAATCATTCTAAATGGTTTCTTGAAGATTAACAATATTAGAAAATTATAAATTCGTTATTTGATGTATTAAATGTATTGATCTTCTATCATGTTGAGACTTAGTTTGGTTTCTTGTTTAGAAAAGAATCAGTAATCTACTCAAAATTATCAAACGTTATTTGATGATATTTAAAACAGTGGATGATATTAGAAACGAAAATTTTCATCTTATTGGATGTATTACCAATATTGCATTCTTGAAATCACCATGTTGTGTGATTTCCAGTGCATAGAAAGAATAAGTTATCTATTCTAAATCTATTTGAATAATATTTAAAGCAACATAAGAAACTTACCAACTGACTACTTTACATTTTATAGTCTTGAATTTATTGAACTACAGCTTTTCCACCTGCCTTGTTGTAATTGCCATGTTTCAGTGAGTCATTATTTTATGCTTAGAAATTGAAATGAGCCACTAGAGTTGAATTGAAGTTATTGTTGAAATTAAGAAATTAAAGATTCACCACAGAATTAATTCAATTCTACTATTATAATTAATTAATTACGATGAAGATTATCTTTTATTGTAATTGTGATTTATTTTTGATTAAGGATTTTATTTCTTTCTAATAATTTGTAATCTAATGTAAATTTGTTTTGTGAAGGGTCATGTGGCACAGAGAACCTGGAATTCTAACTCTGCTCTAATAAAGGCTTATACTCACTCTAGTATAAGAAAACCAATACAATACGGTAATACTATCCTCAACTTACTGAAGTTGAAACAACTGGATTATAAGCATTTCTATCGGACGAGATTTGTTTTCTTCTTGTAAAAAAATTTACATATATACATTTTTTTTTCATTTTACAGCACAAAATTTCATTCAAGCAATAAAAAAGTAAACTTCCAAACATTAGAGTGCAATAAAAATGAAACTTCTGATAAATATTCTTGCATAAAGTAAAACATTTTTTATTTCTTTTTACAAGTTTCAGTGAAGGATGTCGGCAATGAGTACAGAATTTTTTGTTTAATCCTTATGCTGTTTTCTTCAGCATGTTGTACACGATATGTACATTCTTCTATAATATTATGATAGTTCAGTAAACTACTTTTTCATATTTTTTCTTTTATTCTTTTATATATATTCATATTATTTGTTTTATTTAGAGGATCTCTTTTATTTAATAATAATCATAATCTATCCAATAAGTTGTAAGTAGATCCAATAAGTAGTTCTTATTTCTACTAGAATAGAATAGATTAAAGGCGACTGTCCGAAAACATACACATGTATAAAGGCATTGTCAGTAAAAAATACATAGGTAAAATTCAAATACTATACATGATTTATAACTTACTAAGCCTAATATGATAACTTTGTTTTAAACTCTATCCAATTTAATGAATTGTTATCTTGTTGCTTTTCTAAATTTTATATTTAACATATAAAGCACCATGAGTGGCAAGCGACGACAATTATTGTATATTTTCTTCTTCTTTTCTTTTATTGCCTACTTTAGAGATAATGAATCTGGATGCAGATGCTTATGATTCTCCTTTAATAGACTGTGTTATCTGTAATGATATAAATAATTTCGCTAACATTGATGCTGACAAATCGACGGCGTTTAGGGTTATCCACCAAAACATTCGTAGTTATAATAAAAACTTTGATTCTTTCGTAGTTCTTTTGCAAGGGCTTC
The DNA here is from genome assembly GCF_014356525.2 of Nilaparvata lugens. Lineage (NCBI taxonomy): Eukaryota > Metazoa > Arthropoda > Insecta > Hemiptera > Delphacidae > Nilaparvata > Nilaparvata lugens. Next base: position 33,642,488 of record NC_052504.1, read on the forward strand.
AAGTAAAATTTCATTGTATTATCCTTACGGAAGCTTGGCTTAAGGATGATAGCGATTTAAATAACATTCAAGGATACACTCTGCATAGGTCCTATAATAACTTAAATAGTAGCGATGGTATTGTCGTCTATATTGATAGTAGCCTATCCGTTACTTGCAGTCAGCTGCTGCTGGGTGGAGTGGCCACGAGCTTATCTCTTAATTTCAATTGGGAGGGGGTTAAATTCGATCTGTTGGCCGTTTATCGTAGTCCTAATTCCAACTTTCCACAGTTCATCGTACTATCATAATGAATTTCGCCATTCCAAATTATGTACATTTGGTGGAGATATTAATTGCGATCTTCTACAGCCTAATCCTTATCCATTACGTGACGATTATTTGGACACGCTATGTGAGGCAAATCTGATACCGTGCATAGAGAACATTATAAGACCGGACAGTAATAGCTGCTTAGACCATTTTTTTCTAAGACGGATTAGTAAATTTGTTGCAAAATCAGTAGTAATAGAATCAGCTGTGACAGATCATTTTGCTACATTTATTATACTTCACACCCGAGAAAACAAAAGACCTGAACAACGGGAGGTAAAGTTAATACGTAACTGGTCCAATATCAACCTTTCTATATCTCATCAAAACTGGGATCACGTAACAGCTGTAACTGATCTAAACACATCCTCAATTAATTTTATCAGTACCTTACAAAATATAATATCATCCAATACTGTTGAAGTTGTTAATAACGCAAAAAATTCGAGGCTAAAACCATGGATCACTTATAATTTGGTTAACTCAATCCGCAATAGAGACAAACAGTCACAAAATCAACCTTTCAACCTGGCTCTAAAAAATAGATATATACGGTATAGAAATGTCCTTCTCTCAACTATAAAACGAGCTAAATTCACTTATTATAAAAATAAAATAGATACAGCGGGAGGAGACCCTCGAAAATTCTGGTCAGTTGTTAATGAGGTTTCTGGTCAGCCCACTCATAAATATAAGTTTCCGGTTGACACTTTCAATGACGGCAACCCTGCTCCTCCCCCAAAGGTGGAAGAAATTTCTAATGATTTCAATAGATTTTTTGCCTCTGTGGGGGCGCGTCTGGCTGCGGTGATCCAACCCTCTGGTCCATCTGAGGTGAGGGACTCTGACTACGCTACCGGTGCCGTGTTTGAGCTTCGTCCTGTTGCTGAGCATGAATTGCTGACTGTGGTGGGCAGCATGAGGGGGCGTTCTGCGCCGGGTTGGGATTCAATTCCCTTCTGATTGCTCTAGCTAAAATAATTGAGAAATGCGTGAAAATCCAAGTCAATAACTACTTAGACAACAACAATATCATTTCTAACAACCAGTACGGCTTTAGAACCTCTAAAAACACATCCGATGCTCTTTTTGAAATTAACAAGTATGTTACCACACAATCTAGCAATAAAAAAGCTTTAATTTCTTTTCTGGATTCAGCCAAGGCCTTTGATTCAATAGATAGGAATATACTTTTTGCAAAACTTGAAGCAATTGGCTTCAAGAATCTCACCTTAAGATGGTTTAGAAGCTACTTTGAAGATAGAACACAGAGAATATCATTAAATGGCACAGACAGTGATTCTATTGCAGTTGATTATGGAGTGGTGCAGGGGAGTACCTTGGGCCCCCTACTTTTCCTCATTTACATCAATAACATATCCAGGTTGCACCTACATGGTCAATTATTCCTCTTTGCCGATGACACGGCACTTGTGTCTACAGGCTGCACATGGACTGAAACATTCAATAATGCTTCCTCTGATCTCGTTAAACTAAAAAATTGGTTCGACAACAATGTGTTGTCAATTAATATTTCGAAATCCAAGTGTCTACCTATATTCCTTCGTAATAGCCCCGGGCCCAGGGTGCTCAGGATGCATTCATGTGGTGACCCATTCTCCAATGACTGTAACTGTCCTGAGATAGAACAAGTCTTAACTCACAAATATCTTGGCATAATATTCGACCACAAGTTGAGTTGGGTGGCCCATGTGCAGTACCTCAGGCAGAGGTTGCGTAAAATGAATTATGCTTTTGCACAGCTGGGAAGGTTCCTGAGTCCTGGACACTGTCGTTCTGTCTACTATGCATATGTGCAGACATTGCTTGAGTATGGCATCTTGGCGTGGGGCGGTGCCTCCTTGGGTGTCCTGCGTCCTGTTGCGGTCTCACAGAGAGCACTTATTAAAACACTATTGGCCAAAAATCATAGATATCCAACACATTTACTTTTCCAAGAATTCCCTGTTTTAAATATAAAACAATTATTTATAAAAAATTTACTTGTCTTTATAAAAAAAGTAACTTTGTCTTCAATGAAATTCAACATTATTATCCCACTAGAAACAGATTGCATATAAATATTCAATTTCCCCGTTTAAGTAATTCAATTCAACTTGGAAACTGTTTTCATTTAGCCCATTGGCTTTACCGTAATATACCGGCCGAGATTTCAACTACTGAGGGGGTTAGCGTTGCCGTCTACAAGCGGAGAGTGACCGGGTGGCTGCTCTGCATCGGTTCAGATGCTGCGGAGGCTCTTCTACATTCTCCATATAGATGAATATTTCTAGTTCTGAACACAGAATAACATTAATATTAATAATATTAATAATATTAATAATATTAATAATATTAATAATATTAATAATATTAATAATATTAATAATATTAATAATATTAATAATATTAATATTAATAAAGCTATATTACTCCCAACTCAGCCCTTTAACCGCCGTCGAGCTGACACTTTTATTTTATTTATTCATTGTTTTTTTTCTATCTTAAGTTTTAAAATTTATTATTAAAATAAACTCTCTTATTATTCTTTCAAATTTATTTATTATTCATAGTTTGTAATTTATTTTATTATTGCTAGTGTTTGCCCTCTGTCTGATAATTTGCGACTCCTCCCTGCACACGGACAAATCATCCAGGCAGGGAGAATTTATTCATGTAATTTATAACACTTTTATATTTTGTGAATATGTAATATTTTATGAATAAAACAATTTGAATTTGAATTTATAATCAATCAATAGCCTATGCTACTACTTGAATATTGCTATTGAATTTTGTTATTTTGTTTGCAGATTCTTATTCAATCAGTGTGCGAGACAATGGTGCCGAAGCTGGTTGCTGAAGATATACCATTGCTCTTCTCACTACTCAATGATGTATTCCCACAAGTTCAGTACACCAGGGCTGAGATGACAGGTGAGACGAACACGTCGATATTCTCATTCCAATTCAGTTTTTTAATCAAAATATATTCAAAAAATTATTTATACACACTGAAGAAAACACTCGTTACAGTGTAACATCCATTATTACATTATTCATTATTAATACTTGTTTATGTCTGTATATACGAATTTACACCCAAATCCTAAAAACTGTTGATTATTTAACATGGACAATGGTTCAACAAAGAGATTATATACATGGACAACCTGATAATCTTATTTCTGTTTTCAAACTTCATTTTCTGGAATTTTATAACGTGTTATCCTGAATTTGGAATCAATATAATAAGGCCAGTTGTGGATATTATTTGTGCTGAACGTTTTAAGCCCATCCGCATCGATTTCAGATATAGGGATACCTTGTCCTCTGTTTGCTGTCTTTTGATGATGACACTGACAATGAATTCATATAATCATCCAATCGAATAAAATATTTATAAATTGGAGTTTTCTGCATTCTAGGTTTGAAAGAGCAAATCAGAAAGGTGTGTCAAGAGGAGTATCTCGTTTGTGGAGAAGGTGATGAGCAAGGAAGTCCGTGGATGGAAAAGGTGAGATTTGAATTTAACCAGGCCAGCCACAAGCCTCTAAATAATGAATCGTTCAATTTTTGTTACAATAATTATCCACATTCACTGCATGATTATGAATTCCCTAAAGAAAGAATGATTGAAATCTCAACGGGCATCAATATCATCCTAATCATTACCTCGGCTCTCTCAGCTATAACATTGTACTTTTATCTTTGCAATATTATACTTGATTATTTTTGATCTTATTTTCACATTCAACTAGCGATTATTGAAGTTTACTCATGAATGATTCAATCATAGTTTGTGAGAAAGTTTGCAATTTTTCTATATACGTAATTAATCTTTAATAATTATCTGTATTAATATTTCTAAGGAACTTTCTATTACGTTTTCTTTATATTTATTTCTAGTATATGCGTTCCTAATCATAAGTTATTATTCTCTTAACTTGTAAATTTTTGGCTCAATTTGTTATTTAAAATTTTGATTCAAACATTTGATGCCAAATCAAGGTTCATGTTATGGATCTTCAATATTATTCTCAACTACAAGTACAATGAATACACTACACTTACTTAAGAAATACATTCACATTTATGCATTCTGAACAAGTCGGTGTATGTATTAAGCACTGTATGTGTTGTCTTGTAAATTGCTATTTTTGAAGTTAAGGTTGCTAAGTGCATTGGAGAATAAACTGTGTGAACTTCTGTTGTTTTGAATTCACTTGCACCTGATATTCTATATATGTGTTATTGAATGTTTTCACACATTCTCAAGATATTTGTTTCAGAAGTCTTTGTTTTCTCTGTGTATTCATTTTTTTCAAATAAAATACTAATATACAGAGTGGGTGAAAAGTCTGAGAACGGCTTAATATCTCACACCCAGAGGTAATTTGACGGTGGGTGTGATTGGGGATCCTACTAAAATTGAAAATACTACTTTACTATGACTTCAAAAATCTGGTCCGCCATTTTCAATGCAAATTATTATTTTTTAAATAGGAAGGTGGTCATGCGATAATGATTTCGATACGAAGTTTCAAGAAAAATGAATGGCGAAAACCGCACATCGATATCTCAAACCGTTCCGAAGATATTCACATTATTAATCAATATCACTTATTTATTTCATTTCTGATTTGCATGGTATTGATTTATAATGTGAATATCTTTATCTCTATCTATCTGGAGGATTAGATTTTTGAAGTAGTATTATCATTCTTAGTAGAAATCCCAATCACAACCGTGAAATCACATTTCTTTATGAGATACTAAGCCGTTCTCATACTTTTTTATTTCCTTTCTGCTTTGAATAGTATTGATTAATAATTTGGATATCTTCGAAATGGTTTGAGATATCGATATGCGGTTTTCGCCATTCATTTTTCCTTGAAATTCCGTATTGAAATCATGCATCGCATGACCACCTTCCTATTTAAAAAATAAAGATGCATTCAAAATGGTGGATCCAAGATGGCGGACCAGAATTTTGAAGTCATAGTAAAGTAGTATTTTCAATTTTAGTAGGATCCACAATCACACCCACCGTCAAATTACCTCTGTATATGAGATATTAAGCCGTTCTCGGACTTTTCACTCACTCTGTATACCTTATTGTAGTTTTACACATCGGGAAAACGTTCTTCATGAAATGCGTTTCATGCATTCTACACCTTAGTTATACTTGATACTCGATGGTAAAACAGTTATTCGATCAAAACATTCTTCATCTACTGTCTTGAGTGTAGATGTGTAGTAAAATTATTTTAGTATTGTAATGATGTTGAACTAACTGTAACCACACGTTTTCGCATTTCTGTGTTTGTGCACTCATAACAGTGCTTCATGGGAGAAACTTGGATCGAGAAGGTAATTTTTATGTCTTGTTTGCATCTTTAGCTTGGATTGAAATTTTTATCTGTGTAAATTTAATCATTCTCTTCTTTTCTTTAATTTATCTGACAAAGTGATTCCCACATTTCAGAAAATAGATTTTCTACACGTTATTGAAATTCCCGCTTGCAACCTAACCTTAACTCCTCTCAAGAAATTTTCAACCTTAGTGGTTGATTAGAATTGAACATTCTTCATTCAAAACCCTCCATTTAGTATTCTATTATTCTCTTTGAATGACAACACGAAAAATTATTATTTTTCAAATCAAATTCCTTCTCAAGCTTAACAATATAATGTGAATACAGAGTGCTTCAAAAGAAGTTTCTATTACGTTTTCTTTATATTTATTTCTAGTATATGCGTTCCTAATCATAAGTTATTATTCTCTTAACTTGTAAATTTTTGGCTCAATTTGTTATTTAAAATTTTGATTCAAACATTTGATGCCAAATCAAGGTTCATGTTATGGATCTTCAATATTATTCTCAACTACAAGTACAATGAATACACTACACTTACTTAAGAAATACATTCACATTTATGCATTCTGAACAAGTCGGTGTATGTATTAAGCACAGTATGTGTTGTCTTGTAAATTGCTATTTTTGAAGTTAAGGTTGCTAAGTGCATTGGAGAATAAACTGTGTGAACTTCTGTTGTTTTGAATTCACTTGCACCTGATATTCTATATATGTGTTATTGAATGTTTTCACACATTCTCAAGATATTTGTATCAGAAGTCTTTGTTTTCTCTGTGTATTCATTTTTTTCAAATAAAATACTAATATACAGAGTGGGTGAAAAGTCTGAGAACGGCTTAATATCTCACACCCAGAGGTAATTTGACGGTGGGTGTGATTGGGGATCCTACTAAAATTGAAAATACTACTTTACTATGACTTCAAAAATCTGGTCCGCCATTTTCAATGCAAATTATTATTTTTTAAATAGGAAGGTGGTCATGCGATAATGATTTCGATACGAAGTTTCAAGAAAAAATGAATGGCGAAAACCGCACATCGATATCTCAAACCGTTCCGAAGATATTCACATTATTAATCAATATCACTTATTTATTTCATTTCTGATTTGCATGGTATTGATTTATAATGTGAATATCTTTATCTCTATCTATCTGGAGGATTAGATTTTTGAAGTAGTATTATCATTCTTAGTAGAAATCCCAATCACAACCGTGAAATCACATTTCTTTATGAGATACTAAGCCGTTCTCATACTTTTTTATTTCCTTTCTGCTTTGAATAGTATTGATTAATAATTTGGATATCTTCGAAATGGTTTGAGATATCGATATGCGGTTTTCGCCATTCATTTTTCCTTGAAATTCCGTATTGAAATCATGCATCGCATGACCACCTTCCTATTTAAAAAATAAAGATGCATTCAAAATGGTGGATCCAAGATGGCGGACCAGAATTTTGAAGTCATAGTAAAGTAGTATTTTCAATTTTAGTAGGATCCACAATCACACCCACCGTCAAATTACCTCTGTATATGAGATATTAAGCCGTTCTCGGACTTTTCACTCACTCTGTATACCTTATTGTAGTTTTACACATCGGGAAAACGTTCTTCATGAAATGCGTTTCATGCATTCTACACCTTAGTTATACTTGATACTCGATGGTAAAACAGTTATTCGATCAAAAACATTCTTCATCTACTGTCTTGAGTGTAGATGTGTAGTAAAATTATTTTAGTATTGTAATGATGTTGAACTAACTGTAACCACACGTTTTCGCATTTCTGTGTTTGTGCACTCATAACAGTGCTTCATGGGAGAAACTTGGATCGAGAAGGTAATTTTTATGTCTTGTTTGCATCTTTAGCTTGGATTGAAATTTTTATCTGTGTAAATTTAATCATTCTCTTCTTTTCTTTAATTTATCTGACAAAGTGATTCCCACATTTCAGAAAATAGATTTTCTACACGTTATTGAAATTCCCGCTTGCAACCTAACCTTAACTCCTCTCAAGAAATTTTCAACCTTAGTGGTTGATTAGAATTGAACATTCTTCATTCAAAACCCTCCATTTAGTATTCTATTATTCTCTTTGAATGACAACACGAAAAATTATTATTTTTCAAATCAAATTCCTTCTCAAGCTTAACAATATAATGTGAATACAGAGTGCTTCAAAAGAAGTTACCAATTGAGATGATTCATAAAAAATTATTCAGAAAAGTTACAGCGCTGTTTCTATTCTAGTTAAAAATGTAAACACCTGTAGTTTTTATTATAATAGTTTGTTAGTAATTTGATGATTGATAAAAAATATACAAAAAAGTTACAGAGTTGTATTTATTCTACGAGTTAGAAAGGTTGTTAAAAAGTAGTTGAAAAGGTAAACACCTGTAGTTTTCATTATAATAGTTTGTTAGTACTAATCGCGCCGTAAAGCGGCAGGCTATAATAGTAGCGTCTACTAGCTGTAGCGGGAACACGGAATTAGAAATGCCATGTACATGTGAGTTGTGGACATTCCCAATTCCGCGTTTTCGTAGCAGCTAGTAGCCGCTACCAATGTCTCAGTCTGCACTGCAGGCTGCTTAACAGGCGCTGGCAGTATTTAAGATTTTATGTTGAAAAATGGCAGCCTCCAATGTGACAGTCCTAACATGCTTGGCGTCAGTCAGATAGCTTAGTGGTGCACCTACTTGCAACAAGTAAGCATTTCATTGTTGGTCAACATCATCGATATTTTGTTTCGAAAAATAACTTTGTGATTTGATAAATGAACAAATTTGACGCTGATGTCTCAATTAAACAAATTCTACAGACTTTAATAAAGATGGTTCCCACAAACCGAGATCAAATATATTGGCTCATTTGATAAGACAGTGTGCTGATCCACAATAATTGAAATTGATCTCGGTTCGTGTATTCTTCTAGTAATACAAAATTTATAATCCAAAATTACCAAGAAAATATAAATTCAAATAAATTTGTTTTACTGAACTTAGTGTACTTTTTGATACCTATTATCAGTCTGGGCCTACATAAGGAGCACTACTAATAATTCTAAAAAATCATACCATCTTTAAACGAAGAATAGTAAATACTAAGTTACAAATTCCTGTAAAAAGATTTGCCCACATAGAATGTTCTCATGAAATTTCCCTGCGATCGGTAAGTTGGTCAGCATTCAAAAAGAATTGTAAAATCACCTGTTTTTTACATCTCAAGGAACCTTTCTGACAACAAGATATTAAACCAGATTCATAAAAAAACTGGCAATATGGAAAAAGCCTAGTATTGTAGTATTGTAATATCTTATTAATTTCATTTTCACACAATGTAATATACTTCGGAGTTAGAATTAGAACTGGAAAGTTACCATTTTCAAATCTATTACATTATTTTAAAAACAACATAAACTTGACTATTCCACTGCTGCACACTAACACTAAGGTTATTCTCATAAAAATATTAAGAAACCGCTATTACTTATTTCTCTCTCTCTCCAATGGCGCTACAGCCTGAATCGGGCTCTGGCCTCAACCAAACTACGCCTCCATCTATCTTTATCTATCACCGCTATCTATCCATTCCTTATTTCGAGACTGTCATATTAGGAACTCAAATAATCAGTATGAAATAGTTATATAGCCTATTATTATTAAATTCGGCTTATCAGAACATCGAAATGAATTTAGCCCATATGAAACTAATAATTACTAATTATTATTACTATGGTATTTCATAAAGCTTTAATGTGAAAAAACACTCACATTCTTTGATGTGGCGATTTCTGTTTCGTGCTGGTATTGCACATTTTCAAGCTAAACAGAAACTGAAGTATTTATTATTATTTTAAATAATAACGATTAATTGCCAGAACTTGAAAAATGAAATAATATTATACAAAAAAGAAACAAATCAACTCAGAACAGGTGAAAGTTCAATAGAATGATTTTCTGAGATAATAAGATAAGAGGCTATTTTATTTCCTTGAATTTTAGTCTTTAGTAATAATATTCTTACTAATTGCAGAAATTAGATAATTGAATTAAAAATAACAGTACATTGTTAATCGGCTATCATTGATATGAAAAAAGTAAAGTAAATACTTTTTTACGATGAAAAACATAATTTACCCAACACATTAATTACATAACATGAAATTTTATCCAGAATAGAGTTTTAAATCGAGAAACATCACTTACCTCACAAAGAAGAGAGCTGAATTCGATCTAAAGAATGTTGTGAATTGGAGTGATTTGTTTTGTAAGATTCGTCGTTGCCACTGACTGATATCTGTTATCAATAATTTTTATCCTATAACGGCTTCTGGCTTCTAAATTAATGTAACTTGATGTGCCTCGAACTTCTGTTCAGATTGCTAGAATAAGATAAGATTATCAATGCAAAACTTGAGTAGCAATACAGCTACAGTATGATAGCAGTATCTATACAATACAGTTGTTTTTATGATGTAACTAATCATGCTGCCGTAGGAATTGAAACTTGAATGCTGTATAAATAAAATTATTTCATATGAATACATTCTTTCCCTGTTACCAGGGTTGAATTATGTATTGTACTTTGAATCAATTTTCTCTATTTAGCATGCTTATTTTTAGCTTCCCGTTGCGTTCTCTATTTTGCTCTAATGATCATTGTGAAATATTGCTATTAAAAAGTATTTACGTTAGTAATTCCTTCTTAATTTTATATGCCCCAATTGGAATACTTTCTAAAATTGATGCTATTAAACATTGAAACTTAATGACCCCATTAGTTTCTAATTTGGACTTGCAATCAGCAAGCACAGAAGAAACAAGATCGCATTAATCGACTATACATAAAAGGCTAATTGAAATGCATCAGCGATACAGGAAAGACCAAAGTAATATAAACTTGAGAAAACTATAAAAGCACATAAAAAGCATCTAAAAAGAATTATCCTCTACAAAAAAAAGAATTATATTGACTCAAAAATAAAAAAGTCAACAAAAATGTAAACAGAACAATATGGCAAATAGTTAACAATGAAACATCAAACAAAAAGGACAAGAAAGTTATTAAAAATATTGTACTTAAAGAGAATGGTATAGACATAGATGGTCCGTATAAAATTTCAAACATGCTAAACAATGATTTTGTAGGAATGGTTGACACTCATGTCATCCCTTATCTAACCAAAAGTGACGTAACAGATGAGAAAAATGAAAAAGTTACATAATTAACATTTAGATGTAATACAATTATTGAAGAGAAGGACTTAAGTAAAATAATAGATTTGATAAAACCAAAGTGGTCAGCCGGCTATGATGACATACCAATAAAAATAATCAAGGATGCTAAGTCATCACTCATCAAACCTCTTATGCACGTAATCAATGCCTCAATTATAACTGGAGTGTACCCAAACGAATTAAAAATATCAAAAGTAATACCAGCATATAAGAAAGGAGATCCATCTGATCCTCTCAACTACAGACCTTTGGCCATCCAACCTGCCCTATCTAAAATATTTGAAAAGTGTGTACTAGTTCAGTTAATTGATTATTTTGAAACTAATGGTATACTTGACAAAGAACAACATGGCTATAGAAAAAACAGGTCAACCATTACTGCTTTGATAGAGTTCATAGAAAACATTTTAGAAAACTTAGATGAGGGATTAAATACTGTAGGAGCATTCCTGGATTTAACCAAAGCATTTGACAGTGTGAATCATAAATTATTATTAAATAAACTTGAAAATTACGGAATTAGAGGTAAAGAGCTTAGCTGGATTAAGTCATATCTAGAAGGACGGCAACAGTATGTAAATATAAAGTATACAAGCAATAAACATCAGTACAATATTGGATCAAACTTGAAATGTAATAACTATTCTGTACCACAAGGATCGGTGTTAGGTCCATTTTTGTTTCTGTGCTACTTAGGGGGGTTACCTAAATATATGTGCGATTTAGTTGAAAATAGTAAATTATGCTTATACGCTGACGATATTAGTCTGTGCATTGCTGATAAGGACTGGAACACAACAGAAATTAAATGTAACAATTCTATATCATTAACTAAAAAGTATCTAAATCATAGACATCTGCTACTTAATGATAACAAAACAAAGTTCCTCCATTTTAGAAATTCAGAGGTAAAACAACTTAATTCCGTAAATAATAAGGAAGAAATTAAAGTTTTAGGTCTATATCTTGAAAACACACTTAGTTGGTCCGTTCACATTCAAAAAATATGTAAAAAATTAAGCTCAGGAATTTTCGCACTGAGACGACTAGCAAAAATTTTCAACTTAGAAACGTTAAAAGCAGTGTACTTTGCAATGATCCACTCCCACATTTCATATGGAATTGAAATATATGGAAGAACAAGCATCTCAAACTTAAATAAAATACTCCTATTACAAAAAGAATAATTCTAAATCTTGATAGAGAGCAATCATGCAAGCCATTCTTCAGTAAGTTGAAGTTCATGACGGTGTACAGCCTGTACATTTTTAGCACAATATTATATATAAAAACTAACGAATCTAGATTCCCACGGCAAGTAGATATACACAATTACAACACAAGAAATAAAAATAATTTTACAATAAAGAAACACAATAAGGAAAAATATAAACAAAGTCCAACGTACATGGGAATAAAATTTATTGGTTGTCTCCCAGGTTGCATGAGACATGAACCTGATAGATCAAAATTTAAGGAATTGCTGAGAGCATATTTGATGGATTTAGCATGCTACAGTATAAACGAGTTTACTTTTAAAAATTGAATTTTATACAGTCACTAATTACTATTTAGCTTTAAGTTAGTTTTTAGTTTTTGACTTTTTCATGTACATTTTCATGTATGTTTTGGAAAGAAATAAATGATTGATTGATTGATTGACATTCCGTTATAAACTTGAGATTAAAAACTGAGGAGTGCGGTCCCATAAGATGTCAAATTATCAATCGATAACTTAGTAATAAGATTATTAAAATACTGATTGTAAACTAATTTCATAATCTTCTTAAAATATATCAAATCAGGGCTACGTATTTTTATTTATAAAATATAATTATAGTACTCTTTTTTGAAATTAATAAAATAATAGATTAAGAATACAAATTATAAAAACTAGTTTCAGTGTTCACACCATCTTCAGGTTATAAAACGTATATAGTTCTATAACTATATACTTTATTAGTTATACTTTGTATAGTTTTATCTTCAGTTTTATAACCTGAAGATGGTGTGAACACTGAAACTAGTTTTTATAATTTGTATTCTTAATCTATTATTTTATTAATTTCAAAAAAGAGTACTATGAATTCTATTGTATAAATAAAAATAAGTAGCACTGATTTAATACATTTTAAGAAGGTTATGAAACTGTTTTAATACTACATAATTACATAACATCATTTTCATAATATTACAGTTTGCTTGTTCTCCATAACCTAATAATTTGATTAAATTATACGATAACAAACGGATCAATTAAATAAAATAAATGAAACTAGTTTTGTCTGAAACAAAATCAAAAAAGGAATAGTAGCTTTTTGTAAATGATCTTTCAAGTATCCCTATCAAAATACTTGAATCAATTTAAATTACTTTCATAATATTAGGGATTGCTTGTTCCCCATAACCTAATAATTTGATTAAATTGTACGATAACAAACGGATTAATTAAAATGATTGAAACTAGTCTTGTCTGAAACAAAATAAAAAAGGGTACTAGAGTAAATGATCTTTGTAAATAATTGTTCTTTCAAAAGTCTTATCAAAATACTTGAATCGATTTAATCAATTCAGCATACATTGCAGAATTACAATGAAACGAGAAGACTGATTTAGAGCTTTTGAATTGCGTTGACAGGTGCTACAACTGTTCCAAATCTGCAACCTGAACCATGGCCTGATGATGGTGGGCCCCAGTGGCTCGGGCAAGTCGACAGCCTGGCGAGTGCTTCTGAAAGCCCTTGAGAGGTACGAGGGCACAGAGGGTGTGGCACATGTCATCGACCCGAAGGCCATCTCCAAAGAGGCGCTGTACGGTGTGCTCGACCCCAACACCCGCGAATGGACCGACGGCCTCTTCACACACGTTCTCAGGTAAATCAACAACAGAAAGTAGCTTCTGAGTCAAGCAAAGTTTACTTCTTTTTGCGGAAAATGAAGAATTTATTTTCTCGGTTCGATTTTGGTTGTTGCCGGATTGTTTTTTATAAATTCTCAAAACACATTATCACACACGTTCTCAGGTGCGGCAATTCAAGACAGAAAGTAGCTTTTGAGACAAGGAAAGTTTTCTTTTTTTGGAGGAAAATGAGAAAGTTATTTTCTCGGTTCAATTTTGGTTGTTGCCGGATTGTATTTTTATATCAATTCTCAATTTTTTATCACAGCAAGAAAGTTTTCTTCTTTTTGCGGAAAATGAGAAAGTTATTTTCTAGCTTCGGATTGTATTTTATCTCAAAACACGCTATCAATGATTGGTAACATTATGATCATTTGTGAACGCTAGATCCACTAATCAATTCGGCTTGGGATTTTGTTGTTCAAACTTTAACATTCCATATCCAAATTATTTTCATTTCCTTATTGACACAATTTACATTTAATGCTTGAATTTTACTTTCAATTTTGTCTGATAATTCATTACTTTTGACATTACCATTATTTCATGTTTTAATTGATTCATATTTTCAATCATAAATTTACTTTCAATTGACTTTAATTTTAACATTTTTTTGGTTGCTGTGGAAAAAATTGTAATGTGAAATTTTTAGTTCAATACTATCATCAAAATGTTTATATTTGTTTGCTTTTTAAATGTGATTTTGTGTTTGTAAATAGTTTTCTTGATTTTAAACTTTATAAAATAGAAACTCAGGAAGTGAAAGTGCAAATTTTTAGTAAGAAAACATGAAGAACCCAATACATAACCTATTAACTTGAGTGTTGATAGGAAAAAAAATGACATTCGGTAATACGGCAAGGCAGAACATCCAAAAGGATCTATCTGTCGATAAAAGCCATAAGAATAAATAAATAAATTTTACTAATTTAATTTCAACCATAAATTTTTTACCATCGATCTTGAATAAATGAACTAGCTATTAGAAATCTATGAAAACCTTCTATGTATTATTGATCATGTATTGATTGTGTTATCTTAGTAGCCTACTGAACATTATTCTTTTTCCCCGTTCCTGCTCAAGGATTGTTTAATAAGCAGTACTTTGAGCAATATTCTTGGAAAATAAATAATTTTTAGATAATATCACTAAATAATTGATAAATATTACTATTAACAATAAAAATTAGATTATTCCTAATAGAAAATCTTGCCCTCACAATTATTTTTTGTTTTAATCTCTTCTTAGGAATTTGCTTTATAGGAATTTAGTCTATAGTTCCCTTAATACATTTTTTCGAACAGTTTAGTCGTATTGAGTCCATATAACAAAAAGAGTTTTCTTCATCAAGGTTCATAACAATTTTGTTATTTATTTAACAGAAAAATCATAGACAACGTGAGAGGAGAAATAAACAAAAGACAATGGATCATATTCGATGGCGACGTCGACCCGGAGTGGGTGGAGAACCTCAACTCCGTCCTTGATGACAACAAGCTGCTCACTCTGCCAAACGGTGAACGTCTGTCGCTCCCTCCAAACGTCAGAATTATGTTCGAGGTCAGTCTATTAATATTTATAATTATTAGTATTTGTATAGTATTGATTATAGGTATAAAACATCAAAAGAGTATAATTAGAGGTATAGTCTATTGTTAGTTATTATTAAAAATGCCTGACTTTACAAAGTTGAAACGTTTTTGAATTGTCAAAAGATAGTTTACATGATACTGCTATTATCGTTGTAGGATTTACTTACAATCAAATCTCTTGGAATAGTTCTTCAATTTAATTCGAGTTTGAAATTTTCTTATTAATCAAATCTCTTAGAATAGTTTTTCAATGTAATTTGAGTTTGCAATTTTCTTCTTGAATTGCTCCAAATCTGGTCCAATGTAAAGTCTCACCAAACATTAGAAAATATTGTAAAGGATAAGGTCTTTAATGAACATGACTTGAAGGTTTCAAATATTGATGAAGAATTGAAATACCGTAATTAAAATTTGACAATACTTTAATATCATTACAATAATTACTGTAACCTATTCGATGAGATTTGAACATTTAAAACAATAATTCACATTGCTTATTGCATTTTTTGAAACACATTGTTGTGTTTTATTGTCAGGTACAAGACCTGAAGTATGCGACCCTGGCGACAGTCTCCCGTTGCGGTATGGTGTGGTTTAGTGAGGACGTCCTCTCCACAGAAATGATTTTCGAAAATTATCTGGCTCGGCTCCGAAACATCCCATTGGAAGAGGGTGATGATGATTATCTTGGATTGACATCGAAGAAGAACCAGAGCGAAATCAACAAGGAAGAAGAAATATCGCCAACCATGCAGGTAAGAATTAGGCCTACGTTATTCATAGGATTTTTTAATTAAATCTAAGTTTCTCATTTTTAGTTCAATTCCTAATCGAATGAATAACTGAATTATTGATTAATTCATACGCAAATAATATTTTCTATATCCATTTATCTACAAGTTTCTTATCTAGCTTAGGTTTATTTGAGAAGGTATAATCGAATTAATAATAATTTTAATACTGATAAGTAGCATCGCAAAGTTCTAACTATGCATAATAGAGAATATTCTCATTCCATCGTAAGTAACAATATTCATTAGTGAACTTTAATTATCCAGGCTATATGTTTGTTGGCCAGGGAAATTCTCAGTTGCATTAATTTCTTGAGTGTCATTTTATTTATCATTTTGAATTCATATTTACAATATTCAAATTTTCATCCATCAGCTATGATCAGTTAACTGATGTTTGTAATGAAACTGTTTAAAATATATGTTTAATTGTTTTTCAGGTTCAATTGGATGCCGCAAACATTTTCCAAACATACTTCTCTCCGGATGGTCTGGTTGTGCGTTGCCTTGAATATGCAATGACACAAGAACACATCATGGACTTCACCAGACTGCGAGCTCTCAGCTCATTGTTTTCTATGTTGAATCAGGGTGTCAGGTAAACTTCAACTCAACATTATTCCTGTTTTGGGATATAAAACTTGTTCAACTATTAAATAGATGTGTAAATATGTTCTTTCAATTATTTAATTCCACTTTATTCTCACATCCTTAGGAATTGAAGTGATTCTGACTATCTGTTTCGTTAGTATTTTTCTTGGAAAAATTTTCTAGAATTATTTTAGAAATTGAAAAAATGTATATACAGTATATTAATAACTACAATATCGTGAAAACGAAAACATACCGTTCTGTAAATTAAGGATAGAAACAGTTTTGGGTGAATCCCGATTTTTTTTGTAATTGATTATTGTGAATAAACATCCATGATCAATATTATGCCATTAACAGAATATTATGCCATTATCAGACAAAATGTATACTCACAATCCATAATAAATCCAGGATCGATGTTTTATCATTGCCAGAAATAATTGCTCAGTTCTTGTAAAACTATGAGAATTTCACCTTTCAGATTGAGAAAAATCAAACGCTTGATGATGGCTACTTCCATCAAATTATAATCTCGAACTATTGATAGTTTTTATATTAGACTTGATCAATTGATGAAAAACTCCGTGGTTCGAATAACTAACATTTTATATTTTTTAACCAGGAATGTTGTACAATACAACCAGTCTCATTCTGACTTTCCGCTACCCGCTGAAGATCTTGAGCGTTACATCCCGAAAGTTCTCATCTACTCCCTGCTGTGGAGTTTTGCCGGCGACGCTAAACTGAAAGTTCGATCCGATTTGGGAGATTTCATTCGTTCGGTTACTACTATTCCTCTGCCTTCTGTCAATGCCAACATGCCAATCATTGATTATGAAGTAAGTATTTTTCATTGTATAGTTATTATTTCAAACATCCGATGAAAACTATATAAATAGAGTGAATGTTGATGCTGTGGAACTTTTTAATAATTTTAGTAAAATGAAGTGGATTTTTTGACAATTTCTCATGTCTCTTCAATTATATAAATAGAATTAAGGACTTCTGCTACAGCAAATAATAATAAATATTGTACTAGTAATACTATTCCAGCAGTTGGTTAACTGCAATTTCTAATAAAAATCGTCCTTTTTTAAGTATATTTCCTTGATGTCTTCAACCAATTGTTACAATTTTTTAGTCTCAGTTCTATTGAAGTTGTTAATATTCTACAATAAGTTGTTGAACTGTTGCGCTTGTGTCAAAATATGTTTTCAGCAACTAATATAGAATGTTGTGTGTTTTGTTTGCAGGTGAATATCTCCGGCGAATGGAGCTTGTGGTCGAATAAAGTTCCTCAGATCGAAGTGGAAACTCATAAAGTGGCTGCTCCTGATGTAGTTGTACCCACGCTTGACACTGTACGACATGAAGCATTGCTATACACATGGCTTGCCGAGCATAAACCATTAGGTATGGCGTTTACTATTTAAAAATGTATATACATGAAAAATCGTATAAAATGTGACAATATTTATTTATTACAAATACTTGTCTTGGCTCTTGGGGAAAAGCACAACAGACTCATGCTCAAAACTGTCCCGTTTCCAATTAATACTATACAGTCTATATCAAAATGTAGGTTATTGCACTTCCACGTTTCTAAAAAACAATTTACACTTTAAAGCTTGCAGAACAAGCAATTTTTTTTAATTGAATAGATACTATACATTTCTAAAATTAACAAAATCAAAAATAATAATAAATTATTCAAAAAGTCTGAATTTTGAATATTGTTATGATTGATAAGTCAACCGCTTTCAAATAAGTGACTAATCAATAGATATGTTAGCTAGATTCATTAATTTCATGTCATGTCTTATAGGCTAGCTCTTTTGATTGATTTCCTAGAATGAACATATTATCTCATTAGTGTCTTAATTCTAATACTTTTCCATAAAACCCTCTGTCAATAATATTGAAACAAGTACAGTATTTTGAAGATTTTCTTTACAACTCTGTAGGCCTACCATACATATAAGAATGACTTATAACGTCTTATAATAAGAATGAGAGTCTCCATATATTTGATAAGATGATGTAGAACTCTCTCCCACAGAATTATTTATTTTCCAGTACAATTTTAGCTGAACAATCTATTTTATTCAAGATGGGTGTGAATAATCTGAAAGAATGAGATAACGTTTATAACTTTTTTATGATTGACATGATTACTCTTATTTCAGTAATTATAATGAACTTCATAATTATTATCGATTATTGATAAAAATATACATTATTACTTGATTATACATTATTACAATTGATTATACATTATTACAATGCTGTCTCATGAAGTGAATGGGGATATTGATTAGTAGATTTTAGGTTGATGCTTCAGTTAATTTTTCATGTTTTGTTTGTTGTTGATTTTCAGTTTTGTGCGGACCTCCCGGGTCGGGAAAAACGATGACACTGCTGTCTGCGTTGCGAGCTCTACCTGACATGGAAGTGGTTGGCTTGAACTTCTCGTCTGCTACCACTCCCGAGCTGCTCTTGAAAACATTCGATCACTATTGTGAATATAGGAAAACACCCAATGGTGTTGTATTGGCTCCTGTCCAGGTAATTCTATAAAATAAAATCGAAAAAATGTATATCTACTACTGTAAATGAGTTTAAATAGACCAATAAAAAAACTGCAATCATCAGATGACGAAAGCAATCCATGCAATTTTTGGACCAGGGTCTAGGATAACATCATTCATCTTTATGAATATATATATTTTTAAAAATATTTTTTAAAAATATAATTATATTATAGTGAGAACCACGTTATAATGTCAGTGGAAAAATGGTCAACATCATGGCCGATTTACTGTCTTGCCACTGCCTTCTGTAGAAGGTGGTTGATACCGGTAATCACTGAAATATTAACTGTCCATTCTTGTTAAAAATTATCAATTATATTCTATTTATCAAGAAAATATATTTTTATCTGCTTTATCGAATGATAGACAAGTATCATGCACCAATGTTGATTAAATGCTGCCATTGGACTTCGCTATAGACTTCAGAACTCTAGTAGGCATTTGAATGACGTTAAATAGCATTTAATAATTCTAAATAACATTTTATAACTAGACTGGAAGCTACAATGTGATTTAATAAAAACATTCAATCACCATTTGTAGCAAAGAAGATGCGTTTCAAAAACTAAAACTAAAACTCATTGATGTGAATAAATTATTCTACGCTGTAACGGCTCTCTTCAATACTAGACAGCACTCTGGAAGTAATGGGTGTTTTTTCAACTGTTCTGGGTTAGGACATGCATCTGTTAGTGGAAGTTTAATGAAGCAAAATTTTTGTAAATGGCTGCTAAATCTGTTGTTTGCTTCATTAAAAAAAAATTCAATAAAAATCTCCAAATTCTTGAACTGATCAAAAATTTTCTAAAATCACTCATTGTGCTCCCTGTTTTTCTGTTAACGTACAGTAGTGTCTATTATTAGCAGGTTCTATTAAACTGCTGGAGTCTGCTGATGATGAAAAATGAAAAACTGATAAACTGCTGTTGATGAAAAATCATCAACTTCTAATAGTTTTTTAACGATTTTCTCAAATACTGTAAATGAATAGGGGTACTTATTGTGTTCTCTGTTATTCTGTTTTTGTAGTCGGTAATATCATTGGCTGTCTACAATAGTAGTAGAACCTAGGGGAGTCCGATTTTACTAGGCGTCAAATCTGCAAACCCTTAGAAATTCATCTGAAAAAACAAACCAATTCAAACTATAAGCTACAACACCTTGGAGGGGTTTCGACAATCACTAACTTCTAGTGATGTTCACTTCTAACTGATAGAATTACTTTTTTAAATCAATGTTTATCATTCAATCAATGGTCACAGTTTGAAGTTAGTCTACGAACTTAGCACAAAAATAGTTTCTGAATTTTTAAGTTTGTCTGGTTTTCAGCTGGGCAAATGGCTGGTGCTGTTCTGCGACGAAATCAACCTGCCGGACATGGACCAGTACAGCACGCAGCGGGTGATTTCGTTCCTGCGGCAGCTGGTGGAGCACCGCGGCTTCTTCCGCACCACGGACCAGGCGTGGGTCTCCCTTGAGCGCATCCAGTTTGTCGGCGCCTGCAACCCGCCCACCGATCCCGGTCGTAAGCCGCTCTCGCACCGCTTCCTGCGTCACGTGCCCGTCATCTATGTCGACTATCCTGGAGAAACGTCGCTCAAACAGGTCAGCATATAACTTACACTCCTTCTTTAACCCGCTAATGATAGAACAGATATTACTGATAGTAATATAAGATAGCATAGTGAGCACATTCTTTCACCTTTTAATCTGTTAATGGTAGAAAAGATATTACTTACATTATAGTCCAGTCAAATGGTCGTTTTTCAGGAAACAGCCCCGAAAGAATTTTTCTCGACGGTTCTATGTATTTTGGGGCGCTGAATTCGAATCCGAAATTTGCTGACACGCCAGAGGGCGGCTTCATCCCCAAAACCCTCAAAAACCCCCAAAATTTCGGACTTTTTTCGAATTTCTCATTAAGGAGACTCTTGAATAACAGTGAAATCGTAGAAAAAATGAGAAAATAAAAACAATCATATTTTCAATCAGTTGTAACTTTAAAACAGTATCAGAATCAGAAAAACGATCTATGGGAGCGAAAAGAGGAGAATTCTCTACAACCTTGACTTATTTTTGGATTTTTTATCTGAAGTATTACATAAGATACGCCACTTTGAATATGCGAGAATGTGAAAATGATTAACCTATCACAAATTTTTCGCATATTCAAAGTTGCGTATCTTATGTAATACTTCAGAAAAAATCCAAAAAGTAGTCAAGGTTGTAGAGAATTTTCTCTTCTTTTCGCTCCCATAAATCGTTTTTCTGATTCTGATACTGTTTATAAGTTACAACCGATTGAAAATATGATTATTTTCATTTTCCCATTTTTTCTACGATTTCACTGTTATTCAAGAGTCTCTAAAACGAGTAAGATACATGATAGAAACTTGCGATTGGTTTCAAATGAAAGAGAATTAGAATTAGATGCTTCATAAGCTACGTTGCCTCAAATCCATCTTGCATGACAGTTTATTATCGAAAAACTATCGAGACTGTAAAAATGACGAAAATATCGCAAATTTCTTGATTTTTTGAAACAAACGTATCTTACTTCACGATTATATTTTGAACACTTACTGGGTTCAAACTAATGGGATGTTTTATAATTAGGAATTTGTAATAGAGAGAGAGATCTAAATTCTCTTCTCTATTTTCTTGGGATTATGCCCGGCGCCAATCAATCCCTCTAAGATTGATGAAAATGAAATGAAACTCGACAGGGTTATGAGTAAGGTAGATACAAGTGAAAGGCCAAGTAGAATAACAATGAAAATTTATTGAGAAAAAGAAAATTAAAAATTTAAAGCAAAGGTTGAACAAACTATTTGAAATAATATCAAAATAATGAATTAGAAGATAACAAAATCTGAAATGATAAAGTTTACAATGTTATGTGAGAGGAGCCAAAAAAATATTTGAATAAAAGATCAAAGAGAAAAATAAGTAGTTATTAAAACATAATGTTAAATGAAAGTTACCGGAGTTTATGACAAAATTTAATTTGAAAAATATTTAATTTAGAACTTTGTGGGCTACGAGGGATTTCTTGAAAGGCTGGTGGGATAAGATATTAGTAATTAGAGTATATGGATTAATGTAAAATAAATAACTCACAAAACCTTTCTGAACTTTTCCAGTCGAGGGCTGTATAATCCTCTTAAGTCTGGAGTTCGAGTACACTTGACACTTCACACTCAAAATTCCACTCAAAACGCACTACTGAGAACTGAGAGAGCTATAGTTGACCAAGCGAAAATGGGTCTCTCAAGGCCACTGCAATGTTGCCACTGGTGGCCAACCCTCACTCGACCAGTCTATTTACATTGACTATATTTCTACACCCTGAACATCGCTCTTTCCTTCTCATACCTTCCCTCTTCCTCTTTTCCGTCACTACCTGTCACAAATTCTTTTGAGCACGTCAGGTTCAAAAGTTCTATTGTGTCATTCTTTGAAGTTAGAACAATAACATCCCCCGTTACCTCCTCCCATCATCCGCTATATTCTTCAACATCATGAAATGAAGGAAAGAATATTGTTATGTATAATGTATAACTCTTTCTTGAGTCATGACATCAAGAAATCCAATTTTATAATGATGATTAGATTTTTCTTCATAAATGCAACTATTTATGAACTGGGCTATTACTTCATAAAGGTTACTTGAAGACTTTTATAATAATCAATTGGAAGTGTAGTGATGTAATTTTATTTATTTTAGTCAATATTCTTGTAGTGCCCACTTCACTCTGCATTTTTCAATTTGCATGAATTCTCATTTGATTCCCATCACACTTCATCCAGGCTTTGGACAGAGAAGACAAACAATACTCCCCACAATAACAATACTTCACTATCATACCCTCTCTCACACACACATTCACTTTCTCTCTTACTAGCCACCCTTAGTACAAAGTGGCAACAGTGTTGGTAGAGACGGGTTGTGGTGTCAAGAGCTTTGACCTTGAGGGACCCATTTTCGTTTGGCCAACTATAGCACAAGTTGCACCCTTATTTATCGGCCATCCCCACCATGCCTACCCTTACTGCCCTAGAGTCGCCACGTGGTAAAATGCCATGTGCTCTGACAGGCAACAAATGTGAAAATATATACTTGTTTTAGGTAGCCTATATTAAACTCTTAAATAATTATAATTAAAGGCTCCTCTTAAAAAATATGATAATAAATTACAGTATTTATACCTGTTCTACAAAATTGCAATCTTATTATTAAGTTTTATTTTATTATTTATTGAGATGAATTTAATAAATACAGGTGTAATTTTACAGAATTTGTATCGCATAGCAATTATTGATTACATGTACACACGTTAGCTTCTCATTTAAATAATATTCAATTACACTAATTCAAATTTGTTGTAGGGAAAATAATCAATTTACTTATTAACGATTTTGACAATGAATACATCACTTTCATATGTATCTATATTCATATATATCTCTTTGAGTCTATAATTACAATAATAATATTTTTGCCCTCCTGTTATCATCATCCATTCTTTCATTCATACATTATTTCATTACTTCATGCTCGCTAATTAATTACTAATATAACTACATACTACTAATATTCTATACCAATACTACCATTCCTACTATAATACATGCATATATAACTACTACTACACTATCACTATATATTAGTAAGATATATATATTGCTGCCACTATAAGATATATATTGATATACTGTAAGATATATATATTGCTGCCACTATCACCACGTGCTCAGCTACTCTCTCACTCTCTCCCACTCACACACGCATGCACTCTCACTCACACGAGGACCTATTATTCTAACACTATGACTATTTACAATAAAGAACCTTCCAGAACTTGTTCTCTGAATAGCCAACGGTTTCAAAATACCCTTTCTTCAGGTTCTTGGAAATTCATTTATTGAAATTCATAAAGGAATCTTCTAGAAGTTTCTTCTTCAAATGTGGGAAAAAGGCACGTGGTTCACACATGTCAACGGCACAATTTTTACAAACTTCATCCACCTCACATGAAAGAGGAGATTCTGTTCTTCAAATCAAGACCAAGTACCATTTTTTATCATTTCGGGTTACCGAGATACACAGTTTTGAATATAGAGATTGGGCATTTTTCTGTGTATTTAAATATGGGCTAAAATACACTAAAGGAGGATTTTTTTATTTTTCATCAAATTTAAGTTATGATACATGGTTTTGAACCGCCTTGACGAGCTGAGAAGAATGAGCTGTAGATCAAGGAGATCTGACCATTCTGTCAATAGTTATAAGTGCTTAAAGTTTTGATCCTTGACGTATCCTTATGGGTGCCCCCCCACCCAGAAATAATGGAAGTAAGTGTATCTAACGGGTGATTCTCATATAAAATAACCCTCTTCTGATGATTTCAGCCGAAAAATGTTTTTACTTTCCTTGCCCTACTACCAAAGGTAAGGAAAGTATTGCTTTCCAAAAAAATTAATTACTTTCCTTGCCCTACTACCATAGGTAAGAAAAGTATTGCTTTCCAAAAAAATTGAAGTACCCCAATTCCAAGTTTTCTATACGTTTCAAGCTCCCCTGAGTCCAAAAACATGATTTTTGGGTGTTGGTCTGTGTGTGTGTATGTGTGTATGTCTGTGAACACGATAACTCCATTCCTAATTGACCGATTGACTTGAAATCTTAAACTTAAGGTCTTTATACCATGAAGATCCGACAATAAGAAATTCAATAAAATTCAATTCAAGATGGCGGAAAAAATGACGGATAATTACTAAAAAACCATGTTTTCACGTTTTTCTCGAAAATGGCTCTAACGATTTTCTTCAAATTTATACCATGGATAGCTATTTATAAGCCCTATCAACTGACATGAGTCTCATTTCTGGGAAAATTGCAGGAGCTCCGTAATATTCTTGAGAAAAATGGCGGAAAATGACTAAAAACCATGTTTTTCACGTTTTTCTCGAAAACGGCTTTAACGAGTTTTTTTTTCAAATTTATACCATGGATAGCTATTTATTAGCCCTACCAACTAACTTGAAACTCATTTCTGGGAAAATTGCAGAAGCTCCATAATATTATTGAGATAAATGGCAGATTATTATTATTATTATTATTATTATTATTAGCCGTCAAGCTCCCAGATGGAAGACGCTGAGCAAAATTTGGTTCATTTTTTGTTTTTCTTGTTCTTTTTATCAATCCACCAGTTTTTCATTTTCAGTGAGAACTCCGCTTTCCTTGCTTCACTCCATTTTGTTCCCACTCTTGGCACAGTCATCTCTGGTTTAACTTCCCATTTTTCAACCTTTTCTCTGAAACTGTTCCTGTTGTATATTTCATCATTGTTAATGTTAGCAAGTATTAAGTCCTTCTTGACGTTTTTCATCCATGCACCTCCATTACTAAGGGTTGCTACATATGTTACTATTCTTTTTGTAAGTCTGTACTGTTCTTTTTGTAATGGCAGATTATTATTAAAAAAACATGCTTTTCACGATTTTCTCTAAAATGACTTGACCGATTTATTTCAAATCCATACCCTGTATAGTTATTTATCAGCTCTATCAACTGACATGAGTCTTTTTCCTGGGAAACCCTTGGGGGGTCCACCCCATCCTTGAGAAGTGGACTTTGTGAACTCCTTGTCCTGCATGAAATAGGTAGGTAGAGCAGTTTATAAAAAGAACACATAGTCGAGATATTTCATCTGTAGAACAGCTGTTTTGACGACTTTAAAAAAATCATAGAATTTCACAATAATTCACACAAAGCAAAAAGTACTCTGGAAACAATAATATAAGAATGAGGCTTACAGTTCAATGGGCAAGGGAAGTTGTGTGAGTTTACCACACCAGATTTTTTTTGTTAGGAAGACCTTGAAAGGTATTATTATGAAAAATTTGTATTTTTACTGAATGATTTGTTTTCTATTTTTGGGTGTGTCCCCCCTCCCCCTGTACTAAATTTGAAAATTCTCAAGTAATCCTGTTCACAATTAATTGCTCTTTCACGTGATGTGTGGTTTTTCATAATTACTAGTGAAATATCCAAGTTGTATAGGGTGAAAGTGGTGAGTTTGCATAATTTTGAAAAACCCTTAAAAATACCCCTTTTTTGAAAATTTGTAGCTCCGGAACCAAAAACGGTAGAGTCCTGCGCGACCAATCTATTTATTGGAAATTCTATTTTCTTTAATTTTGTCAAGAATGATTTTTCTTGGGAAACTCAAGGTTTTCGAGATTGAATGAGAAATTTTGGGGGTTTTTGAGGGTTTTGGGGATGAAGCCGCCCTCTCGCGTGTCAGCAAATTTCGGATTCGAATTCAGCGCCCCAAAATACATATAGAACCCTCGAGAAAAATTCTTTCGTGGCTGTTTCCTGAAAAACGACCATTTGACTGGACTATTAGTTACAGTTACTGATATGCAGTTATTGATTTACTGAAACTGAAATCAGTTACATATACTGTTATGCATTTATTGATAATAATGAAACTGATAGGAAATATTAATGAACATCAAATTAAAAACTATCAATAACAACAATAATTAATATGAACGAAAAGTCAAAGCCTCTGAAGACTTATACTGATATACAGTTATTGATATTACTGAAACTAATAGGAAATATTAATAACAATCAAATTAAACTAGTAGTTCTGTGAACAGTAGACCTCACGCAGTATTCTCATCCACAAGTACCTGATTGAAACGGTGGGTACCCACTACTACGACAAACCACTCGGTCGACTTTGTAAACAAATGTATTATACGTCATCACTAGGCATTTTAAGCAAAGCCAATTCAAAAGGTGAATTAACTTCATCAAAAACACGGCATAATGAAGCTTTATGAAAAAGTGTTTGTTATAATCTTGAAAATTGATTAAAATGCACTTGAAAAGGCTAAAAAACAATAACAAAATAGGCGCTGAGAGCTGCCTACGTCATGGATAAGCTATATTTATATGGTTTGTTTAAAACGTCGACCGAACGCTTCGTCGTCCTAGTGGTTATCTCCCATTGAAACTATAGACCTTAAGGAAATACAGCAATAGACTGGCTTCTCCACACATCTGTTTAATCACTTGTCAGCTGATTTATGATGAATAATTCTATAGTATGATTTTCACTCTAATATTGGCGTATGAAGGAGGCTCCATTTTCCTTTTATAATATCCTTGAAATGCAAAATTTCCAAAAACCTTGTATATAAGTCGACGCGCAATTAAAAAAGGAACATACCTGTCAAATTTCATGAAAATCTATTACCGCGTTTAGCCGTAAATGCGCAACATATAAACATTTGAACATTAAGCGAAATGCCAAACCGTCGACTTGAATCTTAAACCTCACTTCCCTCGGTCAACTATAAATTACAATAATTGATATGAACGAAAATTCAAAGCCTCTGAAGAATATACACTTAGCAAATATTATACACTCCTCTCACCACATGCAAATGATAGATCAGTTCTTTTATTAATAGTAAAAACTAGAATAGTTTTAAATATAAATATTTCTAGTTCATTTTGTGAATAAATACTCTAGTACCCTTTTTTTGGTTTGGTTTTGAATGATACGACATGTTTCAGCATTCAAGCATATAAAAAATGTCGTGCTATTCGAAATGGAAACAAGAAGGGTTATGTAAAGTGAATTCATCCGAAACATATATTTGAAAGCACTGAAGCTAATACTATATCACAATAGTTTATACTTTATAATACCATAAATCCCCCGTTGCACATAGGTCTATCAAATTTAATTGTTATAAAATGACGTCAATTAACGAAACTAATGCCACGAGAAACAATGAGAGAAGCTAATACGTCATTAATCCGATGTTACAATTACTGACATTGATACGGTTACATTTAATAGACATACGTGCAACCTATACCAAGTATTTATCAATTATATTTTGGTGTCTATAAAAATCTATGCAACTAGCGTTTCCATTCCTTTAATTTTGAAACGTTTTTTCTAATTTTGAAGTTACAACATTATTCATATCATTCTAATCACTATTTACACACAGATCTATGGAACGTTCAGTAGAGCGATGCTGAGATTGATTCCACCGTTGCGAGGCTATGCCGAGCCGCTGACAAACGCCATGGTCGAGTTCTACCTGGCCTCACAAGAGCGGTTCACTCAGGACATGCAGCCTCACTACGTCTACTCGCCACGAGAAATGACTCGATGGGTGCGGGGCATCTGTGAAGCTATTCGGTCAGTACCACTTGATTCTGGTTTTTGCGATTACGAGTAAGTTGATAGAAAATAGTTGACATAATGAGGTGATTAAGATGGTCTTTACTAAAATATAAGCTTCTTGAAAAACCATAGCCACCTCTAATACAGGTGTATTAGAGGTGGCTATGGAAAAACTCAAATGCTCTATTGCCTTCAACTTCAATCTTGAATCACCTGTTAACATTGAGTTTAATACGTCAAAGATTGCAGTTGATTTCAGGTGTTGCAATGCAGCTTGAATTGTCCTCTAAGATTGAATTTTCTTAGTTATGTTTTTTAATAATCTCTTTGAAAGGTTACATTTTCTTAATCGAGTCAACTTAAATAGTTTGAGAATAACTATAAATGTTAACTTCAGATTCTCAATCTGAATTCTCCACACACCTTTTTTCCTACAAATAAGTTTCTTTCTTCATTGTCTTGAAATTTTGTTATGTTACAGGCTTAGTATATTGTGTTTATAAATAAGGGGGTTAGGTATTTTTCTCAGTCTTGATGAAGAAAATATTAAAACTTGAATATTATTGTACAGAATGTCTTTGATAACGTTTGTTACAATGTTGGAGGAACATAAGGAATACTTGACGATTCCATTCCTACGTTACTATCCTGTCCTCAGATTTCGTAACTAGATTTTAAGATACGAAATAAGATTTCAATTTTTTTAGAATTCTCCTAATTCAACAAACTTCAAATAATGATTTTCTAGGCCACTGGATTCACTGACGGTTGAAGGACTGGTTCGATTGTGGGCGCATGAAGCACTGCGTCTGTTCCAAGATCGTTTGGTGGAGGAGTCCGAGCGGAAATGGACGAACGACAACATCGACATAGTCGCCCTGAAGCACTTCCACGGCGTCGACAAGGAGGCCGCTCTGGCCAGACCCATTCTCTACAGCAACTGGCTGTCCAAGGATTACATTCCTGTCGATAGAAATGAGCTGCGTGACTATGTCAAGGCCAGGCTTAAGGTATCTAACTTGATGATTCCACATTTCTATGATAAATCGTTCATGTCAAGTGATCGAATCTTTGCAATTACTCTCTCATCGGAAATATTGTTTGATTACTATTCTGGAATATCAAATTAATTTTTATTATTCTACAACCGTTTAACCATTGATTGAGTCGAATTTGTATTTGCTTGATTTGATTGACATTTTAAACATGGAACCTCCGTAATGTAATTGTACACTCACTACTTTACAAGAAGTTAACAAATTTGATTAGCTGCATCTGGTCATTTGTTTGACTCCCACCCCGTCTAACATTATATCGTAGTCAGTATTCTCTTCATTTTCCAGTAACTAGTCACTGAGTTAGATGGGCGTCACTATTTAATAGTAAAAACTCTCTCCAATGGCTCTACAGCCCAAATCGGGCTCTGGCCTCAACCAAAATACGCCTCCATCCATCTCTATCTAACGCCGTTCTCTTCCATCCCCTTAATTGTAACATTTCATTAGCATCCTTCTGCACTCTATCCTCCCATCGCTCCCTTGGTCTCCCTACAGGTCGTCTTCCTCCAGGCTGACCAACTAACACTTTCCTTGGCACTCGTGTTTCAGGCATTCTTTGCACATGCCCTGCCCATCGGAGGCGCATCAATTTTATATGGGCCGATAGTTGGGGCTCTGCATAAAGCTCTTTCAATTCAGCATTCGTACGTATGCGCCATTGTCCATCCTCGCAAACCGGTCCATAGAATCTTCTCAGGATTTTTCTCTCAAACACATCCAAGATACCTGCTGTTCTGGCTGTGATAGTCCAAGCTTCACTACCGTAGCAAACCACCGTTCTTATTATACTCTTATAGAGCTTTATTTTACATATCCGGTGTACATTTCTATTCTTGAATGTGTTCAGTAATGAGAAAAATGTGCGATTGGCGGCAAGGATACGTTTTTGAATTTCTTTTTCTATCATGATTTGAAAGAAAGCTTTAATTCAAAGCTAATTTAGCTTTAAATTTAAGCTTTAATTCAGTTTATTTAATTTTTTAACATAAGAATGCATAGTGTATATCCGAATCTTATATATTAATGGATTCATAATATTAATGCAACTTCAAATATCGTAAAGCATGTGCGTAATTTATGACAAACTGGGCAGTCATGAGCTTTGCTGAATTATCAAAAATAAATGGAAGTAATTTACACGTAACAAGCAAAGACGTAATGCATTGTGATAGGCCTATCTATATTAGTACTACATTTTCCGTAGAAAATATTGATTTGAAAATCGTGGCTCAAACGATATATTTCATTAATGTTTCAGGTGTTCTATGACGAAGAACTAGATGTGCCACTTGTGCTTTTCGATGAAGTATTGGATCATGTACTCCGTATCGACCGAATTTTCCGACAACCGCAGGGCCATCTGCTGCTGATCGGTGTTTCTGGCGCAGGAAAAACTACTCTGTCGCGATTTGTTGCCTTCATGAACGGACTTTCTGTCTTTCAAATTCGGGTATGTTTCAATTCGAATGACAATTTTCAAGGCAATTTATTAACGTAGTCAATAGAATTAATATCGTGCCAATATAATCTGTATTTTAGTACCAATTTAATTTTGTTTTGTAATATTTATTATCCTTTTATGAGTGCATTTGGGTGTCAGGCTGTAGCACTCTCATATTATGCTATGAAATAAATTGATAAATACATTAATATTGGATGCTTAGATGCAATGTAAGTTTTATTTTTTAATAATTTTTACCCTTATTAAAACTCTCGTTAGAAACTTTTTGGATGTAATAGAGTAGAATAGAATTTTTATTATTCTTATTTCTCAATTTTTATTATTATTATTCCCATTCAACACTTCGGCTACTTGAAATTAAATGAATTACATATTCCCAATAAAATATTACACTCTGTTTTTAAGTTTATTTTATTTTCAGACAATTCAATCAATTTTATTTAAATTAACACAATACAATATACTTGAAAGAAATCAAAACGCAAAAAAATCACAATCAAAAATACATTTCCAATAAAATACAAAAACAGGCTTCATGGTGGGGTGTGCTGAAAAGAAAGAAAGGAGGAAAGTTAATTAAAGTTAAAAGTTGATTAAGTTTACTTTTCTTTAAAACTCTATTTTATTGAAATATTCCATTTTAAAATTTCTCATTTAACAATGTTATCAAATTAAAGGAATATTCCATTACCTATAAAAAATATCACACCCTGTTTAAAGACACGTGAATACATTTTTTAAGTTTCAATTTCAGAAATGTATCCACGTTTTTCAAAAAATTCGAAGGAGCTTTGTATATTATTTTAGGAGCTCTATAATATTTATTTTCTTTCATTTAAATAGTGAAAACTCAATTGATGAGCAATCATTTCATGGCAGAGTATTATTGATTATTTATTCAACAGATACATACATACACACACACACATAATCATAAAATGATTGGAAATCGAAAAACAGGCTCGTATATTATTTTGAAAAAATTGAATGTTTGCAGGCTCACAATAAATACACTGGTGAAGACTTTGATGAAGACTTGCGCTCAGTGCTGCGTCGCGCCGGCTGCAAGAATGAAAAGATAGCATTCATTCTCGATGAGTCCAATGTCTTGGAATCTGGCTTCTTGGAGAGAATGAACACTCTGCTAGCTAATGGAGAGGTTCCTGGCTTATTCGAAGGTAATACTTGTTAACTGTTATCAAGTGAAACATCAAAGTCCAATAGTATTGTCGATAATTTTTATGCTAGATAGAAGAATGTTCTTTCCCTGTGTGATAGAATGTAGAAAAACATAAAATAATGTTTACTTATTCTAAGAACTTTAACTACTCTTTCCAAGGTATTTATTTTTGGAGTGACATATCAATATATCATGTGAATTGGAACTCCTTTAAAGGAATCCGCACCAATAAATATCAATGAGACGTATATGGGATTTCTAATAAGAACAGTAGTAGTAGTCTTCCTGATAATATTGTCTGTTCTAGCCTATCAGTTAATATGTGATTCATTTTTTATCATGTTCTGAACTGATTAAAAGATGAAGGTTTTTCAAATGAGCTAGGAACTGATTAAAGATGAAGATTTTTAAATGAGTCAGAGTAGAACTTATACTTGTTCTCTAGGTATTTCTGAAAGTAATGAATGTTATGAAAAGTTTCAATGAAACGTTTTCATTTATGTATTTTTGAGCTCAACAAATTGATGGTCTATTGCTCCTTTATTATGCAGTTATTGTTGACGCCATTTCTTTTTATGTCTTCTCTGAAAAGAAAGAAATCCATCCAGTTTGTGAATATATATCGTGCACATTTCAGTCTATTTTTTGACAAGGTGATATTTATAATATATTTATGTTTCAAATCGAACAGGAGATGAATACACTACACTGATGACTCAGTGCAAAGAAGGCACTCAAAGGGAAGGCCTGATGCTAGACTCGAACGAAGAGCTGTACAAATGGTTCACGGGACAGGTGATGAAGAATCTGCATGTTGTTTTCACAATGAATCCGTCCTCTGAAGGCCTCAAGGACCGGGCAGCCACTTCGCCCGCTCTCTTCAACAGATGCGTTCTCAACTGGTTCGGAGACTGGTCAGATGGCGCTTTGTACCAGGTATGTCAAAGTTACTTTGAGGTTTGTTGTTGATATAACTATTATTTCAAAAGAGATGATAATATAATAATCTTATTAAATAAGTAAATACATTTACTCAATAGTCTTCCAATTTTCTAATAAGTTACATAATTTTCTTTTCGAAAACAAAATACTTGAATCGGCTGTACATGTTTCATAAATATTTGGAAGTATGTAATGAAATTCCATTGCTCTCGCACGAATGGCAGAAGCGAATTGGAGATCAAGTTGGTATAACCTTCAGCAAATTAAAATAAGTAAATTAATTAAATAAAAATAAAATATCTAATCGACATTTCTTGTATAGGTGCTATTCATATAAATCGGAAATTATGTGATAAACTGGAATAACTTGAATAAATAAGTCAATTTTATTTCTTTCATGCCTTGCATTTTTACCAATGGTAAATGCAATAATGTAATGCTTCCCATTGGTAAAGTAGTAAACCATATAAGATCAAGGAAAACTTTAACGTGATTAAAAATATTTTAAAATATTGTAAACATCAGTACCAAAGTAACTAAGTTTCAAACAATGTTTCATCGTTTTATTAATAGCTTCCTATATTTTTTTTAGATGAGAGTACTGATAAAATATATGAAAAGATAAACACGATAGAGCTGTTGTTGTGCATAAAGGCTTTTAATCTCAAAAACGGCATTTGAATGCACTTGTGTTCAATCTTAACTCGATTCAATAGCCAATTATGTTTTTGGAATTTTCAATTGTTTTATAATTGGCGATAGTTCAAGTTATATGAATTAAGTGAGGTGGAAGTTACTGAAATCGTGTGTCTCTGTGTGTTAATAGGTAGCACATGAATTCACGTACCTGCTGGACCTACAAGGCAGTCCGACATGGACGCCTCCGGACTTCTTCCCGGCGGCTTATGCAGGCCTGTCGCCGACGCCGGCGCACAGAGATGCCGTCATCAACGCCTGTGTCTACGTGCACCAGACGCTGCACAAGGCCAACGCCCGGCTCGCCAAGCGAGGAGGACGCACCATGGCTATCACTCCTCGGTAACAACACACCTTTTCCCTTTCTTATTAAATATATTTTATTTTTTACAGTATATAATATAATATGGTAGGAAATGTGATCAAATAAAGATTTGATTACATACACATAGAAAATCATTCAAAGTAATATCACAAATAAATAAACAGTTCAGTTCTAGACGTTATGAACTCATAATCAAAAGTCGTAGAAAAATAAATAGTTGCTGGAGTTAGAACGTTATTCATTTTTGTAGAGGAATCGAAACAAAATCCCTGCAATATATTGAATAAAAAAATATATAAATATTAGATATATGTCTCATGTATTCTAATTACCTTAAAAGAATAAACATCATATTGAGAAAGTATGATTAAGTTCATAAGAATAAGATCATTGGAAAGAGAATAGGAGGATCTCATTGGCCGCATTTATGACTTTTTATGTAATTTTCCATGATATATTGATCTATTCACATCTTGAAAACAAAAGTAATATAAATAATTTCAATTCAATTGATAATTAATATTTCTTCTGTTTAGCCATTACCTGGACTTCATCAACCACTTTGTGAAACTGCATCGTGAAAAGTGTTCTGAACTAGAAGAACACCAAATGCATTTGAACGTTGGTCTGGGAAAGATTGCCGAAACAGTCGAACAAGTCGAGGAAATGCAAAAGTCGCTGGCTGTCAAATCACAGGTTTGTCAAGTTTTTAAAGATATTGTTAGTAATGAACAAGTTCTTGGATTATTTTTTGAAGTTTGTGAGTTGTGACTGATGACGTAGAAAAGAATCCTTCTATTGTTCTTAGATACTTGGCACACTAAAAGATTCAAATTAGAAACAATGGTATATTTAGGAGTATTTTTGAGTGTGATTTAATTGCTAGTGAATTTCAATTAATCATCAAAATCACTTTATAATATCTTATTGTATATAATATTAGCTCCAAGTTTATAGAATTATTCAACTTGACAAATGCAAGCAACCAAATTATACAATAATTCAAGTTATCCAATCATCCAACTTATATTATAATTGGTCATTTCCAATGTTAAAATTGTATTATTATCATGAATAATATTCGTGCGTATTTCATATTTATTTTTATAACGTTTGTTCATTGCATTGTTTAGGAGCTGCAAGCCAAAAATGAAGCTGCTAACGCAAAACTGAAACAAATGTTGCAAGATCAACAGGAGGCTGAAAAGAAGAAAGTGCAGAGCCAGGAAATTCAATCTGAAATTGAAAAGCAAACGATTCAGATATCTCAGAAACGAGAAGATGTAATGGCTGACCTTGATAAGGTTGAACCGGCCGTCATTGAAGCTCAGCAAGGTAAACGATCATTTTATCTTATGTTAAGTTTTTATTTTTGACCATTTTTCAAGTGTGTTAAATTTACAATATTTCACACGTTTCAGAAATTATTTGCATTACTACTAACCACGGGAAGTCATTTTCGACCAAAGGAAGAAAAGCATTTCTTTTTACTCCATGAATTGAATCGCTGTTAGTCTTGAATTAGAACATTAATTTCGCAATTGCAACTTGAAACCTTTCGCAACTTAAAACCTTCCTTATTGAAAATGGGGTGACATTTTTCCATGCTAGTATACATAGTTATGAGGAAAAGCTTGAAATTTCTGTGGTCTTATGCTTCCGAGATTTTTCTCGTGACTGAACCATCTATAGTGGAATGTTAATTTATAAGTAGAGACAATAGACAACGTTAAGAAGTAATAACTTTAGTACTTTGTATAGTTGAAAATTAAGTAT
Source organism: Nilaparvata lugens (assembly GCF_014356525.2). Classification (NCBI taxonomy): domain Eukaryota; kingdom Metazoa; phylum Arthropoda; class Insecta; order Hemiptera; family Delphacidae; genus Nilaparvata; species Nilaparvata lugens. Next base: position 33,678,555 of record NC_052504.1, read on the forward strand.
CAATTTTGCAACTCCACATCCGTACTATTCCAAAAGCTCATCATTCAAATTATAATTGAATAAATTGAACCACAGTTATAATTCCAACCTGATTTGATTATAAAACAAGCATACTGATTGTTGAAGTAGCAATGAGTGAGCCTGGTCGAATTTGTAAAGTAGGATCCTTTTTATTTCTGGTAATCACCCTTCAACAAGAATAACGCGTTTAAATCAATTATCCATACCTGAATTATTCGAGACGTGAATGTTGATTAGAGTTGTTAAAATGTTGTTATCTTATACCTCACATGCTAATAACCAGAATCATATAGAAATAACTAGAATCATCCCGCAATTGTTTCTGTATTCATAATCGAAGTTGTTATTGAAATTGAAATATCGCGTAAATTTAGCGTAAATGCTATGAGCGCATTGACTTATTGTATCTTGCATGCCAGCTGTGAAGTCGATCAAGAAGCAGCACCTGGTAGAGGTGCGCTCTATGGCCAACCCGCCGGCCATCGTGAAGGTGACCTTGGAGTCGATCTGCCTGCTGCTCGGCGAGGGCACTACCTCCCCCGCCGACTGGAAGACCATCCGATCCGTCATCATGCGCGAAAACTTCATTTCCACCATCGTCAATTTCAATACCGAAGATCTCACGTTTGTTTCCTTCTACTAACAGTGTTATGTCGTGTAGATCCCTCTAGCATTGTTCCCCAATTCGTTGTAGTAGTCAATGTTACAAAGCTTTTTCGTTTTCATTGTCTCGTCTCGTTCCCTAATTCTTTGTAGTAATCGATGTTACTTGTTTTAATGTTGTAATGCTGTCCCATATTGCTTTGCTGTAAACCTGTAATGTGTTCTACTGTATCCTGCCGTTTGCCCTTTTTATTACTAGTGTAATGATAGATTAATCTTGAAGAAAGGTGGCAGTGTGGTGATGCTTCTTAACCGCGGTTAATTAAATAGGCTTAGATACGGGCAACAGTGCCCATGTCCCTTATCACTTGCCGAATAAAAAAAATGAGTAATGGGTGGATAAAACTTGATTATTTACATGATCGTAAGTGATGAACAATGCATTTGAACCTCCTGTCAATAGATTCCAACGGAAGTATTTTATGTACATCATGTCATAATTATTGTAAAGTGTGAAGGAGGCAGAATGGGGTTTTACCTGTTGTCTCCATGAATAAATATATAAATAAATAATAATATTTGAAATTTCAATGCCCTTCAAAAATTTAATCATTACACGAACCCATCTCATGAATTGATTTTTTTCAGTTGTAAATACGTTTTATTTGTAAATTTGATTATAATAGATAATCAGTATATTTGGCTGATCCAATACATTAAAAATCGAAGCTTCTCGAACATCCATTTGTTTTTGCCAGCCTCCTTGTACTTTTCTTCAAGTTTACACCTGACTGAAAGCCAAAGTAACTTCAATGTACAATAGCAATTTTTCATAATTATTGTATTTTTTTGTAAATATTCCAGATAATTACCAATCTGAATGTGGTCTACTATTTATTAGAGTAAATGCTTCCCTTATCCTCCCCCCCCCCCCAATTAATATTGCATGTTGAATTGAAATGTAAACCATTTTCACTTATTTATAAATTGCTTTCAATTTTATTCTTTCCTTTTCCATTAAAAGAAATGGCTTAGTTTATGACGATTTCCAACTTGTTTTTCCAAAAATCCAAATTTTTTATTACAGGATTTTATTTTCCTTATTACTTCGTTCGTATTCATATCATCCTATCAAGACTTTTGAAATTGTCCTCCCTCGTTTTTTAAATAGCTAAGAAATATATCATAATGTATTTATGCGGCTGAAAATATTATTCTCTTCATTGTTATTACTTTACCACTTATTTTTTTATTATTTCAGTTACATCATTTCTTTGTAAATTGTATATTTGGTTAAAATCTGAATGTGTGCATGTGTTGTTTGTGCATGTAGCTGTGAAAGAGATAAAGAAACAGCAGTTGGTGGAAGTGAGGTCGATGGCGAATCCGCCTCCCATCGTCAAGTTGACCCTGGAGTCGATCTGCCTCCTGCTCGGGGAGAGTGCCAGTGACTGGAAGTCCATCAGGACGGTAGTTATGCGAGAAAACTTCATCAATTCAATCGTGTCTAATTTCAGTACGGAGAATATAACGTAAGCAATTCACGTCTGTCTGCTCCTTCCATCACCATAATATCTTCACGTTTCAGTTTAAATAAGAAATTCATATCCAAAATTTTAATACAGACTTCAATATTTGAAATACTACATTCCTTCTCGAAAAGGGATTTCGTTCGAATATACTTATAATTTTCTTGGGATTTAGACTCAATGCTGCAATAAAAAAAATATCCTCGTATACAAACTGAAACTGTCAGGCTTGATATCAATATAGCTTACTTTCAAGTAGTTCCACTCACTCTTCCTTTCACGTAATTATGAATACTTTTCAAAATGTAACCCTTCCACCAATAATGTCTAAAAGAGAAATTAGTTTTTCGAATCTTCTTTAATTTCTGTCCCATCAATATTTTGCATTTTTACATTTTCCCATCAATATATTCAATCACTTCAAGTGATTTACATTTTTTGAGAAAATCTATTTAGTATGAAGAATTTTGCTTGAAGCATAGAAACGTTGTTCTTAGATAGATTTATATTTTTAAGCGTGTATTGAAAATTGTTCTATCTTATTTCAGTCTACTTTATTCTTATGCAGTGTGCAGCCTCTGAATAATGATCTTGAAGCTCCTATATTTTTGATCTTAGCATGTCCTCTCAATTGAATGTGTGTTTATGCTTTTGTAGATAAACTACTAGAATTGTAATATTAAGTATAGTATACTATTTATTAAGATTTGAGAACTTGAAATTTTACTTTCAGCTACAGTATTTTATTTTTACCACTTTGGAGATAGCTTGTAATTGATCATAAATAAATTATTCTATAAATAGTCTTCAATCAATTAGAAACATTCATTTGATAAAAAATTTTAGAGCTGATACTTCTGCAAATCAGAGAATAATATTCAATTTAAAAACACATTTTAAACTGATCAAATTCGCTATTTAAAGTAATAAACTACGTCAATTTGAAACATAAAAACTCTTACATTGATTTTCTCTACTGTATAATGTTGTAATCAATATTGTTTATAATAGTTTGAAAATATGTGATTTATGTTGATGTTCCCTCAAATAATATCACTATTGTGTTTTAGGATAGAGCATGTATTAAGCATGTGCACCTAATAAACTAAAAGTTATTATTCAATTTTAGGATTGAAATTAATAATGATCATCACTTCCTCAATGAAAAATAAATAGTTTTCTACCATAAATTTATCATCATTACTATGTGGTAAATATAATCTTGATTAGAATTAATTTTCTCCAACAAGTAATAAACAAATAGTAATTAAAACAATTTTCTTGTGAATGAAAGTTAATTTTCATCTAAAGTTATAAAAGAGTTATAAGAGAGTTATTGAATGAATGAATCAGATGTAACTGGAGTACGGTAGTAGAGTAATCCACGGTATATAGAAGAAGAAGTATTTTCATCTAAATACCGTGGAGTAATCTGTTTCAATTTATGTTAATAGCAGATTTTTGAGAGATTCATCTAAATACCGTGGAGTAATCTGTTTCAATTTATGTTGATAGCAGATTTTTGAGAGATTACATGAGATTTCAGAATAGAAAATAGTTAATAACAGATTTTTAAGAGATCAAACCACATGAGATTTCAGGATAACAAATAGATTGAATTTATTTCCTACGGTATAGTTCATACGTTTTCCAACTCTATCAATAATCTATTTTTGATTTTCACTTTGCAGAGATGAAGTTCGAGAGAAGATGCACTCGCGGTATCTGAACAACCCGGAATATACATTTGAGAAAGTTAGCAGAGCCAGTATGGCCTGTGGCCCTATGGTCAAATGGGCCGTCGCTCAGGTAAGTTTCCAATCAATTTAAGTATCAATTATCACTTTATTTTACTCCTAATTCTCAGGATCTCTGTGCAAAAAGCCAATGACAATTTTATTTACATTTTAAACTAATTACTGTGCTTTTCATCAAAGTCTTACAAAGCTAATATGATGCTCGTATACTCCTTACATACAGAAAGCTACTGTGTATTTTATACTTGTACAACTCTAGTTTTCTACAGTACTTGTTAATCACATCGTTATCACCTTACTTGTAGCAATAAAGTTGGAAATTAATTGTGAAATGATGCCTCTCATAAATATTTAACAATTTATGAGATAACTTCCACATGAAATTTATAAGGATATAAATGGGGAGAGAGATGTTTGCAGTAAATTTGAAAAAATAATAATTGAGTATTGTATTACAGGAATCGATAATGTTGAGTGTAGACTAATAATATTTAATAATAGATTCGCTAGTGACAATACTAGCAAACTATGAACAACAGATAACACATACAATTGTGAAAAAGAAAATGAAGTTCGGGTAGAGTTGCTATCACCCGGTTGCTGTATTAATGTAAGCAGCCTCAAGCTAGTTGAACACACATCGGTTTTTTGACGTCCAATTTTTTCCGTTCTTATAAATTCTACCAGAATCGAGATTGATACACATCATATGTTTGTCAAGTTATGTTCAATCTAATAGAATTTATAAGGACGGCAAAAATCGTTCGTCCAAAAATTGATGTTTGTATAACTAGACAATGATTAATAAACGCCTATTTTAATGAGAGATACTCTGATAAACTTGAATCTTACATAAATAGAACATACTTAATAATAATAATAATAAATCACTCTCCCTTCTGTGTCGGAGCCCAGGAGTCAAGCAAACCCTCAAACAAGATAATAATAATAATACTAAAGTTTTTCCTTGCCGGTAGTGCCATATTGTAATTGAGAATATTTATTCTATTAATTTGTAAATAATTTTTATGGCAAATAAATGAATTTGAATACATGATGCTTACTTACTTTTCGCCACACTGCACAGAAAGCAGCTGTTTTCCAGTCCCTACGTAGATCTGAAAGACATTGTTTGCAGACGACTCTCGTCTAACGTCAGAACAGGTTTCTTTCCGGCTAAGGCCGGAAAGGGTACTCTTTCCGACATGGAACTAAGAAAGGTGATCAAAAACAGCTGATCAAAAAACTTTTCATCATTTCTGTTTATTATTCAATAATTAAAACATTTATAATAATATCATCTTATTGTCATTTGAAATAATAAAAAAGTATAAACTCAACCTCCCAATTAATTGAATATAATATTTTAGGTTATTTAAACAAATCAGAATAAAAAATAAAAATACTTGGACAATTTCCTGATGTTAAGATTACCTCAGATTTGCTAGAGCTATGACCTTCCACTTTTGCTTTCGGGAGTGCTTAATAAACAATTATTCAATTAATTGTTACAACAATATATATATATATATATATATATATATATGTATACGTACGTATATACCTACATATTTTACACTCAATATTTGTTTAGTTGAGTTTTGCTTATTCTATACATAACCAAATGGGGCAATAGTTTCAATCATAATAAAACAACAAATTCTATACAAACAATTATAATTTATTCAGGTACTATTGCTACTATAGTACATAGTTGTTATTTTTCTTATTTACGATAAAAAGAGCTTCAGTGTGGAGGATGAGCTTGTTTTTTTCGCACAGAGATTGTTGAAACGAGTTCTCGCAAATGGAGTAAATATCGTCATAAAAAAACAAGTGAAATATGCCTTTTCACTGGAAATTGGGTGTTCCTGTTGCACACCAATACAGAAGGATGTGAAAGAATATTCTTCAAACTTCATTTTAAGCGCATAGTCACCATGGAGATCAATGAGGTTTTCTTTTTCTATCATGTAGAGGGAGCACTCATTGATCGAGAATTTGCATGGGTTTTGAATCCATTCAAGTCCTCATTAAAATATTTTTCAAAACGACCCTTGAGGATTTCTAAATGTTCAAAAAAGCATTTCTTCTCATTGGCTGGAATGTTTGTTAGATCAATTTCTTCAGTAATAATCTTAAGATTAGGAAATAGGTCCAAATCATCACTTTTGAGACCTTTTCAGTCCATTGCAGAATATTTGCATCTTTTTTCTGCAAAGACTTGTTTAGAACATTTATTTTCTCAAATATATCCGCCATGTATGCTAATTGCAGCAAAAAATCTGAGTTTGTGAAAAAATTTGAGTTTTGGTGGTTTTCCTCAAGCAAAAGTGTAAGGACTTCATGTCTGAGCTCAAATATTCTAGTCAAAGCCTTTCCTCTTGAGAGCCAGCGAGCTTCAGTATGAAACAGTACAGCTGTGGGTTCTGAGCCCATGTCTTCAAAGAGAATCCTAGAAATTCGTGACTTTAAAGGCTGCCCTTTAATGAGATTGACTGTTTTAACGAACACATGTAAAACTTCATCAAGTTCAGGAGTCATACATTTCGCTGCTAAAGCCTCCCTGTGAATTATATAATGTGTCCATCTAACTTCTGGTGCTACCTTTTTGATCAACCCTCGAAGTCCAGTGTACTTTCCCGACATAGCCCGAGCTCCATCTGTGCAAATATGGGAGAGTGGTGGGGGGCTTTGGGAAAGTCCGGATGCGATCAGTCAATATTGTACTTCGTGGTTCTTGAGCCAGAACAACAACTAGTCATGCTACCGAGAATCATCAAACCACTGTTGATGCAAATGCACATAGCTTTACTGTCAATAAACTTGAAATAATTAAATGTTTGACAATATGGTCGATTTAAATATTTTTATGAGTAAAAATTACACACTTGTTATTTTAAAAGTGTAATGTATATCGTAATTATTTTAGAAGTTACTGTAATGTAAATAATTTTTCAACCAAGCATTGCGCCCCTCTTGGGGGTTGCGCCCCACACTTTGAGAACCACTGCTCTAGGGCATTGTTCCTGGGTAAAAAACATAACTAAATATCATATTTAAATTGTCCGGAAATCTTCAGTTACACAGCGGCCATTTTGCTTTTTTTCACTAATTATTTTTTTTTCTAAATAATGGTTAAACATACGAAATTGAAACTTTGCACAATCATTCATCACAACTAGACACAGCTACAAAAAAATTATGATAATTTTTCAAATTCATAAAACAAAATTGCGGTCATTCAAAATTTTGTTTCTTAAATAATTTAGAAACCGATGGTTTTATTAAAACTTCACAAGAATAACTTTGTTTAGTAAATTTAATTGCCTATCGATTGGTACTACATTTTTTTAAGATTGGACCAATATTAACTGAGATATGGAAGCTTTAGTGGTTTGTGACCCACCTTTAGAGGGTTATGTAACCTTATTTTATTGTTTGAAATTAACTAAAATCGCTTACTATTAACATGCAATGCAAATTGATATTGTTGCATCATTGAGGCGGCTCTATTAGCATATGCCTTGGTTTGCATTGCAACAAACTTTCAGTGCTCACCTGTCACTAAGGCGGCTATATCTCAGTTAATATTGGCCCAATCTTTAATAATCTGGTACCAATCGATAAGTAATTAAATTTACTAGAAAAAGTTATTCTTGTAATTTTTTGTAAAACCAACGGTTTTTGAGTTATTTAAGGAACAAAATTTTAAATGGCTGCCATTTTGTTTTATGAATTTGAAAAATTATCATTATTTTTTGTATCTTTGTCCAGTTGTGATAAATGATTGTGCAAAGTTTCAATTTAGTAAGTTCAACCATTATTTAGAAAAAATTAATTAGTGAAAAAAGCAAAATGGCCGCTGTGTGAGTAACTGAAGACTTCCGGAAAATTAAAATGATATTTAGATATATTTTTTAGCCAGGAACAATGCCCTAGAGTATTGGTAGGGAGTTGGTAAATGATCACGCTGTATAATGTTGTGTCTTTTTTATGTTAGGTGAGCTACGCCGATATGCTGAAGAAAGTAGAGCCGCTGCGCGAAGAGCTGCACAGCCTAGAGGTGCAGGCGGCCGAGAACAAGGAGAAGGGCGAAGAGATGAAGGCACTGATCGCGCAGCTGGAGAAGAGCATCGCCGCCTACAAGGACGAGTACGCACAGCTGATCTCACAGGCGCAGGCCATCAAGGCCGACCTTGAGAACGTGCAGGCCAAGGTCGACCGGTCGATCGCGCTGCTCAAGTCGCTGGGCATCGAGCGCGAGCGCTGGGAGGCCACCAGTGAAACATTCAAGTCGCACATGTCCACCATTGTCGGGGATGTGCTGCTGTCGGCCGCCTACCTTGCCTATGCTGGCTACTTTGACCAACATGTAAGTGAAATTTCAATAATACCTATGCAATATAAACCAATAATGACAATTCATTTATAATTGAAGATGTGTGTTTTTGGGATGTATTATTGTTTGTTTATCTATTTTTAATAAACTGGTACGAGATAAAGACGTTAGAGATAAGAGATGTTGGACTATAAACTGCTTCAGATTACAAAAACTGTATAAGTTTTAGGATATTCTAGTAAAGAAACTGACATCATAACATTCCGGATTACATTTCATAGATCTTTAAAACGATAGTAGTACAATATTGAGTGAGAAGCTTTACGTGCTACTGGAGAAGAATTTTGTAAAGATCTAGTTTTAGCAAAATCACCAAGTTTAACATCTAAGAACTCTTCGGCAGACATAATTTTTGAATGAAAGTTACAATTGAGATGCTATACTAAAGGCCATAATTCCAAGAGTCATATAGCGTAAAAATGAAGCCAAGAAAGGTCAATTCTCTCAAAAAGTGGAAAGGTTGTGGGAAAACTAAAAGAACACCTTTAAGTGTGAGCAGAATTGTTTTTATTGATTTTAGGTCAAAATTTTTGCAGTTATAATTTGTAATCCAGTTTGAATCAAATTCGTTAGAAATAGTCTAAGATTAATGTTTAAAAATGTTAGCCGATTTTTTTCTAATACAGTCGAACCTCTGTATAACGAAGTCGACTATCCCGAGAAAAAATTCGCTGCCGAGAGGTATTCGTAATTGAGAGGTTCTGTCAAGAAAAATACCACGATCCTATGGATCTTATAATATCGTATCACGGCGGTAAATAAATGGATATGGTACATAAAACATATCATCACGAACGTAGGTAGGGTACGGTACCTATCAGGCCAATGTTAATATGGAAATTTTAAAATTCATCATGTTGAAAAAAAAGTGTTTTGAATATTTGTAGAACGTAATTAGTAAGTTAACTCACCAATTTATTTCCAGAAAGCTTGATTTGTACTATTAGTAGAGTTTAATCAATAAAGTACATACTCTGTAGCAATATTTTTTAACTTTTTACACTACTATTAGATGGAACGCAAAATACGGTTATTTTGTCAATAACTTCACTATAAATACTATAATAACTCAAATTTCCTATTTTTTCTTGTTTTATATTTGAAAAAGTGAGTAATATCGGTTGAATCTTGCATTTGAATAAAACATCATGTTCGATAAACGACTCACATCTATTCAAACAGTCGGACATGTCTGGTACACTATTTTTCAGTTGTATTCCTTGCCTGATAATTTTGAAAGCCTCTAGAACTTCTTGATCTGACGGATTTTTCTCCTCAGGTTTGTCACAGTCATCATCATAGTCAGTTCAAAGAATTGAAATGTGTGACAAAAGCAAGAATGGGAAAGTCCAGTCGTTCACCTGCCTGGTCTACAATAATGACAAGCTTGAAGTAAGTTTAGCTAATAGCATAAATACATTCGAATAACAATATCTCAGAATATTTAGAAAAAATTAGATGAACATAACATCAGAGTGTCTTAACATAGTAATAAAAAACAGTTATTACAACGTAAGTCAAATTGATATTGCAGTTGAAAACGTCAACTTTGTAAAGAGTATCAATGATAAAGATAGGACTTGAGAAAGCAAAATTAAATTCCAGCTTCCATCACCCGTTTAGAGAATCCAGAAAGCATAAATCCAATCTCCTTAACGAGTAATTTTAGTACCTTGAAAATTGAGCTTTTTCTAATCATCTTATATTTATTGTCATAAAAGGGAAAAATTCTCAATTTTAATTGAAAAAATCTTGAATTGTTTGCGTGGAACATAAAAATGTTATAAGTATCTGTATTTTAAAAACAAGACAATGGGTCATATGAATAAAGTTGAGCATTTGCTTATACTTCTAAAATATGGAGCATTTGCTTCATTTTCTATGAATAATCGTAAGCAAAACCTTTTGCTCATGCTCATCAAAAAAATAGTTTGAGCATTTGCTCAAAATTAAAAGCTTTTGCTAAAAATTGTATGAATAAACTAGAGCATTTGCTCAACTTTTGAAGCAAATGCTTCAAAAAAGGTGAGTCCAGTCTAGAGCAGCTTATCACCTTTTGCTCATAGTAAAATGGCTCAACTAATTCGTATGAGGAAGAGGAAACTATACCAGATACGATCACAACCAATAGTTGAGAACTATAAAACTCTTTTTAGATTCAACCATGATATATATCACACTTATCCCTACAAAAGAATAAATACAAAAGGTAAGCTACCTGTTATAAAGATAGCCATCACAAAATAGGAAACAGACATTTAAGAAGATGAGAGTGTAGACGATTATAAGAAGGCTGTGTAGATTGATATTATAAGAATATGCTGAAGATTATTATAGAGATGACATTTTTCCACGCTATTATCTCAAAATTCTTAACTCAACTAACCTAAAACTCTATTCATAAATAGAAAACAGAGCAGACGACGCAAACTCAAGCGGTGCACCGTACTCGCATATTTAGCGCTTCCGTGAGCTATAAAAGCAAAGTGAGGCTGTAAAAGAAAATCAGCTGATGAAAAATCTTTAAAAAACGTGAGCATTTGCTCCAGAGTTCAGGAGCATAAGGTAAGAGTATAAGGTAAAGCTTATTCATATAAAAATGAGCAAATGCTTTTGCTTCTACCTTTTGCTCATGAGCAAAACCTTATGCTCCATGCTCTTGCTCATGAGCATTTGCTCTGGCTTTATTCGAATGACCCATTACGTGATAATTCAATGTAATTTATTTGATAATTCAATAATTAAATCTTCACCATGTCATAAAATTGTCTGAAAAATACGGCTGGAGGTGAAGAACTACTGGCATTCAATCATCGATTGTGCGATGAATATTATTCTCCAATTTCTTCAATAAATTTTGTCCATTTCAGAGATTCAACAGATACCCTCTGATCATTGACCCATCAGGACAAGCGACTGAGTTCATCTTGAATGAATTCAGAGACAGAAAGATCACTAAGACCAGCTTCTTGGATGACTCGTTTAGAAAGAATCTGGAATCTGCCCTGCGATTCGGTAACCCACTTCTGGTTCAAGTAAGTGAATGAGTATAATTTTGATAGTATCGGGTTTTTCAAGAGAAACCGATTATAAATTTTTTTATAATGGAAAATTTTCTTCAATGAAAATTAATTTTTCTACAATTGCGCGTAAAAATAGAATTTACATACTCAATTCTTCTCGTAAAACAGCTTATTTCTGAGGAGAATCTACTTTTTCGCTCGCTAACCATCTGCGCATGCGCAGTAGATTTTCTTTTCGCTCGCTATTCATTCGCGCATGCGCAGAAGAGTTTCTTTACGCTCGCTAATCAGCTGATGGTAAGCAGCTCGCCAAAAGTAGGTCAGATCTGAACCTAAAAAGTCGGTAATTGACTAATTGTACCGGTTTTGCACTATCCAGCCATGATGGATATCAGTGAAGACGAATTATTATTAACTCCGCCGATATAAGTAATTTAACAGGTTTGGGCAGTTGTAGAAAAATGTATGTAATTCGCGCGTAATGCTTCTTTATCGCTCTTGCAATGATAATTGTTTTGCGTGAGCGATAAAGTTGCGCATAACGCTCTTTTAATACATAAATAGCTATTTTTATCAATTTATTGAAACTGAACTGATGCTGCGGCCTCAGTAAAAAATTTACGCCAATGATTCCTGGAAATTTTAAATCTTTCTAATACAAAAACCCATAAAAGGAGTTATTCTTGTTTTTTTGTTAGTTGATTTTGAATTAATTTGAACAATTTTGTCAAATATTAGCAATTCTTAATATTTATAATAGTTGATAAAAACTTGACGGAATGGTCTCACCCAATTCCTATGTATATTTTAGCCATCAATGGTCTTTACGGCTGTTACATTTCAGCCGAGACTACTAATTTGAAAATTTCAGTTAATAAGAGTATCTTACGTATCAAGGATGGGAAGGGGCCTATTACAGGCGAGAATGATGTTAGAATTTCATTCGAGCACTGCAAAAGACATTCACTTCCAAGTAACATACACTATTTTCTGTCATAATAATCTAAAGAAGAATAATTGAGAGAAATGAAAAACATTACCTGCTTGTGCTGACGTTACTACATGCATACTATTAACATAACCTAGTTTACAAATTCCGAATCAGGAATTTTGTGGTAGTTGACAAAACTTCCACAAGCTGAGGGTGGTTTTTTTTGTAACAAGGTCTATAAATACAGGTCATGGCACTCGTTTTCCTTATGGAGCAGTCATTTTATGGGGTCATCACAGTGGTACATTTGAAAATCCAATCTAATTCAAATTGCTCGTTTCAAAATTATGCATTTTAGAAACAATATTCTAGTTCAGATAATATGTGAAATCAGGTTTTCAATTTTTAATAATGAAATTTCAATAATAAATGCTCCAATTATTAATTTATTTATTATTAGATATTGTTCTTATTTTTATAACCTAAGGATTATGGATTCATAAGGCATTGGGACAAGAGAGAAATAAGCGAAGCCAACTTCAAAAAGAGTTTGAAGTTCCCGATCAATTAAATCTAAAAAACATCAATTCAGTTTCTAGTATTTTGTTAAATACTATAATTCTGTAGGATGAATTATTTTTACAATTCCAATTACTAATAACAAATCATATTATGTTCAATCTACAATGATAACAGCTAAAATTAAATTTTAAAATTGGTGAACTAGAACCCCTCAAAATGGAGATTTTGCAATGCATCACGGGATTGTGTCATGACCTGTAATAGACCTTGTTTTGTAGCAATTTTGCTGTTCCCACTTCGGAACTAGGAAACATACTCGTCTGTAAATAAGAAAACATAATAATTATGGTTTCATTACAGCAGAGTATGTTGTAATGAGAATCATATGTTTATTTGTTCTGCAAACAGCTGTTTACCGGATTGATTTCATGCATGGAAAACAGCTTAAATTGAATGACTGTGACAAAAAACAGTTACGTCTTTGCAAGTGAAAATCATTATATTGAATGTACAGTATCAATGTATATTATTTATACTCTTAGCAGCCTATTACAGGTGCAAATTACACCCTTATTAAACTAGTAGTTCTGTGAACAGTAGACCTCACGCAGTATTCTCATCTACTAGTACCTGATTAAAACTATAGACCTTATGGAAATACAGCAATAGACTGGCTTCTCCACACATCTGTGTAATCACTTATTTCAATAATAAAATAATTAAATAAAAAATAAACCGTGCACTAATTATTTATTCTATGTTCATGGAAAACGTTTCATTTCTTCCCATAATTGTAATGAAATGATCATAAGTAAATATGTATGTTGGGATTGTTTAGGATGTGGAGAACTACGACCCGATCCTAAACCCGGTGCTGAACCGCGAGCTGCGACGCACAGGCGGCCGCGTGCTGATCACCCTGGGCGACCAGGACATCGACCTGTCACCCTCGTTCGTCATCTTCCTGTCGACGCGCGACCCCACCGTCGAGTTCCCACCCGACATCTGCTCGCGCGTCACCTTCGTCAACTTCACGGTCACCCGCAGCTCGCTGCAGTCGCAGTGCCTCAACCAGGTGCTCAAGTCCGAGCGACCCGACATCGACGAGAAGCGATCCGATCTACTCAAACTTCAAGGTAGCACTCCAGACCACTCAGATGTTAGATATTAGACTCATCATGTGTTCCACTCCACGGAAATGTTTAGTAAAAGTCGAAAGTTTTCTAAGGTTTCTCCTAAACCCTTATTTGTTTTTTAAGCGGGCCATTCACTATACGATATCTTGTCCAACTTGAGGTCCAATAATTCGACGTCGGACCATGAATGGTGCTGTGAGCGGGGCGCATGCTGCCAGACAAGTCGGACAAGTCTGGTGAACTGTTCCCCTGACTTTTCCGATTCAAGGTCAGCCGCCTAGTCAGATTCGATTTCAAACGTGAGTGAGGATGTTGGACTAACCAGCTGGACCGTGAGTGGTGAAAGATCCAACGTGGTGGTTCAACGTAATTGTAACTAATAGTCGGATAGTGAATAACCCGCTTTAAGAACATTCCTGTGAAAGATATTAACTGTATTAATATCATTTCACATTAATTTACCTGAAATTTGAGGTTGAGTGATAGTTTAGACTTTAAGTTTTAGTTTGATACATTACATTTTATTTTGAGAAATTGACTATAAAGTTATTGGAGAACTCTTTCTAAATTATGAAATTGAAAGAGCGTTCTAAATCTTGACAGAATCCTATGCATTTGAAATAGCTAAAGATAGTTCAAATGTATTTAATTTTGATTAATATTTATATTAATAATAATAAATGAATCTATTTCCTTTAAAAAAATACAAACAAGCAATTAAAAACATGAAAAGTACAAAATATCTAAAATACAATACAATAGGTCTATAAATAAATATGCAGAAAATGTATAAAAAATATGTACAAAATATCTAAAATACAATACAATAGGTCTATAAAAAAAATATGCAATTTAATTCTATTGGAAATTAACCTACTCAACTATGGGAATCCCATGTACTAGAGTAGGTGTTAGTAGTAGTAATAGATTCTGGGTGGGGGTGCAAACTGCAAATATGTTGGGTAAGTGAGCTGACATATTGTTTGAGATTATGTTTTCTATATGATGTCTTCAGTTGAAATAATCCAGTTCTTAGCGGCAGTTTTGAATCTTCTTGGGTTTTCTATTGTCTTGATTTGTGCAGGAAGTAGATTGTGGAGTTTTGGTGCTAGGTGGTTGAAGTGTCGTTGATATATTGCCCTCCTAGCCACGTTCGTAATAAGAAGGTTTCTGTTTATTGTGTTATGACTGTGGTCCCTATGTTGAAAGCTTTCCGGGCTTTTTTGTAGTCTGCAAATTATTCCCAAGGAGTAGAGGTGTCTTATGTCCATCACACCAAACTCATTGTAGAGCTGGTCTGAGGGATAACGAGGTGGCCTCTGCTTGATAATCTTCATTATTAGTTTTTGCACTTTTAAGAGGGGGTCAAGGTGCACGTAGTTTGTTCCCCCCCCATCCTACAATCCCATAGGTAAGCAGAGACTGAACTAAGGAATAGTAGATCATCTTCATGCACTTCTCATCAATCAATGTTCTCAGCATTTTAAACTTGTAAATGGTCTTTCTCAGCTTCTTGCAGAGGTTATCTATATGATGGTCCCACCGTAGAAAAGAATCCAGTATAACTCCAAGATATTTTATTGTCGGTTTTCTGTGGATAGTGAATGCAGTACTGTTGGAAAGGTTGACTGTTAAGAGATTTTCTGTAGGCTGTCCATGCTGTGTTGCTGAGAAAGTTAGAAAGTTGGTTTTGTCATAGTTTAGGGTGAGCAGGTTCTGATTGAGCCAATGTGAGTTTTTCTATAGTCCCATTTCAGCCTTATCCCATGTTATTGTCCACGTTGGCCCCGAAAACAAAAGAACTGTGTCATCGGCAAAGGTGGTGATATTTCCTCCAATTTCCATACTGCATAGAGGATTTATATAAATCAAGAAGAGTATAGGGCCAAGGCCGGTTCCTTGGGGTACTCCATATTCGACTTCCAGCTTGCTGCTTGTCTGTCCATTCACTCTGAAACTCTGGGTCCGGTTTGACAAGTAACTCTTGAATAGTTCCCATGCTACTCCTCTGATTCCATAGTTGTGGAGTCTCTTTAGCAGAATATCATGTGACACCGTATCAAATGCTTTTTTCAAGTCCAGGAATATTGCCAAAGGTTCTCCTCACAGTTGATTTTCTCTGTTATTTGTGAAATGACATTGTGGATTGCGTCGTTGGTACTACAGTCTGATTTGAAGCCATATTGATTTGGTGATAGAATATTATTCTTTTTAAGGAAGTTAATAAGTCTTGATTTGATACATTTCTCGAAAATCTTTGCTATGATATTTAAAAGTGATATTGGTCTATAACAGTTCAAATCTTTCTTGTCCCCTGCTTTAAAAATTGTACATATAACAGGTACCTTCAAACACTGAGGAAAGGCACCTTCTCCTAGGATTTTGTTGGCCATCATTGTCAATGGTCCAGCAAGACTGTTGTGTTTGAAGAGCTCTGGTCTGAAGTTGTCTGGGCCTGGTGCACTGTCTGATTGATTGATTGATTGAGTACTTTATTTATGTAGATTACAATATATACTGGCTTTTACACTTATATACAATAGCTTACAATACAGCAAAATCATAGATGAATTTACATAATATAGACTAAGAAAATGATTTTTGAACTGCATATGATATGAAAAAAGCAATTGGTAATAGCTATAGATAATATTGTTATGCATCTACATAAATTGGCGGAGCTTTGGACATATCAATGTCCATTCTTTGGAAAGAATATTCAAAATATCCTTCCCACTAACTCTCTACCAAAGAGTAGATTTGAGACTCTGATTATTTGAGACTGCTGATTATTTTTTTTATTTCTTCATCTACTGGTGTAAAAAATATTGATTCACATACTCTAGCATTAGTAAATGTAGGTTCATCTGCATGTTGTTGCTTGTTCAATAGATTTTGTGCCAAAATTTATTATAAATTGAATCGTTTTATCATTTTTACGTTTAAGTGTTCAAATTTTTAAAATATTTTTAAATATTCAATTTTTTATAAATATTTCCTCTTTAGCAAAACACACAGAAACTACCGATAAGTATATTTTGGCTATTAGAGTTTTTATCAAATCTTTATTAGAGGTTTATCGATCAGCATTTGAATAAATGCAATTTCCATCTAGACTGGCTGGCCACTGCGGCCTAATATAAAATGAGCGCTGCTGTCCAGAGATTGTCAGTTTGAGCATACCTGACTGACAATTAGGAAGTAGGTGCCGGGTTTGATTCCCGAGCTGGAAAATAATTTTTTGATAGTAGCTCTCATCGAATTTCCATCTAGCTGTCAACCCTGTTGTCAATATTTGCAGTAGCAGAAGTCATGCCAAAAACTATTTAGTTTAACGATTATTTTTACTTGTAAAAATATTTCTTGTATTTGGCAATAAATTCATTATTCATCGGAGTGGTTTACAAAATTTAACTTTGAATTTCGTTTAATAATACGTTTTTATTAAATTGATTCAATTTTACTAGTAGTTCTGCAAACAGTAGACATCGGTCATTAATACAACTTTCAATCTGATGAAAAGGGCCAGTACAGTAAGTACAGTATATTGTGAAGATTTAGCCATGATTGTCATCTATTATTTTCTCCATTGAAAGTGCTAGAGACACTGTTTCCAGAGACACCGGACTTATCAAGAAGTACAATAGATGCGAAAAAGTATGGTAGTAAATCGCTGTATCTTCAAAGACACATCCTTTCTGGATTGAGGTTAGTTTGGTTTTTTAAATATTACAAAAAAAAACCAGAGGTTTTATCAAAAATCGTTACACATACGTTTCTGCGCCTTGTTTCAAAGAACTTGCATACTAAATCGGACAATAACTGCGACTGTAACTGCGGTACAAACAAACAAACAGACGAAAGCCGATTGAGTCGAAACTAAGACCTCAGCTTCGCTTCGGTCAATTAATTTTATTGATTGGTCATGTGAGTTCTTAAAACACAACAGTCGACAAACGAATCAATGACGATCTTAATTGAAAATTGAGAAAACTTGTTACTGATTGGGATCTGACATTTTCATTTTTAGGAGAGTTCCATCTTCGTCTACGTCAGCTTGAGAAGTCTCTGCTCCAAGCTCTCAACGAAGCCAAAGGAAAGATTCTGGATGATGATTCAGTCATCACTACATTGGAAACCCTGAAACAAGAAGCGGCAGATATCAGTAAGAAAGTTGAGGAAACTGATAAGGTCATTGCTGAAATTGACACCGTGTCCCAGCAGTATAAACCTCTGTCTCAGGTAATTTTTATCGTTATTTTTGCAATGAAAAACCAACAATGTTAATTTTTGTAGACCTTAATTATCGAATTTATATTTCTCTACCTTGTTATTTATTAAAATCATAATCTATATTCCGTTGAATTCATACCACTTGAAAAAACTAAAGAAAAGTTTATTTAAACTACTCATATATAGAAATATCTAATTTTTGTCTACATTGTCAAGAATGACATTTTCAACAGTTCAATTGCTAGAGTTATACATACAGAGCCTTATACCAAGAATAATAATTTCTAGTATCATATAATTATTATAAAACACCATTCTAATATTTATCATATGTTTAACACACTACAGCTTCGATTGAGAATTTTTCTAAAATATAATTGTTGTTTGGTGTATCTTGTTATCTAAACAATATCAACAATATTAGTAATACATTTTATTATTGAAATCATTTCTACTTTCATCAGATGAAAGTTAGAATAATTTCACCACATTCTAGACATGTTATCCAAACAACAATTACTAATTTTATTATTGAAATTATTTCTAAATTCATCAGATCAAAGTTGAAATAATATTTCACTAGAATTCTAAGATTAAAAATATTTATTTTAATTGACTCAAATTAGAATTGATGCATTTTTCATTGATATTCCAATAGAAGAGAGATAGTAAATTTGAGAATGATGATGTGATTTTTCATTACAGGCATGCAGTAATATGTACTTCACCATGGACAGCCTCAATCAAATACATTTCCTCTACCAATACTCACTGCAGTTCTTCTTGGATATATTCAGCTCAGTACTGCTCAACAATCCTAAGCTTGATTCCATCACCGACTATAACAGTCGTCTGGGCATTATAACTAAAGACTTGTTCGCTGTAAGTATCTTTTCAAATCACTATCTCTCTATTTTACATTAACATTCTCATAATAATATGCTGGTACCCCACTTCGACTGCGATAAATGAATTTTGCGAAAAATGTGTTTTTTTTTTATCTAAGTAGCCATTAGTGATAGTATTTATGTTAATTTAGCTTTTTAATTATTCTTATCGCCAATACTTATTATTATCCCATCATCTTCGAAACTAGAATATCCTTGAATAACGAATTTGATATAAATCCAAGGGTTCTCGCGTCTCTGAATATTTACGTAGTCAATTTTGCGCTATACAATTTCAAGTTGGATAGTTATCATAATTATCAGACTACTGCAGCTGCAGGTCATGCTTTTTCCAGGGGGCCCCGTTTATTCAATCACCTTCCTCTATCAATAGTCTCTGCACCAAGCTTTTCTATATTCAAAAATGGTGTCCGTTGTTTCTTTGAAATGAGGAAAAATTGAAGATTGATGTATAAGGCCTTTATGTTTACTTATATGTCTCTCTCTTTTATATCCTAAATGTTCCATCACGGTAGAATTGAGGATTAAGTGCATGAGAGTCTTTTCTTTGTTGCTTTTTATTCTTTCTATGCATTCTGTTAGTTTTTCTCACTGTGTCCATTATCATTATTTTGCTTTTATATACCAGTTTCATTTAATTTTCAGTGACTCTGAAAGAACAATTTTAATATTTATTTATTCACAACAATATGGGAGCATACGGGAAAACCCCAAAAATTGCTCCCCAATCAAAAAAATTACAATAATCACTTTACAAAAAACTTAAAAATCGAGAGAAAGACATAAGGAAAAAACTATTTCATATTTGTGAAGAGAAAAAAATGTGATGAGAATCTAAATATACTAAATACTAGATACTATACTATTATTATACTAGAAACCATTTACAATATGACAAAATAATGAGAGGGGAATCAAGAAAATACAAATAACATTCCAAGAATGAGATGAATGATAACAGAGCTAAGAATGAAAGGAAGTCATCTACTAAATATGGTACTCTATGTAAGTTGATGAGGTCTAGCGTGGGAAAAATAGGTGTCACATTGGGTGGAGCCGCTTACATGCCTTCTTGAACTGACTGGGATTCATATGAAAAAGGTCTAGGTGAAAACTATGGTAATTATTAAGATTCATCATGCGGTTGATTGGAGAATTGAAGTGACTATTGGAGTTGCATTGGGGAGGAAGAAATCTGAAGCCGGAACGCCGTGAAACTGAAGACACATATATATTCAGCAATGAAAGGAGGTAGGTTGATTGGACACGGTTGTTCAATATATTATATAGGAACAAAGCAATTTACAGCTCCTAGATGCTTCCAGGGATTGAATATCAAATATGGCTCTTAGGTTAGCTGTGGGAAAATTGAAAGGACAGAACATTTTAAAACGCTTGAAATATACAAACCTTAGAAATTTACTTTGAATTCTTTCTAATTCCAGCTTATGAGAGGCGAGATATGGGTGCCATACTTCAGAGCAGTAGTTTAATAAACTTCTGATAAGTGTCTTATATAATAAAATAAGAATATTGTGATTATCAAATTGAGAGCAGGTTCTCCGAATGAATCCAATCTGTTGACATGCTCTGGAACATAAACTTCTCACATGATGATTGAAATTGAGCTCAGGATCAAAAATTACACCAAGGTCTTTAAAATGGTCCACTCTCTTAATTATTTGGTTATTGATTCTATAGATGAGAATTTGCGGATCTCTTTGTCTTGTGAAAGACAGCGTAGTACATTTACCAATATTAACTCTGAGCTGATTTCTCAAGCACTAATCAAAAAAACTATCTACATCACTTTGAAGCAGCTGACAATCAGTTTCAGACCTATTCACCCTGAAGATCTTCACATCATCTGCATACAGCAGACAAGACGAATGCTTTATGACAGCCGGCAAATCGTTTATGAATATTATGAAGAGCAAAGGCCCCAAATTTGAATCCTGTGGAACGCCTGATGGGCTACTGAAAGATCTGGAATGAAGACCACCAACAGAAACAAATTGATTCCGATCAGACAGATAGGAAAGAATAAATCTAGCACTTGACAGTGAAAACCCAAAGGATGACAATTTCCGGAACAAAATTGTATGGTTTAAAGTATCAAAAGCTTTTGATAAATCTGTATTCACAAACAAGACAAGCTGATACCTCACTCCGGGAATGCGATAAATTAGTCACTGTAGATCTGCCTGGCAAAAATCCATGCTGCCCATCAGCCTTCCACGGTTCTATATGATTAAATATTTTTTTATAAATACATTTTTCGAAAATCTTTGCAAAACAATCAATAATGGATATTGGACGGTAGTTTTCAACAGATTGTCTGCTCCCAGCTTTAAAAATTGGAATTACTTTACTTCCACAGATCAGGAAACGTGGATGTTTTCAGTGCTAGATTGAAAATGAACTCAAGCGGTTCAATAAAAAAATCAGAGCAGCCCCTGATGACATACGGTGGAACCAAGTCTGGACCAACAGATCCATTACCTTTCAAGCTCCGTATAGAATTAACTATATCAGCCCTTGAGATACAATTCAAGTGGAAAGGGGAGTGACCAATTGTGTCATCAAAAACTCCAGCATGATTGTCGCTTCTGTTGAAAACAGATGAGAAATAATCTGCAAACGCCTCTGTAATCTCAGTACCTGTGACAAAAGTATTATTCCATCTCTTCAAATTCTCTGACCGCTTACCCTTTCGATTATTATTTATATATGACCAGAAGTTCCTCATGTCACCACCAATACTTGTCTGAACTGAATTCATATAAGCTTGATAAGCTTGAGAAATTTTAAGTTTCAAAGCAGATCTCAATCTTCTAAATTCCTCGTCGTGATAAGCAGAGACTCTCCTCTTTCGGGCACATTTCTCCTACCGTTTGATGTATAGAATTATATCCCTAGTATACCACCGAGGGTACCTGCCAATCCGATCACCAGCGGCTCTTCTAGGAACACACAGGTCAAAACATGAGTAAACTATGTTATAGAAAACTTCAGTTGCCTCATTGACTTCTGAACATGAATAGACAGCGGTCCAATCAGCGTCTCTCAGAGATTCATACAAGCGAAGAAAATCAGCTCTCTTGAAAACATATTGAAATTTGTCATTTGATTCATCTCCGTGATCTGCCCTCATGTAAAGCAATGGAAAAGAAATGGAAAGCGTAGTATGATGGTTATCCTCGGGAACCAAACAGTCATCTCATCTTGAAACATTAACATGGAACGAGTTAAGAACCAAATCCAAAGTCCGATTATTATAATTGACAATTCCATTATAAGACTAAGCCCATCATAAGTCCCAATGCAGCTGCCAGGCGAGACCCTCTACTGAAGTCAAAGTTAGAGCCACCTATTTCGGGAATATTCCAGTCACTAATGACTATTATATTGTTATTTGAAATTTCATTGAATGATTCGATCAATTCAAAATATCTAAGATAAGTCTCATAGGAAGTCGATGGTTTAAAATAAACAGCGTTGATGTAGTACGGATCTTTATTATTTAATAAAATCTTAATCCAGATAGATTCAAAAACCGGTGATGAAAATTCTGATAATAATACGGCCTTGAGAGAACTGCGAACAGCAACAAGTACTCCACCACCCCTCAACCCCTGATCACCAGACCTATCCCTGCGGAAGACAGTGCACCGCTCATCGAACAATTCCTCATTATGAATTCCATCGTACAACCATGTTTCAGTGAGGACAATTGCATCAGTATCACAATCTAAAACCTTCCGGAAAAAGCTTGGAACTTTGGAACGCAGACCTCTAACATTTTGGTATAAGATATTGAAATCCAGTATTATTATGAGCAAAAAAAACTGAACAAAATGGAATAAAATAAAAAAGAAATATCTATATGGGAGAAGAATGAAATATGATAGGTGATTACAGTGACATTTTAAACTGAGGATGATACAAATTATGTGATGAAGTATTAAGTATTATCTTATTAGTATTTCTTTTAAAGTATAACACTAGCCTGTCCATGGACATTATAATAACATTAGATGAGATTTACCTAACCAACTCCTGATTCAAAGAAGAAGAAAAAAAACTATAATAGTAACTCCAACTATACATGCGATTTGAAACCATGTAAGAATAAAAATTGTGAAAACAGCAGCAATCGATTTAATTTAGAATGAAAAATTGTAATCGTGAAAGTACGGAAGCTTAGATTGTTTATCATTTAATGCCCTATATATATTGCTATTGAACTGCCATTATATTGAATTTTATTATGAGCTAAGCCGATCTGGTGACAAATGATTTTGTCGGAGAAGGCTTAGTTGTTGAAATTGTGCTAGACCCTGAGATCTGCGGATTTTTATCTGATCAATAATGTGATCCTAATTCTTGTGGTTTGAGGGTCTTGGAATTAAAAACATAAATATGCGGTTGACTGACTGCTCTTATAATAATGAGAATAATATAGAGAATATTACAAAATACATCTTTACATGGATAATCTAATAATCAATCTGTCTTTAAGAGACCGAATACACATGTCTTTAAGAGACCGAATACACATGTCTTTAAGAGACCAAATACAATATGCCTTTAAGAGACCAAATTTACGGGGCACATCTGATATTGTAGTGGGGGTATCAAGTACTTATCTAAGATCTGTCGTCCTCGAGTCCGGTGTCCAAAGGGTGATGGATGAGGATGAAGGGTTATGGCCTCCAGGCATCGGGCTAGTGGCGTCAGATCGAAGATCGTCTTTCAGCCCCGCACGGCAAGGTCAGATGTCCTATATCACCGGCCATCTCGGTCGGCGAATTCGTAAGCCCTCGTTCGACAGCAAGGCATATTTACAGCACGATCCTCGAATGAGTATTCAAGAATACACACACACAAAAAAAAACCTGCAACACAAGTCACAACTACTTAGTAATGCTAGAATAAAATAACATACTAAACATTGTATTCAATGAATGATTTCTCAAGAAATCATCTAATGAATAAAATACATACAATCTACATTAAATATAAAATTAGAGGAATATTATAGGTTTTAATTGTAGAATTTGAAATCTATAATGAATGGGATTATGAAAAGAAATTACTAGTTAAAAGAATGATGAACAGTTACAGAGTTACAGTTGATGTATAACCAGTGAGTATTCCAAACTTTACTCACAATTACAAAATTCCAGAGATATAAATGACTGTATCAATAAAAAATAGGGATATACTCCATTTAGTATAGCTTTCTTGTACATTAGGATATCGTCATACATCTCAGATGTAAGACTACAAAATTGAGTGAAAAATTAATTGAATAATTGTTAAATCAGGGGTTGTTACCTGATACATCAAAATAAAGACAATACAACAATACTATAAAATATTCATTACTCACCCTTAAATGGGGTTTCGACTGTCACTAATCCATAGCCTACAATAATAATAAAGTGCAGCAGTCAACCGCTCTGAATGGAAATTAACTATGCCATTAATAATTGAATAAAAGGATTAGCGATTTCAAAACTGATGGGATAAATGATTCCCAATAATATAATTTTAGTCTCCAGGAGAGAATAAAAAACTGTCTGGAAAAGACATTATTGAATCAGGTCAATAAATAATTAAGCTCAGAAAACATGTCTGTACTCTACAGAAGATAAAAGCGGTCTCCTGTTCAGGTCTCCAAGTCGACCGAATCAGGCTCAAAAATAGGTATCAGGGCTGGTAATATTATGCCTTAGAAAATACCAAATTACAAAGGACGTGTTGGGGACGACAATAATTTCCCTCAATAGAACGAGAAAGGAATACATTTTCTCCTACAATACAGGGGTGAGCATAAGTCAGGGTGCAAAATTGCAATTACGCAATAAAATGATATTAAAAACAACATATTTACTCAAAAAGTGATTTATGTTTATTTGATTTGTGTACATAGGTATAAAATAGGTATTAAACAAATTATAAAAGATGTTGAAAATGTTTACCATCTAACTCGATGCACTTCAGGTACCGTTGTACATTCGCAGAAACCATCCGACTCAACAAAGAAGAGTCTCCATTTATGAGGTCAAATTCGTAAGTGATGAGTTCCTTCAAGTGATCCAAGTTATTTATGTTATTTGCGAACACTCTGTCTTTAACAATGCCCCATACGGAGAAATCCATTAATGTTAGGTCAGGAGAACGTGGAGGATAAGCAGTACGGCCACCTCTTCCAATCCAGTCAGGGAAATTCTCATTTAAGAATGTGCGAACTTCAATTCCAAAATGAGCCGGTGCTCCATCTTGTTGCAAGATCATTTTATGGCCTTCAAAACGTATATCTTCATTCAAAGTCTGTCTTAATTCTACCAGTAATTCCAAATAAGATTCGGCATTAACATTTGTATCGAAAAAATAAGGTCCAATCACTCCGTGATAACTAACACCTGCCCAAACCATAACACCTGGAGCATTCACTTCTCGTTGCATGATTAAATGTGGGTTTTTATCAGACCAATAAACACAGTTGTGCCTGTTTACTCTTCCATTCATTTTGAAGATGGCTTCGTCGCTCCAAAGAATATTGTTTGCAAATTGTGGATCAGCTTCATTCATAATGAGATACCACTCACAGAAATTTAAGCGCTTAGCATAATCTGATTCTCGTAATTCTTGCAACAAAACTGGCCGGTACACATTCAATCCGATCTCCTTCATTATCCGGTGAAGTGAACGACGTGTAATACCCATCTGCATAGCCGTACGTTTTGCAGACTGGTGTGGATTTAAGGCAAAGGTCTGTGCGACAAGATTGGCATTTTCTTCTGTACGAACAGTGCGTGGTGCACCTTGGCGCGGAGCATCAGCGATACTGCCAGTCTGCTCAAACTTGTTGGCAAGCCGATGAAGATAATTGCGACCTGGTACACGAGAATCAGGAAAGTTATTCGAAAAAAGTTGTGTAATAACTTCTCTATCACCATCAAACTTGTAATAATTCTTTAACAAAGAAACACGTTCTTGAAGCGAATATTTGATTCTTTGGTTTTGCGCCATTGGTAGCACTGATAACATCAAACAAACACTTTAACACGTACTACTAGGCTTGCTAACTCGTAACTGAGTCATGCCACCGGTCTGGGAATCTTACCAACGCGTTACGATAGTTGGAGTGGGGGAAACCTGCTCATGCGCATTCTGAGACAGTGCACCCTGACTTATGCTCACCCCAGTAGTTGGTCAACCAAATGATGCTATGAATTTAAAAATACATACAAATTGTGATTTTGAGAAATGGAAGGATTGTGCATGCCCTCAACTAAAAAATGAAAAATCTATAAAGTATCTGGGCATCATGGTTGATTGTAACCTTAAGTGGGAGCCTCATATAGAATATATTTGTAAACGCTTAAAGTTTATTTCCTTTATCTTTTATAAAGTCCGTAAAATATTAGACATTAAATTACTTAGGGTCCTTTACTTTGCCTATGTTCAATCGGTGCTGCAATATGGGTTAGTGGTATGGGGAGGAGCGTATGATGTTTTCATGAATAAAATTTTTACATTTCAAAAAATGATAATAAAAGCAATTCTTAATAAGCCAAGGGCTTTTTCCAGTAGTGAAACATTTGCCAAATTTAAAGTGATGACAGTACGTCAAATTTATATAAAGAAACTTCTCTATTATGCATGGATGAGGAAGGAGGAATTTACAGTGAATAATAACGTTTCTATGTATAACCTGAGAGTTACATCTCATAACATTTATAATATTAATTATTCAGATTTGACAATAGTGTGAAGACAATTGGGGTATCTTAGCTCAAAAATAATAAATATAATGCCAAATGCATTGTCAGAATATCTTTCTAATAGGGGTAGACAGAGGATGGAACAGATAAATAAGTGGGTGATACAAAAATTTTTCTTCGACATCAGTCAAATATTATAATTACTAGTAATTTATTGTTAACTTCGATTTTTTGTAGCTTTGATTATTAGTAAATAAATTTTTATATTGTCTAAACAGCTGATACTCTCACTCAGCGGTCAGGGTTTTGCCCTTGCTGGGTGGTGCCATGTAATTTTAATTTATTTGTAAAATAGCATAATATATTATTATAATCTAGAATATTTCTTTTGTAAGTTTTTTATTTTGTATTTTGTTTTTATGGGCAATAAAGATGGGCAACTAACAAAGACAGAATACAGGAAAATTCCCTCGATCAAAGTAGAAGACTCAGCAATAGAATGGACGTTCAACCGATTTTTTATGATGATTTTGCGTTTACAACAATTCTAAGTACTCTAGGAAAACGTTTGAAAACAATAGAGGAAATATCAGAATTAATTACGTATTGTGCGGAATGACATCATGAAACTACTCCGATACTGTGAGAAAATCACAACGTTAATCCAGCACTCTAATAAAATTTCATCTTGGAAAAGTTATAATTAAAAAAAAAAAAAAAATTTCGGCACAGAGCCTAACTGTATTGCTAACGAAAAGTAAAAGTGACCTATCTTATCTGAATAGGACCGATAAAATGAAATCGAATTCATCAATAAGTGAAAACAACTTGATAGCAGGAGCATTGATTATAGTGTGATTCAGAACGAAAATTATTATCAGAGAACAATCATGAATAAAATTAAATACTTTGTACCTTGTATCTTCATACATTGCATCAGCCAGAAAAAGAATAAACAACCACTACATTAAGAATAACAGCGAATACTGTGATAAGATACGAAGGATGAAAACCCAATAAAAAGTTCGTATATTCACAAGTAACAAACTGGCCGTTTACCTGAAACTGTAAAATAATAATATATCCGTGACTCCAGTACAAATGGATTGAAAATTAAAGCTTATTTGAGGAGAGATAATTTAAAGCTTGGGGAAGTTTAAATCATTGTCATTTCTTATCACTGTCGGTGACCTATCATTTTCACTTTTACGGATACGAACACATCCAGTCCGATCAACCCATGCATCTTTGATTACTCCTTTCTTCTTAAGATCACGAGCCATCCCTAGAAGTTCTCTTCTCTTAGCAGTGAGACTGCGATTGATGTAGATTGGACCTTGACCTTCAAGACCGTGGACCTGTTGCCTTCTGAGGACGCCTATCTTTCTTCTCAGCTCCATGAATTGATCAGCATCGAGACGTCTCACAAATCTGACGACGATGGCCGCAGGGGGGCCCGGCCGCATACCGCCGCCAGCTGCATCCGCCGCGTGACGTCCTCCCGTACGAATCGGCAATCGAAGGCAGGCGTCCACCATACTCGGCGTCACGTTCAAGCCCACCGCTCGTCCCACCTCAGCAATCGTCTCCATCACATCTTCGTCCGCCTTCCCGGGAACACCGTGGATCTCAAGCGTATTCCTTCTGGTATACTGCTCTTGGTCATCGAGACGATCCTCAGTAGACTGTAGTCGCTCACGAACTTCTTTGATTTCAATCCGAAGTGAATCTATGAGCTGCTGCTGCCGATCAATTATCTCGCTCTGCTTACTAATCACACTACTAAGTTCACTCTGCCCATCCTGACCGGTTTTAATTATATTTTTTAACTCCTCTATACTGGCGGAGAACTGCGAGTGACTATTTCTAATTAATTGCTCCAAAGACTCCATTGAGACAGTAGGATCGATCATATTCGAAGAGTTTCACTTGGGGGTCACGTTAGTTTTAACTGGTGTGCTATCTAACGAGTGTTGTCTGGATGTACGCTGTTGTTTAAAACAACCAGGACAGCACCACGATGAGTAAACTGTCATAAAAGCTCAGGAATTAACTCAATTAATAGGTTAGAATGCTCAATTCAATAGAATAGTCCATAGATGGATCAGGTTGCTACAGTCTAATCATCGGCGATAAGAGAGCACAAAATCAATACACCTTTCCGTTCGAGCTCCGAACTGATACTGTAAAAAAATGTCATCAAATGACATAATATAATGATGAAGAAAATTATTTTATTTATTTTATAAGATTAGATTAGATATAAATAGGTATGATTTTGTTTTTAACAGAATAGATTGCAAATTTAGTTTTGTCAAAAGAGTTCTTTGTTGATTGAAAAATTATTTTTCTTGTTTTGTTTTGTTAAATATTGATACAAATGTTTACAATATTCATAAAAA
This sequence comes from Nilaparvata lugens, assembly GCF_014356525.2. Classification (NCBI taxonomy): domain Eukaryota; kingdom Metazoa; phylum Arthropoda; class Insecta; order Hemiptera; family Delphacidae; genus Nilaparvata; species Nilaparvata lugens. Next base: position 33,707,758 of record NC_052504.1, read on the forward strand.
ATAGTGTAAAAATATAAAACAATTGATTCAGTTTATTTTAGTTTTGTTGAAGGATTTTTTAGTTTATTTTGTTGTAGTTAGGTTTTTGTTTAGTTGTATGATATTCCGGTTTGTTTGAATGTGTTAAAGTTATTATGTTAAGCGACTCATCCCTCAGCACAAGCATTATGCTTAAAGAGGGATGAACCATTAATATTTCTCCAGGGGCAAGTGCCCTTTCATTATTATATCCTATTTTATTTTTAAATATTGTATTATTTTATTTATTTTATCTACACATAGGGTTCTGTTTATTTATTATTTTATTATTGAATTTTTAATGATTATGAAATGCGTTTGTGTTTTTGAATGTAATTGTAATGTAATTTTTTATTGGTTGAATAAAGCATTTATTATTATTATTATTAATTAGAATAACAAACCAAAGTTGAATGTGTATTATATTGACCAGTTATTTATCCTTTAGCTACACGTCCTTACTTAGGCATGATATTAACTAGGAATTATAATATGGTTTGTACACGTTTAGGTATGCTACGAGCGTGTTGCCAGAGGCATGCTTCACACGGATCGACTTACTCTTGGCATCCTGCTGTGCCGCATCCACCTGAAGGGCGTGCCCAGTGAGCCCTCCCTCGATCAGGAGTTCCAGTTCTTCCTGCGCGGCAAGGAGGGTGTCTTCAATGCAAGAGCCCCCGCCATCGAAGGCCTCTCTCAGGAACATCACGATGCTATGCTCAGACTTACATCCAGGTTTGTCACATCAAACTGCAACTTCATTTTAGTAATTAATTCATATTTCAGTTCAGTTTTTGCTAGGAGTTTGTCTTTGGACAATCAAAATTCATTCTAATATTTTAATTATGAGCTGTGTATGTTCTAAAAACAAATAAAAAATAAGTAGACCATAGATTCTACAAGAAATTTACAACAAAAAATGATCAGTAAAATTGTCTTATCGATCTTAGTTTTCGTGATTATTTCTCGATATTTCTCAAAAACGTCAATAACTAGAAAACTATCTGTCAAAATCGAATTCCAAGGATATGGTTGGAAAGCGGATGAAATCTCCAATAAGATTAATATAATTTGTACCTTTGGCATTTTTGAATTTTTTATGAGCACTCAAAGTTGAAAAAAGTACATTCGTCGAGTCCAAAGCCTAATTTCAAACAGTTTGAACGCTCAGTCTGAACATTTAGTACTTCAGCTTCTTGTTTTCTGATAAATTCACTAATCAATTAATAACGTTACGAATGTTTTTCTGATGGTTTGTTGAATTTATCAAATTTGTAAATCAATTTCAAGCAGTTGTTCAGTAGCCTTTAGCTTAGTTTGACCATCAATTAAAAAATGTAAACTAGTTTATAACTATTGCATTCAAAGTACATTATGTCCTTTTTAACAAGCTTCAGTAATGATGAAAACTGCTCCCTAATAACTAAAATCTTTTAACTGGATATCATAAGATGAAAGGATCTTATTGAAGTAAAAGCATTAATATTTCATAAATGTTTTCTATTGTATTTTAGGTTGCCAGCTTTTAAAAATTTGGCGAAAAAGATTCAGGAAATGCCAGAATTTAGTGCCTGGCTGCAACAGAGCACTCCAGAAAACTGCGTTCCCAGATTATGGGAGGAAGAGAAGGCGTTGAGTCCAATTGGAACTGCTATGTATCAACTGCTACTGATTCAGGTAATTGTAAACACGCTTCGTGTTAACCTACAGGAGTAATAGGTTTTAAATGGGATTTATCCCATGACGCTGCCTGGCAACAAATACATTTACAACGTTTATAAGAGCTCTTGTAGTGTTGCAATATTGTTTATGCGTAACAAGACATACTACTTGATCCAGAACTGTGGAATAAGAACTATCCCAGCCCCAGCCCTGACCCAAAAAAACAAGAAGATGATTAAGAATTCGCTGCAATTAGTGTATATGCTACAACATTTGAAACTTGAGAATTGCATAGATCCTAATAATATCTAGTAGATGCTATATTCAAAGATGATTCTCCACTCACTGCACAGTAGATGGCTACCTTTCCACTTCATATTTATGGCCATTGAATAAAACAAAAAAAAATGTTAAAAAATTATTAGTCGCTCATTGAAATGTTCTCGTTTCATTCACTGAATGTCCCTGTATTTTATTAATTCATTAGGAGTGCCACAAAACTGCAAGTTTCAACGGTCTATTGTATGAAAATAACATGAAAAAAGGTTCTGCTCAATCAGGTTAGGTAAAAGGAAAGGTTAAGGAGGTTAGGTTTTGGCGTTCAAATGGCAATATTTCAATATTATTTGAAATGTATTATATTACAATTTTTTATAATAAACACAAATAACGAAAACTTGAATTACTCACACTTTTGATATGCCGCATTTATGAATGACATCCATTTAATTTATCAAATCAAGAGCAACTACAGGCTGAAAATGTACCAAAAACATTAGTGCCCGGTTGCACATAAAGCTAAAAACATGCAGTTAACTTATCTATGAAGCCATAACTCCACTTTTCGTTGCACTGATGTCAAAGTAAACTATAGCTTCCATAAAACTAAAAACGCCCAATTAAACACATGATTTCGTTGCACAGTCGTCAAAAAGAGCTTATTTATGTCTCCAATTGCTAAAAACGGTCAGTTAAGTTATGGGCCTAAAGTCGTGCTGTTAAATCCAATATCTACTCCCGCCAAATGCATTTTAGAGGTTGTGATAGCTTTTTTTGAAAGATGTTTCGAAAAACCATCTGTATATAAGTAAATTATTTTCCCTATGTTTTTTTAAGTTGTTTATAACCTGCAGATCGCTAAATATGGTGAGAAATCTCTCCTAAAGCCAAGAGTCGCCATATTGTTTCAATTTTATGTGAGGTCTTTTAGGTCTGTTCACAGAGATGTCGATTGGAGCTTTCCCCGATGCAAAGACATTGGTTGGATAGAAGCATGTACGGAAATGTACGGAAAAAAGTGAATAGAGCTGCAGCGTGTCTTATGTGTGATGCTAAATCGAGATATAGCTAAATGGGCTTCCGCAAACGACTGTGCAACGACCAACCATTAATGTCAGTGATTTTAAACTATGTCTCACATAGCTATGTTTAATTTCATGTAACGACTCTGCAACCGGGCATAAATCTGTCAGATTCCAAATATGTATTTATAATAATTCCTATTTGTAAATATGGCATAATTTGACTATAATGCCATTTATTAAGTGTCTATATGCTATATCTATTTATTGCATATATATATATATATATATATATATATATATATATATATATATATATGTAAAAGAATTAACCGGGTACATCCGTTTGTTTTGACTTACTTGAGTCTGACGTTTCGTCGCCATCGCAGACGACATCTTCTGAGGGTGGCGTCGAGATCCACACTGAGTCCTAGGTATTCTTTCTGGGTCGAAGAGCATATCTCCTACCCCCTCCCTCCACTTGCTTGTGCTGGCGCTGTTGGGTGAGTGAAATTCCAGGAAAGTTGTCTTGTTTTGGTGACAATGGTGCTGTAGTGGGTTTCATTGTACCAGGTACTGGGCGTTTGGTATTCAAAATTAACTTCCATAAGGGAGACACGTTGAGGCTGTCGTCTCTTTTATTTAGAGAGCCTTGCTTTTCGATTTCCAACGCCTCTCTCACAATCCTGACTTGAAAATCTCGAATGCTGGCTATTTGTTTGGAATTCACGAAATTTATTGTATGACCAGTATTTTTCACATGGTTATATAGGGCTGAGGTTGATTGTTGATTTTTTATGCTTAATTTATGTTCATCTATTCTAGCAGAGATTCTCCTATTTGTTTGGCCTACATATTGCTTGTCACAGTTCAGGCAGGGGATACTGTAGACTCCTTGGTTTTCTAGCTCCAGTCTGTTGATGGGTTTTTTTAAGATTTGGGAAATGAGTAGGTGGGGTTTGAATAATGGTTTGATTTTGTGGGTTTTTAATACTCTTCCAATTCTGTCTGTGGTGCCCTTGATGTATGGGAGGAGTACTGTTTTTTCAAAATATTCTTCTTTTTCTTGTTGATTCCCTTTTTTAAGTGGAGACAGATTTTTTACTATTGATTTTTGAATGATTGTAGTTGGGTAGCCATTGGATTTGAGAATGTTAGTCACTGTCTTTATTTCTTCTTCTCTCCTTTTTTCATTGGTGAGATGAAGAGATCTGAAGATTAAGCTGTTTATAACTGAGGAGGATTGAGCCGGGTGGTGATGTGATTGGAAATGTAAGTACCTGTTAGTGTGGGTGGGCTTTCTGTATACTGAATAGTTCAAACTTCCATCGGTTTGTCTCATCAATAGAACGTCTAAAAAGGGTAAAGATGACTCTTTTTCTATTTCTAGTGTGAATTGGATTTTGGGGTGTATTTCATTTAGCTGCTGTAGAAATTCCAATAGTTTTTCTTCACCATGAGGCCAAATTATGAAAATATCATCAACATATCTTTTCCAGATGCTCGGTTTGAAAAAAGCTTTGTTCAAGGCTTCTTCTTCAAAATGTGTCATGAAAAGGTTTGCTATGGCTGGAGAGAGAGATGATCCCATTGGTGCTCCTTCAATTTGCCTGTAGTATTGATTTTTGTGTATGAAATATGTGTTTTTCAAGCAGTGGCTAGTCAACTCTACTGTTGATCTAGAGAAGTGTTTGTTCTGTTTCATGATGGAGAGGGCTTCGTCGACTGGGATGTTGGGGTATAGAGAGATAACGTCCAAGCTGGCTAGTATATCCCCCGAGTTGAGAGTTATATTTTCCACCTGGCTGATAAAATCGTATGAATTCTTCACATATGACTGGGATTTTTCTATTATGGGCTGGATAAGGCCGGCTAAGTATCTTTCTAATTTTTGAGTGGGAGAGTTAATTGCACTGACGATCGGTCTCAAGGGTGTGTTTTCCTTATGGACTTTAGGAAGACCATAGATTTTTGGGGATCTGCTGGATTTTTCTCTTGGAATTAATTTCAATTGGCTGTCTACATCTATGTCTGAGGCTTTGATTTTTGATTTTGTGATTTTTTCTAGGTAGGTGGTGGGATCTCTTTGAACAGGCTTGTAGGCTGCATGTTTGAGGATATTGTCTAGTTTTTCATCATATTCACTCCTGTTCATAACTACTGTGGCGTTACCTTTGTCGGCTGGTAGAATGACTATTGAGGGATTACTGGACAAGTGTTTCAAAGCAGAGAGCTCTGCTCTATCCAAGTTTGGTTGAGGAGGTTTGGATTTTTTCAAAATGTGGAAAACTTCCTGTCTTATTTCCTCTGCTTCAAGTTGATCTAATTTTTCAAGGCTGGGCTCTATACTAGATATTATTTGTTCATGGGGTAGATTTTTTGGGGCAATAGCAAAATTGAAACCTTTTTGTAAAACATTTTCCTCAACTTCAGAGAGTTTGTAGTCTGAGAGATTATGAATATTCTTTTCACTGCTGTTTTTGGTTGTTACTATCCTAGTCTTTTTGTTCTTAAATTGTAATTTATCAAATTTCTTTTCAAGTTTTTTAGTTTTAAGGAGGTGGTCTGTTTCTTTTCGAAAGTTTACCAACTGGTCAAGTTGCTGCCAGATAAGGGGGTGAAGTAAGTTGCTAAGGTTTATGTGGATCGTAATTAGCTCTGATTCTATGGTGCTGAGTTGTTTTCTAACACGACAAATATTTTCAATTAGTAATGCTCTACTAGCTTTATGGAGGATACTATTGGTTTTGAAATTTTTTGTATGATATGATAACTTGGTAAACGTGGGGAGCACATCACTGTCACGACACTTGCACAGAAACCTCAAATCACACAACAACGTCGTCCTTTTTGAATGGAGTTTCTCGAACACTTTAGTTTGATGGAACACTTTCTCCCCGTGGAGATTGATAATATTACATTTGAGTGTTTCGCGGATGGATATATTATATGTAAAAGAATTAACCGGGTACATCCGTTTGTTTTGACTTACTTGAGTCTGACGTTTCGTCGCCATCGCAGACGACATCTTCTGAGGGTGGCGTCGAGATCCACACTGAGTCCTAGGTATTCTTTCTGGGTCGAAGAGCATATCTCCTACCCCCTCCCTCCACTTGCTTGTGCTGGCGCTGTTGGGTGAGTGAAATTCCAGGAAAGTTGTCTTGTTTTGGTGACAATGGTGCTGTAGTGGGTTTCATTGTACCAGGTACTGGGCGTTTGGTATTCAAAATTAACTTCCATAAGGGAGACACGTTGAGGCTGTCGTCTCTTTTATTTAGAGAGCCTTGCTTTTCGATTTCCAACGCCTCTCTCACAATCCTGACTTGAAAATCTCGAATGCTGGCTATTTGTTTGGAATTCACGAAATTTATTGTATGACCAGTATTTTTCACATGGTTATATAGGGCTGAGGTTGATTGTTGATTTTTTATGCTTAATTTATGTTCATCTATTCTAGCAGAGATTCTCCTATTTGTTTGGCCTACATATTGCTTGTCACAGTTCAGGCAGGGGATACTGTAGACTCCTTGGTTTTCTAGCTCCAGTCTGTTGATGGGTTTTTTTAAGATTTGGGAAATGAGTAGGTGGGGTTTGAATAATGGTTTGATTTTGTGGGTTTTTAATACTCTTCCAATTCTGTCTGTGGTGCCCTTGATGTATGGGAGGAGTACTGTTTTTTCAAAATATTCTTCTTTTTCTTGTTGATTCCCTTTTTTAAGTGGAGACAGATTTTTTACTATTGATTTTTGAATGATTGTAGTTGGGTAGCCATTGGATTTGAGAATGTTAGTCACTGTCTTTATTTCTTCTTCTCTCCTTTTTTCATTGGTGAGATGAAGAGATCTGAAGATTAAGCTGTTTATAACTGAGGAGGATTGAGCCGGGTGGTGATGTGATTGGAAATGTAAGTACCTGTTAGTGTGGGTGGGCTTTCTGTATACTGAATAGTTCAAACTTCCATCGGTTTGTCTCATCAATAGAACGTCTAAAAAGGGTAAAGATGACTCTTTTTCTATTTCTAGTGTGAATTGGATTTTGGGGTGTATTTCATTTAGCTGCTGTAGAAATTCCAATAGTTTTTCTTCACCATGAGGCCAAATTATGAAAATATCATCAACATATCTTTTCCAGATGCTCGGTTTGAAAAAAGCTTTGTTCAAGGCTTCTTCTTCAAAATGTGTCATGAAAAGGTTTGCTATGGCTGGAGAGAGAGATGATCCCATTGGTGCTCCTTCAATTTGCCTGTAATATTGATTTTTGTGTATGAAATATGTGTTTTTCAAGCAGTGGCTAGTCAACTCTACTGTTGATCTAGAGAAGTGTTTGTTCTGTTTCATGATGGAGAGGGCTTCGTCGACTGGGATGTTGGGGTATAGAGAGATAACGTCCAAGCTGGCTAGTATATCCCCCGAGTTGAGAGTTATATTTTCCACCTGGCTGATAAAATCGTATGAATTCTTCACATATGACTGGGATTTTTCTATTATGGGCTGGATAAGGCCGGCTAAGTATCTTTCTAATTTTTGAGTGGGAGAGTTAATTGCACTGACGATCGGTCTCAAGGGTGTGTTTTCCTTATGGACTTTAGGAAGACCATAGATTTTTGGGGATCTGCTGGATTTTTCTCTTGGAATTAATTTCAATTGGCTGTCTACATCTATGTCTGAGGCTTTGATTTTTGATTTTGTGATTTTTTCTAGGTAGGTGGTGGGATCTCTTTGAACAGGCTTGTAGGCTGCATGTTTGAGGATATTGTCTAGTTTTTCATCATATTCACTTTCGAAAAGAAACAGACCACCTCCTTAAAACTAAAAAACTTGAAAAGAAATTTGATAAATTACAATTTAAGAACAAAAAGACTAGGATAGTAACAACCAAAAACAGCAGTGAAAAGAATATTCATAATCTCTCAGACTACAAACTCTCTGAAGTTGAGGAAAATGTTTTACAAAAAGGTTTCAATTTTGCTATTGCCCCAAAAAATCTACCCCATGAACAAATAATATCTAGTATAGAGCCCAGCCTTGAAAAATTAGATCAACTTGAAGCAGAGGAAATAAGACAGGAAGTTTTCCACATTTTGAAAAAATCCAAACCTCCTCAACCAAACTTGGATAGAGCAGAGCTCTCTGCTTTGAAACACTTGTCCAGTAATCCCTCAATAGTCATTCTACCAGCCGACAAAGGTAACGCCACAGTAGTTATGAACAGGAGTGAATATGATGAAAAACTAGACAATATCCTCAAACATGCAGCCTACAAGCCTGTTCAAAGAGATCCCACCACCTACCTAGAAAAAATCACAAAATCAAAAATCAAAGCCTCAGACATAGATGTAGACAGCCAATTGAAATTAATTCCAAGAGAAAAATCCAGCAGATCCCCAAAAATCTATGGTCTTCCTAAAGTCCATAAGGAAAACACACCCTTGAGACCGATCGTCAGTGCAATTAACTCTCCCACTCAAAAATTAGAAAGATACTTAGCCGGCCTTATCCAGCCCATAATAGAAAAATCCCAGTCATATGTGAAGAATTCATACGATTTTATCAGCCAGGTGGAAAATATAACTCTCAACTCGGGGGATATACTAGCCAGCTTGGACGTTATCTCTCTATACCCCAACATCCCAGTCGACGAAGCCCTCTCCATCATGAAACAGAACAAACACTTCTCTAGATCAACAGTAGAGTTGACTAGCCACTGCTTGAAAAACACATATTTCATACACAAAAATCAATACTACAGGCAAATTGAAGGAGCACCAATGGGATCATCTCTCTCTCCAGCCATAGCAAACCTTTTCATGACACATTTTGAAGAAGAAGCCTTGAACAAAGCTTTTTTCAAACCGAGCATCTGGAAAAGATATGTTGATGATATTTTCATAATTTGGCCTCATGGTGAAGAAAAACTATTGGAATTTCTACAGCAGCTAAATGAAATACACCCCAAAATCCAATTCACACTAGAAATAGAAAAAGAGTCATCTTTACCCTTTTTAGACGTTCTATTGATGAGACAAACCGATGGAAGTTTGAACTATTCAGTATACAGAAAGCCCACCCACACTAACAGGTACTTACATTTCCAATCACATCACCACCCGGCTCAATCCTCCTCAGTTATAAACAGCTTAATCTTCAGATCTCTTCATCTCACCAATGAAAAAAGGAGAGAAGAAGAAATAAAGACAGTGACTAACATTCTCAAATCCAATGGCTACCCAACTACAATCATTCAAAAATCAATAGTAAAAAATCTGTCTCCACTTAAAAAAGGGAATCAACAAGAAAAAGAAGAATATTTTGAAAAAACAGTACTCCTCCCATACATCAAGGGCACCACAGACAGAATTGGAAGAGTATTAAAAACCCACAAAATCAAACCATTATTCAAACCCCACCTACTCATTTCCCAAATCTTAAAAAAACCCATCAACAGACTGGAGCTAGAAAACCAAGGAGTCTACAGTATCCCCTGCCTGAACTGTGACAAGCAATATGTAGGCCAAACAAATAGGAGAATCTCTGCTAGAATAGATGAACATAAATTAAGCATAAAAAATCAACAATCAACCTCAGCCCTATATAACCATGTGAAAAATACTGGTCATACAATAAATTTCGTGAATTCCAAACAAATAGCCAGCATTCGAGATTTTCAAGTCAGGATTGTGAGAGAGGCGTTGGAAATCGAAAAGCAAGGCTCTCTAAATAAAAGAGACGACAGCCTCAACGTGTCTCCCTTATGGAAGTTAATTTTGAATACCAAACGCCCAGTACCTGGTACAATGAAACCCGCTACAGCACCATTGTCACCAAAACAAGACAACTTTCCTGGAATTTCACTCACCCAACAGCGCCAGCACAAGCAAGTGGAGGGAGGGGGTAGGAGATATGCTCTTCGACCCAGAAAGAATACCTAGGACTCAGTGTGGATCTCGACGCCACCCTCAGAAGATGTCGTCTGCGATGGCGACGAAACGTCAGACTCAAGTAAGTCAAAACAAACGGATGTACCCGGTTAATTCTTTTACATATAATATATCCATCCGCGAAACACTCAAATGTAATATATATATATATATATATATAATTGAAGAAATATAATTAAAAGTCATTCATTACCCTTTTATTTAGTTATGTAAACACTACATCACAATCAATCTCATAATAGGGGTCTTTTCACAATGGGTTTTTAAAGCTATACTATAATGTGATCATTTGAAGTTACCAGTTTAGCAAGCTTCCAGTATGTCATGTTTTTAGTTTGTCTTGTCTTCAATTCGTCAAGTTTTCAGTTTATCTTGGATAAAATACCATATTAAACTGTTGTTTACGCTATTTTATCTACGACCACTCAAGCAAAGTATCACATTGCTGACTTGTTGAAACGTTTGGAATTAACCAACTAACCTCTATGTTACAAAATGAAATAACAATAGGTGAAAAGCTACTAAGATAGAGTGAACAGTAAACTTGAAATATTGAAAACAAGACAAACTGAAAAATTGACGAATTGAAGACAAGACAAACTGAAAACTTGAATTGAAGAAGTTTTGGATTTAAAAAATAGTTGTGTATGATTGTAAATGCATGGGTTGCGTTGCAGGCATTCAGGCCAGACCGCGTGATAGCGGCCAGCTACCTGCTGGTGTCGGCCGTGCTGGGTGAGGGCTTCACGGCGCGGGCGGAGCGCGAACTGGACCTGGCCACCATAGTGGAGACCGAGCTGAACGCCAATGTGCCGGCACTGCTCTGCTCGGTGCCCGGATATGATGCCAGCTCCCGGGTCGACGACCTCGCCGCCGAGAAGGGCAAGCAGATCGCCAGCATCGCCATCGGATCAGCCGAGGGATTCAACCAGGTGATAACATTCATACAAGTGTTCATTACATCCATAGGTAAAAGTAAAGTAAATTCGTATGACTTTTGCTGGTGGAGAGTCAATTGCGAGAATGTCTCCACCTCGCCTCAATATACATTTCAGTTATACATCCTTAGGTTAACTGAAACATCCTCTGTTCTACGGTAGCCTATATAATGTGTTTCTTTATAATATAATAATTCATAATATAGAACCTATGTATGATAGGAAACTTCATACTTTCTATACAGAGTGTCCCACGAAAGGTGTAACAGCCGAAGATTCTACATTAAATTTGCAACAAAAATGACCAGAATAATTTTCAGATATCGACCTTGGTTTTCGATATATAGATTTTTCGTAGTACCATATCTTCTTGAAATGTATGTATTCAGGGCTACTTATTTTTTATTAATAAAATAACAACATAGTACACTTTTTGGAAAAGTTTTTTATATAATATAACAGATAAATTAAAACCAAAAAACAACCAGTTTCAATGTTTCAAATCCTCTTCAGGTTATACATATATATATATATAATATATATATATATATATATATATATATATATATATATATATATATATAATTTGGAAATAGCTGGCATTCCGACTACGAAAGGTGAAAATGTGTACGAGATTATAAAGTGCATTGCAGCGGTCATCAACGTTCCGTTTAAGGGCGATGATATATCTATTGCTCATCGGGTTCCTACTCCGAAAGGTAAGATCCAACCAATTATTTGTAAATTCACGACAAGGAGAACCAAATTAAATTGGTTGCTGGCAGCTAAAGTAAAAGAAATTTAGTAACCACGGACTTGAACGCTGGCCTACCTCGTGGAAACATTTATATAAATGAACACCTAACAACCGCAAATAAGCTCTTGCTAGGAAAGGCAAAATTTCTGAAGAGGGGGGGCAAATTAAAGTTTGTATGGGTCAAGGATGGGAAAATTCTCGTGCGTCAAACACAAGATTCGCCAGCTAAGAGAATAGTCAAGGATGAAGATCTCGAACCTTTGAGTAATGCAAAAATCAAAATATCACGGACTTTACGATGGAAATCTAAATATTTTGTCTCTGTCTTTTCTATTTTCTTTTATACCTATACTTAGATTTTTTGTATTCCAAGAGTGCGTACTGTCACATTATATAATCTGTAATACTTTTCTTTTTATATTACACTATTATTCTGAAACTAAGTTTTATTTTTTTTTTTTTAATAGTCAATTGAAGATTATTGATTCAGGGTGTAGTGGATCTCATACGGTGGTTTATTTTTCTTTGTTTATGTTTCTTTTTTCATTCGGAATATGTTTGTTTAATTTAGACTTGGAATAATTTAGAATTGTTTGAATTGAGGTTTTGGACATCATTTAATACTTATTGAGAAGTGAACTTATTTAGTTGTTTTCTGGGGTTTGCAGGCTCAAACTCGACTTTTTCAGCTAGTTTTTTTTCTTTATTTATCTTCCTTTTTTCTTAATTTTTATTCATAAAAAAAATGCCATTTAACTTTGAAGATACAATCGATTTTGGCATCTATGATACATTTGTAGTACACGATATTGCTACTTTCAAACCTAATTATTATTTAAACAATAGTACAGAGAATCTAGTCAACTTATTACATATGAATATAAGAAGCATTAATAAAAACTTTGATCAATTTTTATGTTATTTGAATCAATGTGAAACAAGATTTAATGTAATAGTTTTATCCGAAACATGGATAACTGAAGACTGTCAGTGTCATTTTCTAATAGAGGGATACCGAACTATTTATAAAAAGAATAAGTATACTAAGAGTGATGGTATATGTATATTCATCCACAATGACATAGATTTCGATAGAATAGAACTGGAAATAGATAATGCCAACTCTCTCTCAATCGCATTCACAATTGAAGATAAGAAATATACTCTGATATCTGTTTACCGCTCACCTTCTCTAAACATTACTCACTTTATTAACAGTTTTGACTTGCTTCTGCAAAATACCAATAGTGGAAGTACATTTTTGATTGTAGGCGATATGAACTTGAATCTATTAGAAAACAGTCATCTCACTAACGAATACTTGAGCGCTGTTCATCTGAATGGATTCAAATCTTATATTAATAAACCAACAAGAGTTCAATATAATACAAAAACATGTATAGACCATATTTTTCTCAAAAATAATAATATAAATCCTGATAATATATTAGCAACAATAATCGAATCAAATATTACCGACCACTTTATCACAACCATGCATATAAATAATAGCAGAATAAAACCTGAAAGTAATGAATTGACTAATACTAGAATGAAAATCGACTATGAGAATCTTTATCGATGCTTAGAGAATGAAAGATGGGATAATATACTTGATAATAATTCAGAGAACATTGATAATTTGGTTAATAATTTTGTAAATACTCTGACGGACCACATAAGAAAAAATTCAAAAACTTTTAAAATACCACATAAAAGGAGACCCTTAAAACAATGGATTAGTCAAGGCATTATTAATTCTATTAGAAAAAGGGACAAGATGCATAGAGAGTTGAATAAGCAACCATTCAATAATGGATTAAAGGAGGAATATAAACGGTACAGAAACACTCTGAACAACGTGATAAAAAATGCAAAAATAGAATACTACAACGAAAAATTTCAATTTTATAAGGGTAATATGAAGAAGACATGGGAATGCATAAAGGAGATTACTAACAATAAAAATAGGAATTTTCAACCCAAAATTGAAGCTAATGTATTAAATAAGCACTTTGCGACAGTTGGCCAGTCTTATGCTAATAATTTGATACAGAATAATCGAATTGAAATCCCAGAGTCTACCTCCTGGAGACCTTTGAATAGCTTCTTCCTAAAACCAACCGATACTGCGGAAATAAATAAATTTATACATGAGCTGAAACCAAACTCGTCTCCGGGTGTGGATAACATTAGTGGAATATGTTTGAAAAAAATCTCAAAATTCATTGTTTCCCCTCTGGAAATCATTTTTAATAGGTGTTTTTTATTAGGATATTTTCCAAAGAAATTCAAGATAGCTTTAATTAAACCAATACCTAAATCCAAGGACCTTGCAAATCCTCAAAACTATAGACCTATTAGCTTATTAACCAATTTATCAAAAATTATGGAAAAAATTATAAAAGTTAGATTGATGGACTTTCTTAGAAAAAACAATTTCATTTCGAGTAACCAGTATGGTTTTCAAGAAGGTAAATCCACCAAAGATGCTGTCTTACACTTGACAAATTTAATAAATAAAAGTTTTGATAGTAATAGAAAAACACTTGCTATATTTTTGGACTTGGCAAAGGCCTTTGATTCTATACCACATTCTATCCTTTTTCATAAGCTAGAGTGTTGTGGAATAAGAGGAACAACAAAAGATATATTTGCAAGCTATTTGACAGATCGAATCCAAATTTTAACAATAAATGATAAAACTGACATTCAAAATATAAAAGAGTTTGGACTTCCACAAGGAACTGTTCTATCGCCGCTACTTTTTTTGATTTATGTCAATGACTTATTGAAAATTGATATTCCTAATGGTGTCACACTATCATTTGCCGATGACACTGCTCTAATCTTCTCAGGCTTAACATGGAATGAAACATTTAACTCTGCTAATCGTGGTCTTGAAATAGTTAAATCGTGGTTGAACAGCCATATTTTAACTCTAAATGCGAGTAAAACTAAATACATATCTTTTTCCCCTAACATAAGTGGTCAGCCTCCTGATGAGCTTGAGCTGATAATACACTGTCATAACAACATCACTGTTAACTGCACTTGTCCAACAATAGAAAGAGTTAAATCAATCAAATATTTAGGCATTTCTGTGGATCAGCATATTAAATGGGACGTTCACATTCAGAATCTATGCTTCAAACTGAAATATCTAATAACAATTTTTTACAGAATTAACCAATTAAAAGACTTGAATATTTTGAGAACGATTTACTACGCTTATGCTCATTCACTTTTCCATTATAATATAGAAGTATGGGGAGCAGCGTATGACACTCATTTTAAAAAACTTTTTATAATACAAAAGCATATTATTAGAGCTGCGCTTGGAAGACCCAGACTCTATCCCAGCAGATTAATATTTGAAGAGATAGATCTACCAACGTTACGTCAAACTTATGTGTCAAATTTAATTATTTTTATTAATAAAAATACACATCAATTTACCCGTCGCACAATCCCTTATAATATACGGCCAACTGTAGTAAATGCTTTCAATATTAACTTTACTTCATTAACATCTAGTAAACACCAATTTGAATATCAGAGTAATAAACTAATAAATAAAATTCCGGAAGACTTTATTAAGGATAAAATAACAAAAACCAAATTGAGATTAATAAGATCTTGGGTAAAACAGAACTATTATTTTAAAATTGAGAATTGAGTTGGCTAAATCAAAAATTTTTGGTAATATTAATTGTATAAAAATTATTAGAACTTGACAATTTTTATATTATTTTTCTGTGTATCTATATTTTGTTTATAAAGTACTTGACTATTGATAAAATTCAACATCCATAGATTATTTACCATATATCAACAGAATTGTATCATTTGTACTGCTGTTATTAGTTAAAAAATGTATTTCTTATTTTTAGAACTCGTGGCTGGAGCTCAAGGCTTCTTCTTCCAGTCACGCCAAAAACTATTGTAATTTAATGAATATTTTGTTTGTAAAAATCCAGTTCTAATGGATATGGTGTGAAAGAGGGTGGAATTTCGAATAATATTCTTATACTATTGTTTGAGGTTCTTGAACTTCTTATGAGCGTTCAAACTGTTTGAAATTAGGCTGTGAATACGACGAATGTACTTTTTCATCTTTGAGCGCTCATAAAATGTTGAAAAACGTGAAACAAAGAAACAAATTATTATGTATAGTAATATATAAAGCATTCAATAAACTCTGCCTATCTTCTTATTCAACTCTTTTATTATATTGAAGAAAATTGCTCATTAGTCTTTATAGACTAGATTGCAATGTATAAATAAAAAAAAATCAATATACTGTCGATGGTGTCTGGAAGTTTTTCTCCCAGTTTCACAAAGAAGTCAATTTTATATTAACCATAATTAAATGGAAGATTTGTTTGTGAGTAGGTGCGCTGCACTGTACTGTTGGGCTAATAAATGTGTGGATTGTAGGCGAGCAACATGATCAACGTGGCAGTGCGTTCGGGTCGCTGGGTGCTGCTGAAGAACGTGCACCTGGCGCCGCAGTGGCTGGTGCAGCTGGAGAAGAAGCTGCACAGCCTGCAGCCGCACGCCGCATTCCGGCTCTTCCTCACCATGGAGATCAACGCCAAAGTGCCGGTCAACCTGCTGCGTGCCGGACGCATCTTCGTATTCGAGCCACCACCCGGCATCAAGGCCAACTTGTTGCGTACGTTCAGCACTGTGCCTGCCTCTCGCATGATGAAGGTAAACAAATTATTCAGCAAATCAAAGATTTATCTGGTCTAACTCAATGCCTGGTCCACATGTTGGCCCAGTGGCTGGCCCAGCCTGCAATGTGACCAGTGCCCAGTGAAGGCCAGTGGTAGTCAGCGTTGGCAAACCTCCCATCCACACACTGGCGCTGGTCGACATTGGCTTTCATTGGGCCAACATGTTGGGCATTACCAAAGTGCTATTTTTTCTGAGAAGTAGTAACTTTACAGAATAATAAGTCCCTAATATATACATGATTGATGATTCACTAGAATTTACTTACCCTTTTTCTATCCTCTTTTGGTTATATCTTATTTTTTATTACGTCCTCTATACAAATTGTAATAAATCGATTCAGTCTTCACTTCGCACATAGGTATAAATAAACCCATGTGAGGGATATTCATTACCTACATTGAACACAACTAACGCTCGTAATTTATGATTATGGAGGCAATAAATTGTTTGAAGTTGAATGTAGGTCAAGTCAAAAATACAATATATTGGAGTAGCGATTAGGTATCAAATTATGTATCTCTAAAAGTTAAGATAATATTATACAAAAAATATATGAAAATTAATTCAACATTAAATTGAAAACATCTCCTTCCTAACTCGTACTATTGATAAATAAGTATAACATTGATATGTCAATCCATGGGCCTCATTTTTCAGCGTACGGGTAGTAACTTGATACTCTAGGTTCTTGAGCATGTTAAGGGACTTGTTCAAGTGCTGTACTGATATAAAATTGAAATGAGATATTTGTGGAACTAATTGACTTATATCGTAGTACAAAACAGAACATGATCTTGAATTCATTGACACAGAAAAGGAGTAATGTATAGGTTTGATTGTGATGATTTGTGTTTAGGTTCCGAACGAACGCGCGCGCCTCTACTTCCTGCTGGCGTGGTTCCACGCGATTGTTCAGGAGCGCCTGCGCTACGTGCCACTCGGCTGGGCCAAGTACTACGAGTTCAACGAGTCGGACCTTCGAGTCGCCTGCGACACGCTCGACCTGTGGATCGAGGCCACGGCCATGGGTCGCACCAACCTCAGCCCCGAGAAGGTGCCGTGGGACGCACTGGTCACCCTGCTCTCGCAGTGCATCTACGGCGGCAAGATCGACAACGACTTTGACCAGCGCCTGCTGGCCTCGTTCCTCGCCAAACTGTTCACGCCGCGCAGCTTTGAGTCTGACTTTGCGCTGGTGGCGAATGTGGATGGCGTGGCGGGTGGACCCGGCGGGCACCGGCACATCACCATGCCTGACGGCACCCGGCGCGACCACTTCCTCCACTGGATCGAGACCCTGTCCGACCGCCAGACACCCTCCTGGCTCGGCCTGCCCAACAACGCCGAAAAGGTCCTGCTCACAACAAGAGGTACGCCTACGCCTAATCATCATCATTATTTATTAACAATACTGCTCTAGTAAATATTTATTCATGGAGACAACAGATAATCCCATTTTGTCTTCTTCATAGAATAAATAATAATAAACAAACATCAATCATATTATTAATTTATATTAATATTGATAGTACAACTATAGAACTATTCAGTAATTGAATAATCGCTTTTATAATATATTTTTTATATCCTTGCACGTAGTTATCATTACTAACTTAATTTCTTGCTTCTGTATTTTCGGATGGACATCATAAATTGATAAATCAGTCAACCTAACAGTCGTGGTTATATAATAGTGGTAATTTTGTTCTATTAACATTAATAGTGCGTAGTGGAAGTCGGCCAAAGCAGTCGGAGCATCAATTTAGTCCCATTAGATCAATGTTAAAATAGTCAAATCATTCAGGAACTTATCACGTGTACCGTTCTCATAGGATCTTCTTTGAATAAAGTAATTATATTGAAGCATTTATTCTAGATTAAACCAATTAGACATAACTTAGTGACTAACTAGATTCTATCAATCAAAGTATGGATTTGTTTCAATCTGAAAATATACATAAAAAGCTCAATTTATAAATCTGAGCATTCGAATGTATAGTATAGTAGAGGTGATATGTGATCTGGTGATAGGAACGGATCTGGTGAGCAAGCTGCTAAAGATGCAGCAGCTGGAGGACGAGGATGAGCTGGCCTACTGCAGGGAGGATTCAGCGGCGGGTCTGGACACCGCGGCCCGCGAGAGTCAGGTGGACGGCCGCCCCGCCTGGATGCGCACCCTCCACACCTCCGCCTCCACCTGGCTACAGCTGCTGCCCAAATCACTGCAGGTCACTTCAAAAAACACAACTAGTTATAACACTGTATTTTTTGTACTAGCAAAGTTTATCTACAGTGGAACTTGGTTATAACGTCTTTAAGGGACCCCCTCATTTAATGTCCCTATATCAGGGTGACATAAAAGAAGTTTCAAAATCTTAATTTTAAACCGAGGGTTAATTGAAATAACAATGGAAAACACACTTCCATTAAAGGCAATCTAGGAATTACATGCTTTATCATAAGCTGTATTATGTATAATTGAATCTTATCTAAAAAGTCAACTCTAAAAATCAAAACATTCGTCTGGCTACGTTGCCTTCTCAGTTCTCGGCCCAATTTCCTCGACGTTACATAAGAGGTTTTATAATTTTACGATAAATTCCAGGTTTTCACAATGTAAATCACTTTTAGTTTGGCGGGACATATAAATAAATGAAGTTATATCCGTGTTGACGCTACAGCCTAGGCCGCAATAACCAAGTTACACTGCATTATAAACTTGAGTTTCAATGCTCTTGTCTATGCATTACCAAAACGATTCATGCATTGAATAATGAATAAATAATTGATAAATAAATAATGAATGAATAATTGGTGTCATAATTGCTGTATAATTTACATTATGGAACATGCTGTTGAGATGTAGACTAATGATCTACTGTTTAATAATCTATTGCAACTCTCATACATTTGAAGAACGTCAATGCTTTAATATTGACTAAATTTGCAAAACTGTTCATTCTTGTATCTTGAGTGGATGTTCCATTGTATGTGGAACAACTTGTTCTTAACCTTCGAATTTATGTTATTTCTATCAAACATCTTGATGAATATTTATGTACTGCACCATTAAAATTTGGGTACTCATTCAACTTTTTGGACTCGATAAATTTCAACCATAATATTATTATTTGCAAGCAGTACTTGTCAGTTGCTCGTAGCTTGTCATTTTCATATTAGCCATGCTGTTGAATCGTATGAAAATCCTAAAATTTTATAGTTGACTTCTATACTTCACACTATCAAAGGGAATTTATCTGACTGCATGTTTTTTCGTAAAACATTTCTTATTTTGTTATCATCATATCGTTATTCAAACAGGCTTGAAAGTATTTTGGTTGTTTACTTCAAACTGTTAAATTTATATCAGCCGTCTAGTTTTGATAGTATTTAATTGTATTCTATCCGGCTAAGCATTTTTTCAATTGAATCTATTTTGATAAAAATTTGATGACATTTTTTTTTTTAATTCGACAGACTCTGAAGCGAACTGTTGAAAACATAAAGGACCCACTATACAGATACTTTGAGCGTGAAGTGAACTCAGGATCTCGTCTGCTCCGTGATGTAATTCATGATCTGGAGGACGTTGTCGCCATTTGTCAGGCAAGTATTGGGCATTAAAAGGTATTTTGGGTATTATATTATTTTAATCTCATTCAACAAATTTTAATAATTCGTTCATTTAACATTTTCTTCGAAACATTTGATTGAGGTTCTACGTGATGTAGCCGTTCTGTTCAAGTGCAATTTTATACGTTGTTTCCTCTTAATCATTTCACTAAACAGTATTTGAATTTATCTCGCTTGGTGATTCAGTGAAAAATGATGGTGATAAACAGATTCTCACGTTTTCTTGCTCATTTCACGTCCGTGATGCCTAATTTTCACGACTCAGGTTGACGTTCAAGTTACTCGAAGCAGGTTACCGGGAGCATGCTACCTATGGATACGTACTATGAACAGATTCCATACGGTACTCAAGTGAGTGCGGTTGAAGTACTTGTTCACACGGTTCAAGTTGCATGCTTCCGGTAACTTGCCTCTAGTGATTGAAACGTCTATCACAGTCTAGAGTTGTGGAAACCAAGCATAAGAGATAAGCTAGGTTTTACATTATTATTAAATCAATTATTCGTGAATTAATTTATAAATAAATTAATAATTTTAAAATAAATTAGTGAATTAGAATGTGGTGATTGGTTGCTTGACAGGGTGAGAAGAAGCAGACCAACTACCACCGTGCCATGCTGAGCGACTTGGTGAAGGGTATCTTGCCGAGCAGCTGGCGTCGCTACACGGTTCCGCGCGGCTGTACCGTCATCCAGTGGATCACCGACTTCCGGAACAGAGTTGTCCAACTGCAAAAGGTGTCCTCGCTCGTGTCACAGGGCGGAGCTAAAGAGATCAAGGTAATCGCTCCTACACAGTTACATTCACTAACTCACGCCAAATCATTTCATAATTGAATCAAAATAAAATCAATTGCTATTAAATCCTGGTGACAATAAAGATAGGCTACCGAGGAAGAAGAGGAAATTCGACGAATGCAACTGTAAAAACTATTTACCTGGCTGGGAATTGAAGCCGGCATCTCTCAGTTTTCGGCTCTGCGCTTTAACCTTTAGACAAACAAGTTCTTCCAGAGAAGTCTTTGGAGTTGTCAGAGGATTTAACAGCACTTCGTTTAATTAATATTATTGTTGAATATGTATTGATTGATTGTTTGCATTCTATTATTGATCTAGTGCAATATATCCTTTCATCATTCCATAGTTCATTATTTTTGAAAATTATTATAATACCTCTCTTGAATTACAAATTCAATAAGGAATAAATATGTTCACAGTAACTGTTGATTATTTCCAGATAAGTTTGCAAGATAAGGTAAAGAAGGCCGCTCTAACTTGGCTTTTCTAGGAATCGAATGAAGGCAGATATTCAATTCTAAATTTATATAGAATTATTTTTCAATGTGTATGACTTGGTAGATATGAGGAATAAAGCGAAAAAATGTTCATTCAACAGGTTGTGATTGGAAATGCTGACTAGGAAGCTGCTACCTGAATTTTCGAGAGCAGCTAGAACATGATCCTTGCATGTTCATCATTTTTGTAGTCTACCCGGATCACTTTTCTATACTCTTTAAGAAAAACCGCTAAATACTATAATTTTCAAATACTTATTTTCTTTTAAAAGCTATGCACTCATGATCTATTTCATATATTTAAGTTAATTTTCCCAAATTTCCAAGATCTACGACTTGATCAGATGAATTGATTAAACGATTTAACCAACTATTTAATTCTATTATCAGATTCTATTCAGAAACTTCCTAACTTCTCAGAATTCTTTAAAAATTGTTAGTTCCCTGTTGTGAAATTTCTTATATAACTATGTCAGAAATATTTTTTTGAGGGCACTAACAAAGTCTGTGCACTCATACAGTTGTGAGCTGTATTTTGATAGGGAATATTCTTCAATTGTGGGACTAAGTAGAATCACTAATGTGAATGTTAGAATGTTACTTATTGATTGTTAATATCATTTGTTGTATGTAATATCATATCGTTGACTGTATGTTGATTGTATGTTGCAGACGTTTCCAGTGTGGTTGGGTGGACTTCTAAACCCAGAAGCTTACGTGACGGCAACCAGGCAGTGCATTGCCCAAGCGAATAGCTGGTCTCTGGAAGAGCTGGTGCTGGATGTCACTATCACCGACTCCAATGACCCAGCCGTTGACGAATGCAGTTTTGGAGTTGTTGGTTAGTATTTTTGAAAATAAAACAAAATCAAACATGTTTCATGAATGGTTGTAGTCTTGGACTTGTAATTTAATACATAGAATGGTTTTACTTTTCAATTATTTTCTGCTAGCTAATTATTTTCTTCTTGCTACTAGTAATCCTATTATTTTTGTATGCGTGTTTGTCCCCTTTACACATAATTTATAGTTTTAAAAAAATCAGTTTTCATGGGATACTTTTGGAATTTAACAAAGTGGACCAATTCCTATGCTTGAACTTTTTTCATTCAAATTGTTCATAAATTATGTTTGTCATTGTCAAATCAAATCGAATCAAATAGTTCTTTATTTATCATTCCATTCATACAATATAAATAGTGTCACAATATAAATAATAATTCACAATAATCAGTTTAGGAAGTCTTGTATACAATATGGGCTGATTGAAATTAAATATTTTTTCAATTATTTCTTAAAATCTCCACCATCTTTCTCTCTGATATTGATTGGCAGACGATTGAAAAACTTAGCTACCATGTAGGAGGGGCGTTTTTTTCAAGAATTGCCTCCTATGCTGTTGAAGTGCATGCGTTCTTCTTGAGCGGGTATGATATTGATGACTGACATATCCTTCATTTTTAAATTTTAGAGTCAGAATACATTCCATTATATAGAGTCCATAGACGGTCAAGATGTTGAGGCTTATAAATTTCTCGCGTACAGACTCTCTGAAACCTAACCTTAAGATTATTCTAACTGCTTTCTTCTGTAATATAAATATATTTTTCAAGTTTCCAAGAGATGTTCCTCCATAGAGACCTATTCCAAAAGACAGGTGAGAATGAATGTTAGCGAAGTAGATGGTTCTCAGTGTTGTCTGGCTGCAATAATTGGCCAACACCCTGAGTGAATAGAGGCCAGAGTTCATCTTCTTCAATACACCATCCACGTGGAAATTCCAAGACAATCGTTGGTCTATTGTCAATCCCAGGAACTTTGACTTGAGGATTCCTGAATCAATTGACCATCAACGGCGAAGTCAGTCTCCTCACTCTCGCGAATTCCAGCTGAGAACTTTATGGCCTCACACTTAGTTGTATTCAGTCTTAGACAATGATCCTTGAAGAATTCGACAATCTGAAGCAGAGCTACATTAGCGCGCTCCTCAAGCTCTTCCTCTGAATCACCAGCCACATTCAGTGTGGTATCGTCAGCATATATACACAGCTGCACATGTGAGTTTCGCGGTAACAAAACTAAAGGAAGATCCTTCAAGTAAATGATGAAGAGGATAGGGCCTAAAATAGACCCCTGAGGAACACCTTGAGTCACCCTTCTCAGTTCATTGATCATTGATCATTGATCATTCTTCTCACTGTCACATATTGGAAATATAGGATCGCATCCACTGTAGATGTCTACCAGTCACCCCACATGAATGCAGCTTCTGAAGCAGTATACAATGAGACACCGACTCGAAAGCTTTGGTTAGGTCCATCAGAATTGATGCTGTACGACGACCTGTGTCAACCTGCTCAATAATCTATTCAATACTACTGACCGCTGCTGTCATTACTTTTTCGCTGAAAACCATGCTGTTCCTCGTCAATCAAATTGTATTTAGTCAGGTGCTACATAAGTCTATTACTCATTGCTCTCTCAAATATTTTAGAAAAGACTGATGGCTCTGAGATCGGTCTTAAATTGTTGAGTTTGTTCCTAATCTCCTTTCTTGTGGATAGGAGTTACTTTGGTGATTTTCAAATGTTCAGTGTAGATTCCAGAGATAAATGAAGAATTCACTACATGGACCAAGGGCTTAATCAGATAGAGTTTTGCTTCTTTTATTACGGATATTGGGACTTCATCAAATCCACACGATCTTAGATTAGAAAATGGTCCTATTATATTGAACATTTCCATGTCATCAACTTGGCTTGGTCGGAATGAGGTTTCAATTTTGTCTTGAAATATATTCTCATCTGTATTTGTGTCTAGAGGAAATGAATGACTTTCTGTGAAATACTCATTAAACAGCTTTGATACTCTGTTGGATCCTTGTAGAGTCTTCCATTATGCTCAATATGCATATCATGGCCGGTTGTATGGTTTTTACCTGTTCGAGAATTCACTACATTCCATGTGCATTTGGTAGGATTCTTCGAACTTTCAATTAACCACTTGAAATACATTTCTTTTGCAGATCTCAATTTTCCTCTGTGTTGACGTTTTTCTCTGCGGATGTCTTCCATTGACTCAAAATTACTGACAATTCTTGCTCTACAGCATTTACTACTAATTTTCTTTCTCAGCTCTCTCAGTTCAGGTGTTATCCACTTAATCCCACTCTCAATCCTTTTTATCTTGTCGACTACAGGAAATGATTCATTGAAGTAATATACAAAGGTACTATAAAACTCATTATATTCATATTCTACCTTTCCATTAAATACATTGATCCAGTTTTCTAAAGAAAATAGATTCTTAAATCTCTCCATATTTGTTTTGGAGAATCTCCGGGTTTTCATTCTAATTAAACTATTATTATTTCTTTTCTCTTCTCCCCTTTTGTATTCTAAAAGTTGAGCATCGTGGTCTGATAAACAGGTGTTTATCCCAGTTATATTTACATTTTTATGTGGAATGTTTGTAAGAAAATTATCTATCGCTTACTGTCGAGTTGGGCAAAATCTAGTTGCAAAGTTCACCATAGAGAGACCATAGCTTTGTAAAATGTTCTTCAGTTTAACTGAGGCTGGCGTATCATCTAACAAATCTATATAAAAGTCACCGGTAATCTATACATGAGTATAATTTCTTGAGAGTAAGCCAAGTAGTTCATCCAATTTATCGAGGAATATGTTTTTATTTGAGCATGGACTACGGTATATTCCCACTAACACACAATTAATACACACATATTTAACTTGAAAGAACAGATTATCAATTGAAGGGTTTGAGACCTTCTCCATGTTGACATCTCTTTTTGACAGAATCACAACGCCACCACCCTCTCTATCCACTCGAGCATACCATACCTCAGTCTTATAATTGGCTATATTCAACCTCTCCAATTCAACGTTTTTAATTTTATGCTCAGTCAAAATCACAACACACGGATTTATCTCGGATAGAACTATCTCCAGTGAGTCTATTCTTGATGGTAGATGAAATATATTTTGGTGAAAAATCGAGAAGTCATAAGTCATTGCGGGGTTCGAATTACAAATTTAATGATAGTAAAGTAAATTCGTATGGCTTTTGTTGGTGGGGAGTCCCTTGCGGGAAGGTCCCACCGCCTGAATATATAATTATTTAAGCCGTCAATGGGCCTTACAACTGTCATACTTCAGCCGGGACCGACTGTTTAACGTGCCCATCCGATAACACGGGAGTGATCTGGTTAAAAAACTTTTGGTATTGAGAGGGTTTGAACCAGGGATCTTTATGCTGCTACGCAAGCACTCTATCCACTAGACCACGGATCACTCCCTATTACAAATTATAGATTTCTCAGTCATATTGGCTGCAGATTGTTTATCTTTGTCAAGAACTATAAGTTTAAATTGTCAACGTAATCAAAAGAAGAAATAACATTATCATTCAAAATCACGGTTGCTCCTGAAAATGGTTCCTGTCTATTCCCATCCAAGTTTCACGCTCCAAGCCGTGTGATTGAGAAGTAATCAAGTCACTCTCCTTACTAGTTGGAATTTGTGGTGTCTGAATCGCTATGTATGACAATTGTCAATTGGTGGTGTCCATTGAGAGCGCGCACAATACGATCTGAGATGTATCTTTTCCCAATAGAATTGGAGTGAAGGCCATGTCTCGTGTGGAACCGCCGGCCAACATTATTAATGTTCATCAACTCCACATTCTTGAAGCGTTTACACAATTCTAATATTTCCTTATTTACGTTTGCAATCTTAGAATGTATTGCAGGCATAGGTCCGTGATCATATCTATGGGGAAGATTCATCATGAGTACACGAGGATGCGTCAATGTCAAGAGCTGTTTCTCAATGTCATCAATGAATCTTCTCGGGTATTCCGTCTCATTCACGTCGTTTGCCCCACTAATCAATACAACCAGATCTTCACCGCTCAATTCTCTGCTTTCACTTGAGCAAGACGAAACCACCTTATCAAAAGTTGCTCCCGGCTTCAACGTACCACTCACGTCATTCACGCTTTTAACCTTGACCATGACTGTCGGCGAATAATTTTATTTTTCCAACGTTTTTTCTCTTTAAAATTCGAGGAATGCAGCCTGTTTGAGAAATTTCTATTGATTTTAGCGTTCTAAATCTATTTGCTTCTTTTTTCATGAAATAATTCGTTTCTTAGAGCCTGATATCTGTTTCCAAGGCTTCAATTGAGATTGACATTGACAAAATTCGCTCCGATAGGTTCTTAATATCCTCCTTCAATTTCTCATTAATCACATCTATTTTATTTAAATCTTCATCAGTTTGTAAAGCGATTGAAACAGGATGCGCTTTCATAGGGTTTGTTTGTGAAACTGTCTCTCTAGTAGTATTGGAATGGAGTAGCCGTAATAGCTTGATGTCCGGTTCGATTGATCCGTCAAGAGCAGCATCACGTTCATTTTGCAATTTTTTGAGTCGATTTTTCAGATGTTCATTCTCAGTTTCCAAGCAAGAGAGCTTGCAAGTCAAAGATTCAAAATGAGAATCAGAATCATTGAAATGTAATGAGGAGGATTGATTCAAGTCCTTATTATAATGTTCACCCAATTCAGTCACACTGAGGGATGGCAATGAGGTAGAAGAGTACCGCAGAGCTTTTATGATTGTGTGCACCGGACACTTCCATTACACTATTATTAGTTTCATCCGTTTTCATGGAAGCAGCGCACTCTTTGTCAAGACATCTCCACGTTATAAGATTGGTTACAGACGAGCAAAAAGTTCTTCTATATCGGTATCCTTCATAAATAATGCCAGGTTTGCCTTTTGAGGTTTTAAAAGGAAGAGGAATGCTGTCATTCATTACTAGCCAAAAGTCCAATGAAAACAATAACAGAAATAGGCATCAGTGATTAGAAATGAAGCGCAATACAATAATTCAAATATTGGCGCTGTAGATGTGGGTGGCAAAGGGAAAGCAAGCAGCTGATAGCGATAAACCAAGAGTGCAGCGTCTGCAGTTGTGTAGCAACGAGAGAGTTTACGTGACAGTGACAGAAGCACAAGGACGAACTCCGTCTGCCGAGATAAGCAATCTCTTCAAAACAACTGACTATTCGCATCGAAGCTGCTGTATACTACGGATTCCCGCTCAAAAAGTTGTAGGTTACAGTATTCGTCACAGACTCAACAGATCCGATGTCTATGTTATCAATCGATAAGTGATAGGCATGAAACGACAAACTGCAGTCAAATTCAAAGAGAAACAACCGACTTAGGTTATTCTCACTTATGAAAAATAGAAAGGAGCTGGCACAGTCCACTCACACTGTACAAAGAATTCACCCGGATCAAACAGTAGAACGTCACTATTGGTATACAATATCGCTGTAAAACTCGTTACTATTCACTTGAAAACCATCAAAACTGTTAAAAATGTAGAGGTAAATTTACAATGACTCACCAAAACCTGCGCATGCGCAGTCAATCTTATTATGAATATTTCTGTTATTTTGATGTGAAAATATTTATTCATCGTTGATTCCATTCGTATGAATTTTCAGCAGTGTACCATAATTTTCATGTCTTTAACAGTAATATTTTCAACAATAATTACTTATTAATTGTTATGCATGCAATCCCAACCCAAATTGATCTTATTATTTCTGTAATCTCACATCATTTCACCATGTTGCCTCTTGGAAAATTAATGTTGTTATTTACTGCCAACCAATTTAAAGATTATGGAAATTTGTTGCTCAACAAATTGTTAGAATAGTTTTCTATAAACTCTTGAAAAGCTTAAATTGTTTTGAATTCAAGGTGGAGTGGTAAAAAATAGAGTCTTGACTCCACCTAATAAAAATATTTTCATTTTCGAATGGCGGCTAGAACGTTCTAGCAAACTTTTGACCTTATTCACTATTATGGTACAATGTTTCTATTAATTTGAAATTGTTTTCAGGTTTGAAATTGCAAGGAGCTCAGTGTCGCAACAATCAATTGCTGCTGACGTCAACTATAATGATGGACCTTCCATTGACACTTCTTCGATGGGTTCGGTACGTTTCAATTTCCATTATACTATTTTTAGCAAACTCTAGAAATTATTAGTCATTGTAGACGATTGGGTATACGTAAACCATACATACTTGTGCTATTAGCAGATCAACAACATTCGTCCCTGATTATTCCAAAATAATAATGTGATTGGAATTATTGTTCTCACGGATGTGAGGAGTAGTTGTGTCAGAAATCGCCCAAGTCCTTTGATAGCTTATCAAGACTAAACTGGTGAAATAACCTATTCCATTTTTATTAATTTACTTATCTAATTATTTTAATTCCCTGTTTTTCTTATCAATATTTTTGTTTGAGAATATATGTATAGAATTTCATCGAAGATCTTATAAAATATATATTACTAGCTTACCTGGCGAACTTCGTACCGCCAAAAAGTCAATGTATCTCATGTCACACTTGCCTTTATTTGGTGAATCATGAAATTTATCTGACAATCAATATTTTTATTTACATCTCAATACGGACTTCCTATGAGCTTAAAAATACCGTTTTAATACCAGTAAACAATTTTATCACAGAGTGACGTGTTTATTATAGCTGGTAAGTTTAGATGCTAAATCATATTATCACAACATGATCTTGAATCATGATAATCTTCCCGTTCTAAGTTAACCGCTCGGCCGACAATTTCGAAAACAGGTCTGTAAAATGGATTAATATATAATTATTATTAGCCCCCCTATTAAAATTTCTGGTCAGAAACCATCCCGAACGGTTTCATTACCAACATATTCCCAAAGTTTCATGCCGTTCTGTCAAGTAGTTTTCGAGTCTATAGGGAACAAACAAACAAACACACAAACAGACATTCATTTTTATGTATATAGATTATTGATACAGAATGAAAAAAAAAATTTTTCATTTTTTCAGAGGTACTCCCGGCACTGAAGTCCAAGGGAAACTAACTCTTCCCGTCTATCTGAACTCGACGAGAACTGAGTTGCTGTTTACCGTGGACCTGAACATTGCTCCCGGCCAAGACCAGCACAGCTTCTATGAAAGAGGAGTGGCTGTTCTCACCTCTACCGCTCTCAACTGAGAGCTGCATACATTCTAGCTTTATCATCTAAACGATACTTAGTATCTTTTATGTTTCACGTTATTTCTGTTTCAAGTGCTTTAATAGTCAGTGTTGAATTTATATCTGTCATTATTTGTTGATTTAGAATGTATTATTATTCTTCCAATGCATTTTATATTATTGTTAATCTTCATTTATCTTGTTCTATGTTTTAAACATCCTCAACACGTTTTATATGTATTAACATCGCATCGACAATTAACTCCTAGCCTAGCTTATCTTTTTAGAAGATTCATACTTATAATACAGATTTCCTTTCATTGTCATTGCTTTTACCTGTAAGCTTCATGTATGTTATGCATCTAGTAGGCCTAGATAATTTCTAATTTGCGATTTTAAAAATCTTATAGCAATGTGCAAATATATGATTCTATGAATAATAATAAAATAATAATTGAATGTAATATTTGTGTTTTATTTGTATTCTTTCTTGTCGTATTTTTTCTAGTTTTTTTTTAGAAATTATGAGCCACTAAACGTTTTAGATATGAGCTTTGAGGTAATTGATGGCTACAATTCAATATTGGAGTAATACAGTCTAGGAAGGGTATAGA
Source organism: Nilaparvata lugens (assembly GCF_014356525.2). Classification (NCBI taxonomy): domain Eukaryota; kingdom Metazoa; phylum Arthropoda; class Insecta; order Hemiptera; family Delphacidae; genus Nilaparvata; species Nilaparvata lugens. The sequence goes on from NC_052504.1 coordinate 33,737,734, forward strand.
GGGAAAAGTTTGGAAGACAATTTTTGACCCCACAGTTATGTTCAAAAGTCCCCCACCCTACCCACTGTGCTAAGATTTTTTAATCCAAGTTTTTGCTCTTTCAGGCCCTATAACTCTCCAAAAATGCATTGTTAAAGTAAATGCTTATCATGGTTTGTAAAGCATTGATTTCTCTTTAATTTGATGTATTATTTCACTGTCAAGTTTCCTTTCATTGTTATAGCAGCTTCAATGTAGCAACTTATGGTAGGGGGTGAAATTTTCAACGTTTCAACAAGTGTCAACTTAACAGTTTCACATCTGTAACAGAGGGACTATTATAGAGCTTTTGCTATGTTTTCCACCTCCTAACTAGTCCCATTTGAGCTGCAAAGTAAAAAATCTGGTGTGGTACACTCACACAACTTCCCTTGCTCATTGAACTGTAAGCCTCATTCTTAAACGAGAATAATTTAGGGGAATAACATAATGACGATTGGCGGCAACATATTATTTGAAACTACGATCAGACTACTGTATATGTGTATATATTACGATTTTAAAGAAGAAGTCGTCAAAACAGCTGTTCTACAGATGAAATATCTCGACTGTGTTCTTTTTATAAACTGCTCTACCTACCTACCTCATGCACGAGAAGGAGGTTACAAAGTCCATTTCTCAAGGATGGGGTGACCCCCCAGTAGTTTTCCAGGGAAAATACTCATGCCAGTTCATAGAGCTGATAAATAACTATACAGGGTATGAGTTTAAAAAAAATCATTTTTGAGAAAACCGTGAAAAACATGTTTTTTTTAGTAATTATCTGCCATTTTTTTTTTCAAGAATATTACGGAGCTCCTGCAATTTTCATAGAAATGAGACTCATGTCAGTTGATAGGGGTTAGAAATAGCTATCCATGGTATAAATTTGAAGAAAATCGTTGAAGCCGTTTTCGAGAAAACCGTGAAAAACATGGTTTTTTAGTAATTATCCGCCATCTTGAATTGAATTTCTTATTGTCGGATCCTCATGGTATAAGGACCTTAAGTTTAAAATTTCAAATCAATCGGTTAATTAGGAATGGAGTTATCGTGTTCACAGACACACACACAGACCAACACCCAAAAATCATGTTTTTGGACTCAGGGGACCTTGAAACGTACAGAAAACTTGGAATTGGGGTAAAAATTGTTCTCCAGACATTACCTTCAAATTCATAAAAATATAGCTCATAATCAGCTTAGATTTTTACCAACGATTTTTAAAAAGTCATGAGCAAAAAATTGGAGGCAAACGTGTATTTTACTTTCCTTGCCCTATTACCATAGGTAAGGAAAGTATTGCTTTCCGAAAAAAATTAAGGTACCGTATTAATACGTTTCAAGGTCCCCTGAGTCCAAAAATGTGGTTTTTGGGTATTGGTCAAAAATTGTCTTCCAAACTTTTCCTTCTATACCCTTCTCTGAGCATTCATTGCCTGGACTAGAGTGAATGATATAATATGAAAACTTTTAGAGAAAACAGTGATAAACTAAATTATAACATAATTTTTCTATTTCGTATAATATATTGATTTTTATCAATCATAATAAATTATAGTGATGATTGTATAAAAAACGTCATTCAAGTACCTACTCATTCAAGTACCTACTATTCAACTCAAGTGACATGGAGGAAATGATAAATCTGGACAATGAAAGTAGGAAATTATTTATGGATTCAACAAATTGTATTAGTATTCAAAAGCAGCCTCATAGTAGCAAACATCAATAATATCCAAAAAAAAAAAAATAGAACGTCGTTCTACAAAGTTTAAAAACCAACAGCAGTTCAAAAGTTGAAAGTTAACATACTTGAACGACAGAGAGGTAGGTAAATTCTATACAATTACCAATTAAAAAGAAATTATCATGATAAATAAAAAAATAATCTTAAAAACATACAATTAAGTAAAATAATATGCGTTTAATATAAATGTAAACCAACCTTATTATAATTATATAGGTCCAACCTATTACTACATCGATTTGTACATAAACATAATTTTTACATAGTTACATGATACAATGATCACAGAAAATGAAACAATAATTCAAGAACAAATTTAGCTGGATAAAAAATTAAATAATGATACGAGTCATAATTTTGACACAGTCCCACACACATGAACTCGCTCCAACCAACAAACCAACCACCAATAGATGACGAAATAATTATTATCAGCTGTTTTTCCAAGGATGAATAATAAATTATTCTTTTAATGTCCTTTAGTTTTCCCATGGATGAGACCTAGTGCAATCTAATCTTTATATTATAAACCTACTATGTTCTGAATTTCGTGAGAATCGTTAAAGCCGTTTTCGAGATCCGGTGAAATACAAACATATAAACATCTAAACAGAAGTTGTTCGTTTAATAGTATAGGATGAAATTGAACAAATCGATATTTGATACAAAATTGAACAAATCGATACATCTCGATAGTATTCGTTAAACGATGACGTCGAATCTATGACGTGTGTAAACTATCCCACAGAGAAGAAAGAATTCCTTCTACTTTGTGACTATCCCGATATGAAAAATCTGGTGTGGCGCACTAACACAACTTCCCTTGCCGTTATGAGAATTATTGATCACCTGACGCTAGTGTTCACGCGCATCTCAATTCTACTATTCAAAGATCTGAGCCAGCTGGTGACAGGACAATAACGCTGGAGACATACGGGGTCTGCTATCTCTTCATAGTGAATCATTTAATAGAATCAACACGTCGTGTTATTTGCAAAAGGTTCTATGTGACATTTTTTGTCATTTTGAGTTATGTGTATAATGATGAAGCCTTATGCTTATAGAATGTATTGGCATAGAGACCTAAGTGTTTTTGACAAGTAGAAGTTAATAAAATCTCTTTTTTATAATGTCCTATGTGATCTGAGTAAAGTTAGTTTTTGTCATAACGTTGTATGTGAAGCATATGCATAGTAGCATAGATTCAGCTAAGAAGAATCGTCCAGTGTACTCGCATATAGAATGGCCAACCATCATACGCAATGCTCGTCGAAAAAGACTCTATGAGGTGGAAGTCCTGTCATACTCAGATATATATAAATGACTTGAAAAAATTAAAAACAATTACGGTTAAGAGCAATTTGTCACATGATGTGAGTGGTGAGGTGATAAATTAGATGACTGTTAAGGTTTTACGGTTCCAAGAATCAACTCCAAATTATATCCTAGTTAAAACCAGCTTCTGTCAAGAAGAATTTCAACTAATGTCTACGAATGGGGCGAAAAAAACAAAAAGAAAAGCTCCACTTGAGGTGACTGCCGTACCAAGAAAATGCAAAAGTATCCTTCCTGTTACAGAGAGCAAGAAACATGATCTCATTCAATTGTGCACATCTGTAGTCATCCCAAACATGTACCACGATTTTTACATGAATTTACATACGTCAAATTCACAAAAAGAAAATTTGCCAGAGCCAGACATGTTGGAATCTGGTACTGATGATGAAGATTAAATTTATGTAAATATGTTTTTTTTTATATATCAGCCTGAAGAATTCTATAGCTAAGCGTTTCATTTCTCTGATTTTTCTTATAATAATAATTAAACCTAGAGTTTTCACAAAACACTAAGCTAGTTTTGACTATCAATCGGTAATAATCTATCAGATAATTTCCTCAAAAACACACCAACATTAATGCTAGAGTTGATGCCCAAAACTGGTTTCCGTTGCTTGCAAGATTTATTTTAGAAACAAAGTTATTTTTGTGGAAATTCTAATAAATTATCAGAAGATGCAATTTCAAAACTTGGAGGAGTAACTTAATATAAATTGAAGATGAAATCACTTAACTTGTATGGGCAAATTTATTAAAAACAATATAAAAACATTAAAACAAGTACCCTTTTCTATTCAAAACATTTCAAACTTTAAAACATTTCAAGAATTAATGAATAAGAGAATATAGATCATGAGAGAATAAGGACATGTGGAGCGCATGGATGACTCAAGGAGCGCAAAGAAAGTCCACAGAATGAATCCTGGAGGAAGAAGACTGAGGGGAAGACCAAGAATGCGTTGGATTGACGACGTGGAGAATGACTTGAGGCAGATGGGTATCAGAGGATGGAGAAGGAAAGCTCAAAATCGGGACGAATGGAGAGGCATATTGCGGGAGGCCAAGACCCTCAATGGGTTGTAGAGCCGAGTAAGAATAAGAGTAAGTAAGTAAGAATATAAATCATATAAAAATGATCATACATTATCTAATATCAACTTGTTCATTCTTGCATTTAAATTGGAAAGTGGCCAATGTAAGCCGAAACTAGTTGTTGGAAATGTTTTAGATAAAAGGGTACTCATGTTTTTAATAATATTGAAGATGAATGAACATTAAAAAAATTGAAAAATCTATTTCACCTATTTCTAATATTATACCACTTTCATATTTTATTCATATAAGTATAATAAAGAATTTATTTCAATACTAATTTGATGATAAAGAGTGGATGAACCGATTAAAGCGTTTTAGTAACACTTAAAGCATTGGTACTATGCTACTTAGTTATTCTGAACTTTGCATAGATGGAGCTCCTGAAATTTTTACAGATATGGGACTTGCGGCAGTTGATAGAGCTTATCAATGACTATTTTAGGTATAAATTTAATCAAAATCGTTGAAGCCGTTTCCGAGAAATTCGCAAAAAACCCTGTTTTTGACAACATTTTTTCCATTTTAGCGGCCATCTTGAATTGCATTTGATCGAAATTGTTTGTGTGGGATCCTTATATTGTAAGGACCTTAAGCACTGTGCCTTAAGTTCCAAATTTCGAGTCATCCCGTTAATTGGGAGATGAGATATCGTGTACACAGACGCACATACACACACATACAGACCAATACCAAAAAAAAACACTTTTTTGGACTCAGGGGACCTTGAAACGTATAGAAATTTAAAAATTGGGGTACCTTATTTTTTTCGGGAAGAAATACTTTCCTTACCTATCAATGGTAATAGGACAAGGAAAGTAAAAAGTGCTCAACTTTTTAAATTGCTATAGTTTGTCATTAAAAACTTTGACTGAGTCAATTCAATTCTCAGGCACGGTCCTAGGGACTTTGCCTCCCTGGGCGAGATCGGCAACCGCCGCCCCCCATCTCACAACTATCCCATCTGATTGTTAATCCCGGATTCCACCTCTTCCTAGAGCGATCACCCAACTATTTTGTCTCCGCTGTGAAGCGATTGCGACATTCGCACCACAGAGTCTCAGTAAACTCCAACTAATTATGTACTACGAGTCCCATGTGTAAATATTCCACATTTTAAAATTATTTTTGTTTCATAAACTGTTTTAAGTTTCCGGTTACAGATATATTTTTTATAAGCCGACTTAAAAATTTACCCTTAGGTTATCAGCTGTTTAGGTTCATAATAGGTATTTATTGACATATATAATACAAAATTTATAATACCGTACAAATATTTGACAAATATAAATATTGGGGAACAGTATAGTCCAGTCAATATAGACATAAAAAAGGGGGTATGCTTGCAATTTATATCGTAGCTCTGATTTTTCAATATATTATTTGGATACAAAAGAGAAGTCCAGAACCAAAATTCTTCATGCGAAATTCCCTTGTGCTATATACAGAGTGGCCCAAAATCCTCGTATTTTCGGTTCATTTTCCAGTTTTCAGCTATTTCCGCCAAAATCAGTGATCGGACAGAAAAATTCGCTCTTTTTTCAAGATTATAAAATTCTGAATAAAATGAGATTATTCGGAACTCGACTAACACCTAATTTTTAGCTTCAACCATCATCACCATTTATTGTCCTCACAGTGATATTTTGCACAATGATGTGAGTTCATGAGATTATGTTCTATGAGAATCACCCGTTAGATGTCATTTGAGCCACAAATGGCGACCACGTGCTCTCCTAAAATTTAAAAATTGTAGATTTCTGTTATTTGTTGCAACACGTGCTCTGAACATATTGTATTTAAGAATATGAACGCTCGAAGAGCTAGAATAATAAAAAGAACCGTTTCTCAAAACTATTAAGAATGCATTTGAATAGCCTACCTAGACAGATGCTGGGGCATTATTCTTTTCAAAATAGTTTGAGACAAAATCATTCCGTCATAGAAACTTGCTAACAGGATTCTTAACGTCAGTCACTAACACGTCTACAATAGAAACCACATGGCCCACTGTGTTTTGTGTTAACCCTTGTATATAGCTATAGCATAAGTTGATGGCAGGTAAATGAAGATTGTGAATAGCGATATAGATATATAGTTAGGAGAGAAGTAAATATAGATATGTAGTTTTCAATGTAACCACGTGGTCAGCATATGCTACAATTTTACCACGTGGTCAGCATATGAATATTATTGAAGCAATTATTTGATGATCAGTTATTTGAATGGTGATCACATAAAACGATAAACATGAGTAAATGTATTTATAAATTAGGTCATGAAGTAGATTAGGCTACATGTATAAAGTATTCAACAAATATTATAATGTTGTACAATAAATTATAATTTAATAATTATTATAAGCTAATTAAGTTAGTTGAATCCGAATTCATAGGCTAAGGACAAATTTGTAAATAGAATAAATTAGGTATATTTGATTAAAACATGTTGACAATGAGTATAAGAAACCTGCTTAATTAATTAAGTAGTAATTAATTGGTATCTCATTAATTTGATTTATTCAACTCAATTGTAATGATGTACTGTATGACATTGTATTCTGTTCATTTCATGTATTTATTATTGAAGTATTTGCCATATCAGATCTATAAGATTGATTACTGTATTACTCAAATCAATGCATTCAATTGTCAGTATCCAAACTTCAGAGTTTAAATATTGATAAAATATATGATATCATTTGTTTTAATAATGAAGGGGAGCCATAGTTTAAAATGATATAACATAATAAACATTATAGTGAATTCAAATTGATATTTGAATTCAATTTGTAAGCAGAATATTAGCTGATGAGTTTGAGGGTAGGCGGAGCTAGAGGGCGAAGGGTGATGAGGGGTGGAAAATCGTGGTTCTAGTATATAAACAGGCAGACCATGCCTTGCAAGTGGCAGTTAGTTGCAGTTAGTGGCTGTGAGTTGCTGTTAGTTGCTGTGAGTCTCTTGGATTTTGGACAGTGTTCAGTGTAGGAGTGAGTTTTTGGTCTCAGACTTCAATTATCCTATAGGGAATTGACTGAGCCAGGTAAAGATTGTATTTAGAGTTTTCAATTTTTCTCATTTCAAATCCACACCACCCCACCCTAAAAAGCCCAAATAAGTATATCAAATTTCATAGCATTATAGTAAAGAACAAACTTAATTATTACTTCTCTTTAAACTCATATCTAAAGACACAATCTTAATTAATTTCTTGAAGCTTACAGTTGAAATTCACTTCTAAGCACAAATAATAGTTTTTTTAAAGCAAGGCTCCCCTAATCATATTCATTCTTCAAACTTTATCAATTCTCTTATTTTTGACTATAATCATATTTTTTACTAGAGTTGTTCAATACTTTGATTTTATATCTTATTGTTCAAGTAACCTGATAAAAGTAATAAGAACTGTTTGTTAAATTTTGTTGTTTAAAATTAAACTTGAACTGTTGTACTTTCAAAAACTTAATCATCTTGTATTTATATCTAATCATTACTATATTTCTGATCAATTTTTTATAAATTCATATAAATTTAAAGTTCAATAATAAATTCATAATTAACCTTTGTTTTGCCTTTCACTTCGTACATTCCCTTACACACGACCCTGATCTATCTATCTTTACCTTTTTCTTCAATACTATTATTAGTTCAGTGAGTGAAATATAAGTATCCACACAGTGAGTGAAATTATAGTAAAGTAATTATTCTATCAATTCATAGTAATTGATTGGCGCCGGGCAAAATACCGTATAGAGTGAGGGAGTCCGAAACCCACTCTAAACAAAGACCGACAGTGGAAAGAGTTCAAAATGTCGCCGCAACTAGGGGCCAGATTCTAAGTTAATCTGCTGAAGTGTATCAAGTGAAAGTGCATAATAGTGAATTGGTATATATAATCACCTCCATTTGTGTGAAAATTCTTATTGAGTGTGCTACAGAAGTGTGATAATTATTATTATTAGTATTGCCAGGTGGGAAAGTTATCCGTTTAAATTCTTCAAATTCTCAGTGTTCAACCTATTCACTTGATTATTTAGTATATCAATTTTTGAATTCGTATTTGGTGCGCTCAACTATATGTAGATTTTTATATTGGTTATAGGAAAGTTGATATTATTCATTCTCATTCAATATTACTTTAGGGGTAGGTTTATTTTAAAAGTCTGCTATTTGGGTTTTAATCAATCATTCATTATATTATTCTTGTGAATATAGTTTTGGGTTATATTAGTAGAATTGGGTATAGAAGTAGAGAATTGGAAGCCCTGAGTATCTTTTTTATATTATTTTATCCAGTCAAGCATTATAGAAAATCAATTTTGAATTATTTATTTGTGGGTGTAGTTTATTAAACAGTATTTTAATCTTCTGTATGAACATTTTTTGGGTCATGTATGAGCTTCGTGATAGGTAGGATTAGTAATAGGATCGAAGTATAGGTTACCTATGTCAGGATATTTTCTTAGAAATAGGGTTGTGAACACACTTCAATCAGACACAATGGCAACAAATGAAAGCACAACAACAAATTTCGAAAGCAGTGAGGGCAGCACAGACAACACCATCGAGACCAGTGAAAGTCACGAGCAATATTCACCGGAGATGTTACCGAATTCTGACGCATTAAATCAACTAGGTGACTCTCACAACGACCAAGAACAAATAATATATATGAAATTTCAACAGTATGTTAAGTAGGTGTGAATCATCCTGTATGCCGAATTTGAAACGAATTTGACAATTAGAAATACCCGGTCAATAACTTTTTATGCTGGTCAATAGTTTTTTCAACCCCTAACCACCCCTAAACATTATTATATTTTGATGAAACTTCAACAATATGTTAAATATGTGTAAATCATCCAGTATGCCGAATTTCAAATGAATACAACAATTAAAAATATTCGGTCAATCACTTTTTATGCTGGTCAATAGGGTTTTTAACCCCTAACCACTACTAAACATCATTATATTTTGATGAAACTTCAACAGTATGTTGAATATGTGTAAATTATCCTGTATGCCAAATTTAAAATGAATTGGACAATTAGAAATACCCGGTCTACCATTTTTTATGCTGGTCAATAGAGTTTTTTACCCCTAACCACCCCTAAACATTATTATATTTTGATGAAACTTCAACAAATTACTTTTTATGCTGGTCAATAGAGTTTTTTACCCCTAACCACCCCTAAACATCATTATATTTTGATGAAACTTCAACAGTATGTTAAATATGTGTAAATCAACCTGTATGCCAATTTTAAAACGAATCTGACAATCAAAAATACCTGGTCAATCACTTTTTATGCTGGTCAATAGGGTTTTTAACCCCTAACCATTACTTAACAACATTATATTTTAATGAAATTCCAACAGTATGTTAAATATGTGTAAATCATCCTGTATGCCAAATTTGAAACAAAAACGACAATTAAAAATACCTGGTCAATCACTTTCTATGCTGGTCAATAGGGTTTTTAACCCCTAACCACCACTAAACTTCATTATATTTTAATGAAATTTCAACAGTATGTTAAATATGTGTAAATCATCCTGTATGCCAAATTTGAAACAAAAACGACAATTAAAAATACCTGGTCAATCACTTTCTATGCTGGTCAATAGGGTTTTTAACCCCTAACCACCACTAAACTTCATTATATTTTAATGAAATTTCAACAGTATGTTAAATATGTGTAATATAATTTGTAATAAAATGCCAAATTTAAAATGAATTGGACAATTAGAAATACCCGGTCTACCATTTTTTATGCTGGTCAATAGGGTTTTTAACCCCTAACCACTCCTATACATAATTATATTTTGATGAAACTTCAACAGTATGTTGAATATGTGTAAATCATCCTGTATGCCAAATTTAAAACGAATTGGACAATTAGAAATACCCGGTCAATCACTTTTTATGCTGGCCAATAGGGTTTTTAACCCCTAACCACCACTAAACATCATTATATTTTAATGAAATTTCAACAGTATGTTAAATATGTGTAAATCATCCTGTATGCCAAATTTGAAACGAATTGGACAATTGATGGGTGCCAAACCATAACGTTGGAAGTGCCATTTCTGAGTATGTGTGTCAACATGGAATTGATATCAGTGCTCCTAGTGGAGGAAATTGCAACTGAAATTTTAGAAACGCCACAACGTTTACGTTTCAAGTCCAGTCACAATAATTATGCTAAATCACATTTTACTCCTTGTATTTAAGTGAAAGGAGATATTTTTCATATTATTTGAAATGTTTTTCCAATCAATAAAATGTTTAATACACATTTTCATCTGTTATTTATATGCTGGTCAAGGTTTTAGGCAGACCCAAAAATCAAGTGCCGAAGCAGTGTGTGATTACATAACCTCAACTTTTATTTATTTATTTATTTGTTGATATAACGTAATTACAAATCATATGAATATGATCGGGATAGAACAACAGGCATAGACCAAAACTATTCTGTTCCCAAATTTTGATAAATAATGAAATGTCCGAAAAAATAGGTCATGTTCTTAATAAGGAAATTTGTTTGTTTTGGACAACATTAAAATTTTTGGAGAGAAATAATACAGGCTTAGCCTAGTTTTTCCTCCAATGTCATAATTGTATTATGATTATAGTGTTTTATACAATAAATGAATAACCCTGAATTACCTTATTGCACTATGTTGTTATGTTAACCACATAAATAGCCAAAAATGTTTTTTAGTATATGGTACTAAACTATGAAAGCTAATTTTCAACTTGAAATTTTAATAAAATATCACATCTAAGCTTCGGGTTTAACGGTTCCAGCAAGCAGCAATTCAAGATCAACAAGGGAGAAACCCATTGCTTTGTTTTTGAAGATAATAATTTAGTTTAATATAGAAACAAGTAGAAAAATGTAGAGATAGAGATAAAGCTGTTAAGAATGTTATAGGCAGCGCTAGTATCAATCTTCAAAATGTCACGGATCTAGTGTATATGCTATATATATAAAATGGTGACGTTCTACGTCGACCGAATGCCTAGTGATGATGTATAATACCTTCTCCTACAGTTACCCGAAAATGTGCTCATTCTCGCATCAATTTTATTATAGTATGCAAAATACCTTATTCCCACACCCAGTGCGGGAATGTAGATTTGAGTGTGGCAAAGTATTTTGCCGCACTCCAAATTTGCAACATAACAACACAAAATAGTTAACACGCTTTATGACGGTAGAGTGCGGCAAAGTAAAAGAAATGTTGGTAAATCCGAATATGTTGCTGGCTGGAAATTTTTGTAAAACAGCTGTTTATTACCGCGAGATATTGGATAGGATGGATAATGAACAGTAAATAAACAAGAAGTTTTTATACTATTCAATATCAGTATTTTATTTCTATTAAAGTTATCATGAATGATTTTTTATGTGTGAGATGCCTATATTTTTAACTGGAGGAATACATTGGAAACATTTATTGACCATTTTTATGATCAAGGAATCAAGTATTTTTATATCTTTATTTACTTTTGTGGTTAGGTTACTCGTGTTAGTGATACTAAAGCTGTGATTGTTAAATTTCAAAACAATAATGTATCCATTAGGTTTGAAACATAAATATTTATACTTCAAAAAAAGTTATTCAGTTCTTCAATTCCCCGAAAAATCTCTACTCACATTTTCGTATAACAACTTCAATGAATGCCGTTGATGAATTAGAAACAGAATACAGAATAGATGTTATTGAATACTGTAAACAAAAACACTGGATTTACAATATACTGTTTACTCAACAGTGACTTGAATGATTGAAGTTCAGCATTTCAGGTAAATGTAATGTGTATATAATATAATTTAATCACGTTTTAAATAATGCAGTATAACCTTCATTATATGTTTCATGCGGCTACTCGTCGCTTGGCCAGAAAAGCAGAAAGGCCAAATTGACACGTTTACTAAAAATGTATTTACAAGAAAAAACAAGCTTAAACTATATTTTTACACTAATTGTGTATAATATATCATTCAGACTCAAACTTGAGGATATTTGGAACTGGAATAAATAGTAGGCTACACATGAAAATTTTGTAGAATGGTCAGGTTAGACTTAAGTCTGTCCTGAGGGCTGATCACTAGCCTAATCCTTAATCAGTCCAGGGCATATTAGCTTATTTATTTATTTAAATTGATAGAAAAATTAAAACAAGCTTACAGCTTTGATCGCATAGACAAATTAATCAATAAAACAAATTAATGGGCACCGTATAAGTTTTTTGGGCAGCAAAGTTTTGCTGCAAAACTTGTGTTTTCGGATAGGATAATATTAAACTGTTAGTCACGGGTGAAGTATAATGTTTGTGAGGCTTATTGATGGCTCAAAAACATATCCAGACAAGTGATATGGCCATTTCTACACTTGCTGATGACTTCTTGTAGATGAAGTATTATTATAATTGAATCTCATATAACTTTATAATATTCATTCTATTGTCATTTAGACTGAATTTGGAACAATTCTGGAATGGTTGCAATATTTATTATCAGCATTAAAAATACTAAAGATTCACACAAACAAAAATTTTATTTAGTATAGGACATGTTCACCATCGATTACTGATTTTTCACATTCTATGGTAACTGTAGAAAAATTTTAATGTGCAATACGTGTGCAAAGTTTCTTTGCTGCACTCAAGAAACCATCATTCCGCACTCGCCTACGGCTCGTGCGTAAACGTTTCTTTCGGTGCAGCAACGTGGCAATTTGCGCACTAGTTGCACAAATAACTACTGTTTACAATGTCGTCCGAGTGGGTACCCACCTAAGGAATCGATAGTTTGTTGATTTGACATTGACAACGATACGATACTTTGCTTTGATCTTTGTTGATTGGAAGTTGCATGTTGAAAGAATTGGTTATGTTTATGTTAAGATGCTGAAAGTGGATTAATAATAATGAGTTTCGTAAATTGTAAAATATTAGACGACGTAGTTGCTAAATTGAGAGACCATGAAGTGGCAACTGGTTCGAAATATGTTGTAATAGATTCATGTAAGACATTTTCTGCAGAGAAAAGTAAGGACAGTAAGCACATGTTCAATATTCTTGATTTGGGCATAACTGTCTAATATTATACAAAGTGTAATATAAATAAAACATAGATATCAGTACGCTTTTAAATTTTTTATCACAACATGTTTATGTTTTATTTATATTAAAAGTAACTTAGCCCTAAATGAAAAATACAATAAAGTGTAGCCTAGTATGTCCATGAGATAGGTTTATATTTCACTTTGATATAAATTGAACTAGGATTTAATAGGCGGAATTAGGACTTGGAAGTCAACTTACATGTTGCTATGTAAATGAACAACATAGAAATACCATTGGTCTTTCTGTCTGTCAGTGTGTTAAAAAATGACTATGTTATTCGAATTATTAGAATTAGGCACTGGTAAGTTTCATCATAGTAAGTTTCTGTACATTTGTTGGAAAAACAAATATTTTTTGTAGCAGGCATTGTAGGCTAGAACTAGAGAATGGCTTGGGTTTGATTCTAAAGATATCAGTTGAGTTGATAAGATGTTTACAAATCGTAAATTCTTACATATTTTATTTATTGATGCATTAGCATTACCGGTACTTGAGAAGCAAAAGTATTATCCATAATTGAGTTACGTAAGTTTAGAATACTAACCTTACAGCAGGGCCGCCCCGAGGTTAATAGGCGCCCGGGGCGAGATTTTGATATGCGCCCCCCCCTCCCCAAGTATAGCGTGGTGAGGTAGTATGTAAAAATAAAGCTACATTGCTCTTCCAGGAGGAGAACTTCCATTATGGGCTGTATCCTCTCCTTGATAATCATGCTATAGATTTTGTAAGCAGTGTTTAGCAAGCTGATTTCTCTATAGTTGTCACAGGAACTTCCTAGTCCAGTTAATATAGACACAAAAAAGTGTGCTTGCAACTTGCAATTTATATTGTAGTTATTATTTTTAATTATATTTTTTGGATACATGAAAGAAGACCGGAACAAATAGTCCAGAACCTCGTATTTTCAGCTCATTTTCTAGTTTTCAGTTTTTTCTGCCAAATCCAGTGATCTGACGGAAGAATTTGCTCCAGCCATTGTATTAGATTATAAAATGAGATCATTCGCAACTATCTATCTCCAATAAGTATTGAGTTATGATTTTTTAAAAAATGAGTGAAATTCAAAGAAAAAATCAATCTGTATCCTGATCTTAGATTTTAGAGCACAAAAATACGTCCAGAGGGACTTTGAATTATACATTTAACTAATTGGTAAAAATCGGAAGATATTGTTGATAAAAAATTAAAACTCATCAGAATTAATTTTGTCTTTAAATTTTACTCATTTTTGAAAAATCATAACTCAGTACTTATTGGAGATGGATATAGATAGTTGCGAATGATCTCATTTTATTCAGGATTTTATAATCTAAAACAAAGGCTGGAGCAAATTTTTACATCCGATTATTGGATTTGGCATAAATAGCTGAAAACTGGAAAATGAACTGAAAATACGAGGTTTTTGGGCCACTCTGTATCTAGCACAAGAAAATTTTGCATGAAGAAATTGGTTCTGGACTTTTCTCATGTATCCAAATAATATTATATTTAAAATCTGGTGAGGCGCACTCACACAACTTTCCTTGCCGTTATGAAAATTGATCACCTTACGCTAGTGTTCTCGCGCATCCCAAGTCTACTATTCAAATACATGAGACAGCTGGTGATAGGTCAATAACGCTGGAGACACACGAGGTCTGCTACTTCGTAGTGAATAATTTAATAGAACCAACAGTTGCCAACAGTTTGCAATTTAATAATCATATTTTCTCGAATTTAAGCTTATTTTCAATTTTAGGTGAACATGTTACTGAACATTAATTGTAGAGATTTTCATGCTCAATCTTTTCCTCTGGATTTTTTTGTTGAAATTGTATATGAAGGCTGATAATTGAGAATATAAAATCAAACTTCGCATAGATGGGGCGGAGCTCCTGAAATTTTTACAGATATAGGACTTGTTGCAGTTGATAGAGCTTATCAATGACTATTTCAGGTATGAATTTAATCAAAATCGTTGGAGCCGTTTTCGAGGAAAATTGCGAAAAACCCTGTTTTTGACAGCATTTTCGCCATTTTAGCCGCCATCTTGAATTGCATTTGATCGAAATTGTTCGTGTCGGATCCTTATAGTGTAAGGACCTTACGTTCCAAATTTCAAGTCATTCCTTTAACTGGGAGATGAGATATCGTGTACACAGACGCACATACACTCATACACACACACACACACACACACACACATACAGACCAATACCCAAAAACCACTTTTTCATTGTTCATTCATTTATTGTATAAAACACTATAGTCATAATACAATTATGACATTGGAGGAAAAACTAGGCTGAGCCTGTACTTTTTCTCTCCAAAAGTTTTGATAAAATGTTAATGTTGTCCAAAAGTTATGGTTATGTAATCACACACTTTTTCGGACTCAGGGGACCTTGAAACGTATAGAAATTTAGAAATTGGGGTACCTTAATTTTTTTCGGAAAGCAATACTTTCCTTACCTATGGTAATAGGGCAAGGAAAGTAAAAAAATCAGAACTACAATATAAATTGCTAGCACCAATGAATATAGTGACTGGACTATATCTCCCTTCTTGAAAAGAGATTTGACTGTAGCCACTTTCTAAACTTCCGGGATCCTCAATTATTGTCTCCAGCACATATCAAATGGAGGAAGCGAAGTTTGAAGAAGAGTTCCCTATGCTTGAACGGTTCCATATTTAAACCATCCGGTCCAGCTTGTCTTATTTTATACTCTTTTCTCACCTTGTATTCTGCAGGCTAAAACCTATTTAATTTTAAATTTCCGTTAATATTCCTAAATTGAAAAATTTTGAATTTATTTTAAATTGAAAAATTTTCAATTTAGAAATACCAATGGAAATTTAAAAATAAATAGGTTTCAGCCTGCAGAATACAAGGGTAGAAAAGAGTATAAAATAATAAGTTTTATCACCCAGCATTGGACAATGAAGCGACCAATGACGACTTGCAGGTTGCAGGGGCAGTGGGCGCGCACAGGCTCACTCAATGACTGGAAAAATATACACCTATGCTATGCGTAGAGTGACTGTATTTACCAAGGTTTTTATTGTTTATGCCACAATTAACACCACACATATAAGTAATGAGTTATGACATAGAAATGGATTGATAAGAAAATGGTTCAAGACCTTTAACGTGAAGGTGAAATAAAGGTACTTGAACCGAAAATGTCGTGGCGCTAATCATCATACGACCGCGGCGCCCGGGGCGACCGCCCTGGTCGCCCCACCCTTTGGGCGGCCCTGCCTTACAGTAATGTACTATTCAATGAGCATCCACTGTACACTAAGCCATCTAACCGGAATTTGAAAATAATAATCATCTAAAACTCAAATTTTTATTTTTACCCATTTATAAAAAGGTTTCAAATCAAATCAAATGTTTTTATTGTCGTTCACAATTATGCATGTATTGACAAAGTCATGAAAACGGAGCATAGTCCTTAGTCTAAAGCCGAGGCGAATAAAAACATAATATATATAGAATTTAAACATTAAAAATAAACTATAAAAATAACACCAGGACAGACAATAAAATTTGGAATTGAATAACAGAATTGATTGAAACAACACTTCAGCACTTCTAATACTTAACACTAAATAATTATATGTGGATGCTCAAAGAATTCCTCAATGTCATAGAAAGGATTTTCACTCAGCCAAATATCCAATTTATTGAGAAAAGTCATATTATCATATTTGTTAATGGACCCCAACAAACTATTGTAAACCTTTTTGTACATTATACAGTGACTATTAAGAGATTCACTTAATCTGCAATATTGGAAATTCATTTTACCCCTATTACGTGTGCTGTCTGAGTGGACATGTTCATTAAGAGTTATTTCTGGTAATTTCTTTAAAGAGTAAGCAGCAAGTTCAAAGATGTAAAGATTGATGACAGTATTAATATTTAATTTTATAAATATAGGCTTACAGTGATCCAAGAGACCTGAAGCATTGATAATTCTAACAACTTTCTTTTGCAACCTCAATATCTCTGCAACCCTCGGAGAATTGCCCCATACAAGAAGACAGTATTTAATAAGGGACTGAAAAAACGCAAAGTAAGCCATTCTCACACTATGTGGAGTCACACATTGCTTCAGACGTCCAATGAGATAGATGACTCTTGAAAGCCTAGCTTTTAAATAATCAATGTGTTTTCCCCAGGCCAGTTGATGATCAATGCGTACCCCCAAAAATTTAACATTATTTACAATATCCTGCTGACTATATTCATTATCATTTATGGTCTCAGACTAAATATGACATTTTCAGTCTTATTAGCATTTAAAAGATATCCATTTGCTCTGAACCAGGCTCCTGCTCCATCGAGTGAGTTATTAACAACATTTGAGAGCTTAGCCATATCATTAGAGACATTCAAAAAGGTAGTATCATCCGCATATAATACTGCTCTGCTCAAAACATTGTGAGGCAAATCATTGATACTTATAAGGAATAATAGAGGACTCAGGACGGATCCTTGAGGTACGCCATACTTCAGGAAAATTACATCAGACCACTCTCCATTGACGCAGATGGTCTGCTTTCTATTCTTCAGGTAAGACTCAAATAGTGTTAGAGAAACTCCCCGAAAACCGTAAAAATGAAGTTTCTCTATCAAGTCACCATGGTCGACGCAGTCAAATGCTTTGCTTAAGTCACAGAATGTAACCTGTGCATAAGACCTATTTTCAAATGCCTGCAAAATATCATGGACCAAACCCTCGACTGCATCAACAGTTGCTTTGCCTTTTCTAAAGCCGTTATTTAATAAGTTATTTTCCTTTTCTAATAAGTTATTTTCCTCCAAAAATACAACAACTTGCTCACATATTATTATTTCAATAAGTTTAGAAAGAACAGGCACCAATGACACAGGACGATAGCTCTCTGGTTTATCTTTAGACCCCTTTTTGAAAATAGGGCACACCTTTGATATTTTAAGTTCCTCAGGGAATTTCCCTTCTTGCAATATTCTGTTTATGCATGCGGTCAGTGGTTGCACAATGTGAGGTATTATTTTTTTCAAAAAATTGTTCGACATGTTATAATAATCATAGCTGTAAGAGTTATTCAACTGTTTTGCTGCCTTTAAAACATCAATTATTGTGACAGGTCTCCACTCGAAACACCTATTTAGGCTAACATTAACTTTATTAATACAATCTTTCACTGATATATCAGGTTTGACAATCTCTCTTTTAATCCTATCAACAGACTCAACACAGTAACTGTTGAATGAATTTGGGGATATCAGTGGTTCAACGCCTTTTGATATATTACAACTTTTTTTATGAGAGCCCATGCAGTCTTACATTTATTATTGCTAGATTCGATAAGTTTACTATTATAAGTAACTTTGGCATTAGTCACCTGTCTGATATAGACTTTTTTCAATGCAGTCAACTGGTTCTTAATTTCGACACTGCCTGTGCTTTTATGTAATAAATGAAGTGAAATTATCCTATCCTTTTCCTTTGCTAAATCCTGAGTATACCAATTTTTCTTTTTTACTCTGTTTATGATTCTGCAAGGCTTAAGAACCAAGAAAACATGTATTATATTGGTCAAGATCATAAAAAAGAAACTAAACATTGCCATTGCATCACGAAAGTGATGATGTGATAACATACTCCAATCAGTAAATCTCAACTTTTCAATAAGTCGTGGAAAGCTTCTCTCTGGGAAAAAATGTTTAAAACTACTTCTAGTCAGATTATTCGGCTCACTTATCAGAGTTATATTAGATATCTTAGGTTTTACTAATCTTACAACTAAACCATCATGGTCTGTGAACGGAAAGTCCTCTACTACCCTACTCTCTGCACGATCAGTATGACAATTAACAAAAACATTATCGAGACAGCTATCACCTCTGGTAGGCTGTGAGTTCAGACAATAACAGTTGAATTCTCTAAGTAAATTGAGGAACTCTAAGACAGTTTTCTTTGAGGTCAAAACATCGAAATAAGCATTGAGATCACCCCCCGCTATTACAGTGTAATTTTCCCATTTAGATAAGTGGCTAAGGAGATTCTCAAGAGCACTCAAGAATTCATATGGGTTATATCCCGGAGAGTGATACATGCAGACTACAATAATTTTAAATTTGTCTACTATTACAGCCGAAGCCTCAAATATAAATTCTGAGGTGAAATCACTTATATCCAGGGCTCTAGTTTCAATGTCATTAGCTACAAAAATAGCAGTCCCTCCCCTAATGTGATTTGTTCTGCAGAAGTTGGCAGCACAATAAAAATTATCGGGGTGAGAATAGATCAATTCATCGTGACATAGCCAATGTTCTGTTAGGCACAAAAATAAGATAGGAGCCTCTGCGCCACTATTAAAACTTGAAATGTAGCCGTCTAAATGTAATGATTTTCTGTTCAATCCCTGAATATTGAGGAACAAAAATCCGAGCAAAGGGTGTATATCTAAATTTCTATTATCATTCACAGTGTTTGTTTAAAAAAATGGATAGAGAACTGTCTAAAAAATCGAAGGATTGATGGGAAGACAAGTAAGATTTCTCCGAAAGGACAGTGTCATTAGGGATCTGATTCAAGAGATCTGCAGGAGAACTGGGTGGATTGGGTGTGATAGGGTAGGAACCCAGATAGTGAATAGCGGGAGGTTCAGGCAAATGAGGGATCCGCAGCTCATCCGTTGTAGCCCCGCCACCAGTAGTCGCCGATAGATCAATGTCACCCACACCAATCCTCGCAGCATTCTGCATGGCAAATACTTGAAAGTTCTTGGCTAGTATCAGCTTTCCGCGACGATTGAGATGCAGACCGTGTTAAAAGTTTTATTTGCCAAATTAGTTTTGCAGAAATCAGCTAGGCCTGTCTGCATGTTTTAAAAACTGTTAGCTCAATAATTCATAAATTCATGCTGTAGCTCAATTCTTGATACGTACTTGGAACTTGTTTTATTTATTTAACTATTAATTTATTATTATTATTCAATTTAAGAATATTAATTATTATTCATTATGAATTACTACAAGTCAGCGCCGCAAAATTATGGTTTTATTGTCAGGATAACATTCTAAATCGATAGCCAACAGATATTTGAGGCAACTTACTGGACAGGTGATGTAAATAACACCCTGAGTTGTTGATATACTTATACATAGGCCTAATAGAAATCAAGCGAAGGTACTGTATTTTGTGTTGATATTTTAGGCAGCCAGAATGTAATGGTACAGTGTAGGCTACCTGTTGGGACGTTATTGGCAGTTTGACATCAAATTAGTATAGTGTAAGTTATAGATTTTTTAGCTTCGTTTTTGTTTACAGTTGAACTAACGGGCAAGTTACAATTGCATCGGGATGATGACATCCATTTTGGAACAAGAAACTATCAATGTCATCAAGGAAGAGATACTAATGAGTATCAGAAAAGAAAATATGCTCAACTTAGAGACAAAATGGTGAGTCAACAAAATTTTTCATACCTACACTTGTTTTTCTATTATTATTATGATACTAATTAAACTGATATTTGATTAAAACATACCTCTTCTAAAGAAATCTCACTCTTTTGAAGACTTCTTTTCAGAATTCATTCTGAATCATTGTACTTCTAAGTACGAAAATAAATTTGAAGAATATGAATTAATTCTATTTATCATTAAAATTATCTCAATTTAATTAGTTTATTGTACTCAATATGCCACTACAACGATGAGTGCTGCCGTTAGTGTTACCGTATGGAAGGTAAGTCAATGACGGGCAGTGACTACATGGCTCATTGCAGACCACTCTTCAAGAAGCTAAAAATGCTCACTGTTGTAAATCAGTACATTCTTGAATGTCTAGAACGCATCAGATACAGAGCTAGGAAAGCTGATACTCATGGTGAGATACATGGCTATGGAACCCGTCAGACTCACCTTATCAAGATGCCGTCTAGCAAGGACTCAGAGGTGTTATCCTCTCATTGCCTTGAGGATGTTCAATAAGCTACCAGAGTGGGTCAAGGATAGTGGAAGTGATAGCATAGAGAAACAATAGCATAAGTAGATATCCCATGGTATAGGGCGTTAATGTCGCAACTTTTTCTGTTATCTCAATCCGATTACTGTTGATTATTGTCGATTTTTACTGTTTTGTTGGGGTGAGAGTGTATGAACGGCACAATATGAGAGACTACCAGTGTCACACAGCTTCACGGAAAAGAATTACATGAACTATCGGCTTGAGATAACAGTAAAAGTTGCGACATAAACGCCCTATACCATGGGATATCTACTTACGCTATTGTTTCTCTATGGTGACAGACAATTCCGAGCAGTTTTGAAATCTCTCTTGGTGGAGCATCCATTCTAGAGCCTGAGTGAATTTCTTGATAGTGAGATGACATTTTGAAACATTTTTGTAACATGTTTTATAAACCCTGGCACAGTCTATCCAGCAGCGCTGGTCAATAGTTAAATATCTATAGTAGTAGTATTACAACCCTATTGTTATAGAATATAGCTGACTATGCATTATCTTCTTTATGTCTCAATTAATTATTTTCAGTTAGTTCTACTCAAACTCTTGACGAGAGCACTCGGCTCCCGAAATTCTTTAATTCGGTATTTTCTGTAGTTGTAGTGTTAATAAAGTTTCAATTTTTAAAAACTCAGTCGTGTCGTCCAATCACTTAACTAATGACTCAGAATAAAACTAAACTAAACTATTCAGGGCCCAGGCTTATCCTTTCCTTAAATTATCTTAATCTCAAAATTGTTTTGAAGGAACCCTTCCAGATTCTCAAATGGATGAATTGAATAGTAGTCTAGATTACAGTATTATTTTATTTTCTTTGTTGTATTTTATTCTATCATTAGTTTTGGCCTTGAAGCATAAGCTTAAATAAAATGGATGATCCTCATGTTAATCATCTAGGTCTTATTACTTGTATGAAATTTCACCCAATCATGGTTCAACAATAGCTAAGAACTTTATTACAGAGCCATTTTTTTTCAATTTCCATGGAATTGGAGAGAAGGACTTTCTCATTGCTATGTTGGTTTGGAAAAACGTTGTACCTGCCAAAACAGTTATGTTTATATTTTTTCTTTTAGGCACAAGAGGATCATTGTTTCTTCAAAAGATATAAACAAGCTCAAACCACAAAAATGCTTGGCTGCTCTGCCAAGGTTCAAGTCACAAGAATCATTAAAATGTTCCAGTACAAGGTAAGCAGGAGTCAAGTGAGCTATAGTGAGGTCCATGTTATTATATTGGCAGTGGAGAAAGGTAGGATAAAACATTGCCGATCCTCTGTCTTGTCAATGCCTTCTACAGATGGTAGCTGATACAGGTTTATTGGTGTAATATTAACGGTTTATCAAATCAAATAGTTAATTTAAATAATAAAACTTTTGATTTGAGTTGATTAACGGTTTATTCTCCTTTAAAATAACCAATTATATTCTATTAAGCAAGAAATTATATTTTTCAATAATTTCATAATGAATTTTTGTAATTAAGATGAAATATTTTGTTAATTAATTATTTATTCTACATTGTTAAAAGACGATTTGGCAACAGAGCAAAGCAAATAGAGATAGCGCTATCCGCTTTGATAAATGATAGACAAGGATAGCAACATTATTGCTAATCAAACATTGACATTATAACGTGGACCTCGAAATTATGAATCCATCAATACCTCATTATTTTGCCAACCTGAATAGATTGGTAGTTTTGTGAACACAAGACCCAGTCATTGCTTGTACTGTCTATTTGTACAATACACAGTGTTTACCAACTTCCTACCAATACTCTAGGCCATCTTAACAAATCTTTACCTAATTTTTCTCTACTGGAGTGAAATAAATTACGCTCATTATTAACTCAAGTAACATTGATATTAGTGTTTGAAATAATCTAAAATAGCTTACAAATGACATGCAAAGCAGACGGAGACTGCTGTATTGTTGTGGCAGACTTTAGCCGCATACCTTGGCATGCACTACAACTAACCCCCTATCACTAAAGCTGCCATATCTCAGTTAATATTGGTTCAATCTCAATAAATCAGGTACCAATCGTTTACTAAAAAAAGTTATCCTTGTATTTTTTTGTAGAACCAACGGTTTCTGAGTTATTTAAGATAACTTACATTTTTAACTTGACTTTACATTTTAAATGGTTGCCATTCTGTTTTATGAATTTGAAAAATTATCGTTATTTTTTGTAGCTTTGTCTAGTTGTTATGAATGATTGTGCAATGTTTCAATTTCGTGTGCTTAACCATTATTTAGAAAAAAAATAATAGGTGAAAAAAGCAAAATGGCCGCTGTGTGAGTAACTGAAGACTTCCGGACAATTTAAATATGATATTTAGATGTTTCTCACTCAGGAACAATGCCCTAGAGTATTGGTAGGGAGCTCGTAAACACCCTATATAATTGATTCCTGCGTTTCACAAAAAAACATTCTAGGCATCAAAGTTTCTAGTCCCACTAACTTAGAGACAGATTATTATTTTTTTTCAATTTTTGTGTTATGTCATTTTTCTATTTTTCATTTTTTGTGAGTAGATGTTCTTGTCTCTTTATTGTAATATCTCCTCTGATAATATCATTATTTTAGTAGTATAATCTTTCATTAGGTAAATTTATATATATATATATATATATATATAATATATATATATATATAGTAAATCATACTCATGTAGAGACTCTGGTCTTGTGAGTATGAAATCAATAAATACATTTAATTTAATTTTTTTCGCTACCCTCTCCTGAAAGAGAAGTGTGGCCATCTATGTACTACACTAGAGCTCTCTTTTCTTCCATTCTTACCTTACCCAACCCGCGCAAGTCGGTATACCAACAACATGGTGTGCTGTTCAGCGCGGCATAGCTATACATGTAATGCTAGCTATACATTATCTGATGATTGAGAAAAATGACTGCTAAAATTACATGATATAACAAAATTAATTAAAAAATCCCAAAGCATCAAGAAAAAATAGATTACGGAGGGTATTAATTCTAGTTATATTTTTTCAGTTAACTTGATTGATCTCAAAGCCTGCTAAGGACAGAGTGTCTCGACTGATCAAGAAAAAGGTATCCTCATAGGTGAAGAGATGTATTTGATGAAACTCCCAAACCAAGATGACCACAAATATCACTTACAAGGATCCAATGCTGCTGCAGTGGAACCAGTTGATCAACGAGTGAGAGATCATATTGAAAAATTGGTTTGTCGAGGAGAGAGAAATCCAATTGTAGTTTCAAAGCTACTAGGAATATTCGTAGAGCAGGAACTACAAGAAAGTAATCATCAAAGACGACGATTCTACCCAGACCTTAGAACAGTACATAATATAATATCTACTGTGAAAGGCTAATTGAAAAAAGCCCCATCGACCAAGTGAAAAGCTGAAAAAGCTTGATTCCAGTCAGCAGGTATTTTTCAGACCATGCACTAGTATGGACAGTGCTGAGGAAGATGGTAGTAGTTTGCAAGAATGCAAACAGAGCAATCTGCTCTTTGTTTATCAAAACAAAGAAATGGCTCATTCATATAGAAAATATGGCATGAATACAATACTATTAGATGCAACTTACAGGACATGTAAGTATGCCCTACCGTTGTATTTCATAGTAGTTGAAACCAATGTCAACTACCAATTTGTGGGTGTAATAATAACCCAATTCGAGACAAAGGAATCTGTAACAGAAGGGCTGGAAATATTCAAAAGATGGAATCCAGATATTCACCCCAAGTACGGGATGGTGGACTACGCGACAGAGGAAATAGCCAGCCTGGAGGCTGTATTTCCCTCAATGAAAGTATTTATTTGCACATTCCACAGGGAACAGGCGTGGGCTAGATGGCTCTCAAAGGGAAGCAACTCCAATATTCCAAAACAGGAAGCTATCAAATTACTGCGGCAGGCTGCAAACGCACCAACAAAAGGTGATATGGAGGCTGCTCTGCGGATATTGAGAACATGGGAAGTGTATCGGACTACTAATTTAAAGTCCTTTTTTGAATTGACTTGGTACAAAGAGGTTGAAAGGTGGACATCATCAAGCAAACCGTTTGACATGCACATCAACACAAATAATCGAGTTGAGCGTTTAAATAAGGAACAAAAATACAGTCACTTGGAGGGATTCAAAAACTGTTCCCTTTCAGAGTTGATAGACGTTCTAATTTTCCAGTTCCTTCCAGAAAGGTATGCTAGATACGTTTCTGAAAACCTGATAATGACTCCCCAATATAGAAAATATGGTGATAATATCCCCCCATATCTTCATGGAAGGCCGAAGTGGCTGATAGACCATGTCGTCATCTCTAGGCTTTCGTTGGTCCACAATACCTCTGCTGAGGAAGTGATTGAGGTGGATGAAGGTGTATTCAAAGTCTGTTCAATGACAACAACACCACAAGTCGAATATAATGTGAAATTTGATGCTTTGGAAAAATGGTGTAGCTTTACATGCGCAGACTATTCCAAAGAAAGGTTAGTTTGTAAGCATGTCATTCCGGTTGGATTTAAATTCCCGAATTGGAGATTAGAGAAAATTTACAAGTGGCTTTTCAGTAATCCGGTATTCAAGTATGATTAAAATTTGGTTACTGAACAGCCAAGTGAGATTGGAGCTGACTCTGTAGAGAAGTCAATTACATCAAATGAAAATAACACCGAAGAGCAAAGTCAAATTGCAGCTGATGTGACAGACAACTCCTCAAGTGGGTATGGAAAAATTCCATTGAGGGGTAGCAAACGTAAGAATATTATAAACGACTGTAATGCTACAATGCGTTCGATCACATCGGCTCTATGGTATGTGGAAGAGGAAAAATTGCTCCAATAATTTTCTGAAATATCTTCCAATATTCCAGTGGATAGCAGGTGTGGACTACCCATTGAGCCTGAGCGTCCTTTGAAACGACGGTATGCTCCTAGCTAAAGTGCTCCTGAAGAAGAATCCACCAACAAGAGTGTAAAAAAATATAAAAAATTACGTCTTAATCGACACAAGAAGGCTTCGAGTGGAAGAGTAGGCCTTGTTGCCGATCTCATGAAATCTGCCTCTAAAGTAGTAGTATCTTCAATTGACGTAACGGATACATCTAGGGTGGGCGGGAAAAAGAGTATAAGTCAAAAAATGAGTTTTGTGGGAAAATGCAAAGTTTATAATTATGAGAGACAAGTATACATTCTATCCATAATCAAACTTAGTACTGAAAAATATTATAAAGAAACACATTTTTTACATTTATCAACTTAAAATTAACTTACAATTAATATTAAAGAAACCCCATGACTTATCCTGTTAGACTCCTGAAAAACATTGACTTATACTGCTTATACCAGATGCTTTTTATCATTATGCGAGCTATGGAAATTTTAAACTTTTAATAATATTTAATTATCTATTTTGCTTTTGTATTTTGACCAGCCAATAACCTTCAAAGTGTTGAAGAAATACAATTATTTAATTTGGGAAGCAAACATTTTTTCTCAAAGTAATTACGGTAGCCTATCTTGAAGTTGATCAATAAAATATTATTACCAAAAAATTCAATGACACTCATTTTTAATAATTCAATAAGAAAAACTATTCTCTTATTATAATATTAACTAAAGTGAAGTGGATTAGACAATTTTCAAAGACTTTTTTGTGTTTACTCTTGCTTCTTGTCCTGTCAAGGACAATCAAAGTTTGGTGAAAAAATCAAACTAAAAAATTAAGGCAAAACAAGAATTTAAGACAATAACAAACAAAAAATTTAAGGTGAAAGAAGCAAACTGATTATTGTCAAATTGAGCAATTAGGAAATTATTTTGCAGACTTATAAAATTACTTTTCAATCTGAGTCAACGTAAGGATCCTTGGCATTTTCTGTTGTCTTCAAATTTTTGTAGAAGTCGTGGAAAATTGGATTGATGAGTGGTAAAAGATCCAAAATATCCCTCTTCTTCTCAATTTAAATAGGCAACCTTGAGTTGTGCAGCTTCTCAGGGTAGAGTTCGGCATTTGGTTTTCCTCTGCACTCCACATTCAACTTACCAAAAGGTACCCTTTCATCAAGTGTTGTTTTGAAGTAGACAATGCCTTTTTCTCTAGTGTAATGGAGCCATTTCACACTTTGCCACCAAAAGGCATTACCATCAGTGTCACTTTTTCTCATTTGCAGGCATGTTTTGAAAATATCTGAAAAACTTAGAAAATCATCATGGCACAGTTCATCTACTTGGAATTTTTTGGATTTTCCCACACTGCGCGCTATTTGGTACCAATCATAGGGATGTGAAACTGGTTGTTTCAACCTTTTTTTTTTTGTTTTTCTATCATGGAGTGGTCAACGTCACATTCCATGTGGCTATGACCACTAACCATAAACTTGTGGTCAATGCACTCTAAATGAGGAATGTTTTGCATAGCCACCAAGAACATACACATAACATGAGAGTTCTTATTTTGTCTCTCATAAGTGTCTGAATAAAGAGTTACTCTGGTTACTGTTGAAGGAAGACTCATCTACTTTTTGTAAACACAAGTGGCAATTTGGTTCCCTCCTCTACCACCTTCAGCCTCATGCCACATGTAGATCCAAGCTCATGCATTGTTAGATTGAAAGTCCATAATTGCCTTTTATAAAAAGATACAGAAGTGTTCAAGAAAGGCGTTGGCAAGCATTGCTGCATGTCAAATGAGAAACAACAAAAGCCAACTCTTTATCATGAGATTTTGCATGGTATGCTTTGTCTGCTTCTTTGTGATGAGCATCTATTTCCTGAATGATGGGGCTTTTTCTTAATCACCAGCTACCTTTTTTTTATTTTCTAAAATGTCACATTTGTGACATGTATCAACTTTAGGTTGTTTGAATGAAATGTTCACTCCATGAAACACTTTGGAGTACACTTTTCGTGAGACTGGATCATGGCATCCTTCACAATATAGCTCATACATGGTTTGCAGGTTCAGATGAGGAGGTAGAAACTTCCTCATACTTTCTCGTCGAGTGTAATGAGACTCATATAGTGGAAATGAATTGATGTGTTTCTGAATGTCTTCTATTTTTGTATCTGAATGTTCATTTTTTGGTGGTATTTTCCCTCTATTATCATCTGAGGTACATCCAGTAGTAGTAGATCTGCTGTTCTCCAAAGCAAGTGTAATAAACATATTGCTTTCATCAAATGTTTTTGGAAAACATCCTCTGCAAACTTTAATGCGCTCTCCATCTATTTTTAGATGGAAAGAGTGAGTGAACCTTCTTACCTTTTCCTTGTCAGGGTCTTCTGTCCTCTTACGTGATGCTTTTGGCACTTCAGAATCAATTAGGCTTGCTATGAATGCTACTCGTTTGTCATGCTGTCCTAGGGACCAGTACTCATTGAAAATCTTTTTTCTTTTGCTCTCATTTCCACAATCACTTATTTTCTCTCTGCACTTATTTCTGCAGACATTGAGGGCTTCATACATCTTTCTTTCACTTTTTTTCCTGTTACAGAAACATAAGACTGTCCAGTATTTCTTTTCTCCTTACGTTCCTGTCTCTTCTTTCGAGAATGAATAGGAAATTATAGATTCTCGATAGTCTTTGTAACCTCTTGTCCTGGAAAACGTTGTTCAAAATCCACCTCATTATTATCTTGAACACAACTATCAATTTTTCGCTTTTTTCTTCTAGTTAGATTTCTTTCAAAATCATTGCAATGGTCATTGTTTTCTTCATCACTACTGGTTTCATTAATCTCATCAACACTAGGTTCATAATCTTTGTCATTATCACTATTGTCCATATCACTTAAAAGTTGTTCATCCACATACCTGGAGTTGTGATTACTAATGTCCATCAAAGTAGTAGTAACTTCAAGATCATTCATGAAGATTTCTTCTCTGTCAAGTGTAGAATGGATGTGCACTGGATCGTCATCATGGAGTGAATGCAAATCTGAAAAAAGGGAACAAGTATTAGTCAGATACAATTAGGTAGATATTTTATTCTCAATTGAACATATATGCAAACAAGTTAACAATTAATACAATTTTCAGGTTTTACAAATATGTAAATGAGATAGGTACAAGAGCAAAAGAAATATGAAAGGAAAGTACCATGGATTATTGAGATATAAGTACCTTGAAATATTTCTCCAATCATGATGTCATCTTCTCTGCCAGGAGTAGGACTGAAGTTTACTAGTTCTGGTTCACCTACTCTGCCAGAAGTAGGACTGATGTTTACTGGTTCTGGTTCACCTTCTCTGCCAGGAGTAGGACTGATGTTTACTGGTTCTGGTTCACCTTCTCTGCCAGGAGTAGGACTGATGTTTCTGGTTCTGGTTCACCTTCTCTGCCAGGAGTAGGACTGATGTTTACTGGTTCTGGTTCACCTTCTCTGCCAGGAGTAGGACTGATGTTTACTGGTTCTGGTTCATCTTCTCTGCCAGGAGTAGGACTGATGTTTACTGGTTCTGGTTCACCTTCTCTGCCAGGAGTAGGACTGATGTTTACTGGTTCTGGTTCACCTTCTCTGCCAGGAGTAGGACTGATGTTTACTGGTTCTGGTTCATCTTCTCTGCCAGGAGTAGGACTGATGTTCACTGGTTCTGGTTCATCTTCTCTGCCAGGAGTGGGACTGATGTTTACTGGTTCTGGTTCATCATCATAGAATGAATGCAAATCTGTAGAGAAAAAAACAAGTGTTGGTCAAATAAAACTCTTCTCCAATTATAACATAGTTGTTAAGAGGACGGTCCTCTCTCTTGCCGAATTTGATAAAAACAATAGATAATAAATCCACCAAATATAATATTCTTCTTCTTCTTCTTCTTCTCTTTCTTCTTCTGAGGGTGATGCCCACATGGGCTCTTGGGCCTGTGCGTGGGTAATGGGAAGGATGATGATGTGAGATGAATGGACCTACAGCTTTAGGTGTGTTTCGAACCACCGGGAAGCAATTTTTAAGGCTCATAAATTGAATTCAGATGAACCGGTCACCAGTACAACAGTGGTGGCAGAGTTACGTCTCTTATCTAATCTCACCGCTTAGACTTGCTCTCTACAACTGGGATAAATCGCTTCCCAAATACAATTATTTGTAAGACAGAAATAATAAGCAAGTTATTAGTCTTGCAATAGCAAATTGTAGAGTAATTTTTCATTAACAGGTACATGCTACCAATATTACTTTCAGTACCAAAAATTTCCTTTATAAACTCTACTATTCTCATTACTAAGTAAGGGGGAGGTTACCTTAGTATTTAAACAAAAGAAAAATTGGTACCCGTATTAGTGGTAATAATATGGTATTTGAAGTAATATTGGTAGCAGGCACCCTACCCATTAACGAATAAGTAGCCTACCAATTGTAGCTGAAACAGGAAAATATAGACCACAACTGTGCGTTTCCTAGAAGATTGTTTTGAACTTCAACCAATAATGTCTGATTTGCTGTTATAAAATTTAATTTAATGGAATTATTGAAACAATAATAGCAGGCTTATTATTAGCTAACCTTCCAGTATGAATTGAGAATTCTGTTTCACTCATTTTTGTATCATGCTGCTTTGATGGAACTGCTAAATTCAACAAATCAAAAATGTTTTGGGATCTCGAGTCCATTTTCACCACACTCCCCTATTGAATAAGGTTCAAAATCTAATTTTATCAACTCAATCTCAATACAGTAGCTAACTGTCAGAAAGAGAGAATCATGTAAGAGTTGAGTGGATCCACAATAAGATAACCTTAAATAAGTACAGTAGTCTATAAAAGGAGGGAAATATTGTCATTAAAAGTCAGCTGTTTAATTTCACAGCTGTTTTTCATTGGTCAGAATAGAACGAGGGTTTAGAGTCATAGTAGCGTATCTACAAAATTCCGTTTTTTAGCTTATCTGACCTATCTAAATAACTTTTCGTGGTCTATTTAGTGACACACATGCTTATCTCATTGCATTAGCCATTGGAAAGATAAGTGGATATCGTATCTACAATCGAGTGATGAAATAAATGACACAAAAGCATATGTTCTGTTACGCTTCTTTGACTTGAACAAAACTGAATGACACAAAAACTTATCTTTAGTTACGCTTCAATTAGTGACCTACATAATAGGTCGTCAATACTTATGTGTCAACTTACGCTAGTGTGACAGTAACTTTGAGCGCGAGAAAGCTCATAAAATCAATGCTAACATAACCTTCATAGCCCATAAGTCTTGATTTAACAAGATAATCGGACTAGCTTCTGTATTTTTTCCTGTTTGTGTTTTATTCTGATCAATAATCACGAAAAACAGAGGAGTTTTTTCGTGTGAGTTGGCAAAGAAAATAATGCTTGAAGGAAGCTGATGGTTGTAAGTTGGAAGAAAGTTTATTTATTTATTTATTCATTCAACTCCCAACGGTACAACACTAATTTCACATAAAAATAACATAGAAAAAGAGATACAAGCAAAGAATATATAGATAAATAATAATATACAACAATAAAAAAACATCTATGTGGATAATTTGAAAGACAAAAATTAGAATACAGATTGAATCATATTTAACAAACAATATTATATATAAGTAAAAAGGCCCATGGATGTTTACCACAAGGAGCATAAACAAGAAAGGGAACACCAAAATCACACATGCAGGGATCTCTTCATAGTTCTCCTAAGAAAGCTCAAGGACACCCCAAAGAAATCAACGTCAGCTGCAGCAGCCTCACAACCAGAGCGAAGTATTCTAGAAAGCCCACTATTATAGGCATAGGCTGTTGTGTGAGAGCATCTGTGGAAAGTGGAACCTTGAGCACATTCCTCTTGGAACACAGATGTTAATATAGCCAGAAGTTCAGGGCAGTCCAAATATCCATTGACAGTCTTGAAAAGAAGGACCAGGTCGTTGTGTTCCCACCTCAAAGGGAGGAGATGGAAATGTCCCTTAATCTCCTCCAAAGGAACTTCAAAGTACTTGAAACCTATCCTGCAGCTCAGCATCCTCACGAAACGTCTCTGCACACTTTGCAGCAGGTTATTCTGGTACAGATGGTATGGTGCTCAGATAATAGAGCTACAGCTTTAGGTGTGTTTCGAACCACCGGGAAGCAATTTTTAAGGCTCATAAATTGAATTCAGATGAACCGGTCACCAGTACAACAGTGGTGGCAGAGTTACGTCTCTTATCTAATCTCACCGCTTAGACTTGCTCTCTACAACTGGGATAAATCGCTTCCCAAATACAATTATTTGTAAGACAGAAATAATAAGCAAGTTATTAGTCTTGCAATAGCAAATTGTAGAGTAATTTTTCATTAACAGGTACATGCTACCAATATTACTTTCAGTACCAAAAATTTCCTTTATAAACTCTACTATTCTCATTACTAAGTAAGGGGGAGGTTACCTTAGTATTTAAACAAAAGAAAAATTGGTACCCGTATTAGTGGTAATAATATGGTATTTGAAGTAATATTGGTAGCAGGCACCCTACCCATTAACGAATAAGTAGCCTACCAATTGTAGCTGAAACAGGAAAATATAGACCACAACTGTGCGTTTCCTAGAAGATTGTTTTGAACTTCAACCAATAATGTCTGATTTGCTGTTATAAAATTTAATTTAATGGAATTATTGAAACAATAATAGCAGGCTTATTATTAGCTAACCTTCCAGTATGAATTGAGAATTCTGTTTCACTCATTTTTGTATCATGCTGCTTTGATGGAACTGCTAAATTCAACAAATCAAAAATGTTTTGGGATCTCGAGTCCATTTTCACCACACTCCCCTATTGAATAAGGTTCAAAATCTAATTTTATCAACTCAATCTCAATACAGTAGCTAACTGTCAGAAAGAGAGAATCATGTAAGAGTTGAGTGGATCCACAATAAGATAACCTTAAATAAGTACAGTAGTCTATAAAAGGAGGGAAATATTGTCATTAAAAGTCAGCTGTTTAATTTCACAGCTGTTTTTCATTGGTCAGAATAGAACGAGGGTTTAGAGTCATAGTAGCGTATCTACAAAATTCCGTTTTTTAGCTTATCTGACCTATCTAAATAACTTTTCGTGGTCTATTTAGTGACACACATGCTTATCTCATTGCATTAGCCATTGGAAAGATAAGTGGATATCGTATCTACAATCGAGTGATGAAATAAATGACACAAAAGCATATGTTCTGTTACGCTTCTTTGACTTGAACAAAACTGAATGACACAAAAACTTATCTTTAGTTACGCTTCAATTAGTGACCTACATAATAGGTCGTCAATACTTATGTGTCAACTTACGCTAGTGTGACAGTAACTTTGAGCGCGAGAAAGCTCATAAAATCAATGCTAACATAACCTTCATAGCCCATAAGTCTTGATTTAACAAGATAATCGGACTAGCTTCTGTATTTTTTCCTGTTTGTGTTTTATTCTGATCAATAATCACGAAAAACAGAGGAGTTTTTTCGTGTGAGTTGGCAAAGAAAATAATGCTTGAAGGAAGCTGATGGTTGTAAGTTGGAAGAAAGTTTATTTATTTATTTATTCATTCAACTCCCAACGGTACAACACTAATTTCACATAAAAATAACATAGAAAAAGAGATACAAGCAAAGAATATATAGATAAATAATAATATACAACAATAAAAAAACATCTATGTGGATAATTTGAAAGACAAAAATTAGAATACAGATTGAATCATATTTAACAAACAATATTATATATAAGTAAAAAGGCCCATGGATGTTTACCACAAGGAGCATAAACAAGAAAGGGAACACCAAAATCACACATGCAGGGATCTCTTCATAGTTCTCCTAAGAAAGCTCAAGGACACCCCAAAGAAATCAACGTCAGCTGCAGCAGCCTCACAACCAGAGCGAAGTATTCTAGAAAGCCCACTATTATAGGCATAGGCTGTTGTGTGAGAGCATCTGTGGAAAGTGGAACCTTGAGCACATTCCTCTTGGAACACAGATGTTAATATAGCCAGAAGTTCAGGGCAGTCCAAATATCCATTGACAGTCTTGAAAAGAAGGACCAGGTCGTTGTGTTCCCACCTCAAAGGGAGGAGATGGAAATGTCCCTTAATCTCCTCCAAAGGAACTTCAAAGTACTTGAAACCTATCCTGCAGCTCAGCATCCTCACGAAACGTCTCTGCACACTTTGCAGCAGGTTATTCTGGTACAGATGGTATGGTGCTCAGATAATAGAGCCATATTCTAACACTGGAAGAACAAGAGCCCTAAACAAAACCAAGAGACTCTCGGGAGAACTGAAATCCCTGGTGGACCTAAATATAAAGCCAAGGAGAGATCTAGCCTCTCCAGTGATCACACTTATGTGATCCAGTGGGCTAAGAGACTGAGTCATAGTCACTCCAAGGTCCTTGAAACTGCATACTCTTTTCAGAGGAATGCCTCTCAAGGAGTATTGAAAATCAAGTATACTTGTTCCACGCTTGAAAGACATTACAACACACTTGGTTACATTCAGAGCCATACCATTATCACCACACTCCCCTATTGAATAAGGTTCAAAATCTAATTTTATCAACTCAATCTCAATACAGTAGCTAACTGTCAGAAAGAGAGAATCATGTAAGAGTTGAGTGGATCCACAATAAGATAACCTTAAATAAGTACAGTAGTCTATAAAAGGAGGGAAATATTGTCATTAAAAGTCAGCTGTTTAATTTCACAGCTGTTTTTCATTGGTCAGAATAGAACGAGGGTTTAGAGTCATAGTAGCGTATCTACAAAATTCCGTTTTTTAGCTTATCTGACCTATCTAAATAACTTTTCGTGGTCTATTTAGTGACACACATGCTTATCTCATTGCATTAGCCATTGGAAAGATAAGTGGATATCGTATCTACAATCGAGTGATGAAATAAATGACACAAAAGCATATGTTCTGTTACGCTTCTTTGACTTGAACAAAACTGAATGACACAAAAACTTATCTTTAGTTACGCTTCAATTAGTGACCTACATAATAGGTCGTCAATACTTATGTGTCAACTTACGCTAGTGTGACAGTAACTTTGAGCGCGAGAAAGCTCATAAAATCAATGCTAACATAACCTTCATAGCCCATAAGTCTTGATTTAACAAGATAATCGGACTAGCTTCTGTATTTTTTCCTGTTTGTGTTTTATTCTGATCAATAATCACGAAAAACAGAGGAGTTTTTTCGTGTGAGTTGGCAAAGAAAATAATGCTTGAAGGAAGCTGATGGTTGTAAGTTGGAAGAAAGTTTATTTATTTATTTATTCATTCAACTCCCAACGGTACAACACTAATTTCACATAAAAATAACATAGAAAAAGAGATACAAGCAAAGAATATATAGATAAATAATAATATACAACAATAAAAAAACATCTATGTGGATAATTTGAAAGACAAAAATTAGAATACAGATTGAATCATATTTAACAAACAATATTATATATAAGTAAAAAGGCCCATGGATGTTTACCACAAGGAGCATAAACAAGAAAGGGAACACCAAAATCACACATGCAGGGATCTCTTCATAGTTCTCCTAAGAAAGCTCAAGGACACCCCAAAGAAATCAACGTCAGCTGCAGCAGCCTCACAACCAGAGCGAAGTATTCTAGAAAGCCCACTATTATAGGCATAGGCTGTTGTGTGAGAGCATCTGTGGAAAGTGGAACCTTGAGCACATTCCTCTTGGAACACAGATGTTAATATAGCCAGAAGTTCAGGGCAGTCCAAATATCCATTGACAGTCTTGAAAAGAAGGACCAGGTCGTTGTGTTCCCACCTCAAAGGGAGGAGATGGAAATGTCCCTTAATCTCCTCCAAAGGAACTTCAAAGTACTTGAAACCTATCCTGCAGCTCAGCATCCTCACGAAACGTCTCTGCACACTTTGCAGCAGGTTATTCTGGTACAGATGGTATGGTGCTCAGATAATAGAGCCATATTCTAACACTGGAAGAACAAGAGCCCTAAACAAAACCAAGAGACTCTCGGGAGAACTGAAATCCCTGGTGGACCTAAATATAAAGCCAAGGAGAGATCTAGCCTCTCCAGTGATCACACTTATGTGATCCAGTGGGCTAAGAGACTGAGTCATAGTCACTCCAAGGTCCTTGAAACTGCATACTCTTTTCAGAGGAATGCCTCTCAAGGAGTATTGAAAATCAAGTATACTTGTTCCACGCTTGAAAGACATTACAACACACTTGGTTACATTCAGAGCCATACCATTATCAAGGCACCACAAATCAAGGTTGTTGAGAGAATGCTGCAGAGATTCATTTCCTAAGTCTTGCAATACCCTGTCGAATAACTTGAAATCATCAGCATACATTAGAAACTTGGATGATATGAAGCTTTTAGTGTCGTTCATAAACAAGTTGAAGAGGAGGGGGCCCAAATGGGATCCCTAAGGGACTCCAGAGGGAGCCAGGAAAGGAGATGACATATTAGTCTCATATCTGACAACCAGAGTTCTGTCCCTCAGATAGCTGTTCAACCACTTGAGCAATGACACATGCACCTCATAACCCTCCAGTTTGGCAACCAGGAGAGAGTGGTTAACTCTGTCGAAGGCTTTCGAGGGGATCAAATACAGACAATCGACCTGGCAGGCATCCTCAAAGGCACTCATCACATATTCCTGGAACAGGAGGTGGACACAACCCTGCTATGTAAAACAAATACCTGATTTTCACAAGTGCGATTTAGCTTCCATATTTTTGGAGTTTCAGAATATGAATTACCCAGTTGCAAATTTTGATGATAACATTAGAGCTGAGGAACATTTCAGTAATTTCTGTAGGTATATGAGCTTGACCATCAAGAGGTTCACACTCATGAGAAGGGTTCATGTCTCTAGTTTCCTTAAGTGGTTCCATTGAATTATGAAGATTGATTGTAGCCGAGAAAACTGCTCATAGAAAGTATAAGACAATTGGTAGTATTCAGCTCTATGAAGTTTTTTGCAATTTGAGGGATCAATGTCGTGTTTTGACAAGAAGGTGTTACAATAACTATTTACTTGGATTAGAGGAATTTGTTTAGACAAATTCTAAATCTTTCTGGACTCATGTGGATGGTTTGAGAAAAGGCTCAGCCAGACCTACTTTTATGAGACTGGACACAAAAAGTACTGCAAACTCCTGTTGATAAGTAGTGTGAACTACTATAAAAGGAGGGAAATATTGTCATTAAAAGTCAGCTGTTTAATTTCATAGCTGTTTTTCATTGGTCAGAATGAATAAGTAAGTCACTTCCTGATACCCAAATAGTGTTTGAGTCAGTGGCACTAATAGTATAACTTGACTTATCTTGTTTGTGCCATCTATTGATAAGATGGAGACTTATTATCCAGTGGCTCTGATAGTATAACTGGACTTATTCTGTTTTCGCAATCTATTGGAAAAGGCTGAGACTTATTCTTTTATTGCATATTCACTTAAACTGGTTATAAAAACACATTGACTTATTCTGATGATGCCAGGTTGTAGATAATGCACTATTAGCATGAAAAACCGACTTATCCTATTTTTGCCAAATTTTGACTTATACTCTTTTCAAGCAAGAAGAATACACATAATAATCAACACATTGCATATTTGATTATATCAAATCTAAACTGTATTAATAAAATCTTACTGTATTAAATGATAATTATATTAAATATTTTCTAACACTTGAATTTTAAAATATTAAGGTCATGCTTTTTTGCAGACTGGTAGCTAATGCCTTAGATAATCTGCCTTTAGAGGCAAATTTCATGAGATTAGTAACAAATTTTATTCGCATGCACGTTGGACATTGTTTAATCTTTTCCTTATTGTGTTTATTATAGTATTATAATTACGTTTAGCTGTTACTTTCCCTGCCCTATTATCATAGGTTAGGAAAGTATTGCTTTCCGAAAAAAAATTAAGGTACCCCAATTTCTAAATTTCTATATGTTTCAAGGTCCCCTGAGTCCAAAAAAGTGTTTTTTGGTATTGGTCTGTATGTGTGTGTGTGTGTGTGCATATGAGTGTATGTGCGCCTGTGTACACGATATCTCATCTCCCTATTAACGGAATGACTTGAAATTTGGAACGTAAGGTCCTTACAGTAAATTATACAGACGGCACTGACAACGTTTGTCTAATCAGTATCCTACAACTTTTCACCTCCTTCCTTCCAACAATATTGAATATATTACCACACACTAAAAGGTTTTTCTTTTTCTAAAAGTAGAGTCTCACATTCAAAATCTCATTTTGTGTTTAAAATCAGTTTCATTTACTACTGTTCTATCTTGGCCTTTGTAAACAAGAAATGAGAAACCCTTAGGCCTACTAACTTTAAGTTACACAAATTATCTGCTTGGATCACTATACTGCAGTTAGCTAATAGCAGATGGTTTTAGATGGGGCGTTCACAATCCAGAGTTATCAAATAGCACTGTTGCTGGCTAAAACAACATTGTGAATACCCCTAATGTCTCCAATCTTTAGTTTTCCATAAAATCCACTTTTTCTTTCATATGCTTTTGAATGTGTGTATCTTAAATTGAATGTATCTGCTTCCTCTGTAGAATACTGGTTACAGATGTCACACTCATGTATAAGAAGACATTTCTTCAGCAAATATCCACACACATATAGCAGCGCGTTTTCTCGCGGCAAATCTGTTGACCTGTAATCGGTGAAGTATGGTTCAGTTTTCTCCAAACACAATTATTTATCTGTAACATTATCAGTTTTTTTTAAGGTGTTCATTTTCGGACATTCCTGTCAAAAGGGCATCAAAATCATTTACACAATTTCATGAATCATTTACACAATTTCATGAATCATTATGTTGGAAATATTCTAGACATGCTAGTTTTTTGAATGATCTTATGAATTGTATTGGAGTTGGATTGTTGCAGTTACCTCTTTGTTGTCGGATGGCTCCAAAGAAGTTTTCTAGACAATCTTGGTAATAACGTCTCGTGGCTAAGTAACTGAAAATGTTTCTTGAACTCTCCCAAAATTGTAATAATGCTTCGATGGTTGTTTTCAAACCTTTGAAGCACTTAATAGTGGCGGTAAAATTTTTCCACTCTTTATTAAAGACCACAATACCATCAATCACGTTGGAGAATTTTTGTATGAACTACATTTGATCAGTGGATCCTTTCCATACATGGTAATTGCTTGTTAATTTTTCTGGATCTTTACAACTTGAGTTTAATAAATCAAAAAAAAATTGTTACAAGTTTCGATTAATTCTGCTGTGGCTATTGCAGTGGTGGTATCCAAGGATCCTAGACTGACATGATTGTGAATAAATAGCACTTGCAACAGTGTGACTAAAAACTTGCACTGCCAATCTCACTTTTTTGAAATCCATTTGTATTTATGTGATGCTCCAGTCAATTCCCTAGCCAATCTTTGAGACTGTTTCTTATCTTCTCCAAAAAACTGTAGTATATGATTCCAAGAAGCTATTAAATTTGATGTTTCGGAATTCATTAATAATCATACTTTAGTAGATTATTTCTCAACGATTTTATTAAATGAGTTATGTCGAACATGTAATATATTTTTCCATCATTCATAAAAAATATGGGTTTTACACCTTCCTCCATAGCAAATTTCAAAAAAATTGCCCCCATATCAGTTATTAATATACTCACATTCAATCCAATTGAAATCAACATTTCTATAACTCGTTGGAGTATTGAACTTAAATCTTTTGAGCTGCAACCATGATTCGTAAAATGATAACTGATAGGTTGTTTCCAATTACCTTGTATACTTCTAATCATGAATACTAAGACCGATGTCGCAGGCATCATTTGCTCTTCTCCCACAGTATTGTGGAACCCCACAATTTCGTCTTTGGAAATGCAATGAAATAAAAATATTTTTCAGTGACATTTCATCAGTGCTTAATACAGGATTATCATAAAAGAATGGTGCGGTTTCAAACATTGTTTAAAGGAAAACAGAATTACTTACAATTAATGTTTTTTTTTTTAATCTTATTTGTCATCTCAAACAGTTTTTTTTACATAATCAATAAATTTCAATATGGACTTGAACCACTTAAAAAACAGGATTAATGAAGCAATGACAACCATAACCGAAGAAATGTTAGCGAATGTTTGGAGAGAAGTTGAATATCGTTTGGACATTTGTCAAGCGACTAAGGGCGCCCACATTGATTATGTAAAAAAACTATTTGAGATGACAAATAAGATTAAAAAAAAAACATTAATTGTAAGTAATTCTGTTTTTCTTTAAACAATGTTTGAAACCGCGCCATTCTTTTATTATAACTCTGTATAACATGTTTCTCTATCTCGTCCATATTACTTATCCTTAATTTCAAACTTGAAAAAAATCATTAATGCCTGGAGCATATTCCCATTTTTCCATCATTAATCATAATGTCCTTTCTGTTGGCAATTTAAAAATATTTTTCATAAATTTGTATGCTTTGCTGCTCAGAAAAAACAAAGTAAGAGTCATTATTTTAAAATTTTTGCTGTATCTCATCCCCCTTGCATCCGTCAATGACAATTTCAGTTTCATTCTCACCACCTCACTTGAATTTTTGCTAAGAATCTTTTCGAATTTTTCAATAAACTGCTCAGTTTATATTTGTGAATCTCTTTGTATAGTAGTATTAGTAGTAGTAGAGATAGATTTATTGAGCAACAAAATATGAAAAACATCACAATACATGAATTTTTACATAATATATATTTTTTGACATGACCAGTTGGTCGTCTGCCAAGTTGAGTTATTTTATTATAGATTTTTTATTCGTTTTTTCGATTTGAAATAGAAAATATAAACAATATTCATGCAAGAAATTTTACAACTACAGTATTTGAGTAAGAGAAGCGATTACGTATTATATTCTCCTATTAGAATTTTCCTGTATGCCCATGCACTTTTAACAAATCCTATCAGTGCCCTCCAATCACTACCATTCAAAAACTCAAAGACCTTATCCTCTGATATAACTCTATTACCCAAATGTGCCCTTCTCATCTCTCCTAATACAGGACATTTCCCCATGAAATGTAGAATATCCTCTTCTTCCCTCGTGTTGCAAAACGTGCATATCGTCTGTATCCCTTACCGTCCTACACTCCTGTTCAAATACCACAGTCCTCCTCTCGATCTGAAAATTATAGATTTTTCATTTCGGGTGAAATTCTTTTTCAAATAATTATTGCGCTCTGTTAGTGGGTTGAGACGAGAGTATACGTAATGCAACCTAGATTGTCTGGCACGTGCTATCCACTTCTCTCTACACTCTTCCTTCATAAATTCATTGATACTCTTCAATCTCTGCCTCCACGTATCCTGCACGCCTATCTCCCATTCCGGCAATTCAGTCCCACATTCTTCTGCCTGCGTTTTCCATATCCTGTACCAACCTACTTTTTGTCTATCATTTTTTGCGCGAGTTTTCTTGGTAATCTGTTTGGCTGCAGGGATAGAATTTTCAGGATATAGCTGTAGTGCAGCTCGTACAAGTAGTGATATAGATTACACGTATTCGTCTCAAGATAGATAATGTGATTGGGCGTTGACTGTGGCAGAGAGAACAATCTCTTAATGAAGGGTCTATGAAGTCGTTCCACATCTTCAAAGTTATTATATCCCCACACTTGCCCTCCGTAACTCACAAGAGCTTTTATTACTGCATCGAAAATTATCCACTTACTCTCCTCCTTTACTTCATTCTGCGCTACAAAAAAATTCCAAACATTATTTAGAGCAAAATTCGCCACCGCTACACGCTCTCTTACATGCTCACTAAACTTCATTTGAGTAGCGAATGTTACTCCTAAATATTTGTAACTGTTAACTACACCTATATGCTCGCGTCCCCAGTACCACCTTTCATGCATCGCCAGTCGTCCGCCTTTTCTTAATACCATTATCTTTGTCTTATCCGAATTTATTTTAAGTCCCCACTTCTCGCAATAATTTTTCAAACACACTATCATTCTCTGTAAAGCTTTGAAGCACTGGTGGTGAAAATTTTCCCCTCTTTATTAAAGACCACTTTACCACCAATCACTTTGGAGAATTTTCGTATGAACTCCATTTGATCAGTGGATCCTTTCCATACATGGTAATTGCTTGTTACTTTTCTGGTTCTTCACAACTTGAGTTTAATAAATCAAAAAATTGTTACAAGTTCGGATGAATTCTGCTGTTTCTATTGCAGTGGTGATATCCAAGGATCCTAGACTGACATGTGTATAAATAGCACTTGCAACAGTGTGACTAAAAACTTGCACTGCCAAACTCACTTTTATTTTTCGAAATCCATTTGGATTTATGTGTGCTTCAGTCAATTCCCTAGCCATTCTTAGAGACTGTTTCTTTTCTTTTTTAAAAAAACTGTAGTATATGATTCCAAGAAGCTATTAAATTTGATGTTTCGGAATGTATGAATAATCATACTTTTAGTAGATTATTTCATTAAATGAGTTATGTCGAACATTTAATATATTTTTCCATCATCCAT
Source organism: Nilaparvata lugens (assembly GCF_014356525.2). Lineage (NCBI taxonomy): Eukaryota > Metazoa > Arthropoda > Insecta > Hemiptera > Delphacidae > Nilaparvata > Nilaparvata lugens. The sequence continues at coordinate 33,780,572 of NC_052504.1, forward strand.
AAAAAATTTGGGCTTTACACCTTCCTCCATAGCAAATTTCAAAAGAATTGCCCCCATATAAGTTATTAATATACTCACATTCAATCCAATTGAAATCAACATTTCTATAACTCGTTGGAATTTTGATCTAAAATCTTTTGAGCTGCATCCATGATTCGTGAAATGATAACTGATAGGTTGTTTCCAATTACCTTGTATACTTCTAATCATGAATACTAAGACCGATGTTGCAGGCTTCATTTGCTTTTCTCCCACAGTATTGTGGAACCCCACAATTTCGTCTTTGGAAATGCAATGAAATAAAAATATTTTTCAGTGACATTTCATCAGTGCTTAATATAACATGTTTCTCTATCTCATCCATATTACTTATCCTTAATTTCAAACTTGAAAAAAAAACATTAATGCCTAGAGCATATTCCCATTTTTCCATCATTAATCAAAATGTCCTTTCTGTTGGCAATTTAAAAATATTTTTCATAAATTTATATGCTTTGCTGCTTAGAAAAAACAAAGTAAGAGTCATTATTTTAAAATTTTTGCTGTATCTCATCCCCCTTGCATCGGTCAATGACAATTTCAGTTCCATTCTCACCACCTCACGTGAATTTTTATTAAGAATCTTTTCACATTTTTTAATAAATTGCTCAGTTGATATTTCTGGATCTCTTTGTTTAAGTGAATATGTAATTACTGTACATTTAATTACAAGTATTATGGACTATCTCACATGAAATCAAACTTGATTCATAAAACTATAATAACTTACCCAACTAAACAAGAGGAGATAATTTTAATTCCTCCAGAGAGCATGTAAATTGGGTATGAAGAAGGGTTTTTATTATTATAAACATAATGGATGATCACGTTTATAGGCTATTATTATGGAATTTGTTTTGATCTGTACAGTAAATTATGCAAACGACGCAGACAACATTTGTCTAATCAGTATCCTACATTTTTTCACCTACTTCCTTTCAACAATATTAAATACCCTGACGATGCTGACAACATTTTTCTAATCAGTATCCTACAGCTTTTCACCTATTTCCTTCCAACAATATTAAATACCCCGACGTAGTTCATATTTTGACCACCAGAGACTGCATAAGTCGAATCTTCAGCCAACTTCTGTTCTTACTTTTTCAAACTAACTGTAAGTTACACAAATTATCCACTTGGATCACTACTGCAGTTAGCTAATAGCATATGGTTTTAGATGGGGCGTTCACAATCCAGAGTTATCAAATATCACTTTAGCTAGCTAAAACAACATTGTGAATACAATGTATTAATGTCCCCTAATGTCTCTAATCTTTAGTTTTCCATAAAATCCACTCTTTTTTTCATATGCTTTGAAATGTGTGTATATAGATCTTAAATTGAATGTATCTGCTTCCTCTGTAGAATACTGGTTACAGATGTCACACTCATGTATAAGAAGACATTTCTTCAGCAAATATCCACACACATATAGCAGCGCGTTTTCTCGCGGCAAATCTGTTGACCTGTAATCGGTGAAGTATGGTTCAGTTTTCTCCAAACACAATTATTTATCGGTAACATTATCAGGTTTTTTTAAGGTGTTCATTTTTGGACATTTCTGTCATAAGGGCATCAAAATCATTTGCACAATTTCATGAATCATAATGTTGGAAATATTCTAGACTTGCTAGTTTTTTGAATGATCTTATGAATTGTATTGGAGGTGGATTGTTGCAGTTACCTCTTTGTTGTCGGATGGCTCCAAAGAAGTTTTCTAGACAATCTTGGTAATTACGTCTCGTGGCTAAGTAACTGAAAATGTTTCTTGAACTCTCCCAAAATTGTAATAATGATCGATGGTTGTTTTCAAACCTTTGAAGCACTTAATAGTGGCGGTAAAATTTTTCCACTCTTTATTAAAGACCACAATACCATCAATCACGTTGGAGAATTTTCGTATGAACTCCATTTGATCAGTGGATCCTTTCCATACATGGTAATTGCTTGTTACTTTTTCTGGATCTTCACAACTTGAGTTTAATAAATCAAAAAAATTGTTACAAGTTTCAATGAATTCTGCTGTGGCTATTGCAGTGGTGATATCCAAGGATCCTAGACTGACATGTGTATAAATAGCACTTGCAACAGTGTGACTTAAAACTTGCAATGCCAAACTCACTTTCATTTTTTGAAATCCATTTGGATCTTTGTGTGCTTCAGTCAATTTCCTAGCCAATCTTGGAGACTGTTTCTTATCTTAAATTAATAAATTGCTCAGTTGATATTTTTGAATCTCTTTGTGTAAGTGAATATGTTTTAGAAATCCTGTTCTCTTACCTTTTATTTCTTCTTCTCAAATGTCTTATCTTCTTCCGTAATTTTCCTTTTTGTGAAGTGTGTGCACTCAAAATTAGTTCCGTCTTAACAGAAGTACATTTTCTTTCTCTTCCACTTGCCTCACATTGCAGATCTTCAGTCTGGAATAACATTAGAAATTCATTTATAGTATTATAGGTAACAGGATCTTCATTAAAAAATAATGCTGGCAAACTTGAGAACACATTATATTTATTTATTACAAGATATGAGTAGTAACAATTCAGTAGCAATTCAATAGTAACAAGACAAATATTACCAATTTTCAAAAACGGCTAAATTGATATTATATCATTCAATAAATCTGTTGTAGTCTTTTCCAATAGTGTTGGAAATAATATATCTTTATCAAGATTTTGCATCAGAACCTTTAAAGTTTTATATATCAAGTTTTTTTTTACTTGTGCCCCCTTTCACCTTTGACAAATTTCTACACCAGCACCTATCAACATGCCATGAACATGAAAGTTTATGTTCGGGAGGATCCATCACCCTACTCCAGGCATTATAGAATGCTGATGCATCAGACATGAATGTTTTACTATTAACATTTCCTACATTTTTTTGTACTGTCTCAAAAAAATAGTCATATGATTTTCATCAGTTTTGTTTGAAAAACAATAAGCAACTGGGCAGCCTGCACCAAATTCATCCACTGTTAATAATGTTGTTAAACTTATGTCATACCCATTTGTGCCGTGGGTATCATCTACACAAAGTTTTTCACAGCCAAACTTGAGTATCTGATTTGCTTGGAAATGTGTCATTAGAATCAGAATAAAATCATCATCATCATGCAGTTTTGCATGATAATCACCTTGATTTTTAAATATTAGAACTGGTGAATCCTCTTTGAGTTCTGCCATCTTTTGCACCCACAATGTTATACTTGTTTCATCATCGTTGTGAAGTTTTGTGCAGTAATCAATATTGTAATCTCGTTTTATGTTATGCAGATCCACCCTATCAATTAGGAGTGCTCTTGGATCGTTGTCTATTCCATGTGTTCTTATGTTGTCCATGATGTGCTGCATTGAAACTCCATCCTGCAGCCTCCCTGAAAGATATGAGGAAAGTGAGTGATCAATCAAGAACAGTTACTCATAGACTGTTAGCTAGATAAAATTCCTCGCTGATTGATTATGATTACACAGCTGGAAATTATTCTGTCTCTCTCCCACACAGGCACACGCATCTTCTGTTATCAAGAGACAATGAAATTATCATCTGTTATCCAAGGATGAATTATCCTTTCAATGTCGTTCTGCGAGTTTTCCAAAGAATGAGACCTAGTGCAATCGAATTCTTATATCATAAACCTACTATGTTCCAAATTTCGTGAAAATCGTTAGAGCCGTTTCTGAGATCCATTGAACATAAATAACCAGATATAAATATACAGAAATTGCTTGCTTGATATAATAGGATTAACATCCCATGAACTAACTATGAAAATCATACTTAATAATGATTGTATGAACTACTACAAATTACAAAATATTATTTATTAGAGAAAGATAAATTATTTTAAATCTTCTCTCTGAGTCCACTTCCTGGTTTTTGCAGTGTCTACCTTGAAAATTCAACATTTTCATCAATGATTGTAACAAGAACAACTATGTACCAACAACAAATTATACAGAATATATCATTTCCACAAATATTTGTCATGAATACATACTTGGAAAATATAACAATATTTATAATAAACTGTTTATGAGTAAGCAAAATAAGTTACTGCTCATTATGAATAAACATACTAGCAAGATTATCCCTTGTCGATTTGTCAAGGGATTAATGAGCAATTCCATGGTCATGCCCATGTGATCCATCCAGTACATTACTGACAAACTTGTATCTGGGTTATGCATCACAGTCATAGGAGATGGACAAGACCGAGTTGTCTTTCTCGATCCTTGTGATTTTAGTGATTGCTTTCTTCCTTCTTTGGTTTTTAAATCCCTACTCAATTGTAATCAGTCACAGACTAAAAAATCTTCCTTTGGCACACCATCTCGTCCTTTTGAACTTCTGCTGTTCATATATTGCACCAGTGAGCTCTTACGTAATTCAAATTTCCATTTCAAGAAGTCTGAAAAGTAAAACCAAATCACAATAAATGAAAAAAATTCACCTAATCTAACCTAAGCCAACCAAACCTAGCCCAACCTTAACCTAACCAAAACCAAACTAAACCTAACCAAACCTAACCTAACCTAACCCTATATCTAACCTAATCCAACCTTACTCATTCTAACCAATACACAACCAACTCTAATGAAACATAAAACAACCAAAACCTAACCTAACCTTACCTACAAACCACTCTGTGTCTCAGACAGCACCAAATTGCGCATGCGCAAATAACGGGTTTTCACCGTTACATTCAGATAGTTCTTTGAAGGTAACGTTCTTTGTCATGATTCTAAATACATATTAGTATTATTATCCCTAGGCTCGTTTGAAAACAATAGGCCCACTGCTCTGGTCGACTGGCATAATACCTCATAAAATATTCTACAGAAGCAGAACAATCGTGATCATTCAATAAATCTGTTGTAGTCTTTTCCAATAGTGTTGGAAATAATATATCTTTATCAAGATTTTGCATCAGAACCTTTAAAGTTTTATATATCAAGTTTTTTTTTACTTGTGCCCCCTTTCACCTTTGACAAATTTCTACACCAGCACCTATCAACATGCCATGAACATGAAAGTTTATGTTCGGGAGGATCCATCACCCTACTCCAGGCATTATAGAATGCTGATGCATCAGACATGAATGTTTTACTATTAACATTTCCTACATTTTTTTGTACTGTCTCAAAAAAATAGTCATATGATTTTCATCAGTTTTGTTTGAAAAACAATAAGCAACTGGGCAGCCTGCACCAAATTCATCCACTGTTAATAATGTTGTTAAACTTATGTCATACCCATTTGTGCCGTGGGTATCATCTACACAAAGTTTTTCACAGCCAAACTTGAGTATCTGATTTGCTTGGAAATGTGTCATTAGAATCAGAATAAAATCATCATCATCATGCAGTTTTGCATGATAATCACCTTGATTTTTAAATATTAGAACTGGTGAATCCTCTTTGAGTTCTGCCATCTTTTGCACCCACAATGTTATACTTGTTTCATCATCGTTGTGAAGTTTTGTGCAGTAATCAATATTGTAATCTCGTTTTATGTTATGCAGATCCACCCTATCAATTAGGAGTGCTCTTGGATCGTTGTCTATTCCATGTGTTCTTATGTTGTCCATGATGTGCTGCATTGAAACTCCATCCTGCAGCCTCCCTGAAAGATATGAGGAAAGTGAGTGATCAATCAAGAACAGTTACTCATAGACTGTTAGCTAGATAAAATTCCTCGCTGATTGATTATGATTACACAGCTGGAAATTATTCTGTCTCTCTCCCACACAGGCACACGCATCTTCTGTTATCAAGAGACAATGAAATTATCATCTGTTATCCAAGGATGAATTATCCTTTCAATGTCGTTCTGCGAGTTTTCCAAAGAATGAGACCTAGTGCAATCGAATTCTTATATCATAAACCTACTATGTTCCAAATTTCGTGAAAATCGTTAGAGCCGTTTCTGAGATCCATTGAACATAAATAACCAGATATAAATATACAGAAATTGCTTGCTTGATATAATAGGATTAACATCCCATGAACTAACTATGAAAATCATACTTAATAATGATTGTATGAACTACTACAAATTACAAAATATTATTTATTAGAGAAAGATAAATTATTTTAAATCTTCTCTCTGAGTCCACTTCCTGGTTTTTGCAGTGTCTACCTTGAAAATTCAACATTTTCATCAATGATTGTAACAAGAACAACTATGTACCAACAACAAATTATACAGAATATATCATTTCCACAAATATTTGTCATGAATACATACTTGGAAAATATAACAATATTTATAATAAACTGTTTATGAGTAAGCAAAATAAGTTACTGCTCATTATGAATAAACATACTAGCAAGATTATCCCTTGTCGATTTGTCAAGGGATTAATGAGCAATTCCATGGTCATGCCCATGTGATCCATCCAGTACATTACTGACAAACTTGTATCTGGGTTATGCATCACAGTCATAGGAGATGGACAAGACCGAGTTGTCTTTCTCGATCCTTGTGATTTTAGTGATTGCTTTCTTCCTTCTTTGGTTTTTAAATCCCTACTCAATTGTAATCAGTCACAGACTAAAAAATCTTCCTTTGGCACACCATCTCGTCCTTTTGAACTTCTGCTGTTCATATATTGCACCAGTGAGCTCTTACGTAATTCAAATTTCCATTTCAAGAAGTCTGAAAAGTAAAACCAAATCACAATAAATGAAAAAAACAAGCTGTTGATCTTCTGGCAACCGTTAATAGTCATCCTGCACAGTGGCCGAAACACTTCCAAGCCAGACACCCATCTCAAATGACAACAACACCAAGCTGTGAGAAACCATCCTGCACTGCGGCGCTAGGTTAATAGATCAGTTGTAACCAGCTAAACTACAGATCAGAAATGACTAACTGGTCGACTTTGACAGCAAATCCACTTGCACTGCAAGCCGACCTCACCCGCATGTAGACAAACAAAAGGAATATATTCCAGAAAAAGAAAAAAATCATGAGCAGGCAAACGGGAATGTAAACAAAGACTGTCCCCTCATAATAGGTGTCTCTTTGCTGCATGGAATAAATGAATTACTAAATAAAGAAGAAAAACAAAATGCTGTAGTGGAAATAATCCATGGAGGAAAAATCCAGGATGTGAGTAGATTTTTAAATCATCAAACAAGCCTACCAAGCAAAGTAATAATAAATGCAGGAACAAACAATCTTTGGAATGCAAAGATGCCAAACCATGTCATGAAGCCTCTTTGGCTGACAATTGAAGCCAATCAAAAGAAATTTCCAAATACTAAGTGTTTTTTCAAAGTGTATTTTCCAAATACTTTCTAAATACTAAAGCTATTTTAGCTGCAGGCTTGCATAATGTAATATACACAGAGGTGAACATCCAATTGGAATCAAGAGATGGGCTTGCTGATAGTTCAAAGTGTTACCCAAACAGGGTAGGTATATCAGAGTCAGTGACAAAATAGAGGAAAATACCCACAAACTTGACAAAAGCCTGACTGTTTTGCACCTTAATATCCGGAGAAGTCTCCAGAGCAAGTTGGACAGTCTACTGATAGAGCTTAGCAAATACAATCCAGACATACTCATCATCTCCAAGCATGGTTCAAATGATGATCACCTGAAACTTACCAACATTGAGGGCTTCAACATGACTACTAGCTACTGTTGTACCAGACACTTATGGGGTGGCATTGCTCTGTACACAAAAAATGGCTTTCCAGTAAAAATAGATGAGCTTGAATTGAAAGGATACTGCAAACCTGAGGAACAAGTGTTTGGAACAGTAGCAGTAAAACTAAATTATAATGCACAAAATTTAATCCTTGTCGGTACATATAGATCCCCACTCACCAGCACTGAGAGTGAGTTCTTTTGGAAAGCTTGATTACTTTCTTCAAAAGAACACATGGGTAGCAGATGACATTATCATTTTGGGTGAGGCTAATTATAATATTTTAAACCCCAATGACCCTAATATTACTTAGGGAGCTTAAAAACACACTATCTGAACATGGCTGCAGAATCCACCACATACCGGTTACTAGGATTACCCCAACACCTAGAACAAGCAAAGACGGCTGTTACACCACCCTAACACATGAGGAGTTACACGTTCCGGTGCATTTTATGCCACTTTCAGATCATCATCTGCTTCTGTGTAAATTGAAAAATAGATGTAAAAACTACAATGCCACTTATGGTTACGCCAGAAACTACTCCACATCAAAGCTGATAGAGTTGAAACAATTGTTGAAGAATACAAATTGAAGGCAAGTGTACAAAGCAAAGAACATTGATGAAAAATATAATAAATTTCTGCAAATAATGCGAACAAGCCTAGACCATGTGATGCCAAGAGGACCAAAGAAGTTGACATCATTTACAAGAAAGGTAGCCTTAGATAACGATATATTAAGCCTCAAAGCATCTCTTCAACATTTACACAACAACTTCATACTAACAGGTTTGATAGAGGACAAAAATAAATACAACAAGGCTAAATTGGAGTACAACATGTGAACATGATAATAAAAGGAAGAAGAACACACTGCACAATGGACAGAATACAACAGTCAACTAATAAAATTGAAGAAATATGGAGGACCCTGAACAATGGAAGAAATAAAAACAGACTGAGTGATGTAAACCTATGTCTTGATCAAGAGTTGATAACTGATAAAGTTGAAATTAGCAACATATTCAATAGAGTGTTTACCCAACAGCTGCATACTGCAAATCTAGGCAATTCCCCTAGTAGTCAATCCTTACAGACAGAGCCTACCTCAGAAGAAACAGCTGGAGATGTGCCTATTCTGGAAGCATTCCACTATGTTACAAATAAAGAAATCAATGAAAGTCTTGAGAATTTGAAGTCAAATAACTCTGCAGGGTTTGATGAAATATCTGGAAAAGTGCTGAAATTTTGCAAGGATGAGATAAAGCAACCAATACTTCACATTGTGAATAGCTCTCTGCTTCTATCAGCCATACCAAAAAAGCTAAAAATATCACGTGTCCATCCAATCTACAAGAAGGGTAATAAAATGGACCCAAACAACTATAGACCAATATCTAACCCACAAATTGTCTCCAAGATCTTAGAGCGTGTGGTTTACAATAGACTAATTGCCCACCTAGAAAATAATTGTCTGCTATCAACATTCCAACATGGCTTTAGAAAGGTACACAGCACAAACACAGCCATAGCCTATCTGTTAAAAGCTGTTAATGATACATGGGAGGATGGCAATATAGCTGCAGCATTATATGTCATCCGAAGAATCAGGAATACAACAAACGAAAAAACTGCTTTCATAACCTACCATGCGCTGTTTGCCTCACTCCTGCGCTATGGCATTGTTGCATGGGGCGCAGCACCCATGCATGAATGGGATTCTCCGATACCAGAAGAAGGCCATGAGAATAATACTTAGGCGTGACAACATGGAACACTGCAAGCCGCTATTTCGGGAGTATAAGGTCCTCACTTTGGTTTCAATCTACCTGCTGGAAACTATTTATTACTAGCCACAGGTCAAAACCCTTCTTTGAGGTGCAGTCATCATAATGTCAACTTGAGGAATCGTCATAATTATTTTAGATCTCCCACAGCACAAGTTAAACAAATTCAAGTCCACACCAAATTACGCGGGGTCATATTTCTTCAACATGTTGCCGGAGCAAATAAAAATACTAAAGCACACTGAGCCGACACAATTTGTGAAAGAATTGAAAAGGTACTTTATAGAACGACCCTTCAACTCAGTGGAAGAATACACTAATGAGAACTCATACCGCCACCTAAGGACCCGATAACTACATTGCAGGACGCCCTAGATGCCTACTAGACAACCCTGAGGGGATAAACCGATGACAACTCTCCATTCCTAGGATCGTGATGAGGATACCAGAAGTAAGAAGTAAGTAAGAAGTAAGACATAATATTGATGAATTTGTTTAAAACAGAAAGTTGAAATGATTAATAATATGATTAGGCTATTCATCACTGTACCAGGTAAGATTAAAATAATATTGCCTATAGTGAGGTCCACGTTATAATGGCAGTGGATATAGATAGAAGAATAGTGATGCCGATTCTCTGCATTAAGTAATTATATTTTCACACTGTCGAAAACATAATTGGCATCGTTGTGGACCTAGAAAAGGATAGCACCACCGGCTTTGTCAAATGATAGACAATTAAGGATAGCAAAACCAAAGTTGATCAAATACTGTCATTATAACGTGAACCTCACTATAGGCCCTATTTGAAATAATTTTAAAATTTTAACATCTGAAATGTACCTTCAAAACAAGTATTGCTAATTACATAGAACAGTCACTCTTAATTTTAATAAAACCCAACGATTCCCCGATCTAAGGACCGTGGCGAATAATTTACACTGGATAAGTAATAACGTAAATGCTTGTCACTTACAATTTTTGCCTATCCATACTCAGCTACAACATATCGGGACCTGATTAGGAAACTTAGATACCTACTGTTATCTTGAATATTGAATAGGCTACCCACCTACCCACTGAAAAATGTTATTGATAAAACATGTAAATAATAAAATTAGGATTATTAGAATCTGCTGTATTTTTCAGCCCACAGATATACAGTAGGCTAGGAATACAGTTTTTTGGACTATGTGTCTAACCTTAACTGAATCTGGGAGAGGAATAGCACAAGGTTAACTTATATTTTCTTTTCCTATCATTTTGATGATGTACTTAGTGTATCAATCAATAAAGAATCAATCTTTTCTTTTTTCGTCTTTATAGGCTTTGCATTATATATAGCATGCTTTAGGTTGCATATAAAGCTTCACGTTATAACACCTGACTCCTGTCTCACTCAGGATAGAACACCTCAAAACCAAATCCAAAAAATAGGTTTTGAGAACGGATTTTTTAAAAGAATGATTGAATACGTATGATACAGGTAGCCTACTGTATTGTCATATAAACTCTTAGCAGGTCTAGAAACAGTCATTTTTCTTTTTTCAGAGAATAACAGGCTGATTGAGCTATGGTTTCTGCTGGGTCTATCTTAGTCTTAGTTTATGGCTGGTGATCACCGTATCAAGTATCAGGTGAGCTTTCTTGTATTATCAACCTATCAAATCATGTTTGTTTTCCTGTCGATGCTGTATACAAATTAAAAATTGCTTTCAATACCAATAATAATAGAGTTATTTTCGCATTATCGTTTTATCAGATGCAGGCACGCTATATTGTTGGTCCCGGCTGAAGTATGACGGTCTTAAGGCCCATTGACGGCTTAAATATATTCAGGCGGTGAGACCTTCCCGCAAGAGACTCCCCACCAACAAAAGCCACAGGAATTTACTTTTTTTAGAGTTTTGCATTCTAACATTACAATACTGCCTTGATCTCCTATTGGAGGCCGCCTGGAACATTCATAATTATTGTTGGTGTTTCCAAAACAAACTTTTGAGACAGGACCGTTCTTCATTGGTTTGGTTCTGTAGATGTTCCCTACTAATTGTTTGTTAGCCTGGGTACACACGGGCCGGTAGGCCATTAATTTCGATTAGTTCAACGACTTCCATTTCGTGGAGTCAATATTAGAAACCACACCTAACAACTAAGAAGACATTAATCAGCTATATAGACTCAAAAAACCGTTCATTGTACAACTACTGTACTAACAAAGCTGGTCGCGCTCAAATTCAAATTTCAGGCCTATTTATTGCCCAAGACACATTATATAAAATATTGTACAGGCACTGTAAATTTACTTAAAAATCACAACTTTTCACTTTATATAAAAAATTATCACATCATTCAATGCTGTTCAACCTAGTGCTAAAATACTGTTCAAGACTATAAAAATATTTCTTCAATAGGAACTTTTTAATTTTTCTCTTGTATTCCTTCTCAAGTAATTCCCTAACGGTAGGTGATTATAAAATATGCTTGCTCAGGCCTTAAAACTAGTATGACTAGATCTATAATAGTAAAATTCATTTCAGATCTTTAATCAATTCAGTGTGTAATGAGAGTGGACATTATTATGACTGGAAAATACTTTTAAATTAGACTTCACAAACAACAAGCATGTGTATATGAAAATACGTGGTAAATTCATAATTCCCAGTCTTATGAATAAAAAAGCTTGCAATGAGTGAGAGGTGGTTCATTTCAAATTGTTCTATCTGCTCTTTTTTGCAATAAAAGATAGAAATTGGCCATCTTTTGTGTATTGGAATATGGACTAAGTACACTCAACATCAATTTTTCCATTTCTCAACCGAATTTGACTTAAGATGCATGATTTTGGACCGCCTTGACGAGTCGAGAAGAATGAAGTGTAGTAAGATGAAATCTGAGCATTAGGTCAAAAGTTATAAATTTATTTTTATTTACAATGCAAATGACACTAATGTAATAACATTGGTAGATAAAATAATAAGGTACAGTAGTCCTTGTGCTATTTTTCTTCCAAATTTAAAGGTGACAAAGAGTTTGAAATTTTGATCCTTGAGGTGTCCTTATGCGCGCCTTTCCACTCGGAAATGATGAAATTGAGTGCATCTAAAGCTGCGTACACATATACGCGCTTCCAACCCGCACCGAGCACGCTCCGCCCTCGTACCGCCCTCGTTCCTCCATCGAACCACAGTCATGAACGTTACGGAAGATGTTAGATCTTCTCGCGTTCCCCGGTCGAACCACTCTTGCTCCCCAGTCGATCATGAATCGCTCTGCTGGAGTGACGTTCGGTTGCGGAGCAGTGCGAAAGTCTGTACGCACCTTAACAGATGATTCTCATAGAACATAATCTCATTAACTTCTGTCATTGTGCAGGACAATGTAGTTGGTGATGATGGTTGAAGCTGAAAATTAGGTGTTTTTCACAATACAATGAGCATTGTTGTCAGGTGTACCTGGAAATCTATATGAGATGAAGCGCTCTACCTGATCTTAGATTGTAAAGCACAAAAATACTCCCAGAGGGATTTTGAATTATACATGTAAATGGCATCAATCGGAAGATATTGTTGATCAAAACCTAAAATTCATTAGAATTTATTTTTTCTTTTAATTTTACACATTTTTGAAAAATTATTACTCATTGGAGATGGAGAGTTTCACATGATCCCATTTTATCTATAAAAGGGCGAGAGCAAATTTTTCTTTCTGATTACTGGATTTGGCAGAAATAGCTGAAAACTGGAAAATGAACCGAAAATACTATGTTCTTGGGCCATTCTGTATCTATCAAAAGGAAATTAAGGAAATTTCTTTTGCTTGAAGAAATTGGTTATGGACTTCTCTCATGTATCCAAAAGATATATTAAAAACTCAGAACTACAATGTTAATTGCAAGCACTAATTTATATGTGACTGGACTATTGTGTGACAACATTTTTGTATAACTCATTACTTCTGTTATTCCTTGTGGTATTCCTTTCATTCCAATCAATTGGAGATTTTGAAAATAATTTATTTTTATTTCATTTCAGGCCGCAGAGACAGTTCATCGTAGGCCTATGTGTTGTTGCTCATTGTGCAAAGACAGTAGTGAACATGTTGCTATAGTCTGACACCGTACACATCGTTTTACCATCACCATAGTTTATCCCACTTCCATTGTATAAGTTTGTACATTACAAAACATGTGTTCTGTCTGTCATGAATAATAATGTATTTATGTAGATTAACAAATTATTGTTACTTTCGCAATTTTTCCTGTTTTGGAAAAAAATTAAAAAGTATTATATACTTCATTGAATAATTATTTTATATTATGTCATTCTATCAATATTTTGCAGTTGCAGAAATTTCACAACCATTTATTTCAATAAGTAGTTGTGATAATTTCTAGTCTTTTTATTTGATATGAATATCATCTACCACAATATCACCTCCACTACTACACACAAAATTTCATCTGTCTCTGTCTTCTTGCGTTTTGAGCTGCAAATAATTTGATCAGTCTGTTGGCCAGGATTTGATTTCTTTGGAGATTTGATTGCCGTGGAGATTCAACAAAAAAATCAACTTACAACTAAAATCAGCATTTTCTGCGTTTTCTAAACTTTTTGGAGAACAGATAAACAGCAATTTTTCGAATTTGGTTGAGAAGTTCAGCTGAGGTGTAGAAATATTGTATTATAATAGTTTTGAACTAATACCAATGATACGACCCAAAAAAGGCGGGTCTCAGCGTTTTTCATGAGTTATCCAGCATTTTTCTGCGTTTCCTCAGCATTCTGCATTTTCCATTTGGCTTGCACTTCCTTCGATCCAAGGTCAAAAGAGTCTTTCAGGCTTGATTCAATCTCCGGTTGATTTCAATTATGTATCTAATCCTATCAATTACACATATTTCTTTGAGAAATTTAGAGAAATGCATTGCAAACTCAATGAAAAACTGTAGGAAACAAACTCTATAATTAAGCAACATCTGAACTTAGCTAAGCTGAACCTGTGTATCGAGTTTCGAGTTTACTTTTTCAAGTCTTGTTGTTCTTGAAAAAAAATCACTTCAAAGCAAAGAATATATGAGATGGACCTCTGTACCCAATTTGAACGTTTTCAGTCATTTTGGTCTCGGCAAAGCTGATAAAATACAGAAAAACACTTCGATATGGATCATTACACTTATTCCAAAGTCCTTATACAATTTATTTCCACTGCAGTTAAACCTAAATTTGGATATTCTATATCGATTATGAAAAAAGGTGAGAAAACGCTGGAAAATTGCGTTTTTGGGCGTATCTTTGACGAAATATCTATGTCCTTTTATCACAAAATTCCTAGATCTCACCTAAACCTCTTGTAATAGAACTACATAATTTTTATTATTTGTCATGAATTTTCACAATGAATAGATAAATTGTTGACGACGGTGAAAATTCATGACAAGTAAAATTATGGAAAAAAAATGAGAGGCTCTAGGCAGTCGGTTACGAGGACGGGACCTGGAGCTATCTACTGCAGATAATCGGGCCCGGCTCTACCCTTCTTTTCCGAGACACCATTTTCCTGGTTCAGTGAGTTCAGTGAGCTAATATTATCAATTTTATTATTATATATTATTCATCTTTTTTATTGAAGGCAAATCCTGTAATTATTCTATTGTTTGTTTAAAAAGTTTTCTCAATATTATTTTTATTTAAGTTTCCAGTTTCATTTTGAGTTACAATTAGATTAAATCGATTACTTAGTTCTCCAAAATATAACTGTTTTGTTTATTATTTTAAAATATAGTTCCTTTCTCATGAGTTATAGAGTTAGATCAATTTAACCTCTCGCAAGCCAAGCGATTCCCCTATTATAAATTGTTACCATAATGTCTAGGGTTGTTCTCACAACCTTATAAAACCATCACAATACCATACATAATATAACCCCAATATATATCAAAATTTAAATACCCCATTACATGGTGTTAGGCGTCGTTCTCATGAGAAAGAGTTTATTAATTGACAAGATTAGCCTTCAAATTATCTATTGACATTTTCATTTCAGGTCATTATCATAATTATTATATTCTGTGTTTGATCTCGTATAATTATGTCCTCTATTCTCTCAACGTACAGGGTAAATATGATAATTGTTATTATTGTTATATTGAGATGAGTAGCTCTAGTTCTAGTGACTCTGAACAATCACCTAGTGAATTCGAGGTTTCATTATTACGTTTACCTATTGATTTAAAAGTAAAATCTCTGGATAAATCAGAATTATTAGAGCTAGGCAAACAGTTAGGTATTCACATCCCTCAATCTGTTAATATTGAATACTTGAGATTCGCTGTTGACTTGGCAAAAAAAGTTTGTATTTATGTGGACCACGATTCAGGAGCTAGAGATGCTCTAAGTCGATTACTTAAGTTAGGGTCCCTGTCTCAACGCGATCGTATTATCTTCCTTATGTTAGCCGATTACGAGCGAATAGTAGGCAAGCTAGGCAGAAATCAAGAACACATCTACGACACAGTAGCTCCCGATAACTTAGCAAATATCCTAATTCCAGAAAATAATATGGCAGGGAATGATAAAAGACCCTTTGCGAAACCCGAAAGCTATGGGGGTACAAAGAGTGAAGACTTCAACGAGTGGTTGAAAACCTTCAATAGGGCAGCAAAAATAAATAAGTGGGATGAGGATGATAAAATCTTGTATTTACCCCTCTACCTCAAGAAAACAGCATTGGCAATTTTCGACATATTTTCGGATAAAAATGAAAACACGACATTTCTTGATGCAGTAGGCCACTTAAAAAGTAAACTTGTAGACCCTGTTCATGAAGAGACAACCAGACAAAAACTCGAAAACAGAAACAAATTACCAACAGAAACATACACAGAATACAAACTTTGTCACATTCTTGAGCCTCAAATGTCAGAGAAAAGAATAGTAGGATATGTTTTGAGAGGCTTAGACGTAGGAGCATTGCAACATGTTGCTTTCATGGACAATGCATCAGTTGAAGATTTAGAGAAAAATCTCGCCAAATATGAAAGATCTCGCTTCCTTCTAGACAAAAAGTTAGGAATGCATAATGCTTCAATCGAACAGCCTGTCCAAAAAATAAATGTAGTAGATACTTTAGAGAAGAAATTGAACGATCTGAGTATTGTGGTGAAAAATTTGAGTAGAAATGTAGGTCAATCACAAAATCCCAATCCTAATAGACAGTTTGGAAATAGGAGCGGAAACTTTTCCCCACACGAAACAAATCAGAACAACTTCCAAAGACAACCTTATTCAAACAATAATAATTACAATGATCGCGACAGAAACACACAATCACATAATCCTAATCCTAATAGACAGTTTGGAAATAGGAGCGGAAACGTCTTCCCACACGAAACAAATCAGAACAATTTCCAAAGACAACCTTATACAAACAATAATTACACACAATCAACATCAGTCAATTACAGGACACCAATCAACCCTAATAGGACTAGATTCTGTACATACTGTAAGAGGAATAATCACTGGAAAGACGATTGTTTTTTCTTATCAAAAAACTCGAATACAGGATCCCGAGCCTAGACGAATCGGATATGAACTTGGGATCCGGATTTGAAAAACAAAGCGCTGAATTTCCATTTGATAATTATTCTCCAAATTCAATTGATAAAGAAGAAATCACATGTAATATAATATCTTCTGTATCAATGAAAGATGAACAATCCAAAGCGATAGAATTTGTCAGGCAGTTTTTTCTCAATGCCAATAATAATCAGTTATACTCAAATGAAAGTGAAATTAATTGCTCTAACGAAATAGAAAGTGAAACCAACTTCAAACAGCTATTGTCTTCCGAAATGCATGCTCAGCACGAACTTGGAATGAATGGATCATTGACTAAAGAGAGAAGAATTCAAGTCCCAGTACTTACTATTAATGGAAAATTCAAAGGAAAAGATGTATCAATTACCATTGACACCGGTACGAACGTAAACATAGTTCAAAAAAATCTTTTAAGTAGCGATGATCTAAAACATTTGAAAAATAGTAGTATTGCTTTATCGGTAGCTAATGGTTCATTAATGCCGATCACAGGAATGATCTCGAGTGAAATTAAAATACATGACAGGAAATTCGAAGTAAATTTAGTAATTTCTGAAGACTTACAGGCTGATATTATTGTTGGAAATTCCTTCTTCTCAAAATATAAAATGAAATTAGATTATGAGAATAACATCATTTCAATGACCGATAATGGTAAAATAGTCGAATTAGACATGGATAAAGAGTGGATTTGTACATTAAATAGATTACACAACGATTCTGAAACAAATATTACAAAAGAAGTCTGCATACCCAATCCCGTAAATTTCGTCAAATGTGCTCTTGAAACAATAATCCCCGCTCAAAAAGACGTGAATGTCAAAGTCAATCTAACACAAAAATTGCTCAAAGTATCCCATTTTACTCCAAATGAATCGTTATTACATAATAAAAAATTGCATGTGCTTTGGAATGAGGATGATTTTGAAACAAACATGAGTGAAATTAGAATTTTGAATCTAGGAAGGCAAGATATAAGATTGTTGCATGAAACTATTATTGATGAAATTGAAGGAGAAGTTGTAATTACGACGAATCTGTTTCATTAGTAGACTCTGTTCTATTCGATGGAGGGGGTTGTGAAATAGATATTAATAAAGATCTTACACCAGAGCAAAATTCCAAAGCGAAAAGACTCATCAATAAATACAAACACCTATTTTCAACAAACGAAATTGATTTCGAGGAAGCGAAATTACCCGAATACAAGTTCAAACTTACAGATTACACACCCATTGCTAAGTCACCGTACAGATTACCTATCGCTCAAAGAACAGAAATAGACAGACAAGTAGAGTTATTGATAAAAGCAGGAATAGTTTGTGAAACCCAGAGTCATTATGCTTCTCCCGCATTTTTAGTTACTAAAAAAGACGGTGGATTCAGATTGGTTGTAGACTATAAAATGTTGAACGAGAAAATATTACCGGATAGATATCCCCTTCCCCTTCTTCAAACAATTTTTGATTCTCTTGACAATTCGGATTACTTTTCCACCCTAGATATCAGACAAGCATTTTTCCAACAGCCATTACACGAAGATTGTCGAAAATATGTAGCATTTGCAACTCATAAAGGGCTGTACACGTTCAAAAGACTACCTTTTGGTCTTAGAACATCTCCAAATGCTTTCCAACGAGCAATCAACCAAGTATTCAATGATTATTTGTATAGAGGAGTTTTGATTTACTTGGACGATATCATTAGCTATGGAGAATCATTTGATAAGCAATATCAACAGCTCGAGAAAACCTTGAAAAGATTGCAAGACGTAGGACTAAAATTGAATACATCTAAATGTCACTTCTTCTACCGAAAAATTAAAGTACTTGGACACACTGTCTCAAAGGAAGGGATACAACCCGCTTCCGAAACCTTGGAAGCTATCGAAAAATACCCTATACCCAAAACAAATACCCCCCATCATGGGGTCTGCGGGGGTGAAATATTAATTTTGTAACAATTGATCACTTGACAATGAAATTTGAGTCTAGAACATCTGGTACACAATTTTTGACTTTGTAGCTTAATGGAGACTAGTTGGGAGGTAAACATAGCAAAAATACGCATCTGCAGTCCGTCTATTGAAGGTGTGGAACTGCCAAGTTGACAATTGTTGCAGAGTTGAAAATTTCACCGCCTACATTGAATCTGCTATAACAATAGAAGGAAAACATTAAGTAGTGAAATAATACATCAAATTGAAGAGAAAACAAAGTTCTACAAATTTACGGTGAGCATTCATTTTTACGATGCATTGTTGGAGGTTGTAGAACATAAAAAATAGGATTGAAAGCTGTTATTTTAACAATTTTAAGAGCGTATATCTCGAAAACTGTTGGATATATCAGAATTCACCACAGAACAAATATTGTAGAGAATTCATCAAGCTTCATTTCTGAATGGTTAGTCATGTCGGTTGAACGCATTTTCCTCAAGATATGAGCGTGTAAGCAAAACATTGAAAAATGCAACTTTTAAACCACCCTCATCCCTGTAGCACAAGGGGTAGAGATGGGGACTTTTGATATGTTTACCCCCCCCCCCCCAACTGGTCCCAACAAAGCTGCGAAGTCAAAAATTGTGTTCAAAACATTCTCTCCAAATTCCTTTGTCAATGGGTCTATTTTTGCATAACTGAAGATCTTATACTCAACACTGAAGCTGCTGCAACAGTCGTGGGGATGTGCGTAAACTTCTGAAATTATACATCAAATTGAAGAGAATTTGATGCTCTGAAAGCTCATGATCAGCATGGATTTTTCCCATCGATATTCAAAAAGTTATCACGTTCGCTCCTGGGTGGCACATATATGTGCCACATGACTAATTAACTCATACCAATCAAAAATCAGCTTTACTTCATATATACCAGTCAATTAATACAGGATACTCCACAGATTCCAAATCATATACCGTAACTTGTTGAAATAAATATTTTCTCAACAGTAATTTTAATTACTATGGAAGAGTGTTGAATCTCTCAAGTTTTTCAACTTTTAGGGGTTTTTCACTAGTGACACATATATGTGCCACTCGGTCTGTACTATATAAAATGGTGAGTATGGACCACTTGAACAATCCCAATTTTTTTTTAAATTATGAGGAAATAGCAGTATCATCAAAGGCCTATAACATACATTATAAATAAGTACACAAACTTCAGCATTCATAAATTATTATTATTGATCATATTTCCAAAATATAAAAATAAAAATCCAAGTAAAATATACAATTTGACTTACAGATGGAAAATTGAATCATCCAATTTGTTTTGAAATAAAAATTGTCCATTTAGGTAATAAAATTATTTGCGAATAAAACAATCATGTCAGAGAGGCTGTCATATTGGTGCCACGATCTAAAACACTCAGGTACCGTATACATAAACCGAAATGTTTGTCATTGTTATCTGTACAAACACTACAAACATAGAAGGTGGTTTGTCGTTTTTATGGAATATATACGGCAGTTTTGGCACCTTACCCGCTTCTCTAGCTTTAATGGTAGATGATGCTTGTTTTTTGAGGTTGTCTGCTAACATTGGCAGGAGGAGAAGGATGCGCGTTTATAAAATGTTGAATAACAGTGTCTCTGAACTTGATTCACTTTCTGATTCAGAAGGAAGATATTCATCTAAACTGAAAAATGCACTCACATCAGATTCAGAATCTGATAGCTGACGATCTATCTCACTATTACTCAAAAAATCATTGTTTTGCGGTTACTGAATTACGCTTCTGTTTTGGTTTTGGCTCCTTTATGAAGTTCAAAATCACATCTAGAAAACAAAATCGCAAAACCACTGCTGTATTGAGATTATCAAAACTTGTTATTCAAAGTCAGCTTTACAGTAGTATACAGTGTTACCAACTTACATTATTAATATTCATGATGAAAAAACTAATATTCAGAAACCAAGCGACACATATATATGTGTCATTATGTTATCCAGCTGCCTGTAAACGTTCAGGCCTCTGATATAGACCGTAACTTAGAAAAACATGATTAAATTGCATGATGTCAGTGGCACGAAAGGCACATATATGTGCCACCAGTCTAGGGTGGAAATCAAATGGCACAAATGCGTGCCAGTTGGGCCACTCTGGGAAGAATATTTTTGCATTGTGGGAGTGAACATTTTGGTCAATATTGTAGGAAATTATGTAAGCTCTAATTTCTTATAGAATAGTCATGTCTGTAAAATGCATAATTTTCGAGTTATATGCGAGGAACCAAAAAATGGTACCTTTGAACCACCCCCACCACCTTAGCACAGGGGGTAGGGGTGGGGACTTTTGATATGTTTACCTCCTCACTACCCTAAACAGAACTGCGGGGTCAAAAATTGTCTTCCAAACTTTTCCCTCTATAACACTTCGTTGACTGGGCTATAATCACATTAGTGGCTAAGAATATGCTTACCTGGATGGAACAATTTATCAACAGGATTTCGCGCAATTCACAAACAATAGATAAGACTTGACTCGGTGACAAGATACAGTCCACACATAATCTAAATATGACGTTTTTTATATAATAAAACAGTAAATTTGGAAACGTTTTTTACGTGAAATTCATATAAAAGTGAAAGTCTTGAAATAATTCATAACGTGATTTTCACATGCCCATACTATTTTTAACAACTTTTTTGCATTTGTCAATGTAATTTTCAAGTCGATTTATTTTCTCGAAAATCACTCTCGAACTATCACTGAACATCGATAGAATTAAATTCCAAGGTGAATTCTGGGTGACTATAATGTTGATGTTTTCAATATTGATATAATACAGAGTGAATCATATGTATGGGAATCCTTCAAAAAGTTGAAGACTGTTGTAGATAATACTGTTACTCTCAGGATAAGTTATTGGTATAATACTCTACCAATACTCGACGTGCAACTGAATTTCAAACCCTCATAAGGGTGTGTGTTGAAACTCAGATCAAATTCTTCAGTAATTTTGAATTTAGCGCCTTCCTGCTCCATCTGTTGCCAACCCAACAGCCATTGTCATTAATCTATTAACTATTCTCGATTTTGTCATTATTGTATTCTGTAGTTGTATTTCTTGTCTGATTTTGTATTATTGAGTATTTTTAGTGCATCTCCATTTGGCATTGATTTGTTGATTGTTTTTTTTTCTATTGGTCAATACTATAGCTATCTAGTCTAAAGACTAATGAGCTAATTTTTTCTATCCTAAATTACTACTTGAAAAATTTTAACAGTGAATTTCTCATTAGGAACTCTTACTGCTATTTTTTAATTAATATGTACACTTATTGACTGCACTATAGAAGCTAGATTCACTCAACCACTGCTCTGCTCTTTCACTGGACACTACTTGAACAAGCACTACACTAGTTCAAACGGTTTCCTCCTTTTGAGCCTCTGCACCAACCCTCCATTGTCTAGCAGCTGGATCGCCTCGATGTTGTCATGTTGGTGCAGTCGCCCCTCGTGCCTCTCCGCATGCCTCTGGATCTCGGTGGACAGCTGGACACCAGGTCGACGTGCAGGTCTCTATGAAGATTGCTGTTCCTGACATACCAAGGAGCATCCACAATGTTCCTTAGCACTTTGTTTTGAAAACGTTGAATGATATTGATGTTGCTGTCTTTGGTACACCCCCAAAGTTGTATACCATACGTCCATACTGGCTTTAATATCTGTTTGTACAGAAGTACTTTGTTTCGGATTGAAAGAATGGAGTTTCTTCTGATCAGCCAATACAGCTTCTTATATTTGATACCAAGCTCTTCTCTCTTCTTCTTGAGATGGGCCTTCCAGCAAAGCTTTGCGTCCAAGGTCATACCTAGATACTTGGCATCATTAGCATATGGTACAACTTGGTTGTTGATAGTTATTGGTATGGCAGGTCCTTCTTATTGGTAAAATTGATGTGAATTGACTTTGTTTCATTCTCCACTTTCTAGTCCAATCTTGAATTTTGTTGATGGATCTCTGTAGTTTCTCTGTTGCAATATGAATATTACTGTCTACTGATAATATGGCTGTGTCGTCTGCAAATGTTGCTGTAGTATTCTCATCAAGGCTGGGAATATCGCTGGTATAGAGTAGGTAAAGAACTGGTCCCAGAACACTGCCTTGGGGAACTCCTGCTTTAATTTCCTTCAAATCAGAATATGAACTTTCATGCCTGGCCCTAAAGTATCTGTCAGTCAGATAGGATTGTAATATATCTGTATATTGCTTTGGTAGCACTTTTTTGAGCTTGAAAATAAGACCTTCATGCCATACTTTATCAAAAGCTTGCCCTATATCAAGGAAAGCTGCTGAACAAACTTTTTTCTCTTCTAAGCACTTCTCTATTACATTTATAATCTGATGCACTTGATCTATTGTTGAGTGTTTCACTCTGAAGCCAAATTGGTGATTTGGAATTATGTGCTGCCTCTCAATTATTGGTTTTAGCCTACTAAGTAAAATCCTTTCAAACAACTTGGATAGGACCGGTAACAATGATATTGACCTATATGATGATACTTCATGTGGCTCTTTACCTGGCTTCAGTAGCATTATAACCTCTGCTACTTTCCATATTCCTGGTACGAATTTAAGTCTGAAAGAAGCATTCAAAATGTTTGTTAATTTCACTATTGCTTTCCTTGGTAGGTGTTTGAGGACTGAGCCGGTTATCATGTCAAATCCAGGGGTTTTTTTGTTATTCAGATTTCTTATTTCTCTTTTCACTACTTCTACTGTGACACACATTATTTCTTGATTCGGCTGTAAGATATTCTCATCCGCTTCTAAAGTTTCCTCTTCACCTGAGTTGATTGGCTGGAAAATGTTTACAAGATGATCCGCAAATGTCTGTGCCTTTTCATCACTACTCCTTGCCCATTGTCTGTCCTGCTTTCTGAGAGGAGGAAATTGTTGAATGGTTCATTTTATTTTTTTAGCTGCCTTCCAGAGTGAGTAGTCCATACTGCATTTTGCTGTCAAGTTTCTCAAGTAACTATTAATTGATTCAACCTTGATACATGAATCTCTCTCCTTAGTTCTTGAGTTAGATTGTTCAAAACTCTTTTGTCTTGGGGGGAACGTGATTGCTGTCATCTCCTTCTAGCTCTTCGTTTTTCAAAAATTATTTCTCTGATTTCTGCAGGGTAATTATTTCTAGTGGTTCTTCTTCTGATTTGTGGGGTATTACACCATGCTGCCTGTTGGATATCAGTCACAAACTTCTCCAACCCCCAATCAATATGTTCTTCGTTTCTTAATGGTGAGTTCAATTCTATTCTTTCCTCCAGCATCTGTTGGAAGCCATCCCAATCAGTGCGGCTATTTGCTAATGCTGGACAAGTTTTTTCCTTCCGTAGAATTGAATCACTCAGAGTTATAATGATGGTTGAGTGGTCGGAATTAAGGTCGAAACTATTCTCTAAATGCAAATAGTTAACTGATATATTTTTTGTCAGGAAGAAATCTATGAGATCTGGGATTTTCCTCGTATCGGTGGGCCAGTAGGTTGGATTACCAGTTGAAAGAGCTTTGCACCTCATCTCTTTCATTGCTTCAAAGAGCTGTCTTCCCTTGTGAGTTGTTAAGCACGATCCCCAATGCACGTGCTTTGCATTGAAATCACCACCAAGAATGAATTTTTCTCCTAACATATCAAGCAATGTCGAATACTCCTCTCTTCTGATGGAATATCTGGGAGGACAGTAAATAGCTGCAACAACGAAGTGATAATTTACTGCTTGAACTGCTACACCTATCAATTGAATTCTATCACTTTCATGTTTCTCTTCTTCATGTTGTTGTAGATTGTCTCTGATAATGATGGCACTCCCACCCCTCGCGACATTGCTGGGATGTAAAGCATGATAGATCTTAAAGCCTTTGAATTTGATAAACGATTGATTTGTAAAGTGAGTTTCAGATATAAGACATATATCTATTTTTTCTATGTCTAGAACTGCTTCTAACTCCTGTTGCCATTGTAGCAATCCATTCGCGTTCCATTCCATTATTTTTAGTGAATGAATCATTTGAATTTCAGTAGTCTACTCTGTTCTAACTTCCGAAATTTAGATTGTAGTGAGGTGATTATTTGCTCTTGTCTATCCAGTTTTGCCAAGATTAGCTGCAAAATATTATTGGTGCCTTCTTCTACTTCACTTTTTGGCTCTTCCAATTTCGATCTATTTTCTTTTGAGACAATCTGGGTGAAAGTCAATTTCTTAACTGCACTACCATTGTTTAGATTGTGAGCTTCTGTATTTTCTGTGATTTTTGGTGGGATATTTTGAATGATTTTCTTTCATGAATCTGCAATAGTTTTTGTTTTAGTAGAATTCCTGATTTTTTGCAATTCGATTGCAACAGTGCAACCTCGATAGCTGGCTGGATGTGCTTCACTGCAATGAATACATTTTGATAGAGCATCGTTGGGTTTCGAACATTCCTTTGTTTGGTGTTTACCTGCACACTTAACACACCTAGGCTCCTTGTTACAATATTTTTGAGTGTGGCCGTATGCTTGGCAACATTTGCATTGCAGTATCAGATTGGCCTTCTTCAATGCTTCAACTTCCACTCTACAGCCAAGTATATTTTTCAATTCAAATACTGTTTTTATATCTTCTTCTGCGCTGAATGATACCATGAACATATCTAATGGTTCTCTTGTCTTCCACCTCAGCTTGTTTACAACTTCTAGAACTTTCAATCCTCTTACTTTCAAATCTTCCAGAATCATTTCTGTACTACAAGAGTGATGAAGCTTTTTAATCATCACTCTTATTGGTCTCGACTGTTTATCTTCATAGGAGTGCCAGTTGAGCCAATCTTTAATCAATTCTCTCGTAATATTCCGATAAGTTTTTGAATCAACTGCATTTACTTTAAATGTTTCTTTACTTAAAAGTTTCATCCTGAATTTGTCAGCTGGTGACACTTTTTTCAAACTCGTAAGAAGTACATTCAGATTCTTAATACCATCCACAATGATTGGTGGTGGTGGCATTTCTTTCTTCTTCCTCTTCTCCTCCTCACTGATTGGTTTTTCCACAGGAGTGATTTTATTATTCAAATTTTGTTGCTTCTTTTTTGCATACTCATTTTTGATTTCTGGCGATGGGGTGCTAAGCTTCCTCTTCTTGGTAGCCCACTTAGTACGAGTTCTGATCCATTCAGTTTCTTAGGCAATTCTTCTTCATTTGTCGAGTAGTTCTTGGCTGCTGAGCTGGTAGTCTGTGGACTATGGATCTTTTTCTCAACATTGAGAAATCTTTTTTCCAAATCCTGCATTTTTTGCAAGAGTTCAGCACTGCTTCTCTCTAGTTCCTTCCTCTTCTCATCAGATTCCTTCCAGGCGATGAAAAGTACCTGCTCAGCTGAAGATTTGAGTTTATTTGCTTTGATGTATTGATCCAGTGAACACTGGATTTCTGGTGTATTTGCCATGTTGTTGGTCTCCATTCTCCCCTTAGTGGCTTCCTATTCTTCTTGCTCTGATGCAGGAAAACTTGGTGGCTTCACTAAGTCAGACATAGTGCAATTTCGCTACCATACATTTCAAACAGCACTCGTAATCAACACTCACACACACGGAAATGCGAACGGAGCTATATTACCACTGTTTAAAGCAGGTCGCTTTGCTTGCATAAAATACTGCGGTTGACGACCGATACTCAATGCAATATTTTTGTTCCACTTTTAATCATGAACAAACTGCTGACTCACTACTTCTATACTACACTATTACTACTCCACTATACGTCCGTTCTCTATGAGTTCTAGCGCAATACTCTGTTGATTGTAATTTTAATTCTGAATATGAATTCAGATGTGTGTGGCAGTGTCTTTTTTTGCCACTTTTTCACAATGGCTTCTTGTTCATTATATGCTCTACAGCATCTTTTCATGGTTGTTCCTGATACATCTTTTTCAGCAACTGCAAAGCTGATTCTAACTAGTTCATCTATCTTTTTGAACAATTACCTATGTATTCAAGTCAAAATTCATGAGCGGCGTCTCATTTCTCAGTGATTTCCAACAATTACTTCCCAATTTCTACAACATCATTTGGTGAAGTATTCTCATTCAGAACTCTAACCTTTCAAGCATGTTGAAATTCGAACTAGCAATATTTATTATTATCAATTATTTTGAGAACTTTACATGTCTTTATTCAACAAGACCTTCCCTTCATCAGGACTTACAATACTAGGACTCAATTTTAGCAAGCTGCATTGACATACATTGTGCATCACAATTTTTCATGTAATCAGTGCCTACAAATTTTGAGACATTCCAACTTTGAACGATTATTCATCTTTAAAAACTACATTATTCTCTCCATGGTACATCATCCTTGCTGAAACCCTGGTTCCTGAATTTCAAGTCTCACTGAATCTCCTTATTCAACTCTGGTTCCTGATATTCAAATCTCTCTGGACATTGAGATTGGACGGCAGCACACTTGAAAGGCGGTATCTGTTCCTTTTATTAACTTATTTACCTGATTATTTACTACAATTCTATTACCGATTTGAATAATAGTTATTCTCATAGCTGGCCTGGAGATTTGCCAGCCATTTTGAAATTACCTGCTCAGACCTACTACAAATTTATTAAATTGAATTTGAACTATTCTAATAGCTGGCCTAGAGATTTTTGCCAGTCATTTTAAATAGTTTTTATTATTTAGACTACTTATTTTCACTGGCATTTGTATATTAATACATAACTTGTATTTGACTCATTTTGTATCATCCTTTGGTGATACTTGAGCATAATAAGCTTTTTCATTTCAATAATTTACTTCATTAAGTCAAAGCAGTTTTAGACGTTTTGATTTAGACATTTAATTTAAGGTTATTTTTTCTAGTTTCAATTGTTTCCAAATCAATTAAATTACTTCTCAGATTCAATCATTCCTAATTCAGTTATCTATTTTCAATATCAATTAATAGCCTACAGTTTAAAATATTCCAAATTTTACAACATTACTGATTTTTCAATTTGCTAATAAATATTACTACTTTTATACTATTTTTCAATACTGTATTTATGTTCACAGATACTTTGGATCAATTTTCAATTTGGGCACCGAATGCCATCTTAATAATATTTTTGGATTATATAGCATACCTATTTTTGACCATCCTCTATGGCATATATTCAATATTTGTAATTGTTTCACTACTGAAGCCCTGTATTTGAAGCCCATTACATTGGCTCTAACATGATTCTGGTCCAACCGAGCCGCATGAAATTATTACGATCGACCTACAGGGTATGCTGTACATAATTGCATAATGAATCTTCAATTATTTTCGCATTCTTCGAATTTCTCAAGGTTGAGGTTAGATGAATCGAATCAGTAGCATGCAAGCATCGACTATCGAAATATCGATCATTAACCGTCATCAATCATCGAGATATCGACTATCGACTATCGATTTTACTGAAACATCGACCTAGCCTCAAAATTTTGTTTACAAAATTATTTTTTGAACTGTTCTTGAATGTTATTTCGCTGAAATGGCCGAGGTACTCTTGCTCAACAAGCTAAAACGCACTCAGCTGTTGCTTTGCGCTTTAGCCAACAAATATGAATTTGAAATACCGATAAAATTATGCGATTATTATTTGGACTTAAACAAAAAATTTGAAAAATTAGCTGATGATTTTAACAACCTACAACGTGATGAAATGCCTTTAGCTACTTTGACCGAATTCGATAACGTTCAAAAGGAATTTCAAGACAATTTTGATCAAATTAAATTAAAAGAAGAAGTAAATACCTGCACTCCTACTGAATCTAAAGCGTCAAATTTTATCAAGCCGCAATTGTCCATCCCAGTATTCTCTGGAGACATGGAGCAATGGGCTTCCTTTAAAAACGTATTTGAAGCGGCTGTACATAATTGCAAAGACTTTTCAAATGATGAAAAATACTATCTACTTGTATCCTATTTACGTGGAGACGCCTTGTGCTTAGTTCAAAACTTTGCTGACACTGAAAATGCATACAAGCTTGCCTTCGAAAGTTTGCATAACCGATATGACAACAAACGCTATCGAGCTTATGCCTTATACAGCAAAATCACAAACTTTCAGCCGAAGGGCAGTCTTGTTGAAGTACTTAGACATTTTGCCATTGAATTAGGCTCAGCTAAGCAATCACTATTTAATTTGAAATTGAACCATGCTGATTTCTTAATAACAATGATTTGCCTTCAGAAATTGCCTAACGCTGTAAGAGCCAAATTTGAGAATTCTTTGGGCCCTGACGACTTACCTGCTTTTGACCACCTGATGAAATTCATTTCCAACCAAGAAAAATTGCTGGAGGTAACCGCCATCAATGAGGTGAGCGAACAGTTATCTAGTGCTAGTTACACCGCTATACCAACCGCAAAAGTGAAGACTGAAGATCATTCACAAGTAGTAAAACCGCAATTTACTGAAAACAAAAGTGGCAGCAATCTGTGTGTACTATGCAACATTCCTCATCCATTGTACAAATGTGAGCGCTTTAGGAAGGAACCTATCAACAAACGAATGGATATTGTCAAGCAAAACCGCAGATGCTTCGGATGCCTCGGGTCCCACCTCAAAGCCAAATGCAATTCACTGTCCTCTTGTCGTGCATGTAAATCAATCCATCACCATACCCTGCTATGCAAAAATAATGAGAGTTCACAATCCTTTTTAATTGCTGAACGCCGACCAGATCGCTACCCTTCTGGCTCTCATAATAGGCCTACCATATCTAGTTACCAACCAGCTTCCACCTCTGGAGGTGCTAGCTGTCGCTCCCCGCCACCAGGATTTGAACCAATGTCAACACAGCGGTTTACCGATGACATACACTCATCACAATATGTAAGTAATTCATGTTGTACCGATTCGAGAATCCCGCAAAACACGGCCAGTCCCTCACGGTCTTCTTCGTCACCTTTTGGCACAGCGCCTGTGACCAATATCTCAACCCCAACCCGCAGTTCATCCACCGGCATGCCGGACACCTTCAGTGGCTGTGCACAAGTGAAAGCTGTACACGCTTCTGCTTTACTGGGCACCGCTATCGTTGCCGTTGTTGATCAATACAACCGATCACAATTACTACGTGCTGTATTGGATTGTGGCTCCATGAGATCGATTATCACTACCCGAGCTGCCCAGCAACTTGGTATCACCATCATGCCCGCACGCATTCAGATTAATGGTATCTCTGAACAAGCGACCGCTGTAAAAGGTACCACTCATTTGACACTGCTATCTCGACCGCAGTTTAACACCTTTCTCCAAACTGAAGCCCTTGTCTTAGAGCAAATAGCTGGTGACCTACCCGCTTTTCCAATCAGCAGTGAGCTCAAAACCTCACTTTCACATTTGGATCTCGCTGACCCTGGTTTTGACCAACCCAATAGGATAGACCTCTTGATCGGAGCTGACATTTATCCTAATGTATTTGTTTCTTCCGCCAATGCTATTATACCAGGAAATCCCGCTGCCTTCGCCACTATATTTGGCTATGTTCTGAGTGGAAAGCTAAATATTGAGGACTCGCCTGCTCCGCTTCATCAGATGCAACTTATCTGCACCATGTTTGCCCGCGAAGAACCGCTTGCTGAGGTCATGAACAAGTTTTGGGAGACTGAAGATGTCCAAATAAATGCGAAACTCTTATCACCTGAAGATGAACTCTGTGAACAGCTCTATGAGTCCACTACCTACCGCAATGATGAAGGCAGATATGTAGTCGCACTCCCCTTCAAGCCTAGCGCGCCTGTTCTTGTTTCAAACCGCAAGCAAGCTTATCGAAGTCACCTTGGATTATTAAAACGCTTGGAAAATTCTTCGGAACTAAAGAAGAAATACGACAACTTCATGACAGAATATCATGAGCTTGGCCATTTGGAACTTGCCAAATCCGCTTCTGACTATGTGATTCCACACCATGCAGTTTTTAAAAATAAGGACCCCACTCAGAAAATCAGGGTGGTGTTTAATGCTTCCAGCAAGGATACCAATGGGCATTCACTAAATGAGAATTTGTTACCAGGGCCAAAACTGCGGTCCAATATTATTC
Organism: Nilaparvata lugens; assembly: GCF_014356525.2. Classification (NCBI taxonomy): domain Eukaryota; kingdom Metazoa; phylum Arthropoda; class Insecta; order Hemiptera; family Delphacidae; genus Nilaparvata; species Nilaparvata lugens. The sequence goes on from NC_052504.1 coordinate 33,811,744, forward strand.
AAGTATTGACCAAATTCCGCACTTACAAGTACATTGTCCTTTCTGATTGCAAGCAGATGTATCGCCAAATTTTGTTAAGGCCTGAAGACTGCCGTCACCAACATGTTTTTTGGAAACCTAATTATCATGAACCTGCAAAAGAATTTGAACTTAAAACCGTAACCTATGGGCTTACTTCCAGTGCTTATTTAGCGCAACGCACATTGCAACAACTTGTCAAGGATGAAGGAGAAGCATTCCCTCTGGCAAGTAAAGTTTTAACAAGTCAAACTTATGTTGATGACCTGCTGGGAGGAAGTAAAAATTTTTCTGAAGCACAAACGCTTATTTCTGAACTGATTGAGTTATTGTCGCTTGGCTCCTTTGAACTTCAGAAATGGAACTCTAATACTCCTGAATTGATCGCTAACTTGCCTGCAGAATTTTTGGAAAATCAAGATTGTATGTTTGATGACAACGCTACTGCAAAAGTTCTTGGAATTGTCTACAGCCTGCTCGCGGACAACTTTCGCTATTTCATTTCTCCTTTTAATGGGCAAATCACTAAAAGAACCGTTCTATCATTCATCGCTCGAGTCTACGACCCCCTTGGGTGGCTCACTCCTCTCATAATGCTGTTCAAGCTATTCATGTGCACGCTGTGGTCTCAGCAATTAGCTTGGGACACTGAGGTTCCAGCCTCACTTCGAGCTCATTGGGAGCTGATTACCGCTGAAATTTCCCGTTTGGACAATGTTGTAATCCCGCGTTTACTCGCCTGTAACCGCTCTACTACCCGGCTGCTTGGATTCGCCGATGCCTCCGAAAAGGGGTTTGCTGCTTGTATATATATTCATGAAGAGACTGAAAATAGATATGTTAACTGCCGTCTCATAGCCGCCAAAAGTCATGTCGCCCTGCTGAAAACTATGACAATTCCACGCCTGGAATTGATGGGTTGTCTGCTGCTTGCTCGTTTACTATCCGCCATCTTACCTACGCTGTCCGAATATGATTTACAAGAAATTCGACTCTACACCGATTCCAAGACTGCCTTGGATTGGATCAACACACCCACATACAAATTGCAGATTTTTGTTGCCAACAGAGTACAGCAAATTACTCAGTTAACAAAACTTGAGTCATGGCATCACGTTACTTCTGCTAACAACTGTGCAGATATTGCTTCGAGAGGCTTGACTCCCGCTGAAATCGTCTCCTGCCATGATTGGTGGCACGCTACCAATGCGTTTCGTTGTCTCGCCACTGACTTTCCCGTGTCCAATCATCTTGTTTCCAACATTGTACCTGAGATGAAAACTAACCCGCTGTACATTCTCGCTACTGTTGAAGAACCAATTGAGAATCGTCTGTATACTGCTATAGAACGTGTATCCAAATTTGGAAAGCTATGTCGTATTTTTGTCTACATACTAAGATTTGTCAACCGCATCAAACCAGCCCGTTATGAATATCGCTGCAAAATAGTCAAACAGATTGAAACCTGTGAAATGCCTGCCTCAATTGACACCACCGCCTGTGAAGCTGAAATAGCTAGAAAACTCATTGTTCATGTTGTGCAACGGGATAAATTTCAGAAGGAAATAACAGAGTTGAAAGCTGGAAAATGTCCTAAGCATCTACTAACGTTGCAACCGTACATTGATGATTACGATTTGATACGCTTATCTGGTTGTCTTGAGCACGCTCCGATTTCTAGTGAAGCTAGAAATCCATTATTGCTGCCGAAAAATGAGCATGTATCCTCACTCATCATTCGACACATACATCTTCAAAATTGTCATGCCGGTCCCCGCACCACACAAGCAGCTGTTTGCCAACAGTATTGGATAATCTCTGCCCGCAATCAAGTTCGCCGCATAATACATCAATGTGTCATTTGTAACCGCTTTTGCCGCACCAACCTACAGCAACGTATGGCCCCGCTACCTGCTGAACGAGTCACCGCCAATAGACCATTCAATTTAACTGGCTTGGACTTTGCTGGTCCTTTCTCATGCAAAACATCTTTATTGAAACGCACACAAACAACAAAAGGTTATCTGTGCATATTTGTATGTTTGACCACCAAAGCTACTCATCTAGAGTTCCTGTCCTCGATATCTGTCAACAACTTCATCGCCGCTCTACACCGATTTATTGCCCGCAGAGGTGCGCCGCACACTCTGTTTTCAGACAACGTTAAGACTTTCACATCTGCCGCAAGAAAAATGTATGAGTTAGAAAAACTCTTGAAGACGATGCCCTCTGAAGTGAAGTGCTTTCTGTCTAACTACGGCATAAACTGGAAGTTCATTCCCCCTTATGCTCCGCATCAAGGAGGCATATGGGAAGCCGCCGTCAAATCCGCCAAAACACTGCTACACCGCTGTATTGGGGACACAGCTCTTACATACGAAGAGTATGACACCATTTTCGTTAGAATTGAAAGTATTCTAAATAGTCGACCGCTTACAGAATTGTCCTCTGAACCTGCTGAAGCTGCCTCCGTGCTCACTCCCGGGCACTTCCTAATTGGTAGACCTCTTACCGCACCACCGCAACCCATAGAGACGAAGGAACTATTGGTCGCACGCCGCTGGAGACTTACAAACCAAATGACCCAATATTTCTGGAATCGCTGGTCCAAGGAGTACCTATGCACCTTGATCAATCGCACAAAATGGAAAACCGCTGAAAGAAACTTGCAACTTAACGATTTGGTCATAATCAAATCTGTCAACACCTCTCCTCTCAGCTGGCCGTTAGGCAGGATTATTGCGCTACACCCTGGTAAAGATGGACTAGTACGTGTAGTCACTATCAAATGCACATCTGGGAACATTGTTCGAGACATACGCAAAGTTCACCGCATCATTTGAAACCTTCTACAAGTTACCGCACACACCGCATGAAGACCGCCTCGCTCACATCCGTGAGGATTGTTATTGTCTACACCGCTGCTACTGTCTACACCGCCGTTCCTGTCTACACTGCTGTTTCTGTCTACACCGCTGCTCCTAGCTACACCACTGTTCCTGTCTGCGCCACCTTTCTGGTCATTTGTGCAACGCTCTCACTGTGTATTGTCACCGACCCGCTGGAGATTGTTTCCACCGCTATGAAAAACTGTTCGTTTTTGAGGGGGGGGTATGTTACCGCCAATATAACTTCGGCAGTTTCCCTCTTATATCTGTCGGTAAGTTGGCTGTGTGTTTTGAATCAACCGCGCTCACCCATGGCCATCTAACATGCCACTGCCATCAGCCGCAATGATATCGCCAAGCCCATTGTAGATGGCACTGCTCTCTCTCTCGGCTTGTTCCACTCCCCACTACTACTTCGCCCGTTTCCGCTTTGTCAAGATGGCTTGTTCTAAAACGTGCACTAACGCTACCAATTTTTCCTCCCTTTGAAAGAACTTATAAATGTACGACCTCTTCGCTGCGACATGGGCCCATGTTTTCCCCCCAGCCAGTGCAAGTGATTTCTTATTACAATAAAGTGCTACCGCCTACCCGAACGAGAAAACCGCTGTTACAGTCCACTGCAAACCCGCCATCCTTGTACGAGAAGCTTCTTAAAGGTAACGACTTTATTTTGAGCTACTAAGTAACGTGATTTGAAGCCCATTACATTGGCTCTAACAGAAAGGGTTAGGTTAGGTTAGGTTAGGTTAGGTTGGGTTAGGTTAGGTTAGGTTGGGTTAGGTTAGGTTAGGTTAGGTTAGGTAAGGTTAGGTTAGGTTAGGTTAGGTTGGGTTAGGTTAGGTTAGGTTAGGTTGGGTTAGGTTAGGTTAGGTTAGGTTTTTACAAAGATTTATGTTTAATAATGTTTTAAATATAAAAGGATAGGTTAGGGGGTTAGGATTTTGCTTTGAAATCCAGAGTGTTGAATGTGAAAGGGTTAGGTTAGGTTAGGTTAGGTTAGGTTGGGTTAGGGTAGGTTAGGTTAGGTTAGGTTAGGTTAGGTTGGGTTGGGTTAGGTAAGGTTAGGTTAGGTTAGGTTAGGTAGGTTAGGTTAGGTTTTTACAAAGATTTATGTTTAATAATGTTTTAAATATGAAAGGATAGGTTAGGGGGTTAGGATTTTGCTTTAAAATCCAGAGTGTTGAATGTGAAAGGGTTAGGTTAGGTTAGGTTAGGTTAGGTTTTTGCTTTAAATTTCAATATGCTAGAAAGGGCTAGGAAACAGGTGGAGTTATGGTTTTTGATATTTCAAAGGTGAAAAGATAGGTTAGAGAGTTAGAATTTTGCTTTGAAATCCAGAGTGTTGAATGTGAAAGGGTTAGGTTAGGTTAGGTTAGGTTTTTGCTTTAAATTTCAATATGCTAGAAAGGGCCAGGAAAAGTGTAGAATTATGGTTTTTTATATTTCAAAGGTGAAAAGATAGGTTAGAGAGTTAGAATTTTGCTTTGAAATTGCAATATGCTGGAAGGGATTACAGGTTTTTACAAAGATCTATGTTTAATAATGTTTTAAATATGAAAGGATAGGTTAGGGGTTAGGTTTTCCCTTTGAAATTACAATAATTATGCTGACTTAGTTATAGTGTTTTTTAACATTAGTTAAATAACAACCGTTATATTCTATTAATTATATTATTGGGAAGTATTCTTCTTTTATTGAATGAAATGATGATAGTATATTGATTATTATATCGAATTTAATGATAAATCATCATTGGATAATAATATATCCTCATCAAAATGGAATGACGGCTCCAGTTACGGTGCTCGGTAACCATCATCACAAAGATCTAATGGGGAAAAAACCGTTACTAACGCATGTGCGATACAGAGCTGTCTGAGACCGAGAGTGGTTTGTTCTTTCTTCATTGTTAACATAACCTCATTCTTATTTGTTGTGTGCCACTTCAGAAATTCAATTCAATTTTTTTAAATGTTTTAATTGTGCTCTTAGGTTGAAATTTATAGTACAGACACATTTTTTTTGTTCCTTTCTCATTAAAAAAAATAAGTCGGTATCTTTAAAAATAGTTGAATACAATTTGTGCCATGATTAGTCACATTTATACACTATTTTCTATTAACTGACTAAACGTCTGCTACATATTCAAGCAATTTTTAGTTTTTATTTCTATTGTGTAGAGATAGAACGCAAGTAAAGTATGTCGATATGTACTGCATCGACCTTTCAATAATTTGATTTTGATATTCGATAATCAAAATGGCTGCCTCTAATAGGTTAAATGCATGTAAAATTGTGCAACTTTGAACTTTGCTTATTTTAAAAACAATAGTGAGCGCCGTTTATTTCTTGTGATTTTGGGTTCAAAATAACATACTAAATCGATCCCAACCAAAAATTTGATGAAAGGTGAGTTGGCACTGGACGTGCGATTACACCGCAGTCGCTGAAAGAGATGACTCAGGAAAAGATGTTGTAGAGGTAGAAGGTTTTTATAGAAGAAGCCATTGTGAAAAAGCGGCAAAAAAGACACTGCCACACACATCTGAATTCATATTCAGAATTAAAATTACAATCAACAAATCAATGCCAAATGGAGAGGCACTAAAAATACTCAATAATAAAAAACCAGACAAGAAATACAACTACAAAATACAATAATGACAAATTCGAGAATAGTTAATAGATTAATGACAATGGCTGTTGGGTTGGCAACAGACGGAGCGGGAAGGCACTAAATTCAAAATTACTGAGGAATTTGATCTGAGTTTCAACAGCCCTGCAGCACCTTTCTACAGCTGTTAAAATGCAGGATTGAATGATAGTTAGGTCAAATGGTAGTTTTTTAGGATACAGCCCAGAAAGAATAATTTTTCTCAACTGTTTTATATGTATTTTGGGGCGATAAATTCTAATCTGGGATTTGCAGACACGCCAAAGGGCGGCTCCACCCTCAAAAACCCCAAAAATTTCGGATTTTTTTTTTAATTTTTCCACTTAATCTCGGAAACCTCAAGTTTCTCGAGAAAAAGAATTTCCTACAAAATTAAATATGATAAAATTTCCAATAAATTAAGTGGTTGAAAGAATAAGACTTTGATATTGTCAATACCACTTTTATTTATTCGAAAATTAATTATGGAAAAATACCACAACATCTCATACCATACAATCAAATTGAGTGGTCGCGCAGGACAATACCTTTTTTGTTTCTGGAGCTAAAAATTTTAAAAAATGGGTATTTTTTAAGGGGTTTTCAAAATTATGTTAACATACCACTCCTACCTTATACAACTTGGATCTTTTTCTAGTAATGATAAAAAACTACACATCATTTTTTGAAAGAACAATTAATTTTGAACATTAATACTTTTTAAAGGCCTTCCTAACAGGAAAAATCATATTTCAGCTGGAATCATCTCACGAGGGCTATGTTTTATGAGAATCACCCGTTAGATACACTTAATTTCAGTATTTTCAGAGTGATCAGGTCTCCTCGTACTTCAGCTCGTCAAGACGGTTCAAAATCATGATCATAGCTGAAATTTGATAAAAAATATATAATTCCTCTTTGAGTGTATTTTAGCCCATATTCCCATGCACAAAAAAATGGCCAATTTCAAGTGAAACTTTCCAGATGATGACAATGACTTCATTCCACCAACAGATCATTCACCAGATTCACAAGTCAATACAGTATAGTATTTCAACCATGTAGAAAAGTAAATTCACTAAGACAATCTCAAACGTCAGGTGAGAAGTTAGCCAATAAGAACAAGAATGATCCTCTTATTAAAAATTCATCTACCAATTGCGATGAAATAATAAATAAAAAGTCAAGGAAAAGAGTTCGTAATGAAATTCAGTGGAAATGTAATAACTACCTCTTATTACATTATTATACCTCTTATTCACAAACTTTTGTGACAAATGCAATCAAGAAATATCAAACCGGGGGACTTGTCTCTAGTGACCGAAGAGGTCATCAAGAGCCTCCCAATAAAACCCCACAAGGTTCCATCAACTTTGTAAAGGAGCATATTTCCAAGTTCCCAAAATATGAGTCCCATTATTCCAGAGAAAAGACCCAAAAAGAATATCTAGGACCCCACCTAAAAATTAAAAAGTTACTCCTACTGTACAAAGAACACTGTCAACAAGAGAATCAAGTGCCATGTAAGTAGGTTAGGTTAGGTTAGGAATCAAGTGCCATGTAAGGAATGGCTGCATCGAAAAATATTCAACACAGAATTTAATTTGGGGTTTCATTTTCTAAGTACAGACACGTGTGATATTTGTGATAAGTTCCAAAGTAGATTGAGAGACACCAAACTGGATAAAGATAGAAATATCCTAAATAAATATCATGATTACTTAAATGAAGAAAAGATGTACGGTACCCGTTATCATTTAAAAAGAGAAGATAAAGTTAGAGCTAAAGCTGATGATGGATTCATTGTACTAACATTTAGAAAAATGTCTTCCACACCACATCTCTCCAATACTTCTGACAAGTCATTTCTTGTAGCTAGGAAGAAGAATAGAGATGGCGACGGTTTCCTGATCTCAGAAGTTGTTCATTTGCAATTTCGAAAAGAAGATTCAAACAGCTCAAAAACCTCTTTCGATGATATGTGGACTTCAAAAAAGTGCTTCTTTGGAAAAATTGTCGAAGGAGCAATTAAACAATGCCAGATACTTTCAACCCAACAAATGTTACCTACAACCCAACAAATCAGTACCTAGTAGAAAACTTAAGGAATTGGAGACAGCACTACAGTTTTTACCAAGTGAAGTACCGTACACTCTTTCTATAGATCGCTGGCTTTTCAAGTTATGCCAGATTTCACGGATTATAAAGGAGACTTTTTCGTGATTTAATTTCACCATACAAAGGAGAATGATACATTAGTGATTTTTTTTTAAATTGACTATTTTCGTTTTGATTCAACTACTATTCACACAATTTCTACCATAACCTTGATTACAACTTACTTCATCATACACTCTTTAATATTGTATAGGCTACAATAAATATACAGAAAAAGCATTCCTGGGAATTTGGTAAAAATAAAATGAAGTTAAGTACTGACAAATTACAAATACTGTAATATTATCCTTGGTCATATGTTATAAGTCCAGAACTGCAGTTTTGAGAAAATGGAGTCCAAAGTTTTCTTGGATGTTCAAACATATTAGAATATTTTTGATCCCCCCCCCCCAATGAAACTTACAAAGTGGGTTGAAATACACTTATTCATGATTCTATTATTTCAAAGTAATGGAAAAAAACTACTTATTTAATTATGATTTTTGAGTTGTTTGGTCCATGAAATAATATTATATAAGTGGACTTGAGTCATTTTACCAAATGATACTTTACACCATCCAAACAGCAAGCTATTCACATTCTCAAACTAACTACAGTAAAGTGTTTATAGCCAAGCATAAATTCCCAAAATTCATCTGCAATACCTGACTTAAGATGTTATAATGGTATTGATAACGGAAGTAGGACAAAAGCGGTTTTACCAAAGTGTAGACCTCACATCCGGATGTGAAATTATCTCATTTCTTTAAAAAGTGGACTTGTGTCGAATGATCAAGGATTTTTTTCCTTTTCCATGTAATAAATATACCTTAAAATGAACTAATTGTTGTTTTGTGGATTTGGAAAGGTGTTACCTCCATTCCTTAAGTTAATGCAGAGGGAGAAAAAATATCAGAGGTAAATAGTGTTAAGTCCTCCACATGCCAAACCGTCCAGGTTTCACGAAATATTGTTACATGATAAAAATCTTGAGAAAGGAAGCTATGTTGTGTCCAAGTTTCACGTTTCTAGCCCATATGGTTGTTTTCTTACATTGTTTTAAAGTCGATTTTATTTTTGTTTCTGCTCTCCTGAAAAATCAATGAAATGGAGTTAACATCCTTGACCTCTTAGGTACAAATTATTCTTCCAATGCATTTTATATTATTGTTATTAATCTTCATATATCTTGTTCTATGTTTTAAACATCCCCAACACGTTTTAATATATTAACATTGCATCGACAATTAACTCCTAGCCAAGCTTATCTTTTTAGAAGATTCATACTTTTAATACAGATTTCCTTTCATTGTCATCGCTTTTACTTGTAAGCTTCATGTATATATATGTTATGCATCTAGTAGATAATTACTAATTTGTGATTTTAAAAATCTTATAGCAATGTGCAAATATATAAGATTCTATGAATAATCAATAAAATAATAATTGAATGTAATATTTGTGTAATAATATTGAATGTAATATTTCTTTCTTCTCGTATTTTTTCTAGTTTCTTTAGAAATTATGAGCCACTAAACGTTTTAGATAAGAGCTTTGAGTTAATTGATGGCTACAATTCAATATTGGAGTAATCCAGTCAAGGAAGGGTATAGAGGGAAATGTTTGGAAGACAATATTTTTGACCCCGCAGTTCTGTTTAGAGTAGTAAGGAGGTAAAAGTCCACCCACCCTACCTACTGTGCTAAGACTTTTTCATCCAATTTTTTGCACTTTCAGGGCTTATAACTCTCCAAAAATGCATTGTCAAAGTGACTGCTTATCGTAGGTTTGTAAAGCATTGAATTCTCTTTAATTTGATGTATTATTTCAGTGTCATGTTTCCTTTCATTGTTATAGCAGCAGCTTCAATGTAGGCCTACGTATAGGGGTAGGGGGTGAAATTTTCAACTTTGCAACAAGTGTCAATTTAGCGGTTCCACACCTGTAACAGAGGAACTATTAAGGTAGGCGGACACAGATCGTCATCGGACGGACGATTGAATTTGTGCATTGTTTTCAATTGCAGTGCGCATACCCATCCGCATCGTATAGGCGCCTACCTCTATAGAGCTTTTGCTATGTTTACCACCTCCTAACTAGTCCCATTTGAGCTGCAAAGTAAAAAATTGTGTTCCAGACATTAACTTCAATTTTTTTTTGTCAAATAATCAATTGTTGCAAAATAATAGCTCATAATCAGCGTAGATCTTTTCCAACTATTTTTAAAAAGTAACGAGGCAAACGTGTTTTTTCAATTTTACGCCTTCAATAGCGGATATCTCAGAAACTATAAAATACCTTTTTTGTTAGGGCTACTCTTAATTATTATCAAGAAATAAAAAATAAGATATAGAATAAGTTGTGATAGATATTTTAGGAAATTATGTAAATTTCAATTTTGTATTCAAGTCTTGTCCATAAGATGCAGTTTTCGAGTTATATGCGAGAAACCAAAAAATGGTACCTTTGAAGAACCCAGTTTAGCACAGTGGGTAGGGGCTATGTTTACCTCCTTACCCTAAACAGAACTGCGTGGTCAAAAATTGTCTTACAAACATTTCCTTCTATACCCTTTTTTGAGCATTCATTGCCTGGACTAGGGCGAATGATATAATATGAAAACTTTTAGAGAAAACAGTGATAAACTACATTATTACATGCTTTTTCTATTTCGTACAAGATATAGATTTTTATCAATCATAATAAATTATAGTGATGATTGTATAAAATACGTCATTCAAGTACCTACTCATTTATTATCCAACTCAAGGGTCATGGAGGAGAAGATAAATCTGGACAATGAAAGTAGGAAATTATTTTATGGATTTAACAAATTTTATTAGTATTCAGAAGCCTCGTAGTAACAAACATCAATAATATACAAAAATAGAACGTCGTTCTACAAAGTTTAAAACCAACAGTAGTTCAAAAGTTGAAAGGTAACATACTTGAACAACAGAGAGGTAGGAAAATTCATTACGATTATCAATTGAAAAGAAATTATCATGATATAAAACAGAATCTTAAAAAGATACAATGAAGTAAAATAATATGCGTTTCATATAAAGGTAGTTAGACCTATTATTACATCGATTTGTACATAAACATAATTTTCACATAATTACATGACACAATAATCACAGAAAATGAAACAATAATTTAAGTACAAATGCAGCTGGATAAAAAAATTAAATAATGATAAAGACATAGAAAGCTATTATTTTTTATGATCTTTAAAATTATAATTTTAGTTCTTTCGATTATAATGGCAAAAAAATTTACACAATTACTAAATTTAACTGATTAATTACATTTTACAATGTAGTCTTATTAGTTTGGTCTTCAGGTTAAAAAATGTTTCAGCATTAGTTATAAAATCACTAGGATAATAAGTGAAAAAATTTGAAGTCTATGTATAAAACTATAATGTCAAAAATGTTATATTATTTTACAAAATCCATTAATTTGTTGATAATATTGTTAAACTGCACATACTAGAATTGACATGATCGGTGTAAATATACCAGCAAATACTTTAGCGTATTTTATTCTGATAATCTCTTGAATAGTTGAGTTTTCAAGATATTTCCTAGTTTAATTTGTAGTCCCATCCAAATACATACGTTGTAACACTCCTAGTGGTATGAGCCACTGCACAAATTTATTTATTCTTTGATGAAACTTCATCATTCTAAATAAGTGATGAGGACAATACTTGAATACTACAAAGCCATTGAACGATATTAGCCATTTCCACACTTAATTCATACCCAGAATATTGTCCTCCGATTGGTCAGGTGTTAATGAGAATTATCCAATAGAAAACAATTGTGAGTGTCCACCGACAATCAATATAGGCCAGACGATATTGAGCGTTTTTTCAGGCGCCATCCCAATCAGCCAATCGGAAAGCTTCCTGTTCTGCCGACTCTAAAAACGCTTAATATAGTCTGGCCCTACGTGTGAAAAACAGGCATTGGAGTTGTTGCTTGAAAAGGTATGTTAATTATGAATGTTTCAGCCTTTGTTGAGTTATTGTTGATCGATATCTCCGCCAGTAGTGTTACCAGTGAAAGGGGTGGGGGTGGCTAGAGTCTTTGCAATGAGGGAAGTGCGCAGTACTCGGGAAGCGGAAGCCAATGAAGAGCGCCTTCGTTCACTTTTTTTGTCAACAGCAAGATGCTTCACCCTGTCCAGCAGTGGAGTTCCGGTTGGCGTATCTGAAACCAATAACTAACTTAGTTCAATCATCAATGTACAGAGTGAGTCATATGTATGGGAACCCTTCATTCAATTGGAGACTGTTGTAGATATATATATATATATATATATATATATATATATATATATATTATATATATATATATATATATATATACTGTAACTTTCAGGATAAGTTATTGGTCAAATACTCTACCTTTTGACGTACAACTGAATGTCAACTTCTCATAAGGGGGTGACTTAGGGGTTGTAACTCAAATATTTTAAATGTAAACACCCATTGTGTGTTACATAATTTTAAAGGCCTTTTTAAAACAAGAAAGATGCCATCGATAAAAATATTTTATGATACTTGTATCCAAAATGACGGCTGATTGAACTTTATCAATTATTTCTTTAAAAACTAAATCTTCAATCAGCCGCCATTTTGTATAAACGTATCATAGAACATTTTTATTGATGTCATCTTTCTGGTTTTGAAAAGGCCTTTAAAATGATGTATCACACAAAGGGTGTTTTTGGCCCCCTGTGGGTTGAGTCGATCATCGTACTTAATAATTTGTTGAAAACCAGAATTTACCCACAGTATCCATGCTTGTCGTAGGAGGCGACTAAAATGGACCTCAAGGCAACTCCAGAAGTTGCCTTGCCTTCAAACCCACGGGATCTGCCCCATCAGGGCAGTTTCGGAGGGGCAAAAAGAAAAACCCAAGAGACCAGAGATGGGTGAAACTCTAGGCACAAATGTGTGTCAAGAGGCTGAGTCAAGGGTGGCCGGGCGCCCTAGAGGCAGTTTGGCGTCCCCTCTCTCAGCGGAAGGACCTACAAAAAGGCCCGGAGTGGAACTCACGTAGGTCACGAGTTTGTGGGTGGAGAGGCCAAAACTCACCACTGTTCAAAGAAAGGCGGCCATTTAGGCAAAACTTCTTGGGAGAGGTAAGGCTTTTGACCCTGCAAAGTTTCGGAGAGGCAAAAAACCCAAGAGACCAGTGATGGGTGAAAAACCAGGCACAAATGTGGGTCAAGAGGCTGAGTCAAGGGTGACTGAGTCAAGGTAGAGCCAACTTGGCAACTTCCTCAGCGGAAGGACCTACTAAGAAGGCCAGGAGTGAAACTCACGCAGGTCACGAGGACTAATCAGTCTGAAGAGACTGCCAAGCATATCACACTGGATTGCGACAAGGATTGCAACCAGGTGATGAATGGAATGTTAATATAGGGAAAAACTCCTAGTTTTTGTAAAGGACATAGATATTGGTTTGCCTAACTAACATACTACTTGGGAACACAATAAGCTTCGGTTGACGTGTGGGGTTCTTTAAACCTTTGGATCCTTGAATCAATCCCTTCAAAATAATATTCGTATGACTCAATGTACCTAGAGTTCATGCATTCTAGGTACATTGGTGTAAGTAGGGGGTTTGTGGGGGTTGAGCCTCCATTTAAGACCAAGGTCAAGGTCAAATTGAAGGTCAAGGTTGAGAGATGTTATCTCAACCACCACCCCGCCCCGACTGAATTCTCTGTTGGAATGAGCCCTGTATTTATAGGCCAGGGAGGAGATGTTTACAGCAAGAATTTCTATTAAACACTGAGGATAATATTTTTATTAGGGGCGTGGCCTAATTAAATTCCCTCCCCCACACCCCTAAAAGGTGTGGCCTAATACCATTATTATTTCCCACTAGGTATACAACCAAAAGTCAAGGTCAAGAGATGTTATCTCAACCACCTTGACTGAAATTTCTGTTGGAATGAGCCCGGTATTTATAGTAATTTTATCCAGTTCCACAAACATGTTTGAACAGGTCTGTGAAAATTAATTGATAACATTATACAGAACAGGATTGAGGTCAAATTCAAGGTCAAGGTCAATGATGATCCCCACTTGGATAAAATATCTACTGCAAGTAAAACTAAGGGAGAGAGTAAACGACCGCTGGATATTCTCCAGCAAGAAAAGTTCACACTCTTCCCAATGCAATAAGAGATCTCATACCTACTGGATATTCTCCAGTCAAGAGGTATTAAATCCATCTATTGCAATCAAATCTAGTCTAATGTGAAACCAATCTAAAACTAATAAATTGATAACCTAGTGCAAGGGTAGTGGGAGAATAAACAACTACTGGATATTCTCCAGTCAAGAGATGTTATCTCAACCACCACCCTGCCCCGACTGAATTCTCTGTTGGATGATCCCGGTATTTATAGTAATTTTATCAGCATCAAAATCCAGTTCCCACGGTTTTTTGTATACCGTCTTGCAAACATGTTTGAACAGGTCTAATAATTAAATAATAATAATACAAAATAATTATCAAATAATTGAATAATTATAATAGATGAATAATTAAATAATAATTAAATTTATTACTAAATATTTCAAACAAAAATAATTATTAAATAATTGAATAATTATAATAGATAGGTAAATAATTAAATAATAATATTTAAAATATTTTTCAAATATTTTTTTGTAGCGACTAATTCGTACTTCATCTCCAATCTGTTTTACAAATGCTTTTACCAATGTTTTACAAATGCTAGCTTTCTCTATATTCATCAGCACATATTTCTCGTTTTTCCTATTCACCTCAACAGGTTTCATTCGAATTGTTCTGTGGACACTGTTATTGTAATTAGTTATTAGTTTAGGTAGTAGTTCCAGCCATTTATGATTACCCTGTATTTTGAATTCACGGAACATATTCTCTTTGTGAGTTCGATTGAAGCGCTCACAAATTGCTGCTTTTTTATCACTATAATGTACTGTAATGATTGATTTTATGAGTTTTGAATAGATTCTGAACAGCTGCTTTGTAGAAACCAATCTATTTTCAGGAGCAAATCTAACTTTTTTCAAGTGTTTTTTTTATCTCACAATGAAATAGGTTCAAAAACAATTGGGAAATTATTTTGTAGGTTTGAGAGTAAATCAATCAGGAATAAGTTCAGTTTATTATATTTCTCAAACATTGTTTTAGATTGCAATTCAACCTATATAAATAGATGTATAACAACTTTATTATCATTTCAGTACCAGATTTACAATGGACCACAAGCCACAAGCCAGATTGCTTTCCTCTCTATATAAAAAAATGGTGACGAGTATTAATGGTAATGTTATCTTATATAAATGGACAGAATTCTTGACTACTGACATTAAGATACTATTTGAACAATTTAGACCAACTATTCTGGAAATAATGCTTTCAAAATTGAAAAAATTTAATGGAAATGTTAAATGGTTTGTTAGTTTACAAGTGAAATTAAAAAAAATTGTAACTGATGTTGATCAAATGGAAATCACACCTACATTTCATGGAAAATCAAGATCAATTATAAATATTCATAATAATACCAATGAATTTCATAAGCAATGGGAGGAGGCTGAAAATATAATAAATGAAAAGTTTGATAAATTCATTCAAAATGGTAGTGGGTGGGTAATTGATGAGTTTCAAAGATTTGATTTGAATATAGTGAAATATTCACTCATACATGGAACAGGTTCATATGTCTTGACACCCAAAAAAATAGCAGTTAAAAGAGTCATTTTAAATATCAGGAATGTAGATGATTTATGTTTTGTCTGGTCTGTTCTAGCTTATTTTCATAATAATAGAACACATAATAGAGTTAGCGACTTGAAAAAATTATTAAATCTAATTAATATCAATGATCTAAATTTCCCACTTAGTTTGGAAGATATTTCAAAATTCGAAAAACTAAACCCAACTATATCTATTTAAATGTTGTTGGATATGAAAATGAAATTGTCTATCCATTACTTACATCAGAAATTCAACAGAGAGAGCATAAAATTACGCTTTTACTTTTAGAATCAAATGGTAAGAAACACTATTGTCTGGTGAGGAATTTGTTTAGACTTTGTTCCTTAAATTCAAGCAAATCATCATTCATTCCTGTACCGAAGTTCATAACAGATAAGAAAGCTATAGTGAATGTGAAAAGTGATGATAGTCTTTCTTTTATTTGGTCTGTCTTAACTTTCTTCCATAATAAGAGGAATAATAGAATTGGAGACTTGAAAAAATTATTGAATCTAATCAATATCAATGATCTAAATTTCCCTTTTAGTCTGGAAGATATTTCAAAATTCGAAAAACAAAACCCAACCATATTTATAAATGTTATTGCTCATGAAAATCATACCTTCTATCCATTACTTATATCAAAAAATAAAGATCGGCAACACAAGATTACACTATTATTATTATCAAATGAAGATAAAAAACATTATACACTTGTAAAAAATCTATCAAGTTTATTATCCAATTACACTAAACATAAGAGTAAAGTAGAAATATGTCCACACTGTTTTCATCGATTTACTAGAAAAAATGCCCTACAAAAATTGAACAATCATATTGAATCATGCTCTCTGGGGAAAACTCAGAGAGTAGAAATGCCACAAAAAGGACATGAAATTTTAACATTCAAAAATTTCTCCTATACACTTAGAGTTCCCTATATCATTTATGCAGACCTTGAGAGTCTAATCATCAATGGAGAACACATTCCTTGTGGATATGGATATGTTATTGTAAATGAAAGTGGAAATATTCACTGTGGTCCTAAAATTGTAAGAGCAAATTCCCTTACAGAATCTGAAACCTTAATTGAGAAATTTATAGGTGAATTAGATGAATATGGTATTATTCTGAAAGATAAATTAAAACAAAATATCCCCATGACCATTAATTCTGAAGAGAATGAAAAATTCTTAGAGGAAACATTGTGTTGCTTATGTAATAAACGTTTACTGTTTGATAGGGTTAGGCACCACTCACATTCAAATGGGATGTACCTGGGTGCAGCCCACAACAATTGTCATTTAAATGCAAAAAAAGTTGAAAAGATACCAGTAGTGTTTCATAATTTTTCAGGGTATGATTCACATTTTATAATACAAGCATTGACTAATTATAAGAAAAAAATAAGCTGTATTGACAAGACTAGTGAAAAAATTATCTCTATAACATTGATTGATACACTAAGATTTATTGATTCTCTCAATTTCTTGAATTCATCTCTTGAGAAATTGGCTGAGATCAATTCAAAATTTGATCTTCTATCAAAACATTTCTCCTCAAATAAAGCAGACCTATTGAAAACAAAACAATTTTACCCATACGAATATATGAATAGTTTTGAGCGATTCCAAGAAACAAAATTACCTACTATTGATAAATTCTACAGTAGACTAACCGACAGTCAAATCACTGAAACAGAATATCAGCATGCACAGAACATTTGGAAGCATTTCAACATAAAAAATGTTGCTGAATACCATGACCTTTACTTAAAAACAGACATTCTTCTATTAGCAGACATTTTTCAGAATTTTCGAACAAGTTTCATGCGTAAGTATAATCTAGACCCAACCCTCACTTCTTCTCTCTTCCACATTATTCTTGGTTTGCTATGTTGAAAATTACAGGGGTGGAGCTCGAACTCTTGACTGATATTGATATGCACCTATTCTTTGAAAAAGGAATAAGAGGGGGGATAAGAGTCATTCCTGAGAGATATGCAAAAGCAAACAATAGATATATGAGTAATTTCAACATAAATGAGCCAGGAACATACATAATCTATTGGGATTGTAGTAATTTGTATGCCGTGTCTGGAAATCTTCCACATTCAAAATTTGAATGGATGAGTGAAAGAGAAATAGAAGAATTTGATCCTCAAAAAATAACTGATTCAAGTTTAGGGTACATGTTGGAAGTGGACCTGGAATACCCCTCTCACCTTCAGAGCACACACAATTGTTTCCCTCTAGCACCCTTGAAAGAAACACCACCTACTGGTAGATATGAGAAACTAATAACAACATTCACAAACAAAGAAAAATATGTAATATATTCTGATAATCTAAAACTCTACTTAGAATTCGGTATGGTGTTGAAAAAAGTACACAGAGGTATAAAATTCCAACAGAGTAGATGGATGAAACCTTTCATTGATATGAATACACAATTACTGGATATTCTCCAGTCAAGAGATGTTATCTCAACCACCACCCTGCCCCGACTGAATTCTCTGTTGGATGATCCCGGTATTTATAGTAATTTTATCAGCATCAAAATCCAGTTCCCACGGTTTTTTGTATACCGTCTTGCAAACATGTTTGAACAGGTCTAATAATTAAATAATAATAATACAAAATAATTATCAAATAATTGAATAATTATAATAGATGAATAATTAAATAATAATTAAATTTATTACTAAATAATTTCAAACAAAAAATAATTATTAAATAATTGAATAATTATAATAGATAGGTAAATAATTAAATAATAATATTTAAAATATTTTTCAAATATTTTTTGTAGCGACTAATTCGTACTTCATCTCCAATCTGTTTTACAAATGCTTTTACCAATGTTTTACAAATGCTAGCTTTCTCTATATTCATCAGCACATATTTCTCGTTTTTCCTATTCACCTCAACAGGTTTCATTCGAATTGTTCTGTGGACACTGTTATTGTAATTAGTTATTAGTTTAGGTAGTAGTTCCAGCCATTTATGATTACCCTGTATTTTGAATTCACGGAACATATTCTCTTTGTGAGTTCGATTGAAGCGCTCACAAATTGCTGCTTTTTTATCACTATAATGTACTGTAATGATTGATTTTAATAATGATTTTGATTTTAATAATGACTAATAATGATTTTATGAGTTTTGAATAGATTCTGAACAGCTGCTTTGTAGAAACCAATCTATTTTCAGGAGCAAATCTAACTTTTTTCAAGTGTTTTTTTTATCTCACAATGAAATAGGTTCAAAAACAATTAGGAAATTATTTTGTAGGTTTGAGAGTAAATCAATCAGGAATAAGTTCAGTTTATTATATTTCTCAAACATTGTTTTAGATTGCAATTCAACCTATATAAATAGATGTATAACAACTTTATTATCATTTCAGTACCAGATTTACAATGGACCACAAGCCACAAGCCAGATTGCTTTCCTCTCTATATAAAAAAATGGTGACGAGTATTAATGGTAATGTTATCTTATATAAATGGACAGAATTCTTGACTACTGACATTAAGATACTATTTGAACAATTTAGACCAACTATTCTGGAAATAATGCTTTCAAAATTGAAAAAATTTAATGGAAATGTTAAATGGTTTGTTAGTTTACAAGTGAAATTAAAAAAAAATTGTAACTGATGTTGATCAAATGGAAATCACACCTACATTTCATGGAAAATCAAGATCAATTATAAATATTCATAATAATACCAATGAATTTCATAAGCAATGGGAGGAGGCTGAAAATATAATAAATGAAAAGTTTGATAAATTCATTCAAAATGGTAGTGGGTGGGTAATTGATGAGTTTCAAAGATTTGATTTGAATATAGTGAAATATTCACTCATACATGGAACAGGTTCATATGTCTTGACACCCAAAAAATAGCAGTTAGAAGAGTCATTTTAAATATCAGGAATGTAGATGATTTATGTTTTGTCTGGTCTGTTCTAGCTTATTTTCATAATAATAGAACACATAATAGAGTTAGCGACTTGAAAAAATTATTAAATCTAATTAATATCAATGATCTAAATTTCCCACTTAGTTTGGAAGATATTTCAAAATTCGAAAAACTAAACCCAACTATATCTATTTAAATGTTGTTGGATATGAAAATGAAATTGTCTATCCATTACTTACATCAGAAATTCAACAGAGAGAGCATAAAATTACGCTTTTACTTTTAGAATCAAATGGTAAGAAACACTATTGTCTGGTGAGGAATTTGTTTAGACTTTGTTCCTTAAATTCAAGCAAATCATCATTCATTCATGTACCGAAGTTTATAACAGATAAGAAAGCTATAGTGAATGTGAAAAGTGATGATAGTCTTTCTTTTATTTGGTCTGTCTTAACTTTCTTCCATAATAAGAGGAATAATAGAATTGGAGACTTGAAAAAATTATTGAATCTAATCAATATCAATGATCTAAATTTCCCACTTAGTCTGGAAGATATTTCAAAATTAGAAAAACAAAACCCAACCATATTTATAAATGTTATTGCTCATGAAAATCATACCTTCTATCCATTACTTATATCAAAAAATAAAGATCGGCAACACAAGATTACACTATTATTATTATCAAATGAAGATAAAAAACATTATACACTTGTAAAAAATCTATCAAGTTTATTATCCAATTACACTAAACATAAGAGTAAAGTAGAAATATGTCCACACTGTTTTCATCGATTTACTAGAAAAAATGCCCTACAAAAATTGAAGAATCATATTGAATCATGCTCTCTGGGGAAAACTCAGAGAGTAGAAATGCCACAAAAAGGACATGAAATTTTAATATTCAAAAATTTCTCCTATACACTTAGAGTTCCCTATATCATTTATGCAGACCTTGAGAGTCTAATCATCAATGGAGAACACATTCCTTGTGGATATGGATATGTTATTGTAAATGAAAGTGGAAATATTCACTGTGGTCCTAAAATTGTAAGAGCAAATTCCCTTACAGAATCTGAAACCTTAATTGAGAAATTTATAGGTGAATTAGATGAATATGGTATTATTCTGAAAGATAAATTAAAACAAAATATCCCCATGACCATTAATTCTGAAGAGAATGAAAAATTCTTAGAGGAAACATTGTGTTGCTTATGTAATAAACGTTTACTGTTTGATAGGGTTAGGCACCACTCACATTCAAATGGGATGTACCTGGGTGCAGCCCACAACAATTGTCATTTAAATGCAAAAAAAGTTGAAAAGATACCAGTAGTGTTTCATAATTTTTCAGGATATGATTCACATTTTATAATACAAGCATTGACTAATTATAAGAAAAAAATAAGCTGTATTGCCAAGACTAGTGAGAAAATTATCTCTATAACATTGAATGATACACTAAGATTTATTGATTCTCTCAATTTCTTGAATTCATCTCTTGAGAAATTGGCTGAGATCAATTCAAAATTTGATCTTCTATCAAAACATTTCTCCTCAAATAAAGCAGACCTATTGAAAACAAAACAATTTTACCCATACGAATATATGAATAGTTTTGAGCGATTCCAAGAAACAAAATTACCTACTATTGATAAATTCTACAGTAGACTAACCGACAGTCAAATCACTGAAACAGAATATCAGCATGCACAGAACATTTGGAAGCATTTCAACATAAAAAATCTTGCTGAATACCATGACCTTTACTTAAAAACAGACATTCTTCTATTAGCAGACATTTTTCAGAATTTTCGAACAAGTTTCATGCGTACCTATAATCTAGACCCAACCCTCACTTCTTCTCTCTTCCACATTATTCTTGGTTTGCTATGTTGAAAATTACAGGGGTGGAGCTCGAACTCTTGACTGATATTGATATGCACCTATTCTTTGAAAAAGGAATAAGAGGGGGGATAAGAGTCATTCCTAAGAGATATGCAAAAGCAAACAATAGATATATGAGTAATTTCAACATAAATGAGCCAGGAACATACATAATCTATTGGGATTGTAATAATTTGTATGCCGTGTCTGGAAATCTTCCACATTCAAAATTTGAATGGATGAGTGAAAGAGAAATAGAAGAATTTGATCCTCAAAAAATAACTGATTCAAGTTTAGGGTACATGTTGGAAGTGGACCTGGAATACCCCTCTCACCTTCAGAGCACACACAATTGTTTCCCTCTAGCACCCTTGAAAGAAACACCACCTACTGGTAGATATGAGAAACTAATAACAACATTCACAAACAAAGAAAAATATGTAATATATTCTGATAATCTAAAACTCTACTTAGAATTCGGTATGGTGTTGAAAAAAGTACACAGAGGTATAAAATTCCAACAGAGTAGATGGATGAAACCTTTCATTGATATGAATACACAATTACGGACAGTAGCAGATAATGAATTTGATCAAACCCTTTACAAGTTGATTAATAATAGTTGTTATGGCCACACTCTCATGAATCTTAAAAACCATACAGACTTTGAAATTGTAATAGATGAAAAGAAACTAGACAGAATCATCTCCAAGCCAAGAGTAAAAAATTGGTTTCCATATAATGAGAATGTTACTGGTGTATGCTTGAATAAAATTAAAGTTGTATTGAACAAACCAATTTTTGTTGGTGCTGTAATATTGGAACACAGCAAAAATGTTATGTATGATTTCCATTACAATCAAATCAAGAATATATTCAAAGACAAATGTGAAGTTTTGATGTCTGATACTGATAGTTTTATGTATGTGATACAGACTGAAGATATTTATGAAGATATTAGAAAATGTAAACATTTATTTGACACATCAAACTTTCCTAAAAATCACCCATGTTAAAATGAGGAGGATAAAAAAGTAATGGGTGAATTTAAACATGAGAATGGTGGCAGAATTATAACTGAATTTATAGGATTACAAGCAAAAATGTACTCATTTATTTATATTCTCTAACTGTGAAGAAAAGAAGGTGGCCAAGGGTGTTCCAAAGAGTGCTCGAAGAAACCAATTACAATTCAAGTTGTAGAAAAAATGTTTGTTTGAAGGTGTTGAGCATACAATAAAATCTACATATTGTAAGTAAACTACATATTGTCACAACTGAAAACCAGGAGAAGGTTGCTCTTAGGCCCTATGATGATAAAAGATTCATAAGAAACGATCAGATAAATACATTGGCTTGGGGACATAAAGATATTCAGAACAGTAAAAGGAGGTGTGATGATGAGCATGCTGCTACCAAAAGGGTGAGATCACTATCTAGCTAGGTAGGTAGGTAGGTAGGTAGGTGTGTATTTCTAAGAAAAATATTTAGAATTATCAATTATTCCTGTATTTCTTCAGTTATGATATTAAAACCTTGTAGAGGCTTAAAATTAATTATTCTCTCTATTAATTTTTATGAAAAATTTTTCACTTTGGTGCTGTAATTAATTCTCTATTATAAGGTTTTATAATTATTGTAATCTTCTACATTACTTTCCTAACCATACCACTCAATGGTGTGTATTCATACACATTATCATAAAGAATTAGACAGTAGGCAGAGGTTTTATCAGGTATATTTTCATTAGTTTCAAATGTAAGTTTAACATCTAGTACACCAGATTTCAACAATTCATTTTGACGACTGCAATCTATTACTATTAGTGCAGCCTTTTCTATGAATATATTATATGATATTGAAGTAATATTGTTACTGTTAGTATGTGGATAGTAACCATGTGGGAAGCTACTAAACATATGATAGAGCAAGTGTTTGCTTCCCATTATATTGTCATAGGGGAAGTATTGTGCATTCAAATAGAGACGAACATTGTGTAGTTTACATAGATCAAAATATGACTTGTTTGCACTCAGTTTATTTTTCTTATCAGTTTGAAAGCCTAGAATAATAAATCTAGGCTTCTCCATTTGTGAAGCTGTTTTAACTGTCCATTGATGAGTAGTAGTTTGAGGAAGTGTTGGATACTCATGTATCTGCCATGATCTAAAAGGTATATTAATTGGTTTATCTGTGTGTGATAGGTTCAATAAATCAAGCCGAATGTGATCAGAAACATGTATATGGGGTACTTTCCATTGTATCTTTGTAATATTAATTTCAACTGTAGCTCCAACAGTGGTAGTCACTGCATCTGTATCTGTTGAAGATCTTAATAGAATAATTTCCTGACAAACATTCAATATAACTTTCTTGTAGTCTTCCATTACACCCAACCACATCTCCAAAGGTATACAGAAACTGAATTTGTCAATTTTATTCCATCCATCCAATTTCCATCCTGCATTCTCCCACACTTTTGTATTGAGTGCTGTTTCACTGAGAAGATTTTTCATTGTAGTTGTATTACCAAGATCACGTGTATGATCAACTTCCACACCACTAAGTTCATATCTGATTTCATCAAATAAATAAGCTACTCCATTATTAATTAGTGAATAATTTTCAGTTTTAGTATCATCTGCTTTCTTAAACTCAACTTGTCCTTCAATTAGAAGGAAACTTTTACTGGGTAGTGTATAGACATCTTGTTGATTCAAATTTATACGTATTTCATCATTGTGATTGAATGTTTGAGATGCATAAGGAGTGTGTGTATGATATTCAAACTTTGTTATACTCTCATCAAAGTTTGGTTTTTCTGAGACATTGAATATCGTATCAATAGTATTCATATCTTTTGGATGAGACATTATAATTATTTCTACTCTTATTTCTATTATATACAATAAATCCTAATCTTTGTAATAGTTTAATGTTTTTGGGTATGAGTTTATGTTGATTTATCATTGTATTATTATTATTTCCACTACTTGAGAATATCAACATTATTTTTATATAGTTGGTGATTTTCTTACATGTAAACGAACAGTTATAGTTTCTCCTCGGAAATTGATCAATTCATTATTTTGATCTATTAGTTTCACATGAATGTGATCTATTCGGTTTGTATTGATTGGTAGGTACACTACAGTTTTTGGAGATACAATTATTTTGAAACCTGGTGGTACAGTTGTATAGAACTCATACAGTATGTGACCTTCACTACCATTATTATAAGATCCTTTTGCAATATTACATTCTACTCTGATGCTATTCACACGCATAATGTGAACTGGTTTTGTAGATATGTGCCATTTATTAGCTTCTAGCTTCGTGTGTTGGAATCCAAGAATTGGAGCAATATTATCTTTCATACTGACATCAATTTCTCTATCTGCATATAACTCACACTGTAGTGTATTATTATTAGCTTTGATTTTTAGTTGACCACTTGTAAGAGATAATTTATTTCGTATATAATTTACTATATCATTCAATTCATATGATCCTACTGGTATTTTCACTTGTTTTCCATTATAGCTAAACTTATCATTGATATTGTTTTCAATATTTGGAATTGTATTGTATCTATTAGGGCTACTTCATATTTGCTAGATGTTTCCAGTTGTACTGGTGGGAAAATATCACTTACTAGTGGATTTTGATTTGCTGTTAATGAGAACATATTTTTTATACAACCACAATGAACATAAATGACCACATACTATTGAATTGCCATTGATTTCTTGATACTTCTTATAGTTGTAACGTATTTTTATATCTTTCATATAAGCCATAAATTCAAGTGGAGGACTCAAATTTCCAAAACTATTGAAATAGTCACATGTATTGTTACATTTAATATAACATGTCCAATGACTTCCTGTACTGCTTTCATCATCCAAATTGATTACACCAATTTCTAAATCTTTGAGTGGTATTTCTGGTAGACTATCTCTCATGTAGACACCTTGTAGTGGTAATTCAAGCTTTCTTGCATAATCTATTATTTCAATGTTTGTGGATGGTGTTTTTTTTTAGAATTTTCCTCAATGTCTCTTGTATCCTCTTCTGATTCACCTTCTTCTTTATTGTTTTATTCTTATTCTTTTGCAACCCACACCCTTTGTAGGGTTTCAGAAACAACCCACACCCTTTGTAGGGTCTCAGAAACAACCCACCACCAAATTTAGTCTTGGCATTCAATAAGTTTGTTACCAAGTATGCTGATGAGCGCTCTCCAAGGCTAGCATCGGGTGATTTGACTCTTTCCCAAGCCAGGGCAGCTAGTTTCTTATCAGCTTCTGTTCTATTCTGATTAGGATTGCTATAAGCTATATCATGTTCCCGGCATGCATCATCAAGTTTATTTATTCCTTTATCACCTCTCTTCAATCTTTTTTCAAGTTTTGTGCCAGGGCCACAAAAATTGTAGCCAGGGATATGAAGTTCAACAGGTAGTAAGTCAATTGCTTTGTTCAATATAGATCCAATTATTCCAGATCCAGACACAACCTTCTTTCTTTTTATTTTCTTCAACAATGGTATTTTCTTCTTAATCATTTTTATTAAGTACTTTTTTAACATGTATATATATTTATTTATTTATCTATTTATTGATTGATTCATACAGTATCAAATCTTTGTTAATCTCCAATCTCCGATCTCTGCTTGAAGAAATCTGAGATCTCCAATCACTAAAGATGTCATATCTCACCTCATATTCATTAAATCTTGATAAATGATATGTTCATCGATTTGTTATTAAATTTACTAAAAAAGTTATTCCTGTATTTTTTATAACATCAACAGGTTCTTCGTTATTTTTGTAATAAAAAAACTAGGTTCACATTTTCATACAAGTGGGGATCATCATTGACCTTGACCTTGAATTTGACCTTGACTGTTGGTTGTATACCTAGTGGGAAATAATAATGGTATTAGGCCACACCTCTTAGGAAGGGGGAAATTGAATTAGGCCACACCTCTTAGGGGTATGGGGGAGGGAATTTAATTAGGCCACACCCCCTAATAAAAATATTTTCCTCAGTGTTTAATAGAAATTCTTGCTGTAAACATCTCCTCCCTGGCCTATAAATACAGGGCTCATTCCAACAGAGAATTCAGTTGGGGCGGGGTGGTGGTTGAGATAACATCTCTCAACCTTGACCTTGAATTTGACCTTGACCTTGGTGTTAAATGGAGGCTCAACCCTCACAAACCACTAGGTACAGCATTGAAAATATCACCACTTACATTAGAGCTGCTATAACAATGAAAGGAAAACTTGGAATAGTGAAATAATACATTAATTAAAGAGAATTTAATGTTCTACAAAACTACTATGAGAATTATTTTTAATGCATTATTGGAGAGTTATAAGCCCTAAAAAAGCAAAAAATTGGATAAAAACCTGCTATTTCAACAATTCCACACCTTCAAAAGCGAATATCTCGAAAACTGTTGGGAATATCACAAAACTCTACAGAACAAAAATTGTAGAGAATTTATCAAGCTTCATTCTTGAATAGTTGGTCATGTCGGTTGAAGGAATTTTTCCCAAGATTTAAGCATGGAAGCAAAAAGCTCAAAAATGCAAAATTAAAACCACCCTCATCCCTTTAGCACATTAGGTAGGGATGGGGACTTTTGATATATTCCCCTCCCAACTAAGCTGCAAAGTCAAAAATTGGGTTCAAAACATTCCTCCAAATTCCTTTGTCAAATAATGGTCTATTGTTGAAACTAGAGATTTCTCACTCAATACTATAGCTGGTGTAACAGTCATAGGAAAGTGCGTAAAAATGTGAAATTATACATAAAATTGAAGAGAATTCAATGCTCTATAAGCTCATAATCAGCATGTATTTTTCCATCGATTTTGAAAAAGTTATAAGAGCAAAAATAGCAAAAAAATGGAAGCAAACGTGTTGTTTTCAAAAATGTCAGACCTTCAAGATCGGATAACTCGAAAACTTTGGACAATATATTATAAAGAAAGTTGTTGGATGAATATTGTAGGAAATTATGTAAGCTTCAATTTTGTATATAACAGTTATGTCCGTAATATACATAGTTGTTCTGAGTTATATGCGAGAAACCAAAACGTGGTATCTCTGAACCACTCCTTTTGATATGTTTACCTCCTTACTACCCTGAACAGAACTGTGGGGTCAAAGATTGTCTTCCAAACTTTTCCCTCAACAACCTTTCCTTGACTGGACTATACTGCCAACAGTAATGTTCAAAATTTCCCGTCCCCCTTTGCCACACTGTATATTATGGCATCATTATTTAGGAATATACAATGACGATTATGGGGTATTGACTATAGACTATAGCTATTGACACAGCATATAATGAATAAAATTAACAAATTACCTGTGTTTGACTGGGATTCTTTATTGGGAGTCACATTCTGTGAATCACAGCTTTTTTTGGTGTTTTTCATTTTCTTCTCTGAAAAATGAAATGTTTAATTGAACTTATGGCGAACATTATTAAATATACAGAAAAAGGAATCCTTAGTACATTTTAATAAAATATATTATCTATTACAATATTGCCAGAGTAAAACTGTATTTTTGGAGACTTGGACGTTGCTCTCAAATAAGTTTCTTGTAATATTGTTTAAGAGAGATATATATCAAACATATTTTTGATGAAAGTTTAAAAATATTTCACATGATTGAAGATTAGCTTGATGGAAATTATCAATCTGAACCAGACATTCACCTGGCTCTGAGAGGGCAAAAAGTGAACTACATGATTAAGACTCCTCAAATCCAAATAAAACA
The DNA here is from genome assembly GCF_014356525.2 of Nilaparvata lugens. Taxonomy (NCBI): domain Eukaryota; kingdom Metazoa; phylum Arthropoda; class Insecta; order Hemiptera; family Delphacidae; genus Nilaparvata; species Nilaparvata lugens. The sequence goes on from NC_052504.1 coordinate 33,839,855, forward strand.
TTAATTAAACAAGAGTAAAATAATTATATTTATTTTTTCAAGTTAATAATAATATATTCAATTACATTATAAGTAGAAGGCTTAATAAAAGTCCAAAGTTAGAGAAGTATTGCTGTTTTGTTATAATTTATGTTTATTACTTTTATTTTGAATTAAATTTACAATCATTCCCACACTTCTAAAATTGAAAAAGCAATAGAAATACTTAACTATGAATTTCACTTGACTTCCCAAGACCCATTAATAATAGATACATGAGACGGATGTTTGATACTTATTTATTTATGTAGAGTTAAAACTGGAGTAAAGCTCAAGATTGGGGTTGAAAATCTATTGATTCTTCTTTATTATTATAATGCGTTCATTATGAAATGAATATGATAAAAATGACAATTTTTCGAATTTGAATGATTCTTATTCATGCAATTTTTTCCTTTCAACTTTTGGTGCTGTCATATAATTATTGTTCAAATTATTTCTATACTTACTAGCCATAAACTCCTGAAATCTAGATTTTACAACTGGCTTGACTGCTTTTGGCTTGGAAGCTACCCTTTTCTTAGCAACAACTTGCTCGGTTTTCTTTTGCCAATTACAATTTTTCAATTCAGTCAGTTGATCGAATCTTTCTTTCATTTTGTCAACCTGAAAATATTAGACAAAGCAATTAATCAAAAGATAATGAATTTGAAATTGTATATATGAATGGGCCCATTAGCAAAGACCAACTCAAGATATCAACATGCAACGTTAGTAGACAGAAAATCTATTGAATTAAAGTTACAATCTACTAACTGTAATTCAATCTGTCTACTAACTTTGATCAACATGTACATGACTGTAAAAGGGCCAACAATAATGTTTGACCCTGATCATTAGTGTACGATTCTCAGGCTTTCTTACTCATTTCATAATACTCATGACCGGCTTCACCAGGCTGGTCAAGATATTTGAACATAATCAAACTGGATACGCTTTATAAAAGTGCACTGGAGTTATCGATAGTAGCATTGCCATAGAAATCATGTTAGTGCACTCGTTGTAAACTGTCCCCTATTTGAACAAGTTGAAATGTTTTGACCGAGCTCGATGAAACTGGGTATTAGTTAAAACTTTAAAACACGAGTCAGGTCCAATCTATTTGGAATTATACTGACCAAAAATTTCCGCCCAGTGCATGTCATTAATTTGGTCATGAGATATTAAGGCTGCGCAAAGGCTAAAAAAACTTTCTACTGGTGACATTTTTCAAAGTTTTTCGATTTTTATACTATGAAGCTATCAAAATGAAAATTGAATAATTTTCTCAAAAATTGATATCAGAAAATTTTTGTTTTATTCTATCAACAATACAATGGAGAATTTATCATCAAAATTTAATGGATTTATTTCTTACCGAATTTGAAATGAATGACCTGTCCCAAAATTTAAACTTTGAGTAATGATTGGAGAAAAAAAATATTGAGAAAACAATTTCATTTTGATAGCTTGATTGTATACAAATCGAAAAACATTAAAAAATGTCACCAGTAAAAGGTTTTTTTAGCCTTTGCACAGCCTTAATATCTCATGACCAAATTAATGACTTGCACTGGGCGGAAATTTTTGGTCAGTATAATTCCGAATAGATTGGACCTGACTTGTGTTTTAAAGTTTTAACTAATACCCGGTTTCATCGAGCTCGGCAAAACATTTGAACTTGTTCAGATAGGGGACAGTTTACAACGAGTTCATTAGCCTTTGCTCAGCCTTAATCTGACGAAAGAATTCTGAAACATCAAATAATCTTCAAATAGTAGGGTAAAATACAAGATTATTAAGCTTAAAGATGGTCAGGTAAATCGTTGAATAAGTGATAAGAAAAATAAATCACCGAGGGCAGATGATACAGCAGGTGAGAGATCAGTTCTGACTTTAAAAAGACAATTGACTTTGACTTTTAATTGACAATTTCTTAGTCTTTTTCATTCAACTTTAAAAAGACTTTTGTGTTTTTCCATGCCTTAATATACGTTAGATGAAATTACAAACCTGAATGTAAATCATGTCCCAGAAGCCATGGAGATCTTGAGCAGTGACTGGCGGTTGGGAGCCTTCTTCAAAGCGCTGAATCAGATGTTTGAATTGCTGGAATTTGTCGCTGACCAGTAGGCGCGCCTGGCCCACCGTTGAGTCTATTTCGTCCGACACCTCTTGAGGCACAAGCTCTGTGAAGGCCGGCTTGGACCATCTGTCACAGCACTTCAGCAACAAATCGCTCTCTCTCTCAAGATTACCACTAGAAATATAATAAAATAATAATAAGTAACAGGAATATTTATTTACTTGATCAAATATTCTGTACAAGTCACAAGTGAAACATTTCCTAATTATTGCACATGGCCTTATTATTTATATAAGGCTATTGAAAATTAATACAAAATTTGTTTGATCCAACTTAATGTACATGATTTGATTACAAATGGTCGGGCGATGAGAAACTTGCCATTAGAACTCTAGCAAAAAAAATCAATGTTGACAAAATTATCTATAATTACCCCATTTGGTGTATTTATTAATATTCGAAATATAGGCATTCATAGATACTTATGACTTTATTGTCATACATAATTCAAAGCAAAGCAAATTTGTGACGGAATAAATTGGTAATGAAACATTCATAAATTTCAAAATTGGTTGTTTCTGGTAAAAAATATTTCTTCCACTGTACTTGAGAATGTGAACTCTATTTGATTTGTTGAATTCGTTGAAACAAGCCTGAATTTTGCCCAAAAAGTATCACCCTTGAGTGAATAAAATATTAATATTATGATTATGTTTTTACTAAATTGACTTGTCTTTATATTGGATACTGTACTCACTAAAACTCTTGCGCTCCTTTAGTCGAGTTCACTGCGCACTCATTAGAATCTGTTTCCATAGCTTCAAGTGCTTCTTCATCTGCAACAATCCAAAAGCAAATATATATTGTTATTGTTATTGGCAAAGACTAATCACTAGAATGCAATGACAAATGCATTGCGCTTGAATTTAAAGAGTAACAAAGTTTCCAGTGAAACGACTGTTGCTTTCCATTTGCAAGAATTTACAACTTCACAACTTATTTGAAAAACGGCAGATCACAAACAAACCAAGGGGAAAATTACATTTTTCAGTGGATATTTTCTATTTGTTTCAGCTTGTAATGTATGTTGTGTAGAAATACAGACTATTACATCAACTATAAAAATGATAATGCCGATAAAAAATTCGTTGGTTTTAACATATAAATCTTTAAAAATCTGGTGTGGCGCACTCACACAACTTTCCTTGCCGTTATGAAAATTGATCACCTGACGCTAGTGTGCACGCACATCTCAAGTCTACTATTCAAAGATCTTAGCCAGCTGGTGACAGGAGAATAACGCTGGAGACACACGGAGTCTGCAATCTCTTCATAGTGAATGATTTAATAGAATCAACAGTTGACAACAGTTTGCAATTGAAATAATCACATTTTCTCGAATTTCGAGCTTATTTTCAATTTTAGGTGAAAATGTTACTGAACATTAATTGTAGAGATTTTCATGCTAAATCTTTTCCACTTGGAATTTTTTGTTTAAATTGTATCTGAAGCCTGATAAAAGGGAATCTAAAATCAAACTTTGCATAGATGGGGCGGAGCTCCTGAAATTTTTACAGATATGGGACGTATAGCAGTTGATAGAGCTTATCAATGACTAATTTAGGTATGAATTTGATCAAAATCATTGGAGCCGTTTTCGAGAAAATCGCGAAAAACCCTGTTTTTGACAAAATTTTCTCCATTTTAGCCGCCATCTTTAATTGAATATGATCGAAATTGTTCGTGTCGGATCCTTATATTGTAAGGACCTTGAGTTCCAAATTTCAAGTCATTCCGTTAATTGGGAGATGAGATATCTTGTACACAGACGCACATACACTCATACATACACACACACACACACACACACATACAGACCAATACCCAAAAACCACTTTTTTGGACTCAGGGGAACTTGAAACGTATGGAATTTTACAAATTGGGGTACCTTAATTTTTTCGGAAAGCAATACTTTCTTTACCTATGGTATTAGGGCAAGGAAAGTAAAAAATGGAAGATGAGCAATTTCTTTTTGTTTTGGGTCTATTCACTGAAATCATAAAAAATAAGTTATATGTTTCATTTTTTTTTTTTTTTGCTATAGAGCCAAAAGTACAAAAATTGATTGATATGTGTGAATAAATTAAACATTGATATAATCATGAAATTTTTAGTTATCCTACATACCTTCATTTGACTTCACAGCAGGAGTGCGCACACGATTTTTCATGCTTCTACTGACTTGAGGTGTTTTAATTTCTTCATTGTCATGATCATCAACAAAAATAGCCACTCTCGTTTTTCTAGATGATATTCTCAGTTTCGACGTAGAGGGCTCCTTGTTACTATCCCTTAACACTGCAGGAGTTGGAACAATCTTTTGTTTTATTCTTCTTTTTTCAGGTGTCTTCATTTCATTGGTGTCATGATCCTCTTCAAATGCTACTCTCGTTTTTCTAGATGATCTTCTCAATTTCGATGTATTGGATTCTGGCCGTTCTCTCGGCTTTCTTGATGAAGCGTTCGCCTTCGACGTAGAGGGCTCGTTCACTTTTATCGCCACCGTTTTCTTCGTTGGCGATTTTTTCTGCTGGCCAGTTCCTGTAAATATTCATAGAATTAGAAGAGAAAAACGTATCTACTGTTCATCCGCTATTTTCAGTATCAGTAATGTGAATTTCTCAGAAAGATCTAGTTGATAACTTTTCTGCTCTTCAATGATCGAGTAAATGATCATGAGGAGTAGGTATTTCGGTTTGAATTTAAAATTGATTGACCAGTAGTACATTTTGACAAAGTACAACTGGCAAAGTATTAAATACATGTAGTACTATGGCAATTATAACATTATACTATCAATTTGAAACAATAAAGGCATACTCTATTACAACTTATAAATTGCAAAATATCATCCAATAGAGTATGCTGTCAAGTGAAACATTTCGTTTGATTGTCAATTAGTTATCTAATCAATGATTTTTTACTCGTTGCTGGACTTCTGGCATTGTCAATTCACAGGTTTGTCTTTTGGCATACTGCCTCCTATATTTTATTATATTCTTTTTCCATGCTTATTTTTTAGATGAATAGCGTCTTCTCACCTTTTGCTGCCGTCATAGCTCTTGTGAGACGTTTCTCTACTGGAGCCGTGTTTTCTTTCGCAGTTTTCTTTTGAGTGGCTATCGGATTTTGTTTGACAGCAGATACTCCACTTGCTTCAGGCCTGCGAAGAACACGCAACATGAATAAGATACTGAATTAAACTTCTATAATATGCTAGCAGGTAACCCGTGCTTTGCTCTGGGGAAAATTTAGTGCTGTAAAATGCAATCTCCTTACATATGTCCAGGAAACAAAAAAAAGGAATATTTATTGTCAAAATTACGTGGATGATCCTCAACAGAGTTTAAAATTTCCAACCAGAAAAAAGAGTTTGATTGGTCTCGAACCCGCAACCTTTCATTCATGAGTCGCGCGTGCTACCAATTCAATTACGAAATCACTCTTGAAGAAAGCTCTGTTTGGGTGGGCTTTTAGAATTACGTAAACTTTGAATCATAAATTGAATTAATTTGTTTCAATTATTAAAATAGAATTAATTGATTAATAGCAATAAAAATAAGCCTTCATCAATGCTCGGTAAATTCAGCATACTTCAATGTAAAATTGCAAGTAAATCAGCTCATAAGTAACAATTAGTCATTCGTGTATCTCTTATCCCGTACCATATTAAGTTAATAGACAGGTTTATTGATGAAATGAACAATCCTCATTGCAGATTGAGTTACGTTATTGATTACAATGTGGAAGGTCGTATTTGCTATGTTATCTAAGGTATCACATAATTGAAGAGATCATGTTTCAATGTAATGAGCATTAGATTAGAATACACGCTGAAATCGCAATATATAACAAGAGGTAGTGGAGAAACGTTAAGAATCAAGAGATAAACGGAAATCAAAATACAGCACAATAGTACATCGCCACCTAAGGGACCAGAGCATGGTTAGATTTCATAAAGCCATCTATAGGGTTCAGAGATATTTAAGTTTTGAGGATGGTCAATCACTATTGGACTGCAGCTTGGGGACTGTATGCTACTGCACAAGCGTCTAATACTCGTAAAACAAGTTAAACTCATGTAGAGTATCAGCTATTTGTTGAAATTGAAATTTCTAAACCAATATTAAAGATGAAATTGAAAATGTATACTATTGGTATGATTGCAGATAAATTATAGTGTGGATAAACAAGGAATAATAGAATAAAAAATAAATGCAATTGTTCAAAACGAAGTAAGTGCAATTGAATATAATTTTGTAGGTTCTTCCCATAGAAGTGATGCCAGGATGCATGCTCTACATACAATGATGGAGTTTATTTAATGCCATTGAAGTTGATCAATATGCAATTATTCTTCATAATATATACTAAGAAGCGTATACGTACTTTTGTTTAGAAGTCAATTTCCCTCTCCTCGACGGATTCATACAGGCAGGGGCGACAGGAACAGTCAGTTTTTTCACACTATTGGACACTTCAAACTGGAAATGCAAATCGATATGTATAAGTAATAATTGAATCATAGAAACGCTAGAAACCAAATGATTAAGCTTATGTCGAAACACGAGTATGAAGAAAGTATTGAAGTATAATCCAGTATTTATTCTCACATTATGTTGTTATCACAAGATACAACCCTAAAATAAATGAATTGATTCGAGTGACCAGGCTATCAATTTCAAGGCCTCTGACATGACTTCACAACTGTTTTAGGCATCTGGGACTGACAGCTTAATGTGTCGATCTAAAGGGAGTGGGACAAGATATTTTAAAAATTTTTCAAAGAAGAAAAATTGAACTGGATTTTAATACAAATTACAAGGAGGTACAGTGTTTTGTTTGAGGCTATCAATTTAAATTTGAAATTTAGCAGAAACCCAATCGAGTTTCGTTAATTCTATTGAATGGAAGACATTCATATTTTACATTCTCAGGCCCGGTTGCACAACAGCCGGTTGAATTTTAACCGTGATTGGTTCTCGTGGAATTAATCACGATTAAAATTTGAACGGCTTTTTTGCAACTGGGCCAAAATGTTATAATTCAAGAATTAAAACTACATTTTATTTAGACTAGCCACTAGGTACTTTTTGCTGGGAAAAACATCGTACAAGTTGAGTTTTTCATAAAACGATTCTGGAGTAGGTTATTGCACAACTTGATACAAAAAGTTGACCTTCAGCCCTGGAGCTTTTAACAGGTTGCCCCAAAAACCTAGGATTTTCGGTTTCTTCAACAGTTATCTGTGATTTTCGCCAGATCGAGCCATTGAAAAGAGAAAACACTTTTGCCTTTATTTAGCTAGCAATATTTTTAATAAAATTGATCTGCTGAGTTACAATTTTTTTTAAAACGAGTCAAATTTTCGGAAAAAAGAAATCTTAATGAATTTCCATTTTTAATTGTCAATATTTTAATGTCATTAAAATACCTCTGAACGTTATTTTGTGCTCAACAACCTGAGACCAGGTAGAGCTTTCTAACTGGAGGGATTTTTTCAAATACTGGATTATATAATGGAATTTAGAGCGGAGCAAGATATGATAACTTAATTTCATGGAATTTTTTTAATGTAGGCTACAGATCTTATAGTAAATTAAAATAAACTGTACATTGTTGAATATTGTAGCATCAGCGCCATCCGCAATGCTTGAATATTCTGAGCATGAGGATTATTCTAGAGGTTTTTTTTGTTACCATAGAACCTCACAATTGTATCTTTAAACCTCAAATTTATTCTTTGAGGTTTAAATATAATACATTTTTCTTTTCAATAATTCAATAGCCTGATAATTGGAATAATTATTTTAGAAATAGAATGATATTGAAATTACAAACCTTATGTTCAGTGGGCTTCTGTCGTCCGAAGCAATACACCGCCGCATTTTGGTGATGGGTGGTGGCGGGGGTGGGGGTGTCTTGAGGCCTGATCACTTGAGCTTTTGACGTTCGCCTCACCTCCCTGAGAGGGGGTAGAGGGAGGAACATTGGCGATGCAGCATTGTGTCTGACCACTCCTACCACGAAAGGTTTTTTCACTTTTTTCTCCACATTTTTCCGGTGTTCTTCTTTCCACTTCTGAAGAAGAACACTTCTGGTTTGTTTCCCTTTAGGGATGCCAGCTTGCGAATCTCCTAAAAAAGTTTAGAAAACATAAAATATAAATGGATCAAGGGTAGATACTATATACCTATAAAGTACCTATAGTACCTACATCGGTACCTGTATACAGTATATTATCCTTGTGAATTAACTACATATAAATAGCGGAAAAATCGACAAGAAATTCAAAATAGTTTACATTTTTACAATTCATTACGTTACAAGCTGTTAGCTAATGAATGAATTTTAACACTTTTCTTGACAACATAGCAGTCTAGTAAATAACAGTGAATATTCAGGTTACTTCAAGGCTGAAGATGGACGTCATATGTCCGAAGTAGTAGCGGAGTAGCCTAGGAATCAATAATAAAAAGTCAGAAAGTTCTCAACTATTCTACAAAATAGAGCATTTTTAAAAATATTTTGTCATAATTTCATGCTTTTTGAAAAGTAGGCCTAGTAGTTTTTCCAAAGTTGTTTTAGGAAATTTCAAATTTAATCATTAGACATACTTTCCTTAATACCAGTGGGAGTGATTATTTCCAATTAGTTTTAATTAATATAAAATAACATCCAACAGAGATTTTACCAATTTATTTACATTATTTCATCATTATGGAGTATTCATGTACGTGAGTAAATGGAATAATTGTTGAATAATTTACTACCAATCTTAAAATAATAACTACCTATCTTTATAAATTTAAATTAGTGCGGTATATTGAAGGAATGATCCCGATAAAATGTTTTGTAGTAAATCCTGATTGTGAATATTTACTACCGTTCTCAATATCACAAGAAGATTTTCAGACTGGCAAATTAGAAACCATGTAAAATTGAGACTACATACACAAAACAGTAATGTTTGTAGTATTGTTACTTCTCAGAAAAGTATACTTTTTGTTTTGCATTAAGGTGCAATTCCTTATCGACTACTCGAGCCGCGCGGCTTTTGTCACTCGTGACGTACAAGAACGGGGCACGTCACTTCCTCGCCACCGACAAAGACACAACCGGTTGAAATCTATGGGCCTTGAATACATTATTATCCCATAAAAACCTAACTTCAATATTCAAATTCATTTATTGCATGAAATAAATACACAATTGAATATACTTCACAGTTAGTACAATTTCAAATGAATCAACATGTACACTTGTAGGTTGTAATCTATCGCACATGATCAGAATAAGTATTGTACAATAAAGACATAATAATCCTTATGATATTAAGTGAAAAGAAAAGAGAAATTAACATGCATCTCGTACACGAAGGCTTAAGCCTGTGTGTGGAGAGGAGTCTGTTCTTTATTTAGAATAAAAAATTTTGTGGTTTGAAAAGGATAAAGTAATTTTTTAATACTGAATCCTTGAATAGTTAATTCTTGAATGATAATGAGTTTAATCATTATAGAAAAATTACTGAGAGGATGATACACCTCGAGAGCATTGATGCAACCATAGCCACCTTTAATACAAGGTTGCGGCCTTCGATATTGCAACGTCGCAGTGTAGGCCAAGAATCTAATACATGATTGATGAGAAACGTCAGCTGGTATTTATAAAAATCTTTTTCACCAATCATGTATTAGATTCTAGGCCTACACTGCGACGTTGCAATATCGTAGGCCACGGCCTTGTATTAGAGGTGGCTATGATGCAACCCAATGAAGAACCTGTCACTGAAAAAGTATAAACATGTATACATGTATACATATTATAAACAATGTATACATGAAGCGTTAAAGAAGAAAGAAGAACTAAATGGACAGATGAAAACTGTAATATAATTTGACAACTACAACTTTTTAATAACAAAGTTTGATGATGTTTGTTCTGGCTCACTATATATTACATGGCTAAGACATTGTTATAGTAAAGGTACATTCACACTACGTGCAGATTACGGGATCCTAAGTTGATAATAAGTTATAGGTAATTTGAATAAATTATGGCTTCTATGTTTTCTCTACCAATCTCCCTCAACCATATTTTGATGTGTTTTTTATACGCATAAGGTGAACAGTTATGGGCATTACGAAGAGTGGAAGGAATATTTCTGTATAAAATGTGTGCAATATAGTGACTGTTTGTTGTTGAATGAGTTTTAATAAGTCTCGGAATTTCAATGCCAATGGAATTTGCTGAGCGTGTTGCGTGATTGTGATTTATTTTTTTAAACATATTATCACTGTTTACACGAATGAAAAGGAGTAAGCTTCTGACATACAGTTGTCGAATGTCGAGTACCTACATTAAACTCATCATATATTTCATTAGTCGGAGTACGAATGGGTTTACTAAGAGCTGTTGTTATTATGCGTTTTTGAGTGATGACTGAAGGATTCAGAATTGATTTATACGCTCCTCCATAGGCTAAAATTCCGGCAGTTATAACAGATTGAACATAAGCAAAATATACATTTCTTAAATCATCTTTCGATAGAAATTGACGTAAATTTAAGAAAGTGTAGATAGATCTGCGTATTTTGTTTTTCAATTCGGTTATATGTTCTGACCACTTTAATTTATCATCAACTATAATTATATTTATAACAGCTAACTCTCTCAATGGACTCGCAATGGCATTGGATATTATTAGGACTTGAGCAAGAATGTAAAGCTATTGAATCAATAGGAGGCTCCTGACTTTTTCGCAGTGAGACTTCAATAAATTCGGATTTTCCTATATTGAGTGTCAAGATGTTCTGATCGAAGGGATGCTTTTTCATACATTTCCTCTTTAATTCTGCCTGTAACATGTAGCGCTGTATCATCAGCAAATAAAAATAGATTGCCAGTGAGAGGTAGTTTCGCCAAATTATTAATATAAATTAGGAATAATAATGTTTCCAATGTGCTTCCTTGTACCACAACGTAATCAATATGATTTAGGCTACTCTCAACTCCCATTATTTGAACTGCCTGTTTTCTATCAGTTATGTAGCTTTCAAACCAACTGTGCGACTGATTTCGGACTCCTATAAGCTCCAGTTTTCCCATATCTTTCATAGTTTTCGAGATACCATATATAAGCTCTTGAATGTGTGATATTGAAAACCCTTTTCCCTTCTATTTCAAATTTTATCTTTTGTACGCCACAGATTTTCAAAGATTGATGGAGAAAATCCGTGCTGATCATAATTTTAAAGAGCATTGAATTCTTTCCAATGTGGTGCATGCATAATTTCACTATTTTACGCATATCCCTATGACTGTTGCAGCAGTTTTATGGTTGAGTGTGATTACTTGAGTTTTGCAACAATAGATAATTTTACAAAAATATGAAGGGAATGTCAGGAACACAGTTTATGATTCTGCAGTTCAATTGGAACTTTTTCATTTAAATGTCACACCTTCCAAGAGCGTAAATCTCGGAAACTATGAGGAATAAGAGAAAAGTTCAAAATAAAACATAGAAAAATCTATAACCTTCAAGATTTTATGAAATAATAATGTCCTTAAGAAGTATTGGTTTTGAGATGTATGCGAGAAACCAAAAAATGATACTTTCAAACCACACCCACATATTTAACACAAGGAGTGTGAAAAACTCTCTGCGTTAGTCGTATTGTTCAGTGGTATGTCGGTCCCACATCCCACATTCGATTGTGGTTCGTCTGCAACCGGCCTAACGCAGAGTGTCTTTCACACTACATTTGAGAAAACGCTCATTAGTGCGATTGTGGTACAGAAGCTTGGGGAAGCGAGGTGATCAAAACAGTGGTACCACAGTCGCAAGGAAAATAATTGCTACCACAGCGCGCAACGCCATGTGGAAGTATCAGTGCCACTGCCATGCATGCCAATGCATTCCATATGCGCTGCGTTTGTGGTACCACAGAAGGAAAATAGTTGCTCCCACATCCCACATGCGATAGTCGTTCGTCTGCAACCGGCCTAAATGTTGGTTTCTGCAGGCCATACTGTAGCCTATAGGCCTACTAAAGAGCAGTCTCTAGTTTAGGTGTTATAATAAGCAATCAGGATTGTGCATACTTTTTATATGAACATTTAATTTATTAGTTATTACTGTATTAATTGGGCTAAAAAGATGCCTAAAGTCCAGGTTAAAAATTTCAACTTTCCGCCATGTTTGTTCAGCTAATCCTTCGAAACTGACAACAATGTAATAACTTAGTGCCGGTTGCACAAAAGCTGGTTAAATTTTAATCATGATCAATTCCACGAGAACCAATCGGAATAGCTGTCTTATCAGAAAGGCCTTCTCTGATTGGTTTTTCCTGAAATCACAGTTAAAACTTGACCGGATTTTGTGCAACCGGGCTTATAGTTTGTGTAAAATAAATTGAGACTTGGCCCTCCATCCAAAGAAATTACAAGGTTGCCAATTCGTGTAAAATTGCAACTTTCTCAAATTTCAAATTCAACGTCAGAATTGGATTTAGAATAACATCCCCCCGGTCAAGGACAAATAATTCAAGTACCGTATCAAGTAAGTAAGAGGAAATTTAACTTTTATGATAAAATTGGAAACATCGCGAAGATTTGTTTTTCTTTTTAATATCACTTCTCTTAGAATCATTGGGCGTCGAAATGCGTACCGTAATAATTTTATATCAATTGAAAATATAATTAATAATTTCAATCATTTCTGAGAAATCTCTTTCTCGCTTTGCACTGTTGTCAGATCGTCTTTCAACAATGTAGAATTAATAATTATAATTAGCAAAATATTTCATCTTAATTATGAAAATTCATTATGAAATTATTGAAAAATATTATAAAGGCATTGACAAGACAGAGAATCGGCAACGTTGATCTCCTATCTTTCTCCACTGTCATTAACGTGGAGCTCACTATAGAATCCGTGCCACAGAATAGGTACAAAATGGAAACTTGTAATCAAACGTCTATCTAACAAATGCTTTTACATGACGCAAATACTAGACACGTCACGTGACCTTAGGAAGTTCCAATCCTGGTCTTCTGATTGACTCGTGGCAATGAACGAGATCAATTGATCCGGATCATTAAAGTGATCCGAACCTACCATCAATACTATTAAGGTGGTGCGTACAGACTTTCGCTCTGCTCTGCAACCGAACGTCACTCCAGCAGAGCGATTGATGATCGACCGGCGAGCAAGAGTCGTTCGACCGGGGAACGCGAGAAGATCTAACATCTTCCATAACGTTCATGATGGGTGCGTGGGCGGTGCGACTGTGGTACGATGGTGGTACGAGGGAGGAGCGTGCTCGGTGCTGGTTGGGAGCGCGAATATGTGTACGCAGCTTTACAGTGAACTCTATACTAACTGGAACGGGCTGTCCAATGCTAAGCTACAGCCAAAAGTGTGTAAGGCGGAGTGAGTGAGACAGACTTACCGTGTCAGATTCCCTTATCTCTCGTACTCATACATTTAAGCAGGTTGTTGCAGCTCTTGAGTACGATTTTTCATTTTTAAAGTTGAAAAACGGATTTAAATGAGTATTAGGGCTATCAGTATTAGATCACAACCTTTTCTCTTAAATATTGTGATGTATTTGTTGTAAAATGCGTAGAATTGAATAAAAATACAACCGAGAAATGGTGATGTATTGTGTTGCATTTGGTTGCAAGAATGGGCATGTTAAAGGAAATGAAATATACCATTTCACAGGTAAGTCAAACATTTTTAGTCTATTAATTAATTTGAATAAACCTTTTTGTTTTACATGCATTTCCAATACTTTTTTCTATATTGAACAGTTTATTTGACCAAAAATAAAACAACAAATTTGGTTATATTCCTAGTATACGGTGATAGTTTCTATGCTAATTGAAAATTTTGACCTACTTTAGCATCTAAAATAAAGAAACATAGTTGAAGAACAAATTAATCCTTATTCAAAAAAGAATAAATACAAATGATTGATAATTCTGTGTTATCATTATGAGATGACATAATTTATTTTAGGTACCTACTTTTATTTTGAGAAATAAGATATTGATATCAGCTGAATTGTGATTAATTTTTGAAACCTTTCCATTTCAAATAAATAATTGTTCAATTTACAATATTATAATAATTGTTTAGCATATTTCACTGTTTGCTTATCATTTTTATGGTCATAATTATAATACAATTAATATAAATGTTTCTTCATAGATTTCACATCATTTCTGAAACTCTCACACTTACATGATTTGAAATGTTATTAGAATACCTAGTATATTGCTATCATTACATATTCAGTAATCCTGTGTTATTGAATCATCATGAGTCCACATAATTCATTTTATTTACCTACTTTTATTTTTAAAAAAAATATGAGATTGCTATCAGCTGAATTGTATTTGATTTTTGAAACCTTTTAATTTCAAATTGTTCATTTTACTCTGGTAATTATGTAGCATATTTTACTGTTTGCTTTTCATAGTCATATAATATAATGTTTTTTCGTTATTTGCTTCATTTCTGAAACTCATACTCTTACATGATAACAATACTGTAGTATATCCTATCAACATAAACATAAGACTGTGTTTAATAGTTTCAATTAAACACAGCCCTCCTTTGGACTGTGTAGCCTACGGTACAAACAAAATTCGGGATTGGAAAAATAAAGACTATGAGCCTGTTTTTTCATTCCCAATCATTTCATGACAGTTTAAATTTGTCCTTGTTAAATAAATAAATGATACGCTTCTCTGAAATCTGGCCCAAAGTTATTCCCTTGCTTGTGAAAAGTTGACAATACTAAAACTACTGCAGTCACAAATGAAAAAAAAATCTTTTCTTTATTAATATTCAACCTATTTCATTATTTTTGCTCTCAAAAAGTTGAAAATGAACTGCTTAATAAAGGAAAAATAACGCTTCCATGGCATAAGACATACAATATAGAAATAGAATAGAAATTGAAACTTTGCAATGCATTTTTCCATAAGAGCCAATGTGTTACAAAATGACGAATCCCACAGCAATGCGGGTTGCCTATCTTTACCAGCTGCCTCACTTTCTTTGTGTTGCTAGTCCATTCCAGTTAGTATAGAGTTCAGTGTACTATTACAATGCGACGCTTCCTAACAAGATGGCGGATTTTGGCGTCAGGGTACTAGCCAAGTTTCCATACTGTATGTATACTTTGTCCGTGCGGTGGCAGGGTGGCACTACAACAAACTGGGTGGCACTACAAGTTTGTAGTTTGTAAGTAAAACCGGTATGTGGTAATCGATAAGAGAAATCGATATGTCTACACCTCACGATTTCGATAGTCGAACAATCAGCTGATTGCTCTTCCAAATTCCAAAACAATCTAAATTTCAATTTTTAGGTTATGATTTGATGACAAATTTTCAACTAGTTTATTACACTTATTGAATGTGCCATAATATTTTAAAAACTCATTTAGAATCTACTGCTATTTTCAATCCTTGCACTTTAAAAATATTGTTCTGCACAGGTAAATTCAGTATTTACTAGCAAATAAACCTACTTTACTATACCTATCATATTTTTTTAATTAAGAATAATCAAACAATAATTATTTAAATTTATAATATATTAGCGTCATAGTCTTTTATGCGGTTCTATACTTGATGTATTTTAATACTTATATAGTGACACATTATCAACATTTTCTAGATGCTCAACAAAGTAAATTACAATTCAAAAATTACATAATTTAGGGATTGATACTCTACCAACTACTAGTGTAGTACTGCATGTATTATCCTTGCTTTATTGTCATATAATGCGTTATAGGTAGACAGTTGAAACATTTATTTCAAATTGTATGTCACAAGTTTGTACCTTTTCTATTGTATATTGATGTAGTAAGGAAATGAATAATTGACTGACAATTTAGTACCAGCTATTCTTTACATTACTAAAATACCTGGTATAGTCTTGGTACCACAAGCTGATCACTGGATCAATTTATTCCTTCCTCAATATCAAGACGCTACCATGCATAACAAAAACATTAAATTAACCAGCTAAGGTTTCACCAGCTAGTGTCAACAGCCTTGTAAGCTAAGTAAGAAGCTTGTTTGCTTCCCGGTGGTTTGAAACGCACTTAAAGCTGATACACTCTATTTCAAAATTATTGGTATCGTTTCCTATGTACATGCATGTAGCTCATATATGGGTACCTATCACAAAAATTGAAATATTGCTTGGATATCCTGATGTGATCAGTAACTAAGATAATACTTGTAATTTTGCTAATGAGGAAAAACAATTATTTTACAGGTGGGAAGTATGGGCAAACCCAGTCCTGAAGCTGTGATTACCAGCACTGTTCTTTTGTTCACATTTGCTCTGGGGTTTGCAGTTGGCTACAAAGCAAAAGAATGGCGCATTTGGTGGACAAAAAGGCGAAGAGATGCACTTGCCAGCAAGCTTCACAAAGCTCAAAAACAACTAGAAATCTTGACAGCTCCTTAACTGAATAGCAGCCATATGATAATCATTTTACAAAAATTTCCACAATTTCAAAATGTTGTTTATTTCTATGAAATTTATTAGTACAATTTTTTATTGAATTAAGTTGTTTTGTAAAGACAAATGTAAATTTGAAGCGTCTGAAATATGCCGAGTCATGTATTATTTGAATAAATACTTGAATACTCTAACTAATATTACTGAATACTAAACAAATATTATTTGTTCAATAATAGTTATTGCTAAATACTATCTACTTAACTTTACATAATGCCAATTTTCTGACTCCAACTTTTTAAAGTCTAGGACTTAGCTAAATCCCGAGCTCGGAAACCGGCCCTAAACACCATTAGACTTATGATTTTTGTAGGTTTCTCTGATCTACACAGTGTTATTGCGTGGTCCGTCATCAGTGATACGTGGAAACCACACATTGGTGTTCTCT
Source organism: Nilaparvata lugens (assembly GCF_014356525.2). Lineage (NCBI taxonomy): Eukaryota > Metazoa > Arthropoda > Insecta > Hemiptera > Delphacidae > Nilaparvata > Nilaparvata lugens. The sequence goes on from NC_052504.1 coordinate 33,856,961, forward strand.
GACTTCACGCACGCAATTCTCTGTGATTCCTGCCAATTCTGCAATGCGTGATCCCTCTGCGTCGGGCACTCAAGTCTGGGATCCCAGACTTATGCGTGACACGCAGTAGCTATTTGCCAGTAGTCGCCATTCCACCTCCTTCATTCCACCATCTTCTAGTGATAAGATGTGTTGTTAACAGGGGCGTATCCAGAAAAAATCATGGGGGGATCATAACATTGACGTAGGAAGAGCCTCAACTTTTGGGGGGCGTGGGGGTATTGAACATTTTTTCACTGAAAAATAACATTTCATTCAAGGTTTTTTGTTCAAGTTGGCTAATTATTATTATTTCGATTTCCCTTTGAAAATGTCATAGGCCTATGATTTTTTTATTGAATAACAAATAGAATGGAATGGAATGGAATTTTACTAGTAATTCAATTGTTAGAAAAAATAATAATGTTTTAGTAACCTGAATAGGCCTATTCATTTTAGATAGCTAACTATAATTTGGACTCAAATTTTCATACAAACTTCAACACCATAGTATTAGGCTTAGTTTCAACTTGATTCATTCATTATTTTTTCAATTTTTCATATTATTTTTCAAATTTCACAATACATCCCCCCTGGATACGACACTGGTTATTATTATAAAATGCAACAGTAACTACGGAATCCAATGTTGCATTGAATCCAAGAGCATTGTTGATAAACCAACCCAAACTGCCAAATCAGCCATTAGCCGTTTTCACACCGATATCTCGCCGACACAACAGGACAGGACAGAATTTACACTGATGGACAGTATTAGTATTAGAGGCAGCTGTGGTTCATAACTGCGCGAGGTTTACTATTCACGGAATAGTTTCTCATAAAACAAAATGTGTTGAAAGCCTAAAATATTCCCTAAACTTGATTTCATTATGCAACGGATACCTGGAAATCAAAATTGTAAGAAACCTTCTTCCTCTCTGTCAATAAAAAATTCAAAGGGTTTTCATTTACAAAATTCATAAGTAGATTTTCTTTATTATCCTCTTCGTCCAGCATCAAAGCTACAGCAACATGTCAGACATCTATGTTGTCTATGACTGAAAATATAATCGCGCGCTGCGAGGTTGGTGCCAGAGAAAACACCTGCTTTTTCTAACACGAACGCGTGGTTTCCGCATATCACTGATGATGGATCACGCAATAACGCTGCGTGGTTCAGAGAAACCTACAAAAATCATAAGTCTAATGGTCTTCATATTATCATCCGTAAAAACATAGGGCAATACAACGATGTTTAAAAACATCGATGTTCACTGTTCGATGTTTTTTACTTATCGATGTTAAGGTGAAAAAACATCGATGTTTTGTCTTTCGATACCCATCCCTAACGGCGACCCAACCTTGAAACCTTGTTATAGGGGCCGCATTCGGTGATATATAAATTTTTTAGACTAGTAGTTCTGTGAACAGTAGACCTCACGCAGTATTCTCATCCACAAGTACCAGATGTCAACTGTTTTAAATGTTAACAAACTCAGTTCACGTTTGAATTTGTATTTCATATGATATACAAATCGGAACTCATCCAGTTCCGTAATGATCTTTCTATCTGATGAAAATTAATTTTTTAGAATCAAAAATATTATAATTTCTCCAGCATTATTTAGTTAATTTGTTTATTTTTATTCACCTATTAAATTGGTTTTTTCGAATGTGAGAATATTGATACTGATGGGCACGCATAATAATACCATGACTGCAAAACAAAATATTGAAACCAAAGACCTTAAAGCTGCGATTAGACCAAATTTATTGAAAAAATGTTAATAACACAATCCTTTTGGATTATATTAGATTGAACATAACTATCATACACATGATGAACATATGTGTTAGTCAACTTCCATTCAATCTAATAGAATCTATAAGGATTAAGATATAACCATTTTGTTAATAACTTTGGTGTAAACCCAGCTTAAAGATGCATACCTATTATTTAATGTCTTTGATTGAAACTACCCCTCCTGGGGAGCACAAAACCTGGTCGTGGTGGAGGGGCTTGTGTACTCCCATGACCCGGAGAGCTATACCGGCGGTAGTGTAACTACCAGTAGGGCCACCCAAGCCGGACAGGTCGAAGGATAGGAGTCAGACGAAGAAGTGCTCCAAAGAAGACGTCGTTGGGCTAATCCCCCACACGTCGGTTTACATCGGATTCAAAGTACTACAACTAGCCTCGGACGGGACAGGAATTTACGGATTAATAAACGGACAAGCCACTTTATCAGATTCGGGACATGGAACGTAAGAACGCTTACAGGAAAGGAAGTGGAGATGGTGGAAGAAATGGAGAGATATAAGATGAAGGTCTTGGGGATTTGTGAGACGAGAAGAAGGGGAGTGGGAGAGAGTGATTTGGATAATGATTTTGTCATGAGATACTCAGGAATGGCAGAAGGAAGAAGGGCATGTGGTGGAGTGGCGATTGTAGTGGATGGAGATACCAACACAAGAGTCAGAAGCTGGAAAGCAATAAGTCCTAGAATAATTATTAGAGTGGATCTAGACCTGGAAGAAAAAAATAGCATCATTCAAGTTTATGGACCTACTGAGGATGCAAGTGTGGCAGATAAAGATGAATTTTGGTTGCAGCTGGAAAGAGAAACATGTGAAGCTGAAGAATCAAGGAAACTCAGTGATGGGAGATTTCAATGGAAGAATTGGAAAGGATGAGCAAGATGGACATGGGAGTATGGGGAAATATGGCTGTGAGACAGTGAAAAATGATAATGGACAGCGTCTGATTGAGTATTCATCACAACATAATCTTCTCATTGGAAATACTTGGTTCATACACACAAAAAATTCATAAAATCACATTTGTAAGAGAAGGTCGAGAAGCAGAAAGTATGATTGATTATATATTGTATCAAGGAGATCTTAGGTATGCTGTGAGGGATGTCAAGGTGATCAGAGGAGCTGAGCTGGATACTGATCATAGGCTTCTAGTGGCAGACACAGGCTTTGTAGAGAGAAAGGACGGCAGGAAGAAGGCATACATGAGAATCAAGCACGAAGAATTAAGATCCAGGGAGAATAGAGAAAGGTACCAGACAGAGCTCTCAGCCCGTATAGAGAACTGGCAAACCCAGGAAGAAAGATACACCGATGTGGATAAATTCTGGAGTGACTTGAAAGAAGCCGTGACTGGAGCTGCCAAGGAGGTATGTGGTGAGAGGAAAGTTGGAAAGTTTAAAAAGAAGACAAGGTGGTGGTCAGAAGAAGTGAAGGGAAAGGTTAAAGAGAAGAAAAAAGCATATAAGAAATATATGATCTCTAAGAGTCAGGAAGATTTCAGAACGTATGTGGAGAAACGGAATGATGCTAAAAGAAGTGTAAAATTGGCAAAGATACAGGCATGGGAAGATTTTGGTAGAGATCTACAGGACCAACATGGACAGGATAATGACCGAGCCTTCTGGAAAACAGTAAAACACCTGAGAGGGAAGTTTGGAAAGAATGTAAGAACAATAGTGAATGAAGATGGAAGATTGGTGTCACAGATGGATGAAGTATTGGAGAGATGGAGAAGATTCTATGAAGTTAAATTCCGGGAGAATAATGAGCATATGGATGAAGAAAATGATCAGAATGAAGATATGCCTATGCTAGACGAAATTGAGGGGATTACATCAGATATTACCAGAGATGAGGTTGAAGAATCTTTGAAGAAAATGAAGGTCGGTAAGGCAGCAGGGGGCGATGGGATTGCTCCAGAATTGATGAAATGGGGAGGGCATATACTGACAGGGAAACTGCTGATTTTGTTGAATTTAATATGGCATCAAGAAAGAGTTCCTTCACAATGGAAGGAAAACATTATCATTCCTCTCCACAAAAAAGGCTGCACTTCAGACTGTGAAAACTATAGAGCTGTATGTTTGTCCCAGCTGGGTATGAAGTCATTCTGGAGAAACGCTTACGCAGGGTGGTGGAACAGGATATGGAAGAGGAACAAGTGGCGTTCAGACCAGGTAGGCAGACCCAGGAGCATATTTCATCTCTCCGAAATATATGCTCCAAATTCATTGAGAGAGGGAAGAATGTTTACTTGGCTTTTCTGGATCTGAGGGCTGCATTCGACACAATTACAAGGAAGTGGATATGGAAGGTGTTGAGTAATAGAAGAGTACCTCCCAAACTTGTGAAAGCCATCAGAAGTGTAAATGAAGGAATGTCAGCCAAAGTACGAATTGGAGGAGATGTATCAAGAGCATTTCAAATGGAGAAGGGTGTGAAACAGGGAGACAGCCTCAGTACTCTTCTATTCATCTTAGCGATGGATGATATACACAAGATATGCAAGAGGAGGACACAGAACATGGTAGTAGGATATTGGAATATGAGGCCAATTGGTACAAGAGCCCTCCTATATGCTGACGATATTGTTTTGATCTCTGAGTCTTCAGAAAAACTCCAGCAAGCTGTGACGGAATGGTCAGAAGAACTGAAAGGAAAAGGAATGGTTCTCAATGTAAGGAAGAGCAAAGTGATGGTGGTATCAAAGGTAGGAGGAGAGAATGTGGAAATTAGGGTTGATGGAGAGGTGCTTGACCAGGTGTTGAGTATTTGGGTGCGTGGTTCTCTGAGGATGGAAAAATAGATGTTGAGGTGCTGAACAGGGTAAGGAAAGGTTCACTGGTTTACTATTCCGTCAAAGACTGTATATTTGGTAAGAAAGAGATCAGTAAGAAGATAAAGAACCAGGTATACAGATCAATAATTGAGCCAATCTTACTGTACGGGAGTGAAAGCTGGCCCATGAGATCATGTCATGAAAATAAAATAAGAACGGTGGAAATGAAATGTCATAGAAAAACATTGGGGAAGACAAGGAGGAATAGAATACGAAACACCAGAATAAGAGAGGAAGTTGGCATGAGAGATGTAAGTGTGAGGATAGAAATGAGGCAGCTTAAATGGTATGGACATATACAGCGGATGGATGACAGTAGAAAAGCGAAACAGTTTGTGAATGTGAGAGTGCAGGGAAGGAGAACTGTAGGACGACCGAGGTACTCATATGAGGACAGAATTGAGGAGATTGGAAGGAGAAGAGGGAAGACTGTTCCGGAGATGAGAAGAATGGCGATGGACAGACGGGTATGGAAGAACCTTATACAAATACAGTAATAGACTGGCTTCTCTACACATCTGTGTAATCACTTGTCAGCTGATTTATGATGAATAATTCTATAGTCTGATTTTTACTTTCCTTGCCCTATTACCATAGGTAAGGAAAGTATTGCTTTCCGAAAAAAATTAAGGTACCCCAATTTCTAGATTTCTATACGTTTCAAGGTCCCCTAAGTCCAAAAAAGTGATTTTTGGGTATTGGTCTGTATGTGAGTGTGTGTGTGTGTGTGTGTGTGTGTGTGTGTGTGTGTGTATGAGTGTATGTGCGTCTGTGTACACAATATCTCATCTCCCAATTAACGGAAAAACTGAATGACTTGAAAATTGGAACTTGAGATCCTTTCCCTATAAGGAACCGACACGGACAAATCCAATTCAAGATGGCGGCTGAAATGGCGAAAACGTTGTCAAAAACAGGATTTTTCGCGATTTTCTCGAAAACGGCTCCAACGATTTAGATCAAATTCATACCTAAAATAGTCATTTATAAGCTCTATCAACTGCCACAAGTCTCATATCTGTAGAAATTTCAGGAACTCTGCCTCATCAATGAAAAGTGTGATTTTAGATTCCCCATTATCAGGCTTCAGATACAATTTAATCAAAAAACTTCAAGTGGAAAAGATTGAGCATAAAAATCTCTACAATTAATGTTCAGTGACATTTTCACCTAAAATTGGAAATAAGCTCGAAATTCGAGAAAATGTGATTATTGAATTGCAAACTGTTTGCAACTGTTGATTCTATTAAATCATTCACTATGAAGTGATAGCAGACTTCGTGTGTCTCCAGCGTTATCGTCCTGTCACCAGCTGGCAGATCTTCGAATAGTAGACTTGAGATGCGCGTGTACACTAGTGCCAGGTGATAAATTTTCATAACGGCAAGGAAAGTTGTGTTAGTGCGCCACACCAGATTTTTCTCTAATAAGGTATTTATTTATTTAATCATTCAGAATAATTACACAACTTACAGAAAAGTACCACAAGAACTTGACGTATGAAGGAGGCTCCTTTTTACTTTCCTTGCCCTGTTACCATAGGTAAGGAAAGTATTGCTAAAAAAATTAAGGTAGGCTACCCCAATTTCCAGATTTCTATACGTTTCAAGGACCCCTAAGTCCAAAAAGGTGGTCTTCGGGTATTGGTCTGTATGTGTGTGTGTATGTGTGTGTGTGTGTGTGTGTGTGTGTGTGTATGTGTGTGTATATGTGTGTATGTGCGTCTGTGTACACAATATCTCATCTCCCAATAAACGGATTTACTTGAAATTTGTAACGTAAGGTCCTTACACTATAAGGATCCGACACGAACAATTTCGATCAAATGCAATTCAAGATGGCGGCTAAAATGGTGAAAATGTTATCGAAAACAGGGTTTTTCGCGATTTGCTCGAAAACGGCTCCAACGATTTTGATCAAATTCATACCTAGAATAGTTATTGACAAGCCCTATCAACTGCCACAAGTCAAATATCTGTAAAAATTTCAGGAGCTCCGCCTCATCTATGCAACGTTTGATTTTAGTTTCCCAATTATCAGGTTTCAGATACAATTTAAACAAAAAAATTACAAGTGGAAAATATTGAGAATGAAAATCTCTACAATTAATGTTCAGTAACATTTTCACCTAAAATTGAAAATAATCTCGAAATTCGAGAAAATGTGATTATTGAATTGCAAACTGTTTGCAACTGTTGATTCTATTAAATCATTCACTATGGAGAGATGGCAGACCTCGTGTGTCCAGCGTTATTGTCCTGTCACCAGCTGGCTCAGATCTTTAAATATTAGACTTAAGATGCGCGTGAACACTAGCGTCAGGGATTAATTCTCATATAACGGCAAGGAAAGTTGTGTGAGTGCACCACACCAGATTTTTCCTTTTATATTATCCTTGAAATGCAAAATTTCCAAAAAACCTTGTATATACGTTGACGCGCAATTTAAAAAGGAACATACCTGTCAAATTCCATGAAAATCTATTACTGCGTTTCGCCGTAAATGCGCAACATATAAACATTAAGAGAAATGCCAAACCGTCGACCTAACTTCGTTTGGTCAATAATTCTACAATGAGCAAGTGAAAATCTAAAGGGTTTCAACATTATCAATTACTATTTGAATAAGATAGAGACACAGAAACATATGGATCATTCTTACAAAAATCATACAAACCTTGGTTTTCTTTAGTTTCTTCAGTATAGTCTCTTCTCTGGTCCAAGAAATCTTGGCGTTTACTTTTGCGTCGTTCAACTAGATCTTCCCGTCTAACGTCTTTATAATCTTGAACTTTTGGATTGAATTTGTAAACTTCTTGACGATTCATTTTAAACTACTAGTATTTTATCAAACCTCACAAAACAGTACGGTACCTAACTTAAATTATTAGTTTCAGTTTCAAAGTATTGAATTATCAATTTAAAGCCTAAAATAACTGAATATTGCACTATTGGCATTATTTCTGTTTTGGAAAGATATATTATAATTAAAATTAACCAAAGGACAACAACTGAAAACTTCACCAAAGCTCTAAACAGCAAACACGACAGACCATGAACCAACCAAACCAAACGTGAACGGGACGGAAACGGACTTGACCAACAAACTTCGAAGTTCAAAATTTAAAAGGTCAATGCCTGCTATATTATATTATATTCTTTTCTATTAGCTGTTGCATAGCCCTGAAAGCCGCCACTCGCCAAAAAAATGGTCAGTTTTTACGGACGCCCCAAAGTGGAACAGTGAAAGACAAACTGGGTCTATTCCTATTATACATCTATAGTGAGGTCCACGTTATTATGGCAATAAATTAAGGTGGAAAAACAGCGTTTCCTATTATCTGCCTTGATTGATTATATTTCTACATCATCAAAAACAGATTTTACTTCGTTATGGTGCTACAAAAGGATAGTACTACCTGCTTTGTCGAACGATAGACAAGGATAGCAACATCAAAGTAAATACTGTCATTATAACGTGGACGTCACTATATCATTTTTTGGCAGCACTGAACCTGTATTCCTCTTAGTTTGTAGGAAGAAGGCTAAAAAGTATATAGGCCTATAAAAAGTGTTTTATAGGAGTTATCATTGGTTTTAGTAATATTCTTAAATTGGGGGAATTCCATCATATTCAGGGGATATATCCAAAGTATCCACCGAAGATTGGCATCCAGATTAATGGCAACATATTTTGCCTCGTTTGCATAATATGGTATCACGTGGTTGTTGATTCTGACTGGTATGCAATCATGCGATCTATTTTCTCATTTTTACTCTTACATGAGCTGTTTGTGAGCATTATTTACCTATTGATTTGTTTTTCATGAGTCAAGGACACTGGGTATGGTACTGTCCAGGTACTTTCACAAACAATTATTACTCGCTATGTTGAAAGCTTTTTCTATTTTACTAATTGATCATCTCAAAACAATATTACATGGATAATTAACAATATTATAATGTGAACTTACAAACTGTAGGCTATTATACCTATTATAAGGTACCTAATATAGGTAAGTGTTGAAGCTGAGCAGTAGCTTGGTTTACAATATTATCACTACCTACCTAGTTTATAGGCTTACTTACAAATTCTCCTTGACACTATGAACTTTCTATAATGAATATTAATATTGTCTTAAAAAAATACCGATCCTAGTGGCTTAGAAGACTCACTATTACAATACACTAGTAACGGCGAGTCTTCTAAGCTTGTGCAAGCTACAATAGTATAGCCTAGGCCCAGTGGCGGCTCGTCCTATGTGTTCAATGGTTCATTGAACCCCCAGAATTGAATCAACTTCCTATACAATAATGAATTTGCAACTCAAATAATTATATTTTTATTTTATACTCATGAAATTACATCACAACGTTTTTCATCTACGTAAACTTAACGTTGTTTTGCGGCCGGTGCCTGAGAACCAGGAGTGGCTTGTTTGAAACAGCACCGAATGGCATGAAGAGACGGGTGGTGGTGGAAGGCAGTGTTCATTCCGCGATGTGAACCCAAAAACAGGGCTGCATTCCGAGGCAAGTGAAGCATTCGGTAAACCTCGGAATGAATTGTGAGAATTCGTGATACGGATACAGTGCCATCTTGAACTTGCTCATAACAAATAAATTTAAATTTGGTGGCAGTAAACAGTAAAAAAGCGGTAAACAAGGAGTAGCCTAAGCGTGACAGTTTTGAGGTTATACGATATGGTTTCGGGTATATACTGTATACAGTTGTGATAGATTTCACTGCATTTTTCGTTATATAAATTGTTTTTGTGTGTAGAAGAATATAGTAGTTTCTAGCGTGTTTCGTGTATTCGTGAGTATTTCTAGTGTGTCCATTTTATTTTAGTGAGAGTGTGAATATAATTTATTGTGTTACCGTAACAGCATTTTGATGAAGAAATATGGATAAGGATCAGCATTTGTTAAATACAAACATTATTAATATTGAGGATAGGTGTCAAATAAAACATGATGGTAGACGAACTCCCAAAGTAAAAATCAAACAAGAAAAATATAAACAGGACAAAAAAATCTATATTTTGTAGAAAATATGCTTAATCTTTGAGGGGTAATTCATTAAAATTATTATTGATTACCTTTACGCTTGATTATGCTCAACACTCTATATCCTCTTGACCTTTCTCCCCAATAGATCATGAGGTTGAACCCCCAAGCTAAAAGATCACGAGCCGCTACTGCCTAGGCCTATATCTTTTTCTCATCCAAAATTGGACTGATATGAATTTATGGTATTGATAATTTTTACATCTAATAATAATCCATGCAGTATAGTGAGTGGACTATTAATAATTATTATTAGATGTAAAAATTATCAATACCAATTATTATGATTGATAGAAACTTTTTTCTGAAGACTGCACCTTTCCAAAACTAATAATGTTGAGGCACAGAGTTGAAGGACTACAGCTGGACTAGTTTTGTATGTTACCGGGGTTTTGTTTAATTTTATACAAATCATTCCATTTTGTTCTGAACAATACGTTCATTTTTTGAATGTATCCTTGTTAGAAAAGTATTCTCATCAATATTTTATAAGCCACTTCAGTCCTTCAGTGATGTCAATATAAATTTTGTCCAAAACCATACAACATAGCGTACGGATGTTATTTGAATTTGGCTCCTTCTTCTGTGACTCAAAATGGCGACTGCGCGTACCTGGTATTTATAGTTCCCTAGTTCGAAGGCTCTCTCATGTGACGTCACACACCCAATTCATGTTTGCTTCAGCGACTACGCTCAAGCTAGGGAACTATAAATACCAGGTACGCGCAGTCGCCATAGAAAAAATATTGATAGATAAAGATGGATTTTATAATATGATTAAAAATTAAATTTTTTATCTTAATATGAGAAAATGTTTCTAGATGTGCAATTGAACTAAAGAAAACAAATTTCATTCATGTTTTGTATGATTATGTCAAAAAAAGAAACAGCTGCTTGATACTCATGGCCTCAGACTCAGAACCAGAAACCACAATCAAAACTAAACAGCTGATTACGTGAAATGGCGACCTTCATTATTTAGCAGTTGCTAATAAAAGTCGAGTGAAAGTTAGGTAAGGTGAAAACTTATAAAAATTATTTATTATTAATTTATTCAATCAGATTGTTGTTGGCTTTTCTTACATTTGAATTGCAAAATTAATTACTACTTTAGAACTGTAAATCATAAAGTTTACCTCCTCTCCAACCTGAGTGTCAAATATTATTATGAATTTTACAGTTATCTCGTACTTCATAATCTAATATTAATAATGTTTTTAAAAAAAATCAAGCATTTCCTTCTATTGATAGCTTATGTAATAGTATTTAATATTAACTTTGGTGTCTGGGTGTAATATTAGTGGTGGTGTGGTGGTAGGGTACGGTGATTAAATAGGTAGTAGCGTTATACACAGCGACTCCCAGGTTTTAATAAACAATATCTCTCGATTGTCACCATTAAAAACTATTATAATCCAATATATCCAAAGTCTTTATTGTTAGCCAGGTGTTCCCAGATAGATCGCGTCAAAAAATAAAAAAAAACTTTAAACTTGATAATCAAGATGGCGGGGCATCACAGTCCCTCAAAGCTATCCCCAAGGAAATCATTGACACTGTAATAGCTTCTTTCAATCAGCCACCTTGACAGCCTCTTCTTGAAAACACCTATAGGAAGATCCCTCACCGAGCCCAGCAGCAGGTTGAACATTTTGAGTGCCAACACTGGAAAAGAGTCCCTCACTCTTGACAACCTACAGCGTGGAATCTCCAACTGTAGCCTTCCGCGGGTACCGTATGAATGCACCTGACACCTACTCATCATGTTAGCCCTGTTTATCTTCACTGCAGTAAGAGAGGCCAGTATATACAGCCCGAAGACGGTGTGCACTTTCAGGCGTCTGAAGATGGGTTGACAATGGGCAATGAAGTCACTGTAGGTAAGGATCCGCAGTGCCTTCTTTTGAAGAAGCAGGATGTCATTGGCATGTGGAGAATGGCCCCAGAGAAGAATTCCATACTGCACATGACTGCCAAACACCGCATGATACATCATTAGAAGTCTCTTGAGACTCAGGAGGCTTCTCAGCTTTCTGAACAGGAAGATTACTCTAGACAGTCTCCTGCATACCTGGTCAATATGCGGCTCCCAACTTAATTTGGCATCAATTCCAAAGCCAAGCAAAGTGACTGATTCATCCCCTGGAGTGTGGGTGCTAAGAGTACAATAAAGCGTCTGCTCCTGTGCACAGCGTCTAGCTTCCAGGGGTCCACTGCCCTTACCAACTATGGTAGTATCATCAGCAAACAGCAGACTAGAATTCTGTAGGTGGAGATCGTTGATGAGTATGAGAAATAACAGCGGCCCAAGCACAGATCCTTGAGGAACTCCATGTGTTACTCTCCTTACCTCTGAAGTGGCACCCATCACCGACACAACCTGCCTCCTGTCGCTTAGATAGTCTGCCACCATGCTCCATGCACTGTCCCTGATGCCATACCTATGTAGCTTGTCCAGCAGGATGTTGTGCAACACGCAGTCGAAGGCTTTGGTCAGGTCACACAACACAAGGTCAACCGATTTGCGCTACTCGAAAGCCACATGTATTCTTTCGACCAATGAAAGCACTGCAGAGGTGGTAGATCTGCCTTTCCTGAAACCATGCTGCATATCCCTCATCAGGTAGCTCCTTTCCAGATATACAGTCAGCTGTCTCAACATGGACGTTTCAATGATTTTGGGACCGGTACAATAATTGGTCTGAAGCTGCCTACATCAGTAGGATCACTCTTCTTAAAAATCGGGACTGTCTTTGCAATCTTGAGGCAGTTAGGAAAAACACCTTCCATGAGGCAGCTGTTGACCAGCGACAGCAGTGGTTCCATCAATACCCATATCAATTTTTTCAACAGGAACACTGACAGGCCATAGACGTCCTGGCTGTGACTTGTCTTGAAACCCTGAACAATGCTCATCAGGTCCTCCCCACTAATGAGTTCGAAACAGGTAAACCTATGATGAGACAGAGGGACAGACAATGCTGGATGTGCCAGAGATTCTAGTAGACCTTCAACAATCTCAGAGACAGCATCCATGAAAGCATTTTTGACCTCATCTGGACTCTTTTCGCATCGAACCACTGACTTGGCTTTATATGAGTCGCTGAGAATGCTCCAAGCCGCCTTAACAGGATTGTGAGATTCTCTAGCATTGTCTTTCTAGCATTGTAATCTTTTTTAGCTCGATTCACCTCCTGTCTATGTATCTTTTTGGCTCTGATATAATGCCTGTGTTTCTCATCAGATAGCACACCATTTGACTCAGTCTTGTAAGCATTGTACAACATTTCAACAAGCACTCTCAAGCTTTGCAAATCAGATGTGTGTGTACCAACCACTTGTGGAGCTGTGCTTGTTTGACCTTGGTTTATTTGTTCTATTTTGCAAGTTCGGCTTGAAGGACACTGCCGGGCAAAATGAGTTGAAGGCCGAGACCAATACAAGGTGGAAAAAGTCAAATCTGTCCTTTTTTGAAACAATCATATCAGAAATGTCCAGTCAGTCTCTTCCAGGCATCTCCTGAGAGCCTCTACACTGCTGTCAGTCAGCATTCTGCTGTAGATAATTAGTCACCCAGGCAGGACAGTCATTACTCACCTTCACGCGCTGTTCCTCATCAACAAGTACTGCATAATGATCAGCTACAACTGGGTCCACAATGAGCACACTATATGCACTAGGGTTGTCATTAGTTGCTACTCCATCAAGGCAATTCAAGCCTCTTGTCGGTGCCAGGCTAGTCCAGTACAAGTTGGACATCATCAAAACATCCTGTAGCTTACGAGATTTAACATCGTCCTTGTTTAGGTGTACATTAAAGTCTCCACCTATATAAATTCTGTTACCAAGCATGCTTACATAATCAAGGCACACTTCCAGTTGATGCATAAATTGATCAAAGAACAGGTTATTAGAACAGTACACTGACACAACAACAAGGGAAAATTCACTGAGGACAATACAAACTGTCTCAAAAACCCGTTCCTCACAAAAGGCAGTGTGAGATCCATTGGTTTGATTACGACATTATCATCAATACCACAGTATATATAGCACCACCCCCATTCTTATGGGTAGAGCGACAATAGATTCAATGACCTTTCACCAAGTTCAATTTTACTATAAAATTTAGCTTCTTCTTTGTCTAGCCAGTGTTCACACACACATAGGATGTCAGGTTTTTCATTTTGAAGGAAAATTGTCAGAAGATTGGGCAATACCGTATTATTTACACTGGTTGAAGGAACACTTGTACAGGGATTTTTCTTATTTACAGTTTTTACAGCTCTAGTACACTGATTATTGGAAACAGACAGCTGGTGACTAGAAACAAAATTTTTATTACAGTCCCGTTTAGCTGGGAATCTTTTTTCCATTAGGTCCCGTTTAGCTGGAAATCTTTTTTTCATTAGATCCATGCGACTTTTCATAGCCAGGAAATTAAATCCAAAATCCTTCTGGGCGTAATTCTTTGCTCTACAACCCGGGACCAGGTAGAGCGCTCTTTCCCATATAGATTTCCAGGTACACCTGATTATAATGCACCTTTTATTTCGAAAAACACCTAATTTCTAGCTTTAACCAACATCACGATCTTCATTGTCCTCACATTGAGATCTCGTACGAAGAAATACGTTTTTAAGATCATGTTCTATCAGAATCACCAGTTAGATACTATGTCATCGTACTACATCTCATTATTTCATTCATTCCAGTCAAGGCGGTTCAATTCCATGTAAGTTATCATAAGTCAAATTCGGTGGAGAAATGGGAAATCTTGAACAATATTTATTTGTTGTTGATTATTTGAGGTGATGCACCAGCTTTCATAATCACAGTATGATTGATATGTGTGCCTAAGTTGGTTTACATCGTCACTCTTGCTTTGAAACCCAATTTCGGATCTATTCAATTTGAATTTATAAATGTCTTTCTTTTCAGTCAAATTTAGCGCAATGCTTCGCACCCCTTTGCATAGGGCTCTGCTGCCCTGTGTGAGGGAAGCCCTATCCGTTTCCAGGGCTAGTGTAACCACCGCACCAGAAAAAATAGAAGTTTTCATAGATGATAAAAGAGTGATGGTCGAGCCTGGAACTACTGTTCTTCAGGTAAATATCTATCATTAAGGAAATTTGGAGTTACTAATAAATAATGTGATTTGTATGTAAACTATTTGAGTGCGCTGATTATTCAAATTGTATTCAGTTGCTCGTGCTTGTAAATTATACATATTCTTGTAATCAAAACTATCCTGCACTCATAACAATAAAAAAATACGGTAGGGAATCTTCTCTATCTAAATAGTATTAGAGAAGAATTAAATGCAATTATAGAATATTCTCCAGTATTTGAAAAAAAAAATTTCTCGAACGAAGTGACATCTTTTATGCTTTTCGTTTTCAGGGCTTTGAAGTGAAAACTAATAATCTGTTAATTATTATATTTTACAGGCGGCTGCACTTGTAGGAGTAGAAATTCCCCGTTTTTGCTATCATGAACGTCTTGCTGTTGCTGGAAACTGTAGAATGTGTCTGGTTGAAGTCGAAAAGTCACCAAAGGTAAAAAATCTGGTGTGGTACACTCACACAACTTTCCTTGCTCATATTTGAAACTACGATCAGACTTCTGTATATGTGTTTATATAATTGTTTTCAGAGTACTTTCTCCTTTGTGTAAATTGTAAAATTCGATTATTTTTTTTAGCCGTCATTTTTTCAAAGTCGTCAAAACAGCTGTTCTACAGATGAAATATCTAGACTATGTGTTCTTTTTATGAACTGCGCTACCTACCTACCTACCCCATGCACGAGAAAATACTTTTTTTGGAAAGCAATACTTTCCTTACCTATGTGTTGTTTTTGAAGCCGAAACGTCACCAAAGGTGAAAAATGTGTTGTTTTTTTTCAAGATAATACGTGTTTTTGTTTTAATTTAAGACACAGTCACGGGTTCTTTTTATACTTTTTGTAGTTTATTTTATTATTTACAAGCCTGTGGTACTTTTCTGTAAGTTGTCTAATTCTGAATGATTAGATAAATAAATAAAACAATATCATCGAGGTCAAGTGGAATCAGGTAGAAAGCAATAATAGAACAGCTGTTTTTTTTTTTAATTTCTATCATATGATTTGAATGTGAATTCGCCATATGAAATCGTATGTCCCATAAATGAAATTTTAACATTAATTATTATGAAAAATCTAGAAGGGAATTGAAATTTGGGCTTCGAGGTGCACGAGTTTGATATTTTTAGAATGTATGTGCAAAATTTGGAGATCTATATCATTCCCGTTTTTCTGGTATGCAATCCACAAGCTGACATGTTTTGATGCGAACAAACGAATACACGAACAAACACAACCCTACTCTCTCTTATTATATAGATTAATCTAATTATTACGTCTATTATTATACCTTTGGCGTAACTTATTTGGTTCTACTTTTACTTTTGGTTGAACTTATTTTTCCGTACAACCATATTTCTCATCTCTTTGATCATACAAAACTGGAAAATTCTGTATCTCTTCAATAATTTTTCACTCTATGTTGAACGAGGCCGCACCGTCACCGTTAAAAAGTAAACTGAACTAGTCGGTGACGGCGCGGGCAACAAGCACGGCGACGGTGCTGGCGCAGTGCGGTAGTATATGTCCCTACACGTTTGAAAGCCTTTGTTTCTCATTCGCCGTAGTACGTCCGACACTCGGCCGTACTTCGGCGCGGGCTCGGTGCGGTTATGTGTGTTCCGGCCATAATAATCATGTGACTTGCAGTCACTGAATTTTTCAAGCCTTCTGTATTTCGTTTTTGTTGGTCCCAGCTATTGATAGCAAATGGTGGCACACCATTCAGCCGCTATCCTTGACTGAGAGGCCAAAATAAGTCCTTCCGACTACTTTTGACAACTGGAAACATAATTTCAATTATTTCTGAGAAACTTTCACGCTTTCACCACCCACTTATCTTTTGAAATGAAAAAGTTCCTAGCATGTCGAAAATTTCATGTTTTCTGCTCGAAATATCTCGACATTGACAAACATAATCATTAATTGAAAAATAACTATATAGGTCTTATAGAAATGATCCAGATACCAATAGAAAGGGGACATTCTCCTCGTTAATTTGATATTAAATTCTTACGCATTACGACGCCCCATGATTCTGTGAGAAGAATTATTCAAAAGAAAAACAAATAATTGCGATGTTTCCAATTTCATAAAACAAGTTGAATTTCCTTTCAATCCTTCAACCCTAGAAATTTTTTAGCACTACTGACATATCGGGGATGATATTCTACCTCCAATTCTGATGTTAAATTGGAAATTTGAAAAAGTTGCAATTCTACCCGATATGGCAACCTTGTAATTTCTTCGGCTGGAGAGCCAAGTCTCAACTTGTTTCACACAGACTATGAATTGAATTGAATTTATTTATTTCCATAAAATAATACAACATATTATAGAATATAATACATAGAAGGGGAAAATAACTACAAAAATTCAAATTAATTAGACAACGCAATACATAATAGTGGAAATTATCCTCATTACTTTGATAAAACCATTATTACTATTACTAAATACTATTTATTATAGATCTATTAATATTATAGGGAAATGTATTATTACGGTGAATGTTCAGCATACCAATACCCTGATAATGAAATAGTAATTGCCCACATAGACTAAAAAAGTATGTTTGTGGGTCAATGAGTCCAGCACTTTGTCAATCCATGATTAATTTTGTTGCTCTAATTATTAAATTAATGTTTAATGTTGAATCAAATAAAACCATCCCTACACCCTCCCCCCAAATCATCACATACTCTCTGCCCCCCCCCCATCATCACACACACACACACACACACACACACACACACACACACAAGTAAGCTGTGGAATATGAACAACTCTCTTCCATGAGGTGAATAATTTTTTCCCAACATTTTCCGGTTACTCAATGATAGGGGAGTGATAATTATATTTGTATAGGTCTTCTAAGGAACAGCTGGTACCAATCAACTACACTTCAACTCCAAACTACCGTTTTAATACCAGTAGCCTACACAATTTATCATAGGGTGGCGTGTTTATTACAGCTGGTAACTTTAGA
The DNA here is from genome assembly GCF_014356525.2 of Nilaparvata lugens. NCBI lineage: Eukaryota > Metazoa > Arthropoda > Insecta > Hemiptera > Delphacidae > Nilaparvata > Nilaparvata lugens. The sequence goes on from NC_052504.1 coordinate 33,874,817, forward strand.
TGCTGAATCATATCTCAATATGATCTTGAATCATGATCATCTTTACGTTCTTCGGTAGCCGCTAGGCCGACAATTTCGAAAACATAGTTCTGTAAAATAGATTAATAAATAATCATTATTAGCCACCCTATTAAAATTTCTGGTCAGAAACCATCACCAATATTCACACAACATATTCCCAAAGTTTCATGCCGTTATGTCAAGTATTTTTCAAGTCATAGGGAACAAACACACAAACAGACATTCATTTTTTATATATATAGAAGATTTCATTCGGCTCAAACAAAAGCCTCTCTAAATGGAGGTAGAATGATAAGGTTGACAACTTTCAGTTCTGTTGTTTTAACATTTTTTTTAATCACTTTCAAAAAGTTCATGTAGTACCTACTATTGTGTTTGAGACACTTCTGGCGCTATCATAGTTTCACAACTATTCTGTTCCACACTCCTATCTCTTGCAGTCGTTAACCATATCTATAATAAAATAAAGAGTTGGCTTATACACGTATGGGATAGGAAAATTATGTTTGACGCATCACCACATCTGAACTACTGGACTAATTAACTTGAAATTTTGCTTATAGGCTAGATTCTTAATTAACCAAGGATGGTTATAGGCCTATTTTAAGTTCTTTAAAATTTCATTACGTCAAGTTTTCAGATTATCAAGTTTGAAAATAGATCCTTGCGAAGCACGGGTTCCTGCTAGTAATATATAAATTTCCGAAAATAAATTGTAATCGCAGTTGCAATTACATTTGCAATTGAAACTACGGTTGGTAAATCGATTTCAGAACACGTTCATGATCCTCATCAAAAGTCGTCAACCAGTTTGATATTATTATTTTATATTTGGATATACCGCAGGCCCCAAGCTGACTTATTGGGGAGTGGAACATTTGACATGATAACGTGACATAGGTAGGAGATATTCATATCACAGGCTGACCGAATATTTGGTGTAAGGCCAGAATGGTGAAAACGGACGCCCCTTGTGAAATAGTTGTGGTTATCTTCTGGGTTAAATTGCATTTCATCTTTGTACATGTACATAAGAACTGCTTTAATAAAAAGCTGTCTGATTCTGAAAAAGGAAATATAATAAATAACTGATTAGATGGGAATCTTCTACATAGTCCAAGGCCAGATTTAATTATTGCTTTTTGGGTGACTGATATTTCTTGGAGCAGAGCTCTAGAAGCACCACCCCAAAGAATTATTCCATAAGACAGAATTGACTGAACATATACAAAATAAACAATTCTTAGTTGGCTGATATCGAGAATTCCCCTAAGTTGACTAAACACAAAAAATCATTTTTCTTAGTCTGCTATTCAAGTACCTTACATGATTTTTTCAAGTCAATTTGCTGTCTAAGTAAACACCCAAATATTTGTAATTGTTTACGGATTCAATTAACTCACAGCCGCAGTCGTTTCCCCAATCAGACCCACAAGAATGCAGTCTCAGTTCCATGTTAAGTGGAGGAGCTCGACGTTCATGTAAGAAAATAGGCATGCATTTTGTTTTCTTTACATTTATGCTGAGAATATTAGCGTCAAACCAATTTTTTAATTGCATCAGCTCCTTTGTTGCCAGTCTGTACACTTGTTCCCAACTGTCACCCTCAAAATAGACTGCTGCATAATCAGAAAACAGCATCATTTTGCCTTCCATATTTTCCTGGATGATGTTGTTAATGTAGATTAAGAACAGAATTGGACCCAGGGTACTGCCCTGAACTACACCGTACTTGATATCTTTAACGTTACTTCTGACACCCTCAATTGACACAATCTGGCGACGGTTTGACAAAAAACTTTCGACCCATTTGTGTGCAGTACCAGTTATGCCAATGGCTGTTAACTTATCTAGCAATATTGAATGATCAATTAAGTCAAATGCCTTTTGGAGGTCAATGAACAACAAGAGAATGAATTTCTTATTATTAATGCCCTGTCTTAGATAATCGCTCAATTGGAAAAAAACAATTTGAAGAGTTCCGGTCATCCCTAAATCCAAATTGATTACTTATTAGTATATTGCTCTTTTTCAGATAATCAATGAACTGCTTCTTGAAGCACTTCTCAATAATCTTTGGTATAAAACTGAGTAGATTAATTGGACAATAATGATTAAATTCATGTTCAATCCCGGTTTTATATAGAGGGATGACCTTTGCTAATTTGAGGATATCTGGGAAAGTACCAGTGGCAAAACTTCTATTAATGATGTGCTTAAGCGGATAGAGTATGCTGTCAATATTATCTTTAGTGTCTGGTTTCACCAAGCTAGGTCAGGATATTTTAGCATGGCAAATCAGGTACGGTTTACTGCAAGTGCTCTGGAGCATATGATTTTTATGGCGATAGACACTATAAATTCCAGTTCGCACATTTAAATCGTACCCGGCTCTACCTTGATCAAATTCTTGATCGATCTTGTTGAAACCGGGCATAGGACTTATAATTATGATGACTTTACATAAAACGTTTTTAAACTAATTATCTACTATTCTTATAGCAAATCTGCTTTCAAGCTGGTTCTAAGTTACATGGACGTTGATTTTCATCACTCGATAATTAAGAACCATTTTCTTTTAAATCGATTTTAATTTGTTTTTACTATCCAGAAATTATTGAATCGACTAGAGATTTATAAAGCTGTAATAATGAATCACTCTTGAAAGAAACATTTATAATATTTTTAGCTTTAGATATTTCTACTTCTTGACGTTCAAATCTGATATTACTCTTGATCAGTATCTCAGATATTGTCTATTTTATTGACTATTGCATTTACTATTTTAGTCCTGCATAATTTGTTTACACCTATTATAATTATCATTGTGCTCCATAAATAATTATGGAAAGATTTGTCTCATCTGCTATTCAAATAAAAATTATAATACTGTTAACGCTGTTCCTACCGAAATCCTTTGTAACTGCAATAGTTGTTTACACCTGTATTTAGTTTGAAATTCATACTTGAACTCTCATTAGAACCTTACCACAGTAATTGTAACACCATTTAGTCGTATTCATGTCAAGAACCAAACTACGTCAAGATGTTTGATAAATTTATGGCAAATAAAATATATAATACATAATAATGAATAGTAAATGAGACACGATACTTTCTGAATATTGTATTTTATTCATTAATTGCATTATTTTAAGATGTTCGATATTTATCTCACCTCATACAAGAACAGTATATTCAACTCACATGTTTATTATTTCAAGCATGGTATCAATTGTATTGCGTCCCTCCTTGTGTATAGTTGTTATAGAGGTACAGTGGACATTACTGTCCAAACTTCGCCTCGTCAACAGATTCTATTTTACAAATCAATTAATATTTCATTGTGTTATTGTCAGCCGGTAGCAGCTTGTGCCATGCCGGTGATGAAGGGCTGGCGCATCAAGACCAATTCGGAGATGACGAAGAAGGCGAGAGAGGGCGTGATGGAGTTCCTGCTGGTGAATCACCCGCTCGACTGTCCGATCTGCGACCAGGGCGGCGAATGCGACCTCCAGGATCAGAGCATGGCGTTCGGCAGCGACCGCAGTCGCTTCACCGACATCGACTACTCTGGCAAAAGGTTTTTCATTCATTGCTGCTCTACTCAAATACCTTACAATATTGAAAACAAAAACAAGCGCCACTCCGAAACTTTTTTTCCTTGATTTAGTTTTTATCATTTTTGAAAATAAAAATTTAATGATATTCTAGAATATTTTATTACTTATAACGATAAGGTACTTTCTCAAGAAAAGAAAAAGTTAATTTACATTTCCAAAAGCTACATCAAAAGAGATCAATACTAACTGTAGATGGAGCCTAGGTAACTAAAACTATTACTGTATGTAAATACATTTTAATCAGCTAACAAATTTTTGGAATTCAAAGAACTCAATTGTGAACTGAATTCATTACTTTACAGGAAGTTGAAATATATTATCACAGAAAAACGGAATTAAAAAACGGTTTACTTTTAAATTGAGAGCCAACCGTATAAATGTACCTTATAGTAAGATCCACGTTATAATGGCAGTGTTTGATTAGCAATGATATTGCTATCCTCCTTTATCATTCAACAAAGCGGATAGCGCTATCTCTTTCTTGCTTTGCTCTGTTGCCAGATCGTCTTTTAACAATGTAGAATTAATAACCAATTGACAAAATATTTTATTTTAATTATGAAAATTCATTATGAAATTATTGAAAGTTATAATTTCTTGCTTAATAAAATATAATTGATTATTTTAAATGAGAATGAACAGTCAATATTACATCAATAAACCTGTATCAGCTACCGTCTATAGAAGACATTAAAAAGACAGAGGATTGGCAACGTCGTTCTCCTATCTTTCTCCACTGCCATTATAACGTGCACCTTACTATAGGGACTCTTCCTTAATTATTGCAAAAATCCTCTGAAATGGAAGGCTGTACAAGATTGATGTGACATTCAATTAGTGTGATAGAAGTGAATTTCTTAGGATGAATGGTCATTATAATGTATGCTTTATGTGATGTGGTTTGCAGGGCTGTGGAAGACAAGGATATAGGTCCATTGGTGAAGACAATTATGACGCGTTGCATCCATTGCACGAGGTGTATACGTTTCGCGTCCGAAGTGGCCGGCATCGACGACTTGGGAACCACTGGTCGTGGCAACGAAATGCAGGTTAATTCACCATCCATTTTCATACAATTACGAGTTACTTATTTAGCGACTCAAGTAAAAGACTATGTTGCCAAATGACATAGCAAAAATAATTAAATCAAATAATAATTTAATAAAATAATAATCTTCATCATGATAAGCCTACTGTATTTGCTTCAAAACAAACTTGCTCCAACTACACCCAGACTTGATCCAGATCTCCGATGGAATCTATCTTACTATGAATAGAACTACTGAACAGCAAGAGTTAATAACTTGGACACGTGCGTTCATAGTGATGCTATCTAAATGGGGTTATTACTTGTCCGTAGAGAGTGATCATTTCTTAAGTAGCCACTTTACTCTTTAGAGAGAAAAAGTTAGTAGTGCTTCAATATTCTGTTCCAGATAGTGAAATACCACTTTATAGCTTGGTAAAGAAATAATAATAATAATTATTATTGATAGAATATTTCGCTGCATCACTCAGTTTTAATTACCGGTGACATCAGATTCGCTGTCGAATTATTTTTATCAATCGATCTAATTAACTCGATTTGAGTAATTCCAAATGCGTGATATGCAAAACGTTAAATCGCTCTTACTATTATCATCAATAATGGCTTTATAATTTTTCTCTTGATTTGTAGTATAATATTTATTCACTTGAAAGTTTTTCTAATTAAAAAAAATTAACAAATTGACATGTTGGTAATATAACTGGAGCAATTAAATAATTTATTCTAACCTATAATTGTGTTGTGAGTATTATTTTAAGGCCCCACTCAATTATTTAGCTTAGTTGTGAGTTGATAACTAGTATCCACTGGCGCCGACTCAATAAGGCCTGGGCTGGAGCCCACCCAAAATGTTGACCAATTATTATTGTGCGCAGAAAATATCATTTTGATAACTGTAAAATATTCTTGAATTATTAAGTTTATCTACAATATTAATGGAAGAGAAAAGAAAATGTATCCATAGATTATTTTTAATGTTTGAACACAGTTTAGAAATTTGAAAATCATCGAAGTGTTATGATGAAAAATGTAATAATAAAAATAAGATTGTAAATGGTTATAAAGAAAAGCATATTATTGATGTATGAGAAAATCAAAACAATCAGGTTATTAAAATTGGTCTGTTTTTTAAAAAGTCTGTGATTCTACTTTGCTGGAAAGAGTTGCATTTGACTTATCTATGTGTTTCTCACTGTCAAATAATTGTTGAAATGCTTTCCCATCACTACTTTTCTGCAGAGCGAACCCCCGGAGCTCTTATACTTTGAGGAGACATCTCCACTGTGAATGAAGTAGTACCATAGAATAAACAATCTAGATCTGTACATGTTTTTTTCTCCTGTTGCTAACACGTTATAATAAGACATAACAAGCTCGTTAAATGCTAAAAAAATATATATTTATTTTTATTAAAACATTTGACAGCAGCACAATAAAATTTGTAATGTATGATTGCAGGTGGGAACTTACGTTGAGAAAATGTTCTTATCCGAATTGTCGGGCAACATAATAGATTTGTGCCCGGTTGGTGCTCTGACCTCGAAGCCGTACTCGTTCACGGCCCGGCCGTGGGAGACGAGGAAGACGGAGAGTGTGGACGTGCACGACGCAGTCGGATCCAACATTGTCGTCTCCACCAGGACCGGAGAAGTGCTCAGAATTCTGCCCAGGGTCAATGAGGTAATCGTTTCAATCTTCATCCAGTTTAAACTATTGTTTACAAAATTGTCATTTGCAGCTTTAGAACATTGTATTTTAAAGGTTATGCCAAGCAATTATGTTATCCGTGATACACTCGAATGAGAAGAAAATAACAGCTTTCCTAGGGTGCGTTCATGTTGGAGGTTGGAGATGTGATAAGCGATACTAGCAACGTGTAGAAAATAGCGACGCTTTTTCTAATATGCCTGTTGATGTTCGAGCTGCGCTGGAAATCGCTGTTGGGTCCTAACCATCGATAAGAGCAGCGATAATAGCTCAGTTATTTTCTTAGCTAGTATCGAGCATCCAAACTTGGAACAGTATTATGACAAGCGTAATAGAAATTACCTCAATAGATTTAATGTATTTTAAATACTATATCATTATTCATGATAATAATGAAATATTCATACTTTGATGTTAGCATTATTAGTATTAATTCATTATGATTATTAATTATTATAAAAAGGATAGCGCCATCTGCTTTGTCGAATGATAGACAAGGATAGCAACACCAATGCTAATCATACTGTCATAATAACTTGGACCTCACTAGAGGTGTGGGGGTATGGAATGGAAATAGGATTTGGTATTTGAAATAAAAACACACATCTGTTGTCAAATACCGGCCAGCGGTCTCGAAGGCGGATGAGGAGAAATCCCAACGGCGGAGAGGGCTGAAGAACCTAGGGAGTTAACCTGAATTAAATCCAGGGTAGGTGACGCTCTGAAAGCTGTGGTGAAAGCAGGTGCCTAGGAGAAGGCGAATCCAAACAAATGACCCTGGTCCTCCAGCTTGGGGGTTGGTCGAAGTTTTAACTGCTCTTCACCGTAAAAAGAAACTTGTTCAGAAAACTCAAACAATGCCTCGGATTTCGGACTGGATTAAAGGAAATGAAACTGGAAATAGAAACAAGAAACGATTAAGGATGTTGGACTGGAGTATTGCTACCTGGAATGTAAGGACAATGATGAAACCAGGAAGAATGAGGGAAATAGCGGATGAGATGACCAAGTTTAAAATAGAGTTGGTCGCTCTCCAAGAAACATGGTGGCATGGAAATGGAAGAATAGATAAAAAGGATTTCTCATTGTTCTATAGTGGACAAGAAGACAGGACTGGGCATGGAGGAGTAGGCTTCATGGTGGGAAAACGACTGAAATAATCTATTCTTGGGTTTTATCCTGCAGGTAATAGATTGTGTAGAATCAGGGTTAAAGGAAGGTTAAAGAACATTTCATTAATATCTGTGTATGTACCAACTGAGGATGGGAATGAGGATGATAAAAATAGTTTCTATGACGCATTAGAGAGAGAATGTTGAATGGTACCCAAATATGACATGCTGATTGTACTAAAAAAAACCTGAATGCACAGATTGGAAAAGAAGATTTCATGGCACAAATAGCAGGTAAAAACACCTTACATGATGATGTCACGAATTTTAACGGCATTAGGCTGAGTGAATTTGCAGTAGCAAGTAACATGGTCATCAGTAGTACTTGTTTCCCAAGAAAGAAAATATATTTGGGTACTTGGACCTCACCCTCTTCAGGAACGGTAACACAAATTGACCATGTGCTGACATCTAAAAGACATGCATCATCCATTATGAGTGTTAAATCACAGAGAGAATTGTGACTCTGACCATTTCCTTGTATCAGTCAAGTTGAGAGAAAGGCTGTCAAGAATCGGAGATGGAAGAGTTGTCAGAAAGTGCATGATAGACATAGAAAGCATTAAAAATGATGAGAAGGCAAGAAGATATGAGGAAGAACTGGATAGACTGATCCCTGTTGGCTTGAATGAACTGGAAGGTGATGAGAGAAAGGTGCAAGAATTGTGGGATAATTTAAAGAACACAATAAATTATGTTGTCCAAAGAAGCCTTGGGGAGAGCAGAAGGGAAACAAATGAGGAATGGTATGATGAAGAGTGCAAGGTGGCCATAAGACAGAAAAATGAGGATAGAAATGATGCAGAGAGATACCAGGAGGAACCGTGCTAAATATTCAGAAAGTCGGAAAGTAGCAAACACACTTTGTAGGAAGAAAAAGAGAGAATTCATGAAAAGGATCATAGAAAATATGGAGGAATTGAATGAAAGAAACGGAAATAGAAAGTTTTATCAATCAGTCAAGAAAATAAGGAAAGGATTCCAGCCTAACTTAATTACATGCAAAGACATGAATGGAAGAGTGCTTGGTGAGGAGGATAAGATCATGGACAGATGGGCTGAGCATTGTAGCAGTGTCCTGAACCAAAATTATGATGGAGAAGACACAATCACTTATGCAAGTGCAGAACCCCTGCTCCTTCCCCTGCTCCTTCTACATTGGAAACAAATAAAGAGGATGAAGAATAATAAAGCACCTGGCAGAGACACAATACCAGCTGAGTTGCTCAAGTATGGAGGAAGGAAAATCTTGAGAGCTGTACATACCTTGGTTGGATGGATATGGGAGCAAGAAAAAATGCCTGAAGAGTAGACTGAAGATATTATATGTCCCATCTATAAAAAAGGTGATAAAAGGGTATGCAACAACTAGAGAGGCATAACTTTACTCTGCACCTCTTACAAGATTTTTTCATCACTGCTGTTGAAACGATTAGAGGGGTCTTTGCAGAAGAATTGATAGGAGATCATCAGTGTGGCTTCAGGCAAGGAAGAAGCACCGTGGACCAGATATTCATAATGAGGCAAATCATAGAGAAATGTTATGAATACGATACAGATTTGCATATGCTCTTTGTGGACTTCCGCCAAGAATTTGATAGCATCAAAAGAGACAGAATGATGAATGTGCTGAATGAGATGGGAATCCCAAGAAAGTTGACCAGTCTCATAAAGATGACAATGTATGGTACGACAGCGCAAGTTAAAATAGGAAACAAACTGAGCCGCTCATTCAATGTTACAACCGGTGTAAGACAAGGTGACGTACTGTCAGCAACCCTCTTCAATTTGATGCTTGAAACAATACTTCAGAAGATAGGTACAAGCCGTACAAGTAACACAATACTTAACAGAACAAGTCAAATACTGGCCTATGCGGATGATGTGGTGCTGATAGCAAGGAATCGCGATAAGTTGAAAGAGATTTTCAGCACAATGAAAGAGGAAGCAAGGGAGCTGGGTCTGGAAATTAATATTGGAAAGACCTAGTATATGAGAATGTGTGCAAATGAAAGAAGAAGGCACGTAGACAACTTGATACTATCAGATGATTGCTGCATTGAAGGTCTCAGTGAGTCTAAGTATCTTGGAGTTACACTGACAGCCGACAATAAGACTAGCCAAGAAATTTCTAGCAGAACTATGATGGGCAATCGAGCGTATTTTGCAAATCAATGGATTTTTAAGAGTAGAATAGTATCAAGAGCAACTAAAGTGAAAATGTACAAGACGTTAGTTCGACCGGTTGTGACATAATGGAGCAGAGACATGGACACTGCTGAGCAGGGATGAAAGAGCACTGAAGTCATTCGAGAGAAAGATGTATCGAAGGATCTGGGGACCACTATGTGATGGAGGGGCTTGGAGAACCAGGAACAGCGAACAGCGAACTCGATGAGGCTATAGGGGAAGGAAATATTGTACGATTTATTAAGGAAAGAAGGATGGAATGGCTTGGACATGTGGTGAGAATGAATATGGAGAGGACACTACTTAGACTGCTGGATGGACGAGAAAGAGAGGAAGACCGAGAACGAAATTGATAAATGATGTGATAGGTGATCTGCGTGTGCTGGGCGTATCCAACAACTGGCGGCAAAGATCCCAGAGAAGAGACGATTGGAGGCATTGTGTTGAGGAGGCCATGGTTCACCCAGAACTGTAGAGCCAACTAAAGTAATTAAGTATATGTTGTAAAATTCTACACAGTTTTATTTGCTACAAGACCTGTGTGGTCACGAAACCATGATCCTGTACCAAATAAAACTGTGTTGAATTTGACAACATATGTGTGTTTTTATTTAATGGAACGGTTCTACAACATTGACAGTGACTCAGTCGGATTTTGTGTCTGTTGTGTTGGTAGGAGGTGAACGAGGAGTGGCTGTCGGACAAGTCGCGGTTCGCGTACGACGGCCTGAAGCGGCAGCGACTCATCTCGCCGATGCTGAAGGTGGGGGGTCAGCTGGCAGCTGTGGACTGGGAAGACGCGCTGATCAGCTGTGCACGCCAGCTGGTGGAGGCGGGACCACAGGCGGCCGCCATTGTGGGCGGGCTCGTCGACGCCGAGGCACTTGTCGCCCTCAAGGACCTCTTCAACCGCCTCGGATCCGAGCAGCTCTACACCGAGGAGGCCTTCCCCGCCACCGGCGCTGCCACCGACCTCAGGTCCACCTACATCCTCAACAACAAGATCACTGGTATGTCTCTGTTCTGGGCGATACTTTCAAATATGTTGATAGAGTATTCTCAAGATAGTTTGAGTAGTTTCATAAGAAAAGTCTTGAGAAAGTTTGAGTAATATCCTAAGATCAATCTATAAATCTATTTTAATCAAATATCTTGAGTTATTCATTATTCCTTCATTTTTGAATACAGTTACAAATAATGTAGCAATGACTGGGAGAGAGCAACAGGCTTAGTCCAAAACTGCTCCACTCCCAAATTCTAACAGTAAAAGTCGATCAGTCAAGTTGATGGATTGTTTTTTTTGTTTTTTTCATTCATACATATAATTTATTATTAGTCATACAAGTTGAATACACAAATAATTACACAAACGTAATGAAAACAATATGCATTAATAATGTATAACTATGCAACATTTGACATTCTTATTATATTCATGTAAGAGCAAAAATAACAAAAACATAGAAAGAAGAAAAATACAAAGCCCTCAAACACTTATACAGTTAACATTCTTAAAAGAAAAAGTAGCTCTATCTTACTTTAGTTCGCCAACTATATGGACATTCATTAATAAGCCAGTCCTTGGTCCTCTCTACATTGTTCTAGATAGATGGAGTACTATCTATAAATCAAATTTATTTTTTATGAGTAAATTAGTACTCATAGATTGATGAGATACTTAGCTAGTTAATTTCAAGTCGGTATCCATTCATCATTTAAGGAACGTTATTAGCCTAGCACACCTTGGGAACCAATCCGTATTAGTAAAACAGCTTGAATGGTTGTGATAGATTCCAGTTGGCAACGAAAGCGTGCATTGAATTATCAATATCACATTGTTTTGGGCAACTTTCTGCAGATAATGATTCTGCTTTTGATACTTTTGCGACTTGAGGTGTCATTAATTTTTAATACTGTAACCGCCAGTATTTCGTACGTCGATTAACGTTTAATCACGATTAAATGCTGTACTTTAATCGAGATTAGTGTTAGCCAATGCATTTTTGTTTCACAAAACAGAAATTTCAAGCGATAACGCCGATTAAACTAACCGGCGTAAACAATTTTTAATTCTGATTAGTTGGCACCATTTTAACCGTGATTAGTTGAAACGAAGAAAATTTGGTTGCACAAAGGTAAAAATCGAAAAATAACGCTGGTTATACTAATCGACGTAAAAAATTTTTAACAGGCCATTCACGGGGAATTAAATCCAACTAACGCCGGTTAGGTACCTAATGATAGCTGTCTTCCAATTAGTTTTTGGAAAAAAAACTAAAAAATCAAAGTATGGGCTAAATATATGAATGAATTTCATTCATTAATAAAATAGAGAAGTGTATTTAGCTGATATTAGCATTCAAAATTAGATTCTGATTTTTGAGGTTAGTTTTCGATCTGTTGTCGTCTGTTAGCAGTATAGCACTTGACACTGGTGACAGACAGAGCATTTTTATGGCGCATGCGCGCATGCCTCTGTATTGATTGAATGGTCAAATTCACCGCTTCAATAACATAACCTCATTTTCACCTTAAAACATACCTATCATTATCAGTTTTCTATTATGTAAATATTCTCTCTTATTAGAATCGAAATCAAACTCATTTTTTCTTTGTCTAATAATATTGGACCATGCTCTTGTTTGTTAAAATTTTTTCAGTTTCAAATTCACCGCTTCAATGACATAACCTTAATTATTTTGTGCCAGTTAATTTACAGTGTTGCCGGATTGTGAAACCGTCAAAATCTTGGTTAGTTAACCGGTAAACTTAATCGGGATTAAAAACTAACCAATCTTGGTGGAACAGAAATGAATCCGTAAAACTAACGCTGATTTGTTAATCGACGTTAATTTCCATATTTAACAGACGGACGTGCAACTGGCACTAAGTATGTTACTTGCTCACTGTGTAAATTTTATTTGCACAGACATGATAAGAATAACATTTATGTAAGACAATTACAGTTTATTGTGAAGTCGAATTCAAAATTCAAATGAAAAGAATATTTATTCCACAAATGTATTTTTTACAATAAATTTAACCTAGTAATTTGAAGGAATACCCCTACAAAGATTATACATCTGTGTGTTGGGTTGAGTTCCGGGTAGCCTGAACATATCTACTATGCTATTTCAACATAGTTGGGTTGGATTGTTTTGAAAATTATACTTTGTGTACCACAGTTATAAACTGAAGACATATCATCACTTCCTACTCTCTATACATGACATAAAATAGTTGAATAAATAATGAGATAATGGTGAGTCATTGTGATTGTGTGGTATAGAGAACTTCAACAGCAAAACAGAATAATTATGCGAGATGAATTAACGTACAGTTTTCAATTCCAAATCACCGGAATTGAAATAAATAAATCTACAAAAATATATAAGTAGATGTATAAAATGAAAATCAGAAAATGTATATTATGTAATTTAATAATGTAATGTGGTTTGATAGGTGTTGAAGAAGCCGATTTGATTCTGTTGGTTGGCACGAACCCACGATTCGAGGCTCCCCTGCTGAACGCGCGAATCCGTAAATCATACGTGCATAATGAGCTGGACATCGCTCTCATCGGGCCTCAACTCAATCTCACCTATGATTACACTGTGAGTACAAATTATAAGCATCTACAATGTTTCAATTCTTAGGGTGTGATTTTTCTTGTTTTGAGTAAAACTGGTTTTAGAACACCCTTTAAAGGCAGACTCAAGAGGTGCAAATTGGAAACCGTGTCATGAAATTCCAAATTTAAAGTTACGGAAATTAAAAAAAAACTCTCTAAAGGTCCAATTCCTAAGCGGTCTTTGTATTAACGAATGTAGTCTATCCCTGTAGTATATTATTGTAGTCTGAATACATGTCGACTATAGCCTACATAAAAATACTTTACAGTAATAGACTTCAGCCGTTTAAAAAGCACGGCTAGAGTCGTCACCAAGGAATGAATAATGAATGAATGAATTGGACCTTGATGCGTTTAAAATAATCTAATTATGAATTTATCCATTTAGCTGATTCATATGATAGAAAATATTGTTGTCAAGATATCGTTTAATAATAAATGCCTTGAACAATAGATCCTAAATATAGAATCCCCATTCCTATTGGTTTTCATCCGTTTATAAATTAAGTATTTATGCATCTCTAAGATCGAGCATTCAATAAATAAGAATAATTTTATTTGAGTCAAATTTGGAGTGTTACCTATAGCCTCATTTTCAATGTCTGCAATTTGAGTAACTTGTAAAATTTGATAATTATTGTTTGGGCAGGAGCTGTTATAGAAGGAAGTATCTCCTATAATTTTTTTTCGTCATTAATTATTGGATGATGCATTGCAGCACGTAGGTGAAGGACCTGATGTACTGAAGCAACTGCTGTCCGATTCACATCCGTTTGCTAGGAAGTTGAAGGCAGCTAAGAAGCCGATGATCATCCTTGGCGCTCAGCAGTTGAAGCGACCCGATGGCGCCGCCATTCTCGCGTCTGTGCAGCAGATTGCGCAGAAGCTCGGCAAAACGCACGTAATTACAGTTATATTATTTATAATTTTAATTCAGTTTCAGATTCAGTTTTTATTTTATATTTCAGTTTGCAAGATTGTGACATTTTATAACTCACTAATGTCTCACTACTTGTGGGTTCCTCACTCTTACTATCACATCCATTGTTAGACGAATTGTATAGGAGCTAATTTTAATATTTTCATTTATATTAGATGGAAATCTCAGGATTTTTTAAGAATTGAGAGTTGCTATTTGTCATGGATATCGCTAGTACAAAATGTTTGTTCTACCCATTACAGTCGAACTTCATGAACGCTCTCCATTACAAGTACCTACACACTTTATTTCTGGGAAGTTCTCTAGCTCGAATTCGCCGTATGTAAATATTCTTCTATCAGATGTGCAATGTTGTGATTTATTGATTATGATTCAGTTATTAGATACAACTCCATTCTTCATTCCCATGCCATAGGAATGACATTGATGGATGATTTGTAATAATAATTTATTAATTGATTATATAGTTATTGGGTCGTTTAATGTTGAGAACTTGATTTTACAAGTAATTGTTATCATTATAAGTAGTAATAATAATTCAATCAGTTTATGAATAACGTATAAATTATTATTAATATCTTTAATAATATACATATCATTATAAGTAATAATTAAATTACTTGATGATGAATAACTTGAGGAAATTTATCATTTCCATAAATTATACGGTATTGCATTTATGTAACATATTTTTAGTTTCATAATTTAAGTTGTCAAAATAGCCTCCTAGAATTCTTGATATACTTGGCTATGAGATTGAGGCTATGATGCGTTGGCTCAAGGATTCAGGGCTCATATTCTCGTGTTTCTCCTTGGTTAAGACCTCAAAGGCTGTAATGATAACTACTGCTAAGGGCCAGACCATATTGAGCGTTTTTAGAGTCAACAGGGCAGGAAGCTCTCCGATGAGATGTCGCCTGAAAAAACGCTTAATGTGGTGTGGCCCTTACCAATGTCTCAATATAATATAGAATTTACAATGAGAAACCCAGTAGAGATCATCTTGAAAAAGCAAAGCACAATGTTGGTAAATCCAACTAATTCCTACCATTGTCTTGAAATGATAAAAAATTCCAATCTTTAATCCTGTAAAGCGGAATGCTAATATTCTAGTTATGCTACTAATGTTGCCAAGTGAATGTTTGCGTTGGTTCAGGACGGGTGGAAGGTGTTGAACGTGCTGCAGCAGACAGCGTCGCAGGTGGCCGCCCTCGACCTCGGCTACAAGACCAACGCCAGGGCCATCCTCGAGCACCCGCCCAAGGTGCTGTTCCTGCTCGGAGCCGACGAAGGCATCATTCAGCGCTCTGATCTGCCCGCCAGCACTTTTGTCATCTATCAAGGTAACTCATTCAGAACACCGCTCTGTTATGGTGGCCACTAATGACAGGACAAGTGTCATATCATAACAAGTTTTATACAGAAGCATTTGCACTAGTCACCCTAGCGACAAAATTATATATTATATCAAGTATCCATTTTCCAGTTAGTTTCCAATCTATTAAATTAAAGCATTCTACCATATTCTATCAATTCATTCAATCAACAAGTGTGTTGAACATGTGTGTACACATCAGCGAAATGCTTCAAACAAAATTATTCAAGGTTAGGTTTTTGTATCTTTGATTTTTTGTTGTTTATTTCTTTTTCGCTGTTGTATTTGAGGTTAAATAATTTTTGTATCATTATAATTAGTAATTTTCCAGTTGTTTACTTATTGTTATTGTTTGTTTATTTTATGTTAGTTGCTGTCAAACAGCAGGTTTTCGTTTCGAAGCCTTTCGCGTGATTGTTTTTTTTGTTGGAAGACATGTCCGTTCACACAGGCTCATCACACTTGTCCTGTCGTTAGTGGCCATGGCCACCCTAACTCGCATTACTTGAGTCAAACTTTGATTAATAATAGAAATGAATAGATTCAATAATAAAGATGGATTGCTTTATTTTTGTCATAGTTCTGGAAACATTAATTTCTATGTTACAGTATTTTTAAGAAGTAGATTGAAATAATTATATTTTTCTTCTT
This sequence comes from Nilaparvata lugens, assembly GCF_014356525.2. Classification (NCBI taxonomy): domain Eukaryota; kingdom Metazoa; phylum Arthropoda; class Insecta; order Hemiptera; family Delphacidae; genus Nilaparvata; species Nilaparvata lugens. The sequence goes on from NC_052504.1 coordinate 33,891,175, forward strand.
GTATCCTCAGTATTTCACTTTTTTCCCAGTATTTACATGTCTTGAGCTATCAATTATTATTAATTGTATGTCGCACATCAATGTAATAATAAATATTTATATTTTGATAACTTTTTAACATTTGACGCAAATTATTTTGCCGGTATTGAAATTATAATCCAATTGAAACTATAAAAAAAGTACTTTTCAACAAACAAAATGTATTTAAACATCAATAATGGAAAATGGAAATCATCACGACTCTCTTTTGTGTCAGTTTTACATTGATTCTAGTTTTTGGTGATCAGACAAAGGTATGTTCAGGAAGATTTAACTTAGTCAAAGCTCTCAAATTATAGATTTCTTGGAATTGTAAATTCCATTAAATAAATTTTAGCCAAATAGTCATTTTTGTAATTCTAAAGAATATTATTTCAACAAACGTTAAGTATGGGTTTATGTTTTTAAAAAGTACTAATCAGTTAGATTTTCGACATAATCGTTCAATCAGGGGATAATAATTGCTTCCGAGTGTCGAAATGTCTCTTTACTTGAAATTCACAAAGTTCCCATTTCTTTCTATTCAAAAGCACATCATAGCACAAAAACATACCTAAAAATAAGATAATTATGGATTAATATGGCATATCACCACAAAAATAAAACTAAAATTATAAAATAATAATGGATTGATTGGTTTGGTAGGACACCACGGTGACCAGGGAGCGTCGATGGCGGATGCGATTCTGCCTGGTGCCACCTACACAGAAAAGCAGGGCACCTACGTGAACACAGAGGGCCGAGCGCAGCAGACGCTTGTCGCCGTCACACCGCCCGGCATGGCTCGCGACGACTGGAAGATCATCCGCGCTCTCTCCGAGGTCAGCATCATTCATCTATTAGCTATTCATTATTCTTAATATGAAACATGCATTTGTTCTGATATGATTTAAGAAATAAATCTCATTTAAGAAATAAATCTCTAATTTTTGAAGTTTTGGAAACGATGAGCAAGAAAAGAGATTCAAATAAATAAAATGATATAAGTAGATTGACTGATTGGAATTAATGGTTAACAGTATTAATAATTGTATATATGGTAACAAAAATACATCTCTAATTTGAGAAGTATTGGAAAATATTAGATAGAAAAAATAATTCAATCAATAATGGAAGGATATAATACAGATTGACTGATTGGAATTGGATAGAATAGTTGACAGTAATAATAGAATTTATTGTTGGCATTGTTGATAGTTTTATCCTAGCATAAAATATTGCGTTATAATAACTTAATACTCTATTTTCTCGATTTGACAATCGAAAAGAAAGAAGTTACAAAATATACTCGAACTTATCAATTTTCATGGTTGTTCAATTTAATCTTATAATAATCATTTCAAATGATTCATATTCTAAATTATACATATCTAATTTCATATGAACGATAAGATCACCGTGAAACAATAAATGAACCAAGTAGTGATAGTCATACTTTTTGGTAAGAGTTGAATAGATATAGTCCATGTTAAAAGAAGACAGATTGATGGACTGTTACCTTCGTTTTAAGACTTTCTAAATTTAACATTTTGTAATGAAAATTGAACATTTTTTGTGAAATGCCTTTATTATAAATGTATCGTGCTATTTTCAGGTGAGTGGCTTCAAACTGGATTTCGATACCCTGGCAGAAGTGAGGCTGAGGCTGGAAGAGGTTGCTCCAAATCTGGTGAAATATGATGAAGTAGAAGAGGCCAACTTCTTCAAGGAGGCTAGTGAATTGAACAAGGTGAGTTAATGTTATTATTGAAAAACGAGTTTTTCGACTTTATATTGTCAATATTATATCTTATGAAATTTAGCTATGGTAATGTATTTTTGCGTTTGTTCAAACGCTTTATATTCCGTTCTATTTTCTTCCTGAACAGAATAAATATCCATCAAAATCTTATGACATTCATTTTTTAAACATTTCCTTGTTTCTAAAGATAGAATAAATACAATAGTAAAGAACTTTGTTACGCTTTAGTTGTTAAATGTAATTTTATATTATTTGCCTTATCTTATCATGATTACCGATAACATCTTGTGAACTATGTACTCGCATTATTTTTATGTTATCAACGTGTTTCATAGAAGAAGAATATTTAATTATCCCTTCAAGGGAATCCCTTCAAGATTATCAATTCAAGCCAATTCTGACCACTGCATTGTAGTATATCCTATTACCTTCCATTTTCCTTTTTCAACAATTTTAGATAATTATGCCAAGCTATCTAGATTTTTCTTAGATTTGGAATTTTTATTTTATGACTATCATCTATCTAAATATTTTGTTATTAATAACAATTTATTCCATTTATCGACTAGCGCAAAAGTTTTAACTTATGTTAGTTGTGACACTATTTTGCTTCATTAACAGGTTTAAAATCTAAAACATTCATAATTTTTTCCATTTTTAGTCTATTCTATAGGCTAATATCTTTTTATTTCTATAACTTTCCTTTTGATGATTTATTATAGTAATTGTAATTTGTATTACATTTTGTATTGGTTACTTGATAATTTCAGGCAAATTAATTTGAAAAAATAATATTCTATGACAAACTGGTTTGAAGTACTCGATTCCTGAAAAAGTACGGAGTACTGGAAATAATAATAAAAAGCTCATGTACTAGAAATATATTGAAATAATATTTCAGATAGACAGTTGAAATCATACTTATAGCTTGAATATATGTTCTGCATTCCCTGTAGATTGCAAACTAGGACGAATACAAGATTTCAACTTTTTATTTGTATTGAAATTAGTGTTTCTTAATTATACTGTATATTTAAATCCATTCTCACATACTTTCAATTATTATTTCAAGTACTTTCAATTTTTATTCTTCAATTTTCAGGATGCTAGTGCAAAGCTGGGCAATGAATCATTTGATGTGAAATTGAAGAACTTGGAAGACTTCTACATGACGAATTCTATCAGCAGGGCATCAGAAACAATGGCAAAATGTGTACAGGCAGTCATGAAGCAGAAGCAGTCCAAGTATTACGAGGCGCAATCAGCCTAGGCGCAACCATTAATACATCTATTACCAACTAAAACATAGTTATGATATTAACCAACTCTCACATTCTGTCTCCTCTACAATTGTGATCGAGTTAGCAGAACTTCAATTTGTCTGACAAATATCTGTTACAATGCAATCCATCCTATTGATTGCATTCAAATTGTAATTGCTCCAGCAAATATAATTTATACTCCTTATTTATAGTTGTCTCCTTTGTTCTTAGCATCCCTCTATCCCTCGCGTTCAAAACTATTCACACGGTCGATTGTAAAATCCAATCAGCATAATTTCTAATTAGCATTGAGTTGTAATAGGAGCAGAGATCAAGTCTAGATTTATTTTGCACAACCGGCTGGAAACCCCTAGCTTATCCTATTTTTCAATAGTAATTAATACTCTATTAGTATCGATTCGACAAGGATATTCCCTCAGTTACCAGTTTATTCTCGCACCCAGTGTAACCACACATTGGTTAAAAATTTCCGTGTTTTGTCAGAACTTTTAATCCAAGTTGATCTGAAGGGCGGAAGCAACATACTAATCTGATAAGGTGTCTAACTTTAGCTTACTACTCCACCCCAACAACACTTCGCTTATCTTCCATCCTCACTTCATACATGTGTATTCGCCTTCTCCCTCCACTTCTTCTTTTTCTCCTCCTTCTATTTCTTCTTCTTCTCCCTTTTCTTCTTCTCCTCCCTCTTACTCTTCAACACCCTCTCCTTCTCCTCACTGTTCTTATTCTCCACCCTCTTCTTCTTCTTCTTCAACTTTTTCACTTTATGACTTGAAGTGCGTACTAGTGAAATAATTCAATTGGTCTGTGTAGTGCTCTTTATAATATTACATGGTGTGAGTAGTATTCATATTTGAAACAATTTCTTGGATAAGTAATACTTTGCGTAAAGCACCAATAAACGGATCGAAAATACGAATACGGATCGAAAATTGACGGATATAAACCGTCTGTCTCTAATGCTTACTAGAATAGCTCATGAAATCACATTTATTAGTGGGGAAATAAAATATCCAATATAATATTGTAATAATTTTTATTTTGTACATTTTATAAGTCTTAATACTAAAAAGACATTTTCTCTACAGACAATGCAAAAATAATATTTTGATACAATGTATTGTTCCTTTCGTATATTTTTACTCTCATCAGAGAATGAATGATTATAAATAAAGATTATATGTACACTCCAACAATCAGGTTGCAGTTTACTGTCAGGTTTGCACCATTCTTTTCTGTAAAATTTCATTAAAATAATTTGTGTAGCGGTATTGCAAACTTCCTCAATAATCGTGATATTATACCAGACATTAAAATTGAAAGTAATATTACCTAGTTGACAATGCATTGTACTTACTGTCCATTTTCGGAAAAAAACTGGATTTCAATTTTCAGAATTTCTAGAGCTAATGGAATGTTGACTGATTGATTAAGATTTTCAAGCAAACTTTTAAGAATGTGAAGGAAACCCAATAATTTGAAAATAGTCAATCAAAATTTTGCTTACTATTTCTGTTCTTCATCAAACCAGTAATTTAATTTGGTTTAAAATTCATTAAAAATTATATATTTTCTTACTTTCATTCCTGCTGAGCTAATCTAGCTTGGGTGAGATAGAAAAGGTGACTGATAAGTACTAAGTCAAATGTTTGTCAGAAATTATTTTTCAAAGACAGTAGTTTCTAAGTAAAGAGATCTCGTTCACATAAAAAAGCTGTGAGCTATGACCTTGATTCTTTTCATATTATTAAATTATTTGAGAACAAAGTAGGTATAAGAACTACTCATTCTCGTGTATATAATAATATAATTTCTGTATCATATATATACACAATAGAATAAAAGGCACATATCTCTATGGAATAATGATATGTCTTCCACAGATCCACAAAACTAATATCAAGATCAGATATGAAATCTACTAGATCTATTGCTTTAAATATTGAAATGAATTATTTAATTTTCTATTGCTTATCAAGATATAGTAACACAGTATTCGTTCAATTTATATTTAATTAATGATAACATTTCTCATCCTAAGAACATCAAACTGTTATAAACTGAATCTAATATTCGTCTAACACTACTGTATCACATTTAAGTAGTCGATGTAGCCTACATTTTAAACCTGGATGAAATATTTCCATGGATAAATATGAGAATTATGCAATCGTAAAATATATAAAAAAAAATTATGCTGCAATACAATAATTGAAAACGATCTACGTGTAATTTGAAATACAAAATGAATTATAAAATGGCTTTACACTAGAAAGCCTCGAAAGACTAAACTTATGGTAATTAGAATTTGGAAAACTGTTTTTTCCTACAGATACCCTGAAAAGTGACCATTTGTGCACTGATTGCAGGCTGCAAAGAATCACTTTTCCGCACTAGTGCGCAAAGTGAGTACTTTGCGTACTCCAGATTTGCAGCATGACAACGCAAAATAGTTAGTAGGTTATATGGAGCACCAGTGCAGCAAAATCAAAATGAAGTTGGTAACAGTGACTGCTGTGGCTGCTATAGTGAGCAGAGGTGCAACCAAGCACAACGCGCTAATTATTAAGTAGATATTATAATGGAGGACAACGACAGCACAGTGCCACCACAGCACACACCACACAGCTGCCCCCCGCCATTCAAACACTACTACATTATTCAGGCAATTTTACCCATAATTACCCACTTTTCATATTCAATGGTAACTGTAGGAAAAATTTAATGTGAAATACGTGCGCAAAGTTCGTTTGCTGCACTCAAGAAACCATTCCGCCCTCGCCTACGGCTCGGGCGTAAACGTTTCTTTCGATGCAGCAAACTGTCACTTTGCGCACTAGTTGCACAAATAACTATTTTCGCCACACTGCACAGAAAGCAGCTGTTTTCCAGTCCCTACGTAGATCTGAAAGACATTGTTTGCAGACGACTCTCGTCTGACGTCAGAACAGGTTTCTTTCTGGCCTAGGCCGGAAAGAGTATCCTTTCTAGCCGCTAACTTGGAACTAAGAAAGGTGATCAAAAAACAGCTGATCAAAAAACTTTTCATTATTTGTGTTCATTATTCAATAATTAAAACATTTATAATAATATCATCTTATTGTCATTTGAAAGAATAAACAAGTATGAACTCAACCTCCCACATAATTGAACATCATCTTTTAGGTTATTTAGACAAATCAGAATAAAAAATAAAAATACTTGGACAATTTCCTGATATTCAGATTTGCTAGAGCTATCACCTTCCACTTCTGCTTTCGGAAGTGCTTAGTAAACAACGATTCTCATATATATATATATATATATATATATTATATATATATATATATATATATATAATATATATATATATATCGCCCTACGGCCTCGGACTTGAAAACCGATTTCGAGCCGGAAAAATCTCATTTTCTGCTCTAGGTGCGAAATATACTATTTTCGCCACACTGCACAGAAAGCAGCTGTTTTCCAGTCCCTACGTAGATCTGAAAGACATTGTTTGCAGACGACTCTCGTCTGACGTCAGAACAGGTTTCTTTCTGGCCTAGGCCGGAAAGAGTATCCTTTCTAGCCGCTAACTTGGAACTAAGAAAGGTGATCAAAAAACAGCTGATCAAAAAACTTTTCATTATTTGTGTTCATTATTCAATAATTAAAACATTTATAATAATATCATCTTATTGTCATTTGAAAGAATAAACAAGTATGAACTCAACCTCCCACATAATTGAACATCATCTTTTAGGTTATTTAGACAAATCAGAATAAAAAATAAAAATACTTGGACAATTTCCTGATATTCAGATTTGCTAGAGCTATCACCTTCCACTTCTGCTTTCGGAAGTGCTTAGTAAACAACGATTCTCATATATATATATATATATATATATATATATTATATATATATATATATAATATATATATATATATATATATATATATATATATATCGCCCTACGGCCTCGGACTTGAAAACCGATTTCGAGCCGGAAAAATCTCATTTTCTGCTCTAGGTGCGAAATATACTATTTTCGCCACACTGCACAGAAAGCAGCTGTTTTCCAGTCCCTACGTAGATCTGAAAGACATTGTTTGCAGACGACTCTCGTCTGACGTCAGAACAGGTTTCTTTCTGGCCTAGGCCGGAAAGAGTATCCTTTCTAGCCGCTAACTTGGAACTAAGAAAGGTGATCAAAAAACAGCTGATCAAAAAACTTTTCATTATTTGTGTTCATTATTCAATAATTAAAACATTTATAATAATATCATCTTATTGTCATTTGAAAGAATAAACAAGTATGAACTCAACCTCCCACATAATTGAACATCATCTTTTAGGTTATTTAGACAAATCAGAATAAAAAATAAAAATACTTGGACAATTTCCTGATATTCAGATTTGCTAGAGCTATCACCTTCCACTTCTGCTTTCGGAAGTGCTTAGTAAACAACGATTCTCATATATATATATATATATGTATATATATATATATATATATAATATATATATATATATATATATATATCGCCCTACGGCCTCGGACTTGAAAACCGATTTCGAGCCGGAAAAATATCTCATTTTCTGCTCTAGGTGCGAAATATACTATTACAGGAAAAATAGGCTGAATACAATTGATTACCCTGGAATAAAATGGGTTTAAACCACTCGCTCATATTTATCCATTTAAAGATTTTGAAAATTAGAACAGTGGATTTTCTTTAAATCTACAACAACAGCTTGTCTCAAAGCAAGCCTCTAAATAAAAACAGTCAATACACTATATTGTTAACACGTTGACTGCCATGTGTACCATTTATGTACCACAGTGAACTTTACCATCACGCCGTGTGTACCAAAAATGGTCCACACTACACATCATGTTTCAAAGCTGTGTGGTATAAAAATGGTACACGTTCCAATGCTTTTCTCCATATGAATCGATAGTCGAAGCCTCATAGAGTAACAAAATGCTCTTAGCCAGTGCCATTAGGTTTTTTTGTAATTATTATCGAATTTCAAAAAAAGTAACATTTTACGGGCTATTCTGGTTGAAATTGGAATATATTTATTCAAATATTTGTTTTTACTGTTTATATTGAACACTTATTTTATTTAAACTTGTGAATAATAATCTCAGATAAGCTATTATTTGGAAGGCAATGGTACAATCAGCCGTGTTGGTCAGTGATCATACTAACCTGTAAACAGTAACTGTATTTTGTTTATGTGTTGAGTGTTTACGATTGAAGTCACATGTTTGAATGAAGTTAAAGCCTACGTAAATAGAATAGTAATGTTATTTTTATTTTAGTAGTTTCATTTAGTTAAATGTAAAGTAGATTTTTCTGTGTAAATAGTAGTTTAGATAAAATGGATGACATAATAACGAACGAAGAATTGTATAGAATATTGAATGATAGTGAAGATGAAGATTTTAACATGGATTATGACAGTGACAATGATCCAGCTTATGAACCTGATCCTGATGTTGGTGCAATTAGTGATTCAGATCATGACATGGAAGATGAACAATTGATTGACACTGAGGATGATCCACCTGAAGATTTAGTAGCTGAAGTTGAACAAATCAACAGAGGACAAGAAAGGTATGTTTGGGGCCCTGTGGGTGATTCAAATATGCTTACTAACTTAGATTATAATCCAAACAATGAAGATGTGGGTGTAAATAGCGATATAATTGAGACAATGATAAACTGTAAACCAAAAGACTTTCTTGAATTATTTATGGTTTTTGTGGTAGATTTGAATGTAAAAGAAGCAGAATATAAAAGAATAAATTGAAAAATTGATAAAAAAATTATGTGGCGTCAACAGAAATGTCATGAAATATTGCTTGGCAGTCAACGTGTTAAAGACTCTAAAAAATGCTTAAATTATTCAATACATTTTTCATTCAACTTTCACTACTTCAGTCACTCAGCCAATTTTCTCTTTCACTCACAACCAAGAATAATTTTATTCAAATATACTTTATGTGAAGAGTAGCTGTACAAAACAGTAAATCTTGGTCTCGAATTTCCATCACACATTAACCAATCTTATTCTTCAATTGTGGTATTGGAATAGACAGTTCTATAATAGGGTCATTTGTGGGTACAACCCTATAATAGGGCCATTTGTGGGTACAGCCCTATAATAGGGCCATTTGTGGGTACAGCCCTATAATAGGGCCATTTGTGGGTACAGCCCTATAATAGGGCCATTTGTGGGTTCACCTATAGGTTATTGTACAAAATTTGAAATTTTCAGTTTGAAGAAGAGATATAGTTGTCGGTTTATCATTGAATACAGAAGTATTTCGAATAAAAGCAGCCAATAATATTTGATTAAATTCTTCTCTTTCAACAGAAATTGAATTGACTAGGCATCTTATTGATAATAGATTATTGCATAGGATAAGTAACTTCATAGTTTACTTTTCATCCTCTTTGATAAAGATGTAGCGTTTATTTGTTAACTTTGGGGTTCATTCACTTTATTCATATCGGTTCTTTGCCAAGCACAATTGGCAAATTCTTACACTCATCATGGTACTCCGTGAATAGTGGCAATTCAAATACTGTACAAGTGATGAATGACTTTCATATTAGAAACTATCCATCTCCAAGTACCGTATCTCAATTAGCTCGAATTAGCTGAATGGTTAGTGAATTTTACATTCTTAGATTGTAATTTCTTCGAATCCAATAAATCGAACATTTTTTTATGTTGAAATGTACAAGTCCCACGTTTTAATATTGAACCTATAGATTTGAGATCGTATACTTCAAACGCATATCATCCAAACTATACATGGATATTAATCATAAAACAGCTTTCCATGGTTATCATCTACCATTTATCCTTACCACTTTCCATCGCCCACAATAAATCAGTTTCTTACATTTTTGACAATATTTTTTGTTCCTTCAAAACCTCACTTGAATTCCAAAGATCTTGAGTGCGATATACCAAATTTTAAAGCTCAAAAAATGTTTGGGACTACAAGATGTATTGAGGCTGTCAGTTCTATGTGTCTACTATCATAATAAAAATATGCCTCACACTTTACAACACTTAATTGCCTCTCAAACTGCAGTCATCTCACACACACTAACACATTCACACCGAGTATTACTACTTGTTATCACCGTAATTGTTTGTATTGTTTCTCATTGTCTCGGACAATCTCGGGCATATTTACTAGTTGATATCACCGACAGCAGCAGGAGCAGCCTTCAGCCTAGAAGCGTGACTGGAAAAGTGTATACTACGGCTTGAGTCTCTTGAAGCCGACGCCGTCGTGTCCGAGCTTGAGTTCCTCGTAGAGCGAGGGAGGCACCTCGGTGGAGGCTGGCACGTGGAGGGGTTCGTGCTTCCATCCGGCTGGCTGCTGGTGTTGCGTCGAGGTGCCGTTCGCCATACTGCCGTTCCCGTTCGCCAGTGTGCTAACGTCACCTGGTTGACTGATCTGCAAAACCATTGTTCGTCGTTTAACAAAGTATGGTCCAAGTTCATTTATCAAATTTTGATAAATCAAAGTGAGATAATGATTTACTGTATTTATTGAAATGCCTAATATTTTATTTAATTCCAAATTTATGCTTCGATCAAAAATGGATTCTTCAGACTAAAGCAATAGAGAATAATAATTAATTCATTAGAAATTCATATCAGGAGCGAAGGACTGAGGAATCGGTGGCAATGACAGACAAATCTTTGCGAAACAGAACTGGACTCTGGACTGAACAAATAGAACTAATTAAAAACTATTGTTTCAATTTTGAAACGTCCTTCCATATGATTATCTAGGTAAGCAATCTCTTTTGTATAATAGGATAATAGGGAGGATTTTTATAATACAAAAAAATTATTTGTGCTTATATCAATGCATATCATGATAGAGAAAATATACTCGTAGCTTGAGCTATAGCATTATGCTATCTTTTCTCTATATTATGTAGTTGTAAAAAATGTGGTACCGTGATTCATAGTTATAGATCTATGACTTTCATTATTTAAGAATATATTGACTAATTTCTTTAGGTTTTTTATTGACAAATAAATCCAATGGCATACTTCAATAACATTTCTCATTTGGAAGTGAGTAATACACTGAGATATTGAACCATTCCTCTCTCGTCTATTAAAGTACCCACCGGTAGTCTTAGTTCAGGTGTAATCAAAGTTGGATGTTTTTTTACCTGCATATGATCCATGTTGACTTCTCTCAAGTAACTTGGATTTTCGAAGGCGACATTTCCGTTTGACTTGAGGCCGAGCAGATTCCTCGTCCTAATGAACCAGACGGCGGCCACCACTATGCCAGCTACCAGCACCAGCGCCAACAGGATGCCGACTGCCACTCCTATCTGAGAATGCTCGTCTCCTACAAAAACGTAATGGGAAAGATGAAAATAAAAAATTTCATCAATATTCTTGTTCTGGAATTAGCTTAATTTCTTATGATACTCATATCTTCAAAAATAGACCAAACATTATATAATTTAAGGAGACATCCATCACTCAGGCATACTGAAGTACCTAATAAACAAATTTATACTTGCTGATCTGTCATAGAATAATTATTTTTCCTTATTAACATATCATGCTATTTATTTCCTCTTTTCTCTCCTCTATTCATAAAATTGCTTTGAAATTGGCAAAAGAAGTACTGGGAATCTATGGAGCTTCCATGCAATGAATTTTACATTAAAAATGATGAAAAAATTTGTATAATGAATTAGATAGCACTTCATTGACATGGGCTACTTTTTAAAGTTTTTTTTAAAATAAAGGGTGCTATAAGATTTTATATTGTTTTATGAATTAGAAAAATATATTGAATGGAAGCGCATAAGATATTCGCAGTACGGTATCTACTTTATTCTTCATTTATTTCAATAGAGCTATTTATCATACACTAGCCGTCAGGCTCGCTTCGCTCGCCATATTCGCCTAGCCAGGGGGCTCCGCCCCCTGGACCCCCGACTGGATCGTCTAAGAATGAGATCAGCAGGCTCGCTTCGCTCGCCTGCATTTTTCATTTGAGCATTTTTATCATATGTTAGGACGATCCAGTCAGGGATCCAGACTAAACGTCTGGCTAAAGGGATATGGCGAGCGAAGCGAGCCGGACGGCTAGTAATATAATATTCCCAGGATTGAAGTGCCCAATCAATTTTTCCGCGATAAATGCATTTAAATCTTCAACTTGGTGCCAACCTAACAAAGTCAACTCAACTTAATGCCAACCTGACAAAATTTTTAATTTAGTTACCAGAACAACTGTTTCGAAGAGGTACTCTCTCTAGATTATAGTTCTATATTAACATATGGTATGGACATTTCAATTATAATTTTAAGATATTGGAATAAGAAGAATATACATGCTAGAAGACGAAATTTAAACCCATAAAAACTACCCTTAGAGTTAAAATATTGCCAAAAGATTTCTTAGTGCGCCTCTAAAGGTCCAACTGAACATACCTACCAAATCTGAACGTTTTTGGTCCGGTAGATTTTTAGTTCTGCGAGTGAGTGAGTCAGTCAGTCAGTCAGTCAGTGAGTGCCATTTCGATTTTATATATATATTGATAGACTTTTTATTAAAAAAAAAAGATTGAGAGCAACTGATTGAATTTTGACTTGCTACGGAATCATATGTTCGACCTGTTGAAACATGAAAGTTATTTTTGGATCGTTATCGCAGCAGCAGTCATCTCACACACACTAACACATCTTTTTTATAAAGGATTTAAAGCTTTTAAAAAGCACTCTTTTTATTATTTAATCTATTCTATTTGAAATTTCTGTGAATAGAGGCTATTCATTCATCAATTACCGTATATACTTAATGATATGAATTATTGGAAATGATTGGACCACTTTTGCACTGGTCCACGAGGTCTTAATTAATATTGATTTCTATAGTTATAGTTCTAATAGTTATTTCTCCCTTCTTTTTTGCAATTTTTTGCCTTGGAAATAATTTAAAATTTGTTAGGTCAGCCTATAGAGTAACATGTATCAACAAGCTTTATTTTTGCCTTACTTATTTAATTTTTGCTAAATAATTTTGTTTCTAATACAGTTGAGCATGCAAGTCGCCTTCTGTAATCATCGTACAGATTCTAATATTCTAATTTTTAATAGCATTTCAATTTTATTATTTACGATATATTTTTACTTCCTTGTATTCTTACTTATGTATTATTCTAATGTATTCTCATTGTAATTATTGTGTTATGGAAGCAATTTTTAGGAGAAATCCTGTCTGCTTCCATGTTTTCCTAAATAAATAAAATGAACTTCAGGCATAGAACAAAGTTGTTCCTTCCCCAAATTTTAACTGATGAAAATTTCTGCGTATAGATAAAGTTACAGTAGGAGAATGATAGATAATTTTTATTCTTCAATCACATAGAATTACTATGTCATTTGTTTATTCTCATTTAGACATGGTTATAGTTAAGGTGAATCACGTCATTATCAAGTGTAATTTGTATTGAGATGTCAATAGTGATGTTACCTAAGCTAGCAGAGGATGTGATGTACTTGTCGTCAGTGGTGAACTTGACGGGGTCGGTGAGGTGACTAGTGCCCATCGAGTTGCCGGCCTTCACCACACACTCGTACACGACGCCCTCCTTCAATCCGCTCACTATAAGACTAGTAACTTTGGTATCGTTCTTCTGCGGAATGGTGCGCACACCAGACTGTCTCCAGAAAACTCTGTCAAATCACAAAAATTAGTTTAAAGCACACAGTTAGACTTTTTAAAGTAATCTGAGCGATTTCAATAAACTCTGTTTCACTCTGTAACATATTAAATCTGGGTAGATAAAAAGCCCTAACAGAAATAGTAATAGGTCTAAAAATAAAGTAATTGGCTAATATCGCCAAGCAGATAATAACCAAGATTAGATAGCATCAGCTTGTTCTGGCTAAATGGTACAAGAACCTAAAAATGATTTGAAGGAAGTTTATTGCTCATAAATAGATTATTATATAAAATATTTGAAGATTGAGGTTATGTAGATGTATTCACGGATCGGTGACCTAGAGATCGATCAAACCGAAGAACGTAGAATCTGACCAAAACCCCTTGGCAGAGCTTTATTGCAATCGGATGGTGTGCAATGTGAAAAAACACCCGTCCACGTGGCTAATTATTAGGTAGCATGGAATTAATATTAATGTATAGAATATTAACTAGCATGCAAAGAGCATAAATAAAAAACCAAATAAAAATAATTTAATGTATTCAGGAAATAAGAGTTACCAGGCGCATGAATACCGAACAAAATTTGCATGCACCAATAGTAAAACGGCAGTTAATAGGCGGCAACTGTAGGCCAATTCAAAAATATTTATATATATTTATATAAATGTACTAGATTTTGTGTAAAAATTTGTGTAATCTATGTTATCGATATGGCTCGAATGCAAAGAAATTATTAATCATATAATCTAAGCAATATTTTGGCATTTTTTGTAAGATCTATTTGAATTTAATGGCGGAGGATTGGGATATTTAAATTTTATGCTAATTTGAAAGTCGGAAAGAGGATCTGTAAAACTTGAGAAAGAAGAACCAGCACTCGCCAGCCAAATGCCACCATAAGAGGACCCCAAATATTTTAGAGCGTAGTACCTTACTAATGATTTTGTAAAAGTTAAAGTAAATTATTAAATTTCTTAAAAGACTTCGTGATGCTATTGTGAAGCAGAAGTCATTTTTCATTTTTAATTAAATTTATAACCCCTTGGAGGAGACGATTCCGGCTACCATATTCCCGGACCACATGGAGTTGGATCGACATTGGCGGCTTACAAGAAGATTTTCGACACGTGAGTGATTAAATTTGAATTTAGTGATGGGCGCCCTAGTGCTTCGAATTAATCTGATGATCAAAGCTAGCTCGCCGAAAGGGTTATTATAAATTGAGAAATTAATAAGAGTAATACTTGCGCAAGTAAAAATTAGTATTAAAGGTATTTAATTGAAAGAAAAATATAGATCAATATTTTAGAAATTTCTATTTAATCAAAGAAGTACGAAATCTAGGCTGTCAAAACATATGCATATAATATTTAATTTTTTGCAATACAATTTGCGATAATTTATTATAGTTCTAATTCATTAGATGAATGGCTCTACCTATTCCGTCAGGTGCCGAATCTTGCTCCCTGAGATGAAAATATATATTCGATACAAATAAATCTACTAAATACTAGAGATTTTAATATATATATATATTGGATTATTAGTGGCTAATTTATCAAGCTGATCTTAGAGCACATATTTTTGATTGAATTATCCAAGTCGACAAGTATTAGCAAGTACATGTCGCAGCTACATGCAAAAGAATGCATATGATTTCAAGATAAAGGCACATGGTAATGATTCGTGCCATAAATCTAGAATATAAAGTTTAGCCTGTGATATTTTGCTGATATAAAATTATTGTTCTATTTTTATATTATATTTTTTATCGCTCTATATATATTTTTTGCCTCGATTGATCTTTGCATTATTTGTGTAATAATGTATGAAACTTTCATGGTGTGCAATTTATTTTTTATTCCTCAACACTATAGTATAAGTATCATTTATATATATATATTTATTATTTATTGAATTACAAGAGTTATTGGAGAAGCCCATATCTAGGCCTATCAAGATTTTTTAAGACTGAATACTATTAGAAAAACCACGACCTAATTATATTAAATCTCATGCTTTACCGACTGATGCCAAGCAGGAGGCTAATCGTTATTATAATATAAAGAATAACGTGACACAAAGACATGTCGCCCAACGTGATAGGCCACGGATACGGCATAAAGACATGTCGTACCAACGTGGGACTGATGATGAGAGCCAAGCTCATCGAATAATTATTTGAAATTAAGTCAATAACCATATTGAAAATTATAGATAACTTATACGAGTTGTGAGGAAAACTGGCGAAGGGAAATTTGTATTACTTTTTGGGGAATCAATAGCTTTAAATAAAGAGAAATTATATGTTTTAAAGAAAATTTTATATTATTAGTACTGTAAAAAATACATGTCTATAGAGAGAGATTATATTTTACAAGCCTAAACTGCTATTACTTTCTAGTCAAAAATATATTATGTGTTTAAGCCGGTTGGAAAATAAGTCGCAGCCTGTAAACTAGCCAAGAATAAATCAACAAAACATTGAGGGCGCTAGAGCATTATAAAAAACTTAAGTATAAATACCTTGTTGTAAGAGTATCCAAACACTTTACACATCACTGTTCACTGTAAGTCCCGGTTTGTGTCTCTTTTTTAAGCATTCTCGCTTATCATTCTTATCACTGTTTAATTAGCATTTATCATATTTGACATAATGAATCACACTCCCGCAAACTCTGAAGTTTCATATATGTACGGCGGTTGCACAGATCCCACTTTGTCGACTCCAAGCACATCAAACCCCACCACGGTAGATGCCAATACGCCACGAGAAAGGGAACCAGGAAGCGTCGGGTCGATAGTCTTCGATCCACCAGGTCTGCAACCTCTATCATCCACTCGAATCGACGCCGCTGACACACCATTGAATCAACGGATAGTAGAGATCAACTTTGAAGGGGGCGAGGAGCAGCCTGCAGAACCCGCATCGCCGGAGGCCGAGTCACACCTGAGTAAACAAAGTATATTTTCAATCACAGAATTAGATCCGCTTCAAAAGGTAATAATGGAACAAACTAGTAGCACTTTCAACATTATGTTACAAAAAACAATGGATAGTATGATGCAGGAGATTAAAAAAGAGATTGCTACAGTAAAAGAGGAAAATAAACAAACAGTGGAACAGGGTATGAAAGAGACCACAGGCGCTATAAAATCAGTAGAACAACGGTTGGATAATATTGAAACTAAAGTAGAGAGTCATAGGGAAGAGTTAAAAGCAATGATAACCCTACAAAAAGAAAGTCAGGATAAAGTTACGGCAGGATTATCGAAAGGTTGATACGGTTACATGTGAACTCAATGAAAGGATAGATAACCTAACTACACAAATCACTACATCTATTCAGGATATAACAAATAACATTAAGGCCGATTGCCACCAAGAAATCCACAAACAAATTACCGTTGCCAATCAAAACTTAACAACTACAGTTGACAAAAATATTAACAATATTAAAGAAATACAAAACAACAGATTAATATGTCCACAAAAATGAACCAACTGCAAGGTAGCATCAATCAAAACACTGAAACCTGTAAAGCTTTAAATGGAACTCTACTAATTCAAAAATCCACTCTGACTCAATTAAATCAAGAAATAAACGCAAATAAAATTACACATAATAGTCAATGGCAGATAACACAGGAAAAAATAATAGCATTGGAAAATCATATTCAACAACAACCTCAAGGAATTCAAACAGACAACCTCAACGTACATAGTATATTAGAAGGACTAGGAAAATTTGATAACACTGATCGCCATTTGCAACCTCAACCATTCATTGATCAGATAAAATTAGTACAAACTCTTGCACCTACCTCTTGGAATTTTTGGCGTCTCCGTTTGACTAATTTATTGATTGGCGAACCTCTGATGTTCTTTCGGAGTAGAGCCCATGAATTTACATCATTGGATGAGTTTGTCGCTGTCTTCCTGGAACAGTATTGGAGCAGAAGTAAACAGTTGGACGTGCTAGCGGACATCATATCATGCGATTTCAACCCTAACTTAGACGGTGCATGTACCACTTTCGTCACTGCCCTACAGTTTAAAAATTCTCAATTGAGCGAGCCCATTAATGAATCGGCATTAGCAAGTATTATTTTAAAGAAGCTACCGTATCAAGTTAGAATGGCACTCGCCACACAACCCATTACTGATTGTAAGCAGCTGATTAATCATTTATATGGCATACAGTCTGCAATGGCAATATCAAACCACCGCTCAGACCAGAGATACGCATCAAATCAGCATAATTCAAAATTTAATCCGCATAACAGCCAAAATTATGAACCGGTATCATATGATCGCTACCGATCTGCTCCTCAATTTGAACGCCGCTATGAGCACAGGCAAAA
Organism: Nilaparvata lugens; assembly: GCF_014356525.2. NCBI lineage: Eukaryota > Metazoa > Arthropoda > Insecta > Hemiptera > Delphacidae > Nilaparvata > Nilaparvata lugens. The sequence continues at coordinate 33,909,330 of NC_052504.1, forward strand.
TGGTAATTGGAATAATGAAAAATTTCAAAATCGTACAACCAACCACTATGCCCAGCAGAGCAATCGTAGGAATCACTATGATGGCCGTGATCGATTAAACTCACATAATAATCACACACAAAATAATTACGACAAAAATTACAAACCGCCACCTCATCAAATAAGTACAAACTACACATTAGAGCATGCGTCCAGGTCAAATCACCAAAAAACACAGAACCCAACACCCAACAACCCGCCACCAGATACACAGAAAGCTACAGCTAATAAACCAGGACTATATGATACCCCCGATATAACACCTACAAGCTCCAATGAAACAAACCAAGAAAAGCAGGATATTTCAACGTCATACACCACATTCAGAAGTGATTTACCGAAAACATTATTAGAAGAACCGAAAATATTAGAAAAACAGATGCCAATACAAGACAGCCTACCACTAAAAAACGCCGCCCACCATGCAATTAAAACCAGCCGCAAACATCAACCCATATTAAGTATTCTGTTTCCCACCGAAGAGCAACCCGCCACCAAAGAGTCACTACTAAATATAAGCAGTCACCAGGATCATGCACTAATTAAGGAGTTAGTGAATATAGAAAAGGTTAAAAATGTAACAGATCCGCGCACCGAACCTACAACCGCCTATCAAGGGACCACCACCATACTACCTGTTTTGAACACCACCACACCCGCGCATCATTTGACCCCACAGCAGACCAAGGACCCGGACCAGGAGGACGGCATCCAGGACAAAAGGAGCGACCACCGTAAGGCCCGGAGACGGAGGCGCCCGAGGACACCCGACCGGCATCAGTACCGAGAAGACGGACTACATGACGGAAAGAGGAGCATGCATCGTAAGGCCCGGAGGCGGAAGAAACGGAGGAACCGCGCGCGCCGATGGAGGCCGCATGCACGGTTCAAACGCCCGAAGAGGACACCGGACCGGCACCGAGGAAGACAGGAAGCCGACAACCTGCATCCGCGGCACATACGCTTCAAGAGAGATATTGAGCGATGTGACCGGAAGAATGGGCTAAGGAAACGGGATAAAAACGGATCAAATAAATGGGATAGAACCGAAGCTATTAGAAGGACTACTATCGATTCATGCGCGGACAATAAATTGGATTACTTGTGGGAGCTAATGAAGAATGGAAAGTGTCTAAGAAGAGTGAGAGAAATAAGGAATTATACTAATAAAATGGAAGTACCTGGCTATATGTTGAGTGATTATATTGTTAAGAAGTTGATAAATGTTTTGATATGGTGTGTAATGTTTGTAATAATGGCTGTGATATTAATAAAAGACTGTGTTGTAGATAGGATGGAAAATATTATATTGTTATTATTAAAAGAATCCAGTATTGATGAATGGAAAGTTAATATTATAAAAATAGTTATTGTTGTGAGCCTACTAATTTATAATGAACCGAGATCAAGAATATTAAATGATAATGAAAGGAAGGATGAGTTAAGAGTACAGATTGATTGGAAAAAGAATGGATTAAAGGGAATTATCATAAATGAAGCTTGGAATTATTTAAAGGAATACACCAGATACAAGGGCTTTAAATTCATGAAGGATAAGTTATCAATAGGACGGCCTCACAAATCAACAGCAGATAACCTCACCAGCCTACAACATCTACAAATAGAATGCAAGAAGATGCAAGTAAACCACGGGATTTCTACATGCAATATCGTCGAATTTAAAATAAATATGATAAGAAATCAAGGAAAACATTATTATCAAACCGATTACTAACCTTCCTTAATAAATCTAAGCTTGGTATAGGACCGCGTGGCAACAATCCAATGTTTTAATTCCTTCCAGCCGTTAGAAACCTGCAATAAGAAAAAGAATAATTTTTAAATGTGTAATTAAATTAGCTACATCCACTAAAAAAGGACACAAGCGGGGATAGTAAAATTAAAATTTGTTAATTACCTTTTTAAGAGAAAAAATTGAGCAGTTAGGTTAATAATTATGAAATTCGACAGCAAATTATGTAGAACCAGTGACCAGCTGGGCAAGGCCACCTGAATCAAATATGTAATGCCTGCAAACATATGATTATGAAAAAATACTGTACCCAAAAAGTTATTTATTATTGTTATTTATTATATTTATTAATGTCGGTATATTTATTTATATGTTTTATATTTATTACTTTTAATTATGCCACGTTTGTTACCGGAAAAGAGTTAAAGTGAATACAAGCTACCAAAAAACCAAAGAGCCATTAACAAAAGAAAAGTATTGTACCTGATGTATAGAAAATTATTTATATTAAGACCTAAGAAATACTCTAAGATATAAGCCCAGAATTTGTGAATCGAAATTATTGTCTAAAAGGAATCATTTGTGAGAATTATGAAATGTGTGTAGTTAGGTTGGTGGCCCTGCAAGCGGCGAATTTAAAAATTACTATGTTTTAAGTGGTGTCAGGAGGAGTACGTTTAGAAGTTTATATTTATGATATTTTATGTGTGTTGAGGAGGAGAATTTGTTATTGTATTTGATAAAGGTATAAAGGAGATGCAGCAAATATGTCTGCGAACTGTGATAGAAGTAGGAGAGTATAATTTATAAATAAAGTATAGTGTATATCGATGTATTGAAGGGTGGGTTTTCATTAAAAACATTGTGATTCTCAAATATTTTGAATTCAAACCCAGGGGCGCGTGTAACATATTAAATCTGGGTAGATAAAAAGCCCTAACAGAAATAGTAATAGGTCTAAAAATAAAGTAATTGGCTAATATCGCCAAGCAGATAATAACCAAGATTAGATAGCATCAGCTTGTTCTGGCTAAATGGTACAAGAACCTAAAAATGATTTGAAGGAAGTTTATTGCTCATAAATAGATTATTATATAAAATATTTGAAGATTGAGGTTATGTAGATGTATTCACGGATCGGTGACCTAGAGATCGATCAAACCGAAGAACGTAGAATCTGACCAAAACCCCTTGGCAGAGCTTTATTGCAATCGGATGGTGTGCAATGTGAAAAAACACCCGTCCACGTGGCTAATTATTAGGTAGCATGGAATTAATATTAATGTATAGAATATTAACTAGCATGCAAAGAGCATAAATAAAAAACCAAATAAAAATAATTTAATGTATTCAGGAAATAAGAGTTACCAGGCGCATGAATACCGAACAAATTTGCATGCACCAATAGTAAAACGGCAGTTAATAGGCGGCAACTGTAGGCCAATTCAAAAATATTTATATATATTATATAAATGTACTAGATTTTGTGTAAAAATTTGTGTAATCTATGTTATCGATATGGCTCGAATGCAAAGAAATTATTAATCATATAATCTAAGCAATATTTTGGCATTTTTTGTAAGATCTATTTGAATTTAATGGCGGAGGATTGGGATATTTAAATTTTATGCTAATTTGAAAGTCGGAAAGAGGATCTGTAAAACTTGAGAAAGAAGAACCAGCACTCGCCAGCCAAATGCCACCATAAGAGGACCCCAAATATTTTAGAGCGTAGTACCTTACTAATGATTTTGTAAAAGTTAAAGTAAATTATTAAATTTCTTAAAAGACTTCGTGATGCTATTGTGAAGCAGAAGTCATTTTTCATTTTTAATTAAATTTATAACCCCTTGGAGGAGACGATTCCGGCTACCATATTCCCGGACCACATGGAGTTGGATCGACATTGGCGGCTTACAAGAAGATTTTCGACACGTGAGTGATTAAATTTGAATTTAGTGATGGGCGCCCTAGTGCTTCGAATTAATCTGATGATCAAAGCTAGCTCGCCGAAAGGGTTATTATAAATTGAGAAATTAATAAGAGTAATACTTGCGCAAGTAAAAATTAGTATTAAAGGTATTTAATTGAAAGAAAAATATAGATCAATATTTTAGAAATTTCTATTTAATCAAAGAAGTACGAAATCTAGGCTGTCAAAACATATGCATATAATATTTAATTTTTTGCAATACAATTTGCGATAATTTATTATAGTTCTAATTCATTAGATGAATGGCTCTACCTATTCCGTCAGGTGCCGAATCTTGCTCCCTGAGATGAAAATATATATTCGATACAAATAAATCTACTAAATACTAGAGATTTTAATATATATATATATTTGGATTATTAGTGGCTAATTTATCAAGCTGATCTTAGAGCACATATTTTTGATTGAATTATCCAAGTCGACAAGTATTAGCAAGTACATGTCGCAGCTACATGCAAAAGAATGCATATGATTTCAAGATAAAGGCACATGGTAATGATTCGTGCCATAAATCTAGAATATAAAGTTTAGCCTGTGATATTTTGCTGATATAAAATTATTGTTCTATTTTTTATATTATATTTTTTATCGCTCTATATATATTTTTTGCCTCGATTGATCTTTGCATTATTTGTGTAATAAATGTATGAAACTTTCATGGTGTGCAATTTATTTTTTATTCCTCAACACTATAGTATAAGTATCATTTATATATATATTTATTATTTATTGAATTACAAGAGTTATTGGAGAAGCCCATATCTAGGCCTATCAAGATTTTTTAAGACTGAATACTATTAGAAAAACCACGACCTAATTATATTAAATCTCATGCTTTACCGACTGATGCCAAGCAGGAGGCTAATCGTTATTATAATATAAAGAATAACGTGACAACTCGCAAAGGCGAAACATGACAAAACAAACGTAGGTAATATTTTTCATAATTCAGTTTATTACTCTAGATAATAATTTTTTCATAAATTTGATTTATATTTTGTTTGTGAACTGTGTATTGAATGGAAATTAAATAAAAGGAAATTGATACTAAAATTACCAACTTAGATGATAAAAATATTATATTTATTAGTCAGTCAAAAAATTGTTAAGGAAAAACAATATTTTGGAGAACACTATATATATTTATTTTGTTATTGTTTGGATTGTAAGTTGGAGTATAACTCAAAAATGTAAAAGTGACATATCCTAGATTGGACTGTTGTATGAATAAAAAATTGGAACCGTATTGGGCTTCAGCCTGTGGTACTTTATTAGAAGTTGTATGATTCTGAATAAATGAACATTCTAAACAAAATAATAAATTTCATAATAAACATACAGTATTATGTACCTACTATTGGAATATGATTGCAATAAATTGAAATCAAAACGTATTATATTTCACACATGAAAAACGCTCATCTATTTTGCAATCAATGACGAAAAACACTGACATGAAAAATACCCATTTTATGAGAGTAGATAATTCTATATTATATAGTTGCTGATGGAACTTCTAAGGTGATCCATAATTTGAAAGAAAATGAAAAAGAACGCTGTCTTACCTGTACATTTCAACAGTATGTGGGTTCTTAACAGGTATATCCCAATGGATAATGACTGAATGTAGATCTCTATGCTCTACTCTGACATTTTGAGGAGGTCCAGGAAGTTTATCTGAAACAAATAAGGAGCTTTACTGTCTTGAAACTAACAGAAAGAAAACATTTTTAAACAGGTCAGGCACTGTGAAAGAATATGGTATTTACGTTGTGACCACTATTATTATTTATGACACGATAAACAACTTAACAAAAAATCAAATAATACTTAAGAAAATATACAATACATTTTATTGGAGTATTCACACACAGATTCTCATATTTATACATTAAATTCACATGATGAGAATAGCTGGTTTTGCTCGGATTCCTTGTAAATATGATACGTAAACACTGCTCCTAATATTTATTTTTCATATTTCTCAATACTATTTATGACTTGAAAAAATGTCTAGCATTAACATAATCCACCTACCTACACTCCTTGAGTGAGGAATATTTTCAATAATTTATTTTATGGGCAAATGATTATGAGGAATTATCGTTGAAAAGTAGGTAGCCTCATACCTTCTTGTAATATGATTACGGTAGATAATGAATGTGAATTTGAGCATTGTTTTGGGCAGAAGACAGATATTGTGTTTATACAGATTAAGAGTTTTTTTTAATAGGAAGACTAAGCACGGACTCCAAAACTAATTGAGAAAATATTGCACTCAATTGAATCCAGATCTTGATACTCACCTCTTCCTTCCCGGAAACAAGACATTATTGTCTTAGTGTAAGATACAAGACAGAACTTGTTGTCTTGCAAAAAAAGTGGTTCACCCCGACACCAGTCCAGGCAACCCCTTTCAACGCCTGCATTAGCACAGCAGCTTCGGTGATCTGAGCCATCTGAAATATCACACAAATCTATATATATAAAAGCGAAATGGCACTCACTCACTGACTGACTGACTCACTCACTCATTCACTCACTCACTCACTCACTCACTCGCATAACTAAAAATCTACCGGACCAAAAATGTTCAAATTTGGTAGGTATGTTCAGTTGGCTCTTTAGAGGCGCACTAAGAAATATTTTGGCAATATTTCAACTCTAAGGGTTGTTTTTAAGGGTTTAAAGTTCGTCTTTTAGCATGTATATTCTTCTTCTCCCAATCTCTTAATTAGAATTGAAATTTCCATATCATATGTTACTATAGAACTATAATCTAGATAGAGTACCTCATCGAAACAGTTGTTAACTGGCAACTAAATTAATAATTTTGTCAGGTTGGCATTAAGTTGAGTTGATTTTGTTAGGTTGGCACCAAGTTGAAGATTTAAATGCATTTATCGCGGAAAAGTTGATTGGGCACTGCTACTTCAATCCTGGGAATATTATATTACTAGCCGTCAGGCTCGCTTCGCTTGCCATATCTGTTTAGCCAGACGTTTAGTCTGGACCCCCGACTGGATTGTCCTAATATTTATAATATGATAAAAATGAAAAAATGCAGGCGAGCGAAGCGAGCCTGCTCATCTCATTCTTGGACGATCCAGTCGGGGGTCCAGGGGGCGGAGCCCCCTGGCTAGACGGATATGGCGAGCGAAGCGAGCCTGACGGCTAGTAATTAATATAAAAAAATATTTTTCATCAGCCTTCCGAGATTATGTAAGATTAAATTGAGTAGTTTCATAAACCATTAGAGTTTCAAGGAGTATCTCAGTATCTTGAATGGAGTGCTAATATAGGCCTACCTGTAACAAAATATCAGAATTATGAGAGAATATTGTGTTATTTTCATTGTTATAGGTATAGGTACTTCAGATTTCAATAAGAGTTTTTGAAGCCATACCTATTATTGATTACTCATTCATTCATTCATCATTTAGTCATTCATTAATTCCAATATTAATGACGATAATATACGTCATTGAATGAAAGAAAGATGGACATAGGCTTACCATTTATAACATAATTTTGGAAAATATATGCTCCAAATTTTAATGAAGGAAGGGAAACTATCATGAAGTTTTATTTATTATTTATGTATACAATATGATAATTTCCACTAGTCTAACAAGATCCATAGTGGTACAAAACAAATGTTTTGGTCTTCTAAACTTTCTAAATTGTCAAGTCATGCATTGATAGAATCATGAATATGAATATGAATAAGAACAATGATGTCATTGAGTGCTCACCACATTACGTATCCTGACAGATACTGGCTGCGTTGCATTTCCAAAAGCATTTTCAGCATGACAATAGTAATCACCTCCATCTTCATCAGAAATTTGTTTTATTGTCAGAGTCATGATCCACTTATCTCCTTCCTGTACAAACAGAAAAAATTGTATTCAATGGCAATGACAGTAAATAAGCAGATAGTCCTAAAGAAAATAAATGAGCATTGAAATAACCTGTAAAGCCTAGGTACTATAGCAAAGGAAAAATAAATCTCAATAATAATTACACTTTTTAAAAAATTTTTGTTTGAAAAATATAATTCGGAATCTCCAACATGAGCCACGCTATATTCACATAATCTTTTAATCTGAGAAAATTCACTACCGTACTGTACTACGATAGCTAATATCAATGACAGGAAAATAAACAAATAATAGTAAAGCTACCCAATTACATAATATGCCATCATAAATTCATAATCAGATTTTACATCATTCAATTTGTTTAGGATGCTATTAAGTTATTTCTAGAACAAAATAGAAATATTATTTATAGCCTTCTGTATTTCACAAAACATCAACTCTGATTAGAAAACTAAATTGAATCATTTCAATTGAATTCTAGGGTACATTATAAGATTTAGAAATATTGTTTATAATCACAAAACATCATCTTAAATTAGAGAACTAAATTGAATAATTACAATCGAATTCTAGTTACCTATATTATAAGATTTCTTACTCTACTATGTTCAAAAATATACCGGTATTATTTTGATAACAATTTCTTCATGGTAGTATGCATTGTAGTCTCAATGATGTTAGTGAATTCTATTCAGATTCTCCCTTTCATTTTATTTATCAGCAATTACATTCTTTGTTTACAGTATACACTGTTGGAACAAGTGTCTAGTCAATGAACTTCTAACATTTTTTTATTTCTATTCTTCAGGTACTGTAACTATCACAGTTTATTTCTCTTAAATTAGACACTCATCTTGTACATTTCTATGTGTTAGAACACTTGTGGAATCACATCTTATCTTATTGTTGAATATTACCTATAAACTCTTAGTAATGAACAAATTTGAGGTTTAATGTGACAATGACAGTATACTTACATCTTGAACTCTCCTTGTGGTGACATCGTACTTTGGCCCCCTTATTACGGGCTTCCTGGAGGAGTAGTCCCTCCAGAACATCATCTTTGGCTCGGGATGTGCGTCGACAATGCACTCCAGTGACACTGTGTCGCCATGCGCAGCCATCGTGATTCCAGACGCTGTCAAGTGAGGCATATCTGCAACAGCAGTCAATCACATTCGTTCATTGATAACTTTGATACACGCATTTACACATTCCACATTCATTGTTTTGTTAAGTTAGAAGTGGGTCTATTTTAACTACCAAAATTTAGAAAAATGTATATTGATATTAAATCGATATTTATCAATTGATATTAGATTGACTAGCTGATTTGACGTTGTCTATAACTGTTATTATGTTGAATGACAATAAAATTCTATTATTATTCGAGGTGGAGATATTGAATAAAACTAGTTCACTGAGGACTACTGTCACATTTACAACCACTCATTTTTCATAACAAAACAGATACATTTCAAATGAAATAACGAATATGCATGGGCAATTGGATTTCAAGTCGTATAATTTAATCGCATTTATATAGAAACGAAATGAAATTCAACTTTCAACTATTCAAATTAATTATCAGCATTGTTTGTTACAATAAATTTTCTGGTGAACATGAATTCTAATAATGTATAAAATTCAATAATAAATTAGGCTGTAGGATATAGTTTGAATAGAAATAAACAGTTACTGCATCAATATAATTCATGATTCCAATTAAGTAACTTGAAGGTTTTCCAGCTGAATTTCATTTGTGGATCATGGTGAAACTTCAAAACGATTTCTCCTATCCAAACATGAACTACGAACAGTATGGTTCTAATATTTGGGTCATCTCTTATAAATGTTGAAATAAAATGAAGAGCAATGATATCAAAAATATTTTGAGTTGAGGAAAGATGCAGGATTTACGCGCAATAATACTTTAAACTTATAATATTTCTTCAGTATAGCTTCAGGATAAATACTGTCTGAGATGATAACATGAGCTCTTGAATGAAAACTATTTTGAGATGAACTCACGGCTTATGACTATCCTTCTCCTAGCTTCCATTGGAGTTCCGAAGCCATTGTCGGCGTAGCAGGAGATGTGGTCCATGTCACGTGTCACGTTGTAGATCACAGTCACCATGTGCCGAGTCACTTCTTGCCTCACCAGTCGGCCGGATATGTACAGCGAAATTGTGGGCATTGGAGTGCCCATCGCAATACATAAGATAGTCATGCTGCTTCCTTCCACCACAAGGTTGATGGGGTGCACCGTAGGAGGCTGAAAATGCCAAATAAATTAGAATTAATTATTTTGCAAGTTCGGCAAAACTGAGATGATATTATATAAATTCATATTCTCTTTTTGATTCAGTGATTTAAGAACAGGGAAATTGAACAATGAAAACTTTGGGATGGAGACAAAATCTCTGGAAATGATGGTCAATGAAATCTTACACAGACCTCTGAAAAATTAAGAATGTCTGGATAGGAAAATCTTTAAATTCTCATTGTTGGCTTGAGATTGACAAATTTTTATCGATGCAAAGATTCAGGAGTCATCAACTCTTTGATGTTCTTCTTTGAATTCTTTTACTCTAAGATAAATTTTACCTCGCATTTCCCAAGCAATTCAGTTAACATTTTTGAACTGAGGAATATTTTTTCATAATCAACATACATTTATTTTCCCACTTCATTGCATTGACTGATATTAATAATTATGGAATAATTTCAGTAACTTACAGTTAATTATTGATATTTCACTCAATAATTTTAATTTTTGAATCATCAAGTGCAACTGGAAAATCATTTTGAAAATAGCCTAATAATTACAATAAGAACTCCATCATTTTATTTGTCACTTTTGTAATTAGTCTTCCAACTTATTAGTTATTTTCAATTCTGTATATTTGGAATGGAAATGACCCTACTTGCACAAAAATTGAGAATAACTTAGCAAGTTGTATTTTTATTTTTGCAGAAACTAATTATATACATTTTTATTTTTAATCTAGTGATTTGATCCACTTTCATTTCAAGTTTCTAAAATAAAATGCCTTTCTTTCTATTATCTAGATTTCACTAGCCACCTTATAAATCATCTTCTCACCTCAACAAATGCAGGATAAGCAGGATCAGTCCATGCGATGAGGGTCTCTGATGGCAAACTGGCTCCCTTCTTCGAAAGAGCAATAACATAGATGATGTACTGGGTGTTCGGAGTCAGGTTTTTCAATATGTAGGTGGTAACTGATGTTTCAAACATGGTAAACTGGTTTTCTGAGCCCGATTTGTAGAAAAGTTTGTAGGTGATCTGCTCGGAAGGCAGGCTGAACTCAGGTGGTTGCCAGGAGATGGTGACGTAGGTGGCACTGTGCACCACCACCGCTAGCGAATGGGGAGGTGATGTCACTCCCGCTATGCCTTTGCCCGTTACATCTGAAAATTAATATAAACAATAGTTCATTCTCTCAATGTTATTGAAGATTGAATTTAAGAATGATTGAAGGATAAGAACTGTAAGTAATATAACACTAAACCCTGAATAATTCGTTGATTTATTATAAGCTTAATATTTTTACTCTTGTCAATATTTTGAGAGCATACATTATCAAGTAAGATGGTGGAAGCCGATTCCAAAAAATGCTATATTTTTTACAATTTATTCATATGTTTCAATCCCAATGTAGACTATTTCCACTAATCAATATCCTATTCACGTTCAATAAATGGCTGCACAGCGGAGACTTTTAAAATAAGAAAATAGTGAAAATAGGAATTTGAAAAATTGTAAAAAGGGAGATTTGTACTCTCATGTCATTCTTGACTATCTCAATGATGAGAAATCGTTTCTCGATAAACCTTAGTGTAGATTCAGGTTCAGGTAGATTTATTTATTCACAAAGGCAACTCTCCACAAGTATTCTGAGCCAAAAGGGAATGTTGAGGAGATGAATAATTACAGTAATACAGTAAAAACGTTTCTATTTGTGATGATTTCATGAATGGATCAATAGATAACGATGAATAGCTTAAATGAAACTTGAGAATGAGTGGCTGTTATAAAATGGGATTTATTATGTTCCACGGCTAAGGCCCGCATACACCATCTTGGCTCAAAAGAAGATGGATCAGCTGGTGGTTTAAAAGTATACGGTAATACAAATGTAACCAAAATGAAAGCGTATATTTCAAGCTTCATGGAAACTTGCTTCGCGTTGAACCTAGATGATGCATTCAGTCTGAACCTAGATGATGCATTCAGCCTAAGAGTTATCGCTTCGGAATTGTATCGTCAAGGAATACTATTAAAATATAGTAACTTTTGAAACTTTTTGGAGAAAGAAAAAACATAAGTACACCAATACATTTTATACCCTGGCGATTAATTTCCTGTATTGAGACCTTCACATTGATCATATAACCGAACTGGAAGAGACTGTCAATGATGAAGTAAATTACTCACTGGTTGCAGTTGCTTTGACAAGCAAAACAGAGGACGGTAGAGACGTTCCATGGGTGTTACGGGAAACTACAAATATGTTGTACAATCCATTAGTTTCGAGACCAGTGATTGTAAAGGTAGTAGAGGTGGTATTTTTTTGCTGTGAACAAGAAAAATACACTGTAAGGAAATTGAAAAAATAAATTTTATTGAAACAGAAATGGAAATTCTTTCTCGCTTGTATATTGCGATTTATGATAAAATATTATTTATCTTGTTGTAGTATTTATCATTAATTTATTATTTATTATGTTGAAATAATTACTCAAATTATGTTAACAGTAGAAATTAAGCGTTCCATAATGACGTTCGCAATCTCCTACAACTCATATACTACTCATTTAAATGTGCATTCAATTATCACATTCGCTTGTCAAAAACTTATACCCTGGAAATATTATTGTCAATGTAACAACCTTACATAATAGTAGTATTTTGCAAGGAGTCTGGTATATGCTATATATGCCTGAAGAATAGGCGATGTAAGAGTAATACTCACATTATCGAGTTTGAGTGAAGTTTCGTGCATTGACGTGTTGTCAACTTTCTTGTAATGTACGACATAGTCGGTGACATTACTGTCCTTTGGTGGCTCCCATCGTATTGTCACATCGTTTTCTGTTACATGGACGGCATGCAGCTCTTCCACTGGTCCGGGAAGAACGCCAGTACCTGAATAGATTAATTCAGTAATTGAATAATTACTGCAGGTAACTAAACAATTTTATTATCTAATAGCCTCCCTGTATTTTTTTAGATTATCATATTATAATTAAAATAGAACCGGTAAATAGAATGAAATTGCATAAAACTCAGCAAAACTGGTTTGAATTTTCACTAAAATAGTATAACTTGAATGGTTATGCTATGGTGCTCATAATAAATATTATTAGTCATGCTTATTTTTAATTGAATATTACACTTGGATATACACAATATCACCTTCAAAATACTACACAGAAAGCTTGCAACCTGTTCTACATGTGGGTCTATATAGTGAGGTCCACGTTATAATGGCAGTATTTGATTAAAGTTGGTATTGCGATCCTTGTCTATCATTGGACAAAGTAGATAGCGCTATCATTCAGTAGCTCTGCAAAGTTGCCAGATCGTATTTCAACAATGTAGAAATATAATTAATAAACAGAATAATCAATCTCAATTATAAAAATGATTTTTTGCCACTAGGTCTACTTTTTATAGAGGACATAGAATAAAAATCTAGATTTTTAATTCTATAATGGAGAAAAGCTGATAGTATTAACAGTGTTCAATCTTCTTGAAATAATTGGTTCTATTTTATTCGTCATTATTTTAACAAGAATGAACAGTTAATACTATCAGCTTTCCTGCATCATAGAATTATATAGATTTCTATTCTTTGCCCTATGTAGAAGGTAGGCCTAGTGGCAAGGGCAACATTGTTCTCCTATCTTTCTCCACTGCCATTATGAAGTGGACCTCACTGTAGTAGCATAGCATGGTGTGGCATAGCATACCTTCCTCGAAGCACTGTACGATGTTGCCGATGTATGGGATGCAGTTAGTGGCGGTGACGATGACCGACTCCAACACGACTCCGGCACACAGCGGCAGACACGTGTCAGGCACGCCACGACGCGAGCAGCAGCCGCGATGGTTACGGCCGCCGGCGCCGCATCTAAACATCACAAATCATCAATGTTAATATACACCAATTAAAGCTAATAATGTACCGTACCGTATTAATTTCAATTTTATTCATGATCCTATCACATTTTCATACTGGATGTACACAAATTTGAATCAAATGTTTTAAATGTTTACATCCCACATTAATTTGAAACATTGAACTTATTTTTATGTATGATGCTCACATGAACCCAGACTTTTGTATGGCTAACCGAAGGGGAAATAGTGGATGTACCAATAACAGTCTTTGGTTCGCTCGTGCGTGTCAGGTGATAAATACCTACATGTCAGGTAATATATAATTAAATGCCCAAATTTAAATAAAAGTTTACTGTTTTAACAGCTCCGTCATTGGATAATATGAGGTCTTGTCGAGTGCATGCTGGTGCAAGACAGCATTTTAGGAGGTGGTCATTTGACTGGATATCGCCACAGTCGCAGTACGGGTCCTCAATCTGCCTCCAAGTTGTGCGATTTTCTTTAGTGCAGGCACACTCTGCTCTGAGGCGGTTTAGAGTTTTCCATTTTCCATATGACAGCTTGGAAGTTGCTCCCTCAACACCAAGTCAGTGGCGTCTGTACTCTCATGCCATAATCTCATTCTTTCCTGTGGTGCAGAGGAGTCCAGCTCCTGTGTCTCTGTCAGAAAGCTGATTTGCAGGAGTGTGAACAAACATTGGGTGTCTGTTGTCGTTAACCTGTCGAGTTCGCTCAGCCCTACCAGCTATCTCTCTTCAGATTGATGGAGGGGCTATCCCACTGATTTGATACATGTAGTGAGTTTTCGTTGGTTTCAGACAACCTGTCACAATTCTGCAGCTTTTATTGAGAGCCACATCTTCCTTCTTAGCGTGGGCTGATCGGCTCCACACAGGACAGGCATATTCCGCAGTGGAGAAACACAGGGCTAAGGCTGTTGTACGCAGAGTATGAGCATCAGCACCCCAGGCAGAGCCAGTCAGTTTGCGTAGAAGTGCATTTCTGGAGTTTACCTTCGTTTTTGTTTTTTTCACAGTGACCTTTGAATGTAAAGCTTCTGTCCAATTGCACACCAAGGTAAGTTGGGTTTGCTACATTGATTGGTGTGCAATTGGACAGAAGCTTGGTGAAACTTTATTAAGTTTTATTCTTGGTAATAACAGTAACTTGGCTCTTATTAAAAGAAATGAAAGAAGAAAAGAAGAAATGTTGGTAATCTAAAGTGAAATTTTGGTATAAAGTTTAAATAGGTACTAAGTTACTAGGTACTTTATTGGACAGTCTTTGGTGAAATAAGATAGACGATGGAACAGAATCTTGAGGGGTTGCTGAGTTATATGATTGTATTCTGGTTCGTTCATAATTAGTAGAAAGGATAAACATTAACCTTAAGAAGTATTGGTGTTTTGCACAACACTATCAAGTAACAATTAATAATATAAATTGTAATAGCAAAGGCAATATAGAGTTAGTTTTAGTTATCCGTGGTTATACAGTTTTAAATTTTTTTATTCTGTAAAACATTACTTCAGATGAAGATGATTTTTTCAAGGAGAGTATTGATACAAATGTTTTTTTTTATATTTCCAATGAAACAACTAATTTTGAGAGTGTTATAAAGAGAGAATGTAGAATACTGCATTCTATGTAGGAGCAAATAAAGTTAAAAATTTTCACATTTAAAATAATACGCTATGGTCTGTTTAATTGTTTAATGATTTATTGTTCGTATGGAACATTGCTTTTTATAATCCACTTGGCAGCAATATCACTTAATGTGTATTCTTAGTAAATTTTTATTGCTGATTCTAATAATGAAAACTTGAATAATAAAATGGTCAATTGATGGGTGAATTATCTTCATTCCTCTATCATGATTTATTGATATTGATCGTTAACTCGTTTCCTCTTTTCAAATAATTTATTGTCCTAATGCTTGTAATAATAATAATACAAAATACTTGTAGCTCTAGTCACTGCCGTTTCTATACATAATGTATAGAGACGGCAATGCTCTAGCTCGATTCATTAGTTCACCTGATGAGCTTGGGCAGTTCTTCGGCGCAGACAGTGGCGAGCTCTTTCATCTTGGACATGCTGGCGTCGTAGGTGCAGACCGGCAGACAGACGTTGCTAAGGCCGGCCGCAATGCAGCACTCGGTCACGTTGTAGTCGTTCACTGAGTCCTCCACTTCTCTCTCGCGCAGCTAACAAAACAAATCACATCAACTTATTGACATCAAAATAGAATTGCGGTATTCGATCTATCAGTACGGTACATAGATGCCATGTACCTAGCTGTGATAAGAGGATGTTGAAAATGTCTTTCACTGGTCCTAATAGTTAAAAGAGCTTTAAACATCTTATAGTAGGTATTAAGGTAAAACGCTATACTAACACAAAATAATAATACGAAGTGTATTGGAATTTATGTGGGTATAGGTAAAAGCCCAAAGAAAATCTGGGATTTCAAATAAAACATTACTAATACTTTAGGTTCTGTCCATAGTGAAAAGTTAACCAAGACTGCATGTCTGCTTCTGATTGTACTGGTAGTTAGCCCCGTAGCGTAGAGAGAGTGTACGGTAGGTTAGGCTGGATCCGGGGGGCCCGGCGGCCAGGTGTCAATGAAGAGATATATTTTTGTTCGTAACTGTGTAAGAAATAAAAAACTACAAATAAGTTGGAGTTATATAATGAGCTATTGGTAAAATGACTAAAGCAATACAAACGCAGCCCAACTAAAATAATAATTTTTCCTATAGTTACCTTGAAAAGTGACAATTCTTGCACTCATTACAGAGAATGCGAAGAATCACTTTTCCGCTCTAGTGCGCAAAGTATTACTTTGCATATTATCTTGCAGCCATCCCAATCAGCTGTTGACATTGTTGGCGTGTATTTTGAATGCGAATTTGTTCAATCTATAATTTTTCTGAGTTTCAAAAAAATTAAAATGAGAACTCATTAAATCATTCATTTTGAATATTATTAATTATTCATTATTTCTAATAATATATTTTTCATTCATAAATTGATTGGTTGAAAAATTATTTAAAAATTAAGATTTACTCAAAATTATTCAAATTTTCAAATTAATTGGATTAATTTAATTTTTAATTTGAATAAATTATCGATCATTAATATTTTCAATTGGATTATCAAGTTTGAAATAAATTAAAGTTGTTATTAATAACAAAATTATACAGACAAACATTTGATGGATTTCAGCCATCATTTTACCCATAATCGACCACTTCTCATATTCAATGGTAACTGTAGGAAAAATTTAATGTGAAATACGAGCGCAAAGTTCCTCTGCTGCACTCAAGAAACCATTCCGCCCGAGCCGTAAACCTTTCTTTCGGTGCAACAAACTGCCACTTTGCGCACTAGTTACACAAATAACTATTTCAAGGTTCATGTTTCCCAGGTTTTAATGTAAACCATAATATTGGAAGTGTGACTTCTCGGTTTACAGCTGTTAAGAAAATCAATGAAATGTTCAGTTTTCTGTGGATGCATCAGAAGCTCCAAACAGGTTAGCTATGTAACCAGATTAAAACATGGACTGCACTGTACAAAAATCATGAGGTTGAAGAAGAGCTCATTCCAGAGATGGGACATTTCAAATGCATCCAGCCAGCAAACTTTGGTGCCAACCTGAAACCTAGGATTACGGTATTGGATCTCCTCGTTCAACAGAAGATTTCCAGCCTTTATCCCAGTGTAATGATTGCTTTGAGGATTTTCTGCACTTTGCCAATAACTGTTGCTGAGGCTGAGAGGTCATTCAGTTTGCTGGCACGTGTGAGAAATGTTCAACGATCCACCATGTCTCAAGATCGACATTCAAGCCTAGGGGTGCTGGCATTAGAAAGTGAACTAGCGCGAAGGTTGGACTTCAGCAGAGTCGTTGATAATTTTGCTAGTCGTAAAGCAAGGAAAGTTAATTTCTAAATATAGTTATGATATATGTTTCAAAGAATTAAATTGGTATTCTGTCTCACTAGTATTTTTCTGTGCTTTTAATCCTTCAGATTTTTGCCATATTTTCACTACATGAAACATAAATATGTGTGTAATAGATACATACTTGAATAATTATAAAATTAGTGATATGTAATTCCATTATCCTAATGAACAGAGAGAATATTCGTGTATCATAAGTAACGTTGAAAACATTGTGATCGTGTGTAGGTCATTTGGTGTTTCGTTTTAGTGATCAAGTACCGGTACTGTATCAATTATTGTATAAATATGTAGGGGCCCGTTATGGGTCTAGTCGTGGGGCCCACCACGGCTCTCTACGGCCCTGTTGGTAGTATATATAGGTAATGCTTAATATTGATTGATAGATTGAATATAAATTCATTTTGGAATTCATAGAGTACCTTTTGAAAAAAATTATAGAAAGAAGGGAGTGGGTAAAGCACTTCATCTTTAGGATCAGAACGAAAATCTGTTCTATTTGGTGACAAAGGATCAACCCCAGGAAGGATCCACATATCAGGCTTTGTGGCAAAGTCTAATGCATCTGCAGACGCATTATATTTTAAATTATAATTAATTATGAGTAACTAATTTATTATGAGTTACAATTTATTATGAGTATAATCATTATGTATCACTCATTTGAATAATAAGAGTAAAAAGTAAAGAGTAAGAGTAAGCACAAGCACCAAGCACAAGTAAGTGCATAGGTATGCATGGGTAGTTTGCATCCCAGGCACCACAGAAGTATTTTTTCTGTATTTTAGTCGTCACTTATTTGCAGTCAAATACAATAATCGAGTTGCTGAAATAAAATGTTATTCTCACCTTACTCAAAGTATCGAAGACGACCCTCTGTGACGGTTCCCCAGCACCATGGTCATTGACAGCGGTCACATACACTTCATACAAAGAGTCGCTCTTCAGCGAAGTCAGTATGTGGGGTGGTTGAACCTGAACAAAACAAATTGCACGGAATTAGGCTTCATTTACAGATAAATAACTCCCAACAGAGTAGTATGATTATGCTTCCTAATTTTCTAGTTGTTATGTTTAAAATTGTACATTTTCCAAAAAGATACTGCCTATTTCCCTTTTTCAGTGGAACATTTAATTTTTTACAAAAAACAGTTGGAATGATTTTTATTTTTTCTCAAGTAGTTGTAATTGAATTTTGAGGATTTTGAAGCATTTGTACGGCTTAAAATAAAATTGAAGGCTAATTCAGTTATTTATAGAAAAGAGGAGAATGATAGATTATTTCAGAACATTTTCGATTGACACGTTATTCTCATTCTTGAACGTTATCACTTTCATTTTCTACGTTCTCTTTCGTGTATTGAAATTTGAAATTCATACGAACTAAGAAGATTATAGGCTATTGATGACTGATATACTTACGTCTTCAATATGAGGTACTCCGATAAACGGTAGACCTATATTAATCTCATGAATAAATGCTACGATGAAGGCCATTAAAATTGAGAGTTGTTTTCAGTAAAGTACTATTAAATTTTTCACGACTATTACAAAAATTTATATCTGGTAACTTAATGTAGACCTTTGCAATAAAGCAAAGAAAAATTATGTACGAGTATTGTCTATGTCTACAGCTTTTTTATAATGCAATGTGTATAATTCTAATCGTATATATAGGCTACCTACCTGAAAAATTAACATTTTCTTGTTCAGACGCTGTGTTTCCAAGTATGACAACAAAATAGATGATATACGCACTGCTAACTTGACTTGAAGGAAGTTGAAGGTTGTGTGCACGGTATGATGATATTATGATATGATATCAATCAAAACGTTTACATCACATTGTGCGAAGAAATGAGGGTATTGTAGTATTTCTCTGGGTAGAGGGGTCAATAGTATATTTCATAGTATAGTACTAATTCATTATCGTAGTATGAATAAGAATTTTCATCACATAGGTGGGGAGACCCAGGTTATATATCCCACCTCACCGTACTAATCTTCTAATTTGGATTAATTGCCCACTGAACATTGTAATTATTCTAAGCAACAATTATCACTCAAATTATGCTATTTTTTAAATAGAAATATCGATTAATAATTGGTGGATTCACGACGAATAAGAGTCAACCTTATTCTACTCTCTGGACACTCGGAATGGAGAAATTAGTGAGTCTTAATGAAGAGTCTGAATAATGAGATTGAGTGTCATTCATTGAAGTGTCTGTCTATTCAATACTCAACCTTATTCTACTTTATTCCACCTTATTCTACTATTCTACTTTATTTTATTCATTTCTAACTTACTTTACTCATTCTAACTTACTTTACACATTCAAACAAAGTATACCCTCCTGAATTTATTCGATGTTGATTGATGATTGATGTTACCTGAAATAGTTGAAGTTGAGCTCGGTGACATTGCCAGAACAGAGCTCCTGACAGAGCTCGGGCAGACCCCGGGCGCGACAGCAGGGCCGGTGGTCGATGCCGTTGGCCAGACAGGAGAAGGTCTGCTCCGCCCAGGGCGCACAGATCATCAGGTCCGTCACCGCCGCCACCACTGTCGAGTTCATGCCGCACAGCTTGTCCAGGCACCTGCCAACAACACCATTTCAAGTTCAAAAAACAACAATTCATTCACGGTTTTAATCCATTTATTTTATTTCTACAAGAAAGCACAAATCAGTTGTTGTCATTGATTTATTTTATTTTACAAGAGAAAACATAGATCGGGAGAGAAAAACTAAGGGTACCTTGTACTATTTCTCGCCCAAATCTAGATAACATTGAAAAGTACGAAATGGGGTTATATCTTTTAGGGTTTGAATTTCACAAAATTTAGATATTCATTCTCTACATCAGACATATTATATAAAATTAATAGTGAAAATCTCGTAGGATTGTGGGTAACTCAAGACTCCTCTCAAAAGTTCGTTTTCGTATAAATCAGACATATTATATAAAATTAATAGTGAAAATCTCGTAGGATTGTGGGTAAGACCGGACTCCTCTCAAAAGTTCGTTTTCGTATAAAGTTTATATCTAACCTCATTTAATAGATGTCCTCTTTGGAAACTGTAGGGTGTGTCTTGTAATAGAGAAAAATAATTGAGAACTATGATTATATTAATGAAAAGATCAAGATTTTGAAAATATTTTCAATCCAAGGTGAAAACTATCAACAGTTTTCACATTGGATTAAAAATATTTTCAAAATCTTGATATTTTCATTAAAGTAATCATAGTTCTCAATTATTTTTCCTCATCAGTTATTCATCCATTAGTTATAATATTTCAAACACTATAATCATAGAAATGATGAGGAAATCAATAATCTGATCAAGTAATTGAATGATTATTATTGACCAGTAGACATTGAGAATAAATCAAAATTCAAACTAAGCTAAACTGAAAAATATGTTAAGAACTATAACAAGATACAACTTTTGAAGCTCTTCAAAATAGGAGAGTGCTATTTGAAAACATTCCGAGATCTACATCCTTTTAACATTATTTGTTTGAGTTTGACAACTTGATGACTGTATGATAGAAGGTTTCCTCATTCAGATTTTTTGCTCTTACTCTCCTGTAAAATTGTGTGAAATGCAGTTAGTAGTATGTGACACTCTCAGCCGATGTATGATATGAAGATAGGCCTCATGATGAACAGATGAGAAATAACTATAAACCCTGAACAGTATATTAGGCAGATATACATTGAGAACGACATAAATATAGAGTTAGTACTCTTGACGTGTATGCTATTGAGGGGAATCAATAGACGTGAGTAATATTATAATGAACTAGCCGTCAGGCTCGCTTCGCTCGCCATATCCGTCTAGCCAGGGGGCTCCGCCCCCTGGACCCCCGACTGGATCGTCCAAGAATGAGATCAGCAGGCTTGCTTCGCTCGCCTGCATTTTTCATTTGGGCATTTTTATCATATGTTAGGACGATCCAGTCGGGGGTCCAGACTAAACGTCTAGCTAAACGGATATGGCGAGCGAAGCGAGCCTGACGGCTAGTAATATAATATTCCTAGGAATAGCTCTGATTGAAGCAGCAGTGCCCAATCAATTTTCCCGCGATAAATGCATTTCAATCTTCAACTTAGTGCCAACCTAACAAAGTCAACTCAACCTAATGACAACCTGACAAAATTATTAATTTAGTTACCAGTTAACAACTGTTTCGAAGAGGTACTCTCTCTAGATTATAGTTCTATATTAACATATGATATGGCCTTTTCTCAATTATAATTAAGAGAATAAGAAGAATATACATGCTAAAAGACATACTTTAACCCCCTAAAAACCACTCTTAGAGTTAAAATATTGCCAAAAGAGTGCCTAATTTCTTAGTGCGCCTCTAAAGGGCCAACTGAACATTCCTACCAAATCTGAACGTTTTTGGTCCGGTAGATTTTTAGTTCTGCGAGTGAATGAGTCAGTCAGTCAGTCAGTCAGTGAGTGAGTGCCATTTCGCTTTTATATATATAGACGACTGGAAGAGCTATACTATAGTGTCTATGGACAGAGCGTTATTGAGAGAAATGATTGTAAATACGAACGTTGTGTGCGTGACACCCTTCTCGTAGCAGCACCCCCTGACGTCAGGCAGGTTGGGGGGAGCCTTGCCGGCCTTCTGCCTGCTCTGGCCGGGGATGAGGGTGAGCGACCGCACTGGGTAGGAGGGCAGACTGCTGCCGTGTACGTTCTTCGCTATCACTGTGACTTCGTACATTGTCAGCGGTGTCAGTCCATCTATAACGATCGACTGCTCTTCTTTGTTCACCTGCAATTCAAAGTAAATAATATTACGAATAACGAAAATAATTTGCATTAATAGGATGCAATTTTCAATGCTAGACACTCCAAGTCCGAGAGCTTGCAGTTCAAGTGTTATTCAACGATAAGATAATTATTTTCTCATACATGCAGCTTTATTTAGAGAATGCTTGATATGGAATGCCATATTTATTCAATATTTGAATGTAATTATACATTTTATTAATTCAATCACAAATCATATCGGCCTAGCTGTGACTGTGAGAGAGTAACAGGCTTGGCCCAAAACTGTTCTTCTCCCAAATTCAAAAAACAGTAACATTTCCAAGAGATAAGCTGTAGGCTATTCTACCTCCAAAAATATAATTCTATGATTTGTAGCTTAGGCTTGATGGAATAACAAATCTCAGACTGAGTTTTTGGACCAATCTACTTGTTTCTAATTTTGATAGATGATCTCTTTTTGTCTGGTTACTTTGTCATTATTGCAGCATGTATTATTCAAGATTGGAGGTAATGATACATGATGATTTTGATGAAGCTATATTGCTTTGGTTTAGACATAATAAGATATTGCCTTATCTTTCCAAAGCCAAACACATATTGTTTACATTAACAACATAATGGAAATTGCTTTCTGCACAGAGGTCAACTGGTGCTCGTAGCCGTTTATAATTATACAAAAAATTGGAGTTTGTGATGTGGGGGATAAATCGGTGGATATGAACATACTGTTATTAATTTCTAAATGCTTGTCTAACTGTAAGGTCCCTATTGTTTTAAAGTTCTGCATCCTACATATTTGCTGATTGTGTTCAGTGAGAAATTGTTAATCAGAAACAGAGAGTGTAGAATGTATACCGTAATCTATAACTCTATAGTGTTGTGTATTCTATACTCTATAGGTACTCACTAAGAATATTTCTATTCCAAACTAAAATATGCTAAAATAATGGAAAGCGACGTAGAGATGATAATAGGACATCAAGTGAAGCTTACGGAATCATCCTCACAACGTAAAATTCAGCAAGATAAGCTCCTCGGTTTTCTACATAGTCACCTCAACTTTTTTCAAAATCTCACAATTATTGTGGTTGCTTAGTAACCACAGTGGTTACAATGATTTTACTGAAATCAAAGCCACTGAGGTAAGGAGGAGAGTAGATATTATTACTACAATGAGCGATGTTGAATCTATGAATAACATGCAAGTTAAAGTCAAGATTGTGTCAATCCTGATACATTATAGATTGATATTGAATATCATCCTTCGACAAGGAAATATATGTGAAGAGACATAGACTATTCCTGAGAATATAAAAACTAAAAATATCGATGCAATTAAAAGATTTAATTGTTTTATGCAAGTTAATGTTTGAACTTACCTTCACTTGTACACTATGTGGCGTTATAACCGATTGACTAGAATTGTTGCTAGTTTCAGCGCTTTGTGTGTCTATCGATGAGGGGTCGAATGACTTGAGCATGGTGACGTTGACGACATACTTGGTGACTGTGTGCGAGTTGTCGAATGGAGGCATCCACGAAATGTTCAGAGACTTATCAGTGAGAGGCAGCACTTCTATATCAAGCGGCGCACTAGGCAGGATTTCTGAAAATACAATAATTACAAACTCATTCAGTCATCAATTTATTGTTAATGATTTATGGGATTATACGTTTAAAAAGTGTAAATAATGAGAAAAAAGCATATTCAATTTTTTTCAAATAATGTAGGCGGGTTGGCCTATTAATTCGATATGGTCAATAAAGTACAGTTGAAAGTTGTGATGAGAGTGATTTTATAAACAAGAAAAACGTTATAGGATTCAGAATTGCTGGAGAGTAGAAATGTATAGAAGATAAAATCTCCATAAATATATAGTGTTTGGTACATGCAATTCAAATTAATGTAACATTAATCAACGTGCTTCTACCAAATTTCTCTGTGAGTTGATTATAGCCTAACTTTGATTTGAGATAGTTTATTTGCTCTTAAAACTTATATAGTGTACTCAGGATTTCTGATGAACGATTTTCAAGCTAAAGTTGGACAGGGAAGCTGAGCATCAGTAGAGATACACGGCCCCACAAGATGCCAAATTATCAGTCGTAACTTAATAATAAGTAACTTAATAGACACGATTGTAATGGTCTAATTAATCACATTTTTCTTCATTTTGCTCAGTTTTTACACATTCAAAGTATGATAAACTCGTAATAAGTCACTATTTGAAGTATAAAAAGGAACTGAATGGAGTGACACTGACACAATAGCCAACTTATACCACGTTCGCTGAAGATTTTCATTTGGACAGACAAGGTCTTATATTAAGTTATGTAAAAAGCTGATTGTGCCTCGAAATGGAAGCAATAACTTACCAATTCCCTCCACAATACAGGCGAGGGTTTGTTCCGTGTAAGCCGAGCAAGAGAAATGCGTTTTTATATTGTCTGTGATCATTGTGTACTCTCCTCGACAAACATCTTGGCAAATATCAGGCACGCCTTCGTCTATGCAGCAAGGAACATGGTTTCTCATATCTGAAATCAATCGATTCATTCGCTCTTACTCATTCATATATGAACTTGTTCAATGTTCAATGAATTCAATGTTTTGATTCAAATATAATTTGGGAAAATAATGAATAATTGCTATGGGCAAAATTTATTCATCGAATGTTGTCATGATAAACGTTGAGTGTTTTATGAGTATATAAATATTGAATATTGAAGCACTCGAACTATTATTTTATTTGTATGGCTCATAAGCAAGTTAGATCAAAATGCTAGTACTGTATATTGGATAACAATTATTATTGTTATAAAAGTGCAATAAATTGGAACAATCAATCAATCAAGTTTTATTGAACAAAATATTTACATTGGAGGTCCCACTAAACCCGAAGGTTTTTCAGTAGGTGCCTATATAAGTATACATAGTAAATTATAGAATCGTACATTACAAAGAAACAAAATTAACAAATTTGATAAGAGGAAGAGAAAAAAAATTTTTGCATGCAAAGGGAAGTTGGGAAGTAAGAAGAGGATGTAGAGGAAGGATCGTGGTGAGGAAGGTAAACCTATCTAGGAACTAGAATAATAAAATTTAAGAAAAGAAATTAGATAAACTACTCAATGTAAAAGAAAAATATCAATCAAATCAAATCATAAATCATAAAAAATGAGTATTCACTATTTATGAAAACAAAAATTATAATAAACATACATGGGGGAAAAATTGAGAAATGAAGTTTGAATTTCAAGAAATAATTATAAGTGGTCGCTCTAGCTGGCGGCAGTGACTCAATAAAATTAATGTACCAGAAAAATCTCTGCTAGCTGTTTCTTTATATGAGATTATTGTTATTTATTACATAGCTAAGAACATCAATTTTTGAATAATCTCGAATATTCAGAGGCAATTTATTGAATAATAATTTAGGAAGTATGTAGAGAAGTGATCTTTTTCCATATATATTTCTAAATCGAGGTAACTGATACCAGATAACTGGTGATCTTAAATTGTAAGGAGATGGTGGAGCAAAGGATCTGTATTGAATATTATTCTTGAAAGATATTATAATCTTGTAAATATAGAAATTCTTTGGAGTTAGTGTATGGTAAAAAAATTGTACATTAGAAAGATTATTGAAGTTAATATTTAAGTTGATAAACAGTAATGCTTTTATACAAAGCTGGAACTGCAAGTGAGATAACAAAAAATTAATTGTTAAGGTGAAATTGTGTAAAATCTATAATAGCTATTTATGTATTAAGAGCGTAATGCGCGACTTTATCGCTCGCGCAAAACAGTTGCAAGAGCGATAAAGAAGCATTACGCGCGAATTACACACAACATTTTTTCTACAACTGCCCAAACCTGTTAAATTACTTATATCTGGCGGAGTTAATAATAATTCGTCTTCACTGATATCCATCCATCATGGCTGCAGAGTGCAGAATCTGCAGAACCGGTACAATTACCGACTTTTTAGGTTAAGATCTAACCTACTTTTGGCGAGCTGCTTATCATCAGCTCATTAGCGAGCATAAAGAAAAACTTCTGCGCATGCGCGAATGATTAGTGAGCGTAAAGAAAATTTACTACGCATGCGCAGAAGGTTAGCGAGCGAAAAAGTAGATTCTCCTCAGAAATAAGCTGTTTTACGAGGAGAATTGAGTATGTAAATTCTTTTTTTACGTGCAGTTGTAGAGAAACTTACTTATAAAATTGAATTTATTCTGATCTAATTCATTATTATACTCTGAGGACTACCGTACTGTAGATTCTCCAAAAATGGCAAAATTTTGTTCAATCTCAGTGCAAAATGTAATAAAACATTTATTTTGTTTTCTTCATTTAGAGTTTTCAAAACATGAAATCTCATTATTTGTCTTTGGTTAAAATCGTTGCTAAGATAAGAATGGAGTTTTTTTAAAGAAGGCTTCTCTGATTGGTTCTAGTGGCATTTAATCAGGATCGGAAGTTAACAGACTTTTGTGCAACCGGGTGTCAGTTTGAAAAAGAGCTCATTTATCGAAAATTGTCAAACAGTCAAAGTTACTTGTCAAGTCGCCATTCTTGAATAAAATTTGAAGTGATTACCAGATATTGATGAGTATAACATGTTTTACTAAACAGTTTATGCTATTCTTCAATATAGAGTTATATTGGTGTTACCTGCCATACAGCGCACAATAGCTGGAAAGTCGGCCTCACAGTGTTCAGGGTCCTGACCAGTGTTGCCGTCGAGGATGCTCTGGATGTTGCAGAAGCCGAGGCAACCAGTGGACACGTTGCTGGCAACACAGCAGTCGGTGTAGTTGTGCTCCCGCATCGTGGCATATGTCACCTCGTCCACGTCTGTCAGCACGGTAGGAGGTGGCTGCAGGTTCCTCGAGAGCACTGCAGCAGTAGCAATCGATTCATTGCAAACTGTATACTTTATAATAATATTATTCTAATGTGATTCTAATTTCCAACTTTTTAATCTTTTGTTATTATTATTATTAAGGATTAATAAACGATTTTTATTTTTGATTGGAAACTGGAATGGGAATTGAATCATTGATTTAAGTGGAAATGAATCTACAGAAACGCACTACTTTAGGCTTGAACATGAACAAACCCATCATCATCATCTTCACTTCAGGGATTAGGTTTATTAATGGACCTGTTCCGGTACCCATCTCTTTCTTGGTCTCCCTACATCTCTTTTTCCTGTAGGTCTATAGTTTTGGACTACAACGGGAATTCTTCCAGGTGGCATTCTATCCAAATGACTGCACCAGTTGCGTCTATTTTGAATAATTCTTTCATGTAGAGGAGCAACCAATAAACCCTGTTTTATATCAGTGTTTCTTATTCTATCAACTCTAGTGCAGCCAAATACACTCCTTAGAAACCTCATTTCTGCAGCTTGAATTCGACTGTTCATTCTACGTGTGTGAATCCAATTCTCACTTCCATATAGGAGAGTCGGAACTGCAATGGTATTATAGAACTTTATTCTGGTTTCTTGTCTTGATTTATTTTTGAGGTTTCTATGTATAGTGCCACATATTTTCTGAGACTTTGAAATTTTATTGTATACATCAATAACTGTATCATATTTGGGAACAAACCCAAAATTCACAATAGACATTGTACCAATCAGAATAAAAACTATTTTCCTATCACTTATGCAATTGACTTGTATTCTAATAGAATCTCTCATTCAGTCGTATTTCCACATTTTATTCACTTCAATTCAGAGGAAATAGTCAATACTTGTATTGATCTCTTTATCTCTTTTATCCATGTACTATACGAAGAGCATGGAATATGTGTTAATTCATTTCTGTGGTCAACCCCAAACTTTCAATGCATTCTAAGGAGGCTGCAAAAGGAAGCCCGGTTACTTCTAGTGGCATACTACTATGACTCTCAATTACATGATGACTAATTGGGAGCTCATTCAGAATCATGATTTGTGTTGAGTGAAGTAGAAAGTTGAGAAACTTGCATTTACCAGTTTCAATTGAATTCCCAATTGAGTTTATACGATATTCGCTACGTTTTGAATGGCAGGGAAGCGTTTCAATAAAACTTGCATTGGAATGGAATCATTCGAGTGGATTGTTCAATTGATTGCATAAATGCGAAAGCTCCACATTCACATAACATTGAATCAACAATGAAGAGCTTCAAAAGTAGTATGCTGATGTCTGAAAACAGATTGAGTTTTGTGCGAAACAGGGCAGGTTCAATAACATTGCTTTCGAATTGTTTGTTCGATGAAGGGAGAGCGTGTAGTTGATCCACTCCTGATCGCTGAGTGAGTTTAACGCAAGGTTTATTTGAGCTCTAGCACGATTTAAATTTGCCAACTGAAATTGAATCTGCAGCCCAGATGCAGAACTATGAAACTTGTTTGCGCTTCGTTGTTTTTTGGGCTTGATACATTGAAAATGATCTTGAGAACGTTTTCATTCTCGCGAGATATTCGTTTTATTAGACTTTGTGGAGGAGTGCCAATTTCAAATGCAAGCTGCCCACTCAACTCAAACAATTATTCTGAACAAGTGGAAGTTTAAAAGGATTCAGCACGGTATAAATGTATTTCACGAACTGTTGAGAGAAATTTTGAGATGAGTTGAAAAAGTAAATTATACTTTACTGTTTACTACGTTCAATATCAAAGTTGTAAACTTCTCTGATAATTCCATTAGTGAAGTTGAAGAAGTTGAACCAATTAGGATATCTGTATTTAAAAAGTTATAACCTTCTTGAAAATTGCTATTTCAATGTTCAAAATTTTCCTTGTTCTGATTTGTTATTCAATCCATAAGAATTTAAAATGCTCACTATACATTTGTTTAGAGACTGATGATGAATTCTCTTCTTGTCCAATGACTTTGAAAATTCACATCAAAATATATTCCGATTCAATTTGAATCACCAATCACTATATATGTATTAATTATAATATTGTCTTCAAGAAAACTGAAATAAATATATGAAAGCAAGATATAAGATAAAAGTAATATTATGACTCAAATACTTTTATGTAAAATTTAAGATGAAAAATGTACAAACGTGTTTGGAAGGTTTCATATGATCAACTCACACTAACCTGAAAGCTTATGTAGGGTTCTAACAACAGGATTGCTGTTCACTTCGCAAGCATAGACACCTGAATCATTCGATTTGACGTCTTTGATCGCAAGAACCCAAACATCTCCACCTGTAAATTCAAAAATGAAATTAAAACATGAGAACTTCAAATAAATCGAACATCTAATCCAAGCTCATAATCGCAATCGCAAATGTTAGAATTCATAAGCATGAAAATTGTTCAATAAAAATTGTTCACATTGGAATAATAAAACAAGATAGATTACTACTCTTCATGTATGCAGCAGAATTGGAATAATTAGATGACAACTTCATTCACATTGTATACAAGTTCCAGCAAACGTTCACAGAACTTCACTGTGAATTGGTACACACAACAGTACACTTTAATCAGTAGGCAGGAAACTAGACAGTAAACGAGAAGGTTGCTCGCCTCTTATACTGTTTATATTTGGAATTTAATTTGAAAGTGGTAAATCTTTTCCGGTTGTTGTGGCGGGTGTAGCGTCGGGTGTAGCGTCGGGTGTAGCGTCGTAAGTGAAAAGTTGTAAGACACTAATACTTCGGTGGGGTGTGTTGTGGTGGAGGTGGAGGGAGGAAGAAAAGGAGAGACTGTTGATGAAAGCATGACGAACTGGTACTTTGGCAGGAAGGAATGAAGGGTGTCTTATCAACTGCATACAGACGATGTGACGCGCTTGACGACCTGTCGCGACGGCCTATTTCTAAATCTTACTTGCCGTGGAACGCGCGAAATTGCATTCCTTACGAACTAGGCGCCCGAATTCATCTCCTCAATCCTGTTGTCTACACCTTCTTCCTCCTCCTCCCACTTCTCATTTCTCCCCCTCCTTACCACTGTAAGCTCCACCACTACTTTCATCTCACGCGACCCCCATGCAAATTTAACTGCTTCACCGATAAGAACATTTCTGCATTACCTCATTCTTGGAATGTTCCATGTCTCAAAGGCATACTTCTCAATTTGTGAGGATCAAAGAGGGAAGCAATTTGTTTAGAACAATTATTTGATAATACTGTAACAGGAGAGATACCACTGGAAACTATTCTATCAAATACAACCACTTAAGCTGGCTCATAGATCAACAAATATACATGTGTTAAGACGTATATGTCCTATTGAGAGAATGCGAGCTATCTAGCAGATTTGAAAAAATATCACGAGTTCATATCACATTAATGACCGGGACACACATATCCGACCCGAGCCCGAGCCGCGGCCCGGCCGAGTGACGGACGTACTACGGCGAGTGTGAAAGCTAATGCTTTCAAACGTGTAGGGACACATACTACCGCACCGCGTCAGCATCGTCACCGTGTATGTTGCCCGAGCCGTGCCCGCGCCGTCACCATCTAGTTCAGTTTACTTTTTGACGGAACCGGTGCGGGCTCATCTAACATAGAGAGTGAAAAACTGATTGAAGAGATCCGGAATTTTCCAGTTTTGTACGATCAAAGTGATGAGAAATATGGTTGAACGGAGAAACAAGTTAACCAAAAGTAAAAGTTGAACCAAATAATAAGTTAAGCCAAAGTTATAATAGACATTATATAATAAAATAATAAAATAAACAACAAAAAGTGTAAAATAAGGAACCCGTGAATTTTAAATTTCAAACTAAAAACGTTTAGATACATAAGGCGGAAGATAACAATATTTTATTGCTGGGATATTATATTTACGATACATGACTGATTGTGGTATGGTTATGCACCAAAATAATATATACCATCACAATGATTCTCATCTTATGTGTTCACAGGTAATTAGTTTAAAATTGAAAAATATGAATTTAAATAGGATGTAACAAGCTTTAATAGTGTTATATTATTAACAATAGTTTAACACATTCAAAGATCAGACCACAGTCTGTAGCTCTACAGAACTGAGACACTGCTGCCGCTCGGCTGTCGCTCGGATTTATGTGTGTTCTCCTACCACCATCACCGTGTCGCGGACGTAGCTCGGAACGGGCTCGGTGCGGTTATATGTGTCTCGAGCGTATACAGAGGTGTGTACAGATATCCGCGCTTCGAACACGCTCCGATCATGAATGTTACGCGAGATGTTACGCAAGGGTTCGCTAGAGGTTCGCAATATGTTCGAAGAATGATTGCGC
Organism: Nilaparvata lugens; assembly: GCF_014356525.2. Classification (NCBI taxonomy): domain Eukaryota; kingdom Metazoa; phylum Arthropoda; class Insecta; order Hemiptera; family Delphacidae; genus Nilaparvata; species Nilaparvata lugens. The sequence goes on from NC_052504.1 coordinate 33,941,179, forward strand.
GCTTGTCATATTGTTGACTTCGCTACAACCTAATCTCACAAATGTCAAACGTTTAATCCAGCTGATCGGGTGACAAAACTGAAAAATCTGGTGTGGTACACTCACACAACTTTCCTTGCTCATATTTGAAACTACGATCTGTATATGTGTATATATAATCGTTTTCAGAGTACTTTTTCTTTGTGTGAATTGTGAAATTCGATGATTTTTTTAGTTGTCATTTTTTTAAAGTCGTCAAAACAGCTGTTCTACAGATGAAATATCTCGACTATGTGTTCTATTTATGAACTGCGCTACCTACCTACCTCATGCACGAGAAGGTTACTAAGTCCATTTCCCAAGGATGGGGTGGACCCCCATTGGATTCCCAGAAAGAAGACTCATGCCAGTTGATAGAGCTAATGAATAACAGAGTATGAATTTTAAAAAATCTGGTGTGGTACACTCACACAACTTTCCTTGCTCATATTCGAAACTACGATCAGCCTTTTGTATATGTGTATATATAATTGTTTTCAGAGTACTTTTTCCTTTGTGTAAATTGTGAAATTCAATGATTTTTTTAGTCGTCATTTTTTTAAAGTCGTCAAAACAGCTGTTCTACAGATGAAATATCTCGACTATGTGTTCTTTTTATGAACTGCTCTACCTACCTACCTCATGCACGAGAAGGAGGTTACAAAGTCCATTTCTCAAGGATGGGGTGGACCCCCCATTAGTTTCCCGAAAAGGAGACTCATGCCAGTTAATAGAGCTGATAGATAACTATACAGAGTATGAATTTGAAAAAAATCGGTCAAGTTATTTTGAAAAAATCGTGAAAAACATGGTTTTTTAGTAATTATCCGCCATTTTTCTCAAGAATATTACGGAGCTCCTGCAATTTTCCAAGGAAAAAACTCATGTCATTTGATAGGACTTATGAATAGCTACCCATGGCTTGAATTTGAAGAAAATCGTTAGAGCCGTTTTCGAGAAAACCGTGAAAAACCTGGTTTTTGGTCATTATCCGCCATTTTTCTCAAGAATATTACGGAGCTCATGGAATTTTCCCAGAAATGAGACTCATGCCAGTTGATAGTGCTTATGAATATCTATCCATGGTATGAATTTGAAGTAAATCGTTAGAGCAGTTTTTGAGAAAACGGGGAAAAACATGGATTTTTAGTCATTATCCGCCATTTTTCTCAAGAATATTACGGAGCTCCTGAAATTTTCCCAGAAATGAAACTTATGCCAGTTGATAGGGCTTGAAAATAGCTATCCATGGTATAAATTTGAAGAAAATCGTTGGAGCCGTTTTCGAGAAAACCGTGAAAAACATGGTTTTTTAGTCATTTTCCGCCATTTTTCTCAAGAATATTACGGAGCTCCTGAAATTTTCCCAGAAATGAGACTTATGCTAGTTGATAGAGCTCATAAATAGCTATCCATGATATAAATTTGAAGAAAATCGTTAGAGCCATTTTCGAGAAAAACGTGAAAAACATGGTTTTTTAGTAATTATCCGCCATTTTTTCCGCCATATTGAATTGAATTTTATTGAATTTCTTATTGTCGGGTCCTCATGGTATAAGGACCTTAAGTTTAAAATTTCAAGTCGATCGGTTAATTAGGAATGGAGTTATCGTGTTCACAGACATACACACACAAACACATACACACACACACATACACACACACACACATACACACATACACACACACAGACCAATACCCAAAAATCATGTTTTTGGACTCAGGGGACCTTGAAACGTATAGAAAACTTGAAATTGGGGTACCTTAATTTTTTTGGAAAGCAATACTTTCCTTACCTATGGTAGTAGGGCAAGGAAAGTAAAAAATCGGTCAAGTTATTTTTGATAAAATCTTGAAAATATGGTTTTTTAGTAATTATCCGCCATTTTTCTCAAGAATATTACGGAGCTCCTGCAATTTTCCCAGACAGAAAACTCATGTCATTTGATAGGGCTTATAAATAGCTGTCAATGGTATAAATTTGAAGAAAATCGTTAGAGCCGTTTTCGAGAAAAACGTGAAAAACATGGTTTTTTAGTCATTATCCGCCATTTTTCTCAAGAATATCACGGAGCTCATGGAATTTTCCCAGAAATGAGACTCATGCCAGTTGATAGGACTTATAGATAGCTATCCATGGTATAAATTTGAAGAAAACCGTTAGAGCCGTTTTCGAGAAAAACGTGAAAAACATGGTTTTTTAGTAATTATCCGCCATTTTTTCCGCCATCTTGAATTGAATTTAATTGGATTTCTTAATGTCGGATCCTCATGGTATAAGGACCTCAAGTTTAAAATTTCAAGTCAATCGGTTAATTAGGAATGGAGTTATCGTGTTCACAGACATACACACATACACACACACACACACATACACACACACACACACACACACACACACACACACACACACACACACACCACACACACACACACACACACACACACACACACACACACACACACACACACACACACACAATGTTGGAAGTTGGGCTTCTTTCCTCCAAATTCTAATATGCTGGCACCAATTATTAAAAATGTTTCTATAATCTTACATTATATAATTTTTATGATTTACTAATCAATTTTGATAATTTTATAGGCTTACACATAGGTTGTAACTGATCCAACAAAACCGTTAACCGTTATCCGCGCATGCGCAATTAAGCTCGTAGTCTTTTACGCGCTCTGTTCACCTTCTGCTCTTGCTCGACCTGCAATCATCTTGCGATCTGCTCGTGTAACGTTCGTTTGCGGAGCAGAGCGTAAGTCTGTACACACCTTAAGAGGGAAACTTTGCTGATTGATATTAATTATTGCTCAATATAATCTAGTAGACTATAATTTTGAAATAATTGATAATAGTGTGAATATGACAATACAGAAGAATGATTTTCATTGTACTTCTCAATGATAATAATAAAAATAGAACATTATGAATTGTATGAGGATCATCAATAAGTGAAATTACGGTAACACTTATTCGAACTTCCAATTTGATTTTGATTTAGGAATATGAGTCTATTTTCTCTATATAAGATATTGGACAATCAACCTGAGTAGAATAAAGTAGCTAGTGTAAGATAGTAAGAAAAAAGTACTATTCACACGACAAGGATGATTCTAATGATAACAAAGTGACTCAAGAAACAAGCGGCCTGAGATTGAGTCATTACGCAGCACGTTTCCTGTCGCAACATATTAGAGCGCGAGAAAAATCAGCGCAACGTTGTGGATCACTGCCGTTTCATTGTCTAAAATACATTGTTTCAGCAGCGCAAGAAGATTAATTGACTCGGCTGCGTGAAGGGTGCTCCACACCGTAACCAACGGGTTTTTAGCGGCGGCGCAAGATATTGGAGCTGTTCTCGATGAGCACGATATAATGTGGAGGTGAGAAAGAAAAATTCTGCCTGAAGAAGATGTGTGGTGAAAGGGGTGTAAATGGTGAGGAGGAGGAAGAAAGTCGACGCTTGAGATCGGTTAGCAATTGAATGATTAATGACGACTGAGGACATTGAAACGTTGCCTGTAATGCGCTTTGTTCCCTCCCTGCTTACCTCTTCACCCTTCACCCATCGCAAACCACCACACAGGTTAGGGCCAAATCAAGATTAATACACTGGGAGCGCCGCGCCGCGCTTCTCCGACACTTCTCAACAACACAGAGCTGTTGCCAACCGATACGATGATTGCAAAAGGCGCTCGCTGATCTTCCGCAAACCACCCTCCCCACTGCACTCTGCACATCCCCCCTCCCAACCTTCGACCCACGTCCCAGAACAACGTCGGCACAAAAGTAAGCATCAGGTTGCACATCTCCTGTTGCTTTTCTTTACCTCCAAATTCTCCGCTACGTATTATTTACCAGCCAGGTGTAGAATAGCTCACCTATCGCATGGATGTTTTGCGATTTCAGAATAATAATACTGGTATGATTTTCATTGATGAATTCTTAAGGTGCGAGTTTCCAATAAATGAAATCAGTGAGCTAATGGTTTTAGATTAATATGTTCAATAACATTCTTGATTTGATAAAATTATTCAATAGATTCAATTCCTAACTCAGAAATGCCTAAAATACCGTGTCTGACAGAATCATTAAAAATGAAAGTACAGAAAAGAAATGACACCTCAATGTATCAAATAGATTATTTACAGCTAGACATTTTTGGGATTTCAGCTACAGAGACGCGTATATTTTCTACATTTTGAGTAGTTGTATATTTTAATAGTACTACTTGAAACATTGATGACATTTTTTCTTCAGATAAAAAAAGTTCATTCAAAACATTAATCCAATCACAATGTTAGAATGCAGCTTGTGGCCATTATAAATAAACATTATCTTCTTTCAGATTCATTAAGACAGAAAATCCCGTAGGTTTTCCTTATTCAGGCGTAGATGGAAACCATTATCTGTTCAAGTATTTTTTTTTTGTGAGTCATATTCACTTTTCATGCAGCAAGACAAGCACATAGAGTGATTACATAGAAGCTTCTGGTGTGGAGATCACTCTTATTGTTTGTATGGGCTTTCAAGTTTATAGGGCGTCTGAAAATTGATTATTAGTTGGAAGTTGTACGATAATCCTCTGGTGGGATCACCACCCCTGAAAGCTGCTTTTGGAAAAGTGTCCAGCCCAGGTGCTGCTAACAGAGATTACGCTCTAAACCTTTGTGATGGAAGCAGTATATAATAATTAATTTCAGACCTTTCCAGACTGCGAATTTCACGGTAAGGAAAACAAAGCCTTGCTATTTCCCGGTATTGAGCTCAAAAAAACAGTTTACACTCTATACGATGAACAGGAGAAGACTCATGTATTGAGTAATTTGAAAAATTGATATCTATCAAGGGTGGCTTGAAAATGATGCATCGATTGTTGTCAAATTATCGGGAAATGTGTTTGGGATCAATTTTCATCAAATTGATAGCGGGAGAGGTTTTGCATTTTTGAGGCGTCCCAGGGAAACAATGAATTTATCCTCTTCTCAAACAAGCACGCTTGTAGTCATCTCTTTGCATCATATTACCAATGCATATCCATATAGGAATATAATCCTGATACTTTATTTTCAATTAAATAGCAATAATATGATACTTTTCTGTTAAGTTTTATTGTGGAAGAGTTATATCATCAGATTCATCAGCAAAAGTTGAAATATGATATTCAAAACTCTATATTAAACAATCCATCATTTGAAATTGCAACGATTTAAAGAACTTGTCCTCAGAGCGATTTTATTCTTTCCATTTCGAATGTAACATACTCTTTTTTACTGATTTCGATTGCTAACATGAGCTCCAGCCTTGTGCGTGGATAATGAAGAAGGTGATGATGACAAGAGATGAGTGGACCTACAGCTTTAGATTGGTTCCGAACTTCCGAACCAACGGAAGTCTATTTTTAAACTCATAGATGATATAAATTTGGATTAGCCGGCTCTTCAAGAGTAGTGACAGGCGCATGAATCTTGGCTAAGCGATACGCTACCAGTGCATCCCGCTTCCAGTATTAACAATTTTCCACAACCAGGTATCATAACTGTTGTGTTGTACAATAGTAGTTTGAGTTTCAGTTGAAATAAACTTATAAATGATAGATATACTGTATTCGAGTATACAGGACATCGATGTGGGTTTTAAGTGGAACGAAGAGCATTCAATGAATGAACAATTACGTAGTAAAAATTCAGATTGATATAGTATTATTTTATAGTTATAATTATGAATCATATATATCAAAAGCTACATGGGAAAGAAAGAATATTATTGCGTAAGGGAAGAGGAACAAGAACGGAGAAGAGTAGACAAAATAAGGGAAATAAATGGAATGTGAAGAAGGGCTTGAAGGATGAAAAGGAGGATGTAAGCTATAGAATAACTTACAATACAGCAAAATTATAGATGAATTTACATAATATAGACTAAGAAAATAATTATTGAACTGTATATGATACGAAAAAAGTAATTTGTAATAACTAAAGATAATATTGTTATGCATCTACATAAATTGGCGGAGCTTTGGACATATCAAAATCAAATCAAATTTATTTATTTACCAATTCACTACAAATTCACAAAATAACACTTATCAACTAATATACATTGGTGTGGCTGGAAAAAGAAGCCTTGAGCTCCAGCCACGAGTTCGAAAATATTCTTTAAATTATTTGTACATTTGCCGTGATAATATTCTAAAATAGGCTACAAACTAAAAGATAGTAAACCAAAAACCAAAAATATGTATAAATAAAAACAAAAATCAATTCTTGAATCAAAAATCAACAAGCCCAATAATAGAAATAGGTAGGCTAATATAGAAATTATAATAATAATAATAATAACAATAAAAAAAAAAAAAAATTCTTCTTTCAGGTAATCAAAAAAAAAACCAAGTTTAAATTGAGCGTGTTAAAAACAAGTTATAATTATAGTAATTTAGTTTTCGATTTTAAAAAAGTAATTCTCTTTTACCCAGGATCTTATTTTATTTAATTTATTACTTGTAATTTTATCCCTAATGAAATCGTCTGGTATTCTATTTATTAGCTTATCGCTCTGGAACTTGAATTGATGATTGCTGGTTGTCAATGCAGTGAAATTTATACTGTAAGCACTTACACTTGCTGGTCTTAAATTGTAAGTGACATTGCGTTGAGTAAATAGATGTGTATTTTTATTTATGAATATAATTAAGTTTGTTATGTACGTTTGGCGAAGCGTTGGTAAGTTTATCTCATCAAATATTAGTCTGCTAGGATAGCGTCTTGGTCTTCCTAGCGCAGCCCTGATGATATGCTTTTGAATAGTAAAAAGTTTATTGAAATGGGTGTCAAAGGCTGCTCCCCATACTTCTATATTGTAGTGGAAGATTGAGTGAGCATATGCATTGTAAATTGTTCATTCTTCAATATCAATGTCCATTCTTCGGAAAGAATATTCAAAATATCCTTCCCAATAACTCTACCAAAACGTTAATTTCATCAATTCAACTAGGGATTTATTTATAAATGGAAATATTGTAAAAGTTTTAATTGATATTAATATTCAAGAGAAAGAAAAACAGAAAATTAATAAAGTAAAATAATTATATAGGTAGATAAGATCAAATCATTGATTGATAAAATGGAGTAGGCTGAAAGTAGATCAGGGTAATCAATTGTAATATATAGTAATATACAGCAGTATGCAGTGAATAATTAAAATAACATGAGTTTATATAATATATAACATATAACATATATATATATATATATATATATATAATTATATCTATATATAATATATAATTAATTCTATAACAGGTTTATAGGTTTGTATTGGTTGGATGGGTGAGGGATGGTTGTCATGTGATCGTTCTAGGGCTGGACAGTTTCAGTCATTTGTTCTAAAAGATGTTTTTTCAAAGTCAGAATGAAGCTCGCTCGGCTCTCGATGGACGTGATAGAAACAGGAAGTGCATTCTATGCACGATAGGCACTGACTAAAAAGGATTTTGTGAAAATAGTGGTTCGATGGTTGGGTATCCTTAAAGTACTTTCTCCGGTTCTAGTATGTGAAGCATCTATCCTCCTACCTTCAGACACAAATTTGAAATCATCTTTGAAATAGTTCGGATTTCCGTATTTCAAGATATCTCTAACAAACTTGACTATTCGAAAACGTCTTTGATCGGGAAGCTTCAATGTTGAACTGGCAATGTGCGCAGGGATGATATGTTCATGACGTTGAAGAGAGTAGACGAAACGTAAACAATAATTTTGGCAACGCTGTAGTTTATACCATTGATAGATGAGAGAAGGAGAAAGAGAAAAAAGAAAGAGAAGAAGAAGGGGAAGTTGAAGAATATATATTTGAAGATGAAGCAGCAAAGGGATAAAAGAAAGATCGAGGTGAGGGAGTAAAAATACTTGAAAGGGAATAGTCTTTACATAGTTTGCTCAAATATTGTGTAGGCATGGGCCTGCTACTGCTACAACATGTGAATGGTAGCAGAAGGCTGGTCTATTATCTGGTTTGATAGGATGGTGGCTTGAGGGCTGCAGCGCATGTGCGTGTGCGCGAGTGCACATAAACAAAGAAGCAATTCCATTTGCAAGAGATAGCAGCGGCATGCAGCTAAGCGTGCCATGCACCTCCATTTGGCGGTCAAACGACTTGTCCTCAAGGGCTCGTAACCCCTCTGCCCCACTCACTCCACACGAGTATTTGCACTAGCTCCTCAATCGAGTGCATGAGAGGCCGGTCAATTGCCAACTGAGGAGTAACCGTGTGCTGCTGCATTTTGAGCGTCGCTCAATGGCAAACGGTTCTCAATTATTGATCGCAAACACTATCTTGGTTACTGAAAACTATCGACAGATAGGGTATTTAAGAGACATTCAAATTAGTAATGTTCTTCCTCATATCAAGTAAAGTCTGTTATCTCTATTTAGTAAGTATTGAAACATAATTGTTGATATCCCACATCAATATCACACCAAATAATTGGATAAATAATATAACCCTTGTGGAGTAGGTCAATTTCCACACAGAAAACACTAAACATTTAGAGGACACATTATAAGAAATTTTCATTGTAACTAACTATTGTATGTGATTGTAAAATATCTAATATTTTCTGTAATTGATGTAGTAGTTTTAGTTTTTTCTGGAAAATAAACATTTATTTATTCATTTACACAATCTTTTTATTTAAGCTAAGGTTCAATATTAGAATTGATAGAAATTTGCAGAACAATTACTTTGTTCAAGACAGTATACTCCTTAAAGAATCTGCTATCATATTAGATCGCTCTTTAATATTACAAAATTCAATTGTGTGTGAAGTTTTGTTTGACCTTGTAGAATTCATAAGGACGGCAAAAATGGAACGTCCAAAAATCGATGTGTAACTGGCATCAGACATTCGGGAACAAGATAGGCAACACGCTTAGCACGATTCAGCGTAGTGCACTTTTTAATCTATAAACTACCTCCAAGAACACAAAAAATTGGCTTTTTTAAATCAGTCATTTGAATATTTGAAAACTAATCACTACTCAGGAAACGATGTCCCAAAACTATCGAAAACCATTATAGAGTTGTATCCAAAATCCAACTACTCATCAATATAAATAAATAAATAAATAAGTCTCACAAATATTTCTTGAACTGCTTAGTTACTGAGATAAAGTTCACATTAACTGACGAAAGTTTTGTTTAAAACTTTCTATTTTTAATATTATTTTAATTATTTAATTATATATTTATAATTTTATTTCAATTATTTTTTTCATTTTTTTCTGGCTGATTTAGGTAAGATCCATAGTGAAATCTTTATCATCCTCAGATTTCAATACAAATATTCGCTCAAAACTCGATTCTGAATTTTCATGACTTCATAAATGGATGAAGAAAGTTTAGAAATTTTTAGAATCCGGGAAAACACTAAGCTTACAGTGTGATACGGATGCTTGCTACAAACACGGGAATTTAGAGGGAAAGGAGTTTCTGATTCAGAATTTATAGTATCCAATATCCCGTGTTTGAATGAACTTAACACCTGTCCAAACTGTTCCACGAACCTTTGACACAACAAAACAAACAAAAGAAACCAGGAAAACGTGGGATTCACCTCTACAAGAGCGCCAGGTAATCATTTTGCTCCAGTGATCATTATTTTCCTTTCATGTGAAAAATTAATTACAAGTGTTTCAGTTCTCGAACATCAAGAGACGAGCTCTTTGTATCCTAGAATGTAGAGGAAGCCAATTATCACACCAAACATCATTCACTCCCTGAAAATTCTACCTTAATTCCCGCAAGCTGTGAGTGACTTTCAAGCCTATTGATTTACTCCCATGTTCAATGGGGAGAAAAAGCTGCATAAATATTAATTTGATCATAGAATTGTGGTATTTCTCAGTGCCATTATTTCTCAATGACTTGAATGAATAGTGATAGTTTAACATTTCAACTAAATCAGTTAACATTCAATAAATGAACAGAGAATGATCACAAATAATTTTGATAATTATATTGTATAGGTACTGGGATTTAAAAAATGAATATTACTTATCTTTAGATAACCACTCTTTCAGATTGTAACACAGAGAATAAAAATCGTCAAGTACGTGATTTTGAAGAATTCATTCACAATTTTGTATTGTAATATTTTTTTAATGGCCATAAAAATTGAAATTAAAAAGATAAATATTTTTTGATGTAATAGTTGAGTGGTTGTCATTGTCAATACAAAATAGATAGATAGATCTAGCCGAATAATAAGGTTTTTTTGATTTCCAATATTATAACAATCGTTAAAAAAGAATCTCAGCATCATCCTTATTTCTCAGCCCGGAATAAAATAAATATCCAAAACTGAATTTCGGAGAGGATATAACGTAACTTTTATACGATGTAATATAGTGTAAATAGGGGTGACGACGGTGGAATAGAAAATATTGCGTGATAAAGAAGAAACAGGGATACATCAGAACTCGCTACCGCAGAATGCATTTTCGATGTAGCCGGGCCTCGCCACCTGAAAGTGCCTTGCCTACCCACAGTCACGCCCATCCTTCAAAACAAAGACGGTTCTCTCTATTCGATAAAACTTGATGTATTCCATTTTTAGTTTCCGATATAAGTGTAACAGTTCAGTTTGTAACAATTCAGGTTCGAATAATGTGATTGAATTTGCACCATATAGAGATATATAGTGATTGCTTTGTTTCCATATTGTTTGTTTATCTTGATATTTCAATAGTGGTGATTCATGGAAAGTTCAAGAGCGTTTAAAGTGGTTCCAGCCTCATAATCCTATACCATTAAACGAGGAATTTCTGTTTATATGTTTAGATGTTTATATGTTTGTATTTCACCAGATCCCGAAACCGGCTCTAACGATTCTCACGAAATTCAAAACATAGTAGGTTTATAATATAAAAATTCGATTACACTAGGTCTCATTCCTTGGAAAACTCGCTGAAGGACATTAAATGATAATTATTATTCATCCTTGGAAAAACAGCTGATAATAATTATTTCGTCGTCTGTTGATGATGGAAGTGAGTGAGCGAGTTCATGATGGTGTGTGGGACTGTGTGTCAAAATTATGACTCAGCTGTTGAGCTTTTGTAATCATCCAATCAGGTACTTAGTGCCGGTTGCAAGAAAGCCGGGTTATTTTTAATCCTGATTAATTCCTGTAGAACCATCTTTTTGAAATGGTCTTCTCTGATTTAGTTCACGTGAAATTAATCAGCTTTAAAATTTGTGCAACTGGGCCTTTGTAAGGGAAATTTTTGCATTCCTCTGGGAATTAATCTCAATTCACTGTGATTAAATAGACCATTTCTGTATGAACTATGAAATATTATTATAATTTCTTCTTTCGTAATAAATTTTTTATGCTTTTGTACTCCAGAGCGAGGCTCGGTCCCCGATATTAGTTTTCGGAAGAGAAACAAAATGAAAAATCATATAATACGAAACTAGATGATATAGGTACTACATAGTTGAATTCGATGATGTTGTCCCAATTATATAGATAGTACTGATTTAATGACAGCAAAGTGTTAGTATAATACAGGATTCAATACAGTACAGTATTTGATACAGTACAATATTAAATCTGTACTGAACCTTCTCAGAGAAAATTAGACCACTTGAATCTGTTAGTTACCTCAGAATAGAAGGGAAGAGAATAATTTGTAAAGGCAATGAATTCATATCTGATTTCAACAATGTTGATTAATTTATTAATAGGTTATTTGCACTAGAATAAGAAAAAATTGATAACTAGAATGACAGTTTTGAATGGTGTGAAGGAATGAATTATTCAGCACAGTTGGCCTGGTAGTCAGGAGCATCAACATACTTCAGTCTGCTCGTACCTCCTGGTCGTGGATTTGAATCCCGCCGGTGTCATGAGCTTTTGATCATCTCATTAATTCAACCCACTCACTTTCCACTACTCAAGCACAAGCAAAAAATCTTATGTGGGCATCTTCCAGAAAAAAAACTGAAATGGATTTAGCAAGAAATTCATATTTGATCAAATCGTACGATACTTGCACAGTTAAATTGAGCGATCTGAGTTTGTAAATCATAACAAAGTATTCAAATGAGGCACTCGAATATCCGAAAGTATCTCATTCATTCACAGTTTACACACAGTTTATTCCATTATGTTCCAGTGTAACTGTACCTGAACAGAGTGACACTGAATATGGTAAAAAGGATTATAACATGTCTGAATAGCTAGACAATATCACAGTGGTTCATCATGTTTGAATGTCAGATCTTACCATACAAAAGTCGAACGTATTCGTATCTAGAGTAAAGCCGAATCAATAATATGAATGGGAATTCATAGTGAATGAATTGTAGAGTGATCATGAGAAATTTAGAAACCGTAAACAGATGAAGATTGGGATGCATGAGTGAAATTGGAAAATTTTCAGAATAATTTGTAAATAGGATCAAAATATTTGTGTTTTGAATGAAGCATGCAAATTATGAAACATAACTATTACATGAAATTCCAATTTCAATGCTGTTAACCACCTGGAAGATTTGTGCTACTGCAAATATTGACAATTGGGTGAACAGCTAGAAGGGAATTCAAAGAGAGCTACCATACAACAATTATTTGCCAGCCCAGCAGATTATTTTCGAACTTCTCTCTAGCTGTTCACCCAGTTGTCAATATTTGCAGTAGCAGAAGCAGTAGTTGGTTGGCTTACAGCATTTAACTTTGTTTTATTATTATTTCATAATCATTACCGTTTGGACAAATAATGCTATCTCTCATTTATTTCCATCAATAAAGTCTTATTGAAGATTAGAATGACAGATGATTTGAACTCAGTTTATTCATGTAGCACAGTTTTATAGCACATAAACGTTTTATCTTTATATCAGTTTCAATTTGTTTACTCAGTCTATGCTAGAATGAAATTGTGGTCAGACTAACGAATGACACCATAGGCAAATACATCAGAATAATAGGTCATACATACGAGTAAGAGATTTGAATTATTGAACTAAATTAATGGTTCTTGATTAGCCTATTTTTACTTTCCTTGCCCTATTACCATAGGTAAGGAAAGTATTGCTTTCCAAAAAAATTAAGGTACCCTGATTTCAAGTTTTCTATACGTTTCAAGTCCCCCTGAGTCCAAAAACATGATTTTTTGAGTCTTGATTCTTGAAAATTCGAAATTATTAAGATAATGAAATATAATAATTATCATTCGATAATGCTAGAAAATTTAGTGATCAGAAAATAGACAAATAGATATTTATGAAGTGGTAGTTGTGATTGAGCCTACCGTCGTCATGCAGTATCTGAATGCGTTTGTCGGGCGTGACGCGATCGTGGCCGGCAGTGAGAATTCGCCAGCGACGCGTGTCGGCGTCCTCACGCTTCCAGATGACCGTGTTGTTGCCGACGTCACGCACCACACACGTGATCAGCGCGTTGTCCTCCTCGTACACGTGCACTGGGTGGGGCCAGCTGTCACGCCCTGACGTCCCGTCCTCACCGGCTGCCAACGGGCCTGCAAGCACACAAACAATCAAATAAATGAACATTAAAAGCTTGTTAAAATCGATTTAGGTTATCTCATAAGATAATAAAATTGATGGTGTAAGTGTACGTCTAGTGCCAACATACCTGTAATCAAATTTTTGGTTGGGATCGATTTAGTATGTTATTTTGAGCACAAAAATTAAACGGCGGTCACTATTGTTTTTAAAATAAACTAAGTTCAAAATAGCAAAATTTTACATGCATTTAACCTATGAGTAGCAGCCATTTTGATTATCGAAATCATCAAATTATGATATTCCTAATCTAAGTTTCCCTAACCCGAAGCTTTTCCTAACCTAAGCTTTCCTAACCAAAACTTTTCTAACCTAAAGCTTTCCCTAACCTTAGCTACTTATGGCAGATACTTATAGGTTAAATGCATGTAAAATTATTGTGCTACTTTGAACTTAGTTTATTTTAAAAACAATAGTGACAGCCGTTTAATTTTTGTGATTTTGTGCTCAAAATAATATATTAAAAATCGATCCCAACCAAAAATTTGATGACAGGTATTTTGGCACTGGACGTACACTTTAGCCAAATTGATTCGATTCGACAAAAGCAAAGGTATGAACAAAACCAAATAAACCAAACATGCATTTATTGTGGTTATATTATAAAGCTGATTCTATTCAATTGATTGATTAATTTCGAGGGTTCTTGAATCAGTTGATCAATCAGGGCAATTAATGAATTTCAATGCAATATACGTTAATTATATTCCATGTAGAATCCTCGGTAATTATTTCAAACGGACACATCAGGTATTTAAGATATACTTAAAGATATACTTACTGTAAGATATACTTACTCTATTCCTTATAAAACTTATGGATTTGATTACCTATGTAATGATATTTTATTCAACTTGGAACAACAATTTTTTCTCTGCATTTCAAATATATTAATATTATTTCTAAAATTAACGTTCTTCACTCATCAAGCAGGGAACCCACTATGCCGTCACCGTCAGGCGCCGTCCGGCACCGACCGTCACCGTTGCGTACCGGCAACATTGCTTCGCATTGTTTTAAACGAACGGCAACCCACTATACCCGTCCGTCACCGGCCACGACCGTGTCCGTCAGTCACCGTCGGCCACCATTGCTGTTTGGGGCATTCTTGCCGGATAGCCGGTCCGTTTTTTATCATTCTTCCAGTCGACATTCAACTATCAGTGTAGTCACATCGCCAGTGTTTTGTTGTAGTGCGCCTTTGTTCTGTGAGCGATGAGTACGGACGAAATGTTGATAGAGGCTATTAGGGAGTATCCCTTCCTGAATAATACTAGTGATAATAGTTATCACGACAAACGTAAATGGAATCGCTAAAAAAATCAAATGAAAAAGTAGCATGACATTTATAAATTTACTTACTTCAGTGTCAAGGCCAGCCGCTCCTCAGGACCTCACGGAAGTTACTGTTTTTCACTGGGAATTTCAGAACTCGAGCAATTCGTAGAACTTGTTTGGAGTCATGCGGAAATATAAAAAGAACTTGGCATCGTCGTTTTTCAAGTCGTCAAACAAATGATAAAATTCACCATATTCGTTTCTTCTTCTGAAGATTTCGTGCACCCAGTACCTATGCTTCCTCCGCTTCTGTATCTCTTCTTCTTCAGCACATGCTGCGGCTATTACTAGCAATTCCTCGTCTGATGAACTCCCCATCGCGACTGATGCATTTCTTCTGGTTAGCTCCGGTTTCTGACGGAGCTAACCAGATGGGCAAGTGGGTTATCGCCGGAAAAATGACGGTGAAGGCGGCGACTGACGGTGACGGTCGGTGCTGGACGGTGCCTGACAGTGACGGCATAGTGGGTTCCTGCTTCAAGGTTATGCTTATGTTTTCCAAAATGTTTTTTCTCATATAATTACTAAACCGATTGGACAATCATGTGGTTGCCTAAATCAAAATCATAAAAAGGAAGGGAAATTTAAATTATACATTCAGTTTGACCATGCTGTATGTAATTATGATAATTCTTTATGTAATTATGGTTGCTCTTTATGAAGGAAAAGAATATATGTTATAACACAATATTTTTAAAAGTGTTACAACGTGTAAAATTTGTGGGGAACAGTGCAATTTGGCCAAAAAGTGAAATAGGCCTACTAGTGATCGAATAGAAGTTACCATACCTACATTTGGTTTTGGTGTGAAAAAGGCCGACTTCCCTGGCTAATTGGTTGAGTTTCAGTTTAAGAAAAGATAAATGACGATTGTGAGGAGCGCAATCAGCGCATCCACTATTTCTTGAGGCGGCGGTAAGTAAGGTTTGGTTTGGATGGGTTTGGTGAAATTAGTTTTTCCTTTTGCATTAGAGTTTTGAGTGTTAAGCTGCGTTTACACCAAAGTTATTAACAAAATGTTAATAACTTAATCCTTATAGATTGAACATAGCTTATCATACACATGATGAACATAATTATGTATTTGCCAAGCTCCGTTCAATCTAATAGAATCTATAATGATTAAGTTATTAACATTTTGTTAATAACTTTGTTGTAAATGCAGCTTGAAACAGTGAATTGACAGTTGTCACAGAAGATTTTTTCGAAGTGTTTCAAAAAAAAGTTAAAAATACCTGATGTGTCCATTGGAAATAATTACCTCAATAGTACAATTTCAATATTTGTCGAAAGTTGGAAGATCTCCATCAACACTTCGAAACCATATCACACTATCAAAAATAAGTACCTATATAAATTACTATCTATCAGATATCACACTATCAATCACACTTGAGCCCGGTTTTACAAGGCTGGATTCAGAACATTCGAATATGGTCGAATTCGGTACTGTTTTCGAGAGTACAATATTGATTTCCATGGCGATATTTACTATTGATAATTCCAATGCACAATTGCAAAACATACCCGACTTGACCATGTCCGAATGTCTGACCGTGCTTAATAAAACCGAGCATTATTGTTTGATGACATTAAAATTGTTGAATGTATTTGATTAAATATTTGACCGTGTAGTGAGCCTCTCATTTAGATAACAGGAAGGTGCTATTGGCAAGCTATCGGAATGAAGAATTACTTCATTGATTCATTGATTCATTAGGTAGTAAGTAGGTAGTAGGTTTGTTTTTCGGTTCGTGTTTAAAAATTTCTTTAATAAGTGAATATTCTCTATTTTAAAAATAACTGAGTGTTATAAATTATTATTATTCTGGTATTTGAAGCATCTGAATTTTAAATATGGTTTGTGTAAATACTTTTGGACTGTAAATTTTATAAAAATCTAGAAGCCATAACCTTATTTCGGACTTTTAATGTTACCTAAATTTGGTAGAGAAATAGTACAAGGTATTCTTAGTTTTTTTTCTGAGCTTCATCGTAAAAAAGAATAAATGAATAAATAAAGATGCATGCATGAGAATTCCACACATGAGAAGAATTAAGCCGATTTTTAATACATTGTAATGTAGATGATTCGCTTAGTAAGGTCATCATTGTCTAATAACTGCATCAAGTTCAGACAACTATGGTTTGAGATTGATTGTCAAAAATAATTACTCCCATGTTGCCAGTGAAATAAAAGTTGTACGGTAACTCAAAGGCTGGTGAACTGACACAAACGCTTGTCACCACCAGCAAACCACCATGATGGCTGGTTAATGAGGCAAAATTGATTTTCAAAGTAACCCAATGGTGTGTGCTCATTTTGCGAGTGCGGTTGACCCCCCCCCCCTCTCAACCCTCTCCCATCCCGATGGCGAACGGATGAATGAATGAAGACGGGCGCTGAATCAGCATTGAGCAGTTGGCAGTTGAGCAGGTCACTATTTATCCAGGTCTGTCAGCCACATGTCTGTGTGAATCGGCAGGTGCTGCCAAGGATCAGCCGGCTAAAGTGACTGGCATTAATGACGCTCACGGCCCGTTACACACTTTCATAAGGATAACCAAGATAAAGCAGAACATTCAAAGGATTTGTCGCAGACGAACTTTGTTCGCACGCTGAAGGATGAGAGCCATTCCTATTCTAACCAGGTCTGCATTAGGCAACTGCATCAAATCGCGATGAGGCATCCGCACCGGCTACTGCCATCGATTAGTCGGTCGATTCCTATTCAACTCGTAATCAGTTTAAGATAAGCGGCAAACTTTGCTACCAAATTGAAACACTTCTATCAGATTAGTGGTGGCTCAATATCGGCAGTCTGGTCTATTTTCTAGGAACGAGGCAGAGCTCGATACAGATTCCACCATCAAGTTTACAAATCATGAAAGCTGGCAACCAACATTCCATTGAAGTTCTAGAGGCTCTAGGCTACTCTGGAAGCACTGCTCCAATCACTATTTAATATTTTTCTATTTCTCCATAAATTATTTATTGAGTAATAACACAGTTTGAGTATCTCCTCTGACTGACATGATTTTTTCTGAGACTGTAACAGGTGATGATGCTTGTTTGATTTTTTTTTCAAATGGTGAATTATTGTCCTATTAGTATCTTAATCTCTATGTTAATTCATAGACCTCTCTTACAATACTTGAAGAAAAATTGAAGTAGAAATTTGTCATAAAGTTTTTTCAAATTCCTGAATCTGGGTGACATAATTCTTTCTCTTTTATATAAGTTATTGGATGATAATTATTATTAAAGGAGAAGTCATCATTGTAAAAAATATTTATTATGAGAATGCACTAGGAGAAAGAGTACTTGAGCTTCTGGATCAATTGGCTGGACTGATTTGCATCGTGATCAAGTGCAAAATTGAGTGAAGAAGGCTGTGAGTAAGTGCACGAAATTGAATTTGAAGCAGTGAATCATCGACGAGCGATTCCCCTTATAGAAATGAGGCTCCCCTACATAATTCTATCTATATAGCAATCCCCCACCCCCCTACGAAAGCGAGGAGCAGCACACCGTTGGCCAGCATTCAACTGCCTCGATATAATCTTGCAAAGATGGCTCAAACCTCTTCAAATTTCAATTAAACTTTATTCCGGATAAGAAGTAATATCTCATAAATATTCGCAGACATATTATCTCTTTGAGCAGTCTGCGTTTATCAGCACAGAGGGATTCAATCTCCTGGAAATAAATTCTATTTGCTTTTTTAGCCAGATTTAAACCTCGCCCCAACTCTGCTAGGATCGTTGATTCACTCCATCTCGACCATTTAACTGCTGCATGTGGCTGCTTGCTTCACTAATGAATAATGAAAATTTCAAAAGGAATGCCTCTGTTTTTGACTGAAACATTTATATTCATCACAAATTCTGGGAACGCATACTCTTCAATGAGATAATTACAATAATGGAAATTCTACTTCGTTGGAGCATTTTGATGCTAAAATTACTGAAATGAGTCTTGAAGGAGTGAGCATTATAAAACACATTCATACATTCAGCTTTTCGAAGCTAGCCTACTCTAAAGAGGAAAATCCCCTCATCATTATTATTGAATGATTTAGACTTATTCTGAGTTGAACAGCAATATCGATTCCGGTAGAAGTTCCTAGTGTTGGAACGGATAAATTTTAGTGGGACTTGAATGGAAATTACGAGTTCAACAATAATTACGGTACGTGGAAAAATACGAAACATTTAAATTGAAAGTCAGAATTGAAAAGAAAGCTCAGAGAAGCTGAGATATATCCGTATCAACACTAGAGACTCCTACCGAAATCGATATTGCTGTTCAATTCAGAATAAGTCTAAATCATTCAGTAATGAGTATGAGGGGATTTTTCTCTTTAGAGTAGGCTAGATTCGAAAAGATGATTAGTTTCTTTAAACTGTGATTTTATAGAAGACTTTTTTCAAATCACAGATTCATGATTCATGACTTGATAAGATTCCACCTAAATGGCTTTAATGAAGCACGTATATGATGAAGTCAGTCTACTTGCTAACTGTTCAGTTGCAAGAGCTTTTCATAAGAGCTGGATCACCAATAAGCACGTGTTACAGGAGATAAAAGGTGTATTTCAAAAAGCCTAACGCTAACATATTGTACTAGTTGGTGCATTATTCACAAGAAGTGGAACTCGGATTCGAAAAAACTGGAAGTCTCTGCATTAAACGCGTGACTGCTTTCTGATTCAAAGGCCTTATATTTCATTAAAAAATGTTATTTTTTGAGAAAACGTTGTCACTTAGAACGAATTCCTGAAATTCGCTTTTTCCCAGTGAAAATAATTAAAGAATAAAGCATGCTTTGTGCAAGGTCCATGACATTCTTTCTCATCTAGGAGGAAGGATTGCCAGGTTGGAATGTGAGTGGTGGGGGAAGATGGGTTGAGAGGACTCTTTCCCTGGGCGAAATAATGAAGCAACAAAGAATAGGAAGAGGCGTCGCATAACGAGGACTTTTTTATCAGCTGAACGGCACTGGGGAAGCTGAAATTATGAAAGAATAATGCACTGGCGGAAAAGCGACTGTTACTCGAACAACTACTAACCTGAAAGTGAGTAACCCCGTGCTGAAAGTGTGACAAAGATTGCTCAGAGTGAAACGAAACGATGACTAAGACAAAAGAACTGGCAAAGATAAAAATGAGGGTATGTCAAAGAAAAAGATGAGCAAACACCGGTGAATGCAGCGAAAATCGTGGTTGTAGAAAAATGCTGTGGAGCAGCAAAAAGTTCAATAACTCTTCCTTTCAGCTCTCATTCAGCTTTTTCCATCGAAATGTGAGAAAAGTTGCTTCGATTCTTCAACAAATTGTTGTGAAGCGTTTTTCTTGTTCACAGATGACTCTGATAATAAAAAAAAAACGTAAATAGCTTCAGGGAAAGCTTCACTCAAAGATTCCTGAGGAGATCTTTAGAAAGAGAAAAATGCTTTGATACAAATTAGTGAGGTTGATAATGATTTTTGAATTCTCATTCTATTGAGCAATAAAGATTGATTTCAGATCTGAGTAATTGAATTCTATTACTCCCATTTTTTATACTTAACTGTCGAACTCTGAACTATAAACTATACTTATTTTCAATGAGAGCACACGAATTTCCATCATTTGGTAATTTACATCTCAACTCAGTTGAGCATCGCGAAACAAAGTAATTTGATGTCTTCGAAACAGAGCTCATAAAATAATATAATCCGCAATAATTTATCCTTTCGATTCTGCACCGAACATGAGCATTCTCGTTTTGTAAGTATCTGTTTGTAATTTTGACTCGTCAGTCGTCACTTGCCTCTTGTAGTCCTAAATATTATTTTACCGTTATCTTCTACTGTGAATAATAATAATATATTGATGTAGCTGTTGCAATTCAGTAAAATACGGTTAAGAGAAAGACAGATAATGTTTTGGAGACTTCTTGAACTCAATATGAATCAATTATTATTGTTATGGTTGATCAATAAAGCAGGTAACTTTGTATTAAATCATTAATACAGCTCCACTTTTCCCTAATATTGTAGATTTATGAATTATTATAAAATGGAGTTCTTTTAATTATAATTAAATAATGAGCGTGTTTCCGAGTCATAGGAATGCTACTTGAGTCAGAGATTTGGATTAGAAGTAAGGACATGATATTTCATCTAAATCCACAGTTTTCCTTTGAACTATCCATCATCGACTATTCATAATATAGTTTGTAACTTCTAAAAGGACAGGTTTCAGTATCTTCTATAGTATAATAAAATGGAGATAGTATTTTTTAGTTTCGCAATATTGGTTTCATATTTTTTGAGAATTTCTTGGAGTGTTATTCTCATATCTATGATGAAATTTTTTATCATCGGCAGATTGTTTGTATGATCATCAGGAAAAAAAACATATTTGTTTGAGAGAACGCTTTTGCTTCAACGCAAATTGAATTTTTCCATGATATAAAATTTCCACTATTGAATTTTCCCAAGTGGAACACAAAAATGTTTGTCACGTTTGATTAGAAATAAATTCAATCATAGTGCAGTATCACTTCCATAGCGTTTGAGAGTGTTTTGAAACATATCGGTGAGCAGAGCAAAGTGTTCTCTCCAAAAGGACCTGTCCAATCCAAGAATGGCGATACGTATAGGAAAAATCCAATTTGCACAGTGGGTATGAGAATTACACCAAACGAACGTCTCAAAAGTCCCTAATGAACCACCAAACGACAGTCTGATCCAGTAAAGCGAGCACAGGCCACTCTACCACACCACCACTCCATTCAAGAACACTGAAGCATGAAACTCTGCTTACTATTGGTGCCGCTCCAATAGAATCATCGTATCCTCTGACGCAGATCTGCATGCAACGGATCGTAACACTTTTGCAAGTCTATCAGAGACCGCCCCTCCCACCCACCACCACGAGTATTACAGCTAATTCAGTTCACTTTTCCTTTTATTTAAATGTTCTGCGTAATACCGCAGTCGTACTCTCGGCTTTATGACTGTGGCACGTGATTACAGCTAACTTTGTTATTTTTCCATCGATATCCGTCCCAATAATTTCCTTCCAATAGGATGAATTCTTCAATTAGCAACAAAAAACGATCAGTTACATATCGCCAGCCTCATGAGAGGAAACTCAATCACTAGGATAACATTTTTTAATTTTCTGTCGCCATCAAGCACATCTAGAAATATTCAGAATTGAAACCGGTCGAAAACGCTGTAATTTTTATTCCAAGAGTTACTGCGCTACTTTGTATTCTCATGATGCAGAGAAACCAATGATAGTTGACTTTAAAAGATATGATAATGACTTTCTCAGTTCCATCATGAATTAGGATATTTCATTTGTCATTTGATATATTATTTGTCGGGGGGTTTCATCCTGTAATATCTGATCATGTCCCATCTAGAATCTTATGAAAAACTATACCAGATTTTTTCATTCAGATTAAATTTCTCATTGTGTGTAGTAAGTTGTGGAAATTATATTCTCAAGCTGATGATATCGATTGTTGATCTCTACCTATCATATCCAGAAGTTTGGGAAGAATCAGGACAAATTATAAGTTGGCAATCAAGCTAAATCAAATCATCTAGCCTACAGTATCGATTTATATCATACTGTAGCGTGAAGTAGCAAACAATGATTAACAAATAAAATTACGATGATTTGTCATTTTAATAATCGACGAATCAATGGTTGAAAGAAATCAAGACTGCAATAATCAAGCTTTTTGGTTCATCCGTTGCAATCATAGGTTCTCCATGAGATTGTATGGCCTAAGTGCTATGCATCATCATCAACTCACCACAATTTCTTCTCCATTCAGGCATTTTTCTGCTTCATCTGGTAATAAGCATTCCCAGCCGAGGAACGTAGCTGGTCCCCCATTTGGAAAAGAACGAATAAATTGATACGCATCTCCCTCTTCTCTCCCCTGATAACCACTTCTGATCGTACTTCCCTTTCCCGGCACAATCATCCTCAACATTTCAGATTACAGACTGAATATCAGCAAAGTTCTTCCTCCTTTGTTCTAGTCTCTTCATTCACTGATGTTTAAGAACGTCTCCCCCTCATCATACAGTTGCTATTGTCTCTGGCAGCGACATTCTGCTATAAATCTCAGCAGACTCAGTCCTTGTCCATAAAAATTGTCTGCTTCTCGCTCGCAGTTTGATATTCCCCTTCAAACAAGTTTTTTCATCCCACAGTAACAGATGTCATCAAAATCTACAATATCTTTTGGATGAGAGATTGCTACTGGGAATTAAAGATTGCTACAACATAAGCATCCTCATCAACTAGTTTTCTTTGAATTATTGGGGAACAATTACTTTTGTTCAGGGATTGTAAGAGTGAAATTCTAATCTACAGTAATTTGATCACAGCATAGCTGATATTGAATTTCATTCACTTGATAGTGCTCTGGTTCAGGTTACACAAATTTCAGTATTTAACCTATGCAACCATTTGTTGCTTATCCAATGAAAAAGACATTTAGGACAACCTTAATTACCTAAATCTATGATAGGTCGATAAACTTCCAGTATTGTTATTATCAAGTGTATGATTCTGATGATTTGGTAGATTCATTTAATAGTCTCCACTCTCAAGTTCAAACCTCCTCCCATGTCGTGAAACATGTACGAATTTTACTACCCCATTTCACAATGACATTTCTCTCCATCCCTCCATATGAGCAGATTAACCGGTAGAGCTGGATTTTCATACGTGACTATCCTCTTCAAAAATCCAACTGATCATCTGAGTTGATTCCACAGAACAGAGAACTGTAATTTTACACCTAATCAAATCATTTGGCTGGCTTGTAGAATCGAACACATTCCTACCTTGCAGTAAATCCGGGTGGCTTTGTAAGCGATGCATGTGAATGGCAATGGCAACCATCGGTCGGTTTGGATGATTCAAGCCAAATGGCACGTAGCTTGTTAATGGCATTCTAGCGTGTGTGTACTATGTATGCTATTGGAAGCAATAAGCTTGTAAGTGTTGGCGGGTGCTTGCACAAAGTGACAAGGCCCTCTGCACAAATAAACACAACCGTCACAGATCTCTCGCTTCTGGTTGGCTAATACTGATTGGGCACTGCACTGCACTGCCAATGACAATCTAGTGCATTAGTACTGGACATGCATTCGACGCGACAGGATCACTTCCATCACATCTGCGGATTTAGTTGCCTGCCAAAGAACAACAGTCGGCCTCTTGCCAATCAACACATTCACTAAGGATTTCATCTCTCAGCTACAAGTTCGGCTAATCTATTTTGAGTAAGTTTAAAAGTAGGAATAAATCAAACAATAGAACTGCTTAATCTATAGGTTGATGAGTTAAAAAGTAAGCTAACTCTATTCTGATGCCAAATCGGGAACTCAATTTTATCAAGCATTTTAACTTGTATAATGTTTTATTTATTTCAGCAACCTGTTAGGTTCTCGCAAGAAGCTTTTTGAGATTCGTCAATGAATAAAATATTACTGTCCGTTCACAAGTATCAATCACAGATATTAATTTGTTTTGATATTATTTGTTTTAATTTGATATTATTAGTAATCTATCATTTTACTAAAATATTTCTGTTATTGTGACGTAAATGTATTTGAATCGAATAAACAACCTCTTTGACAGGAAATTTCTAAATAAGAGTGAATAATAAATTCCGATTAACTCTAACAGTACCTCTCGGAAAGTTTTTTGTCATATCTTAACTTTACATAAAACTGTGATAGTTTGCCATTTACAACATTATTTATGTAGAATAAATGTTCTCTTCATATAGAATGGATCGATAGTCAGAAATTTACCATATTTTGGAAACTTAGTCTTCAAAGTTGATTCTCATTGTCTTATCATAACATTAAAACTATTGTCTCATCATTATTCCATTTTGCACCATCCTATATCATTTGCTTTACAACATTCTAGACATTATACCATTGAGATAAATATTTATACCGAACTAGGTATACCTGACCTGTAATCATGAATAGGATTATACCGATAAGAGTTAAAACAAGTTTCATCTTCTCACACAACATGGGACTACGAAACGCTTGCTTTTATTGAAGCTTTTCAACAGAGTAGTCCACTGAGCATTTTGTACGGGGTAGAATCGTCAAGACCATTGTGCAGTAGCAATGGGAATGCTCTAGAATTCGTACAGCGAACCGTAAACATTGCCAACTAAACTACCACCAGTTAAGATGTTGTCAGCACCTTATTACAGGAGGCAACCGCTCTCATATCTTGTAGCTCGGCGCTCAGCAGTCAGCACCCTTCGCCTTGGACCACGTCTGTGGCAGCAACTCACGTTTCGGGACGTGGCTGAACACGTCATCAGTTGCATCAACAAACATGATTTCTACCTAAATACTACGGATTGCTACTGTCTGCGGGAATGAGGTCAAGGATGATGATTTTGTACATTTACTACTATTTATAGTTTTCTCCAAATAATTGTGCGATCCAGTTCGTGGCAAAATAATATAATTCGAGAATGTTTTTTTGTGTGAGTTTTATTTTTATCTATTTTCCATCGTGCTACTGTACCTCGACTGATCTAATTTTCCACTAAGATAATCAGATTTGAAATCTTATATCGATTTCATATCATTACAAAATCTGCCAAGTCTCTTGCATTCATATTCATATGGAGTATAATGGACAAATTCACTGATAAAATAGATTGATTGTAAAGGAAATTATACGGTTCAAATGTGAATCACAGCATTGGAATGAAATGTGTAATGAATGATCTTACTATTATAATTAATTCAAGTAGTAGCAATAACATTTTTAAAAACTTAAAAATAAGACTTTTGTGTAATTTAATCAGAACCTAGAGGTTGTGAAACATTTCCGGGTGTAAAAATAGCATGTTGGGAATGCTATGGGGCTGAATTTATGGAGATTGTACATGGCTTAGTACAATTCTACTCTAATTAAACAAGAACAAGTATTCATATCACGTGCTCTGATTTAACACAAAGCTGAAGGAAGAGTACAAAACATAAAAATTGATAACTAACTCTAATATCTCATTGACTTTCAGTATTTAGAGTTTTGAATGTTATGCCAGTTACCATTCCACTAAATTTGTTGAAAGAATTAGGAAGGAGTGGCGAGGTAATAGATTAAACGAATAAGTAGAATCGATGTATCGCTAATAAATCTTCTATCCAAATCCTCTTTTCCAAAAGGCAGTACGAGATAGGAGGAAATTGGAAATGAATATTTGACTGATACGGTGGGGATCGAGGATGCAATATGGATAAATCAGGGGCAATGCTGCGGGAATCAATCATCAAGAGGAACATATATAAACAAAGTGCTTATGTAATGGTGACTGAATTTGTGACAACTAGATCTATGATGGGAACTTTGATGTAGTGCATAGATCAAGCTCTAGATTGAGTGAGTATCAGATGAATGATTGATTGGAGAGGAAGTTAGACGGTTTGATTTTGAATCAGAACATTGGAATAAAATAGAAAAATTAGAGGTTAAAAGGAATGTTGACAACTGTAAACAATTAGAATAAGTACAATAAGTATAATGATCACATACAAATTGTAAATCATCCATGAAGTTCAATGAGATTCCCTGATCACTTTTGATAGTTTATCGAAATAGTTTTTGTGAGAAAATTTAGATCACTTCCAGAAGCTTAGCGATATCATTTTCATGAGGAAAGTTAGTAGAGTGAAGAGGAGTGGAAGGGTGATATTAGAGGTATGAAAGGTATGAAAGGTTAGATCAGTAATAGTACATAAAACGAGTGATATTGCTGAATTAAAGATTCTTGACTGTTTCTACCGATCAAAAATGGTGCGAATTGATTGCATTGAACCCCTTATACTTACAGTTAAAGCATGTCGTGTCGATCAATCAGGTACGAGTCTGATGGTTTCTTGTAACAAATTTTCTCTCGACTTGAGTTGGAGCAAACCTCAAGGAGTTAGGATATTTCTTTTTAGGATCGTTTCTTAAAGTCATGAAAGTTTGTCTGAATTTGTTCAGGGAAATTGAAAAAGAGTACTTATTTATTCATTTATTGGATAGTGCAAACAATACAATAGTCAGAAAATAAAAAAACAGGCTGTTGCCCAAAAAAATCTCCTATTTCTTAATTTTGTCTTAACTCGTCCAAATATTATGAGGTTACTGAAACCATTACTACTATGATACTGTATTCTATTATTTCTACTATATACAAATACAGTAAAGTCTTTGTATATAGTACTGTAGTACAACAGTGATTTTATAACAAGAATTGTTGGAAGTTTCTACACAATATTCCAATACTCGACTTCGAAAGTGTGTAGTTTAGTTGATACATATATTCCAGTAGCAGGAAATGTGTAATCAAGTGAAGCAAAGAGCTAGGAATGCATGCGAAGACAGTAACCTTGTTTCGCCGCTCAAGTGAGAGACTTGCGAGTGTACAGAGCTTCAATGAAAAAGTGCGATCGCGCAACAATGTCTTGGATGAGGGTGCAAAAAGCAGAGGAGCCGGCAAACGTTGGCAACATAAAAAGCTGTTTAAAAGGAGAAGAAGGTGAAAGCCTGTGCACATCTGCTCTCTCGAAATAAGCGAGCTCTAACGATAACACCCTTAACCCTTTGTCTGGGATTAAATTTCCTCCTTATTCGTGAAAGCATTCCAGCCAGCTTTCTTCATTTGCAACAAAATCCTTTGGATATCACTTGTATTAGCATCAAGATTCACACTCTGCCCAAATACCAAGGAAGATTATATTACCAAATAATCGCACTATCAAGTCAACAACAAATTCGTATAAAAACAATTTAGATAAAGTTTCCCAAATCACAGCAATAAGCCCAGTAGAAAATTGAAATAATCCATTACTGTAAAGTCTTTATCGTTATCTAATGTCTGGATTAAGAACAAATACTGTCCCTTTTCATGATCTTTCCATTCTAATCAAGCCCCTAGTATTTGGGTATTTGATAGGAACTTTCATTAAATTTACACCATTCTGATTCCATACTTCTACTTGAATGAATAAACTGAATTGAAGAAGGTTGTTGAGCGAGAATATACTGATCCTCTCAGAATGTGATATATTTCCATTGATTATATTTGGAGATAACGATCAGAAGAGAATTGTTCACATGGACCTTTAATGAGTCCTTTCAGAAATAATACCTAATGGTTCAGAATTTACCTTCAACTCCTTCTCAGCTTATGATTTACTTGAACATCATATTTAGAAAGTCATTGTTTCATTGATTAATTGATACAGAAATATAATATGAAACTAAAGATAAATAGCAAGCATAAAACAGGGTTTCTTCTGAATGTTTGGGAATGCAATGAATCTTCACCTCAAGTTGGTAGTCCTAGGATGAGCTGAGAATTTCTCATTAAATTCGTAGTTAGAAACTGTTTCTCTCCCAAGTATGAACGAATATAAAACGCAAATTAAATTAGAATAGCTATTGAAAGAGAGTGGAGTATAAAATTAATCATTTTGATGAATAACGAGGCCGCTCATCAAATCTTCACTGTAATATACAACACATTTTCAACTACGAAATTACGCTCATGTAATCAATTAGAGAATGGAAGTTTCCAGACTAGCAGTTAACTCAGATTCAGCAGCCATCTTTAACAACAGTGAGATTTATAAAACGAGTGCCCAAGGCAGGAGAGGTGTTCAGCTAGGCGCGTTTTTCGCCCGGGTAGCGCCGCAAAGACTGCTGCACTAATTGCAGCTTAAATATTGAAGAGTGCCAGCAATTGGTAATCAAATTAATCGCAGTGGCGGTAGCGCGGGCTTAAGTGTCTGCAAGTAATAAGTTGTACGGAAGAGAATTAGTGTTTTAGCGAACGCAATAGAACTTGGAGACCGCAGAGACAAGAACTGGCGGCGGCGTCTGCAACTACAACCCTTGCTTACTTGTTCATTTCATTTGACTTCCCTCTCACTCACTCTCTTGAATCCATCCTCTCATCCTTCCAAACTCCATTCCTCTCACTCACTAACAATAAAATCTACTTTCTCTCTCCCTTATCACACATTCTGCTTCCAAGACTCCACCTTTTCTCTGAACTCCGCTGTCACAGCCTTTGTGTGTCCCCTGACAAACTTCAAGTGAGTGAGTTGCATGCATGCAACAACTTTGTTGTATTTAATCTTATAGTTTAAGTCTTGGTTTAGGAGACTGCGTGGCCTACACTAGCGACAGATTTAATACAACAATAATCTTAGGTAACATGAACCAAATGTGGTTTCGTTCATTGTTATATTGTGCCTGTAACACCTGCACTAAACTTACACGGTAAACTGTAAGGTCTCTTCCAATTCTCCTCGTTTGAGTTTATCGTTTAAAGTTTAAGTTGATGAATGCATCTTTCAATTAATCTCTCTCATTACTTTGAAGTAAAAGTAATAATTTCACTAATCATTACTAATTTTCCATCTATTTCTAACTTTATTATATATGACCTCTATTTAACGTTTTTATAGGACATTAAAGATGATTTTATTTGAATCACTTGTGATTGACAATTATTATTGAAAGACTTTAGTCTTGTATAGTGTGAAAACTACAAACTTCCTTTCTACCAAACTTCTTGAAATATATATAGCATTGCATAGCCTACTTGTGAGTTTTTGGTAAATTCTGGAACTTATTCATATTGGCAAACAATCAATAAAAATCTTAAAATATTAATTCGTATTAATATTCATGTACTCCAGTGTGGACATTACACATTATACTGACTTGATGTAGTCATCCAAGATATTGAGCTATCACTTCCCCACATTAATAAATTTTATTTATATACAACATAGAATTGTGCATTCTCTTTTATGTACGCTAAAATTGCTCTATTATGAATAATACGATTTGTACTTTCTTGACTCAGGAACACCGACACAACTACAAGAATATTATTTGCTTCAAAATAAGAACCTCATTACAGTATTCCTAGCAGCGACATTCTATGATGGATCTCAGTTTTCAGCTTCAATGAACAAGGAAAGTTCATGACACGTGCTCCTCATCCTCAACTGGAGACTTCCTATTTCTTCGAGTTCACTTGATCTGGAGCACCTGGATGAGCTATGGGGTGCAAGTATGTCAAGAATCAGTTCACCCAGTTTATTGGGGTCACTTTTGAATAGAATAAAAACCAACACACACATACGTGGAGCGAATCATTCTCAGAATAATAAAATGAGATGTATCAAGTACTGTAGGAAAAAGGTGTAGAATAAAATAAGATGAATAATAGTTGAAGACATCCTTAGTTGCTCTCTCCGAATTCTTGATTTTTTGTAAAAATATACGGTAATATGAGTAAATAAATTGGAACCGAAGACAATCAACCATCGAATCGAATGGATGTTCCCGAGTTATTAAAATATCACAACTTGGCAACATGTGATTTTCTGTTAAAATTGAGCCATTTAATTGATTCATTCTTTAGGTTTTGCACTAAAATACCTCAGGTTTAACAAAACCATATTGGTGGAAAAAGTTATCAATTCTGCACCGTAACATTGACTTTTCCTGTGTGAGATAGTGTTACGATGAGAATTTCTTCAATTTAATGTATAATTTGGAAATTTTTAATACACAACAAAGTTGGTTAAGTATTGTTTCGTAAAATGAAAAAGGATATATCATTAAAAATTATTTCAGACTAATCAATACAGTTTCCAGCTTTGAAAATATTCAGTAAGACGCTTTGAAATAATTATAGTAAGTCACATTTGAGTGAGTAGCAATATTAACTTCATATTGAGTTGGAAAATCGAATGTTTTTTGCAAGGAAAAAACTTTGATGAATACAAGTGAGGAATCAAATGAGATAAGAACTGCACTAAAATCGTGTTATCGTAATAATGAAGGTGGAATCCGTCCGACTACGATTTGGAGAGGTATTCCAGCAAGAAGAAAAATAATGCTTACTAAAAAAAAACTCGTGCAGCTCACCTTAAGGGACTCACAACGAGCCGACTAAATTATAAACTGGAGATGAAAAATATTTTTCCGCGTAGCATCATTTTTGTTAACATACTCTTTTTGTTGGAAGACAAGAAAGTCTGTTTAAAGAAACTGGAGAATGAGTTGCGTCCCAGTGAGATGTTATCTCTTGTTGAGAGAAAGAGCGAGCGAGTAATAAAGCTGAGATGAGTGTAGAAGAAAATGAGTGGCATTGAAAATGCGAAGAAGTGAGTGAGAGAAAGGAGACGACGGGTCCTTTGCTTTCTCATAGGCGGCCGTGACTCATGCACTCTGCTCGCTCGGCACAATAGCAGCAGCATCGTCTTGCGAATAGCAAGCATCTCCGAGACCCTTTTAACAATGTAACGACTCTATGAATATTTACTCGACCGGACCCGGAAATAGTTGCAGCACCAACCTAGTTGCACAGTCTGGCTCTGCTCTGCCCACAATCTTATCTTGAAATTGCCTTCCACGAAAATGAGTCTGAGATTTTCTCACAATATTAAGAGGAAAAAATGAAGATGAGAAACGAATCCTTATTGTTTCAAGTCCATTCACTCTTCATTGAACTACCCATTTCATTAAACTCACCCTCCTAATATTCTAACATGGAGTATTCGGGAGCAGGGAACAGTTTAGAGCAGTAGCTTCTAGATGATATTGGAAGTTATTTTTTGAAAAGGGTAAAAATACTCATTTTGCTTGAATTATAATACGTTACCTTCCGTATATCATTACGTTAGCCTGAAATATTTATTAATAAATAACTAGAGACCCCCTCGGTTGAAAAACTTGCTCTGAACTGTTGTATTGATCTCTGAGATTCGCAACTTGTAATAATTCAGAGTTAGTGAGAATTATTATGGAAACAGCTGAATATATCTTTTACAAGTATGATATCACAGTAGGATCCATGGGGACCCTATTCAATAAAAAAAAACTTTCTGTCACTTCAAAACTTTCATGCGCCATCTTGGATTCGTTATATGGATCCAACTTAATTTCGAATCCAAATAATACAACTGCCAATTAATAGCGTCAGCTTCTTTAAATGAATGATGGATGGAAAAATTGAATAAATAACATGCAAATAAATAATAAATTCAGCTAATGATAAATCGAAACAAATTTTTTTCTTATGCACTTCCAATGCTATTTTTATATCGTGAAAAAGAACGAAATAGTGAGTCAATTTTGTTGTCCAACAAACTTGACCTGTAAAAAGGTTCGAAGAAATCGTGTTCAAAATTTGAAACTAATTGATCAATAATTCTCTCTAAAATTCTTGTTGAACATTCAAACAGACAGAAAACGACTTTGGGCTCTAGTAAGTCAAAAGTGAGAACTTCGCCAACGCTCGTTCAATAAAGCCTTGCACTTATTTAGAAGAGAATCTGGCCTATCTTGAATATTGATAGTAAATTCAACCATAAGCATTCAATGGACAATTTCATATTATTACTCTACTTGCAGAAAGTGAAAATTCTTTAGAGGAGAATTACACAGGTAATAAATTTTCTCAGACGTAGATGAGGTTTGAAGTTCCAGCTACATTTTCATACAGAAAATCATCATCATCATCTTATAATAAAATTTCCATATCCTACCATTTTTATACTTATCACATTATCTCAACAAATCCAGCAAAATGTGCAGGAAAAAAAGATGTGAAGAATCAGCAACTAATTTATTTGAGTGGGTTTGACAAAGTTTTATTCACTTGATTGCCAATCGATATGTAAGACACGTGGTATCTTGTGAGTGAATGCCGACTGAGCTGGTTGTGACGAGTAAAGTTTGAGTGTGCTCAGTGAGAAATAAATTGGATAGAGAAGCTGGGCGCTGGCACCGGTGCTAGTATTGGACGAAAGCGACAGTTACATTGGCGGTGAGTAATTCCGTTGAAAAGAAAGGATGTGGCTGCAAAGTCCGATACTAAACAATGAGGAGGGTTCCACCTCATGGATTAGGGGTATATTGGGCGAAAGGGGGTAAGGGAATCGATTGGACGTGGAGCAGTGAGTGCCGCACAGAGGTGGAGAATCGGAGACTGTCCTGTCCTGTTTCTGACCTCAGGCCGGCTTAATTCGTAGCAGCAATAAAATAGTGGCAACGGTCCACCGAATCGCAGAATTACCCACCGGCATCCCTCTCTCCCCGCCCGACAACCACAGCCTCTTCAGATCCCAACTTCCAGAGGTAAAAAGAATATTTATCGTGTCGCAAAGGGATCATGAACGCACGATAAAGTAAGCAGTGCTTTATCAATAGGGGAAAAACATACCCGACTGAGTAAGCTGCTGAATTGTTATTGGTATCTTCAACATGTGTAGGCCTCTATTACTCTGCTTCCCTTAAGCAGACAGATATAAACTTTGTATTTATTCAATCCAGAGCCTGAAGTGATTTAAGGGGCCGATGTTCAAAGAAAACAAATGAGATGAAATGTTTCTGTTATTGAATAAAAAGACCTATCCGACTAACAATCCACCCGATAAAAACACAATTGATCAATTATTATCAAGAATAAATTTGATTTTTTTTTATATTTCGAGATCTTTTCGTAATCTGTATTCATATGTGAATATTTTTTGTAAGGCAATAAAATTTGATTTGATTTGATCTGAGTTTTTATTAGTTCCATATCGAGTTCAATCTAATTTTTATAGTATTAAAATGGACAATCTTTGAAATGAATTTGATTTTATGAAACATAAAACTATTGGAATTAACCATAACATTGAAAATCGAATTGTTATTATTCAACCATTCAACATTTCCTATCCTGGAATTCAGAACTCGAATTATTTTCCAAGTGCATAGAGCATAATGGAAATAGAACTATGGATAGATACGAATGAAAAACCAGAGATAGAGGAAGATCTAGAGATAAGGGATATTAATAACTTCTCTCTGGCAAAACATAGATTCATATGTAACTTTAAAAATACATTATTTGAAATTACGTTATTCACAATATGACGTCTAGTGTCCGTCATACGTACCTATACTACAACTCTTGGAAACAATTTTTTTCAAATGTTGGAACATTATCTATAATCTTCTGTTTTTCTATCTATATCTTAAAATTTCTTTACTATTTGTAGTAAATGTATGAGGAATGCCATTATTTGAATTCATTTTATAACTCACACTATTGGAACCAACAACAAAGTACTTAAGTATTAGTGATTAGAGTTAGAGAAATCAGTAAATAATACCTTGATTAATTTGCGAACAGCCATGCAGCCGGCTCAAATGTCAAAAGACTACACGCCACTAATTAGTTCCGGTCGAAAATTTAATATCGACTGATGTGATGGGAAGCAGGGGTGCGATGAGAGCACTGTAATAATTATCCACGCGCGATTATGATTTGGCTCTAAATAAACAACAAGTTAATTGCATAGAGCTGGTTAAATAGTTTACCAGCCAGCGTAGATCAGTTGACTGGAATTGCAGTATAAATATTTGAATTCCCGGCGTCGATGATTATGCATGAACTCGAATCAATGAACAATGCTCTACGATGGTGATAACGCCAACACAAAATATTGTTTCATGCATATTTTGGGATAATAACACTCGCAAAATCATGGAATGCTTCCAAAATATGTCAATAATGCATTTATGGGTTGATTTCGGATGAACAGCATTGATACTTCTTTGTCATTCGTTTGAAATCATCAACTTTCAAATTATGATTGAAATTCGGAATATCGTGACTTTGAACGTCCACCTTTCATGTTA
The DNA here is from genome assembly GCF_014356525.2 of Nilaparvata lugens. Lineage (NCBI taxonomy): Eukaryota > Metazoa > Arthropoda > Insecta > Hemiptera > Delphacidae > Nilaparvata > Nilaparvata lugens. The sequence goes on from NC_052504.1 coordinate 33,975,907, forward strand.
AATAGAATTCAACGTGAATTTATGCGTATCTCAGTTACAAGAGAATGATATGATAAAATTATTTTATGGTAATTTTCACTTTCGAGTATTTATGCTGTTTCGAAAATAACGTTAAAAAACTCATTAATTTGATCACCATGATGAGTGAATAACTAATTGAGCTAAGTGCCAAAAATTTAAAAAAAAAACTTTTTTTATGTATTTGAACACGACATGCAGTCGATTATTAAGTAAAATATTAATAGTATATTTCGCACCTAGGGCCGAAAATGAGACTTTTCCGGCTCGAAATCGGTTTTCAAGTCCGAGGCCGTAGGCCGAGGACTAGAAAAGATTGAGAGCCGGAAACAAATTTTTGCCCGTGGTGCGAACGCTATTTTTCGCCACACAAAAAAAAACAATATAAATGAGAATAATTGTTTATTAGGCACAAAACTGAAAGGTCATAGCTCCAGCAAATCTGAGGTATGGTAATCTGAATATCAGGAAATTGTACAAGTATCTTTATTTTTTTAATTTTCAGTGGATACAATTATTACAAATCATATAACTATGATCGGGAAAGAACAACAGGCATGGCCCAAAACTATTCTGTTCCAAAATTTCGATAATGAATAACATGTCCGAAAAAATATGTTGCTTCTAATAGTTTCAAGTAGTTCCAAAATTATCCACCAGGTTTAGTGGTAAACGTAGTACTTCAGCTGGGTTTTGGGTGGATTTCAATTTGTCTAAATAACCTAAAAGATTATGTTCAATTATGTTTTAATGTGGGAGGTTTAGTTTATACTTTTTTATTCTTTCAAATGGCAATAAGATGATATTATTATGAATGTTTAGATTCTTGAATAATGAACTCGAAAAGAAAAGTTTTTTGATCAGCTGTTTTAGCGCACTTGAAATTTGGACAATCTGGATGTCAACAATGCTTGTTATCGTCGACTGCGGAAGTTGAGGTTAGAAGTCTTATCTTACTATGAAAATCGAATCTGAATAGTTTATAATATCTTATTTGTATTTCATTCATCCAAATAAAATTATAGTATCTTATTGCAAAATACTTTATTCAATTTCTAGAAGCATAAACTGATTCGGTTTCATAAACCATTTTGTGAATACGTTCACATCAAATCAGAATCAGCTGACTTCAAGGTTATTTTACCGGCCTGGTCAGAAAACAACCTTTTTCGGCCTCCATATGACGCACGAAAACCAGCTCATTACATCCAAGTGGGGAGAAATAGTATATTTCGCACCTAGGGCCGAAAATGAGACTTTTCTGGCTCGAAATCGGTTTTCAAGTCCGAGGCCGTAGGCCGAGGACTAGAAAAGATTGAGAGCCGGAAAAACATTTTTGCCCATGGTGAGAACGTAATTTTTCGCCACACAGAAAAATAAACAATATATATATGAGAATAATAATTATTCTCATTGTCTATTATAAGCACTTCCGAAAGCAAAAGTGGAAGGTCATAGCTCTAGCAAATCTGAATATCAAGAAATTGTCCAAGTATTTTTATTTTTTATCCTGATTTGTCTAAATAACCTAAAAGATTATGTTCAATTATGTAAGAGGTTGAGTTTATACTTTTTATTCTTCCAAATGACAATAAGATGATATTATTATAAATGTTTTAATTATTGAATGATAAACACAAATAATGAAAAGTTTTTGATCAGCTGGTTTATCACACTTGAAAAAGTTTTTGATCAGCTGGTTTATCACACTTGAAAAAGTTTTTGATCAGCTGTTTTAGCACACTTGAAATTCGGCCAATCTGATGTGATCTGAATGTCAATGGAAGTTTAGGTTAGAAGTTCTATCCTTCTATGAAAATCGAATTATTTGTATAGTTTATAATATATATCTTATCTGTATTTTATTCATTTAAATAAAATGATAGTATATTATTACAGAATACTTTATTGAATTCTAGAAGCATAAAATGATTCCGTTTATCCACCATGTTCCGTGATAAACGCTTTACTAGGAGGTTTGAGGTTAGATTCTATTATACTCTGAAAATTGAATTTGAATATTTTATAATATCTCATTTGTATTTCATTCATCCAAATAAAATGATAGTATCTTATTGCAAAAACTTTATTCAATTCTAGAAGCATAAACTGATTCCGTTTCATAAACTATTTTGTAAACACGTTCACATCAAATCAGAATCAGCTGACTTCAAGGTTATTTTACAGCCCTAGGGCCGTAAAAATTTTACCGGCCTGGTCAGAAAACAATCACTTTCGGCCTCCATATGACGCACGTAAACCAGCTCATTACATCCAAGTGGGGCGAAAAAACTTTTAATCACTGACTGGAGTACTTTCAATCGTCTAGCGATCATTTTCAACAGTGTAGACCGGAAATGTTTTGATGGTTAGGAAGATTTGTGGTGTTTATTATGTGATCAAAAAGTTTGTTGGATTTGAACATACTAAAATGAACACAACATACTAAATGAACAGCTGAATTTCAAATCCAACAAACTTTTTGATCACATAATAAACACCACAAATCTTCCTAACCATCAAAACATTTCCGGTCTACACGGTTGAAAATGATCGCTAGACGATTGAAAGTACTCCAGTCAGTAAGTAAAAAATATTTACTTAATAATCGACTGCATGTCGTGTTCAAATACATAAAAAAAGTGTGTTTATACAAAGCAGCTCGGAATGGATCAAGAAACCATTACCTTGAAAAAAAAATGTTTCTTTTCCAAAATTATCTATAAACAGAGGCCGTTTCCCTGAAAACTGTGTTAAGTGCCAATTGTGATTCATTTAGTTTCTATGAGCTTCGCAAGATGATGCGGTCTGTATCTCCAAGTATGATGGTAAGGCTAGTTTACCGAAAATTTCGTTTTTTTGCACTTAGACCAATTAGCTTTTCCACTCTTCCTGTTTCCATTATTGTAATATTTATATAGATATTCATATGTGTATGTTATATTAGTGTTTAAAGTACACATTATCATATTGTATCTCTCATCATAGTAATATGAAGAGCTTATTTGATTCAGTTCCAATAATGAATATATTGGGTACCCACATTCCTTCAGAGTCAGCGAATTCGGAGAGCACCTGTCTTCAAACCGAGGAGAGAATGCTTGAGGCCTAATACTGGAGTGAGAAAACTAATGGAGTTGAACTATTCATCCAAGTGGAACACTCCGAGTCTTAAACGCCAAATTGTTCTTACAGCTTTGGATCCTCATAGTAAGCCATTTGCCAGAACAGTTCTGAACGTCTGATGTGATAAGGGCGAGAGAAAGAGAACAAAAGAAACTTTGTATGGAAGAAAATGGACAGAGTAAGAGTGAGAGAGATAGGGAGAGAGAGAGAAATTTCATTGATAAGCGCAAGAATCTCAATTGCTGTTTGGATGAAATTGAATCACTCTTGAATAGACTTTGCAACGCCGTCTGAATGCTAATACCGCCGGGAATGCGCGTAACAGCCGAAAGGTGTTTGATTTAGGGGTGATAACCAGCGATTTGCAGACAAGACTCTGCAACTGCAACTGCCACAATGGTAGCCAGTGTTCACTTCTAACACTACTTTGTTTTATCAAATCTCAACTCCAGATGAGTGAATTCAATAACATTCACAAGGTAGAGTAAAGATGATGGTAGCAGAAAGAGAAAGGTACAGATGAATGTTAACTAGTAGAAATGAAGATCTAATTGAGGAATTCATGTAGTTGACCTATATTATAGATTGGGCCTTCGTAAATTAGAGGCGCTGGTTCATGTATAGCAGTGGTTGATACATTGAAACTGCGTGATACAATATTACTGATTTATGAATTCGATCCATTATCTTTTCATTGGATGAACAAACAGCATTACATATTATTGATATCGACCAAATCTATCACAATTATACTTATGCTGAGAAGGAATAATATTCTAGAAAAAAAAACCCAGACCAATTTCATTGAGATAATTCCTATTAGATTGAAAAATGATGTGTCTATCAAGAGATTCACAATCATTGTTGGGAATGTTGTAAAGGAAATATTGTTTGCTAAATTGAGTATGACAGAAATATTAATCACAGTTGACCGAGTTCAAATCGATGTTATCAAATATGTTAGGTATGAACGTGGAAATTCATTACTTTTTTTGAGAGAATCAACGATTCTATCAAATCATCGTAGCATGACAAGCCAGTTTCATGATTTTATTCTCAGTGCTCCCATACTTTTGATGAAAATTCCAAATGAAAACTTGCTGGAGCTTTCAGAGTGCGTCTGTTAACGACACTCGACAAAATGCTCAGTCAGGATGACTGGAAAATGCCCTGATTAACTTCCCTCCCAGGGATTCGTCGCAAATAGATACTGTTTCACCGAACTCTAGACAACTCAGCAATGACAAGCTTTCAACAGTCCAATCAATGAAGAGCGTGAATTAATCCAACATACTTAATAACACAGCAGATTCGAGTTCTCACATCAAATTGATGATTATTTTTCAAAAAATCTGCCATTTACAGGTGAAATTTTAGTTGGAAATGGATAAAACTACTCAAATCCCTGTTCATGTCACATAGTCATGCAGTTTTTGTTGCCCGAACCAATCAATTTTGAAAAATAATGAGCGTCAGAGTTTTTCATCAGCAGAATGCTTTTTCATAAGTTATTCTCTACAGTTACATTCGTTAACAGCATTGAAATTTTTATAAAGGAGTTTTTGGAGTGCAATTTCCGGAATCCATTAGTTTGACAATTCATTAGTAGGCTAGACTCAATTATTTGAAACAAACCTCTCGACATCAGTTTCAATCTCAAAATGGTGAGAATTGGAAAACACAATCATAAAAACGAATCACTAGCTTGTACATGGAATGAGAAATATTTTCAAAAATGATTCATCAATTTTCCCTTGAATAGCAGAAAGCATAATGAATTCACGATTCATAAAGAAAGTTAAATTTTGAACAAAAATAAAATGGATCACTTTAAGATAAAAATGAAATCATACGAAAACAAGAATTTTCATACGAAAATAGACTGGAGACCCCTTGGGTTGAAGAACTAGCACATGAACTTTTGTATTGATCTCTGAAATCCGCAACTTGTAATTATACAGAGTTTGTGAGAATTATTATGGAAACAGCTAAATATATATATTTTACAAGATTATTATGATATTACAGTAGTAGGTTCCGTGGGAATCCTATTCCAATTGAAAAAAAGAAACTTTCTGTCGCTTCTGTGCCGGGCACTGTCTTTAATTCAGGCCTTTTCCCAAGTTATAATAGTAAATTTAATACGCAGTAGACTAGAGCCATTATTGTAAGTGAGTTAGCGAAATAAATTATTTTCTCTCTCTATTATGAACGGCCATGACTTCGAGTTTCCCATGATAGATATTTAAAAATTGTGGCTCCGAGTCGTCGAGGAATGTAGATTATGGAATTATCTCTAAAACTTAGCCTTCTTGTCGCGACATAAAGTGCGATAAGCTGGAAAACAGCAAGCATTGAAATTATAACAAACTACCGATTTTGCAGTTACTATTCGGTCCTAAGGCCCTAGAAGCCACGCGACGATTGGTCAAATTGATTCCGTTCGCCCAATAGGAGACCTGTTTCTAAATACAGTAGTGGGGCGATTCCCCAGCCGACAGACCAGATTACGTTTCGGAGGACACTTTGCTAGGAGCACTACGAGAGTAAAGATGTAGTCACTATGTTTCGCCCTTTTTGGGCAGGTTTATAAGTTTATTTCATTAGTTAATGTAGGAGCTAGTTTTATTTTCTATTAATGTTTAAATTTACTAGTAGTGCCATGTCCTGAAAGGTTTAATTGTGTTTCTTCATCATGTACGAATAATTGTTTCTTCAAATAACCGCTAAGGTACGTAAAATAAGGTTAAAAAATAATTTAGGGAGTTTTATTGATTGAAACTTCCATAAGAGTATTGAATTAATTAAGTCTGTTATTTTTCAAGTTAATAATATTGATTGAGAATAATCCTTTTGATTTTATTAGTGATGGAAGATACTTATAATTTTTTTTCTACAGAAGTATAGAAAGTTTTCAGTTACGTTACATTTGAGTTATTGTTCCTGGAGATATATTATCGTAGAGTATTGCTGAAAGTCAGGAAGATAGCCTTTAAATTGAAATGAAACTTTTAAGAATTGTTCATATTGAGTTTCTGACATTTTTTAATTTATATTTTTCAGACTCTGTTTTCTTATGTCATTAAGGCTTTTGAATGATTTAGTAAATTTTTTATGATAGAAATCTTAATAGATGAAGAAGAAAGTTTTTCTTCTCCAGGAAATTAATATTAATGAATGTTCAAATTTTAATACAATTTAAATTATTTTCTATGTGTCCACTAATTTTATTTAATTAAAGGTGAATCTTATAAGGCAAACATTATCTTTCCTTAAAGTGAAATTTTCAATATTTTTTTCTTTTATTGTGTTATAAAGTGTCTTGTTTTATTAGGTGATAAATTCATAATTTCAGTTGATACTAGTTTTTGGACTTGTATTTGTAGGTAAATCAAATCATAAACTCTGGAATGTTCATTTTTAATTAAGGTTCTGAGCAGTTTTGGGCGAATGCCCGTTATTTACACTTGGATTGCGTCCTATAGTTCATAAATAATAAATAAAATAAATGTTGGTTGGCGCACAAGTTTCCAACAATACTAGCCGAGCTACTATATGAAAAATTATATTTGATTTCGCAAACCAAACGAAAAATATCATATAAGTTAGCATCATTTCAATTTGAATTATTTGTGAAGAAAGATCCATTAATTCTGATAAAAAGAATCAGTAGTTTAAAGATAAAAATCTATGAAAGAATTTAATTAATTGTAATCAATAGATAACTCCTGTTTTAGCTTTTGATGAATTGTAGGAAGAGTTAGAAATTAATGCTGTAATACATTTATTTACAGCGGTTCATGTGTGTCCCCAAACCAACTTCTTGTACTACCACCCCTTTGGTTCCGCAACTTTATGTAAAACCGCTTCAAGACACCCGTTCAGACGACAGGTCTAGGGACGTAAGAGGACGTCGCCGTCAAGCCAAATTCAACCGGTAAAAGCTCACCGCCAAAAACAAGGTACTGTAACCCCGACGATAAAGCAACGTACAAACCAACGAAAGTGCAGTGTAGTGAAACAAAGGTTCATTCGAGAATGTCAATAAAAAGTGGGGATTCAAAATTATTATGAAATGGGTTATATGGGTTACTATCGACGAAATTTGGGTTCAACGGGTTTTTTCTTTCTTGAGTAATTTCATGTTGAAATTGATTGGTTATTTTATGACTGATCTTGTTTGGTTTTGTGACGTATTGCTATCTAAACGGGGATAGTAATGCGCCCCCGAATCAGATGAAGAATGTCAACAAAGTAACATGATATTGTTGTTTCTGTTGTTCGATTTTAGCTGCCAATGTTTATTGAAGCTGTTTGTATTTTTCTATTATTTCAAATTGTAGTGTTATTTTATAGGATAAACCTATTAAATCAGGCATGGCAAGATTAATTGAAGTTTTCTTGACTCTAGCCCGTTCACCTGCATGAATTAGGTATAGACTCAGGTATTTTCTAGATGTGCCGGCCTATTTCTAAATTCTAAATTTTATTCAAAATTATCTTATCTATCTTCTTTAGGCACACAACTGCGCCACTCTGCTGTCTAGAGATATTTAAATCTCTGGAATTCAAATTTTCTAAAAAATTAAATTTTTCATAACTTACTCTAATAATACTAGATCAATTTTTCTGAGTCTATACTTAATAATTCATTCTGTGAACGTGTTAACTGTCAATATTTTGGGTTTGGAGTTGAATGAATAATTTATTGTTGCTACTCCAATTTTTCTGAAGTTTAAATAATTGTAGATGAAACAGGAAAGTTATTCAGTTATGTTAAACCATTAAAATGATAATCTTTTGAAGTGCTTAAAGATAAAGTTAGGTATCATTGAAGCTCAAGTTGAAAGTATTCTAAAACTTTATATTGAAATTGATTGACAAATTAAATGTTTAACGGTAGAATAAAAATTAGTAGAAGAAACTAGCATAGGTGAAAAACAACTGATTCTAAGTGCTGAATAAATTTTTGTATTCTGTAATTCCGTGAATGATGATAGAAATTATTGTAATGTCAACGTACGTATTCTGGTCTCACGTCTGGTAGTTGAATATCATTATAGTAGTAGTGAAAGTGAATATTGAGATTTTAAAGGTCAACCCAAGTAAATTAGGAAAATTCGGAAATTATTATGGGAGAATGTTTGAGGAAAATAGGAAATTTTTTTATAAGTTTAGGTAGATCGAAGGTAATCAGAGAATAAATAGGAAACTGTTTTATTAGTTATTGTTGATATGTAGTTTTGAAAAGTTGATGAGTAGTTTTGGCCTTGAAATGTTTAAACTAAATAATTGGGTATTGTAGATTAAAGTTGAAACGATAATCAAATCCTTGGGAATTTGTATGAAAATAAGTTGATTCAGATGAGGTTGTTAAGTCCCTTTATCAGTAATGTTTATCCTCGAAAAGGTGAATCAGTTTTATTATTGGAGATATTTTTTTTTAGGTGTGATTTTTGCGGTAGGCATGCGTAGTGATATGGTAAAGATCCGTTGTGTTGTTGACGTTTCCTGAAGGCTGTGGGGAATTTTTTTGTTTAGTTGAGACTCAAGATTTAGAGGAGGACACGGGGATGTCCTGCCTGTGTGTGTTGTTGTTGAATTTAGGTAATCGGCGCGAGTGTAGGTCCGTGTCCAGAGAGAACGGAGCACTGCCCGAAAGTTGTCCATGTAACAAATCAAGGAATTTAGCTGTGACTAACCTTGCAAATTTGTACGGTGGAATTGTATAATTTTAGCGAAAGGCACCGAAGATGGTGTGAGCTAAGATTTTTTTTGTATCTAGTAAACGGTCTGGTTCATTCGAGAGTTATGGGGCTCGTCAGTAGAATAACGTAAACCGAAATCTAGAATATTTAGTGAGTCTTCGTAGTGATTGTAAGGAAAACAATCAGCGTAATGCAGTTTAGGGAAGCCCAGTCAAAAGGTTCGTTAATGTTTGGTAGGAAAGTCAGCCGCAAAAACACTAGTAATAATTGGTAAAAAAATGGGTATTATTGAGTTTAAAGTTGCTTAGAAATTGAAAGTTTTAGACAATGAATATTTAAAGTGATTAGTTAAGGTATACAAATAAAATAACAGAGAAACCTTTTCGAGTACCTAGGTAATGTTAAAATGGTTATCAGTGAAAGTAGAAATAAATATTGGAACACTACTGAACGGGTTAAATTAAAATAAAATTAACAGTGAAATTCTTCTAGTTGAATTTGAAATGAAAAGGGAAAATCTCTTGAGTTAAGCATGAGTTTAAATTATTCTGTAGTTGAGAGTTGAAAGGTTGATTAAAAATTTAAATGGGGATATAAGGTAGAAATATGTAGGAAAATTCGTGTCAAAAAGGAAATAGAATTTTTGTTGGGAAAATTAAATTGAGGTAATTAACAGTAGTAGGACCCTTTAGAGATAAGTAGTCAAAAAGAATTAATAAATAAAAAAAATAGGAAAATCTTTAATGAAATGATAAATTTTTTAATGATGAATAGTAAAATTGCAATCAAGTTTTCCATGTGAATAAGTTGAGACATTTTGAGATCTAGTAGAGTAATTGAAACTAGTTGGATATGAAGTTTATTGTTGAGAAATAATTATGTGAGGCTCCAGTAAGGTTAGAAATGTCAGTGCTCTTGTAAATCAGTAATAGTGTAATAGTAGTTTATGCTTCCAGTGTTTAGAGAAAATGTCACGTACTTTGAGTTTGAGATAAACAATAGCCTGGCACTCGATCATAGTTTTGTTTTGACTAGCGTTCCGTGGTAGAGGTTTCCTACTGGAATGGTATAATGCAAAATCACGCTTGAAACATGTTGAAAAATAGGAAACAGATCAGTCTATTGAAGACAAGATTTTTTGTCGTGAGTTATAATTGGATAAGTTTTTGTGAGTATGGCGCCACTCTGTAGCCTTGTCCCTATACACTCAACGAGATGACTCCTAATGAATGAGAAGGAGAAAGGAGAAAAATAGTTATGATAAAGATATTTACCGTATTTGTTATAAGGATTCATTACGGGTTCATGAAGGGTTTATTAGTCAAAGATTTTGTTACGTGACAATATAATGTATATAGAAGAAATTCCGGAATGTAAATAACTTGCGCAACTAGATTAGTCATTAAATTATGTTATTAACTTCGTAATATTAAATATATTTAGGTAGGTGAATTAGGTTTAATTTTATTTCATGCACGGCTGCATACTCGCGGTAAATGAAATAATTGTACAGTTTTCTCACGGTAGTAGATAATTGATTGTTTGGTAAATCGGGTGATGATCAATTTTTGAAGTCATCAACAGTCATAATACAATGTATGTAAATGATGTCTCTAATAATAATAATAATAATAAGTTATTTAGCATAAGACGATTTATCATAATATTCTATACTATACCCATTTTCAATAGCTTAATACTCATCCATTCATAGTTAAGAATTATACATTCACATAGTTAGGAGTTAGTACATATAGATAAAATATATTCCCATTCATAAAATAATAAGAATAATGTCTAAGGCCTCATATTTTATATTCTATTCGCTTTATATTTCATATTATTTTGTTGATATCCCTATTCTTTATTAGTTTACCTTCCGTGATTAATACAATTATAATCTTATCATAGGTTTATTCAGTTCAACTGCTTCCGTTTTAGTTCACTTAATATAATTCAGTGGTAGAGATTTCCGGCTGGAATACAATAATGGATAGAAAAGTTTCATAGCTACGGAATGTACATCAAGCGTGTGTCATTGCTCTCCGATGACTCGCTAGCGTTGCAGTTTCAACCATTATTATCTTTGAATCGTAGTCGATGTAGAATAGTATTGCCTACTGAATTGCTTTATATTGTTAAAAATATATTGCACTCTCAACTCTATAGTAATGATAGTTAGATTTTAATACATTCAGCTGAGTGAAAAAGTTTCATCCTTTACTATTATGATCAAACGTACTTCATATTTTACAACAGCAGAGTAACATAGAACCAATTAAAACTATGATGTCTTTTAAACGTTTTCCCTTGTTAGAGTTTGCCAAGAAAATAACCAGGGACTCAATAAAGTGATTGAAGTATTCAAGATTATTATACTCGGTCCGTCTTTAGTACCTACTTAAAAGGTGGACACGCCCATATTGTTTTGTCCTGACTCTTGCCACAGTTTTAAAGACTCTTGCCACAAATCTCAATTAGTTATACATTTTGCTGAATTTCGGAATGATTAAAGAGATTTCTTTTGAAGAGGGCCCGCTTCAAATTGGATCCTACTATCAATCCAGAAATTCGACTCTCCAAATCATACAGAATGCCTCTATGGTAACATATCCTGATTAGATTTCTTTTTGCGTGTTTCACACCGGAAGGAAGGGGAGTGTGCCGGGCACTCTCTTTAATTCAGGCCTTTTCCCAAGTTATAATAGTAAATTTAATACGCAATAGACTAGAGCCATTATTGTAAGTGAGTTAGCGAAATAAATTATTTTCTCTCTCTATTATGAACGGCCATGACTTCGAGTTTCCCATGATAGATATTTAAAAATTGTGGCTCCGAGTCGTCGAGGAATGTAGATTATGGAATTATCTCTAAAACTTAGCCTTCTTGTCGCGACATAAAATGCGATAAGTTGGAAAACAGCAAGCATTGAAATTATAACAAACTACCGATTTTGCAGTTACTATTTGGTCCAAAGGCTGTAGAAGCCACGCGACGATTGGTCAAATTGATTCCATTCGCCCAATAGGAGACCTGTTTCTAAATACAGTAGTGGGGATTCCCCAGTCGAGAGACCAGATTACGTTTCGGAGGACACTTTGCTAGGAGCACTACGAGAGTAAAGATGTAGTCACTATGTTTCGCCCTTTTTGGGCAGGTTTATAAGTTTATTTCATTAGTTAATGTAGGAGCTAGTTTTATTTTTTATTAATGTTTAAATTTACTAGTAGTGCCATGTCCTGAAAGGTTTAATTGTGTTTCTTCATCATGTACGAATAATTGTTTCTTCAAATAACCGCTAAGGTACGTAAAATAAGGTTAAAATATAATTTAGGGAAATTAATTAAGTGAAACTTCAATCAAAAGATTTTATCAACAAAGCCTGTTATTTTTCAAGTTAATAATATTGATTGAGAATAATCCTTTTGATTTTATTAGTGATGGAAGATACTTATAATTTTTTTCTACAGAAGTATAGAAAGTTTTCAGTTACGTTACATTTGAGTTATTGTTCCTGGAGATATATTATCGTAGAGTATTGCTGAAAGTCAGGAAGATAGCCTTTAAATTGAAATGAAACTTTTAAGAATTGTTCATATTGAGTTTATGACATTTTTTAATTTATATTTTTCAGACTCTGTTTTCTTATGTCATTAAGGCTTTTGAATGATTTAGTAAATTTTTTATGATAGAAATCTTAATAGATGAAGAAGAAAGTTTTTCTTCTCCAGGAAATTAATATTAATGAATGTTCAAATTTTAATACAATTTAAATTATTTTCTATGTGTCTACTAATTTTATTTAATTAAAGGTGAATCTTATAAGGCAAACATTATCTTTCCTTAAAGTGAAATTTTCAATATTTTTTTCTTTTATTGTGTTATAAAGTGTCTTGTTTTATTAGGTGATAAATTCATAATTTCAGTTGATACTAGTTTTTGGACTTGTATTTGTAGGTAAATCAAATCATAAACTCTGGAATGTTCATTTTTAATTAAGGTTCTGAGCAGTTTTGGGCGAATGCCCGTTATTTACACTTGGATTGCGTCCTATAGTTCATAAATAATAAATAAAATAAATGTTGGCTGGCGCACAAGTTTCCAACAATACTAGCCGAGCTACTATATGAAAAATTATATTTGATTTCGCAAACCAAACGAAAAATATCATATAAGTTAGCATCATTTCAATTTGAATTATTTGTGAAGAAAGATCCATTAATTCTGATAAAAAGAATCAGTAGTTTAAAGATAAAAATCTATGAAAGAATTTAATTAATTGTAATCAATAGATAACTCCTGTTTTAGCTTTTGATGAATTGTAGGAAGAGTTAGAAATTAATGCTGTAATACATTTATTTACAGCGGTTCATGTGTGTCCCCAAACCAACTTCTTGTACTACCACCCCTTTGGTTCCGCAACTTTATGTAAAACCGCTTCAAGACACCCGTTCAGACGACAGGTCTAGGGACGTAAGAGGACGTCGCCGTCAAGCCAAATTCAACCGGTAAAAGCTCACCGCCAAAAACAAGGTACTGTAACCCCGACGATAAAGCAACGTACAAACCAACGAAAGTGCAGTGTAGTGAAACAAAGGTTCATTCGAGAATGTCAATAAAAAGTGGGGATTCAAAATTATTATGAAATGGGTTATATGGGTTACTATCGACGAAATTTGGGTTCAACGGGTTTTTTCTTTCTTGAGTAATTTCATGTTGAAATTGATTGGTTATTTTATGACTGATCTTGTTTGGTTTTGTGACGTATTGCTATCTAAACGGGGATAGTAATGCGCCCCCGAATCAGATGAAGAATGTCAACAAAGTAACATGATATTGTTGTTTCTGTTGTTCGATTTTAGCTGCCAATGTTTATTGAAGCTGTTTGTATTTTTCTATTATTTCAAATTGTAGTGTTATTCTATAGTATAAACCTATTAAATCAGGCATGGCAAGATTAATTGAAGTTTTCTTGACTCTAGCCCGTTCACCTGCATGAATTAGGTATAGACTCAGGTATTTTCTAGATGTGCCGGCCTATTTCTAAATTCTAAATTTTATTCAAAATTATCTTATCTATCTTCTTAGGCACACAACTGCGCCACTCTGCTGTCTAGAGATATTTAAATCTCTGGAATTCAAATTTTCTAAAAAATTAAATTTTTCATAACTTACTCTAATAATACTAGATCAATTTTTCTGAGTCTATACTTAATAATTCATTCTGTGAACGTGTTAACTGTCAATATTTTGGGTTTGGAGTTGAATGAATAATTTATTGTTGCTACTCCAATTTTTCTGAAGTTTAAATAATTGTAGATGAAACAGGAAAGTTATTCAGTTATGTTAAACCATTAAAATGAAAATCTTTTGAAGTGCTTAAAGATAAAGTTAGGTATCATTGAAGCTCAAGTTGAAAGTATTCTAAAACTTTATATTGAAATTGATCATTGATATTGAAAGGTTTAACGTTAGAATAAAAATGAGTAGAAGAAACTAGCATAGGTGAAAAACAACTGATTCTAAGTGCTGAATAAATTTTTGTATTCTGTAATTCCGTGAATGATGATAGAAATTATTGTAATGTCAACGTACGTATTCTGGTCTCACGTCTGGTAGTTGAATATCATTATAGTAGTAGTGAAAGTGAATATTGAGATTTTAAAGGTCAACCCAAGTAAATTAGGAAAATTCGGAAATTATTATGGGAGAATGTTTGAGGAAAATAGGAAATTTTTTTGATAAGTTTAGGTAGATCGAAGGTAATCAGAGAATAAATAGGAAACTGTTTTATTAGTTATTGTTGATATGTAGTTTTGAAAAGTTGATGAGTAGTTTTGGCCTTGAGATGTTTAAACTAAATAATTGGGTATTGTAGATTAAAGTTGAAACGATAATCAAATCCTTGGGAATTTGTATGAAAATAAGTTGATTCAGATGAGGTTGTTAAGTCCCTTTATCAGTAATGTTTATTCTCGAAAAGGTGAATCAGTTTTATTATTGGAAATATTTTTTTTTAGGTGTGATTTTTGCGGTAGGCATGCGTAGTGATAGTGTAAAGATCCGTTGTGTTGGTGACGTTTCCTGTAGACTGTGGGGAATTTTTTTGTTTGTTTAGTTGAGACTCAAGATTTAGAGGAGGACACGGGGATGTCCTGCCTGTGTGTGTTGTTGTTGAATTTAGGTAATCGGCGCGAGTGTAGGTCCGTGTCCAGAGAGAACGGAGCACTGCCCGAAAGTTGTCCATGTAACAAATCAAGGAATTTAGCTGTGACTAACCTTGCAAATTTGTACGGTGGAATTGTATAATTTTAGCGAAAGGCACCGAAGATGGTGTGAGCTAAGATTTTTTTGTATCTAGTAAACGGTCTGGTTCATTCGAGAGTTATGGGGCTCGTCAGTAGAATAACGTAAACCGAAATCTAGAATATTTAGTGAGTCTTCGTAGTGATTGTAAGGAAAACAATCAGCGTAATGCAGTTTAGGGAAGCCCAGTCAAAAGGTTCGTTAATGTTTGGTAGGAAAGTCAGCCGCAAAAACACAAGTAATAATTGGTAAAAAAAGGGGTATTATTGAGTTTAAAGTTGCTTAGAAATTTGGTATGGTAACGAAAATTGAAGGTTTTAGACAATGAATATTTAAAGTGATTAGTTAAGGTATACAAATAAAATAACAGAGAAACTTTTTCGAGTACCTAGGTAATGTTAAAATGGTTATCAGTGAAAGTAGAAATAAATATTGGAACAGTACTGAACGGGTTAAATTAAAATAAAATTAACAGTGAAATTCTTCTAGTTGAATTTGAAATGAAAAGGGAAAATCTCTTGAGTTAAGCATGAGTTTAAATTATTCTGTAGTTGAGAGTTGAAAGGTTGATTAAAAATTTAAATGGGGATATAAGGTAGAAATATGTAGGAAAATTCGTGTCAAAAAGGAAATAGAATTTTTGTTGGGAAAATTAAATTGAGGTAATTAACAGTAGTAGGACCCTTTAGAGATAAGTAGTCAAAAAGAATTAATAAATAAAAAAAATAGGAAAATCTTTAATGAAATGATAAATTTTTTAATGATGAATAGTAAAATTGCAATCAAGTTTTCCATGTGAATAAGTTGAGATATTTTGAGATCTAGTAGAGTAATTGAAACTAGTTGGATATGAAGTTTATTGTTGAGAAATAATTATGTGAGGCTCCAGTAAGGTTGAAAATGTCAGTGAACTTGAGAATCAGTAATAGTGTAATAGTAGTCTATTAATGTGTTAGTGTATTGGTAAATTCAATAATGTTGATAATCAGAAGTCAAGCAGTAGCAGTCCATCAATGCTAAGTTAGAGCTGAACTTTCATATTATTAAATCATGCGATGAAAAGTATGCTTCCAGTGTTTAGAGAAAATGTCACGTACTCTAGTGAGAAGCGAAATACAGAATTATTATTGTCGATTAAAGCCTGGCACTTGATCATAGTTCTGTTTTGACTAGCGTTCTGTCGTGAAGGTTTCCTACTGGAATATTATAATGCAAAATCACGCTTGAGTCATGTTGAAAAATATCCGAAACAGATCAGAAAAAATAGGAAACAGATCAGTCTATTGAAGACAAGATTTTTTGTCGTGAGTTATAATTGGATAAGTTTTTGTGAGTATGGCGCCACTCTATAGCCTTGTCTCTATACACTCAACGAGATGATTCCTAATGAATGAGAAGGAGAAAGGAGAAAAAGAGTTATGATAAAGATATTTACCGTATTTGTTATAAGGATTCATTACGGGTTCATGAAGGGTTTAGTCAAAGATTTTGTTACGTGACAATATAATGTATATAGAAGAAATTCCGGAATGTAAATAACTTGCGCAACTAGATTAGTCATTAAATTATGTTATTAACTTCGTAATATTAATATATTTAGGTAGGTGAATTAGGTTTAATTTTATTTCATTGATCGGCTGCATACTCGTGGTAAATGATTGTACAGTTTTCCCACGGTAGTAGATAATTGATTGTTTGGTAAATCGGGTGATGATCAATTTTTGAAGTCATCAACAGTCATAATACTATGTATGTAAATGATGTCTCTAATAATAATAATAATAAGTTATTTAGCATAAGACGATTTATCATAATATTCTATACTATACCCATTTTCAATAGCTTAATACTCATCCATTCATAGTTAAGAATTATACATTCACATAGTTAGGAGTTAGTACATATAGATAAAATATATTCCATTCATAAAATAATAAGAATAATGTCTAAGGCCTCATATTTTATATTCTATTCGCTTTATATTTCATATTATTTTGTTGATATCCCTATTCTTTATTAGTTTACCTTCCGTGATTAATACAATTATAATCTTATCATAGGTTTATTCAGTTCAACTGATTCCGTTTTAGTTCACTTAATATAATTCAGTGATAGAGATTTCCTGCTGGAATACAATAATGGATAGAAATTTTCATAGCTACGGAATGTAAATAACTTGCGCAACTAGATTAGTCATTAAATTATGTTATTAACTTCGTAATATTAATATATTTAGGTAGGTGAATTAGGTTTAATTTTATTTCATTGATCGGCTGCATACTCGTGGTAAATGATTGTACAGTTTTCCCACGGTAGTAGATAATTGATTGTTTGGTAAATCGGGTGATGATCAATTTTTGAAGTCATCAACAGTCATAATACAATGTATGTAAATGATGTCTCTAATAATAATAATAATAATAATAAGTTATTTAGCATAAGACGATTTATCATAATATTCTATACTATACCCATTTTCAATAGCTTAATACTCATCCATTCATAGTTAAGAATTATACATTCACATAGTTAGGAGTTAGTACATATAGATAATATATATTCCAATTCATAAAATAATAAGAATAATGTCTAAGGCCTCATATTTTATATTCTATTCGCTTTATATTTCATATTATTTTGTTGATATCCCTATTCTTTATTAGTTTACCTTCCGTGATTAATACAATTATAATCTTATCATAGGTTTATTCAGTTCAACTGCTTCCGTTTTAGTTCACTTAATATAATTCAGTGATAGAGATTTCCTGCTGGAATACAATAATGGATAGAAATTTTCATAGCTACGGAATGTACATCAAGCGTGTGTCATTGCTCTCCGATGGCTCGCTAGCGTTGCAGTTTCAACCATTATTATCTTTGAATCGTAGTCGATGTAGAATAGTATTGCCTACTGAATTGCTTTATATTGTTAAAAATATATTGCACTCTCAACTCTATAGTAATGATAGTTAGATTTCAATACATTCAGCTGAGTGAAAAAGTTTCATCCTTTACTATTATGATCAACGTACTTCATATTTTACAACAGCAGAGTAACATAGAACCAATTAAAACTATGATGTCTTTTAAACGTTTTCCCTTGTTAGAGTTTGCCAAGAAAATAACCAGGGACTCAATAAAGTGATTGAAGTATTCAAGATTATTATACTCGGTCCGTCTTTAGTACCTACTTAAAAGGTGGACACGTCCATATTGTTTTGTCCTGACTCTTGCCACAGTTTTAAAGACTCTTGCCACAAATCTCAATTAGTTATACATTTTGCTGAATTTCGGAATGATTAAAGAGATTTCTTTTGAAGAGGGCCCGCTTCAAATTGGATCCTACTATCAATCCAGAAATTCGACTCTCCAAATCATACAGAATGCCTCTATGGTAACATATCCTGATTAGATTTCTTTTTGCGTGTTTCACACCGGAAGGAAGGGGAGTGTGCCGGGCACTCTCTTTAATTCAGGCCTTTTCCCAAGTTATAATAGTAAATTTAATACGCAATAGACTAGAGCCATTATTGTAAGTGAGTTAGCGAAATAAATTATTTTCTCTCTCTATTATGAACGGCCATGACTTCGAGTTTCCCATGATAGATATTTAAAAATTGTGGCTCCGAGTCGTCGAGGAATGTAGATTATGGAATTATCTCTAAAACTTAGCCTTCTTGTCGCGACATAAAATGCGATAAGTTGGAAAACAGCAAGCATTGAAATTATAACAAACTACCGATTTTGCAGTTACTATTTGGTCCAAAGGCTGTAGAAGCCACGCGACGATTGGTCAAATTGATTCCATTGATCGGCTGCATACTCGTGGTAAATGATTGTACAGTTTTCCCACGGTAGTAGATAATTGATTGTTTGGTAAATCGGGTGATGATCAATTTTTGAAGTCATCAACAGTCATAATACTATGTATGTAAATGATGTCTCTAATAATAATAATAATAATAAGTTATTTAGCATAAGACGATTTATCATAATATTCTATACTATACCCATTTTCAATAGCTTAATACTCATCCATTCATAGTTAAGAATTATACATTCACATAGTTAGGAGTTAGTACATATAGATAATATATATTCCAATTCATAAAATAATAAGAATAATGTCTAAGGCCTCATATTTTATATTCTATTCGCTTTATATTTCATATTATTTTGTTGATATCCCTATTCTTTATTAGTTTACCTTCCGTGATTAATACAATTATAATCTTATCATAGGTTTATTCAGTTCAACTGCTTCCGTTTTAGTTCACTTAATATAATTCAGTGATAGAGATTTCCTGCTGGAATACAATAATGGATAGAAAAGTTTCATAGCTACGGAATGTACATCAAGCGTGTGTCATTGCTCTCCGATGGCTCGCTAGCGTTGCAGTTTCAACCATTATTATCTTTGAATCGTAGTCTATGTAGAATAGTATTGCCTACTGAATTGCTTTATATTGTTAAAAATATATTGCACTCTCAACTCTATAGTAATGATAGTTAGATTTCAATACATTCAGCTGAGTGAAAAAGTTTCATCCTTTACTATTATGATCAAACGTACTTCATATTTTACAACAGCAGAGTAACATAGAACCAATTAAAACTATGATGTCTTTTAAACGTTTTCCCTTGTTAGAGTTTGCCAAGAAAATAACCAGGGACTCAATAAAGTGATTGAAGTATTCAAGATTATTATACTCGGTCCGTCTTTAGTACCTACTTAAAAGGTGGACACGTCCATATTGTTTTGTCCTGACTCTTGCCACAGTTTTAAAGACTCTTGCCACAAATCTCAATTAGTTATACATTTTGCTGAATTTCGGAATGATTAAAGAGATTTCTTTTGAAGAGGGCCCGCTTCAAATTGGATCCTACTATCAATCCAGAAATTCGACTCTCCAAATCATACAGAATGCCTCTATGGTAACATATCCTGATTAGATTTCTTTTTGCGTGTTTCACACCGGAAGGAAGGGGAGTGTGCCGGGCACTCTCTTTAATTCAGGCCTTTTCCCAAGTTATAATAGTAAATTTAATACGCAATAGACTAGAGCCATTATTGTAAGTGAGTTAGCGAAATAAATTATTTTCTCTCTCTATTATGAACGGCCATGACTTCGAGTTTCCCATGATAGATATTTAAAAATTGTGGCTCCGAGTCGTCGAGGAATGTAGATTATGGAATTATCTCTAAAACTTAGCCTTCTTGTCGCGACATAAAATGCGATAAGTTGGAAAACAGCAAGCATTGAAATTATAACAAACTACCGATTTTGCAGTTACTATTTGGTCCAAAGGCTGTAGAAGCCACGCGACGATTGGTCAAATTGATTCCATTCGCCCAATAGGAGACCTGTTTCTAAATACAGTAGTGGGGATTCCCCAGTCGAGAGACCAGATTACGTTCCGGAGGACACTTTGCTAGGAGCACTACGAGAGTAAAGATGTAGTCATTATGTTTCGCCCTTTTTGGGCAGGTTTATAAGTTTATTTCAGTAGTTAATGTAGGAGCTAGTTTTATTTTTATTAATGTTTAAATTTACTAGTAGTGCCATGTCCTGAAAGGTTTAATTGTGTTTCTTCATCATGTACGAATAATTGTTTCTTCAAATAACCGCTAAGGTACGTAAAATAAGGTTAAAATATAATTTAGGGAAATTAATTAAGTGAAACTTCAATCAAAAGATTTTATCAACAAAGCCTGTTATTTTTCAAGTTAATAATATTGATTGAGAATAATCCTTTTGATTTTATTAGTGATGGAAGATACTTATAATTTTTTTCTACAGAAGTATAGAAAGTTTTCAGTTACGTTACATTTGAGTTATTGTTCCTGGAGATATATTATCGTAGAGTATTGCTGAAAGTCAGGAAGATAGCCTTTAAATTGAAATGAAACTTTTAAGAATTGTTCATATTGAGTTTATGACATTTTTTAATTTATATTTTTCAGACTCTGTTTTCTTATGTCATTAAGGCTTTTGAATGATTTAGTAAATTTTTTATGATAGAAATCTTAATAGATGAAGAAGAAAGTTTTTCTTCTCCAGGAAATTAATATTAATGAATGTTCAAATTTTAATACAATTTAAATTATTTTCTATGTGTCTACTAATTTTATTTAATTAAAGGTGAATCTTATAAGGCAAACATTATCTTTCCTTAAAGTGAAATTTTCAATATTTTTTTCTTTTATTGTGTTATAAAGTGTCTTGTTTTATTAGGTGATAAATTCATAATTTCAGTTGATACTAGTTTTTGGACTTGTATTTGTAGGTAAATCAAATCATAAACTCTGGAATGTTCATTTTTAATTAAGGTTCTGAGCAGTTTTGGGCGAATGCCCGTTATTTACACTTGGATTGCGTCCTATAGTTCATAAATAATAAATAAAATAAATGTTGGCTGGCGCACAAGTTTCCAACAATACTAGCCGAGCTACTATATGAAAAATTATATTTGATTTCGCAAACCAAACGAAAAATATCATATAAGTTAGCATCATTTCAATTTGAATTATTTGTGAAGAAAGATCCATTAATTCTGATAAAAAGAATCAGTAGTTTAAAGATAAAAATCTATATAAAATGAGGATTCAAAGAATGAGAGAATTTAATTAATTGTAATCAATAGATAACTCCTGTTTTAGCTTTTGATGAATTGTAGGAAGAGTTAGAAATTAATGCTGTAATACATTTATTTACAGCGGTTCATGTGTGTCCCCAAACCAACTTCTTGTACTACCACCCCTTTGGTTCCGCAACTTTATGTAAAACCGCTTCAAGACACCCGTTCAGACGACAGGTCTAGGGACGTAAGAGGACGTCGCCGTCAAGCCAAATTCAACCGGTAAAAGCTCACCGCCAAAAACAAGGTACTGTAACCCCGACGATAAAGCAACGTACAAACCAACGAAAGTGCAGTGTAGTGAAACAAAGGTTCATTCGAGAATGTCAATAAAAAGTGGGGATTCAAAATTATTATGAAATGGGTTATATGGGTTACTATCGACGAAATTTGGGTTCAACGGGTTTTTTCTTTCTTGAGTAATTTCATGTTGAAATTGATTGGTTATTTTATGACTGATCTTGTTTGGTTTTGTGACGTATTGCTATCTAAACGGGGATAGTAATGCGCCCCCGAATCAGATGAAGAATGTCAACAAAGTAACATGATATTGTTGTTTCTGTTGTTCGATTTTAGCTGCCAATGTTTATTGAAGCTGTTTGTATTTTTCTATTATTTCAAATTGTAGTGTTTTCTATAGTATAAACCTATTAAATCAGGCATGGCAAGATTAATTGAAGTTTTCTTGACTCTAGCCCGTTCACCTGCATGAATTAGGTATAGACTCAGGTATTTTCTAGATGTGTCGGCCTATTTCTAAATTCTAAATTTTATTCAAAATTATCTTCTTTATCATCTTTAAAAAAGTGCAGGCACACAACTGCGCCACTCTGCTGTCTAGAGATATTTAAATCTCTGGAATTCAAATTTTCTAAAAAATTAAATTTTTCATAACTTACTCTAATAATACTAGATCAATTTTTCTGAGTCTATACTTAATAATTCATTCTGTGAACGTGTTAACTGTCAATATTTTGGGTTTGGAGTTGAATGAATAATTTATTGTTGCTACTCCAATTTTTCTGAAGTTTAAATAATTGTAGATGAAACAGGAAAGTTATTCAGTTATGTTAAACCATTAAAATGAAATCTTTTGAAGTGCTTAAAGATAAAGTCAAGTATCATTGATGCTTAAGTTGAAAGTATTCTAAAACTTTATATTGAAATTGATTGACAAATTAAATGTTTAACGGTAGAATAAAAATTAGTAGAAGAAACTAGCATAGGTGAAAAACAACTGATTCTAAGTGCTGAATAAATTTTTTGCATTCTGTAATTCCGTGAATGATGATAGAAATTATTGTAATGTCAACGTACGTATTCTGGTCTCACGTCTGGTAGTTGAATATCATTATAGTAGTAGTGAAAGTGAATATTGAGATTTTAAAGGTCAACCCAAGTAAATTAGGAAAATTCGGAAATTATTATGGGAGAATGTTTGAGGAAAATAGGAAATTTTTTTGATAAGTTTAGGTAGATCGAAGGTAATCAGAGAATAAATAGGAAACTGTTTTATTAGTTATTGTTGATATGTAGTTTTGAAAAGTTGATGAGTAGTTTTGGCCTTGAGATGTTTAAACTAAATAATTGGGTATTGTAGATTAAAGTTGAAACGATAATCAAATCCTTGGGAATTTGTATGAAAATAAGTTGATTCAGATGAGGTTGTTAAGTCCCTTTATCAGTAATGTTTATTCTCGAAAAGGTGAATCAGTTTTATTATTGGAAATATTTTTTTTTAGGTGTGATTTTTGCGGTAGGCATGCGTAGTGATAGTGTAAAGATCCGTTGTGTTGGTGACGTTTCCTGTAGACTGTGGGGAATTTTTTTTGTTTGTTTAGTTGAGACTCAAGATTTAGAGGAGGACAAGGGGATGTCCTGCCTGTGTGTGTTGTTGTTGAATTTAGGTAATCGGCGCGAGTGTAGGTCCGTGTCCAGAGAGAACGGAGCACTGCCCGAAAGTTGTCCATGTAACAAATCAAGGAATTTAGCTGTGACTAACCTTGCAAATTTGTACGGTGGAATTGTATAATTTTAGCGAAAGGCACCGAAGATGGTGTGAGCTAAGATTTTTTTGTATCTAGTAAACGGTCTGGTTCATTCGAGAGTTATGGGGCTCGTCAGTAGAATAACGTAAACCGAAATCTAGAATATTTAGTGAGTCTTCGTAGTGATTGTAAGGAAAACAATCAGCGTAATGCAGTTTAGGGAAGCCCAGTCAAAAGGTTCGTTAATGTTTGGTAGGAAAGTCAGCCGCAAAAACACAAGTAATAATTGGTAAAAAAAAGGGGTATTATTGAGTTTAAAGTTGCTTAGAAATTTGGTATGGTAACGAAAATTGAAGGTTTTAGACAATGAATATTTAAAGTGATTAGTTAAGGTATACAAATAAAATAACAGAGAAACTTTTTCGAGTACCTAGGTAATGTTAAAATGGTTATCAGTGAAAGTAGAAATAAATATTGGAACAGTACTGAACGGGTTAAATTAAAATAAAATTAACAGTGAAATTCTTCTAGTTGAATTTGAAATGAAAAGGGAAAATCTCTTGAGTTAAGCATGAGTTTAAATTATTCTGTAGTTGAGAGTTGAAAGGTTGATTAAAAATTTAAATGGGGATATAAGGTAGAAATATGTAGGAAAATTCGTGTCAAAAAGGAAATAGAATTTTTGTTGGGAAAATTAAATTGAGGTAATTAACAGTAGTAGGACCCTTTAGAGATAAGTAGTCAAAAAGAATTAATAAATAAAAAAAATAGGAAAATCTTTAATGAAATGATAAATTTTTTAATGATGAATAGTAAAATTGCAATCAAGTTTTCCATGTGAATAAGTTGAGATATTTTGAGATCTAGTAGAGTAATTGAAACTAGTTGGATATGAAGTTTATTGTTGAGAAATAATTATGTGAGGCTCCAGTAAGGTTGAAAATGTCAGTGAACTTGAGAATCAGTAATAGTGTAATAGTAGTCTATTAATGTGTTAATGTATTGGTAAATTTCATAATGTTGGTAATCAGAAGGCAAGCAGTAGCAGTCCAACAATGCTAAGTTAGAGCTGAACTTTCATATTATTAAATCATGCGATGAAAAGTATGCTTCCAGTGTTTAGAGAAAATGTCACGTACTCTAGTGAGAAGCGAAATACAGAATTATTATTGTCGATTAAAGCCTGGCACTTGATCATAGTTCTGTTTTGACTAGCGTTCTGTCGTGAAGGTTTCCTACTGGAATATTATAATGCAAAATCACGCTTGAGTCATGTTGAAAAATATCCGAAACAGATCAGAAAAAAATAGGAAACAGATCAGTCTATTGAAGACAAGATTTTTTGTCGTGAGTTATAATTGGATAAGTTTTTGTGAGTATGGCGCCACTCTATAGCCTTGTCTCTATACACTCAACGAGATGATTCCTAATGAATGAGAAGGAGAAAGGAGAAAAAGAGTTATGATAAAGATATTTACCGTATTTGTTATAAGGATTCATTACGGGTTCATGAAGGGTTTATTAGTCAAAGATTTTGTTACGTGACAATATAATGTATATAGAAGAAATTCCGGAATGTAAATAACTTGCGCAACTAGATTAGTCATTAAATTATGTTATTAACTTCGTAATATTAAATATATTTAGGTAGGTGAATTAGGTTTAATTTTATTTCATGCACGGCTGCATACTCGCGGTAAATGAAATAATTGTACAGTTTTCCCACGGTAGTAGATAATTGATTGTTTGGTAAATCGGGTGATGATCAATTTTTGAAGTCATCAACAGTCATAATACAATGTATGTAAATGATGTCTCTAATAATAATAATAATAATAAGTTATTTAGCATAAGACGATTTATCATAATATTCTATACTATACCCATTTTCAATAGCTTAATACTCATCCATTCATAGTTAAGAATTATACATTCACATAGTTAGGAGTTAGTACATATAGATAAAATATATTCCCATTCATAAAATAATAAGAATAATGTCTAAGGCCTCATATTTTATATTCTATTCGCTTTATATTTCATATTATTTTGTTGATATCCCTATTCTTTATTAGTTTACCTTCCGTGATTAATACAATTATAATCTTATCATAGGTTTATTCAGTTCAACTGATTCCGTTTTAGTTCACTTAATATAATTCAGTGATGGAGATTTCCTGCTGGAATACAATAATGGATAGAAATTTTCATAGCTACGGAATGTACATCAAGCGTGTGTCATTGCTCTCCGATGGCTCGCTAGCGTTGCAGTTTCAACCATTATTATCTTTGAATCGTAGTCGATGTAGAATAGTATTGCCTACTGAATTGCTTTATATTGTTAAAAATATATTGCACTCTCAACTCTATAGTAATGATAGTTAGATTTCAATACATTCAGCTGAGTGAAAAAGTTTCATCCTTTACTATTATGATCAAACGTACTTCATATTTTACAACAGCAGAGTAACATAGAACCAATTAAAACTATGATGTCTTTTAAACGTTTTCCCTTGTTAGAGTTTGCCAAGAAAATAACCAGGGACTCAATAAAGTGATTGAAGTATTCAAGATTATTATACTCGGTCCGTCTTTAGTACCTACTTAAAAGGTGGACACGTCCATATTGTTTTGTCCTGACTCTTGCCACAGTTTTAAAGACTCTTGCCACAAATCTCAATTAGTTATACATTTTGCTGAATTTCGGAATGATTAAAGAGATTTCTTTTGAAGAGGGCCCGCTTCAAATTGGATCCTACTATCAATCCAGAAATTCGACTCTCCAAATCATACAGAATGCCTCTATGGTAACATATCCTGATTAGATTTCTTTTTGCGTGTTTCACACCGGAAGGAAGGGGAGTGTGCCGGGCACTCTCTTTAATTCAGGCCTTTTCCCAAGTTATAATAGTAAATTTAATACGCAATAGACTAGAGCCATTATTGTAAGTGAGTTAGCGAAATAAATTATTTTCTCTCTCTATTATGAACGGCCATGACTTCGAGTTTCCCATGATAGATATTTAAAAATTGTGGCTCCGAGTCGTCGAGGAATGTAGATTATGGAATTATCTCTAAAACTTAGCCTTCTTGTCGCGACATAAAATGCGATAAGTTGGAAAACAGCAAGCATTGAAATTATAACAAACTACCGATTTTGCAGTTACTATTTGGTCCAAAGGCTGTAGAAGCCACGCGACGATTGGTCAAATTGATTCCATTCGCCCAATAGGAGACCTGTTTCTAAATACAGTAGTGGGGCGATTCCCCAGCCGACAGACCAGATTACGTTTCGGAGGACACTTTGCTAGGAGCACTACGAGAGTAAAGATGTAGTCACTATGTTTCGCCCTTTTTGGGCAGGTTTATAAGTTTATTTCATTAGTTAATGTAGGAGCTAGTTTTATTTTTTATTAATGTTTAAATTTACTAGTAGTGCCATGTCCTGAAAGGTTTAATTGTGTTTCTTCATCATGTACGAATAATTGTTTCTTCAAATAACCGCTAAGGTACGTAAAATAAGGTTAAAATATAATTTAGGGAGTTTTATTGATTGAAACTTCCATAAGAGTATTGAATTAATTAAGTCTGTTATTTTTCAAGTTAATAATATTGATTGAGAATAATCCTTTTGATTTTATTAGTGATGGAAGATACTTATAATTTTTTTCTACAGAAGTATAGAAAGTTTTCAGTTACGTTACATTTGAGTTATTGTTCCTGGAGATATATTATCGTAGAGTATTGCTGAAAGTCAGGAAGATAGCCTTTAAATTGAAATGAAACTTTTAAGAATTGTTCATATTGAGTTTCTGACATTTTTTAATTTATATTTTTCAGACTCTGTTTTCTTATGTCATTAAGGCTTTTGAATGATTTAGTAAATTTTTTATGATAGAAATCTTAATAGATGAAGAAGAAAGTTTTTCTTCTCCAGGAAATTAATATTAATGAATGTTCAAATTTTAATACAATTTAAATTATTTTCTATGTGTCCACTAATTTTATTTAATTAAAGGTGAATCTTATAAGGCAAACATTATCTTTCCTTAAAGTGAAATTTTCAATATTTTTTTCTTTTATTGTGTTATAAAGTGTCTTGTTTTATTAGGTGATAAATTCATAATTTCAGTTGATACTAGTTTTTGGACTTGTATTTGTAGGTAAATCAAATCATAAACTCTGGAATGTTCATTTTTAATTAAGGTTCTGAGCAGTTTTGGGCGAATGCCCGTTATTTACACTTGGATTGCGTCCTATAGTTCATAAATAATAAATAAAATAAATGTTGGTTGGCGCACAAGTTTCCAACAATACTAGCCGAGCTACTATATGAAAAATTATATTTGATTTCGCAAACCAAACGAAAAATATCATATAAGTTAGCATCATTTCAATTTGAATTATTTGTGAAGAAAGATCCATTAATTCTGATAAAAAGAATCAGTAGTTTAAAGATAAAAATCTATGAAAGAATTTAATTAATTGTAATCAATAGATAACTCCTGTTTTAGCTTTTGATGAATTGTAGGAAGAGTTAGAAATTAATGCTGTAATACATTTATTTACAGCGGTTCATGTGCGTCCCCAAACCAACTTCTTGTACTACCACCCCTTTGGTTCCGCAACTTTATGTAAAACCGCTTCAAGACACCCGTTCAGACGACAGGTCTAGGGACGTAAGAGGACGTCGCCGTCAAGCCAAATTCAACCGGTAAAAGCTCACCGCCAAAAACAAGGTACTGTAACCCCGACGATAAAGCAACGTACAAACCAACGAAAGTGCAGTGTAGTGAAACAAAGGTTCATTCGAGAATGTCAATAAAAAGTGGGGATTCAAAATTATTATGAAATGGGTTATATGGGTTACTATCGACGAAATTTGGGTTCAACGGGTTTTTTCTTTCTTGAGTAATTTCATGTTGAAATTGATTGGTTATTTTATGACTGATCTTGTTTGGTTTTGTGACGTATTGCTATCTAAACGGGGATAGTAATGCGCCCCCGAATCAGATGAAGAACGTCAACAAAGTAACATGATATTGTTGTTTCTGTTGTTCGATTTTAGCTGCCAATGTTTATTGAAGCTGTTTGTATTTTTCTATTATTTCAAATTGTAGTGTTATTTTATAGGATAAACCTATTAAATCAGGCATGGCAAGATTAATTGAAGTTTTCTTGACTCTAGCCCGTTCACCTGCATGAATTAGGTATAGACTCAGGTATTTTCTAGATGTGCCGGCCTATTTCTAAATTCTAAATTTTATTCAAAATTGTCTTCTTTATCATCTTTAAAAAAGTGCAGGCACACTTCAAAACCTTTGTCTGCCATCTTGGACCCGTCATATGAATTCAAATTCATTTCGAATCCAGCTTCATTTTGAATCCAACTTCATTTTTTCAAATGGGAAGGTGGTCATGTGATACATGATTCCAATACAGAATTTCAATGGAAAATTATGGCGAAACCCGCACATCGATATCTCAAACAGTTGAATGAGTACAGTATCTATACATTGAATAATCAAGTGTTAGTGAACACTAATAGTAGTTTCTACTCACATTCCACACTTTAAAGAAGAAAAATTGTCATAGCAATAATGCTATCTATCACAAGTAGCATTAATTACGTGTATGTTACAGACAGGCAGACATACGTTAAAGAAAGCGAGTTAATATAGAACCTAATGTTGTTTATTATTCAGCTGAAATCATGTGTTGGCACATAAAGACTGTCTGTGTAACAGTCTGTATGACAACTGCCAATAATAGCATTAGCTTCTTCAAATGAATGGAAATAGCATGCAAATAATTCCAACTGACTCATATAATAAATCAAAACATTTTTTTTCTCATGCACTTTCAATGCTACTTTGATATACTGAAAAAGGACGAAGGAGTGAGTCAATTTTGTTGCTCATCTAACTTGAACTGAAATAAGGATCGAAGAGATAGTGTTCAAAATTTGAAGCTGATTGATCAATTTTCTCTAAAGTTCTAGTCGAACATACAAACAGACAGAGAACGACTTTGGGCTCTAGTAAGTTAAAAGTGAGAACTTCGCTAACGCTTGTTCAATAAGTTGTGAGCTTGGTATTTTGTTATCAACTCTTTCAATACGTTTTCCGAATGAAAATAACCTGTAACAGTTTATGGTTGCGGTCGATGGGTGTAACAAATGATCGATTCGAGCCTGGATTCAAACTTTCAACCCAAGGGCATACACAACATTGGAAGGTTGACATTATGTTACTGCGAAACTTTGGAAGTTCATCAAAAGCAGCGAATTGCCAGTTCATTGTGAAGGTGTGTGACAGGCATCAAGGGGTGCGAGGTTGAGGGTGAGGAGACTAGAGTCATTCGTCAGCGCAGAGTGGACCAGAAACGACACGTTGTGGGAAACTGAGAGCCAGACCAACTAATAGCACTGGCCTCTGCTATTCATTCTAGCAATTAGCTTAGTCGACGACACCAGTCAAACACGTCCGTCCGTCCCGGTCCCGATCCGTCCAGATAAAGTAAACCGCACACGCCATGAAGCCATGTACCATACAGGGGCACCCCAAGTGTCGACACATAAAACAAATGTTCGACCACGTGACCTCTTCAGCGGCGTGGAGGGGACCTCTTTCAGTGTTACACCACTGTTTGAGTGTGTCAAGTGTGAATGCGAACGTCACAGGTAACCGCCAAAACGACCAAATTTTGCGGACTCTAAACGCCAAATATTGACTGAAATTGCAAAGTACCGCAGCCTGACCCACCAACCAACCAACCAACCTTTTGCTCACATCTATCATTGCTAACTGGAAACTGGCAGCTAGTGAACAAGCGACTACATGCTGGCTGCCTACTGCCTAGCTTCCGACATCAAATTGCAATATTCGAAAGCATACTTCAACTGCACAGAAATCAGTCACCAAAACGCATACACTTCCCTTTGGCTTTCAAATTCCTGCAATATATTAATGAGTGACCTCAGTGGTAGCCATTTTTACCTTTCATTCGGACATGGTTGAACATGTACTACTGTCATGTATCAAACTGAAACTGGTTCAATCAATTAATTTATTTATTTATTCATTACAGAACAAAGAAGACTACAGGCATTAAGCCCAAAACAGTCTTCACTACAATATTTATAATGTACATGTGAGCACAAGTGTAATAATTACACTTGTGCATATTAATTATTGATATGCAATAATTGATGAACAACTTACACCTATTTCATTTTTACTTAATAACTAGGATTGTTAGGTTTATAATCTTCAAAATGATATATTATGGGCTCTAGTTCCAGGTAGAAAAGAAATCAGCAGAATCCAAGCGGCTTAGATGCGCTTTCTAAGGAGTGTAAAGATTGGATCTACTCCGAAATAAAGACATTCGAAAGGAGCTTGAGGCTGAGCCACTGAATGAAGAAATTAAAAAATGTCGAAGTAGATGGAAAGCGCACATTTACAGAATGCCAACCGGTAGAATCCCTGTGAAAGCTCTCAACTACAAACCAGCAGGTGATAAGAGAGACGTTGGAAGACCAAGGAAAAGGTGGTATCAAAACAAGACACGATTATAAAGTTAAATTTCAATTATATTTTTGATAAAGAAGGAAAAGGTGGTATCAAAACAAGACACGATTATAAAGTTAAATTTCAATTATATTTTTGATAAAGAAGGAAAAGGTGGTATCAAAACAAGACACGATTATAAAGTTAAATTTCAATTATATTTTTGATAAAGAAGGAAAAGGTGGTATCAAAACAAGACACGATTATAAAGTTAAATTTCAATTATATTTTTGATAAAGAAGGAAAAGGTGGTATCAAAACAAGACACGATTATAAAGTTAAATTTCAATTATATTTTTGATAAATTTCAATTTCCAAGGCTATTTTAAAGACAGGAACAGGCAATTATACCTATACCATGGAAGTCAGTAGAATAATAAAGTTATATATGATTTAAAGTAGTGTATATTATTGGATGATGTCAAAATGGATTTTGATTTGATTAATTTATCCTGGTTAATGTTGTTAAGTATCAACTTCGTTTGTATATATGTATGTATGTGTCAAGTTATAAACGAATATCTCGTTGAGGAAAAATGTAAGATGTTGAGGAATTACTATATGAGGAGTTTTCAACTTTTCCATCATCGAATGCTGGTATATATTGTAATATAATTGAAGCGAGTGATATACTTCAGTAAAAATAATATATTGTACCATTATTGAAACAAGTAAAATACTTCAATAAAAAATTGTGCCGAGTACTATGACGGTGTAAGGTACAGTATTCCAAACAAACTTCAGACCGAATCCAACAAACTTTGCCCCCAGTAAATTCACAAGTGGTGCGTGGGAACAATGACCATCTGGTGAATCGAAATTCACCACCAAGCACTATAAATAATTTAAGACATTAAAGTGACCTATTAATCGTAAACATGGGCTTCACGTTTTACTCTTGAGCTATAAGTAGTATTCTTCAAGATTTCCGCATTTTGATACTTTTTGATTGAAATGTTCATGAATACTTTTGGAACATTACTTGAAATGTTCATGATTATCTCAAAAGCTCTTATAATCTGATTGATCACTTTGTGTAAAGTGTACACAGATTTTTCCTCAAATAAGAATTCATGATCGACAGAAATAGGTAATTAATTCCATTTCATTTATTGACAATCACAAATTATTTATACAGTAATGGGAGAAGACAACAGGCATAGCTCAAAACTGTCTTTCTTTCGAATTTTCATGAATTCGTTTCGAAAAAAATGAGGTTGTTTTCACTTCCAATTTTCACTCCAAGCCTAAACTAGACATTTGAAAGTTTGATTTTTGAAAAATAATGGAAAAAAATCACTCAAATCTCTACTAATTGAAAAATTTCTGATAAATTTAGCAAAATTTTGAGCCAGAATATATAAAGACGACTCTAGAAAAGTGATTCAAACTACAGAGACTGCTTCATGCTACAAATAATTTCCTAGACAGCAAAGACAAGTTAGACCAGCAGATGTATGTTATTGGACGCACTGAGTACTACGAGTAGCTAGTGCTTGTGATTGTGATATGATTGTTTAGAGCATCGTAAGTTCCACATGGGCCTAATTGAGTCCAAATTTTAGTCCTATTTGGTGATACTGTATTTCGGTCCTCATCTAGGACTTTTTGGGGACTGATGATCCACTTCCTTGGGTTTGATGAACGTTCTGCTAAGAAAAATATATTCAAATTCAATGTTAGCCATACTACAAACATATGAGCTTGTTAATCTTGTTATGAAAATTACTCTCTTATATATTGTGGAGTACAAGGTTTCCGGGCAAATAGAAAGCCATTTCCCGAATCAGTTGTGCATTCTCCCATTTGAATACACAGGCTTGTATTGTGGAAAGCCATGATTTTCATCCCTATTCATACAGTATTCTAAAAGAAGACGATTGTTGATGAGAGCAAGAGCGGAGTCAGCTGTCACCTTGTGAAGAAACCTACTGGCAACGGACGGTGATTTATGACGGCACCGGCTTTGTGTTTGACCAGATCGGCGATGGAGCAGGTCAGCAATAATAGTAGTTGTTGGTTCCTTCCATTCTCCGGTCCTCAGTCAAACTGCGTTCAGCGTTCAGCGACAAGTCCACTTTATCTCACCCCACACACAATTCCTCCTCACTCTCTCTCTCTGACCCCTCATGCTGCTGTCGTTTCCAACCACTCAGCCTTGTCGCTTCAAGGAGCTTCATTAATCTGAAGCAGATAGATTCCCGCTCCTTCCCTCAGCAAACAATATGAGGCAGGCAATTATTATTTTTTCGCACCGACTCAACTGGCTAGCTGTCCACGCCAGGAATACCTTCTTATTATTCTCTTGCCACTCGAGTGGAAGCGTTTCTTCATTACGACTTCAATGATGAATGTAGTCATGGAAACAGAAAATGTAGTATTGCAGAGTAGCAAATATGAAATATGTATAAAAACACAAGGACGAATTTATTGTTAGTATTGAATGGAATTGTGAATTTCAATAATTTTATAAATATTTATAATGGGAATATGTTTTTGAGTATTCAAAAGTTCAATGATCTGATTGCATAAACTGCAAA
Organism: Nilaparvata lugens; assembly: GCF_014356525.2. Lineage (NCBI taxonomy): Eukaryota > Metazoa > Arthropoda > Insecta > Hemiptera > Delphacidae > Nilaparvata > Nilaparvata lugens. The sequence goes on from NC_052504.1 coordinate 34,009,804, forward strand.
ATTATGTTGGAAATGTTTTTAGGTGTACATTCGTATTAATTGATTTTCTTAAGAATGGAGAAAAATAGACATCTATACAAGCATTCAGATTAAAATTCTCATGAGAATATTGCATTCTCATAACACAACAATTCTTTTATTATTCCTCATTATTATAATTAAAAACTATTCTATTCTAAAATTGTATTTTTCTGTATTGGATCATCAACCCCACTATCTCATTTAATATTCATCTGAATATATTCAAGAATTAAATAATTTATGTTTGAAGAGTAGAGTGGAATGTTTATGTGATATTCGATAATTAAATTAATAAGAATGAAAAGAGGTCACGAGTCCCAGCATGTAGGTTGAAATGTATATTCATTCTCATTATTGTAACTGGGCATAATAACTAAAGCAGAGATTCAATCAATGAGAACCATGCTTCATTAAGATTGATCGATGAGAAGGTTGAATATATTAGCTTGATGCTTTTATATCAGATTGATTTCTACATTGATGCAGGTGTGTTAGTGAGTCAGATTTTATTAATGAGATGATCAATATTATAGGTAGTAGCTGGAGCCGATAATCACCAAGCTCTTAATAAATGAAGAATTTAAAATTAGTCGCAACAAATCATACATGAAGCTTTTATCAAATAACACATTAATCTATTGATTTTGTGAGTCTCCTCGTGTCTAGCGTCATACCGTACTAATGCTCATTCACCGAATATAAATCACATAATTCAAAAGTGAAAATTGATTTATATTTCTTTGAAACAATCCAAATTCAACGGAACAAAGTGAGAGAGTGGTTTCTAAACACAAATACTATTTAGCTACACGTGAACAAATCAATGCTTGCAATCATTGCAGAACTTGATCTTACATTGAGTATTTTCAAGCAATTTTAGTTGGTTTCAAAGTTTTTTTGCTCATGGTGATGCTCAATGTAGATTTTGACCGGGAAGCAATTTTTGCACTAATAAATCAAATTAAATGAAGTTGGCTCTTCAAAAGGTCACACTTATACGGGCCGCGAACATGAGCAATTCACTTTTAATCAGGTGACTACATCTGTATTTTTACAGGAACGGTAAGATACAGATATTAAAAGCTTGGCATCAGCTGATTAAAAGTGAATTGCTCATGTTCGCGGCGCGTATATCTGTACGCACCTTTACAACGGGAGTAGCATTATGAATATTTACATCTCATCTAAGCGATGACAGTTTATCATCACTACAACGAAGCAAATTGTTGCTCTGTCAACCTCAGAAAAATATCATTGTAGTACATTTAATATCACGAGATATTTTATCTGATTTGATGAATTTTATCTCATAAAATTGGCACTGAACTTATACAAAAAAGTTGTAGTTTTTATTAATTGAAAAATACAGTACATAGTTTCCATCGAAATCAGTGGGGGGGGGGGTAACGAACTGGAGTTATTGGAGATAATAGAACTACAAATGAGAAAAAAATGAAAATTTGGTTGTATTTCACAGAAACCTAATACCACTGCAAACACGCCTTCGAAAGGATGATGCTAAACCTAAACGCTTGAGAATTGTTAGGATATATCTTTTAACAGTTGGATTATAACTGTCAAAAGTACTCAGCAAAGTTTGCAGTCGCCTGGCAAAGCATGCTAAGTCCCCTTTGTTCTTGGGTCTTGGAGAATAAGCAGTGTCACACTTACCGCAAAGTATTTGACAAGTATGATTTAGCTTTCTGGCTTTCATGCATCAGATACGTGCTTTCAAGTTTTGATTAATGAGATAATAGTAATAGTACTTTGTAAGCTGTGGCTATTACTCAAAATCTGAATCTCATATCCTTAGCTGTTTTTCATTATCCCCCTAGCAAAAGAAGATAGAGAATTGGGATCCTTCAAACAAATTGTAAATTTGATTAATTAAACTGTAACTCAAGTTATTTGCCAAGAGAAGTGGCAATCTGATTCCATTCCAATTCCTAAAACGATTAATTGAATTTATTCTGCAATATTAATAACCCAATCATTTACTTGAGAAGTGCTGACTTCTTAGAAATAAGAAGAGCCAAACTAACTTTTAAAAGGAAACAATGAATTGGGTTATTGGATAGCATTGAAAGTCAGTAGCCAAACAATTCTATGAAATTTGTAGAAAAAAATAATACTGGAAGAAGAATAATGCATCTTATCTCTCGGTAAAGATTACCTCATTTTCATTCATTAAGGATAACTTTACTTTGATACTCTATTAATGATTTTGTTCTTATGATGAGATTGTGATATTTGAGACTGAAATAAGTGTCCAGTTTCAGCATTGAAAAACCAAGATAAATGAACTACTCTAGTATAAGTAGAATATACACCAAGCCCACGTACTTGCAAAGTCATAAAAGCTATGTTAACAACTCTTTACTGCCAGCAGATGCAGACTTGATTATCTCAGCTCAAACTTCTCCAGTTACTGGAGGCTAATAAATAACTTTACAATAAGAGCACTTCACTACCCAATGTTATCTTTCAGATTTGAACCAATGAATGCGGTCTGATTTGATTTAAAGTGAGATTGGAATTGGAACCTATCTTCTACCTTCCTCCAAACCTCTCTCCGGAGCGTTGTATAATCTATTCCATTTTGAAAATTGGTGATGTTAGAGGATTTGGGTCATAATTTAATTGAATGACATAATAACTACTCAGGTGTGAGTTATACCCTTATAAGGATAAAATTGAAGTTGGTACTCCTTATATTGATTCTAATCCACGAAATATCCAAATCAATATGCCAAATATAATCTTAGTTCATTAGTGGAAAGCTTATAATATAAAAATATTCAATAGCTGAATAAATATGATAACTATAAAAGGCATGTACATGGTACCATGTGTGTCATATAAGTACATAGGGAGAATCATTCCAATCTTGATTTAATATGAATCAATATTTTATTATTCTATGTTATTTTATACTCTTATAATTAAAATACCAAGACACATTTATTTTTCAGTGATATTGACAACATCAGGGTCTTATTCTTTCTAATATGGAGGAATACCACAACATCTCTTCCCATATAATCAAACGTTCATAATAGACTACTTGGATTATGTTAATTGATTACAATGAAAGTTACAGAATAATTCTCATGCACTACCGCTGTATAATTTGTCAACGTTCTGTGGAAGTCAATTCCTGCGACTAGTAGGAAATAAAGACATTCAAATTTAAGGAATCATCTAACAATCATTTTTCCATTATGAAGAATCTAAATACTGTTTACTAGACTACGAAGGTTCAAAGCTAAAAACAGGAATTGACATTTGCCTCGAAGCAACTCTCCCTTCTTCATCAGATGTTATATTAAAAAGACTTTTCCTTGGAAAATTGATAGATTTGAAAAAGCGAAATGGTAACAGTTTTCCTGTGAAACCTTTATGGAAGTGAACGGGAATTTTTTCTAACAGGAATTATGAAATATTCTCATTTTTCCTTCAGAGAAAAAGCTTTCATCAGATTTATTCGATAGCAACACACAGGTTGGTGAGTTTCACGTTATTTTCATCGTGAAGTAGCTCAATGGGTGGAAAATCAATGGACCCCAAAAAAGAAGAAATGGAAATTGGAGAAATATGAGAGAATAACAAGGCGATAATAACCTTGCGGCAAAAATAAACCCTGCCAGTATTATTTTCCACCATGGAAGAGAGAATGAATTGGATCGTTGAAGTAAATTTTATCTGATAATTACGATCAGTCTTGAAAACTGTAGAAGTCTCTAGAGTAGTTATTAGACGAAAGTTATACTGACATAATTTCCTATTCGAATCTTCCAGAGAGTTTCAGAGCAGCTTATGAATAGCTACATGAAAACATGCAATAATAATACGGACAAACCTGATAAAGCTTACTTTTATTAATCACGCTTCAAGACATAATTTCTCATTCTCAATGACTCAATTCCAAGAAATCATATATTTTTCATCTATTTATAAAATAGAATAATTATAGTACCCTTTTTGAAAATAATAAAATAATAGATTAAGAATATAAATTATAACAACTAGTTTCAGTGTTCACACCATCTTTAGGCTATAAAATGAATTTCAAATAAACGTTCTACTAATAAGTTACTGATACGATTTCTTACATTTTTTATATTCATTAATCTATTCATTCTAATTCAGAGATAACTTATTTTTGCATAACAGAAGCCTCTAATCGGAAATTCTATTGTAAATGTATTCATCAGTATGTGACTAAATAAGTTGTAGCTAACATCATCAATATTATCGAAGAGTAGTATATTCGACCAATATATTGATAACTAACACTTTGAGGCGAAAGTTGTCCTTTGAATTAATTATACTCAGATTCAACTAATATAGAGAAGAATCTTATCTGCAGATCTACTTTATCTATCCATTAAACTATGAGCCGTTTATAAAGAAACCCATACATTTTTTTTCACCATGACGAAATGAATTATGAAAATATATTCTTAGTGGGGGACTCGGTTAGATTGTTTGGGAAGCTGCAGGACTGTTAGATGAGCGTAGATCATCTCATATCAATAATTCGAAAATCCAGCAGATGTCCAACATTTTCAAGTTTCTGCCTCAGTATTACTCATTCTTCAATTCGTCAATTATTTGTGCCGTACATCAACTACTGTCTCCGATTCGAGTAAGGATTACTAGACAGAAGAGTGAGTGGAGTGCATGAAACCAACTTCAACACTTGAGAACATCAATTCGCTTTGAGTAGAATACCAGTTGATCCTCAATAGATATTCACACTGAACGTACACGAAGCTGTTAGCCCTTTCGCTTCGCCGTCAGCACTCTTAATGAATCGACAAACTTCTAATAAGCGGACTGCTTCCTCGCTTTTAAACAGTGCTTCAAACCGGAGCTGCTACGCAGAGCCAACCTTTCCATTAGGGTTGTCTCAAAGGGCTCAAAGCAAAAGGGATCACAACTATATTAACGGCACTACTATAACTCAGTTGAGAGTTCGCTCTTGCTCAGTTATTATGAATAGAATCAATCGGAAACCAGTAATAGAAACTTTGCATTGATTAAATTGAAATCGTATATATTTCATTGACATTTATAAAGGTATTGTTTGTAAACAATAAGGGGTATTGTTCAATCACCACTAGAGACTCAATCAATTTAAAACCATTGTTCACAAGTAACACTGAATCACCGAATGACACAACAACTTCATTTACTTACAGCTCATGATTTGAATTAAATACATATTCTGAGCTAGCCATAAGGGCCTAACAATATTGATTTTCTGCATCTTTTCTGGATCCAACAAGAATTGAAAAGCGTTCTGTTTATCAAATTTAGACAGATTTGATGAAATGTTGATTTGAAGACTTTAAATCTAGTGTTTAATTGAAATATAACCTAGAAAAAAGCGTGTTTTCCATTCCGATATTGTGATTGTTCATCCAATGAATGAATAAATCAATAAATAGAAATCATCATTTGTTTCTATAAAAGTGCACATACATCAACAGAATGAAAACGTGTACTCACTCCCGATCTACTTATCAATCTTCGATTCCATAGGAATGGGAACTTTCTTTTTCTTCCTTCATTTCATCAATTCAGTTGGGTGAATTGTCTAATTAAATTATTATTATGTCGATTATGGTTTCAATACATTATTCACGAAGGAGGAGTGATATTAATTTTCATCTACGAGTGATATTAAGTTTGTTTAGCAGAAGTCCAGTCAAACGGATTTTGAAACTAGTTTTGTTTCCCGAAGTTAACTTTTCATCATAGCCTACATGAGACACTGGAAAAGTAATAATCGATCCTAACAATTCAGTTCGTCGTCTTAATCAGTTCTCCAACGAACCTCTCAATCAAAAACAACAACTCAACAGGGTAATTGGATGGGGAAGTTTGTGGTGCATGCATGTCACACTGCGGAGAAAGACAAGCTGATAAGAATGGGAGCATCAAGTGAGATATTAAAAGCTGGAGCAGAGAGACCGATGCATCTGACATGGGTCCACTGGGAGTGTGAGGCGGCATGCGGCATGGGGCATGGGGCATGGACATTGCGCTGCAGGCCACTGCCACACACAACTCGGACTCCAGACCACTTGTCAAATTACCTACACCGAAGACAGATCAGTCGTCCCTCGGCCTTGCCTGCAGTCTGCAGCTCAAGTCCCAATGGCACGCCAATCGTCCCACGTTAATGCCTCAGAGATCACAGCACACTCACCTGCAAATCGTCGCAATCTCGGAATATCATCGATGTTGGAGAGAGAATTAGGTATTTTCTCGTCTGGAAGAATCGCGACTAATCCCACGGGACAGCCTTTATGGCTTCGTTTGCTGAGTCTGCACTATGTGGAAGGACATGATTTATTTGTCTTGATGGATGGGTTGATATCTATTTCAATTACATGTATTTTATTCACAAATAACACATCGATTTATAATGCACTCTTGATATACCGACATGAGAGGACACATATTTATATGGGTTCCGAACCATCGGAAAGCGATTCACTCATGAATGGTTTAAGCGAAGTCGACCCAAGCAGTCACCTATCCAACAAGAATGGCAAACACATGTTTTTATCTTATTTTAGCGATAATATAGCAGAACAACCACAGACCCAACCGCTTATCAATTTTTCCAGATATTCATGGATACAGTTAACTGAATGCAACACCTCAGTCACTCATAACAAAATTAAAGATGAATAATTTAAAGCAAAATTTGAAGCTATGTTGAGTGCATTTTAAGGGAAATCAAAATCAGATAAAATCAACAGAATTAGAATGAGAATGATATACAGTAGTTTTATATTTACTTAGACAGTCCACTGAATCATAAACTTATCAACTTTGTTTTGATGTAAATAATGGTCACTACTATTCATCCATTCATGTCTGCCAACATGCAAATTTCAATCTCAAAAATTGAAAAATAAGTCGATAGCTGACAGCCTGGATGAATAAGTTTGAATTCAAATGCAAATAAAATTAAAGGTACTTGTTCTCATGTATGAAAAGTTTTATATTTTTGTCATACTATTACTCCAAGTTAACAAGTATTATTGTCTCATTCCTCGAGGAGAATACTACCGATAATTGAGCAATTATCACCAGTGTCACCAGAAATTACTCACCAGTGATAATATGAATAATGTCAGCGAATTCTAATTCTGACCTATCGTTTCCGAATATTGAGATTCAAATTGCAGCAACGTCAAATGAACTTTTAGAACTCTTTGGGTTTGAAGTAACACGCTAATTTGCCAAGTTATTATTCGGAAACAAATAATAGAATATTGGGTAAATGTTGACCCAATGTTGGGTAGATGGTCTGGCACAAGATGACAATACTTGAAATATTGATATACAGTAGTCATTTGGTTCCACTTCTAGAAATTGAAGATCCTGTTCGAATTTAGAAAGATAGGAATGATTATGATCATAAAAGTCAGTGATTGTTATAAGTTTTAGGGCTCATTGAAAATGGAGTAGGCGTACGTCGCTGATGGTGATTGTTAAAATTGTTAACATTGATAATCGCATGTTCGATCGATCGTTTCAAGAAAAGTTTCTAGGGGAAAAACTAGGGAAACCGAGCTGAATTTTTCAACTTTTTTTTGAATAGAATAAAATGAATAAATGTTGTTCGAATGATAGGTTGAAAATTCAATTCATTTCATTCATGAACTTATAAAGTTGGGTGATTGTCATTCTCAATATTCTTATGCTATGTTCTTATAAGTTCCACTCTGGAGTATTAATCATCCACTTTAAAATCTATCAGTAGCACTAATCATCCATTTACAATACAGAACAAATCTAGTATTTCATAGTACTGTTCTCCTTAACTGGAAAGAATATTTTCTTACCGTATAACCCCCTCACATAAGTGTTATCACAGCTGAAATATAATCTGAATACTGATTCACCTTCCTCTCGGAAGGAGAAAGATGGAGAAAATGCCTCAAAAACATAATTCTATTTTCAACTGTAAAGTTGTATCCGTAAATAAAAGAGACTGAAGCATGCAATTTCTGAAACTTACAATGCTCATTAACCTACTGGTGACATGCAAACTTCACCTTAATTTATTCATCCATTCAAGTAGTACTTTTCAACATGCAACTTCATAAATCCACATGAACTACGTCTGAATGAATTATGTATGCGGCTTTGTACTTGATTTTCCGCCATAGCTTCACTAGCAATTTAATGCTTCAACTTGTACTGCAAGTAGTATATTCTAAGAACGACGGTAGAGAAATGTTTCCGTAAATTATTTTCAAATAAGCTCTATTCTGAACTATTCAAGGAGAATCACCAATCCAATAGGATTTCCACATAGGATCCTGATTATGCTACTAATATTTCCTCTATATGGAGTTACTCAAAGCAGTTATTTTACAAATACTAATTTTAATGTTCAATGTAATACATAACTCAGATAAGATGGATAGTAGATAGAAATTAGCTAATGCTTAGCTGAGCTGCAAAGAATCATTGCTATCACTTTTTATTGTGACATTAATAAGACTCTTCTTGTTCAGTGTTAGAAAAGCAAGATGATTTAAAGCTCTACTTTCTGAAACAGGGGATACCAAATGTTATTCTACTTCATGAAAAAATCTTATCATCGAGCGTGAGTGCTGGATCTGATAAAAAATCCAGACAAGTTCTGGTGTTGACGTGGAGAGCGACAGAGGGTTGTAAATGATGCGAGACCACCACAAGGAAGAGTGCGAGCGACTGAGAACAGTCTGCAGACGATGTGCAAGCGACTGAGTAGTCTGCAGACGATGTGCGAGCGACTGAGTACAGTCTGCAGACGATGTGCGAGCGACTGAGTACAGTCTGCAGACGCAGGAGAGAGAGGTGTGTGGAGTGTGGAGTGGACTACTCAGCGCCTGGCTTGCATTTGCTGTCAAACGGCTCAAGATGCCTGCCATCATCACCCACCCTTCATAATGTTATTACTCCTCGAATCCAGAGTTCTGTGTCGTAGTTCTCCACTTAGCTCCGTCCTCGTTTCCGGTTCGGTGACTTTTGTGAGGCCTTCTGCACCTTATCATCTTATTATCGTCACAGGCTTTTAACAGTTTCCATAACTCACTCATAGTGTTCTGAAATCGCAACGTTTCCTTCCCATTCATTGAAATTGTAAATGTCGCTTAGGTGAAGCTCTAACACTTTCAAGTTTTATTCTAATTTTCCCGAAAAACATTCCAAGCTTTTCGTTTTGAGAACACATCTTGATTGACGTTTTCCATAATATTATCATTATCTTATAATTTATTTTGATTTTTAATGTTGTAAAGAAACAATTTCATATTAAATTCTATAATTTTCATTCAGCAACATGAAGACAAGCAACGAATGATACTCAAAGCATGCTAGTTTCGGTATGAAGCATCAATGATGATTTCTGATTTGATATAACTTTATTGAAATTATTTCTGAATACGTGTGTATCGGAAGATCAGCTCAAAAACTTATCCCTTCAAAAATATTATCATCATTACTAATCATAACATTTTCAGGCCACCTATCATTATCAAAAATGTATCATTATCAGAGTAGGCCTATTTCAATAGGACTACTTAGATGTTTAATTATTATGGAATATTTCTAGTACCATCTTTATATTTTTCATATCTATGAGCAATCAAAACTAGTTGTGTTTATATTAAAAATGTGAAGAGAGTGCTAGTAATATTCTATAATCAAGATCGATAAAGCGTCACCAATATACATTTTTCTTTATTAGTGATGAGCTCTCTGCATTTCCGTGAGCTCTCAATGGCTCACAATCACTTGTAGTGAATTTAAAACTGTTTTGAAATTCTAGATGCTCAAATCATAACTGCAAACTTAACATAACCCTGATGATAGTATAATTTAGTAGCAATATTGAACTAATTAGTCTCATGCTAAATGAGTCACTCGCCAATCATCCATTTTCCGATCTATTCCATATAATTATTATTCAATCCGGAATATCAGAATACCAAAATGTTTCCAAGAAACTTAAGAAATATCCGTAATTGGGGAAAAACAACTAGAATAAATATATTTCAAGAATATAATAATATTTTCAAGAATTAGGATGAATTAGATTCATTATCTATACGTGATTGATAATAAATATGACTTATGGGAATTCAAGACAGCCAACAATTATTATTCATAGCATTAAATTTGCTCACCAGGAATGAATGTGGAAAATCGAACTACAAAGCCAATGAATTTCGTTCATTTATTGCCTGCTTTGACAGGATAGCAGCAGCAGCTAGATTAGGAAGTACTTTGAACTGTCAGTACTCTTGAGGAATAACATTGATGCTTCTACTTCAGACAACGCTGACAGATAATGGTGAACCTTACCGACCGAGAGCAAGTGATGCGGGTTGCCTATAGACAGACTTTACGGCGCTCACTGCGGGCGCGAGTGAAACCGTTCTTATGGTTACATCCATTTTATTCTCTTTGTATTCGTTTTCAATGCATGAATTCCAAAAAGAGAGAGAATCGGGAAGTTAGAAAAGGTGGGCGTTTGAATTCGAAAGTAGACGAGTGACAACGCAAGTGATTTCATCGACAGTAGAGAAGAGCCTTTGGGAGTAGTCTCCCGCCCTATACATTCGTATAGCATAGACATTCGCTGGAGTTAAACCAACATTCAATATTCAACCCTTCGCAGTTCACATCAAGTAGGTCCTTTGTGATATTAATATGGTATACTATCCTCACTTACAGTTTATACCAGTAATATATTTGCTACTGGAGATAACCCTTAGTTTCTTTGTAAATTTATTGCAGTAATATTTAAAATAAGTTGATATGACCTTGCTCATTTTAATATATATATGAATTATGGAATACTTGTATATGGAAAATAACATACCAATATATAAAATCCTAGAAATCCCACGAGCTTATGTTATGAATTTGAATCTGGTAGAATCGTTGACTCTTGTCAGTCAGAATAATCTCTGGACTTGATAATAATGATCCAGTTTGACATGGTTATCGTCTTATCGATGTGGATTGCTAGTAGTTTAGTTAAAAATTCATCATCGGTTTCTCATGTCTAGATAAAAAATTAACAGTCTTCAATTACTTGGTAGTAAAATCGAATCACGTAATCGTATTTGATGATAACACAATAAAACATGATTACTTCATGTACAGGTCAAGTCATTTTGAATGGTGAGAATTGTCACATAATGAGTGAATCAGTTAATCCGTGAGTGAATGAGTTAATCCGTGAACACATAATCATTCCAATCAAGCAACTCAAATAAAATATTGATTCTTACCGATGATAGTGTTGAATGAAAATTGAAGAATAACTTAATGATTTTCTACTTCTCCACTAATCAGAAATAGCCACCAAAAGTTGGATTTCATGACATGTAACACGGAAGTTTCACATAAAATTCAAATTGATACGGAGAATTTGAAAATTATGAGAGTGAGCTACGACATATTCTTGAGTAATTTGACGGACTTAACCCGTACATAAAGTAATCACTCCTTATTGTGTTACCATCAAATAGGAGGAAAAGCTTAAAATATGTTCTAATATTATCGATGCTCGAATATCGATGAGAAACAGCTATATTAGTACTGTACTTGAGTTGAATAAGCTAATGTGTTTGAACTGACCAGCACTGCCCGCTGTGCTGATGATGGCTGGAAATGCTGCCATCAGAGTGACAGCTATCTTCCACCTCACAAACATCTCCATCTGCAACAATAAAAAATCAATTATTGGATGATTTCAAGGAGAAACGACTAATGGAGTACAGGTATAAAATAATAATTTGATAACCATTTGAGAAACTATGATGATAATTTAATAAATATTCTATATTAAAAGACTATTTTGCGAAGGCGTATTTGCCATTATGATGATACATAAACTCAAGGGTTTCATCATCAAATCCGAAAGAGTCAAAAATATGGTTCGAAGTAAAATCTCCCTACAAGTTTTCAGAAGCATCGTGTACTGTGAATGGTATATTATTTTAGTGATGGATTCCTTGGTATACATATTGGTTTTTCGGCGAAATTGTCAATGTATGCTGAGATCGATTCACCAGTTCCATCCCTGATTAGATCTCAAAACAATATCCATTCTCAATTTACGCATAAATATGGACGAAGTTGACTAATCTGATATAGAAAGCCATTTGCTAAAGCCCTGTAATGTTGTTTGCTGAAATGCTGTTATTTTAATTATTTGCTCTCCAGACTAAATTCGGATTCATTAATCACTCGATTAAATTCCTTTTTCCGGTGACAATCCCTGCAAATTCTTAAGTGTAGATCAGATGCCTCAAATGTATTCCAATCAAGATGATTAATGAAATTGGGAACTATCAGTTCGGAAATTGGCAGATGGATGACACAGAGAATAGAACATTATATTATATCCACCTATAAGTGGTGTAGGATCGATTTTGAAATACCTTTAGTAGTCATTCTCACTCTACATGGGGTTCGTGATTGGTATCCCATTAAAAGTGCACGCAGTAGCAGAATATATTGGAGTATTTTACAGTTCAATAAATAATTGAAGTCTAAACAAGCGTTCTGCTATTTGCCAAAATTGGTTGAGCTTCAATCAACCGAGCTGAATTTGATTGAGCAACAATCCAATTGATTCGATCTCTATAACATATAATTGAAGTTTGTTTATTTATTCACAACGATCATTTTATCCATGTTTGGATAATGATTGTGTATTTATGTGCAACATTGTATTAAAATACTAGTGAAACATACTTATGGGATCGTCATTATATCCCCACAATGTAGGCTTCATTGAAATAAATATTAATTTGTTGCTCATATTAATGGATGAATTGAATGAATGAAATATTCTTAATAATTCATGTAGAGGAAAAGTAGTGCAAGATCCTGATATTTATTGAAGGTAACATTCAATAATGATTATCCACTGATTGCCCTCAATTAAATCATTTCAAGCAAAAATATAATTTGATATCGAATATTAAATATATGAAAGGAAAAAATTACACTGATTCTGATTCATTGAACCACAGTAGAGGTTATGAGAAATTTTATTCAAAAGATAATTTGCAGAAATTTCTCATGCAGTAAAGTGTTTGCTACTCTACAGATTTAATTACTCTTCATTTAACTCTACAGATTATCTCCACCATTCAAACAATAGTAGCGTTATTCCTTGATACAGAATACATGATTGTATTTCATCAATTTATAGGATATACAATATTTCAATAAATAATATGAACAATATTTTTATATATCCATTTGAATGATGATACGAATGAGTAATGGAATCACTAGGTGTTATGAAGTTATATATGTTATATACAATTATATCATCTACTTGGAGAAGAATATGGCAACAATGATGAGATTTTTGAAAACAATTTTTTTAGGTCGGAGCGCTACTCTGGGAATGATGGAAAGAATTTGCACTCAAGTAGAAATGGATAGATGAGAAGAGACCTCTCGAGTTAAATATAGCAGGCCCTGGATACGTCTTTTCTTATTATCATTTCGGGTCAAGACTCTTGTTCCAGCTGGTAGAAGCAGCTCCTTGCAGTGGCTGTTGTGTCTGGAAACCTAACAACATCTAATTAGGTGCAGCTCTCACTACCCTGTGATGTCTCCTCGTCTCCCTCGGGCCTTTCCCGAATGAGGGTGATGTCACAGACGGAAGGAGGAAGATGGAGAAATGGAGAGACGCTTTGAGCGACAGAGAGGATGAACGAGCAGCATTGTCCGTTGCTACTCGATGTTCTTTTTGAAGCACGCTATCACTCTCCATTACGCTGCTGCAAAGGCAGAAATCAAAATTTCCCATTTCATCCGGCCCACCAATAACGAGTGGCTGCCCCGCTATACTCCATTACTGTTATTAGAGGAAACTAATTACGGAACTGAACTGAAGATCCATTCCTCTTTTTCGAATAGATGCTTTCCAGTGCCCTCTTTCAAAAATATTTTTGGGGCCTTCACTTTTCCACTACTATGTCAAATCAAGTCCTATTCGAGAGCTACTAAGAGTTTAAGAACTTGAAACAGTCAAACACACTTTATTACTACTTTTTCCAATGGGAGTTTCAGTTGAATGCCTGATTCTCTCTGTATTATAAACTTATTTTCCATCTGATTCAATGAATAATTGTTGAACAAAATTTGAGTAGTTTCAGACTTGAAAAATAATTTTATTCTGAAATTGATAATTTATCACATCTTTGGAAGTTATTATAATTGTGAATTCTTGAAAGCACAATACAATATTATAGAATAAAGAGGTCTATTCAATCCTGTGAATATACGTCGGTACATTGCGACGTATGTATATAATATTGTGGACGATAGAGGTAAGGTTATAGTTTTACTTTCAAATTTCTCTAGGCAAAAATATTAGATATCTATTCCTACACTGTGGAATCATTAAAAATAAAAGAGGATATGCTCTGGTTTGCCATAATTGATGAATCTGCAATTTTTTAGTGTACCGGTATGTGATGATGCTATAAATAGCTTATATGATGATGCTATAAATCCTGAATAATTCATTCTGTTTGTTATATTATTTATTGTGTTGATGTTATTAATTGTGCGTCTGTGATTACTAATTTTTTCCAATGCTCTGTTTTGATAATTGTTGAAATTAAGTATTTATTATTGATGTTCGTGTGCAACTCTTTGTATAGAGCTTGGCCCTTATGACAAATGAAGATTTCTATTTCATTCAATCCTGTGAGCTATAGAAACTCAATACAAGTTTAGTTAACTTTCATCCAGGGAGGGGAAAACTTTCCTTGATATTGTTTATTCCATTCAAGAGGAAGTTCCGACTATTTAGTGGAATGTGAATTGATCAAAATATAGTGAAACTATTTGAAATGAACCTACGTGATGGAATGAACTGGAAATGTGTTTAACCAATTTTCTAGACCTTAGTATTGTATTTTATGGATTCGGAATGGTGTGCGATGATGTATGATTTCAAAACTTTCAGCTCCAACAGCAGCGGATAGAGCTTTGATCAAGAATGCAGACAAACTGGAAGCACTCAGGTCGCTGGCTCTTGATCAGAGCATTCAATAACCCGACGAAATCCCTGCTATTTGTCGAGAAATTCCAGTCTCAAATCGAAAAATACAAAATTAATTTTCAATTCTGTGCCTCCTTTTCCATCCAATAATGTAATTTAAAGCGAAAATCAGATATCCATGGTATGACACCACCAATCAACTGAGTTAAGTCTAAATCTACATCATCACTGATCATTTTGAAAAATTTTCTCTCATCACATCCTCCCTCACTTGATACTCATGTTATTTTGGTGAAAGATCTCTGTATAGAGCATATTTTGCAAAGTTAATCCATGAATTTGTATTCCTCATCGTGTTGAAACCCAATCTTTGTGGGTATAACGATAATCAATCAAGATATGAAATGTGAACTATTTTCCAATTTATTTATCCCAAGATAAAGATTCAATGAAACCAGTATTCATAGGCCCTATATTTTAATCCCTCTAGATATCATATAACGCAAAATAGTATGACTAACAGCATGGAAAATTTATCAATATATAAATGATTTACATGATTGAGATTCATCAAAAATGAATCATTCCTAGAATATGAATTTTATACTATTGATAATAATAAATGAAAAATTGATCAATAGATAAATTATTTACAAGAATACGATTCATCAAAAATGAATCATTCTTAGAATATGAGTTTAATACTATTGGTGTCTCAGTTCAAATCAACATTATATATGTTTTATTGCTTCCTATTCATTTCAAAGTATTATTGTTTTATAAAACAAATTATGAATAAATTAGAATGTTATTAGTAATGGGCGATAAATGTTGTTGCCATGATAATCAGGTTCTCAATTTTCTCAGTTATGTCTTGTACAAAAAATTTCAATAGAATAAAATATGGCAAAGGGTTATTTACTTATCTTTAACGTCTGTAATTATCAGAAACCATAAAATTTGAATTGGATTTCCATAATTTTGTATGACTCCCTCAATTTAGTTTTTAAAATGATGAGTCAAAAGTTAATGGAATTGAATAGTATGAGAAGATAGATGCATTTTTCTACTTGTAACAATCACTGTAGCAATTCATGATAGGAAAGTTATGAAAAAGTGTAGCGTGCGACGATAACAGCTGAATTTCATTCAGAGTACGAAGATGAGAATGATAATAGCAATCACCATCTCCAGCTCTACTCTGTAGCTGGCTATAATCGTTTCAAAACTTTTGTACAACTTCACAAATTATATAGAGCCTACCTGGATAACTTGAACCGAGGGATCAGCGACGTTCAACTTCTCAGCACATTCAGTTTTCTTCACCAACTTGAAACTTTCCCAGCATATTATATTATAATGACTCCTATTGACACACACCATCATGAGAATCAAATTGCTGAAGAAATTGAAAAAACACATTGGCTCCCTGAAAAATGTTTATTATTGTTTCTTTTTTCTTTCTTCTTGGAGAATATTGGCTTAATGGATCACTGATCTCTAATGCCAAATAACAATTTTATATTATTCATTCTCTCAATTTAATAATATTCTTAACTAGCCGTCAGGCTCGCTTCGCTCGCCATATCCGGCTAGCCATGGGGCTCCGCCCCCTGGACCCCCGACTGGATCGTCCAAAAATGAGATCAGCGGGCTCGCTTCGCTCGCCTGCATGTAGACCTCAGCGGAACCTCTGTACCGAATTCTGGACCCCCGACTGGATTGTCCAAAAATGAGATCAGCGGACTCGCTTCGCTCGCCTGCATGTAGACCTCAGCGGAACCTCTGTACCGAATTTGAACGTATTATGTCAATTTGATCTCGAAAAACACCTGTTACTATATCGGCGTATCTTTGGCGAACAAAATTCTTCCACCTCAGCTAAACCTATGTACGGTATTGAATTTTTCAAAATATATCTCCATCAATTATTGAAAAAGGTGAGGAAACGCAGAAAAGCTGAGAAAACGCTAATATTGGGCATATCTTTGGCGTTATTTCAAATTCCTTCAAACACAACATTATTGCACCCCAGCTGAGCTTCTGTAGTAAATTTGAACATTTTCTGTTCATTTGTTCTGGATAAAACTGAGAAAACGCAGATTTTGGGCGTATCTTTGGAAATTTTTCCAAATCCGTTCTTATTGCGCTTCAAAAGGGCCAACTGAACACACCTACCAAATTTGAAATGTTATGTCATATTTTTATCATATGTTAGAACGATCCAGTCGGGGGTCCAGACTAAACGTCTGGCTAAACGGATATGGCGAGCGAAGCGAGCCTGACGGCTGGTAATATATTCCCAGGAATTATAGCTCTGATTGAAGTAGCAGTACCAGTAGCAGTAGAGATTCCAATGTAATTTTAGTGTTATTGTTTCATAATATTATGTGATTTTCAGTCATTCTCAGAGTATTTTTATTGTATTATTTCAGTATTCACTTCACCAGTCGTTTAAAGAAAATGACGTTGAGAAATGATGAGTTTTGGTGATAAATACCTAAAGGCTGTAGTCATTGAAGATAGTAACATTTTCGAGTTTGATTCAAGTGTCATTTGAAGAGGCTGGAATTTTCGAATTTAGTTTTAATGTTATTGTTTCATATTTTGTTATTCTCAGAGCATTATAATTTCATTTCAGTACTTAATTTTCCAGTCCTTCGATAATGCCGTACCTACTTATTAGACACCTGTGATTCTCTATACTTTTTATATATTATCATAATATCACTCATATTTTGTTATTGAATGTCAATAATAATCTATAAAATACATGGAACAATTTAATAAATTGTTACTATTCATAACTGATCACTCTCAGAATAGCTTATCTCCAGAAAATGATACATTTTTGGAAATTGATTACGGTCACAATAGCGTAACTAGAACAAGGTATTTAATTTTTAATTTTATTTAATTGAATTTTCAATAATTCATCGGAATGAATGCACTGGTAGAAGCACAAGATTCATACAACATTGATATGTGAATTCCAGGTATTTGAAATTAATACAGACCTCAGAAATAGTGAGGGAGTGTGAACTCATAGTTGTTTTTTGCTCTCCTGAAAAGTTGGGTTTTTGTAGATACGCTACTATGACTTTTAACCCTCGAATAGCTCTGATTGAAGTAGCAGTACCCAATCAATTTTTCCGCGATAAATCAGGACCTCCTAAATAGGTATTTAGGAGGTACTGGATAAATTGGTATTTAGGAGGTCCTGGATAAATGCATTTCAATCTTCAACTTGGTGCCAACCTAAAAAAGTCAACTCAACTTAATGCCAACCTGACAAAATTTTTAATTTAGTTACCTAAACAACTGTTTCGAAGAAGTACTCTCTCTAGATTATAGTTAGTTCTATATTAACATATGGTATGGACATTTCAATTATTATAATTTTAAGATATTGGAATAAGAAGAATATACATGCTAAAAGACGAACTTTAAACCCTTAAAAACATCTTAGAGTTAAAATATCGCCAAAAGATTTCTTAGTGCGCCTCTAAAGGGCCAACTGAACATATCTACCAAATTTGAACGTTTTTGGTCCGGTAGATTTTTAGTTCTGCGAGTGAGTGAGTGAGTCAGTCAGACAGTGAGTGAGTGCCATTTCGCTTTTATATATTATATATAGAAGAAGATAGTTGTTGAGTAAGTTATTTTTCGATTCTAAATAATGTGAAGATGGATAAATAATTGGCAGATCAATTTCTCAAATACTATTCATCAACGCACTCTGACAATTTCAAATCACTGATTTCATCTCCCTCATTGATTACTCGTGAATTAATATCACAATAGTTATTGTTGACAGAGTATTCTCACAGTCACCATTCAGCTCCCAGTTGAAGACTTTTCTCGATTGATAACTCGGTTACTTCCAATGGTGAAAAATATACCATTATAAGATCAATAATATAATTTACATTGAATATTAATTAATATTAATGATCAATCAAGTTTAATAACAGACTATTAACAAAACTAAAAAACTTGATCTGACATTCAAAAAGGTGATGCAAATGAAAGATGCAAAAGCTTAGATTCCATTGTTGAAAAAAGTGATGAGGTGGGATAATGATAGAGTCTTTTTGTGAAGGATTGCTCCAAATCAATACAATTCATTATGCTACTGCAGGAAATTATTTTAACAAAACCATAAATAGAATCAAAATCATTTTTTTGCCAATTATGAGAATAACAATATTAAATAAAACAAATACTTCATACTTATACAGAATAAAAATAAAATTTAAACTTAAATTTCTAATTGGCGTTGCCAGCAAAACCTAAGTTTGTGTGCTAGCAACGAGTACAAAAAGATGTCATTTAAATTTAACATAAACATAAAAGATGATTAAACATTTTATTTAAATAGTAGTAATAATAAATACATAGTTAATAATAATTGTAGTAATATAATATCTGAAAAAAATGTAATTTGGAGGAAATAATATCAAAGAAACAGTTTTTTTTTTTAAAGTAGATTCTAACTGTACATGAGGTGAAAAACATTGTTACTTCTGATCCATCTCTCTATATTTTAAATGGCTGATTTATTAAATCAATCTGAAATTAATTGGTCTAGCAAAATATTTATCAATTTATTACCCATTTATATGAACTGTCTGCGGTATACTGTTAAATTTGTTCTAGGAATGCGGTAATGAGATAATGAACTGAAATTATACGACGGAATGTTAGTTTCAAAGAGATTTTTATACTTATGAACGGCTAGAATTAAATTTTTCACGTAAAGTTGTCTCACTGTTAAAACTGGGAACTCTGCAAAATTGCTATGGCTGGGATATCGTCTTGGTCTTCCAAGGGCTGCTTTTAAAATATATCTTTGAATTAAGGAGATTTTATTATAATGGATGTCGAACGCTCCACCCCATACCCTAATACCATATTGCAATATGGAGTGGGCATATGCTGAATAAGCCATCTTTATTATAGCTGGGTTATTGAGTTCATTTAATCTATGGAATTTGTGAATTATGTGTTTCATTTTCTTACACATGTTATTTATATGTGCATTCCATTTAAGATGTGAGTCTACAAAGACTCCTAGATATTTAGTTTTTTTTACGTTTTTTAATGAGTGACAATCACAATCTCCATCACCAGTCCGCAATCTTTCCCGTTCAAAACAGATTGAAGAGTGTATTCTGATACCAGTATTCAGAATATATCTGGGTAGAGAGCTCACTGCTGGTGAGAATACCATATTAACACTCTTATTGACATTCAGCGTAAGAATGTATTAGTCAAGCTATGATTTAACAAGTGTGAGACCAGACTCTGCCAAGCGCTTTGCTTCATCCCAGCTTGAACCAGTGAAGACCAATGCCGTGTCATCAGCAAAAGAGATCGAGTGACAACCAGCTAGATCAAGTCTCAATAGGTCATTGATATAGAGAGAGAGAGAAATGTGTCAAATAATTTATTTTCACGTTGTATCAATTGGTTGGTTCTTGGAAAAAATACCAATCTATGAAAAGGAGTTTTGGACTGTTAATTAATTGTATCTAGGAAGTTGATTGTGAATGGTCCACTACACACTGGAAGTAAAATTGATCGACTCTTTCTGGGTTCTAGAAAAACGTGACAATGAGCTGAATGGCGATGCTATTAATATCAATGAGAATTCGAAAACAATCTTGTTTCACACCTTGAATACAATAGCAGAGGCAGGTTACAATAACAATGTAGTGATCAACCGCTCGCTGAAAGGAGGAAAGTAGATTGGAGAATCCGGAAATTAAGTTCATAACGAAGTAAGTCTCTTCAGCTTTGCAGCATTTATTTTGCTCGCAACACCAACTTCATATTGAACACCACTTCTTGATACCTCCACCGAGAAAAGTAATACCGCTCTCAAGTTTATTTCCCAGAAATGGTCTCCCACTAAACTTGATAACCCAAACATTTGTGACGTGTGGAAATAAACGCTGGGAGAACTTGGCAAATAAGCTAACTTTGAATGGGTTTGGAAATTGCTCAGTTCTAATTCAATAAAAAGATCATTAAATGTGAAGCAGGTGTGTCCTGTTGGAAAAGACATTTGAAGGTTTCACCAGATTGCCACCTATTAAACGTAGGTAGACTCGAGCCTTGATTCAATGCAGGCGCTGGTAATCTTGCAGAAGGACAGAACAGAAGGTTCAGCTACTAGAAAACAATCAAGACCGATTATAATTTCCAATGGCCTGCATTGACCGCAATAGTCAGCCACTTCAATGCAAAAGAAATTGTTAGCACAAGGGAATTAAAAACTCCTCTAGTCTATTAAAAATTAATAAAAAGAGACAGAATGAGCTAAATTTGAATGGACTAACTTTGTTTATCAATGCCAAAATTTATTCCAATTACCAAATGCACTTCGAAATTGATAAATATTTGGAAATGAATAGCATGATAATTGATCAAAAAGTTTATTAAAACAAATGATAACAATGATTGTAATAAGTTGATGGTATTTTCCAATCTAACTCGTTGCAGTGTTTCCCTCAAATAATTCAAAGCGTTCACGAGAGTGTTGACTAGGCCGGCAGCAATGATGATAGTCATAATTTTCCTCACTTTTAAAAATAATATCTCATGGAATTATCAAAGTAATCAAACAATCTGAGGGATACTTTTGAAATCATAAGTTGGAAAATACAGCGCTATACTTTTCGTACATATACCATAGAATACCAACTATTATAGAAAAAATTGATGCTTGCTTCAAACCAGAAAGAATTGCCAAATGACAATAATAATTGTTAAGGAGCCTTTTGATAATTCCAGAAGTTTTAATATGAAATGCATATTCATTAACTTGCTCATGATACATGACGTATCATGTTGGCAGTGAATATTCAATTGAAGACATTTTCAAGGCTGTTGTAGGCCTACTAGTTTTTCAGATTAGAGGACGTTCCAAGTTCAATGTCAAGAACACACGCTAGTTGAACTGCTTTAGCATTTTCCTAAGGTCATGATTATCTCTACATCATTACGGATGGAAATGAAAAGACCAGTAATTTTCTAATGAATGACTTGGATCGGTATAGTAGAAAAAACAAACTATCAATTCAGTCGTAATTGCCAACATTGCATTGAGAATCCTACCTTCTGGAAAAGGAGAGAAGAGGACTCGATACAAGCAGTGAATTTATCTATTGCACATGTTAATCGAGAATAAATAGGCTACTTTTGTGATCCACTCATTCATATTCTGGCATATGTCCAGGATGCGTTCAATAGTATTGTCACGCTTGTTGAGGTGTAATTGGCGGTGCTTCAGCAGATAATTAGTTGCCATCGATCTGTATCCTAGCTTGCATACAACCGATTATCCTCGTCTATTCAATAATTAATATTGGTAACGAGTAGTCCTCCGAACAGTAGACCTCGCTCATGAATACAACTTTCAATCTAATGAGAAGGGCCAGTACAGTAAATACAGTATGTTGTGTAGATTTAGCCATGTAATCTATTATTTTTCATGGAAAGTGGGTTTCATCAGGACCTCCTAAATACTAAATATTTAGGAGGTCCTGATTCAATGTCATGGCTTGTTATGCCTATGCAGAATGTTAATGCTCACAAACCAGTTTCCGATCTCATACCAAAAGGAAAACAAAAAATTGACACTTTAGAGCGACACAAAAATGCACAAAAAATGAAAACAATACAATAATTATTGTACATGATAAACTGAAAATTCAGTTGAAAAATAACTAGAATAATAGCTGATAGTTATGAATAAAAGAAGTTGGAGATTGAAGAAATTCTTATGATTTTGAATATTGTCTACAACTAAAATAGTTTGTTGATTTTTTAGCTGATTAATTTTTATGATGATAAAAATAGTCCACAACTATAATAGTTGACTTATCTGTAACATACAAATAATAGTTATTTATGTATTGAGAGCGTGAAACTTGACTTTATCGCTGGAATCACATACAAATTTTTTTCAACAACTGCAGTATTGGACTCCAATACAATAGAGTTTTTTTTTTAATAATTTATTCATTAATTAGATAAATCAATTTAACAATAAAAAATAGTAATAATCATAATTCTAATATTATCATAATAATTTATTTTATAATGATTCATATTATTAGAATAAGATAAAATAAAGTATCATTTGCAAAATAATCTGGTCCAGGGGTGCCCAGCCCCCCCAAGGGCAATGGCGCATGCCCCCCCCTCCAATCCAAGAGTAATGCCCCCCCCAATCCAGTATTTTTATGTCCTTCAGCGAGTTTCCCCAGGGATGAGACCTAGTGCAATCGAATTTTTATATTATAAACCTACTATGTTCTGAATTTCGTGAGAATCGTTAAAGCCATTTTTGAGATCCGGTGGAATACAAACATCTAAACATTTAAACATCAAAACATGTAAACATCTAAACAGAAATTGCTCGTTTAATATTATAGGATTTAGAATACCTAAACTTGCCGACATTATATAATATTGTATGAATAAAATCGTTCCAAATTTGTATGAATGTTTAGGTACCAAAATTGCTATGCAATATTCTTTTGCAATAAAGAATTATCAATGATATTATTATTCAACTTTTTATAAGTAACCTCAACATTTAAAAAGCAAAGCCTCCCTTACTTATCTTTCAATATCCTATTAAAATATTTGCCATGTAGTTTTTCTTGATGTAATGTAGTACTTTCTAGTCCTCCCGAACAAGAACGGGTGCACTGCTAGTCTCAAAAATAATATCAAAAAGATACTTTATTTCTATTTCAAACGAGATAAGAAACGATGGTATATATTTTTACAATATAAGACCGCCTTCGAGCTCTAGAAAATGAAAGTTTCCTACACTTTTGAGCTAGGATGCACAGCTAAAGAGATAAGAAATCTGAAACTTGGAATTTTTGACTTTGGGAGGGGGGGATTATCGAATTCTAAATTTTTGAAATTTTGAACATGTGATATATGAAATAAGACCACCTTGGAGCGCTGAAGAATAAAGGACCTCTATCTACACTTTTGAGCTCGGAAGCACGGTTTAAAAGATAAAAAATCTGAAACTTGAATTGGGACTTGGAAAAAAAATCGAAATGCCAAAAATTAGAAAATTTTCAACATGTGATACATGAAATAATACCGCTTTGAAGAGCTGAGAAGAATGAGCCCAATTTGAACCTGATCTGATAAAGTATTGAAAAGTTAGGTTACACATCGATTTTTGGACGTAAAATTTTTCGCCGTCCTTATGAATTCTACCAGATCAAATGAAACTTGACAAACATAATCTGTTTGACATCATCTGTTCAATGTAATGAAAATTATAAGGACGGAAACTCTTACGTCCAAAAATCGATGTGTGTGTAACTTATATTAAGGGGCATGTCTAGGAAGGCTGTTCAAAAAGTGTAGTACTAGGTAAATTTAACTGATGAGATGGGGAACGGAGTGAAAAAGCATGCTGGCTCACAAACATTGGTCTTCATAGCTCTACTCTCTCTCAATCGATGCGCTCTCTCACACATCAGTCTTCTCTTTCTAGAGAAAGAAGTTCATTACTTCAGTAGCACCACTATCACAATTGACACGCGCACTCACTCTCACATCAGTCTTCTCTTCCTAGAAAAGTTCATTATTATTATTATTATACACTGCATTGTCTACTCATTCTGCGGCTGTTCTAACATGACTGATCTGCTTTTGAGTAGCCTGGCTATAGATTGTATTCTTTTGCTTCAACAGTGTTATCAAAGAACACTTCATTTGACTAATTCTTCTAAATCGACATACAAGTTCATTAATATATGAGTGCACTATATTATATAGATACAGTAAGTGCTGAAGGCTGTTAATAAAATGGTTCATGCATAGACAAATAAAAATCATGATTCTTCATTCTTGACATTTAAATATATTTATTTTGATTCTAGATAGGAATTCATTTCTCCAGTAATAAAATTGTTTGGAGTACAGGATCAAATATTTCAATGTATTTATGTATATTACCAGGGAAAATCACAAACAAAAAATGATTCCAATAATAATTATAATAAATCAAATCAAATCAAATCAAATTGAAGAGCTCGATTCCAAACGGGCCTAAGTCCATTTTTGTGGAAATCGAGATATCAGCTGATTATTGAACCTTATACATAGACCTTCATTCCTAACATACTAACTACTCCAAACTATCCTTAATCACTACAAAATAAATATCACGTTTTTTTCCAAAGTGTATCAAAGTCCATTGCTGTTCCTTTCCATTCCAACCTTAGTCCTTTGCGCATGTGCAGAGCATCTTTTTCTGTCGGTCTGTCTACAGATTGAAGCCCAACTACCATTTTTACTTCGAGATCAGCGCGTTTTCAAGGGAAGAGAACAGTGAAAGTCAAGAATACATACACTGGGGATTACCAAGAACATCAAGTGATCAAGAAAATTTATTCAAAAAAATTGGCAAAATATATTCAACTCAGCAAATACAGCACTTGGAGAAACTTATCATATAAGTGACATGAAGAAGGTCCGAGTCCAAGTTTCTTTCCAAAATGTCACCAAGTCCATGGACTTGGTGACATTTTGGAAAAAAAGCAAGGAAATTAACCTATTACACAGAAATTAATTCAAAATATGCAAAATTATTGTATGGAATTCAAAAAACACACTTTATACATTGGATTATAAACATTTTCCAACATTTAAGTGATGACTATCAAAAAATCGATTTCCTGAGAAAAAACACTTTTGTGACTTGGGCCCATTTGGAATAGAGCTCTTCAATTGGTTTTTATTATCCATGATAACATGAAACAGCTGTTACATAGCTAAGGTGAACGTTATATTTTCGAGCTCAAAATTTAAGTGGTTTTATTCTTCATTTTGTGAATTTAACGTTTTTTCATGTTTTAACAAAAGTTTTACTATCAATCTATCAAAATTGAAAATTGTTTGTTTTATTCTAATCTATACTCTCAGATTGTGATTTGGTGTAGAAAATTGAAATGGACATAACCTTTGTATAATATTTGCACAATTTGAAACTGAATTAGGAAATTGAAAAAGTTTTGGGCAATAACCTGTTTTTTCTTTTCCGATCATTGTATTGTTTGTGCTAACCTAATAAATAAATAAATAATTAACAAGGCACAAGAATTCAAATCATACAACAACGCTACATCTTCTGCAACCAAATACATCTTATAACTAACATAATAGGACAAAGTATATTTATATATGAAATAAGTCTATTTATATTAGCTGGATAGGCCTACAACTGACTCTTCATTCTTGAGATTTGAATATATTTATTTTGATTCTAGATAGGAATTAATTTTTCCAGTAATAATATTGTTTGGAGTACAGGATCAAATATTTCAATGTATTTATGTATATTATCAGGGAAAATCACAAACAAAAAATGATTTCAATAATATAATAAATCAAATCTAATCGAATTGGTTTTTATTATCCATGATAACATGAAACAGCTGTTATATAGCTAACGTGTAAAACTTGATCTCTCCAAAACTAAATTTTTCCTGGGTAGTATCATGTAAATTTCTTGGGTTGAATTTGAATTGCCATGCATGGCCGAACATGGATAATAAAGAATTTACCATAGAATTAACTAGTTCAACATCGATGTCTGGTAATTGATGATCTGTTACAAAGAGATAGTAATTATTGTTATAGACAGTTAACATTTTCCTAGGTTCTGATGAGACATAGTTCATCTCACTGAGGTCAGGTAGGCGTACAACTTAATGAGACCGAAGCATTCCTGATTGTGCTCTCACTGGAAGAAGCATGCCGTGAACGTTGATCTGTAATTCAATCAACAGAATAATCAGTGTCGCATGCATATTCAGAAGACTTGAACAAGCATACAGTTCCACTGAAATTTAAGTAAATCGAATTCATATCTGGCTGAAGTAAAATACTAGGTAGCGAACTGCGATGAATAATGCAGTCTTGTTTTTGAGTTGCATCAATGGCAAGCGGGTCGGTCGATTGTGGTGGTTCTTGCATGAGAGTTGAAGGCGGATCCGATCGATGGTAGCCCGGTGAACGCTTAGCACAACAAACGGCATACAACGACGAATCAGCTCATGTTGGAAATTCCCTCTTTCGCACCTCGCACCCCGCACCACGCACAGCTGTCTCCTTCATCATTTCCCAGTTCACAGCATCAAGGCTTCGGCGGCACACGGGGGCAAAAGCTAACTTTCAATGCTGCTCAGTTAATAACGTTATACTTTCTCATTTCACGTGGAGCAGTCGCTTCTCCAGAGGCTGCTGGGTTGGTAGCATTTTCTCCAGACTCCAGAGACCGGAGCGAATTCAGTGTAGCACTGCACAGTTACGTGTGATAAGAACTCGATCCCTGTCGCATTTTTTCTCATTTCAAGCCCCATGCTACAAATTATCGGCGAGAAATCAACTTTTTGCCTACTTTCCACCTTCAGCCAATTTTAACTATGGATGAAATTAGGGGGAGAGGAACGCATTTGGAATCAAATTTGATATTAAAATAATTTTCTTGTATAGTAGGTACTTTTCCCGTCAAGTACTGAATGTACTTGTAATTGTACTGTACAATTAAAGTACACTAAAAGTGATAAGAATCATAACAATCCACTCTATTTTCCGACAAATAATCTAAAGGTGATGAAGCTCCTTGAATTATGAAGTGAACTTAGAATTGATAGAGCAGAGAGCTGAAAATAGTTTGTAATGAAGTTCGGAATAATTAGTTTACTCTTGAACCAGACGATTTCTACTATCCAACGGCACTTGCATTTTAATGCATTTGGAGGTTTTTGAAAAAAAATAAGTTTACTTATAAAGATAAATCAGGAAGAGGTCACAGATAAGCAAACTATTAAGAATGGTGAAGCTTATTAATGTTACTCGAAAGGCTCTCCACCTATTACCATTGTAAACATCTTGAAGAAACTAGAAGAAAGTTTTCAGTACATACAGGTATCATAGCAATCACATTCGGAGTTGGGTTCTCCAAAGAATGAGGTTCGTCCTATTACATTTCTCTCACGAAAATATTCAAAACTTTTTCTGTCTTGAAAACTTGTTCCTGTCGAGAAAACTTTTTAACTGTAAAATAGTATAAAATTCTATTCTAGAATCTCATCAGCAGCAGGAGAATGACTTTCAGAGTAGACCTGTGATGAATTTGAGAATAAGGAATCAGAACATTAATTTGTGTATTCTCTATTTCTAGGGTGATGCTTCCAAAGTACAGTTCATTCTCATGCACATTACACTTTCAATTCAAAACTGTGGAATACTTCAAGTAAATAGAGAAATTCGCTTTGGGAGTGGAAATTTCTCAAAAATTTGTATTTTACAATTTTAATAATAAAATCCACAAAAAAAGTTGAAACAATTTTTATTTGATGAGGTACAAAAAACATAGACATCAGCATCGACTAGTAGGCTGTTGTAATTTTAATTGAATCATTAAACTCCTCTATATTCACAAGCACATGTATCAGGTACCACGCTCAGCAAGAGATAAAAATAAAGACTGCTTCCAAAAAATTATCAATACTGCACGTATTATTATTACAGTCGTGAATCAAGATATAGGTCAACCCTTATCAACGTTTTCGTTACAAGAACAGTGCTATCTGGAGACTATTTGAAATTCAAAATGATTGTGAGAATCCGAGTTCAAAACACGTAGCAAATGAGGTGTGTGCCCCAATCTTGACCATTTGAATTTTGATAAGGCTCATCTGATATCTGTTTCCACATCGACTACGAAGACATTTCTATAAAGAAGTGTCCAAACTTTACAAAGAGTTTGAATCGAGAAGTATTCAAAATTCACAGCGAGCACACTAAACCAGCAACGTCAAATTTTCTGTTCATGAACATTCCGCGAGACTGAAATGGAAGTGACCTTGTGCGCAAAAAGTGAGTACACAACTGTCGAATTAGTATGCGAGTGAGATTGTCATGCAAATCTCAGCGATTGAACGTGTTCCTTGTTATTTTGTAACAGCCCGAGGCGACGGTATGACGTGTGTCGTCTCCGAGACGCTTATTTTTCGACGCATTACTTTCAAGTATTGGAACAATGGAAAATTTACAATCCAAGCATAGCATCAGACTACTTGTGCCTTCCACAACACACATGACATACTCATACAAACAGCTGTTGAGGAGTTCCGTGTCACTCCCTTGTTGTCCGACAATGCTGCATTCTTGAGAAGATCTCGCCAAGAAGCGACCTGCCTAATGAAAGCAACAATAACAATACCTAGTGCTGATAACAATGGCTTCAAGTGATGCCAACAACTCATCCACGGCTATTGACTATAATGAATTCTATTATAAAGCTGTTAATTGTAACAAAAAACATGTAAAACTAGTTTCCAGTCGTAATCTATTGTTTTGAGTACTTCCTGCGAATTTATCGGAGCATTGAAAACAAAGATTTTTCAGGAAATCTGAATATTATCAAGTATGTTGAGGAATACGCATGCTTATGAAAAGTACCATGACAAATGATTGGATAAATATTTATCACCCACGAATGTTGCCTAGTATAATCATGGCGTGCAAAACAGCAGCTTTCCAAAATAATAACGCTTCTAAATCATAGATCTCAGGATACGAGTATCATAGCTTCTTTTCTTTTAACTTCAAATTGCTGAATTGTAATGTCATTTATAGTTCCATCGTATTCTGAACTCATCTAAACGCTACCAATGTTCATAGTTAATTCTAATAGTTTATGCTAATTTTAATGAAGATGAGACTAGTCAAATGTTGCTTGTCGTATTCAGTATTCGGGATGACAGGTGGTATTTAAGAACGCACGACCAGAGATATAAACACACCACAAGCTTAATGAGTTCACAAAACAAAACCAGATAAAAATGTTAATTTGGAAGGTGAGGCCAATGACACAAATGACCTCTCATTAATAATTAATCACTAATAGATTGAGTAGCGGATGACTCCAAAAACTCCACTGGAGTATCAAAAGTGTTGTGAGTCTTTATTTGCGTCTTAAGAAGCGAAAGTTTATAGATTGGTAGTTATCAAGAATTTCAGATTTGAGAATACATTCAACTCTCAAATGAGTTATGATAAGAGAGAAGGTTATTTGAGCTAAGATCGAGTTTCATGGATATGATGAATTTTGTAGCCAATATTATCTTCTTCTCAATGCGCACTGGACTGATTCTTCCCTCAGAAAGTGTACTTGGTAACTATTGATATTCTGCAAAGTCACCCAAGAGTTTGATGGATTTTTCGATGTTATTATGTTGATTTTTTGAAAAAAAATTTCAACTATATAGATTAATGAATAAAATTGTCCAATGCTTTAGATTAACTATATATTATTATATTCATATATATGTGACTAAAACAGTTACGATTTATTTATAATCTATAGTAAGAGTCAAATGTATAAATGATTCCAATAATACCGATATCAATGATTTCTCTACTTTTTCTTTGATGGTGGATCGCACGTGTAGAAACACGTGTCTTATTATTCGGTTCACTGTAATTAGCTATCAAAGGGCAATTTGTAATTTCAATTGTTGAGCGGATAAACTAATTGACAGGTGTAATACAGTAGCTGATGATTTGTCCCGGCTAATTGATCGATTTGGAAGTATGGGCTCAGTTGAGGTGGAAGGTAATAACTGTGAGAGCATTGTCGACATTGAATTACATACAAGTTTTGTTGTATGTAATGAATTTATTTCAGGGCCATCTGCTTGTTTCATTCACCTGTATTATAGACCTAATGAACATATTGTAAACGTTCGGTGGGATCTTCTTCTCATTTACAGTTCAATGTCATAGCTAATATCCAGTCGACCTCTAAACTCCTAACTGAATTACGGCAAGGCTCTTCGGCGGTTTCACATTATTATCAGACCATCTCCAATTGAAATGGTTTTTTGGCAATGAGTCATAAAGAATTAGTACAGGAATTATAGGACTACATCCATGTATGATCCAATCATCAGGATATTCGTGACACATATCCAATCGGGTCAAGATACTTACACGTATAAAACTTCTCAGTAAATCATCTCATGGATCATAAATCAACCAAGATTAAGTTATTTAGTAAGCAGTAAATCAAGAAACACTTGGAGAAGTGGACGTAATAAATAATAATAATACATTTTAATTTGTACACGGTATAAACTATACAAATGAATAAAATGAATGTATAACAAATTCTAACAATGACTAAATTAAACCACATGAACAAAATGTTTGGCAATAGATCAAACTAATAACAAGATCCAATTATAAATTTGCATACAACCACGAACAATGAAAGTATCCACATTACAATCAATAAACAATATTATTATGAATTGCTAACATTCAACAAGCTCACACCAGAAGGTAGTTCCTAATCAATAAATTAAATAGATTCAACACATTCAAAGAACTCAGTAACTTAAATACATTCAACAAGTTCAGCAAATTCAATAAATTTAATACATTAAACAAATCTACTAAACTCAAAAAACTTAACAATTTATATCAACTTAACTAATTCAATTAGTTTACAGACTTCACTTTCAATAAAAAGAACCTACTCAATTATCAATAAACATTTCCATTTCCATAAAATAGAATCGTTATTGTTATGTAGCCCTAACGATTTCAGAGACCATAGTACCCCTCCTAGCCAGTGCCTTAGTAGTATATTGATAAACATGTTCAATTTTCTCAACATTAAAATTAGATAATAAAACCGTTATTTCATGAACGTTCTGAACTATGTTATGAACATGAGGCGCAATGTATTGAATCCTGAGGTCTTCATAAGAGGGACAATTAAGAAGAGAATGCAGAATTGTTTCTAAGTGTGATTCACAAGTGGGGCATATTTTCTTTGTTCCAACTTGATACCTGTTTCCATTAATTTGAATGAATGCACTTTTTGCCGATAATCTCAATTGTGTTACGCGCCCAATTCAATTCAGTTATTTATTCTTCTTTACAATGAAGCACAGATCGGGAGGGAAAAACTAAGAATACCTTGTACTCTTTCTCTCCCAAATTTAGGTAACATTAAAAGTCCAAATGAGGTTGTCTTCTAGATTTCCACAGTATTTCCTGTCCAAAAATATTTATACAAACCATTCTTTTGGCAAACAATTCGAATTGGCAGCTGAAAAGTAAGCTGTTCTCCCAGTACCGAATCAGGATTGAACATTCTATACAAAGGATTTGAGAATTGTCAGACCTACATCTATCCTCCTCTATCATCCTCCCCGAATACGCTTCCAGGATTCTATTTCTGTTGTTCAGCAGATCCACTGCATCAAACCAATTTTCCGTCCATAAATTCGGAAACTGAACAGTTTCTAACTCCCTCTTCATATAAGACGTCCAATCACCTTCGAAGTTTGTTTTTAATAGAAGAAGATAACACACATGAGGGTACCTAGACTCTGCCATGTTTACAACTTTGATCAACCATGACAGGGATCTTTCATCTTAAATACATGAAGCTTGAGTTCGGCCTATCAATCTCCAATGTGACACTCCAACTCGGCGTCGACCGGATCAGACGTTGAATAGAAGAATAACTGTGCTTTCTCTATTGCTTCTTCATAACCCAAACCCCAAACCTCTGAACAATATTATAGACAGGATGGAATGACAACGGTATCAAACAACTTCATCTTTTTTATCCATTTCTCAGATCTGACTCTAGATGAAACATTAATCGCCACTGTTGATTCCGCTTTAGCCCTACTTATTGAAGACGTCATACTACTTGATTCTTGAATACAGTAGGGCTGCCAAATGTCTTCATTATTTGATTTTCCAGTTGTATATCATTGTTCTGAGATTGAAAGGAAACCATTTTTGGCTGCGGGCTGCGGAGTCCCTCTCATATATCATTCAGTTATCACTAAACAAAAATCATCAATTCATTATCGCAAACTCATTTACGAGAAAAAACATTTTTTTCACAATAACATTATGGAATGAAAGTAAAATAGTCGGACTAGTTTCAAAATGATTTCGTCTTCAAATGAAAGTAATTATTGGCAAAGTTGTGGAATGCAGGCAGCTGAATTGAATGAGAAGCCTCTTGTTTTATTTGTTCCAATAAATCATCATTTATAAGAATTAGGCTTCTAATAATATTAGGCTTATAATAATATTAGGCTTCTTTATAATATTATAGCCTGCAACTACTACTCTAAAGTAAATAACCGGCTGAAGTATGACAGTCGTAAGGCCCATTGACGGCTTAAATTATATATTCAGGCGGTGGGACCTTCCCGCAAGGGACTCCCCACCAACAAAAGCCATACGAATTTACTTTTTACTACTACTCTAGTAGTGGTAAATACTCTAGTAGTGGCATAGTAAATTACATTTGTAAAGTGAGTTGAATTTACGCCCACGAGCAAAAACTGGAGATGCTTTTATGTTTTCTCGCTGAAATAGTGTTTCATCATTTTCAGTTGCACAGTATAACACATTGTTTTGCTTTTGGAATTCTTAAATCATTGTAAAACTACCTCAAATTTATTTGTACTGCACTGCTCAACTAGCATCAAGTACATTCATTTGAAATTAATGATCATTTTCAACCTTGAAATGATTTTTCTCCCATTAACCTTGACAATAAACTCGGTTTTATTTTATCCTTTATTCTATTAAGCCATTCAGGCCAAGATATTCATAAATATTACAAGTGTTATCAGAATATATCTTCAAATTACCGAACTGCGATAACTTTCTCATAAATAATTTTATTGTGAGAAATACATGACAACACATAGCGACCTGTGGGAAAATACTGTATTAGTAAGCGGTTCAAAACAAGTTCGACATACATCAAACCTTTTTTTTATCAATATTTTAATTTATTGGAATTGATCGTGTTGGAAAGCCTATTATTCATAGGCATACTCAACGGTCGACTTGTAGAAAACTCTAAAAACAGAAGTACAACATATTAATGTAATAAGTTATTGAACTATTTTCCTGCTCTGTTGAAATGAGAATATAACAACTTTCCGATGACAAATATCCCTCTCAACGTCTCAAGTGAAATCTATACTATAATAAAAAACTGGCTTATTCACATTCGGGATAGGAAAATTTTGTTTGACGCATCATCATGTCCGAACTACTGGACTGATTAACTTGAAATTTTGCATATAGATTCTTAATTACCCGTGGATGGTTATAGGCCTTATTTTCAATTCTTCAAGATTTCATTACGTCAAGTTTTAAAATTGACCCTTGCGGAGCACAGGATTCCTGCTAGTCTATAATAATATTCCATTCCAAGTTGATTATAAAGCATTTGCTGACAGATAGGATTCTTAAGCAACCAAATTCTTAACATATATTCTCCGAACAGCAATATTGTATGCTCAGCATAGACCGAACAATATTCGAAGCTCAACATATTTTATTATATCCAGCGATTCATTAATCTGTTTATTTACAGAAATCTCCTTTCCACGCTGAGTGTTCTTGAGTTTAAGTAGATTCTCTCTCTTTTGTAGAAAATTCTCTTTTGTAGAAATTCTCTCTCGATTTCTCTCTTTTGTAGATTCTCTACAAAAAGGAGTTATGTGCTGTCCTCAATGACGAGAGTACGTCATTCATAGAATCTGAGCGATTTGATATCACCAGAGATAACTGATACTAAACATAGATACTAAAGATACTAAACAGTATCTTTACTCTATGATACCACGCAAACCGCAGCGTTAACGACTTTCTCACTTATGGAAGGCGCCATAGAGTTTTGTCCATCGTTCATTCACTTTTCGAATTCGTGGACTGATTTGAATGGGCCATGCTATCACTTTTAAACTGCTATTGACACCAATGATCTAGCCCACTGAACATTGTCTTGTCTACTTTGTAACGGTACTGCTATTCATCTTCATCAAAAGAGTGAGTGGAATAGGAGGTCATAATCAATAAACTGTGTCAAATATTAAGGTTTCACTGATCAAGAGTCTTCTAGTTTAACTTGAGAGAGATGGGACTGAACAATTTCTATTCTATTTTTAGATTAATGAAGAGTTCACGTTAAGTTGGATTAAAGTGAATATCATGACGTTGAAATTATTTGTATGGAATTATCCATGACCTAGAGTAACAGAAATATAATTGAGATCATTCATGAATATTGATAATTCACTATTGAGCACTCTACGATATACAGAATCTATTAGTTCATAGAGCGCATATAGGTTAGAAAAATCTCCTGTTACTATCCTCTGAATATGATGGGTTTGGGTTAGGATAGGTTAATCCGAAGATAGCCTAATAGATTAAGAGGGTTCAACTCACGAGACAAAAAATTCGCATGTTCAAGTAAATAACATTCTCCAAATAGAGTGGAGCTCGTTTTTACGAATTGTTCCAATGTAATCATGTATAGTAACTGAATTTATATGCTTCTCTATGTTCCTTGCTAGATCTAATATCCTTGAAATACATTTTATTCGAGCTGACAATTTCAATATTCTTGAGTACTCTCTTCCTAGGAACTCAAGTTAATATTTTTCATGTGCTCCATTATAATAATGTCCCTCAGAGAACGCTGAATCTAGCTGGCAGTAAACAACATTTTTGGTCGCCTCTTGAGCTCTCCATAAATCTATAATCATACAAATGAAGGGTTTTCTAAGACTAAAATTCAGAGGCTTATCATATAAGATGTTTAGTTGTCAAATAGATAGCTCGTATATGTAGTTTAGTTCTTATCAATCTCCGGCTTGTTTTTATAGTTGATACACAAGGAAGTTATTCTAATGGAATTTTATTTTCCTGTTTCTAATCACTTGTGACGAAAAACAAGAGCTATGATAATTTATTGATCGCAATAATTATATTAAGAAATCGATGAATAGAAATATGAAATATGATTAGAAATATGTTGGGAACATCTCTTATTACTCATGATTCTCATTATTTGATCGTCATTATTTTTAACGATTTGCAATGTTCATCATGCGGTTTATGGACTTATGATGAACTCTAATGAACACACTGGCCGTTGAATAAAACTGAAATATTATTTCATGCTTATCCTCATGTCAGATGAAACCAAGATTGGGAAGTACAAGATTTCTGAATTTTCAACTATGTAAGTGATTCTGTAATTGTACGAATGTATGAATTGGACTGAAGATGAAAACTCAATTATTATTACAGGATAAACTGATAAAGTGAATGATACCTTATACTGATAAGGTAAAGTTAGTTTCTAAAATGAATATTTATCCTGACATCGAACAATGTTTTAAGTAACAGGATCAAGTAACCGACATGAAGCAAATTGTACTTTATCAAGTTGCCCAATCTGAGTCTCAACATAATATTTTATGAAAAAAATGGGAAATGTTGAAGATAATATAATTTTTGAATGCAAGGAGAGGATTTAATTAATAGCAGTAAGATTTGAAGTGATGATATAGATACTCTACATTCTTCTATGCTATTTTAGCATCTCACATCAAGCTTCTCAGTATTTTGAAGCTTAATTTTGAGTATTTTGTTTGACATTCTGCCACAAGCCCTATGAAAACAAGCCTGTGTTTTGTTTGGCGACGTCGACCATGAATGGGTGATATTATGAAGAACAGCTGAGATTGTTGAGAGTTTGGAGTGATACCTGGGAGTCACCCACGGAAATAATTATTAGGCTTTGCTCGACTCTCATCCCTGCCAGGCCCAGGCTTTGGATGCAGGCAAGCCACCTGCTTTGAACAGAGACGGCCTCAGGCCTCACAGAATGCAACGTTGCATTATTGCTGATTCGGCTACCTTTGATCACACACTGATTCGGGAGCTGCTCCATCCCATTACGATGCTCTAAATACTCACTCGCATATAAAAACAAACTATTTGCTGAAAATAACATGCTTTTGGTACAGCATGTAAATTATGATAGGAGGGAGAAAGAGTGTTAATGACATTGAAATGAAAATTCGTCACAGTGCTTTTGAGTAGCTTATTCAACAACATTTACAGCGAAAACTGAGACCAGCTCGGGAAATGATATCTCTGTTACGTATAAAAAATAATCACCAACATCAAACTATTACTTCAATGTTTTTGAGTAAAGCTAGAAGATTAACAGTTTCGGCCCAATGATTAACTGTTTTTATGGCAAATCTTACTAAAATATTTCTTGTATTTCTTGAGCCTTGAAGCTTATAAAAAACATATGCAAGAAGATAGATTTGACTGTAATGTAGCAGTGAAAATTTTAACGCTCGTATGATGAAATCTACACCAATCTATATAAATGGAGTAGAGAGATGGTAGGCAAATTCAATATTCATTATAAGCATATATCTCATAAATCATCTTCCAGTCATTGTACATCAATCTTATGATCATACAATCTTTTGTTCTGATCATACAAGTAAGAAAGTTATCTACAGAAAATAAGCATTAAACTATTCACATTATTGTGAATGAGGACAATAATAAGAGTATGTGATGGATTTATATCAGTTTTGAGTCGTAAAATCATCGATCATTAATGAAAAAAATATTGATCAATTGAATTGATCATTAGTGACCGTTATCCACTTTTCACTGCGTATTTAAACTATTCCGGATTATGCTGTAGAATTACTATTGGAAAACAAAGCTTGCTATCGTAGAACTAGTATGCACTACCTACATAATATATTATTTTGCAATATTAAGGTTCCATTTTTCATAAGATACTATATTTAGACAATACTACACAATATTTCGAATCTGTTTGTATACGATTTCATAAGTTTCTCTTCCGATTTCAGAGCACCTTAGAACTGTTGGGATATTCTACTGGTAGGGAAGAGCCATCTTGTCAATTGTTTATCCATAACAATGACGTTTGAAACTTTATCGAGTCGCATGAAATGCCAGTCTGACAGGTAGGCTGTAATAAATCAATTTCAGTGTCTAAGTTTGGTATTCAGCGTAAGCACTTGTCATAGTTTTTGTTTGGGCTACAGTTTCTCCATCAATAATACACCTCCAATATATCTATTAAGTATTCTCTTATCTAAGCCTGGGCCTACAATGCATTCAACAATGATTTGAGCCTTCAGTGATTTGATGAGTCTACATCTGAGATGGAATTTGTTTTATCCTGGTAATATTCATATTACCCAACACTATACAAAACGTGATGTATTATTTTATTATTTGTGTGAACACTTACTATCATGGATGAACCCAATATTTTGGCTTATCATACTACATTGATATTATTCACTCCTGGCACTTCCTCATTCTCATTGTTATCCAAGAATTTCATTATTACATCTTGAAATTTCAAATTCATATCAATAATTATTCTAATCAAATTCGTTACTGTAATACAAAAAATAACTTCTAGTATCATTATTCATTCCGCTATAGGTCCGAACTACTTGTTTCATGTATCAAATAGAGAAACGATCATTCATAAATACACTGTCATCCTCCCAGGACTCATAAAAATTACTTCAATTACTTCATTCTCCCAAAAATCATTAATTATTTTTTAAAAATTCGATCAGTGTTTACTCATTCCAGTAATAAATACCATACATTATACGTCTTGATACCATACATTTTGATAATTCATTTGAAGGGTGAAAACTCTCATATTCGGAAAATACAAAATTTAAAGATGTAGTAGATGCATAATTGTATAATTAATCGCTACATTATGTTATATCAATACTATTAATTTATACAAGAACCCTCAGAGAGAATTCATGTGTCAAGTTCAAGATACAAATATTCACTGGGGGACTTGGGGTTAATTGCCAATTAAATTATTCAGTGAAGCTTGAAATGGTAATCAAACTAATTACCTGTAGGCCTAATGATTTTCTGCCAGCGTTTGAATGCACCCTGAGTACAGCTATTGCAACAAATAAAAGGTACCGTCAAAACACAATAACTGCACAGAAATAAAATACCAGTTCACACAGAGAGTCAATTGAGCGCACGCATATACGCGATCTGACCGAAACAGGGTCCGTCACGACCAAGCGATCCGTGTGCCAGTGCCACTGACAACTGACTATCAACAGCCGCCTCTGCTCTGCCAACCTCTAAACTTTCCTCTCACTCTCTTTCATTGCTCTCTCACTCACTCTCTCTCTCTCTCTTTAGAACAACGCGACCTCCGTACCATTGCGCAGGTCCCACCGTCAGCCGCCCGCAAATTACTCTTCCATTACGATAAGAAATTTCAGCGAGGAAAATGACCAATTTCTTAAAACATCTTTTCTCATAAGTTGGAAAACGAATTTGTAGTTTTCCATTGCGGATTAGTGCCCACACGTCATAACTCATAATACTCCTTACGAGCGCCTGCAGAAAAGAGTAATACACTCAACCTATTTTACGACACCAACAGGCGGTTCCCCTATGAAAAATCACTTCTGCTCACTCGGGCAACTTCA
Organism: Nilaparvata lugens; assembly: GCF_014356525.2. Classification (NCBI taxonomy): domain Eukaryota; kingdom Metazoa; phylum Arthropoda; class Insecta; order Hemiptera; family Delphacidae; genus Nilaparvata; species Nilaparvata lugens. The sequence continues at coordinate 34,049,341 of NC_052504.1, forward strand.
GTCAATTTGTGAACCAAGTACCAGCTTTTTATTGTTCAGCGTTTCATATTCGTTGTGTAATAAAACTTTATTATTCCTTTTATACGAATTCAAAGGATTAGATTTCTAACTTATTCATTCGAGGTTAGGAATTAGAACTTATCCTCAGTCTTCTTGAGGTTGGACATTTTTCTAAAAATAGTATAACGGTCAAAATGTTGTTGTTAATAAAACAATCCTTAGGCCTACTTCATTCAGTAATACGATAAAAATTCTTCGTACCATACATGATAATTTTTTGAATGATGTAATTGTCGTAGAAATATTAAGAAACTTATCTCTTAGTAATTAGAGTTATCACATTGGAGATTTGGATATTGCAATAATGGTTAATGAACTAAAGTGTGAGTACAAGCACTGTCTGTACTAATGTTTGTACAAACATCAATAAAAAGCGTTCAATGATAAATCATAAGATTCTCAAGTTCTAAACTCGTTATAGAATATCTCGACCACGGAATGCTGTAGACAGAAGAAGAGGAGAATAGCCTACTTTACCATGGAGGAGATCAGAATACTGATATTCATGATATTGGATCAAGATATTCGACTGGTAGTCGAAAGTACGAGATCTCAAAATAATAACGCTGAATGTATAGAATGTGATTACCGTACATTGTCATCATATTGAATTGATAACATTGGATAACGATATTATGAAACGAATTGAGAGAAATTCTGGTTCTATGATAGAGAAATTAATGATAAATACGAGTAAAAATACAGGTAATAATTGATCTATCACCTGATGAATATATGATTTTCCATTAATAAAAGCTGGGAGAGTACTTTGCGAGAACACGAGAATATTTCCAACTAAGCCAAAATTTGTTTGAAAGGCTCTTAAACAGGTGGTCAACCTGGTATTATTATACCTGTAATTAGGCAGCAAAGTGGTATCTTGTGAGATAAATCTCCATCATGAGAATTGCTGAAATAATTTATAATAGAGTTGTTTTAAAACTCAGTTTCTTAAAAAAAAATAGTATAAACAATATACATTTATAGGATAGTGAATTTAAGCGATGAACCATGGGATTTGTTGAAGGAGAAGCTAGACGATTACATTCAAAGTAAGCTACTCGAAATTCATCTGATCGTTGAGGCCTGAGTAAACGGAGCAGTTGAAGTGAGTGGTAATTTAATATCGGAATGGACAGTTGTTTACTGGAAGTTTTCGGGTGTGGGTAAGTGGCAGGGCGGAGGTGTGTGGGGGGAAGAAGGGGCACAGGCTCATCTCAGCCGTTGTTATTCGGTGGTCGTTCGCTTTTCAATCTGGCCTCAGGACACGCGGCCTCCGCCACACCAACACCGCCACCTCCGCCGTCTCCGCCGCCTCCGTCGCCTCCAACTCTCAATATGAGTTGGCAGGCAGGCAGGCAGGCAACTCACGGCGTGGACGCAATGCTAATGGACGCCACTGAGAACAGCTCACTACACATCACTTATTTCCCTTTTTTCTTTCCACAAATTGCGGTTAACAGATGAGTTATGCTGGTCCTACCAGCAGAACGTGGATAGCAAAAATTGAATTTCACAAAGAATTCCAATTTTGTAGTGGTTTGTAGCTTTTTGTCACATTGGTCACCTCTAATCCATTATTGGTGTCCTTCAAAAGTATTTAGTGGCTCCTGGTCCTTTAAACAACTCAATAAATTGCATCCCTCATCATTACCTACTGTTCACTGTATTTGTTTTCCAAGAGAGCTCCTATGAAAGTATTAACAAAATTTAGGTTTTCATGATTTGAAGGCTTTTATAACTCCTAATGATTCCAACCCTACTCTCACAAGGATTAGCAGCTGCAGTTGTTGAGAATGACTCACCGTGAAACAAAGCATCATAATCTTTGAAATAATATTGAAACAAACATATTTCAATCAGCTTCTCTCAGGTGAGTTGCATTGTTTTGTAATACCACCTTGTGAAGAATGCTATAATTATAATAATAAACTGATCACGATCATCATCAATGGAAAAGCAACAGGTTGAACATTGCGCACATAAAGAATTAATTACAATTTATTAATGCGAGATACTCGGATGCTGAGGAGAATTGGCAGAGATCCAAGTAGGATAAACACACGAAAAAATAGATTGAAACAACAAGAAAACTGGCAATGGAAGGAATGTAGGAAGCTCTTGTTGAATTTTAATTAGGCGCAATAAAAGAGACATCTGCGGCTCAAGAACAAAGGATCTGCTTACTTAAGTTGGGACAAACTAGGATCCACTTACCTGAGTTACTGGGTACTTGTGACGAGGTTCAACAACACAGATTGCCGTCTTCACACTTCAAATGCTAAGGCATCACAATACAGCTTCACAGTAGAGCATCTGACCCAGTGTAACGTCTTCTGTAAACGAAAAAAATTCAGTCACAAATTTGTTAAATCTACACTATCACAGTTTCTTATCGGATTACATTCCAACTCTCCATTTTACAGGATAATTCCGTTGTTTTCTACAAAATTGATGGTGAAACATTGGAAGTGTTAGTTTGAATAAAACAATAGTTTCAATCAAACCATCATCAATTCCAATTGAATGATTGCAAAACTTCAATAATTATGTATCCAAGTAAATTCAATATTCGAGAATAGAGTTAACATAAGATAATCTTGAGAAATTTCAAGACAAACAATGATGTTAAGGTCATAACTAATGTTTAATTGTCCAATCATATTACTATTCAGCCACATTTTTGGTTCTACACCTACTTTGAACTACTGTATTACCAGAGATGATATAATTTATAGAGGAAATTCTATACCGTATATGGTACATTCTATTTCCTTTGCTTCCACTATTTATCATTTTATCAATATTTATCAACGATTTTCTGTAGTCAATTGGAAATAAGGGATTAAACTTGGAAATGGAGTATTACACCTTCCCTCTTAAAAGGTTTTCTATATGAATATTGTAAAATTACTACTCCCTGTCTACTCATTGAATGTGGAATGTTTTTATCCTGAGATTCAAGCGAGAAATTTATATCACTTCATATCATGTAGGATAGTAGGGAATGTAATATTATTGATACGTATCATAATGGTGATAAAGATGGTTCGCCTATTCACATGTACAAAACAAAACTTGGACAAGTTCATGTTTGGTGACACATCTGACTAGAAGGCAAAACAAACATGTATTCTCAACAGAGAAAAACACAACTCAGTGACAAAGAAAGGGTAGCTCCCGAAACGCCAAGCGACAAAATTTATGTTCAGTATATTTTAACAGAATAGCCAACTGAATTTGAACCGAATTCCACATATATTACAGCAGGCCCTGAAGGCATTTTGCAGTATTCTCATAGTCAGCAGTTGTTCCAACAGTACTGTTCCAACAGTATTTAACGAATACTTCCGTCAAGATGATACTGCAAACTTTCTACTTTGTAGATATTTTCATAATTAATGATTAGTACTTAATGTATCATAAAGATACTTCTTACCTAAAGTTCATTCTTTTATTAAGGATCTTGCTGAGACAATCTAGCGAAGTTTTCAATAATAATATTATCTTCTTTGAGTCCCGACTTTTTATTCCAACTTTCCTGATGAATTAACTAGAATTATTTATAATAGTCAATAAAAATCAAGAGTTTTTGAATAAGTCTAATAGGAATTGGGATCAATCAATATTGAAATTAAATAAATAATGCATTGAAACCAATGAATCAATCCATAGAAATTGGAGAATGGATAATATCAAAGATTGAGACATTTCCATAAATCTCTATAATATTATTGAATGATAATGAGCAATTCAACAAAATGATTTCAGAATTAGACAAAATAATGTCAGATTCCTGAATATGCTATTATTTTATTATTGTTTATAGATTTCAGTTATTATGCAACTGATAGGTCAAGAGCCACTGACATTATTATAGGGTTTACTTGACCCATGGCCTATACAAGGTCTCAGACCTCAATAGATACATCCAGTTGTCATTGAGGTCTAGTACACACACTTCACACTTTTCCTTCCCATTTTGCTTTCAGAGATGACCCGTACTAACACTCCCAGCCTATTCCGAAACTGGGGCAGTGGGCCTGTGTTCAATTGGCTTCCAATTCATTGATTTGCACAAGTCTCTTGACCTATAAACGGCACTGCACAACCTTTCCTCTTCATTTCAATCATAATAAAAATCTCCACGATGGAATCAAATCTAAACACGCTGAATTCAGTAAACTGTTCATTGAAAGCAAAATGCTGGAATTCTAACATTCTAACCTATTTCCAATTGGTGGCACAAACATTTCAAACTTGAAAATCACTTCCCTTACAGCAACTAATCTATGAAACATGATTACTTTTCCTTTCGAGACTATAAATACTTATTGAGGAGAAGAAGGTTTGGAACCAGTCCGTATCCTGATCTTGATGGTCATTTATTCCATCTGTTCCATCTGTTGTACCTCTAAACTGCTCAATCAAAGTGTTTGAACAATTTTCTGATTTCTAAGTTATGAAATTTTTGTAAGTCAAGAATTCTTCACCTTTCACCTCCTGAAATCGTAGTAGGCTTATCGAATGTCATCAGATGAATTTCTCCTCAAATAGTCTATTGTTATTGAAAACCTAAAAAACAGAAAATTATTATAAATAATAGTCCACATTGTCATCAATTCACCTTCGTATCAATTACCTTTGCTGGCATAAGATAGATCATGAATTGAAGTAGTCTAATGCATTATTTTGATACATATTTGACCATTTATTTTCAAGAAATCTACAGTATTATTCGAATGAATAATAGAATAGTGAATAGCTGTGCTCTTATTAGCGAGAATTACAGAATTCTGTGACTTATCTCAACACTGGGGATTGGAATAAACATGCTTGCCATAAGCATAAATGTTTCTTTCTGGAGGACTGGTAAATTGAGTAAGGCCGTTTAGGGTAATTCAATAATACTGTGTATATATATATATATATATATATATATATATATATATATATATATATATATATCGGGGAAGGCATCTGTAACGCATTGGCATTGATATCAATTGATATCAATCATTGGATTCCGATTGAACAAGAATCAGAAAATTGTACAGAACTCATAATTTTTTAGCGATATTGGATGTAAATAGCTTGATGGTAAATACCAAAGACAGAGATCAACACTTCACACTTGCTTCCAACTCCAACACGACTTTTGATTGCTGAAACTTGCTGTTTTGGTCGCTGAAACTTCACCTGCGGTGCGCACCTCACCCCTCTTCCTCTCACAACAACCGCCATTATTGCCACTAATAACGCTACTTCTCAACTTGGCTGACAACATCTGTTGTCCACTAACAACAAAGTTTCTTCATGAGTCCCGATAAATAATAGCGAACATCGTATCTATTTCAAGGGATGAGACGTATTTATATGCGTACGCCTAAATCTATAAGATATGGGGGGATACCTCGGACTTAATTTAATTCCCTAAATTATCCTCTCAAAAACAGATAGTCTTTGAGAAAATATACATAAATTATCATTTTCCTCCACCTACTGTCTAAAGTACTTACTTTACTCCCTGAAACATAATACTTGAGTGTCAATTTTTCGCTCTCGGTAGTAAAAAACAGAAAAACTCTCTAGGGAGGAAAAGTGACTCCATTAATTTAAATGGAGTCACATGGGAAGCATCTCCATTTTAAAACTTACATTGTAATAGGTTAGAAGGTCTAAGCTCAGATGAGAAAGCGTAATAGAGGTGTCTGTCATTGAGTCAACTGAATTCAATACCACAACAAGAAATTCGATCACCTCATGAAATATATGTTTGTATGATATTATATTCTTAATATTAGTAGACGATAAAAATTTGAACAATTTTTTAAATATTCTATTCTATTCAAAATACCAGCCAACAAATATTTTTGATCTGCAATTCAAATCTGAAACGCGTGATCAGCCATTTTTGATAGCCGCTCAGCTGATATAATTGTTACAACTTTTGCCGATAGATAGCGCAATCGGCAGTGCCAATCAGCCGACCTGTTTTTAGGTTTTAGATTTTAGGTTATGTTGTTAGGAAACATTGTCACCAATATGTAAGATATTAAAATGATTTTATTTGCAGTTTTTATTAAAAAATGTAGATGAGGGAAAATGTTGTGTACATCACAAGCAAAAAATACTTTTTCTCCCTCAGGAAAATTGTTGCCCTCGGCTTCGCCTCCGGCTTCAAACTTTTTCCCACAGGGAGAAAAAGCCGTACTTTTCACTCTAGATATACAAATAACTATTATATATTGAGTTTGAGATACATATAAAATTGAAAACATTCCCTTATTTTGGAATGACTAGAATTTTCCATCAAAATTCGAACAGTTAGGTTAGTTTCACACTCATTCGGTTCATTTCGTTTTCGGCTAATTCCGATAAGTGTGAAACGGTAATTCGGTTTGAACTCGGTACCGAATAGAAACCGCATAGAACCGAACGCCCAATTGACTCTAATAAATTCAATCAGGTTCCAATTCGTTGCTAGCGAGAGGCTACTTTCGGTTTGTTTCGTTTTCAGTTCATTTTCGGCAAATTCCAATAAGTGTATAAAACGATGATTCGGTTTGAATTCGGTACCGAATAGCAACCACATAGCACTGAACGCCCCCTCGACACGGATAGGTTTCATCATATTCGAATTAGTTGCTAGGGAAACAGGAAAAAAACAAAGTCTTTTACACAAGCTTGCCTTTTTTGTTATTATTTCAACCTGATATCGTGATTATCTGTTTCAAAATTTTCCAAGTCAAAATTATATAGTCAATTCATTTCTGTTAGTTCACAGGAGCATTTTTCCTCAATAATAGTTTGCTAAAAAAAATCTGGTGTGGTGCACTCACACAACTTTCCCTATGAAAATTGATCAACTGAGGCTAGTGTTCCCGCGCATATCAAATCTACTATTCTAAGATCTGAGACAGCTGGTGACAGGACAATTATAGCGCTGCAGGCACACGAAGTCTGCTATCTCTTCATAGTGAATGGTTTAATAGAATCAACAGTTGCCAACAGTTTGCAATTGAATAATCTTATTTTCTCGCATTTCGAGCTTATTTTCAATTTTAGGTGAAAATTTTACTGAACATAAATTGTAGAGATTTTAATGCTGAATCTTTTCCACTTGAATATTTTAGTTTATATTGTATCTTAAGACTGATAATCGGGAATCTAAAATCAAACTTTGAATAGATGGGGCGGTGCTCCTGAATTTTTTACAGATAATGGGACTTATGGCAGTCGATAGAACTTATCAATGAATTTTTTAGGTATGAATTTGATCAAAATCGTTGGAGCCGTTTTCGAGAAAAACCCTGTTTTGACAAAATTTTCGCCATTTTAGCCGCCATCTTGAATTGCATTTGATCGAAATTGTTCATGTCGGATCCTTATAGTGGAAGGACCTTAAGTTCCAAATTTCAAGTCATTCCGTTGATTCGGAGATGAGATATCGTGTACACAGATGCACATACACTCATACACACACACACACACACACACACACACACACACACACACACACACACACACACACCAATACCCAAAAACCACTTTTTTGCACTCGGGGGACCTTGAAACGTATAGAAATTTAGAAATTGGGGTACCTTAATTTTTTTCGGAAAGCAATACTTTCCTTACCTATGTATGGTAATAGGGCAAGGAAAGTAATATGAAAGATATAAATTAAAACTCATGGAGAATTTTCATATTTATATTTTTTCAGGAATTTTATATGATTCTATTAATGGAGAGAAGAGATGAAGTTTATATACCATGTGTCAAAACAAGGAACAAGGATCAAATTTTCAATTTGAAAAAATAATCTCTCTGAACATCCAAAATTAAAATAATCAAAAAAACTTCAACTAATTCACTATTTTTACTTTCCTTGCCCTATTACCATAGGTAAGGAAAGTATTGCTTTCCGAAAAAAAATAAGGTACACAAATTTCTAAATTTCTATACGTTTCAAGGTCCCTTGAGTCCAAAAAACTGGTTTTTGGGTATTGGTCTGTATGTGTGTGTGTGTGTGTGTGTGTGTGTGTGTGTGTGTGTGTGTGTGTGTGGTGTGTGTGTGTGGTGTGTGTGTGGTGTGTGTGTGTGTGGTGTGTGTGTTGTGTGTGTGTGTGTGTGTGTGTGTGGTGTGTGTGTGTGTGTGTGTGTGTGTGTGTGTGTGTGTGTGTGTGTGTGTGTGTGTGTGTGTGTGTGTGTGTGTGTGTGGTGTGTGTGTGTGTGTGTGTGTGTGTGTGTGTGTGTGGTGTGTGTGTGTGGTGTGTGTGTGTGTGTGTGTGGTGTGTGTGTGGTGTGTGTGTGTGTGTGGTGTGTGTGTGTGTGTGTGTGTGTGTGTGTGTGTGTGTGTGTGTGTGTGTGTGTGTGTGTGTGTGTGTGTCTGTATGAGTGTATGTGCGTCTGTGTACACGATATCACATCTCCTAATTAACGGAATGACTTGAAATTTGCAACTTAAGGTCCTTTCACTATAAGGATCCTACACGAACAATTTCGATCAAATGCAATTCAAGATGGCGGCTGAAATGCATTACGTATGACATAATAAATATTTTTGTATTTTTTTAAATGTTTTTCCTTTTACATTAACATGCCATACGTGTTACCAATCCTCTGATCACATTTTAAGCAAATGCTATTTGTATGCAACTAAATTTGCCACAGGTGTCTGGCTGATTCTCAATTTATACGGCTTGACCGATTATTCAGGTTGCCGACCAGTAAGTATCATAGAACCTAACCTCAAAAATTTATTATTTTATATAATTAAATAAATAGCAATAATATTCTCTTTTCATTTGGCTGTTCAAAACTGTAGCCTGGATACCCGTTATTATCTAATCTTGAGTTTATTGATATCGCACCCGGCGATAGCAATACAGCTGTTTGCTTGAGACCTATAGAATCTTTTCATTTAGTGATTTTGATAGCTATTCCAAATTTTAATCTCACAAGTTTTATGCGAGAAACCAAAAAATGGTACTTTTAAACCACCCCCACCCCCTTAGCACAGGGGGTAGGGGTGGGGACTATTGATATGTTTACCTCCTTACTACCCTTAACAGAACTGCGGGGTCAAGAATTGTCTTCCCAACTTTTCCCTCTATACCCGTTTTTGAGCATTCATTGCCTGGACTACAATTAGAACCGTACGAATTGAAACCTGACATGTATAAAAGCCTCGTTCGTTTTCGGTAAAGAACCGAACCGAATGAAACCGAATGCGTGTGAAGCTAGCCTTATGGGACGAGTTAATTTCCCTTTTTGAATCATTTTAATGATATATAACTCCGAACAATGAGCGCCTCATATCACACGAAAAGAATCGCCAAGTCTGTACGTTGATTGAAAGCTTATCAGCTGAGTATCAGCTGTTTCCTGATGGATCGTTGAAATTCAAATAATCAAATCGCCTGTGAGCGGCGTTTATTCATGGCGCCTTAGTCTGTACACGTACAAGTCTTGTATAATCTACAAGCAAAAATGTCTCCTCAAACAGAAAAACACATTATACAATGTCATTAAACACATTGTAAAATGTCTAGCTCTGATTTTACAAGTCATCAAACTTCATATAATATGATATTACTATCTATTTTATTCACCTCCACCAAGAAGACAATTTTTGTATTTTCACGTTAATTCATTATGACAACTAATAATATTCACAATACATTTTTCCCAGCTATTGAAAATGAATTTCATTCATTAATTTCACGTTTAATAAAATACATTTATTCAGCTCATTTGTAACAGCAAATGCATTTGTGCAATGAGGTATACCATATCATTTCAAAGAATGTTATCTTTCAATGAATTTATAAGAAGAGGGAATTTAATAATAATAATAATTTTTGATGATTTAATCTATAATGTAATAGAGGAGAGAATCGGCTTGGACATGAACTTGATAGGAAATACCCGAATGACACATCATCACTTTTGAACTACTGAACTGATTAACTTGAAATTTTGCATGAATATTCAGAATTTACCGAGGATGGACATAGGCTTATCTTTATTGCTATCAATCAATCAGTTCTGATTTAATGAATAAAACCAATTTAGCCAATAATTGGTGATTAAAAGTTTTTGTAACAAAAAAAGCCGAACCAAGCAGAGCTTTCTCAAAGTGACTCTGTACTTAGTTGGTAGCGAGCGCGGTTGATAAATCAAAGATGCGATACATATCAAACCAATTTTTTTCTGAAAATGTTGAACGTTTATTAAGATTATCTTAGTAGTTTTGAACATAATTATTTTATTATTCATGGTTCCTGGACATAAGGAGTTTGCATTTTACAACACCAAATAGTTTTAACCAATACGAAGCGCGAGGGGTTTAGTTTATAAAATATTTGATAACCAGTATGGGTTATGAAAATAGTCATGACCTGTAGCATTCGGACCTTATTAGCTTTTGGTGAAGTTTGACACCTTTGTGAAGAGGAATAGTTGCGAACAATGGTATCCTTCAATGCTCGAATAAATAAGAAGAGGTAATAATAGTTGCGAACTGAAAAAGGTAGTTGAGCACGTTACAAGATACGAGGACAAGGCCGCGGCCTTCATGATAGCTGATGCTGCTGCTGCTGCTATTGCACTGCACACACAATAACATCACCAGGCCGGCCGTACAGTGGTAATAAGGTACAGCGCTTCTTCTAATACTTCTTATAACAATATTCTTAAATGAATGAAATCGTCGTAGTGTTCTCTTCCTCTTTGTCCTATTGGTGATGTCTTGCTCTTTATTCCCTTGAGCATCTCCTACAAACCATTTGAGGATGCGACAAACTTATTTTTTTTTGTAATCAGTTCTCCACAAATGAAACAATTGGATAGTTTTGAATTCCCATTAATATTATCCTCTGTGCTGATAAAACAGTGTTGTTTTGAACAGATAAAATATAGTGGATGGAAGTTTTATTCGAAATTATAGTTTACTGCTGGTATATTATTCCTGAATAATGATTATTTGAAATATCCAATTGAAGCTACATAAATAGAACTAAGGACTTTTGCTACTGAAAATCATTAAGTGAAATAATATAGTAGTTCCAATTGATAAATGAAAACAAATTGAATGGTGTGGAATAGGTCTATGAAACGTCAACCAAATTTAGATTTGAAGAAAGAAAAACTAAAACCATTAATAATAAATTAATTTATCATTCTCAGAAAGGGAATTAGTATGCAAAAACTAGGGATTAACTTGTTAGTCCATATCTGTAGGCCTCATACAATAAGAAGGCCTTGAAGTTGCCAAAAAAAACTGTTTATGAACTTTTCTATACTTCTAAAGACATTCAGAGATGATCACGTGAAATACATCAACAAACTGTACTGGCATTCCTCATAACTATGATGAACAGTCTCCTAGAATGATACACATAGAAGAGGGAAATTATAGAAACAAAGTTTCATGTCAATAATATCTCATAGGTTTATTAAACATAAATACACATAACATCACTGTATCCGTACACAAAATGATCAGTACTTGCACTGAAATGTTCACTACTAGTTAAGATTGAAATATGGATGATTACTGTGATACTATAAGTCATGAAAAGTTACAACTAAATAATCACTGGTGACACTATACCCATGACACTAATTTACTCCCCTACAAACATCAAGACCAAACATATTGGTAAATATTGCGACTCCAACAATTCGACGATGGGACATCATGATATATATAGGAAGGGTATGAACATGAATGAGATCATACACATATATTAATGTCCCACAGTTGCTCTTATTGAGATGTTGCAACCGACTGAAACGATATTTTTCATCTCCAAGCTTGACAGCTACCCCTCACCACACACTACCCATTGGGAAGGATACTGAAGACCTACTAGCTACTGCTGCTATGACCTAAATTATTGGAAAATATATTAAATATTCGCATGATTTGCCTGGAGCCATTTGGCTGATCATACACATTGCAATGACATGTATTAAGTGCAATTTATTGTATATAATATTGGTGTGCAAAATACTCATACTAACGTTCATTTCACTTCTGCTCATTTCCCCTAATTGGGCTATACAACAACATCACTAAATAATTCATTTGATGAATATTTGTAGCTGATGGTGAACTGTATAGCTTATGATTATAATGATAAAATGAAGCTTTTTCGGTTACTCCGTTATAAATGTCAAAGCATATTTTCCATAGTCTATATAGCCTAAACTTATTTGAAACATTCTAAATTGGTCTGAGCACATGTTGAGTCAACTTTTCGATTGAATCACGATGTAATAGGTGTAGCAGTAAAAATGAAGTTCATTTGAAACGTTTATGATAAGAGTGTACACTCCATGATTATAAATCATGAGCTTTGATTAATATCATGAGCGCACTCGAATTGCAAATTCACAGACGACAAAGAGCTCAACATTTTGCAGCAGCTTTATAGATGACATAATCCAGTTTGAAAAGTATGGACAAACAGTGGACAGTAGCGAAAGGGCTTTTACAATGGCGTAATAAAAGCGACGTCGGGTCCTCCAGCTTGGAACAAATCAATTAATTTGAAAGTCGTCCAGCCGAAAATGGATTGATAAACTGGTGAGAAGCTGAGACCGCCGTAGCGCCTCACAGCCACAGCACCCAACTCATCCACGCACATTGATCGGATTATGATTTTCAACAAGCGTTATCGAATTAATTAATCTCGCAAAGGGTACAATATTTATAAAGCATTATTGAGTGACATGCTATCCACGAAATACCTTTGGTTCATGTTTTTTGCCATTGATACTTCATGATGTGACCACAGTAATGTCATTTATATTCAATAAAATACCCATAAATGGGTTTCCTTATGAATTATGTAATCAATGAGCGTTGAATGTGTAGAGTAGTTGCAGCAGTTGTAGTTGAAAGAGAGGCAGATTCGGGTAGAAGTAGTAGCACGAGCTAGTAGAATCCTTTCGTACGTTCCTTAAATTGGTCATTGTGAATGTCTCTATCAACAGTAGAATTTAACTTCAACTCGAATAAATGATTAGAATGTTGAATAGAATACCTATCAAACGCTTTGATAAAAAATGATTATAATTAGATTGAATGAATTTCCCACCATTGGAAGACCATGCATTTAAAGAACCAGCTTCCACTCATGGAACGCACGGGTTAGAAGGCACGTTATTCTGAGAAGAGAATCGATTATCAAGAAATCTGATATCGTGAAGGGTGAGTTACAGCTTTCGGTTCGTTTAATGTGAAAGTTGAACATAACTTGGAACACCTCTATCAAGAGAAATATTTGCAAAGCCAGAGACAAACATGAAACATTGTTCCTTGTACGTGGAAATTGGAGCGTTGGCATTACCACTCAACTGACTGTCGCATAACAATATCAGTTTCCCATCAAATTGTTCCCTGATGTCTCCTCAAGTGTCTCGAAGATTGGCTGAGGAATTAAAGAAGGCGCTTGTGCAAGTATTCTAAAATTTCATACCATTTCATATTACAGCATGTTTAACTTTCTCAGAAATCATATGTACTTCTTCAATTGTCTGAGAAGAGAATGAGTAAGAGAGAAAATGTCAAAATGGACCTTTACAGATACAAAGTAAAAAATTTGAAACTCTGAAAGATACGATTAATTTTCATGCTCTACCGAAATGAATAGAAACCTATCATAACAACATTGGACCCTAATCCAACAAGTGAGCAGCCCAGAATTAATGCTTTTGTCCTCTGAATTCTTTTGTTGTTTCATAGTTTGTGTTGATCTGATAAATGGCAAAGGGGTCTACTTTGTAGAGAAACGTGATATTTTTCCAGCAATATCAATTGGGATGACATTTATGAATACTATTTCAAACATAAAACCGGGATCTCGTGTTTTGTTTTCGGGAATAGAATGTGGCTTGCGGCATGAATGAGCGTGCGCCTGAAGGTTCGCGTGCGTGAGTTGGAAGGGCTTGCTGTGTGTCTGTGAGTAGCTAGGCGTTTGCCGAATTCATCCGCTCAGTCTGTTTCTATTCCTAAATAAAATACAATCTTTAGTTCGGGGCCCTCGGCTAGTCACCTGTTGTTTCGGCAAGAAATAAGCCGGTCACAAAATCATAAATTGCCGCCTTCATCTACTCCATTCGACTCGGATAGATTTATGAAATTTTTTATACTTTTTCATGAACCTACCTAGCTTTTGTTCAACACAGCGTTGGTATAAATATTTTGGAAACGTGGAGGTTTTATTTGGTGATTGAAAATAATCACCTCAAATTTACATTCGAATGTACTCTAATCAATAAGTCGCAACTAACAGAGCATAGTTGGTTTTCGAATAAACATTCATTTGAATTCTAGTACTGCACTGAATCCATGTAGACGAGAATTCAGACAATTTTTAACAATAAATAGAAACAATTCGTAAATAGATTCAACATTATAAAAAACTATAGTTTTTAGACAATTATTTTAATAAATAATTTGTCCATCATACCATTTGACAGATTTCACGTTTAATAGAAGCAACTTCTTAATATTTATGATACACATAAAAATTTTAATCTATTCAATATTCGTCCAATTTTTATTTCATATTCAGTATAATAATAGAGAATACATTAAACAATTCACAGTGCGTATTTTTCTAAATCAACTATTCTATAATATTCAATAATTGAAATACAGTTGGATATACACACAGCCTACTGTGATATCAATGAAAAAGATCTTAGAGAGAGAGGATTCGGAGGAAGATAATATTATCTTCTTCAAACTCATTCTCATAATCTTTATTAGACATGTACTGAGAGGAATTCCACTATAATCTCTAGCACATTAACCTAATCCTAGTTGTCAATCCTTATTTATATGAAAAATGGGACTGGGAGAAATACCATACCGAAAGTACAGGTTTACACGAATTTCATTCGGTAAGCAATAGAATTCAGTGTCTGCCGTGGTCGTGGGGCAACGGGCAATCATTGAATTTGGAGACAAAAATACGGTACATGACAAAGCTGACCGGAACACAGTAATCAGGAGCCAGAGCCAGAGCCAGAGTCCGCCGTCTTCATCTCTGCAATTTCCTTCGATGCTACAGAAAGAAAGCCAGTCGCACGTAACATTATTGAGAAGCTCTCAACTGAAAATTTTCGTTCACTATGTTCGGCTATTGGCTGACCTCGTCCAAATCCCAGCTCACTCTTTAAATCCCAGCATCTCGCACTCATACCCAACCAACGAAAATAGCCAAGCTCTGCCAACAATCTTTTAGCAGTTTCCGATTGTCCGTTCGTCTTCTTTGGTATTAACTTCGAGTCAATAGAAAACAGATACCAAGAGAAGGCAACTCAAAAACAGAACAAGGAGACAAGATTCAGTTCAATAACACAAAAAGTAACACTAAGCTGTGAGTGGTATAGAAAAACGATTTCCACCGAATTTCAAAGTTTGCCACACCATTCCAAGTGTGATCCTAGAACGTCCATTGTACGGTTTTACTGTCTTCCATGATTGAACGACCTATTAAATCTTGACTATTAGATTATGATTAAATATAACATACTGATCTTTCAACGCCCATACTGATCCTGACTTGTGTACTGTACTGCTACAAATTAAAGCAATTGATAATATTGCCAATTTCACTACACACTGAGCACTTCTTATCGAAGTGATTGAAGTATACGAGTATTTTAATTGATCCTGTGATTTTGTAAAGTGTTAAGTATTATAGTGGAATCGATAGTTTCTCAGCATCAACAAGATTCAAATTCTTTATTTCTACTAAAACACTTGGAACTTGAATGATGTGGAGAGAAAAAATAAGGCTAACATTGTGCTATTTCTCTCCCGATATAATGGAAAAGATCAAATAGGACTTTAAATCGAATAGAAAAAAATGGATACTTCTATTACCCACTTAGTAATAGAACAATACTGTATATAATTACTGTATATTCAACTTCAAGAGTCAACATGATAATTATCCTGAGAAATGTTACACTTGATCTGAGTAATATAGTGATTAATCGCAGTACAATGAATACTTTTTTCAAGTTGTGAAACTTTGAAAATTTCCTAAGAGAGCTGACTCATGATTCGAGTTGTTGATAAATGCTGAAAATATGCAAGTCATATTTCAGGGGAGAAGTTCGAATCTCTTCCACACACGGATATTTTATTCGCGGCAGATTCTCATAAACCACACCGAATCTCGCAAATTTCGCCGACTGAAAATCAGACAGATGCAGGAAAGGTCACACCGGTGTGGCATTTGAAAAGCATTGGACGCGGCCACAAAATTCTTGACAGTTGACAGTTGGTTGAGGAGACATAGATAACCACTCGTGACTTGTGACGTCAGCCCTGTAACATGGAAACTCACTTCATGCTTCGTGCTCCATGTACATTTTATCAATATTTAATGCATGTGAAACACTTTAGTTGGATTATTATACTAATACTCCACCACGTTCAATTTAGGGTGAACTCTGCGCCCATAACCGAACAATTATGGATTTAACAATAATCTAAAAAGAAGGAAAACTCCTATTGAATAGTAATAGAACCTATTCCTATAGTATAAGGAGCCTTAGGACTCCAGTGGAAGTTTCAATAATTCATCTGAATAATTTGATGTTCCGTTTCAACTGAAACGAAATATTGATCAACAACTCATTCTGTATGATAAATTTGTGAAATTTATTTTGTACTCGTGAACAGAATGATAAGTATTATCTATTATATATAGCGAGTTTTTGCAACTTTAATTTTGTCGCTTATCGCACCCCAATCGCCATCTTTCATTGTTCACCCAGTCTCCTTCAAAGAGACCTCTACTCTCTTGAATGTGGACATTGGATACCCATTTCATTCGCGGTCTGCCACACCTGTTCGCTGGTACCCAATTCCATACTTTCAAAGGAAGTCTTCCTTCATTCATTCTGCACAGGTGTGCAAGCACCTGTAATTGCTTCTCTCCAATGACATCCATTATTGTGCTTTTTGCACTCATTCTCTCTCTTATGATATCATTCCTGTTTCGATCCAGCAACATCAATCCCAAACTCCTCCTCCAGTACATCATTTCCGCTGACAGAAGTTTTTGAGAAGTTAATCTGTTCACACAGCACACTTCTGACCCATACATCATGACCGGCTCAATCATTGCCTGGTATATATATTTTTTATTTTTTTGGTCATGTTTTTATTCCATAGGATTGGATGTAGTGCTCTTATCATATTTTTCCCTTTCTTATCTTCCCCATGCTATCCACTCTATCCCTTCCATCATCACTAATAACAACACCGAGGTACTTGTACTCCTTAACATTTTTAATCAATCCATTTCCAGTTTCAATATCCTGTCCTGTGCCTCCGAAGTGCATATATTGTGTCTTTTCTGTGTAACAGTATTTTCAATTTCTAGTGAGAATATTGAGTTATGATTCATATCAGAGATTGTTTGTACCCTAATAGTATTGATCATGACTATTATAGTATCCTGGTGGGAGGGGGTATGAACTACTTCAAACTCAACACTCATTGGCTAATCGGATAAATCATTTTGCAAGAGTATACTTGGTAGTAATCCAAGATTTTTTCGAGAAAGAAAGTCATAAATGTCTATTCAGATGAAATACAATTTTACACTGAAGTTACCCAATGAAAAAGAATGATTAAGATACTGTCTATTATGATTCCCACCACAATCATGCCAGTTCCACCATTCTTGCCAGTTCATGGGTATTATTTATGGATATACAAGTTAAGCTCTCGAGGAGTTAAGACTTGTACAGTTACGGTTGCTATCCGTCAAATTGATTGTCATATTCAGTGAACATGAGACAAATATAATTACCGATCTGCATCCCGATATTACCCAATCAATTAGTTGCAGTATAGTGTGTGGTAGCTTCCGGCTTATTGTAGACGGTCGGAGGGGGTAGG
Source organism: Nilaparvata lugens (assembly GCF_014356525.2). Taxonomy (NCBI): domain Eukaryota; kingdom Metazoa; phylum Arthropoda; class Insecta; order Hemiptera; family Delphacidae; genus Nilaparvata; species Nilaparvata lugens. The sequence continues at coordinate 34,067,342 of NC_052504.1, forward strand.
GGTGTACTTGCACCTTCAACAAGCAATGCATCGGACAGATAGATCTAAGTGGCTCTGATTTAGTGGTGCGCCGTGGCATCAGTCTTGACTAATGACGCTGTCATGTTATTCCAGTGCATCACAGTGCTAACTTGATCGCTGCATTCGGATCAGCTGATGCAGTTATTGTTGAATGGCGCTGTTAAACTATGATTTGTGGTAACAATCACCTTGATTGGCGGGAACAAAACAAGCATAAAATTGATTTATTAATATCAGGTGGGATCTATTTATATTATAGTGGTTAGTGTAGTTCTGGTACAAGAAATGTTCCTGACAGCTATATCAATCTCATGGAGAACATGATAGACCTGGATATAATATAGGTAGATTTCAAATTATTGTGCTTATTGATGGAGCAAATAAGGGCTGAGGGTCGGAGTTAATCCTTCATTATCCAAAGTGGAAGAATATTGAGTATAACTCATTCAGCCATTTGCAAAAAACACATCAGATTTTGATTCTATAACCTACATTTGTAGGTTATTGGCGATTCGAGCATTCTGTCCATAAGAACATCAAATCAAATATTGATGCTTGGCATGACAACCGTTGTTTCTTATTACTGCCATTGATGATCTAATAACTTGTGTTATACGCAGATAGTACTCATCATCACACAGAATAGGATATGCACATTAAAGATTCAAGTTCGAATTAAGAACAAATCTCTTGTTGAACCATCACAAGTAAACCAGACTAGTATACTTGAAGTAATCTTTCATCATTATTTGAATGATACATTGATAATTTGTCATAATGAATCTTTACGATTACGTTGTTAGAGACTTGAAAATCTGTAATAGGTCGATGAATTAAAGTGAAAACTAATTTCTTCAAAGCATTGACATGAAATTGATCATAATCCTAGAATCTAATGCAATCTTACAATTCAACACACCATGTTCTAATTGGCTCTTATAATACTTAGTAATTAAACGAACATTAACAAATCAGGGTGAGAATGAGACCAGAGATAAAGAGAGAATGAGTTTTCAACTCAAATAGTCTCAGCAAGAAACAAGTTAATAATTTTTCTGTATAACGATTTGTTGGTAAACATCATTCGGGTCAGATGTATTTCTTTACGGATCGGGTTGTGATGACGATCGGTACAGGTTTGGCAGAGCACTGGAATGAGATAACGCTAATAGATAGCGTCGGTAACGTCGAACAAGTGGACAGAAGCGGTGGAGCGTCTCATCACGAACAACACTCGCTTTCACCAACCAGCAAAAATAATAAGTATCCAACCTAGAAACAGCTGAGCGCGTTGCGTCCTTGACCTTGACAAGGAGGTGTGTTGCAATATTGTTGTTACTGGTCAGCTGTGGCGCACTAGAAGACAACTACTATCGTCCTGTCCTGTCTTCTGCCAGAGACCGGTCTTGTCGCCCGTTCCCGTTTAGTTATGCTGTAATCAGACTCCATTGGAACTGTCAGCATTGGTTGAGTGATAAGCCAATTGATAAGTGAATGTCACCGGTGCTGCAGCACCAACTGCATCCGACTCTAATCAATTTGATTGCTCAACTTGGTGAGGAAGTGGCCTTGATTCGTGCATTTCTCCATTTGGATCCAGCTTCCATGGTATTACTTTCATGGTTGATATACGATGCAAATGTCTCCACTCTTCGGTTACAATACAAGGCTGGGACTGAGAAGAAATTGGAAAATAAGAATTTGGTCAACCTCTAATTGCTGGAGGTTGAGTGATTTATTGTGAAAATAGTAATTGCCAAGATTTTGTTTTGAGAAGCACTAAATAATTCATTGAATTTGAAAGATATGTTGGGATTGAGAATGAAAGAACATTTTTCTCCATTCAATCAAACGTAATATTGACAACATACAGTTGACGATATATAATGAGCATTCACTTCTCATTGGGCGAAGTCTGAACAAAGGAGATTTAACAATGAGCACTAGTAGTTAAGAAGTAGTTCTGTGAAAGGAGAGTCCATGTATTACGACAAAAGCATAAATGAAAGTGATCTAATCCTGTTTTGCATGACTTTACAAGAGACCAAGAGTGAACTGTGTGAATCAATTCTATATTCATCAAGTGAATATTCCATTGTAATGTAATGTATGCTGGAAAAAGTCAATTATAATTGATCTTTAAAAAACATATCATGATTGTCAAGTCTCAAGTCTTTAGAAATAGAGGAGATTGAAGTAAGATACTACTAGTGAGTGAGTATCGGAATATTTTTGAAATTGTGCAGAGTTGTTATTATTCAATAAATAGAGCAAACCGGTTCAAAATAATTATGTTAAATGTAGATCCATAGGAGATGGAGTGAGATAAAGAGGTTGGAGATGGGCGATTGGTTATGACCAATATGGAATATGAATTTTATTTCAGTTGTTTGTAAGCTGCAGGTCAATTCCATTAGCATTGTTAGCGTGTGCTCATAAAGCTGATATTCAAGCAAAAAGACACACATCTCCATGAAAAAGTGGGTCCAAGCAATAGGCTATATAATTATTACGACTCTGAAGGTCGGTTTTGTGTGGTTACATCAGACCAGCTGCCAAAATTTAATGAGCAAGTATTATAAATAATGTTCATATTCAAGATTATCCACTTTCAATGCCTAGTAAAATTAGCTAATAGAGTAGATTATTGTAATACAATCACAAGAGGAAAACGTACAACTCATCTGATGTGTGACACTAGAGGCAAAACAGTGAAACTTTCAAATTTCACCAGCATTAAATGAAGCTTGAAGTGTTTCCAAGTCTAGTCACAGTCAAGTAACATTGCACAAGTCTTTGAACAGATTATATTTTCATATTTTTCCAAACTGTAAGTTCTACACCCATAATCATTGGATCTCCTGAAGAAATATCAATATCCACTGTAATGTATAGAGAGAAGTAATATAATAGAGAAATGTCTTTATTGAAAATAAAAATAAAGTTTAAATCTGTGATAATATACTTCACAGTATACATTAGATTCGGTTGTATCCGTATTGTTACTTTCGAAGATTACATCACTGCTGTCAATGAAGCCTATCTCATTCATTGCAGGCGCTGCTAGACGAAGTACTTCAACTGTCAAATTAGGCAACTCTTTATTGACTGATTATAAAACTAGTAGGCCTACTTTTTAGGTGGGATTATTCATAATCTGACTTCAACTAATCAAAAGAGATGTGTTTTTTATATATATTAATTCTTAATATTCGAATTGTGAGTACAGACATGAGTAATCGAATAAGTTCATGTAGAAAATTCATTTTAGTTGAGACTTCAGTGGAGAAGTGTTTTAGACATACCAATGATTATAATTAATGATTTTATTTCTTTTATTCATCCATGATCTTTATTGCTTCACTCAACTGATGAATTTTATTTCTCGAATAATTTTCGTTTCAGTTGAGTAGAAACAGTGTATCCAGCCAGCACAAAATCCAAGCGAAATAGAATGCCACTGGTGTTGGAAAGAGTTATAAGGGTTCCTATAGAGGAATATAGGAAAATACGAGAGAGTAGGTCATGTTAGAGGGTGGAAAAGCACGCCTGCATCGTACATTATGTGCCACCCAAGGCATAGCAGAGCTCGGCCAGCCATTCTTATTTGTAAAAACGAAACGTGTTATAAATAATCCGAGCGTCATTAAAACCTCTTTAATCACTTTCGGAATGCATTCTACTTTCTCGTGCAGGCCGGCCTGTCTGACTCTATCCTATCGCCGCGAACGCCCGACCCGATGGTTATTAATCACGGCATTAATATAACACGTGCAGCTTGATTACTCCATCGTCTCATCAGGCTCTCCTTGTCCAAACCTCCGATCCTACCACCACTTATCACACCACCCCAACCTCCTTCTCCTTCTAATCCAGCCTCAACCTCCCGTCAAACTTATCCGCTCGCCAACCTCACACCAACTCTGGAAGAGAGCCTACTCAATTATTAATCAATCAATTGTTACATCTGGGGGCGCCCAACAATCACTGTGTATTGTTGAAAGCGAAGTGATAGCCGTTTCCGATTATCGACCCGCTAGCATTTGGATTAGTGCAATAATGTTCCGATTTCAAGCTGGTGATATTTTAGATGGGGGCTGATTTTAAATGAGCTCGTACGGATATTGATTAGCTATTTATTGGCATAGTTCATGAAATCATCAAATATGCTAGTGCGATGATTGGATTTAATGTAGCGAGGAACGGACTGCGCGCTCCAAAATTATATTTGCAAGCTTTGATTCATGCTCTCCGTTATACGACTATATTGGAAAGTAGACATTCGAATTCAGTTTGCAAATATATACCATAACACAATCAGTGTTTTGATAGAATTTTCAATAAATTGAGTAATTGCAATGTGACAAAAGATCTCCTTTTGAGAGAGAACATTCGCTTTTAACTTGATAAAACAGGGTCTGTATAATAAGTAACCGGACTGACTTCAGGAAATTTTCTATTGGCAAAATATGTACATTTTTTCATTATAGATCTTCAAAGTGGTCCTTATTGGAGTCGATAACACGCTGATACCTGATTTTCCAATCCCTGAACGCTCCCTGGAAGTCGGCAACCTCTATACTGTCTAGAGCCCTCATCGTAGCACGTTGAACGTTTTCCAGAGTCCCGAACCGCGTACCCTTAAGTTGTCTCTTGATCTTGGGGAACAAAAAGGAGTCCGGTGGTGCCATATCCACGAATCGGCAATCCCCGGACGGACGCAATGAACCCGGGCGGTTAGTCGACGGAGCAGCTCTCTGAAGTACTGACCGTCTACAGTGGCACAAGCTCTTTGTGAACGGCCAGTACTACTGTATACTCATTATTGTTGGATTTTTCTTAATCGTATAAAATTACCAGAATATTGGAGAAATAAACCTTCTCCAACATTATGCAATGCATCCATCATTTTATTTGATTGATTGATCCATCACTTGACTTGACAAATGGCGAAGTCTTAATCTCAAGTATGGCGATGATTTCAATTATCTTGCATTCAATCAGTCATATGATATAATTACTAACGCTCTTTGGTTCTTCATTGTGAGATCTTGGGAGGAATACACCTATTGAAATCATGGTCATGCAAGTAATCGACAAACAAAATCCACTGAATTTTAACCAGAACTCAGTTCTATGAATACGGTACCTGGTACCATATGTTAATATACGGTATCTATGAATACTGATGTAATTGGTATTAGCTATTATGAATATTTTCGGCATATGCTGTACTGTTGCCTTTCTATGGAACCATTGTGTATGGAATATTATGATTGAGACTGATGTTTTAATAATCTCCGAATGCAATGAATGAAGAACGTCATAGGTCATTGACACCATCGAGTTTCTGATCAAGAATTATTTACTTTCGTGGTTCCATTGATGATGCATAGACGGATTACGAAGATTCAATAAGGGTTAACAGGAGGTGAATGGTGAACGGCTTTAATGGGCGGGGAGGATGTTTTATTACGCAGAGCAAGAGCCAAAACATGCGACGCCCTATTCCAATAAACAGCCTGATGAATTGCTCCAATACAAGGTAGGCCTAATACTCGACGCTAAACGATCATCTGGCTGACGAAAGCGCCGGAACTGCATTGACAGAGATTGTCGTTGCTCATTTCAATATGAATAGGCTTTATTATAACGAAACAACAAAATGATCTTGCCACCCCTAATTTGAATTTCAAATTGAATTTTCAAAAAGCGGGTGAGAAGTGTGACGTGCAGTGAACCCCCTCCCCAAATTACTGTGGGATGAGGGTAGGGATTAACTTCATGGCTGCATCTTCCACCTGAGCCCCTTTATTTGCCCCCTATGATCCTCTGTCCTCTGCCTCCTTGGTTTCCAGGAGGCCTCGTTTACAGGTTCATCTCACACACCTCGCAAGTATCTGCAACATCTTCGAATCGTCAAAGCTCCTAATAAAATTTCTTCTTCTTATAACAAATATCTTCTATCTGAGTTATATTCACATATCAATCAAACTCCCACAATTGGGAAAAATGTTCCAGTATAAATAATTTATTTCAATAATAAATATATGAAGTTATAATAATTAGTACTCTCGTACTTTCATACTCTTATAGCGTACTTTTATTACCCTAGAAGAGTTTCCATTTCAACCAACTTTCTTCAGAAAAAGCTCCATTCTCTAATAATTCTAGAATAGGAATTTCAATACTGTATAGTGAACATTGAACAGGGTTCCTAATTAAGTTTACTAGCAATTAATCGCTAGCTGATACACACATCACAATATTACCTATAACACACTGTTAGGAAATTCATATTTACTGTTCCCAGATCTATGAAAACGGAGTACAGGGAGAGAGATTTTAGAAGTAAATTATTGGAGTTGATGATTAACTTTTGAACCATATTTGAGCATGAATGGATAAATATTTTAAATTTGTAGAACCATAGTTTATATTATCAACATTGAATTTCAGGGAGGCTGTGGTGAAGCGCCACGCGCCTTCGCTGAAGCTGAGAGCAGCGCACGCTTTATGCATTATTCCAGTGAATTTCGAACACGTATAGCCTGAAGGTATTAGAGGGTGCCTAGCCTTTCAAAGCGACGCATCCATAGCATTTCGTACTCATTCTGTTTGACTTGAATGTGAAAGACCGACGAATTCTTCATGGAGTCCATTACATCAGAAACGCTGAGCAGACGGCACAATCAATGCTAAAAAATGTGCATAACTCAGTACGGATGTTTTTGCGCTAGAGGAGGAGGAGCGCTGCAAAAATCGGACATTTTGTTAATTGAGGAGATGATTATTCATGAGGAACAAGGCTGTGTCACTTTTTATTGTTTGCTTATATACAGTAGCCCATGCTTACTGTGCACGAAATTTGCATTTTTATTCCAATGGATCATGAAACCAATAAAAAGCGCTTGGAATAACACTTTTGATGAAGTTATTGAATTGGTGTAGAAAAGTAAATAGGAGAAGGCTCCTGAATGTTTTCCTAAATTATAGAGATGCACAGTTGAGAAATTTCTAAAATTACATGGGCTGAGAAATTCTTATTTTCATTTCTCCTGAGTTCTAATCAGAACAATATTTTGTTATAAAAAAATTTGTGATTTCGTAAAAAAATACTGTATTGAAATTGCTCGATAATTTCATTCGGTTGATCGTGAGCTTAGCCTGCCTGATAAGATTGTAGACCATTTACAAAATTATAACTGAGGATGGATAAATATTGTAATTTATTTGAATCTGAATACTGAAAACTCTTTTTAGATTTTTCATGTATCCTTGAAGTAATTTCGGTATCATAACTGTTTAAAGTACTCATTCAAGATGTAACCTGGTTCATTATCAAACTATATATTATCAACAATATATTAGTTAAGTATTACAATAATCAACAAGATGAAAATTCTAGGAAACTGTAGTTTAAAATCCGTCCATCTCTATATATGATTGTATCGTTGCGTGTCATGTAAGTGGCAACTTGCGGGAAACTGAGCAGCGATATGCGGGGCTTGGTTGAAAGAGACTTGCCGAGAGATCAGGATTCCATTTGCGGTGCTCAACACCAAGTCTGCGTTTACATTCTGATGTGGAATTCAGAGTCGGAGGAGTTCGAGCCCATTCGAGCGAACACCAGTTCCAGTTCTAGTCAGCAAGGTAGAGCAGTGCTTTTCCAATGGGACTTTGAATGTTTGGAAGGGAGGGCAGGCGGAATTGGTTCAAAGGCTTTGCATTTTGCATATGCTTCAAGACGCGTGCTGTTCTCTGATTTCACGCAAACACCTTCCGCGTGTCGCATATCTAATTCGGAGCAGCGCTCTCTCTCAAATCTACAATGATCGTACTCACTGTTTCCACACATTCAACCCTTTCCAATCCGCTCCAGACCTTTTTGCTGGCAACATCACATGAGAATATTTACAGCTTTCAACGTAATGTGATTCAACTGTTGAAAGGAGTGAAATTCAACATTCTTCTCATTCATGTAAATTGTTAGCCAATCTCTATGTGATAACACATCAGTTACATCAAATGATTCTTCTGTATACTCATGGGGACATTTTCAAAAGTGAAAATTCAAACTTTCAAGTCATTGGAAATAGTGATGGGCTTCTTTACAGCCTTATTCTTAGATGACATGTGATTTTTGAATCACAATTCTCGATTTAATGTTATACCTGTATATTATCTGAGTGTTGTTCACAAAATTTTTGTACTATTGCAATTTTTGGAATTTCATAAATCAATGCCAATTCAATTCAATGCCAAGAATTCAATGTGAAATCGAAGTAGTATAATCGTACTTTTTCCTGAATAACACGAAGGGACGAAATTTCCCTTAAAGAGAACATTACTGTAAATAGCTGACTTTCAAGTACTTATGACATTATTAGAACACCAGCAAGGAACTGCAAATGAGATTGTTTTGTGAATATGATAGTTATTTTTTCCTGCAAAGAATTAATGTAATTTCTATCATTGATAATAAATTCATGATTCTCATTACTTAAATTCTTGAGCATAGATAACTTCCCTTCATAGAAACTCAAAATTCTTAGTTCCACCCTCATGTGTCGTAAATATTGTTGGATTGTTGCTCTTGTTTGGTTGGCGGCCCGCCTTAGAAACGAGTAAGACAATATGGCTGTTCCACTACATGTCATATTTTATTGAATCTACTCGAGGTAAATCGGTAAATCAGTACAGTTATCTCACTTCTTCTACCGCAATTGATGAAATTTATTATAACTTTCATTCTTATCAAATAATTTGGTGAGTTGGATGTTGTGAGATCGATGAAAATTATTGTTTACACAAACTGAGCGTTAGTTAGCAGTATTTAAATTTGGCTCGTAAGGCTACTGTTGGAAGAGAGTTGATGCTGATAGGCTGAATTTACTCAGCGTGTCGTGACACTATCAGCGTCTATCGAACAAGCGGCGACGATTTATTCCTGGGTTTCCTAGGCTGGCAATGATAACGTCGGCAGTTGAATTTATTCTACTCATTTCCCTCCAGAAAAACATGGTCGGCCTTTTAACTTGCTACAAAATCCTCCTCGGAAGTTGAAACCAGTCCATCTTTGTCGGCTGTGATACCGTCAGTCGTTTCACAAATCAACGAGCAGTTGGGTTACATCACCTAGGCTTGCAATCAAATTAATCATCTATTTCTGAGTAGTATGCGTCCCAAAATTGATCCGTACATGGGCCTAAACTAATGACATTAATGAGAAAAGATATATATTTGTCATGAATAGAGATAAAAAATCATTAGAGTTGAACAGTTGAGTAACCTTCGCGAAATTTCTCTTCCCGAATATCTTTCTCCAAATCTATACACAGAAATTTGCATTTTGTATAAAATGGCATTTTGACACGATGTATGGAAACACACTTGGAAAATAACAACTGAATTCTCTGATATAATTCTTGGAATTTGTTAAGGAAATTCTTAACACACGTTGGTTCTCGGAAAATATGACATATTCATGTGGAAAGGAAAAATTTGATCATTATATCTTGCAATCTCTTTTCTATGAGACTTGAAACAAATACATTTTATTGATATAAAAGTGGCAATAATTAGTCATTTCAAACCATGCCCTACATGAACTTCTTATTAAAAGCATAAATTATGATGATAATATCATAATATCAAATTCAATATTATTCCTGTTAATATTATTACAAAACAATTTCAAAAGCAGAAGAGAATATAAAGGCTTATTTATTGAAAAGGGGCTTAGGCCTATTCATTACTTGCCTGACAAGACAAGTGTTCCGAGTAGATGGATCAAGATAAGAAGGGAGTTGAGAGCGATAAGGAGTGATTGTTGCCAGTTGGTTTTTCGGTTTGTCATGAAGGATCATGTACTTTCCTATTTTTGGAAATGACTTCATTTTGCCGACCACGTGGAAGAGTTCAAAGTCCACGATTTGGTTTACTATAAAAGGGCTCGACCCGGACATCTCTTCCTCTTTCTGCTTCGAACTGTGTGACCAGTACAACGAGACTCTGGAAACCAGGTAAGTGGCTAGTATAAGAGCCTGTTCACATGACAGCGATTTACGTTCGGTTGTCGCGCGGTTGACAAACCGAGCGATTGCCAGGTATAGGGAAACACATGAAGCCGTACACATGCATCGCTCGGTTTTAGTAGTCGCCGGCGAATCGCGGCGGTTGTAGTCTCAGACTACAACCGCTCGGTTGTCGCTCGGTTACAGGGCGGCTCGATATACTAGAGCAGGCGTGAGAGCGTACACAAGTCTTCAGTCAACCGAGCGGTTTTTATCAGAGCAGTAATATATGTTTAAGAGTAATATAGTGATTAAGTACATATAGATTAAGATATAATAGATTAATATATTAAGATTGAGTACATAGATGTTGTACCTAGTAATTATTAATCATAACCGAGCGCAAACCGCTCATGAATCGCTGTCATTTGTACGAGGCTGGCAAACCGAGCGATTTGCCAATCGAGCGACAACCGAGCGTAAATCGCTGTCATGTGAACAAGCTCTAAGAGTGCTGTTTTAGGATTCACGATTCTATTAGAACCCTTGCTTTATTTATTCGTTATAAACGTGTAGTTATTGAAGCCCATAAGTAGAGGGTGGTTGAATTACAACATATTCTTTTTTGTTCAACTTATAATTTAATTTATACATTCAATTATTTCAAACTGACCCGTATTATCATTTCGAGTTTTAAGAGGCACATTGTTTGATTCAAATAATCACTCCAGCTTCTTGGCTCTGCTAGGAATTGTGATTTATTTCAATGTTTCATTTATTAAGTGAATACTGGATTGTGATTTATTTCAAGTTTCACTTATTAGGTGAATATTGATTCCTGATTTATTTCAAGGTTCCACTTATTATGTGATTTATTTCAACGTTTCACTTATTATGTAAATATTGGATTGTGATTCATTTCGTCGTTTCATTTATTAGGAGAATACTTTATTATGATTCAGCACGTTACATTTCATTTATTAAGTGAATATTGAATTGTGATTTAGTTCGGCGTTTTATTTATTAGAGGAATAGTCAACTTTAATTCAGTTTGATGTTTTGTTTATAAATTGAAACACCGTTTGTTAAGTGAATATTTCATTGAGTGTTTCATTCTTTCCGATTTGATAAATTGCCGGTATTAGTGAAACATTGTTTAAGTGGGTTTCATTTTGAGTTATAGAATGGGTCCCCATTTATAGTTTGGCATACCCATTTGGTTCTAACTGTGTTTGCAGTTTGATTAATTGCCAACATCTGATTATAAATTGTATCTTGTTATTTGTAGCTTAACTACACTTCCGTTTCTACACAGGGTTTGTGAGATTTATTTATTTATTTGAAATCTTAAGTAGTTTTTTGATCAACTGACTTGATCTGAGTTTTGTTTGGATCCATTGATATCGAATAGAAGCTTTCTTGTAGACTACTTACAGTTACAGTTTGCAAATGTATTATTTTATACCTGGCTTTGATTGTTATTACTGGGCTTTGAACTCATTTTTTTTAACAGTTTGTTTGCACTTAGACACTTGTCCTCTAATCAAAATTGTTCTTTCACCTCCTCTCCTTCTCTCGTTTCCGTTGTAGCCGAATTGTAGACCCCTCCCATTCGAATTTATCCTTGCCTTGCACCACCATTTCCCTCTCGTTTTGGTTGTGGACGAATAGACCGCTCCCATTTGAGGATTCCTTTTTCTCTCGTTTCGGTTGTGGACGAATAGACCGCTCCTGTTCGAGGCTTCCTTTTTCTCTCGTTTCGGTTGTGGACGAATAGACCGCTCCTGTTCGAGGCTTCCTTTTCCTCTCATTTCGGTTGTGGACGAATAGACCGCTCCCGTTCGAAGCTTCCTTTTTCTCTAGTTTCGGTTGTGGACGAATAGACCGCTCCCGTTTGAGCCCTCCTTTTCCTCTCGTTTTGGTTGTGGGCGAATAGACCACTCCCGTTCGAGGTTCCTTTTTACATCAGTGCAAATAATCCTTTACAAAACATACCTAAATTGGTCCATTTATAATTACTTCTTGTTATTCAGTTCAAGTCAGTGGTATTTACTGGTTAGAGTTGAGTCTCATTCTTGAATAGCATATTGTCATTATAGTCTGCTGGTTGTGGTTGAAAAGCCGCTCCCAATTCCTGCTTTAGTGATTCCCTATAATAAGATTCCATTTCACGAAATAGCCACATTTCTGTGGCCGGAGTTTGACAATGATGAGCACTTTGACCAAGAACTAGTTTTGCTCCTTTGGTCCCCGAATAAGAGCTGAGTCAACTCCATACACACATACACAGACACATATTACTCACCAGATTAATTGGTTCTATAGACCCCTGTAGTGTATCCCAACACCCTGAACTATCTGGCACGTGGTTAAAACAGGTTGTCCTGACACGAGTTGTGCTAACCAATCAGCCACAAATATTCGAATTACTCAAGGGAAATCCCACCCTTTCAATATTAATTAAAACTTTTACAATATTTTCATTTATAAATAAATCCTTAGTTGAATTGATGAAATTAACGTTTTGGTAGAGAGTTAGTGGGAAGGATATTTTGAATATTCTTCCCGAAGAATGGACATTGATATGTCCAAAGATCAGCCAATTTATGTAGATGCATAACAATATTATCTTTAGTTATTACAAATTGCTTATCCGTATCATATACAGTTCAATAATTATTTTCTTAGTCTTTATTATGATTGTGAATTCATCTATAATTTTGCTGTATTGTAAGCTATTTTATATAAGTGTATAAGCCAGTATATATGTAATCTACATAAATAAAGTACTCAATCAATCAATCAATAATATTGTCGAAAGATGCCTTGCTATGATTAATGTAATGTTATTAGTTATTTCAAACCATGAACTACATGAACTTACATGGACTTCCATATTAGTAGGAGATTCAATATTTTCCGTTTTATATGTCAATAAAACAATTTCAAAGGTAGAAGAGAATATTAGGCGTTGTTCAATCTCCAATAATTGTCGAAAAATGCCTTGTCATAACAATTTTACCAATGTCAAAACCAGGTGTTCTTCCTATTAAATTATTGAAATGCTATTGATTTCAAAATACATTATGGTAAAATGCACTTTCAACTAATTAATTAATGATGAATACCGCGCTGTTAATTCAAGAGAAAATATTGTTCATTACAAAACAACATTGAACATGAATTGTGAACAATAGTGAGCATCACAAAAAGGTATGTAGCAAAATTCATTCATTGGCAATAGGCGAATGACCATGTGGTACGATGTGAGAGCTCGCTTCTCGGGGGACAGAAGGAAGTGCGTCCGCTTACCTGTAGGTGGTGGATGTGATGGGGGGGGGTCAGTAAAAGTGAACAGCCGACAATGAATCATAAGTGACTGTGTATTACACAGAGTGGGTGGGAGTGTGTTATTGTGGCATGGCTTATCAGGGGAATTGGGGTGAGAAATAGATATATGAGGCGCGCAACTTGATAATGCTTGTCAGTTGCGATGCGATGGTGGCGGTTGGCGATTGTATTTATGCCACAAAAGGACGACGCCGGCTCAGTTTATGGCCGCGCAAACGCAATTTCCAACATTATGTGAAAAGCGAACATTCGCTATGAGCACCTGCAGCTGCTGCTCGAAAAACAGTGAGCACGATTTAACCAAGTGGAATATTTTGTCGAACTACTACCGTAGCTGGATGTCATTAATCTGGAAACGGAGCTGCAGTCGCCAGCAGTGGAGCGACAGATGCAAGGCGACAGGCGACACTTTCCGGCCACCTTCCGCTAGTCCGCTACTGCTTTATCCGGATTAGAAGAGGACGTTCAATTAGGCTTCCTACTATCCACTCTAACCTGTCAGCATTGGTTAGATAGGAAGCATTCATGTTCTGACAGTTCCAAGTTAATCTCATTCTATGCAGTTTCATGTGTCTGGTACCTGTGCAAGTGTTTTCACGCTTGGCATCCAGCACCCACACAACACTACTGCCTTTTTCCTCGCCAACATTTAGCACCTTTAGTCGTGTTTCCTAGAACTCCGGAAAAAAGGGGATTCTTCTCTCGCCGAGCTGTAAAATTCTCATGTAATCAAATAGAGTGATAAATGTGAACCGGAGAGTTGGAAATACTGAGCGTGTTGGACGACATGATTTGGAATTTGAAATTTATAGTGCATTATTTGTAGTTTTGTACAATAACCTACCATTAAACTTATAGGGCTCATTTTGAATTCGTAAATCTTAAATATCTATTAAAATTCCAAATTTTCCCCCTAAAATACTAGATTTATCAATCAATGATAATAGTCTAGTCTATTGAGAAATTGAAAGGCTTTATTGTTAGGTTTAGTTTATTGAATGTCAGTACAATAATCTCCACGTACTCCACAATTTGGATATAATGTTTCTCTGCAGGTACGTTTTCGATTAACTTTTTCTGTATAGTATTTTTCTATATAGGGTACTATTCCTTTTAAATTACCTATTCAGGAGTGTTCCCAATTTACGTATCGATGATATAGAATTCACTCTAGTAACATAGATGTTGTGTAATTTCTCCATGAGGTGAAATGAAAGAGATTTGGCAGTTCCACATAATTTTATCAAGCGAAACTATAGTTTAAATGCAATCAAGACATCATAATCATCATCATCATCATCAGTGGTCATATTGATTAGATTCGCCAAAAATACCACTGTTGAGGATGCCTTAAGTGCATTGAAACTATAGTTTGACTTTAAATTATGTGGAACTGACAACATCTCTTTCATTCCACCTCGATGTTATAGATTTGATGGTTCAGAATGTTGATTGGAAATGAATTCAATTTGACAATTACAATGAGGAACGTTACAGAATCCATCTCTTGCTTTTGTGTGTTTTGTGTCATCCTTATTGAAACATAAACATACTAAGTTCATCATGAGATTACCTGTATTTAAGAAACCAGTTTTCGACAGTCGAGAGAATCTGAAACAAAAGGAATTAATCATTATGGTGAGTTCATCTCTGAATCTCAAGTTATCAGAGTTACTTGTGATTACTGAATAATCAAGTGATTACTGATTACTGTCAATAATTTACTGAATCAAATCATCTCAATATGAAAAGTTAAACACACAAGTTAAAAATATTTGTTGAAGAATCAATTAAGAATGTTAAATGCAGAATATTCGTTGAAGAGTCAAATGTTATAATTTTATCAAAACGGAGCCATAATTCTAAAAATTCTCTCCCTTTACACTATGGTTGTCATCATCAGTGATTATTGTTCAGCATGAGTGAGACTGTGAGACCATTTCTATGAATGTGTGACTTCCAATGAATAGTAGAAGATATAATATTCATTTAGACTACATTTAGACTTTTTGTGAGAATGATTCTTCCATGCAGAGTTCCTACTTGGTGTAAGAGATACCTGTAGCATGGAATGTCATTTTCAATTGTAAACTCTAATAATTAGTGCCATAGTTCCAAATTGGAATGGATATCTTATTTTGGACGAATTCCGAATGCTTGGAAAACTTGTTGAAGAGTCCTGCATGGTAAAAGCGTTAGCGATAAAATGAGATTGCATGGATGAAATAGGAAAAAACAGATCGGATTGAAGCGATCGCTCGTTACAAATCGAGATCAGGCGTCAATTAAACGCAGAACGCTTTCAGCGTCGCCCGATTTACGTCTAGTAGAGTGACGCACACCGAATTTATGCTAATAGATGAAAAGCCAATACACCACATACAGCTCACAGCAGAGAGCGACTGCAGGAGAAACTCCCCAGCCAGAACAGGCGGCTGCTGCATTAATGAGATAACCGACGACGTCCAATTTTTGCCCAGCAACTGTTGATGAACAGAACTCAATTAACGCAAACGCAGCCTGATTCCAGTTGCTGATAATTGCGCATATGGAGTAGGCACGGCTGATGACTAAATTACCAAAAATATTGAAGATGAAACTGGAACGGCCTATGCTGGAAAATGGAGAACTTCATGTGGAAAATGATTGGAAAGTGCTTTTGTAGCTTTTCAATCACATGATAAAAAATTTTTATCTGTGCCACACTGCACAGAAAGCAGCTGTTTTCCAGTCCCTACGTAGAAAGACATTGTTTGCTGACGACTCTCGTCTGACGTCAGAACAGGTTTCTTTCCGGCTAAGGCCGGAAAGAGTACCCTTTCCGGCCGCTGAATTTCAAGTGTGCTAAAGCAGCTGATCAAAAAACTTTGCATTATTTGAGTTTCTTATTCAATAATTAAACATTTATAATAATATCATCTTATTATCATTTGAAAGGATAAAAAAGTATAAACTCAACCTACCACATAATTGAACATAATCTTTTAGGTTATTTAGACAAATCAAAATAAAAAATAAAATACTTGGACAATTACCTGATACTCAGATTACCTCAGATTTGCTAGAGCTATGACCTTCCACTTTTGCTCTCGGAAGTGCTTAATAAACAATTATTATTCTCATATATTGTCACGTTATTTTTTATAGTTAAATAACGATAAGCCTCCTGCTTGGCATCAATCGGTAGAGCATGAAATATTTTAATAATTATAAAAATCAGGTCGTGGTTTTTTATAGGATACAGTCTCACTTTAGTACGACATGTTCTTGTCATCATACATTAATGGGCTCATACAGGAGCTTATAAAAATAATACTGATAATTTATTAAAAAATATATATATGGTACTTATCCTATAGTATTGAGGAATAAAAATAAATCGCACACCATAAACAATTTGATACATATATTAACAAATATTGCAAAAAATAAATCAGAGCAAAAAATATATAGAGTGACAAAAAAATATATAATATAAGATAGAACAATAATCGAAATCAATAAAATATCACAGGCCAATACTATTCTTTAAATTTTATAGCACGAAACGTTACCATGTGCTTCCATTTTTATGATCATATGCATTCATTTGCATGTAGCTGCGATATCAGCTTGCTAATACCTGTCGACTTGGACAATTCTATTTAAACTAAATTCTTAAAATCAGCATAACAAATTGACAAGCTAGTAATCCAAATATATATATATTAAATTCTATAGTATCTAATAGATTTCTTTGTAATATCTGATATCAGCTTGCTAATACCTGTCGACTTGGACAATTCTATTTAAACTAAATTCTTAAAATCAGCATAACAAATTGACAAGCTAGTAATCCAAATATATATATATTAAATTCTATAGTATCTAATAGATTTCTTTGTAATAAATATATATTTTATCTCAGGGTGCGAGATTCGGCACCTGAAGGAATAAATAGAGCAATTCATCTAGTGAATCAGAGCTACAATAAACTATCGCAAATTATATTGCAGAAATTAATAATCATATGAATATTGTATTAACAGCCTAGATTTTATACTTCTTTGATTGATAGATCTTCCAATATATGAATTGATTCGTTACTTTCTAATAAAATACCTTTTATACTACATTTACTTGCGCAAGTATTTTTACCAAATTCATAATTTATAAGAAACCCTTTCGACGAGCTAGCTTTGATTCTTATGTAATTTCGAAGCACTGAGGGCGCCCTATCACTATTTCAATATTTTTCACTCACGTGTCGGAATTTTCTTATGAGCTGCTGATGTCGATCCAACTCCTGGTGGTCCTGGATTATTGTAGCCGGAGTCGTCTCTTCCAAGGGGTTACAAAATTATTTAAAAATGACTTTTGCTTTATAAGAGCATCACAAAGTCTTATAAGAAATTTAGTAATTCAATTTAACTTTAAATTATTACAAGGTATTACGCTCTATAATTTTTGGTGACCTCTCATGGTGGTAGTTGGCAGGCGAGTGTGGTTCTCGTTTCTCAATTTTACAATTCTCTTTTCTGATTTCTAAATTTGCATAAAATTTGAATATTCTATTCCTCCGCCATTCAAGGCTCAAATAGACCGTACTAAAATATTAAATTATTACTTATGTTATATATTTAATAATTACTTTGCCTTCGGGCCATATCCAAAACATAGACTATACAACAATTTTTTATAAATTCTTATTATTTGTAGAAATATATACTGTACAAATATTTTTGAATCGGCTCACTATTGCCGCCTATCAATTGCCACTATTTGATTGGTGCATGCAAATTCGAGGAGTAACCTCCTACTTCCTTAATACATTTAATTATTTTCGTTGGGTTTTTAAATATGCTCTTTACATGCTAAGTAATTTTTTATAGGTTATTAGTTGTTTCATACATTACAATAATTAGCCACGTGAGACTTTTAGTTCCTCAAATTGCATACTGTTTTGCCACAATGAATTTCTGCCAAGGTGTTTGGTCAGATTCTACGTTGTATGGCTCGGTCGATCGTTAGGTCGCCGATCACTAAATGTTTATGCCTAACCTCAATTTTCAATATTTTATATGATATTATATAGTAGCAAAATTTATTTCCATTCCTCTTAGGCTGTTGTACAGTTTAGCCAGGATGTCTGATATTATCTAATCTTTACGTTATCTCTTTGGCGATATTAGCCAATTACTTCACTTAGACCTATAAATATTTCAGCTAGGGATTTTTATTTATCAATCCAAATTAAATATGTTACAATATATATATATATATATATATATATATATATATATATATATATATATATTGTTCTATTGTTCTTATTTTTCTGTGTGGCGAGAAAAATCGTTCGCACCACGGGCGCAAAAATGTTTTTCCGGCTCTCAATCTTTTCTAGTCCTCGGCCTACGGCCTCTGACTTGACAACCCTAGGTGCGAAATATACTATTATCCATGGATAATGTAATTAGATTTTTCAATGCGATTACAGTTTCTATCATTTTCAGACCTCCATCAACTCTACTTTAATTACTATATCATTTTTTACTATTATTATCTGAAGTACACTGCTATCATCTATTATGTGACGTACACAATAAAAATTTTGACACCATAAAAGTCAGCCTATTCATTGTTAAAAATTCATTCTTCAAGTCACAAATGGAAGTTACATGAGATGACTAGAATCTTTCATAGGGAATGGAGGATAGATCCCTCACAATAAATTAGACATTAGTTGCTTTGTGTGTTGATAGATGTTGAGGATAAGGTCAAGATATAAGTTTATAAGTATTAGTTTATAAGTATTATAAGTTTTTTAGTATTAGTATTAGTTTATAAGTTTATAAGTATTAGAGGTCTATTCTCAAAATTCGGATTATTAAGTCCTCTTCAGGTTGAAATAGTCTATTTAAAAAAGTCAACTCATTAATGACATTGTAAAAAGATGTCCATTCAATGATTTTTTGCTAGAAGATAGAGGAAGTATGCAAGGAATCTATACAAATTATGAGATTAAAGATATTCAATAAATCTTGATTTATTCTCTCACCATTTGGAAAGAAACATAGAATCATTAGGTAGAGTTGGAATCATATTATGTAGGCCTACTCTACGAAGAAATAAGCAATCTTTCAAAATCCCATGAAATGTTGAAGAGATACTTTGAGTAGCCTGGCAGAATTAATTACGAGCAGACTTCATTTGAATTGGCACCCCTTATCTATGACGCCTTTCTACTCATTCCTTCTAATGATATTCCATCTATACGGAATCCTTTAATACAAATGACTTTTGTGATTCCACTCATGAATAATGAAGGGAAGATATTGCATGTTTTGTATGCAGGTATTCCGGAACGCCCGGAATATAATAAATGTAGGTTGAGCATTTTCCATTCCGTAGAATATCGTTCAATACCATTCTCAGCTGTAGAACTGCTAATGCGTGATGCACTTACCAAAGAGATTAGTAAGACATTTAAACATTCTGTAGGGAATTGGAAGTAGGTTTTCTTACAGGGGTTTTCGCTGCTCAAGTTTGGAAGGGAGAATAATAGAGATGATAGTCTTTCTAGTAATTCATTTTTGAAACGAAACTTTCATCATAAAAATGAATTCAACATTACTAGACTAATATTAGTTCATTGTTCAATGGTTGGCTTGAAGACGAAGTTCCATTGAATGATTGCTCACGAGGTTTTTCCATTTGTATTTGATGATAAAATCGATTAAGGTACAATAAGTGAACACCGTAGAGAATGATATTCCATTATTGAGAAGAGAGAATAGTAACGATGAGCCAAACTTACAGCGATCCGGTGCATTAAGACAAATTGGATTCGTGACGGATCAAAATGGTAATTCTATCAGATGAAATGGAAATTGTACGAAATTGAAACCAGTAGACCTATTACCAGTAGCAGTAGCTACAATACAATGGGTACGGCTTATGCTGCATCTCATTAGTCAATTACTAATAATTGAAGACGAGAATTTCTGAAATTACTACGGCCCAGTTGAGAAGATTATATTGCCAGCCAGCTTTTAAATTCATTTCAGAACTGTTTCCAAACTCTAGTTTTTCAAGCTTCCATTCTATACAATCATTGAGTGAATTGCAATGAAATCAATAGGCTATTCATTTGAAAATCTCATTTTTTTATTCTCTCGTTTTAATTCTCAAGCCAATGTTCTGTTTCTAATGAATATGTATAATGTATATAATTTAATTAATTAATCAATATAAAAAGTGATTTAATCTATTCGTTATTTCACAACGTTTAATTTCACTTAATTAGAATATTGAGCGTTATTGATGTCAGTCAAGTCTCATTACTTGGTCGTAGGTACTTTTAGATTCCGACAAGTACCGTACAGATACAAGTTTTCTACAGGAGCTTACTACGACATACATGCTTATGGTATAACGTTCATCAAAGACAATATGATATTATATTTTTGGTCTATGCTGGTGAGATGAAATTTGTGGTCAAACTGAATCATGATATTTTGTGAAGAAAATAGCGTATTCAAATCAAAGAATTGAATAGCCTAATCATCACTCGAGTTTATATCATTTCATATTCATGTATTTTATTATCATGAATTTCATGCCATCAATTTGTGTTTTTTTAGTCAAGTTTTCCTTCTTGTGAATTCTGTGAGAGCTTTGAAAAAGTAATCCCGGATCAACATTGATAAATCCCTCATTTTGACTACATAGTGAGGAGTGCTTATGCATTGAGAAAGCTTTTCCGATAATAATGCCATTCCACTAAAGACGTGCTCCTTTGACAAAGTGGGGTTTTATGGACTGGCAAAGTCACTGGCTTTCACTCACCAATGAGCATTCTTATCGTTTGTGAAATGCACTGAAAGCGCAAATGCCATGGATTCAGCCAGGAGACGTGTGCAGTTTTTTTCTGGTAGAATGAGTTATTTGGGATTTGGACTTGGATTGAGTTGTTGAGACGACGTCGACGCGTTCGACGTGACTGCAGCACGCGACGCTGCCGACGCCTGGCGCCGTATTTTATGAGTGAGGTTGTGCGGGTCGTCACGACGCTTGACTAGAAACCGGGTTAAAAGCGGTCGCGTCACAACAACACTGATTAATGCCTTTTAAATCTCATTTTTCCACAACCAGAAGACATACCCCACCGCCGCTTAGAGCCTAGTAGAGGAGGGTCTGTGCCAGCTATTTTATCCCAAAAGCCAGTCTGTTCTCGACGATCACTCTTTTTCCCTTTTCTGAAACATCCCTTCCTCAGTTTACATTATTCTTGTTACAATAACAGCTCTTTCTTGTTGACCGAGCGAAGTGAGGTCTAAGATTCAAGTCGACTGTTTGGCATTTCTCTTGATGTTGTGATGAATTTTTCAAATAGACCTCATAAGAAGAGAGAAAATTGTGATTACCTTTTAAAATGAAAGAATTTGCTAAAGGAACGGTTAGCGACCGAGCGATAAAGCTTCCTTATCAGTAACTGTACATCAGATAAGAGTACCGTTCTGTACTGAATATTTTTTAGAAAACTATTTAATAAAACTATAATTATTCTGCAAATAAAGCACGAACCATTTATGAACTGCTCATTGAATTTTGAGGTTACACTTTGTTTACTACCGATCAGATGTTTTAAAGCAGCCCAAACACAGCTGACTGATTCAACGAATTTTAAAATGTCATGCCAGATTCATGCAAGCTATAATTTTATTTCTAAAAAAAAGTAAAAACTATCAATAAAGGACCAAGAATTTCGAATAAAAAAATAAAATGTATGTATTATTGTTGAAATTATTTATTACTTAAAAAATTATATTATAATGTCAAGTATTATTGTAACTAACTAGGTCATAGCATGAACATCATATTATTGATAAGAACGACAGAAATTAATTATAACAGTCTCAAACATAATAAAAATTGTATAAGAATATTAATTTATTAATTATTATTTCAACTGAGCCACATGGTGATTAAACCTCTTTGGCAAATCTAAGCCAATCATAGTGCATAGAAATAGCACCAAAAAGGTGATCGTTTGAAAGCAACACATGTTAATCTACTAAAAGACAACAAACCTGCCTTATCATATACGCTAGCACATGTACATTGTATGAGAGGAACTATGTCTAGGAGATTAAGCAGTTTTAAGAATTATATAAATTGAATTATTATCGTGATTAAAGGAGTTATATTCTATTGCTAGCCACTGACGTCACGTCTACGTCACAATTGTTCTACCAATGGCAAATTTTCATGCAAATTTATTACACCGAGATTCTCAGAGAAAGGTTCTAGCCAAGAAGCTTAGAGAAAAGACAGCACTTCCCTTTTGAAATCCTCACCGTTCAGACCTCGTTAAAGTTACCAAGACCTATTTGTAAGATTTTCGTTCGATTTTATATGTTTTATTTGTGAGCCAATATTTTTAGGCTATTCTATTTGTTATTCGTAAATCTATGTTCATCATTCGATAAATTAAAAGTCTAAAGTTAAATTATCCCTTAATTAATTTGGTGAAGGAGATATTTAAATTAAAATTCCCCACGTGCTGAGACCGAAGCCTGGATTGCTGCCGATCAAACGATTTTGATCCAAAGAAGAAACCACGACCGCCAAGGAGTTTCACGTGAGTTATAAGTTTAAAGGGGCCCCAATCTACGC
Organism: Nilaparvata lugens; assembly: GCF_014356525.2. NCBI lineage: Eukaryota > Metazoa > Arthropoda > Insecta > Hemiptera > Delphacidae > Nilaparvata > Nilaparvata lugens. The sequence continues at coordinate 34,090,390 of NC_052504.1, forward strand.
TTCGAAAATATTTCAGTGCAGAAAAATTTAAAAGTTTCTTCGTTAAATTATTGGCCACGCCGACAAGCGCTTTTAGTTATTAAGAGCCTAGAATTTATTCATATAGAATTTCTAAGAACTTGTGGTTGATTAACTATCCTCTGCTGCCAGAACCACGACCCCGAGCAAACTTTTTTAAAATATTTTATAATTTATTTTCACCATTTTTTCACAAACCGTTAAATTTTATCAATTGTAAAATTCTGTCGAATCATGCATGGTGTCATGCAAGCACAAGAAAATTTTTAACTCTTTTGTTAATGCTAAATTATTATCAACCTGTAAATCAAATTCTGAATCTGCACTGTATGATCATATATTTTATTATAATATATTTCAATTTTGTTAATTCGTTTTCTGAGTTCGATTATTTCTTAAGCCTGTCAATTATTGTGTCTGATACGTTCTATATCATCAAGAACCGATCGAATACGATCATTGAAATAATTGAATTAAGCTGGATATTGGAACAGGTCTAAGTGGATGTAGTGAGTGGGGTCAGATCGAGATATTTGTTCTTTGTCCTTACCTGCTCATATATCAGCTTTTATCTGTTACCAACCTCGACTTAGGAGCGAATACATCAACAGTACAGCAGATGCAGCCAGAGATCATATAACTTCCTACAATAGAGCTTAAAACCCGACAAGACTCTGTTCTCGAAATATATTCTGAACGATATTTGGTCCAAGTACCGCATTTTAATCCTTCAGAACTTATTAGAGACGCAGTCCCGTAAATTATCTACATCGGGATTTTTGCTCGACCTGTATGATTTTGTATGCTCATTCTTCACAGGTAATAATTTTAAGGTATCCGTATTCAGTGTTTAGCGTCCGCTACACTACTTATAAAAATTTCATCATCATACAATCTGTCATAAGAAGAATCAAGGGTGAGCGAGCGTTTAGGCCTCCTGCGATTCCGACAATTGTATTGAATCTTGTAGTGAGTCAATCAGTCTGGTGTAAACTTAGCGTCCACGCACGCAGTTACAAAATTTATAACCTCAACACCGTTGAATTAGTACAAGATTCACTCTACATATGTGAAGCCGTTAAAAAACGCTTTACAATGTCTAAATGTTTGAATGTTCAAATGTTTTTATGTTGCGCTTTTACGGCGAAATGCGGTAATAGATTTTCATAAAATTTGACAGGTATGTTCCTTTTTAAATTGCGCGTCGACGTATGTACAAGGTTTTTGGAAATTTTGCATTTCAAGGATGAGATAAATGGAAAAAGGAGCCTCCTTCATACGCCAATATTACCGTAAAAATCAGACTATAGAATTATCCATCATAAATCAGCTGTCTAGTGGACTATAATACTACCCGTTCAAAAACATCGAACATCTTGAAAATGTATCTTTCCATTAACGTTAGTAGACAGTTGACTATAATACTACCCGTTCAAAAACATTGAATATCTTGAAAATGTATCTTTCCATCAACGTTGTAGACAGTTGCAGCTAGACCTGATGACAGCGCTCACACTCACATTCCGGGACGACACGTCACGGTACGATATGACAGAAAGCTCTATATTTATTTAGGATTTTTTCTAGAAATTTTAAATTGATAAATTATTTATTAATTTTTGAGAAAATATAACAACAGGTCAATGTAACTTACTGAGCACGAGGTCTACTGTTCACAGAACTACTAGTATTTATTCTCCATGGCTCTGGTTCACAGTTATTTGATAACAATTACTGGATATGCTCATTATAACAGTGCTGCAGAAAAAAGGAACAAAATCTAGAAATTTAATAAAAATGTAATTATGTTTAATTTTGTCTAATCTAATTGCAAAGTACGTGAATCTAGTTGGAGTAGTTACTAATGATACATTAGCAAGTTATAAGAGGTTGAGTACGAGTTATATTCGTAGTCCGCTCGTGTCGTAAATCTAGATGGAAAGAAGTAAATATTTATCAAGAGAACTTATTGATATCTTAAGGTGCGTACAGATAGGCCTATACGCGCCGCGAACAAGAGCAATTCACTTTTAATCAGCTGACTATATCTGTATTTTTACAGAAACGGTAAGATACAGATATAAAAATCTTGGCATCAGCTGATTAAAAGTGAATTGCTCATGTTCGCGGCGCGAAAATCTGTACGCACCTTTAGGGCCGGTTTCCGAGCTTGGGATTAGTCCACGTTCAAATTGAATTCCAAAAAACTAGAAAATTTAACTTAAGATAAAGAGAAAATAGTGGAAAGTTTCAGCTATTTTGAATTATTCAGGAATGTTTAATTTCGTCAAGGAAAAACGTTTCCAATTATAGAAATGAGAAAATCTTATTATAGTACGCGAGCAATTTCTGTATATTTTTATATCTGGTTATTTATGCTCAACGGATCTCCAAAATGGCTCTAACGATTATCACGAAATTTGAAACATAGCAGGTTCACATATAAGAATTCGATTGCACTAGGTCTCATCCCTGGGAAAACTCGCTGAAGGACATGAATAGGATAATAATTATTTATCCTTGGGAAAACAGATGATAATTTAGTCGTCTGTCAATAACAGAAGATGCGTGTGTGGGAAAGTTACAGAATTATTTCTAGCTGTAAAATCAATCAGCTTACCTCACGAGAAATATTAATCTAGAAATTTTAATCGACTTGATCAGAATAATCTGATTATTTGTTGAGATGACTTGGTATATCATTCTAAATTAGAGTATATCATAATTTTCAAAGTTAATCATTATCTTACAGTAGTTGCAAGTGATTAGTGAGTGTTATTTTTTACTCAATTTGGTTTGAAAACAATCTAAATTGGTACTTTTTGGACTAATTATAGTGTATAAATCAAAATTCGAGGAAGAGACAGTTTTGGGCTTTGCATATTAGTCCTTCCCCAATCATTTCAAAGAATTGTGTTTTGTTTATAAATAATTAAGGAGCGAAGCTTGGTAACCCGATATTAAAGATTACCATACAAATTACGACTATGCCCCGTTTCGGAAAGCCAATTTTCTAACTACACCAGTTTAAAGTCTGTTTAAAGTCTAGAACTTAGCTAGATCCCGAGCTCGGAAACCAGCTTTAAATATTTTGGAAGAGGTATCTCTTTTCTAAGTAATGGTATGTGCTTCTCCTGCACATACTGAAAGTATAGCATGTGCTCCTCTCTTATCGATTTGATAATATCAATGGAGATGAATATGACCGGATTGCAGTGTTGTTATCCAAAATGATGTTATGTTGATTGCGCTTGCATTGCTATTTTTGTTGTTTCAAGTTCAAGAGTACAACAGCTGTTGAGCTCCAGATGCGTCTACAAGGGCTACAAGAACATGCGATTGCGGTTGTGCGTGCGTGCCTGCAGTGACTGGAGCCCGTTGAAGACACAACACATAACGGCCGGTCGACTTGGCGGGTGGTTGTCTTGTGTGCTGCACGGCTGGCACCCTGGTCTTCATCTCATCAGCAGGAGGCATTCAACTCCATTACATGACAAGTTATTCATGGACACCAGTCATCTGAATTCAAATTACATTTTTATGTAGCCAGCTTTTGTCTTTTTCTTCTCTATCCTCTCACCCAACCAACTTCCTTCAGCTACGTCACCAAAATTAGCATAATATAAGGAAGAGGAGATTACTGTTAGAAGGTGTGGTCATCGGAATTCTATTGTTGCAAAATGATTTCTTCTTTGTTTTTTCTGAGCATGATGCCCACATGATACCTAAACTTTGATATGGGTGATGGAGATAATTATGAGATATGAATGGACCTACAGTTTTTGCTGAGTTATGACTTGTGAACCACTGGGGAGTGATTTTGAAGCTCACAACTGTCACCTACTCGTAGCTAAACTCAACTTAAAGCACGTCAATGTTTCATTTTGTCTCAGTCTCAGTATTTTATTTGCAAGTGGATTCAAATTCAATAGTATAAAATTTTGGTAAGTGTAATACACTTGATTTGAGAAAGATTCATGAAATTCACATAAGATTATTTTGTAATGAACTACCACTAGTAGTTCTGTGAACAGTAGACCTCGCGCAGTTATAAACCGCAGCCTCCTCTTATACTGTCCATCAGAGTGAATCCTGTATGTACGTCGCGTCGGCGAGATATCGGTGTGAAAACGGCTAATGGCTGTTGAGGTTGGTGTATCAAAAATGCTAACATCAAAAGCTAATCTCCTCCAAGACATACTGGCAACAGGACAGCCCGAGTTCAAAGCAAAGAAAGTTCGAGAGACAATACTATGTTATTTTAGTTATTAATTGCATGCGTTATTGCACGCAATCAATATTTCATTTACTTATTCATTTATTCACAATGGAGACAACGGGTTTCTCCAAATATGTCTCCTTAACAATAAAATTTGTACAGATACAAATTGAAAAAGAAAAATAATACGAACTTATGCAATGATAAACAATACAAACAACAAAAATACCAATCCAAAAATGAAAAATACAAAGATTTCAAATACTTATGAAAAAATTGATAATAAAACAAATTGGGAATTCAAAATTTATAAAAAATAAAGAATATTAATAACAAATAATGAACAAAAATTTTATCAATAGAATAAACAGCATTTATAACTGAACGACGTCCCAAACCATATGCCCATCCACACTGATACACCAACTATTTATTTTATCAGATCATGCTTACACAAGATTTGATTATCATATATAACGCTTTCCGGAATTTAGCGCGAGAAAACCAGAAGACATCTAGGCGCCCAGACAAGCTGTTATAAGTTCTTTGCATCCTATTTAGGCTAGGGCCACACGAGCGCACAAAATGCGTCCGTTGCAACTTACTTTTTGACGTCCGTTGTAGAAATACATAGAAGTGAATTGGTAAAAACACACAAGGTACGTGCGTACCAAGTAACAGAAGTCATAAAGGACGGTGATTTTTGCGCAGAAATGCTGCAACGCCGACGTCGCGACATGCAGAAGTTATTCCTTCGTCTGGTTCCATTGCGTAAAGCCAACTGACGTTGACGCACAACACTCAACGCTCGTGTGGTGACATTGGCGACGGCCGCAAAAATTAAGTTTCAACGGACGCACTATGTGCGGTCGTGTGGCCCTAGCCTTAATAAAGCATAAAAATTGCATTCAATGAGGCATGCAATTTATAGTCTACACAGCTACTAATTTTTTACCAAGTTACATTGAGATATTGCATTGCATGCGTCATGGCATGCGATTTAGGCCTATAATCCACTCGACAGCTGATTTATGATGAATAATTCTATAGTCTGATTTTTACTCTAATATTGGCGTATGAAGAAGGCTCCTTTTTACTTTTATATTATCCTTGAAATGCAAAATTTCCGAAAACCTTGTAATATACGTCGACGGGCAATTTAAAAAGGAACATACCTGTCAAATTTTATGAAAATCTATTACCGCGTTTCGCCGTAAATGCGCAACATATAAACATATAAACATATAAACATAAACATATAAACATATAAACATAAACATATAAACATATTAACATATAAACATATAAACATATTTTAAACATATAAACATTTGAAAACTTGATTCTTAGACCTCACTTCGCTCGGTCAAAAATTGTTTCTAGAAAATAGAATCAATTAGATGAACCATCAGTTAGAAGAAGATTCGCATCTTTTTTTCTATGTATTTCACACGACATGCAGTCCAATAATATTGATTCTAAATAAATAATTGATTCTAGAGTCAATTCATTTATTTGACTGCTTGTCGTGTGGAATAGATAGAAAAGTGTGTTAATACATCGCTGCTCGGAATGAATCAAGAAACCATCACATTTAGGAGTATTCGATTGAATTCTCGTGTATAATGATTGAGGCTGAGAAGAAAATGTCTGTTTCTCGAATCGTTAGTTGGTCAACTGGTTTGATACTGGTAAAAAAACTGAGGATTTCCTTAATTTTTCGAAGATTATTATTCATTATTCATAATCTCATAAACAATCCTCTCAAACCTTACAGGAACTTGGTATAATAATCTAAATTTCTACTGTTTTCCAATAAAACCTAATTCAAAAGTTTCAACGAATAGCAGATGAGGATATTATGGAAATTAAATTTTGGAGAGAGATCAAGTGGGACAATGCAATTCGCAAGAGAGGGTTCTCTCATGTTTGGGTGACATAGAAAGTTTTGAAGGAGATGAATACTATGCAGGCTTATTGTCGCTTGTGGTGAAATTGCATTCCGAGCCGTCAACTCCAACTTTGGTCGAGCTCTTTTAATATCCGATAGAACTTTCCAGCCATTCAAAAGAAAAACCATATTTTCAAGCGATGACTTCGCTATGATTAATCACGTGATGAGAGTGAACAATGGTTCAATTTGATGGTTCTTGTGAAATTGGTAGACAAAAACGACTAGATACTTTGGGTTGGGTTGTCCAGCAGCGTAATATCAATACATTATTATATATCTAGAGCAACTTGAAATTATTTTGAAAACGTATTTACCTCTGATATCTGAGTTAATGGAATTATCTCCAGGACAGTTGATTTTCATCGTATTTTGACATTTTTTATGTTACTTTCTATTGGAATTCCTTAAAATTCTACTGTTGAAGTGATTCTTAGTTTTTATTCAAGGAGGTTTTCTTATTTCAAAAGAGACAATTTCATTTTCTATTGGATCTTTAAAAATCTTGTGATTAGCAGGAGAAACCCATTAGAGTATGATGAATAAAATCCAATCATCATAAAATTATTATAATCTCAGGAGGTCCTGAATATTATGAAAATCATTAAAACATTATTAATCTTCATTTTAAAATAATCACTTCTTCTTCTTCTTCTGAGTGAATAATCACTGTTTTTCATAATAAATTATTCACTTGTATCATTTCTCCAGCCTCTTGGGCCTTATTCCGCATTTTGTGCGATTTTATTATACCTACAATCTGGAAATTGATGTGAGGTATATCTAGTGGTAGTCCATTCGTACTGTACTGATGTAAACTTTTCTACGAATAACCTATAGTAGTGCGAGGAAAACATATGGAATCACGGTGATAAAATATGGAGCACAAAAACCTATTCGAATCAAATTTGTGTACGGTCAGAAATAGAAGGATGTAGTCCTCCTATGGTATATTCTTGCATTTCTTTATTTCCGGAGAGCACTGAACGCACTCTGCCATCATTTCTCAATGGCAGCTCTGTCAATGTAACTTCGTAGACAGCACATTCCATTCTCTCACTCTCACTCACTCACTCTCAAAACAAATAGTAAAATCAATGCTCCGAACATACAAAAAATTTATGTTTGTGAAAAGTCATCGACCCATTTACGAGTTGTTTCATATATATGACTACCTCAGTTGAGGACTGAACAAGGTGTTGCTTCAGTGCTGAAAATCAGTTGCACGCTGCACGCAGTTGCATCCGTTTCATCTACCAGCAGATCGTTCCTTTTTTACGGTCCAGATTTTATTACAACCTGTAAATAAGACATTTGCTGTTTTGTTACACCTCGCAAAATCATATATTTCCCAGGTGTATTTTTCCAGTTTGCTCTAGATAAGAGACTCAAACTTTTCAATTTGTTGGATACAGTCTCAGGACACTGAGAGATCTGAACTTATTCGAAAAAAATGTTTATACTCTATTTTGGAAGGTGAACAATTATGTGGATCTTGGGATATGTCATTATATAACTCATATGAGATCCTAACTTCACTGCAATCACGTAACTTCAAAATCAATTATTTTGAGTCACTCACTCCTTGTAACGGTAGGTGAAGATTGTGAATGGTCAATACTTCAACCTAGGGTTTTATACCGTGTAAACCTCCCCTTCTTCCTAGAGGCAGAGTAACGCAATTTAGGGAAGCACCCTATCTAGTTTTTGATTTCTTGCCTCATTTTCAATTGAATTTCTTAACTAAAAATGCCATGTTTACAAAAATATCGTATCCTCATTGTATAATATTCTAAGGGTCGGTTTTCGAGCTCGGGATTTAGCTAAGTCCTAGACTTTAAACAGCTGGAGTCAGAAAATTGGTTTTCCAAAACGGGGCGTAGTCGTAGTCATTGTCATAGTCACGTTTGAATTAAATTTCGAAAAACTAGAAAATTGAACACAAAAAAAATAAAGAGAAAATAGTGATAAGTTTCAGCTATTTTGAATTATTTAGGAATGTCTAATTTCACGTTTCCAATTATAGAAATGATAAAATAAGAACTACGACTTCTTATACGACTTCTATCTGTTATAAAAGCTGCGACTACGCCCCGTTTTGGAAAGCCAAATTTCTGACTCCAGCTGTTTAAAGTCTAGGACTTCGCTAAATCCCGAGCTCGGAAACCGGCCCTAAGAGTTTCAAAAATCAATAGTGTGCCGTATAAAAACAATGGGTTTACACATAACTTATTGAACTCTACTTAATTTTCTTTCATCTTGAAGTGGTTATTCATTACCATATTTGTTTTAGTATGATCGTTGCCAAATATTCAAATCTCAATTACAATATTTTTGCTGATCACATAATCTCTAGGCTTGTGCAGTTCAATAAACGGATGATGATGATGATGATGATGATGATGATGATGATGATGATCTCCAACTGTGTCCAGAACAGATTCAAGAATATTAATTCTATCAACTTGGACAAACACAATGCTAACTCAATCCACAATCACTTGCAGTGTTTGGTGGAGAACATGCAATTGGAGTTTCGAATTAGTTGATCATTGAACGGTGTCAGATCGTGTATCTCATTACAGACTGGGGTCGGCGTATGACACTAGTACAGTGCTCCTGTGAACCGCCCTCGTCTATGTACTGTGTCGACTCAACCTGTATGTGAACACACAACACAAGATTAGAGCCGTCTCGGTATTCCAATTAGCTCAACAAACAGCGAATATTTGGGAGCAGCGAGCGATTCGGCAGCCTGTCTCAATGCAACTACGTCTGGCATTCCAATCCCCAAACTGCTGCTCTATTTACTGTGTCTTCAAAGACTCAATTTCCATCTCAACCCATGCAAATTGGCAGACAAGTTTCTTCTCAGCGACAAATTGGGTAACCTGAAAATCCATTCTCATTGTTTATCGACCAAAATATCATGTACTACCCAATAAGCACAAAGTTTTCACAGAATATGACTAGAAACTGAATAGGTTACAGTGATCATGTGGTACTCAAATTGCTTCTCCTTTGCTAACCCTCCACTTCGCAGCGTCGAGAGGCCAATCTCTGTTACAAACATCGATAGCTTTTTATGACGTTTCATCGTTCTTTGATTTACAAAGCTTCACTCATTGTCTTTATCATCAGATGAACACTCACATCTATATTATGATTTGTATTATATCGTATTGATCAATAAATAAATAATGATAAAATCAATTCACTTATATGGGCTACTTTATTCAAATAAGAATAAAAACAATATAAATCTTGTAGTACCCTTGTATTAAAATATTTTAAATATTTTAATAGAATGTTAAAATGAATAAAAACAGTAAAAAACTTTGTTTTAAAGTTTCTAAAATGTTTTAATAAAAGGGTACTTCAAGTTTGATATTGTTTTTATTTATATGAATAATGATTCTTATAATGAATGCTATTGGGCACCGTAGATGACAGTTTTCGCTAAGATCTTAATATTTATTTACTCATATCTAACACTACTGTCAATAATGAGCTTCACAATGGTCTTTTCATTCGATTTCGTAAAATCAAGAATAAAGTAGGTAATTTTTTCATTCTGTGATTAGATCAATAACATCTTAACCTTGACTCTCATTCTCAATTTTTAATTTCCATCTATGGTATTTCAATCATAGTTGAGAATAATGAAATGAAATAATAGAAAGTTGCTGAGAAAAGTGTAGACATTTAATCGTTGAATGTATTCGATTGTTAAATGTGCGTTAATTCTATTATTTCATTATTATTGGAGAAGACTAGTAGCATTCACAAATGTTATGAACGTGGCATTTGAAATTTCAAATATGATATCACCAGTAATCTTGAATTCGCTAGTGTTACAAAATAAGACGAATATGTTTGAAGTATAACTATAAACAGTCTGAAGAATTTGTTTTCCAACAAATTCCATAAACCATTCCAGCTGACATTCCCATGTGCCAAAGAATGGAACAGAAAAATTCGCCATGAGTTTTTCCGACGGATTTGCCAGTCACCTTATCGGATGTTCTCGTTTCGAACGGACATTCCTCTCGAGAAGACGCAAACTTGAGTCTGCTTCCCCAAGAATTCTCATACATAATACATGAATGAATTTTTGTCTCTCCTCCTTCACAGAACCTCTCCATCAAGCGTCACTTAAGCCTGCTTTGGTCAAACTGTGGCCAAGAGATAAAGAATTTTATCCAAACCTGCAACCGCATGAGCAATCCTTTCCTCTACTTGGCATATGTGTAGTATTATTGGGCATCTTGTCTCCTAATTCCATGAAAAAGATAATATTATCCTCACTTAGAGCATGAAGCAACTACAATCTATTTACAATTTCGATTCCTGTCAGTTCCATTCTTCTTTTTGGAAGTTTCGACAAGTCATTGAAGCTTCACATTCTCCCAAAGAAATAAATTTCTCGTCGTCGTCATGGATTAGGCTTTTCAAGCCTGTTCCGGCGTCCATCTCTTCCCCGGTCTACGAATACTTCTCCTTTCTATTTGATTGTGGAGTAGGGCATTTAATGGGACGGTCTTGTGGCATTCCAAGGACATGATCTGACTATTTATTCCCATATGTTTTTATCAAAATCAACACTGGTTGGACATCACATTCTCCTTATATATTTTCATTTCGAATCCGATCCTCTCCTGTGCATCCTTTGACGTGCCTTAGGAATCGCATTTTTGCTGACTGTATCTTCAATTCATGCTTCCTTCCATGCTTCACTTACGTAAGTCAAAGTATATGGCGATACCTACTGACTACTGGCTGAATTTGAGCAAGGTGTTCTTTCTGGCTCTACCTTTGAGGAATCGAGTAATTACACCGCATACCAGATTGAATTTTGATACCTTTTTTGTACATCTTGGTCATGTCACAGCCTAGATATTTAAAATTTTATATCTGTTCTAAAATCGTGTCTCCCAGTACTATTTTTGACCGTATCGGCGACTTGCCATGAAAAGTCATGATTTTGGTTTCAATTACCGAGATTTTCATTCTGAAATATTTGCTTATGTTGAACTTATGCATTGCAAAGCAATGGTTTAGAATCATTTGATGTTTGCGGACGACACAGTAGTCATACAGGAATCGGAGGACAAGCTGAAAATTTAAATATTAATTATATAAAATATTCTATAATATCTTTGAAATAATTTTGTGTTGAAGTAAATAAAACTGATATGAAATACAAAATACAAATTCCAATGAAAATAAGTTTCTATGTGAATGAATTGAATATAATATTTCAAGAGGTTTTCTATTGGAACGCTCATGAATTACAAAAATTCCAATTTGGAAATTTTAATTACAATGGCAGTTATATTTCTCAATCTTTCCTATCAGAATTATTTCACATCCGTTTGATAGAAATCCACAAATGATCGAGTTGGAGCCTGTATGTGACGTGTATTCTCATCTTCTCATTTCAAAGCATTGTTAATATCGTATGGTTCCTCAAATGGAAAATAAAAATGTGATCAGCATGAACTAGGCTCTACAAACAATACATTGGTGATAGTATGGTTCATTCCACATGTGATACTGCGATTCCACGCCTATTGCGGCTCTATAAATAGTACCGAAACATCAAAATTCAAGCCCTGTAAGCTCTGTAGGCCTAGTAGGAAATATTAGAACGTATTCTAACACCATGGTTTTGGTAATAGTATATTTCGCTCCTAAGACCGAAAATGTTCGTTTACAGGCTCGAAATCGGTGTTCAAGTTCGAGGCCGTAGGCCGAAGACTAGAAAAGATTGAGAGCTGGTAACACATTTTTGCCCGTGGTGCAAATGCTATTTTCCACCACACCAAAAAATAAAACAATATAATTGATTGATTGATTGAGTACTTTATTTATGTAGATTACAATATATACTGGCTTATACACTTATATACAATAGCTTACAATACAGCAAAATTATAGATGAATTTACATAATACAGACTGAGATAATAATTATTGAACTGTATATGATATGAAAAAAGCAATTTGTAATAACTATAGATAATTATAATATTGTTATGCATCTACATAAATTGGCGGAGCTTTGGACATATCAATGTCCATTCTTCGGAAAGAATATTAAAAATATCCTTCCCACTAACTCTCTACCAAAACGTTAATTTTATCAATTAAACTAGAGATTTATTAATAAATGGAAATATTGTGAAATTTTTAATTAATATGAATATTGTAATGGTGTGGACTGCCAACCATTCATATGTGGTGCGGTATTTTTGATATTTATAAGAGCAGTTGCTAAAATCCCTATTTTGCAAATAGATTCGCAAAAAGTTAAGGCCATCTGGCTCGCAAATATGCTGGGTTCAGACCGCAGCTATAGCTCAGTGGTAGATGCATGAATTTTCCAAATATAATTAATCACCACAAGGTTCAATGATTGGTGATTAATAATTCTTACCGCTGCTTCCTTGAAGTTCTTGAAGAATACCAATAAGGAAGTCAAAAGGATAGTTGGTGACTGACTATCAGTAACCATGTATCCAATCAAGAATAATGAAGACCAACTATGGTTTTTTCTAGTTGATTTTTAAAACGCTTGTCATGAATACAGGTATTCACCAATTTACCCTTCTGAAATTCCTTGGAACTTACAATGCCAGTTCTTGAAGTTCTCTGGATCCTTATAAAATATACTGTAGACTTATTAATATAATTATCAGTAAGATTTTCTGGCTGACTAGTGCGACTATCATCAAAGGATGATAAGTGATAAATGCTCTGAATAAGATCAATATTAATTAATTCACTGATTTTATTTGCTGCAGACGAATATTTCTTGGTACCAAGACAGCTCAAACTGTATATCACGAGATGAATTGGGAAATAATAAAAACTTCTAAGATCTTGTATGCTGACATAAAACAAAAAGTATATTCCCAAAAAATAATATATATAAAATATTCTTATATCTATAATTCCAATTTAAATAAATTCTCTAATATTTTAATAATTATCACAAGGTTTATTAGCATTCACAGTTGTGAGCTTTAAAAATATATATATTATATTTAATACTGATATGTGGACTTCAAGTCAATTCAGAATTCTACAACTTAAAACCTGTTCGGTCTGTAGATTTAACAGGACATACTTTGATCAATGAACAAATAATAATTAATAAAAATGACAATTTAAAAATCTCAGGGTTTTTGAGTTCGTGCCGTGCATGGAAATAAGCTTCCTACATAAATCAATAAATTCATAAAAGAGTTTTTATAACTTATATGATAGTAGTCAACACATTGCGAATTTTTTAAACTTGAATTAATTTATATAGCGCTTTGATCAATTCCCCAATTCACTGTTAAAGGCCTTCTTCAAATGAGCTCATTTAAGACAAATTTTTTCACTCACAATAATGATGTTCTTGAAGGTCTTGTAGAGTAAATTAATTATTTCCAATAATTAATTAGGCAGGTCCTTATCGTCTCGCGCATGGTCCAGATTTCTTATAAATTTCTATCAGTATCAAAATATATCTACGGGAAAAAATTACAATTAAGAACTCTTCAGCAACACTAAGTTCACAGATAATCAAACATTAATTACATATACTTCACATTTAAAAAGGGATTGGCTTGATGATTTTAAAATCTAATAGGAAGAAAGAACCCTAATCTCCATGTGCGTCCTCACAGATCGAGATCACAAGCCAGAGAGAGTGATTTTCAGAAAAATTTCATCTCTTCCTTAAACGATTTATAAGCTTCCTTCTGATTGGCTTTCTAATCTTAGTAAGATGTGATGTAATTGGTTCTTTAAGATTCAGGGTTTTCCTAACTTTGTTATACAAAGATAAACAAAAAGTTTTTATACAAATAAACTAAGTGATAGGCTAAGGGTATTAATAATTAAATCTTGATACATGATGTTATACAATGATATACATTTAATTTTTTATGTGAGTTTTGTGTACTCTTGGTTTTCATACTTTTTTAGATTGCAATAAATAATCATGTGACAATAATAATTATTGTCTTTATCTATTTACATAAAACCTTCCCTAGTGTATATAATATATATTTTGTAAGTAAAATTACAATTCAATTCATACTGATTGATCGAACAATCAGCTGATTCGTTAGGTATCGATTCAAAGAACTGTCAATTGATCCTAGATCAATTGATTCATTTAGAACAAAAACAAAGAATTCTAACCTCAAAATGTACACGCAAACTTTTATTTTTTATGATCTGCCAATAATAAATAAGTTGCTTTATAATTTTTATTTCTGCCAAAGAATTATCATTATTGTTGAATTACAATTTTGCATGATTTTCTTATCACTTAAAGATAACCTGATTTCTCTTTATCATGAATAACATTTGATTTTACTTGAGTGGTAACTCGACTAGGCTATCTATTCTTTCTATTTTATAATTTTATTGAAGCTCAATAGTTTATATTAAAAGTATTTTGTGGTGTTAAAATACCACGTGACAATATTTAAGAGAAAAAAACCAGAGAATTAATAAAGTAGAATAATCATACAGGTAAATAAGATCAAATCATTGATTAATAAAATGGAGTAGGCTAAAAGTAGATCAGGGTAATCAACTTTCAGTAATATACAGCAGTATGCAGTAGATAATTGAAATAACATGAGTTTATATATATATATATATATATATATATATATATATATATATAGGATCAAATCTTTGATTAATGAAATGGAGTAGGCTAAAAGTAGATCAGGGTAATCAACTTTCAGTATGCAGTGGATAATAGAAATAACATGAGTTTATATATATATATATATATATATATATTCGTAGAACTTAAAAGAAAACACTTTTAAGTTTTTGAAATAAAAATATAAACAGGATATACACAACATGGATAGATTAAAAAAACACTTAAAAACTTACATTCAAACGAGAATTTTTGGGGGCTGGCCCCCCTTTTTCAATCAACCAGGAAGTCTACATAAATTCCTGGTTCTTGACACTTCTTGAACTTCCTGGTTGATTGACAAAGGGGGCCCAGCCCCCAAAATTCTCGTTTAAATGTAAGTTTTTAAGTGTTTTGAATCTATCCGTGTCATTTGTATCCTGTTTATATAAATATATATTGTGATGAATCTTTTGAGTAAATCTCATGAAAGGAGAGAATTAACTAGAAAAACTATAATATTACCCTCATAAAATAGAAGGTTTGCCAAACAAAAAGTTAGCACCCGATCGATAAGGCTCCCTTATCAACAGCTGAGTATAAGATAAGAGTACTGTTTTGTACTATGCATTTTTTCAAAGAATTATTTAATGAAATTATAACTATTTTGCCAATTAAGTACAAACCATTTATGAATTGCTCATTGAACCTTTTGGAGGTTACACTTTTGTTTACAATTGATCAGATGTTTTGTAACAGCTCCAACACAGCTGACTGACTCAATATTATAAATGTCATGCCAGGTTTTAATGCAAGCTATAATATTATTTCTGAAATTAAGAACTATTGGATAATAGCTCTAAAAAGGAGAAAGAATTTCAATAAAAAAATAAAATGTATTACTGTTAAAATTATTTATTACTCACGAAATTACATTATAACGTTGAATGTTGTAGTAACGAACAAGGTCATAGCCACTTGCCGTGCTTTGCAAGGGTCTATTTTAAAACTTGACGTAATGAAATCCAGAAGAATTGAAAATAGGCCTATAAAATCCTCGGTTGATTAAGAATTTATAAGCAGCATTTCAAGTATTAGTCCAGTAGTTCAGACGTGATGATGCATCAAACATTATTTCCCTATCCTCTACACTTGTATACATCTTTAAGCCAGTTAATTCCTCTATTATAGTATAGAAGATGATAGATAGATGGATATATCATCCATTTATATATCATCTTCTATACTTTAATAAAGGAAATGGATGAGAATAAATTTTGAAAGGTTTGAGATATCTATGTGCGGTTTTCACCATAACTTTTCTCTGGAAATCCTGTATCGGGATAATGTTTCATATGACCACCTTCCAATTAAAAAAAGTAGTTGGATTTAAAATGGTGGTTCCAAAATGGCGGAAAAATTTGGGTGCGATGGAAAACCTGTTTTTATCATTCGAAAAGGATCTCCAATCATACCTATCTTCTTATTTCCCTTTTAAGAGAAATGTTCTGCTGCTTCCTTACAACAACTGAAAGCATGACAAATAATTGAAAACTTGACAAACTGAAAACTTGATGTAATCAAATATTGAAGAATTTAAAATAGGTTTATAACCATCCTCGGTTAAGCAAGAATCTATATGCGAAATTTCAAGTTAATCAGTCCAGTAGTTCAGATGCGATGATGCGTCAAACATAATTTTCCTCTACCGTACTACACCTGTATACGTGTATAACCCAGTTCTTTAATATAATAATATTTTTTAATTCTGACCATATGATTTGGTGATTTTTTATGAAATCGTATGTACTATTAATGAAGTTTGAACATTAATTCTGAAAAATCTAGAAGGAAAATTGAAATTTGGGCTTCCAGGTGCACGAGATTGATATTTTTAGAATCTATGTTCAAAATTTGGAGATCTAAATTATTCCCATTTCTCCGGTATGCAATCCACAAGTTGACATGTTTTGATGCAAACAAACGAACACACGAACACATGAACAAACACAACCCTACTCTCTCTTATTATATTGATGCTAGTTCATGTACACTGTATAGGGGAACTGTATCTAGAGAATTAAGCAATTTACAAAATTATACAAATTAAGTTATTATTGTAATCAACGGAATTATATTTTACTGCTTGCCACTGACATCATGCCTACGTCATAATTAGGGTTGCCACCTTTCTTTATAAAAAATAAAGTACATTGGTAATCACAGGCCTAAAATATATAGTACATTAGGTTTAAATAAAGTACATGTAATTTTTACCTGTATATTCAAAAACATCAGCAT
Source organism: Nilaparvata lugens (assembly GCF_014356525.2). Lineage (NCBI taxonomy): Eukaryota > Metazoa > Arthropoda > Insecta > Hemiptera > Delphacidae > Nilaparvata > Nilaparvata lugens. Next base: position 34,107,534 of record NC_052504.1, read on the forward strand.
AGTTCTTTGTGGCATTCTCAAATATACTCACAAGAATACACATTATTGACTTTAATATCACTAATTACGATTAAAATCCATTATAATTATTCAAATAATAATAACTAATGATAGAAAAATTTGATTTATCCAAATAAGAACATGATAGCTTGAAAAGAGTTATTGATTACATACTGGTATGACGAAAATAATCATGAATCATGTGAGAATTTTGGATTGACCTAAGGGTCCCTTTTAACTAATTTCAATAAGGAACGGACTCACCGGTTTTATTTTAACCATGTGTCCCCGGACAGCAATCCTCCGGTAGAGCATTAGGTAGTCTTCCATCCGCCAGCCTTCTTTCACATGCGTATTCACTAAACCGTTTAATCACTTCGATTCTCTGCACACCTTTATGATTGCGAGTTCTGAGAAGTCTAGGAGAAGAGTGACGAAAACACAGGCGGAGTTCCTTCTCAGTTGCCGGGAGAGAGTCCTGTTACTCTAGCAGATAACGCCATAGGCTAATACTTCCCAAAAGTTATGGAGGTGGGGGTAAGCACCCTCAATTGTATAAGAGAGAAAATGTAAGAGGACTAGATAATAAACATGGAGGTAGAGGGATTATTTTGAAGAACACCTTTCCGAGAGAGAGTATATAATAATAATTAAAACTATAACTTGAGACAATTACATTTATAATATCACAGTATTGAAATGAATCTTTATTATATTAAGTTGCATGAATCAAAGTAATAGCAGGCTGGCATCTTATCTTATCGATATTGCTGCTCGCTACTATCAATTTGAGCTATGCCAGCCCGCTTATGAAATGTGATGTCACATAAAAGCCCCAAATTTGCAAGAGGTTGAGTCTCAAGGTCTTGCCAATTTCTCACCCATACAGCACATTTCAGCCCTCACATCGGGTCAACTGCAGCAAGACTAGCCAAGCATCTCCAACATTACACTATTACTTTTAGGATTGTGGTAGTACAAGTTGGGAAACAATCAACCATCAGTACAAAATTGATATGTCTGGGTCCAAGCCCTTCGACTTAACAAGTGAAATTCTCTCCACAGCAATTACAATAATTAGTGAAGTGGGCAACAAGCCCCACTCCCCCAAAAAAAAGAAAAGAAAATCCCAAATAATAATCTGGCCCGGAGGACCAAAGAAGATGTAATACTAAGTTTGCTGGCCTGCCATACTCCAATATCTCCAACATGACAACATCTGTGATGCCACATAAGTTTGCAAATAGCAATTCCTACAAACTGAATACAATTAGAGCATTATGTCACATTTCTGACTCACTTAATTTGTCTTTGATTTCTCCAATTTCAATTATGATTGTTTGCAAATTTTATATCTGTGTTTATTATTCATTCCATAGACAACCTTGTCTTTTCAATTGATTATTTTTCTCTCTTGGATGTGTTCATTTTGTGTTGGGCTCTATTCTTTCATTTCTATCTCATGTTTAATCTTTCTCTACTTGCTTATCTGACTCAACGGCTGTTCTTCATTTCTTTCAACCTGATTCTGTTTATTGGCTGTGTGTATCTTCCAATCGTTTCACTTTCTCATTTTCCTTACAGTGGGGCATGCTGATAAAAACAAATAATATACATTTAAATAACATCTAACAAATATAATAATAATCTTAACAATGATACTAATCTTAATGCTAATAACAATAATAATACTGAGTTTACAATATATCACAGACATTTTTCTTTGGTTAATTTTTATTATTTTTTTTTTGCTATGTTCTGTTATTTGATTTTATTACTTGATGCTTTTGTTCATTTAAGTAATTTTCTTCAATGTGTTTTTTTATTCATTTTGTTCTTGTTTTGTCTGTGTTGATAACATTTCCAGTTTATATAAATATAAGATCAATGAGTATCATTGTTCATTCATGCAACCATGTGCATTGCATGTTAGTTCAACGTTTTGTGCAGTTATCCAATGCAAAAAACTGTATAGTTTAATTTGAAATATAGCTTCAAATATTCTGTCTCGAAGACCAGAAGGGCTACTCCTAACAGTGGAGTGCACTTTGGGTGCTGATAACTGCACTGGCACATGGAGAGACATAATATTCTTACATTAAACACAAAATTTATCACATTGTCCTGCTGCACCATTACATAACATCAAGTGAACACAAAACTCAAGAATAGAGTACATTAAATAGGCTCTGCTCCAATTAAGAAAAATATTCTCGAATAGTGAATATTATGATATTCAAGTTCATGAAAAATATATCACAATTAATTAACGTATTATACATTTAAATGGGCAGCAGGAGACACAACACACAACTTGACAATTTTCAAGTTGGTGACACAGAAATATAACATAAATTCGCCTTTGGGATACATTTACATATAGGCTTACAATATAATAATAAATATTGTGATAATTGAATTTGTTTATTTGAATTATAAGAATGATAAGTGCATACTACTAAACAATTATAAAGATAAAAATGATTTGATTATCACAATTTCAGACATATAATCACAAATAATATATATATTGATACAATCACAATAAAATCCTATACATTTCTTATTACTTTGCGCTTCATGTGGGTTGCAGAATGTTTATTCTTGAAGCATAGAGATTCTTCTGATGCATGGCGATAATGAAGACATTAGATGAAGTGGAATCTCTAGGAAGCATTTTGAGTGTCCGAAAGGTTGACAGGAAATCTTGAAGTGAATCAGCCTCTATGAAGATCCTGGTGATGCGGATCCAATTTCTCCCGTGCAGAATGGCTCTGCAGACATTATCCCCCTGGCTGGATATTTGACTAATGGTGTACGGTCCTGTGCAGAGATGGAAGAACCCCTTCTTCATGTTTCGAACTGCATCGGAGGTATGCTGAAATCTGATACACGCCTCCTGTCCAAGTGTAGAGTGCTGGGTAGAAGAACGAGGCAGAACGTTACAGAAAGCTTTGTCAAAGTTTGTAGTAGAATTCTCAACTTGATTCAAAACATTGACCTTCAATGCGCCGCTCATATCAGCCAAACTATTTTCAGTGACATGTAGTCTAGCCCTTTGTGCTTTGATTAGTTCAATAGTGAACTCCAAATTGGTGGATGTTGACGAATTTTTGCTTTTCAGCACTTGGACATTATTGATTCCATCGACTTTGTTGAAGGTAACAAGTTGAGTACACTCTATTTTCTCAATCTCTGAATCGATGACCAGGCTGCAATCGGCTACAGTGGAATATTGTACAACTTCAACAGCACTTGGATGGACGGTGAAGTTCTGGTTTTAGAGCTTGTGACTCTGTTGTTGTTTGTGTCAATATCACCGGGTCATAATGAGTCATCTTACTGTCAGACTGTCTCTCGATCTCCACCTTTCCCTCCATCAATTCCTTTTGCAAGTATTTACCCTGGCTCAACACGTTTGATTGAAAGTCCTCCTCCATTTGGTCCAATCTCGAACTCATGCTCATATGCGCCTCCTTCATTATTTTCAACAGACTATTTTCAAGACTCCGCTGTTGTGCCCTCCGTTCCTCACGCAATTCATTAAGAAAATCCAGCATACTATCCACGATGGTCGATGAAGGTAGTTTTGGATCCGATTGACTTCCTATTTCGGTAGTATTGGAATGAGAAGGTGTACTGTCGTCGACTACATCGATTGTATGTGTGACGTCCCTCTGCGGAGAGAATGATTCTGTGGCCATCAGTCTGGTGGGCGACGCTCCTTCCTGAAGTGCAACTGCCGCATCGAGATGAGTGGACGACCAGCGATGTTGGATCTCTTGCATGGACGTAGGACTACTGGACCGTGGATGTCCGCCGGGTGAGTCATCCGCGGCTGTGCTGACGTCAGTCGTCAATCCGTTCCCCATATTTTACAAAAGAAAAATCAAAGTGAAGATCATGGCAATGATAGCTGAAGAATGCAACGATGGAGCTCTCAAGTGCATAGAAGCGAAGTGAAACATCGGAATAATTGATAAGATAACAACGAAGTTCCCAACTGCAGTGAAGTGGTATAGCTGCTAAGGTAATAACCAGTCAATGATGAACAACGATGATTATACTGCGCGATGAAAGTTAAGCGGTTCTTGCTCATTAATTAATATAATATTGTAGAAAACAACCAATAGGCATCGCAAAGTTTTCTGCCCACATGAACGCAAGTAATACTCTATTTATATTAAACGATAGACTATTAAAATGAATTATTTTGATTACTATTTGCATTCCATTATATGCTTATATAATTACCAAAAAAATAAATAATTTATTTTCAAATGATTGGCTACTCCAACATTTCAAGCATGTCGTGGTATCTTTCATGCAACAATATAATACCAGATAATGGAACTTCCAATAAAATGTTGCATGAATAAATATTACCTCAATTTATAACATTCGTGCACTAAAATAAAAAATTAGACTGGTAATATGCTCTAAACAAGATAGTGAACCTAGTAAATCATTCCATAAAGTGTTACCATAAATTTCGATAACATCAGTATAACACCCCATAACAAGGAATTATAGGTATTATATTAATCTAATATACCACTTGTTCGTTCAAATAATAATTTTGGAAATGTTGAAGCATTCAAATCGAGACACTTAGCAATCGTTATAATATCATATATTATAATATTAACCAGAAGAATATCGTTACTTTGGATAATAAATAGGTAATTTATTTGTAAGCCAATAACATTGGTATAAGATAAATATTATTTCGATTTGAAATATTTACTTACACGAATGAATAACTTTTATTAATGGAGTATCTACAAAAAGTCTAGTAGCGATTGACTATTGAGCTAATCCACATAATATCAGTTTTATAATATCGTAATAAATTCATTATATTATAAATTATCCTCCAATAATAATACATGTAAACTCAGCATATAATTTTCGAATAAATTATTCATAAAAACTCTGCTTATAATAATAATAATTTTATAGTATGATTATCACAGTTGGGTTCATTCAATATGCCTATCACAAATCCTTGGAATGACCTTGAAGCTATCACAATTATAGGCCTATTGCAAGCTCTTGCAGGACAAGATCTGCGATCATCATGTCTCGTCAAAGAACTATGATTTATTGATGATGAAAATAATATATTTTCCTTAGAATTTCCAATCTAAATTTAATTCAATATGACTAGAATAGGTATAATTTTTTAATATTAACAACAGCAGGCTTTTTGTAGGATAGGACCTGCAATAATAATTTTTTATTGATCGTAGAACTCTGCTAGTCAATCATAATACTGTATAATCATCTTAAATAAATAATCATCTTAATTACATTAACATGAATATCACAGAAATAGCCTACTTAATTTATCCCAAAGGCGTAAACTTCTCTCTCGGTAAGGTGTGCTCATTGAATTTTTCTTGGTAACTTTAATGAGTTACGTATGGTAAAATCAATCTCGTGTACATTGATACTGATTGATTCAAAACTAATATTGAGTCAGTAATATTTGAGATATTTATAATATTTTTCTAAACGAAAAATTCACTAAGAAAAAAAAAGCTGATGGCTTTTCAACAGGATATTATTTATAATTAAAAATTATTCACAGTGAGCCCCCTCCTAAAGTCCATGTTCGCGGTTCGCCATTTTGTGAGACTTTTGGATTGACCTAAGGGTCCCTTTTAACTAATTTTCAATAAGGAACGGACTCACCGGTTTTATTTTAAGCATGTGTCCCCGGACAGCAATCCTCCGGTAGAGCATTAGGTAGTCTTCCGTCCGCCAGCCTTCTTTCACACGCGTATTCACTAAACCGTTTAATCACTTCGATTCTCCGCACACCTTTACGATTGCGAGTTCCGAGAAGTCTAGGAGAAGAGTGACGAAAACACAGGCGGAGTTCCTTCTCAGTTGCCGGGAGAGAGTCCCGTTACTCTAGCAGATAAAGCCGTAGGCTAATACTTCCCAAAAAGTTATGGAGGTGGGGGTAAGCACCCTCAATTGTATAAGAGAGAACTCTCAATGTAAGAGGACTAGATAATAAACATGGAGGTAGAGGGATTATTTGAAGAACACCTTTCCGAGAGAGAGTATATAATAATAATTAAAACTATAACTTGAGACAATTACATTTATAATATCACAGTATTGAAATGAATCTTTATTATATTAAGTTGCATGAATCGAAGTAATAGCTGGCTGGCATCTTATCTTATCGATATTGCTGCTCGCTACTATCAATTTGAGCTATGCCAGCCCGCTTATGAAATGTGATGTCACAATCATTAAATAGAGAAATTAATTTCATTTGTAACAAGTCACATGCTCATACAGATGAATTGTATAGTAAAGTTATTGTATAGTAATTTTATATTGTAAAGTGTATTACATTAATTTTACTTTAGTATAGTATCATAGAAAAAACCATAAAATTTATTTTATTTAATCCAAAAAAGTTTTAGAGTTGGTCTTCTAAATTCAAAATGTAAGTTTAAAAAATGCATAATATTGTTACTCTTCAACTACTCTAGGCTATCGCAAAATAATTCGAGGTCCACAAGATTATGAAAATTAATGTAAAAAAATACACCCCTTTGGTCAAAGCCTGAGCTAGGCTATGTGTACTTCTCAAAATACAATTTTGAATGATTTATAAAAAAACATTTTAAAAACATAAAGCACCCTTCATTTATTTAAAATATTTTAAAAGAACTACCGGTTTCTGCTTATTTTAGCCATTTCAAGTTCAAATGAATAAATAAATAACAAGAGTATTAACTAATTTATGTACATATATGACTACCGGTATCCTCCATGTGCTCTATTTCTTGGTTTGCATAATTTTATAAAAAATGGGATTGTCTAAATCGAATTGAATGATATTTGATTAGTTTATTTAATTTTGCTGTAGACTACAGCCCAGAGAAGAAGTAAGAGGTAATTCCTTCTACTTTGTGACTACAGTCTATAGAGCAGTTCCGTTCCATTTGTTACCTGCTACCACTGTTACTTTCTATCAGAAAAAATGTCTATTTATGGAATCTGACAGTCTCCGCCACTCTACTAACCTAAATTTTTTTTATTTCCTTGTACTTTATTATATAGTACTTTATTGAGCAAAATAAAGTATTTTTGCGTACTTTATCTTGCTTACAAAGTATAAAGTACAAGACCTCCAAATAAAGTACAATACTTTATTATATAGTACGGGTGGCAACCCTAGTCATAATCATTCTACCAATGGCGAATTTTCATGCAAATTAATTACACAGAGATTCCAAGAAAAAGGTTCTAACCAAAGGCTTAGAAGAAGGCAGCACACTTCCCTTTTAAAATCCTCACCGTTAAGATCTTGTTAAAAGTTACCAAAGACCTATTAGTGAAATTTTATTCGATTTTTGTTTTTGTATTTTTTCTCTGTGAGCCAATATCTTAGGCTAATTTACCTATTATTTTATAAAATTATTCATTTATTGATTATTCTAGAAATTCTAATTCAATTATTCCCTAATTTAATTGGTGAAGGAAATATTTAATTAAAATTCCACACGTGCTAAGACCGAAGCCTGGACCAGCCACCAATCATACAAAATTTGATCTAAAGGAACCACGACCGCCAAGAGGATTCACGTGAGTTTTTATGTTTCGCTTTGAAAGAAAAATCTTCACTTCGAAAGAAAATATAGTGCAGAAAAATATATAATTTTCTTTGTTAAAGTAATGGCCAAGCCGACAAGCGCTTATAATCATTAAGATCCTAGATTTTATCTGGTATAGAATTTATAAGAACTTGTAGTTGATTAACTATCCTCCGCTGCCAGAACCACGACCTTGAGTAATTTTAAAAATATTTTATAATTTGTTTTCATCATTTTTTTAAAAAAAGTGTTAAATTTGTCAATTATAAAGTCTGTTGGATCATGCATGGTATCATGCAAGCACAAGCAAATCTCTAGTTATTTTGTCGATGTTAAACTATTTTCAATCTGTAATCCAAGCTTTAAATCTGCACTGTCAAATTATATATTTTATTATATTATATTTCCACTTTGTCAATTCGTCTTCTGAGTTCGATTATTTTTTAAGCCTGTCAATTATTGTGTCTGACACGTTCTATATTATCAAGAACCGATCAAGTACGATCATTGAAATAATTGATTCAACCTGGATATTGGAACAGATCTAAGTGGATGTAGTGTGTGGGGTCAGATCGAGATTCTCTGTCCTTACCTGCTCATATATCAGCTTCTATCTGTGACCAACTTCGGCTTGGGAGCGAATTTTTCGACTGTATGGCAGATGCAGCTGGAGATAAAATAATTTCCTACAATAGAGCATAAAGCCCGACAAGACTCTGTTCTCGAAGTATATTCTGAATGATCTCTGGTCCTTAGTACCCTATCTTAGTCCTCCGGAACTTATTAGAGACGCAGTCCCGTAGATTATCTACATTGGCGTTTTTGCTCAACCTGTATGATTTTATATGCTGTTTCATCACAGGTAATAGTTTTAAGATATCCGTACTCAGTGTTTAGCGACCGCTACACTACCTCTGAAATTTTTATCATTATACAATCAGTCATAAGAAGAATCAAGGGTGAGCGTGTTTATGTTTATGCCTCCCGCGATTCAGACGATTGTATCAAGTCTTGTAGTGACTCAGTCAGTCTGGTGTTCACTAAGCGTCCACATACGCATTTTCAAATTCCTAACCTCAATACTGGGGACTCAGTACAAGATTCGTTATATGTGTGTCGACTTAACCTTGGCGGCGATAGTAATTCCCCAAGAAGAGCTTCACACAATTTGGCGCCCAAAGTGTTTGGCATTGATGAGGTGGATAATTGACTGCGAGAATTGTATAGTTGTTCAGTATACTACAGCGCTGACAACGGGAAAATTTTTTTTAAAGAATTCATGGTTGTGAATTTCTCCAAATTTAATATCAACTGTTCACCGAGACATATAAAATAGCAAGATGTGCCATACATGATTTCTGAACAGAAGAAATTTATCGATTGATTGATTTTTTAAAGAAAGAATCGAGCACAGAATTTCACTATTGCTGTCATTTGAAAATTGCTCATATTATAAGTCATAGGTATAAGAAATACCATAAGAAAGGGTTATACCATTTCAAGAGTACTAGGTCTATATCAAAGCAGTTTATAAAAGTTTATGGAAAGAAGGATTAAATTCATTCACTGCATTTTCAAACCTTCTTTGGGCATAAAGAGGGAAGTAAAATTAAGTCACGCATCCCAGGTAGCACACCTATGTGTTTCCAACGTTGAAATTTGGTTGTTGAGGTCAAATAACCGTTAGCGGTTGAATTTTTCAACGTTTTAAATGCAACGTTGGAAACGTTTTAAATGCAACGGTTGCTCTCTCGTTGAAAACACGTTGAAAACGAGCTTCCAATTCCACTACTCACAGCGCTACAGTAGTCCTTATACAAAAAAGGATCTAGCAGCTCTCGTCAACGACGATCGACCGATTGATGCCATTTCATGTTTGAATTCTCATCTCGTTGATGAAAGCTGTGAACTCTTTTAGAAGTGTCTACCCATTCCACTTTGACTTGGTAAGTTTATCTAATTATTATTTTTATTTGAAAAATGAGATTGTTTGGTGATTTATTGTCCAAACTTGAAAACAAAAAATATTGTGTGTTATTCACACTTGTTTATATTTGAGGTTAGGGTTGGGTATATTTGTAAAATTAGAGGGCTTTAATTGAATATATTAAAAATTAATATAATACAAAAAGCTTGGTTTTAAGTATTGTACATGTAGCCCACTACTTAACTTCCAAATAAACTACAATAATTACTTTGATTTCTGCACAAATATTTTCATTATGCTATCTATGCATTGTTTTTGGTCACAGGACTGCTTGTGTTGAGAAATTCAATGGAACTTAATATAATAAAAAATATAAATTTTTGTCAAACAACCCAATTTAACCTGCAAACAATGAAAGTCTGTTGCTATGGCACTCATAAATAGTCTATGTAGGCTAACATAAAAGTGATTGCTTTTAACAAGTTCAGTAATTAACTCTGTGATCCAAGAAATTGAAAACGGGTGTCCGGAGTTTAGCTCATGAATATTATCATTTTCCAAGAAGAAGAAGAAGAAGAAGAAGAAGAAGAAGAAGAAGAAGAAGAAGAAGAGGAAGAAGAAGAAGAAGAAGAAGAAGAAGAAGAAGAGAAGAAGAAGAAGAAGAAGAAGAAGAAGAAGAAGAAGAAGAAGAAGAAGAAGAAGAAAGAAGAAGAAGAAGAAGAAGAAGAAGAAGAAGAAGAAGAAGAAGAAGAAGAAGAAGAAGAAGAAGATAGATTATTATGTTGCTTTGGCCTGTGATCTGTATAAATGTCCTGTAACAACTAAAGGTGCGTCCACACATGCCGAACCGAACCTCTAACCGCTGTGTAGCTCGCTCTACAATATTTTGGCTACCCATCACAATTGGAAAACATGCCAACATGAATACAGAAGTATGGGCAATTTTTTATTTGATCAAATTCATGTTTTGAACAGTTCATTATTACGAATAATTGATAGGAGCTTATAAATATTTTCTAATTCAAATGGAATAACTTCTGAGAAAAATAATGAATGGATAAAATACCAATATTAAAATATTGTTGACCAAGAACTGAGTACATCGACAATATTCATTCAACTAATTCTGCAGGTACTGATAAAATTATAATCATTTTTGTCTTCTTTATTGATAGGTAATCAATTTCATCAACTAATCATAAACTGACTGAAAAAAGTACTTCAATTTCCATGAATTTAATTAATAGAATTATATAAATCTAAAGTGTAGGTCATATCTAAATTCACAAAGAGTTCGATTCTTGTTGGCAAGAAACATGTTATTCAACGCAGAAATCATTGTTATTTCACTAAAAGATAGGATAAGTTGAATAGTTTCCCTTTTAGGGGGAGTTTTTACAACCCACAAAACTCATTTTTCATTTGAGGAAAAATATCGAAAAGGTGCATAGGATCTAATTTCTTTGTTCAGCTTGCCAAAATGATGAAACTGTAGACGTTTATTTAGCAGTCTCAAAAAACTGTTCTAGCTGAAAAATTAATAATCCATGCCACGTGTAGACCTATACATTGCATCAGGAAAACGAAGTTAAAAACTATGGTTTTCTTAAACATAATATATGTTTTTGAGATAATTTCTTTTATGCAGCTCTTTCACATTCACCATAGATTATTATTATACAGAGTTTGTGAAAAAAAATATTTATTGATTAGCAAAACAATACTATTATTATATTAATAATGATAATAATAATATTATTAAACATATTTATAAATTATCAGAACAATGTCATTGAGGTTAAGTGAAATCAGGTAGAAAACAATAATAATAAAACAGATGTTATTTTTTGAATTTTCATCATATGATTTTGTTATTTCCAATGATTACAACATATTTTAGAATATCACATGTCAATAAATAAAAATTATCTTATTTCCATATGGCACTCACCTTACCAAGTTCATAACCTTACTTAATAGGATCCTTTTTCATCCTTTGAAACCCTTAGAGGCAAAATATCTCAAAATCCGTTCTTAGTGCGCGTGTAGCATGTTTGAAAAATATTTGTGCAAAGTTTCAAGTCTGTAGGACAATTAGTTTGAGCTGTAGTGTGATTTTACATCAAAATTTTCGAAAAATGCCCTCTCCTGGACCCCCCTATGCTCCCGATCGAAATTTTTCTGCATAGATCTAATTTTTTTTCGTAGCTGAACAAAAAAGTTCCTCATGACTTTGCTGTGCAATGAGCGGTTAAAAAGTACAAAATTTTGGGGGGGCCCAGCTCCCTCAGGGGGGCATATTTCTGAAAATCCTTCCTTATTCGATGTTTTCAGGCTACCATAAATAATTGTGCAAAATTTCAAGTTTTTAGGCTCAGTAGTTTGGGCTGTGGTGTGATTTCAGTCTGTCGAGGCTTAGCCTTTTATAAGTATAGAGATAGTTTGGGCTGTGGTGTGATTTCAGTCTGTCAGGGCTTAGCCTTTTATAAGTATAGAGAAGAGAAGAAGAGAAGAGAGAGAAGAAGAAGACGAGAAGAGATAAATCAGCTGACAAGTGATTACACAGATGTGTGGAGAAGCCAGTCTATTACTGTATTTGTATAAGGTCTATAGTTTCAATCAAAGACCTTGAAGAGGTAATCATCTTTAAGCTGGGTTCACACCAAAGTTATTAACAAAATGTTAATAACTTAATCGTTATAGATTCTATTAGATTGAACGCAAGTTGATAAGTTATGTTCAATCTAATATAATCTATAAGGATTGAGTTATTAACATTTTGTTAATATATTTGGTCTAATCGCAGCTTTAAGGTCTTTGGTTTCAATATTACTTTCCTTGACCTATTACTATAGGTTAGGAAAGTATTGCTTTCCGAAAAAAATTAAGGTACCCCAATTTCTATATTTCTGTACGTTTCAAGGTCCCCTGAGTACAAAAAAGTGGTTTTTGGGTATTGGTCTGTATGTGTGTGTGTGTATGAGTGTATGTGCGACTGTGTACACGATATCTCGTTTCCCAATCAACGGAATGACTTGAAATTTGGAGCTTGAAGTCCTTCCCCTATAAGGATCCGACACGAACAATTTCGATCAAATACAATTCAAGATGGTGGCTAAAATGGCGAAAATGTTGTCAAAAACAGGGTTTTTCGCGTTTTTCTCGAAAACGGCTCCAACGATTTTGATCAAATTCATACCTAAAATTGATAAGCACTATCAACTGCCACTAGTCCCATATCTGTAAAAATTTCAGGAGCTCCGCCCCATCTATGCAAAGTTTGATTTTAGATTCCCAATTATCAGGCTTCAGATACAATTTGAACAAAAAAATCCAAGTGGAAAAGATTGGGCATGAAAATCTCTACAATTAATGTCCAGTAACATTTCCACCTAAAATTGGAAATAAGCTCGAAGTTCGAGAAAATAAGATTATTCAATTTGCAAACTGTTGGCAAGTGTTGATTCTATTAAATCTTTCACTATGAACAGATAGCAGACTTCATGTGACTGCAGCGTTATTACCCTGTCACCAGCTGGCTTAGATCTTCGAATAGTAGACTAATTTAGATGCGCGGGAACACTAGCGTCAGTTGATCAATTTTCATAACGGCAAGGAAAGTTGTGTGAGTGCGCCACACCAGATTTTTTTGTTTTGCAGTCATGGTATTATTATGCGTGCCCATCAGTATCAATATTCTCACATTCGAAAAAACTAGGTGAATAAAAATAAACAAATGAACTAAATAGGTAATGCTGGAGAAATTATAATATTTTTGATTCTAAAAAAGTAATTTTCATCAGATAGAAAGATCATCACGGAACTGGATGAATTATATCCTATGAAATACAAATTCAAACGTGAACTGAGTTTGTTTACATTTAAAACAGTTGACATCTGGTACTTGTGGATGAGAATACTGCGTGAGGTCTACTGTTCACAGAACTACTAGCTTATAATATCTTATTTGTATTTCATTCATCTAAATAAAATGATATCTTATTGCAGAATACTTTATTCAATTGTAGAAGCATAAACTGATTCCGTTTCATAAAATATTTTATGAGAACGTTCACATCAAAATCATCAAATCAGAATCAGCTGACATTCAAGGCTATTTTACAGCCCTAGGGCCGTGGAATTTTACCGTCCTGGTCAGAAAACGATCACTTTCGGCTCTCAAATGACGCACAAAAACCAGCTCATTACATTCCAGTTTAGCAAAAAAACAATAATTGGAGATTACTTTGTTAATAGTTACACAGGTAGGGGTGTGGCAGGGTTGAATAAAGACAAAATGAGTAGTTTGCTCGATAGGAGGAGACAACAACCCCTCGCGTGTTGACACCGACCCCCCCTGCCTAAATGATCGACGTTTTCCCTCTACTTTTTTACAGAGGGTCTTGCGGCTGTGGCTTGGATGTGTCTGCATGTTCATGATTAACGATACACAACTTTCAAATAGAGTACACCCGTGAAAGTCTCTTGATTTATTACTCTGTGCGTTTCAATAATGTGCGTGCATGTAAATATTGTTAACCTAAACGAGTCTCAATCGCTTGTCTGACCATCTGCCACTAGAATGAATCAATCACGGTTCCCCAATCCTTAGAAAATCTTCATCGCTGGAAAACTATGGATTTAAAGTAGAGCCTAAACTACTCAGAAGGTAGCATAGTGTCTACAAAGCCTATATTTTATTTTAAGATTCTGTACAAAAAACAAAGCTGATGCACTCACTCAAACGATGTATTTTTTGCTATAAGATCGTATTTTAAAGAATCAAGTACTTTAATTTGAAGAATACTAGCTTGAATCTCAACTACTCAGAATGTAGCGAATTCTAGTGTTTACAGAACCTCTATCTTATTTTGGAATATTGTACAGAAAACAAAGCTGATGCACTCACTAGAACGATATCATGTTTTCAGCTATATAATTGCATTAAAAAAATCTAGTGCTTAAATCTTAAAAATCAACTAACTTAGGTCTATCTTGTGACTATCGTTAGCTTCTCAAGTCAGGGCATTGGTAGCATTCAGTTACAAATGAATTAGATCATAGTAATTGTATTTACTGGTCCAGAAAATCACTTATTTTCCTCACGTATGATCTCTCTAAATTCGTATTTCTCCTCGATTCTTCCACTTGAATGATAATACATTGAACAAATTTCACTGCATCAGAACTTCACGTAACTGCTTAATCAGTAGTCTATTAATATTATAGGCCTAATAATATAAGAGTCGGCCTAGTTTTTTATTCCTCCACCCATTATAATACAGTATAACAAATCGATAATAAATTGATTTGGAATTCTGCAGTTAATGTTCAAAGCATCTCATCATTCATCCTTATTAGATATATTTCGATTACCGTGATTTGAAAATAATTATTATAATAATTTACTATCATAACCGCGATCTATAAACACCACTTGATATTAAAGTATCAGTTATAGCTGGCTCAGATTGACATTACCAGTGGAAAGTGATCCCCTTCCGCCTCATCCTGGTCCATTCTCATGCCAAAGGCAAACATTTGCTCAGACCCTCGAATTCAGAGCAATGCATTGTTTGAAACCGCTTCCGACAAGAAGTCAACGCTATACTACCACTTCATATTCAATCCACCTATCCATTGAACGCTCGGCTTCCCTCTGTACCGTCCAAGTACCTACTCATTTATGTGAGTATCTACGTAACTTGGCTCCAAAGCTTTGCAAGTGTCCTTACAGTCAGTCTCCTTTCAGTGTGAAACTGTATCAAAACAAACTATTCCTTTCGGTTTAAGTTTCCTTGATTCCATATTTGAGAGTACAGTATAATAGGCCATTCAAAAATCTGTTTTCTCTTTTGTCATAATTAAACATGTCAAAGTCTTTTTCTCACTCATTTCTCGCTTTTCGTGGTTTATTTTAAATCTGCTATATTAAAACATCTTTCTAACAAGGAACCATGGAAAAATAGTATATTACTCTTTTCAAATTCCTTCCTTCTCTTCTTCTTCTCCTTTTTTTCTTATTTTATTATTTTTTTCTCCTCCTCCTTCTTCTTCTTCCTTTCGTTGCAAATGTTATGCATAACTGACAACAATCACACTGTGAACTACACTCATGTAGGATTTCCTTCGTGTACTAATTTACCAATCACTTAGAAACTAATTAGTCAACGTACAAGTATGGGCTATCACTAGGAATTTCACGATAATAAATCATGCCATTAATTTGAGCAACAGCTATTAGGCTATATTGATTGGGAACATTAAATGTGACATTGCAACAATCGACAACACAATGAATTTTTATCAGTTCCATCTCATTCCAGAATCGAACTCATGCTGTCAGCTGGAACAAAGCTGGGCCTATTTATGAATAATGGACCAACAGCAACACTCATGGAGTATTAGATCATGAAGTGATCTTATTATGCAAGTTCAAGAGAAACCCAAGATAGTGTAGCATAATTATTAAGTGTTACATGCCACTCAAGACTTTTACAGTCTCTGAACAAAACAGTACTAGACATTTAGATTGGAGATAAATATTATACAATCCAGAATCATTCGAATACGTTTTTTTTAGTTGACTGCAAATTGAAATTTGTTAATGGTTCCGTATTGGAAATGTAAATTGAGCATAGAGATTTTTTTTAGTATAACAATAATACTAACATGTTGCCCTTTCACGTGATAAATTCATGATACAATTGACTTGATAGCTGACTCGTTCATCAAAGCACAAATGATTTTGGAGATTGTGTGAGGTTATATCAAAAACCTTCACGAATAGTTATCAAAAATATAACTTGTAGGAGATAATTATTAGCAGTAGGCTGACTGAGATAGTACAATATGAATTTCGAATATAAGATCAGAGATTAGACAGCGCAGGAAGAATCTTTCGTATGTTTTCCGTGTATTCGCGTAGAAATATTGCCTGAGGCCCATGGTAAACATGTCGAGGGTCTTGGATATTAATCATTCGTCGGTTGGGATCTCGGGTCGTATTCCACTAACAATGTGGCCGATCTCGTTCTCTCGACCGCAGTGTGCCCGGGATTAGATATCGACTAACAGAAATCGATAGTCAAATGTTTGCCGACATTCGGTGTACGTTAATTCGAAAAGCCCACGAGTAGTGGAGCCGAACGCTGACTGAAATGGAATTATGCGATTGGTTGCCCGTCCGGCCCGGGATGAACATAGAGCTGACATCGAAAGACGCGACAGCCGACAGCCGTTGCCTTACAGATCAGCGAGTTCTCCTTCACCTGTGACAAACATTGTTGCCTCAACTGAGACTGTTTGCTTGTCAGTGCCTGCCGAACTCAAATCCTCCATCAGCATTTAATCCGCTGCAAGGTGATGATGAGTACGCAAACTGTAAGCTAGCCTTTGTTTTAAGAGCTCTGGGATTCATCGTTGGAAACCATTGTCAATGCTCCACTATTCAGGAACCATTTTGAGTGTAGACTGATGCGTGTCCTGTATCAAGTGCTGACAGCCTATATCTAGGAGCTCAACCCTTCAGAGCTCAAGCAGTGTTTATCACTGAGCCTCAGCCTGTGGCTTCTACGTTCATACACTTCTATCTTTGACAAAGCGGATAGTTGCTTCAAAAGATATCCTTCAATGCTCTCATGAATAAGGTAAGCACCAAAACTAATGTAGCAGTCACCTTGATGATACAATATAATGTGGTAATGAATATGAAATGTGTGGAATGATATGTTATAACGGGAATTCTAGCTTCAGCATTCTAGAGATGTGTTCGAAGGTTTGGTCATCCTCTATTCGAAAATATTAACAACCATGAGGTAGACTTTATAAATGTCTTAAGATGTTGCTCCAAGCTATATCATCTTCATCATGTTCCAGGAATTCAATATACAAATTGAAATTGCAAAGTTTTTAAAAATAAACTTGATATGTGAAGTTCTATTTGAAAACCTCAAAAGCCACAGAAATCAGAGAACTACAAAAATGTCACCCTATAGGAAAAAATCGAAAATATTCGTCAAAGCTCTTAGTAGCCTAAGCAAAAGATTGCCCAAATTCCACAACATAGGGATTGAAACGTGGATTTCGAGAGGGAAGAGATTTCAAGTTAGACATATAGATTTCAAATGAACCAAGACTAATAATGATTCATTGTACCATCTCTGCATTCCCAGTTATTTTATAATTAAATCAACTATGAATCAGGATGAAAGCCTTGACGGTTATAGCTCACTGGGAACCAGATTCTACAAAATGGGGAAACTATTATTCATCAGCTGTTCTATTCAGAAAAAAAGAAATGCACGGAATAATTCACCAAAAGTTAACGTATCCTTTCTAAATTGAACAGGACCAATATGAATGGATCAATTTTCATTTGACGCTGATCTCTGGTTTGTGAAATAGAAAATGTGGATATTGAGCTTGACTGAAGCTAATCGAAGCTGAAGCTTGCCTAGATAGTGGCCAAACAGTACCGTGAAACTTTATTTGTTGCATAATCCTCTGGTAAAAAAGCATTCACTCTTTCTTTTTATTGTGAAAAGAAAATCAAGGTTGAGAATAAGACAGGACTACAAAGTCCCAACTCCGCCACATAAAAAGTGTTTTCATTCCATTACAAAATCAAAATTCACCCTTCAGCATCAGCATGTTTTCATGTAATGTGATGAAATTCCAATTTCATAACTGCCATAGGTTAGTGAATCATCAATCAATCAGAAAACTAAATTTGGTTGAATCAATTATAAATTGCATTTTGAAGTTCCTATAAATTGACGTTTTTCCAAATACAATAAACTGTATACGCGTACTTGTTTCTAAAAATCGAAAATAGTTACTTAATGGGCTCTTGAAGGCTATATTCGACTTACGAACAATATTTATATATAACCAGTAATTTAATAAGTGGAAAATTATATTTTGTATTGTTTTTATTATCAGTTATTATTTATACTCAGTCTACTCTAGTAGACTTATAAATAGTTGCCTCTATATTGACTGGGCTGATAATATATCCACTTGAATAAAATTATAAAATTTACTTTCTTATTAAAGTTTATAAAATAAATATTTTATATATAAAAATATTAATTCCATATACTGTAGAGTGGTAAATATATATTTCGTTACCATTATACAGTATCTACATGTCAAGTCATGTCATGATAAGGATGACACTCTACTACCATATCATTCGATATTGAAAGATAATTTGTATCTTATGACATTTAGTTGATACTTGTTAACCTATCCATAATATCATTTGAAAAAGGAAGTACAGACTCAAATTAATATGAATGTTTGTTTCAAAGTTTTAGTGACAGGTATCAATTTTTCTTTCAACCTGTTGGACAAATTGAGGTCATAAAATCATCAATAAGAATGTTCAGAAGAATTTCCAGGGCGTAGGACAAAGCATCATTTCGAAAAATCAGAACATGAAGTAAAACGCAAGTTCTAGCGGTAAGGAATCTTGGCAACTTCCTAGCAACCACTTGCACATCTTTCAAGTTGACAGCCAGAGAAAAGTTGCAGGTATACAGTATGCTCGACGACATCTTTTCAACCTCACGACATTTCACATTACAGTTGGGCGGTTGAGTTCAGCTTCACTCATTTAATAAATAAACACCGCACTACTGTTTCGTCTACAAACTTCAAACTTTTGATGCCTGCGACATTCCAAGAAATAGCTTTATTATAAAGATGCTCTCATTCTTTCGGAGCTTGTTCATTTTTGAAGATTTCACAGATACACTTTCATGACATTTTAATGAAGAATGAATGTTGCTTTGAATGTTTACTTCCAGACTTGAAAAAAGATTTATTCAAAGTATTTATAAAAGTTCTCAACGTTGAGGCCTTAATTAGGATATATCTAAAAAATTGTAGCATGAATCAATCTCAATATATAGTCAATATATATTACAGTAGCTCATTCCCATTCCAGTTATTGTTTATTTTTAAGGCTTCCAACAACATATTCCAAATAATATTATATCAGCCCACTATGAAGTTACTTTTTAAATTCCCATCATGCGGAAGCACGGAATAAGCATAAAGTGTTTCTTTCCTCTGTGGCGGAAGTAAAGATCACTTCCCCTATCCACGTACTAATGCATACTCAAAATACTAACAATATTTATTAAAATTTAACATAAACTAGTAGTTCTGTGAACAGTAGACCTCGCGCAGTCATAACGACGTCCCAAACCATAAGCACATCCACACTGATACACTAACTATTTATTTGATCAGATCATGCTTACACAAGATTTAAGTATCATATAACTCTTTCCGGAATTTAGCGCGAGAAAACCAGAAGACATCTATAGGCGCCCAGACGAGCTGTTATAAGTTCTTTGCATCCTATTTAATAGTGCTTATGAATTGCATTCAATGAGGCATGCAATGAGGCATGCAATTTATAGTCAACTCGACAGCTGATTTATGATGAATAATTCTATAGTCTGATTTTCACTCTAATATTGACGTATGAAGGAGGCTCCTTTTTCCTTTTATATTATCCTTGAAATGCAAAATTTCCAAAAACCTTGTATATACGTCGACGCGCAATTTAAAAAGGAACATACCTGTCAAATTTCATGAAAATCTATTACCGCGTTTCGCCGTAAATGCGCAACATATAAACATTTAAACATTCAACATTTAAACATTCGAACATTTAAACATTAAGAGAAATGCCAAACCGTCGACTTGAATCGTAGACCTCACTTCGCTCGGTCACCTATGAGGTGATAAGCGTAACATTTTTTGGACTATTTCTATCAAAATAAGGGAAAGGAACACTTTTGGGCTTCAAGCTTGTTGTTCCTCTCCCAATCATTCAAAATGAGTCAAAAACGATATTGTATCTATAAATGTATAAATAAATAAACGAATACTGTATTGGGTCGATACTAGGAATACTAAATACGATACTATAAATACAATAGTATTTATACTATACGAATACTATAAAATACTAAATACGAATACTATTAATTGGTCAATAGAATACAATGATTATAATGCACAAATATACTATGTGTTATACCAATACTTTGCGGTCGCTATTATAATGAGATTCATTATATTATCTAATAATGAGAGGTATCTGGGGGTATCTAATAATGAGATTCCTGTTCCTGATGGAAGTAGATATTATGCTTTCTAAACAATGTAAAGAGTAGGTCAAGAGTGCGCTTTTGTGTGCAATGTCATTGAAATAGTGCCGATTGAATAGTTCTTATAGAAATTACCACGATTGAAATGAAGAACCACCGTTCCAACCTTCACAGTCGTTAGTGGTCCGATCATCGGTGTGAGTGCTGTATTACATTGAAGATCATACATTTAGTTTACATGTAGTAGTTTTGTGACAATAATATTGTTAAGCTGCCGAGTGCTGTTAATGTTACTGACATGGTCTGTTTAGATAAGAGAGCGAATTTGCTTACTAGTAATAATAGGGTTCTTGTAGCGAGACAAGGCAAGGCCGAGGACGTGGGAATTAAACATTAAACAACAATAAGAGCAAGACGCTGCACGGCCTTCACAGGAGAAACAAGGTTAGAACAGTTTGGTAATCTTCACACGCCTCTTCGGCCACTTGAGATCAATTACAACTGCTCGGACTCAGACCATAGCTAGAGCAGCATCATCAAGCATCGTAGGCCTACATCCTCCTCTGTGGAAAAATTCAAGAGATCATTCACAAGTTGTTTTAGTGATGCTAAATATTTAAAGAACCCAATATTTATCAAATTTGTAATTTACTAAAAATATTGAAAGAGTGGTCAGTTTCTACTCTACTAATCAAGTTTCAAGTTTTACATCAGTAATAATCTGGTGTGGCGCACTCACACAACTTTCCTTGTCGTTATGAGAATTGATCACCTGACGCTAGTGTTCTCGCGCATCTCAAGTCTACTTATAAACAAAGATCTGAGCCAGCTGGTGACAGGACAATAACGCTGGAGACATACGAGGTCTGCTATCTCTCCATAGTGAATGATTTAATAGAATCAACAGTTGCCAACAGTTTGTAATTGGATAATCACATTTTCTCGAATTTCGAGCTTATTTTCAATTTTAGGTGAAAATGTTGCTAAACATTAATTGTAGAGATTTTCATGCCCAATCTTTTCCACTTGAATTTTTTTGTTTAAATTGTATCTGAAGCCTGATAATTGAGAATCTAAAATCAAACTTTGCATAGATGGTGCAGTGCTCCTGAAATTTTTACAGATATAAGACTTGTGACAGTCGATAGAGCTTTTTGGACTCAGGGGACCTTGAAACTTATAGAAATTTAGAAATTCGGGTACCTTAATTTTTTTCGGAGAGCAATACTTTCTTTACCTATGGTAAAAGGGCAAGGAAAGTAAAAAGGAACAAAATACAAAACATCCTATCAGACACCTATAACTAACAATTTAAAGATACTATTTCTAAAAGGTTAATTTGACACTATATTATAATGTAAAAAGGAACAAAATACAAAACATCCTATCAGATACCTATAACTAACAATTTAAAAATAATTTTTCTAAAAGGTTAATTTGACACTATATTATAATGTATCACAATGATGATGATAATGAACCTTAACATGTTATGTGAGAACCGATGCAAACAAAAATATTGTTCACAAAAGAGCTTCCGTAAAGCCCTTGTCCGTGAATAGGAGTTTGAATAATGGGACATATGAAAAAGATAAGATACATACACACACGCATTCACACAGTCATCAATAGGCTGATGAGACAATTGACACATCAGAGCATTCCCCTCATTACATAAATCTTGATGAAATAAACTTCATGTGAAAACTAGGGAGGAAAATATAAGACAGAAGAGAGAAGAAGAAGAAAAAAACTGTTTAGGTTTTATGACAATTTATTAGGTACTTAGCTCACCACCACTCTAAAGAAGTTTTCAATTTCCAATGGTGAATAAAGCCATAGCCAAAACTTCGATTTACGGATGAATTGTTTACAAATTTCCAGCTTTCTTATTTCTCCAGGAAGGAGATTATAGAATTTTGGTCCCAGAAAAATGAAACGTCTTTGAAAAGTAGTAAAGTTGGGTCTGGGAAGTCTCACCATCATTCGTGTAGTTTGCCGTGTAACCAAAATTTCTTGTTCAATCATCAGTAAATGGATAACAAGTTGTACACCAGTTCTATACATAATGTCGATCTACATACAGTAAGTTAGATGAACTTCATATTCATCTAACTATAAATCAAATGAATTTATAGATCGTTGTAGTGGAAATGTCTGGTTTAAGCCTAAAACCATGAGGTGGCCTGAGATATCAGGCCTCTACCAAAATAATTCAAGAAATTCAACGCTCATCTATGAGTGGCTCTATTACTGTTATAGTAATGAAGATAAGTCTTACATCATTTGGATATTATGTAAAAATCTAATCATATCTAGGACTGGGAGTAGTAATAGTAGCATTTATGGAATATTTATTTGAATTGTACAAGTTATATTTTAATAGAAATAAAATAGAACATCTTGAGATAGAATATATTAAAATAGGATATTATATCACGATTTTAAATTAAATCATGTCTGGATGAAAAGAAGAATAGAACATACGGTAATAGAATTGAATAAGGAGGATGTAAACTCTAAGGTTCAACTTTAAGAAATTTATATTGATTTTAAATTGGTAATCAATAATTTTGATGTAAAGTGGACTGTATTGAATAGAAAAGAAACAAGTGATATCTCTACAGAAACAAGTACATGCAATGAATATATAAAAGAACAACTCACCGAAAATCTGCAGAGTACCTAATGTAATATTTATATTATTGAGCTTACAACTCCCAGGTAAGGTATTCAGGTGTCCCCGAGGTAGGAGATGGTGAAAAGGCAAGCTTAATTGTCATCTACTGTTGGTAAATTCGGCTTCCATCATATAACGTTGCACATATATTTCTGACGAGATATTTACAATGTCTTTAAAGACTATAGATCGGTGAACTTTCCAATCGAAAAATAATAGTTTAAAACTTTCAACTAAAGGGAGTTTGGCAAACACTCTTCCAAACGTAGGTTTATGGTGTACGATTTAACATTAACGAAGAAATAATAATTTGAAGAACGATTTTCTTCTGGGAATGATCGACGAATAATAATTATCAATTCCCGACTCGAGGCAAGCTATTACAAAGCGAGACTGAACTGAAAGAAAAAACCTACCGGCTAGTGAGCGCGACGCACTCAAGTGAAAGAAATACGAACTGAACGAGGAGCGCGCGTCCAATTCAAAAACGAAAAATGAAAACTAGAGCTGGCTCCAACATCCCCCCCCCGGCTGAAAAGCTATTTTCAGACAAGGCTAGAGAACAAAGAAACGAAAAAAACAATGAATAAACGACGAAAGAAATAAAAATAAAACGAAACGAGAATAAAACAAAAAATGCAAAAGGAAAATTATTGAGTAGGCAACGGATACAACTTTGTAGCCGGCCTTTTGAAGCGACCATTGGCGCACCGCACCATAGCCACTCGAACGACACCGTCAGCACCGGGAAATACTTCCTCAATCACCCCCAGAGGCCATTTCAACGGTGCGACATTTGGTTGATCCACTAGGACGATTGTACCAACCGTGAGAGGGGTGGAATCCTTACACCATTTCACACGGGTTTGTAATTCATGTAAGTATTCTTTGCGCCAACGACTCCAGAAAGACTGAACCATTTGATTGACTAATTCAAACCGATCCAATCGATTCATTGGACGATCTTCCACATTTAACATAGGAAGGTACTTAAGAGGTGTCAAAGTGAGAAAATGAGCCGGTGTGAGGGCGAGGGGTTCACTCGGATCCGCGCTCATTTGACATAACGGGCGTGAGTTAAGTACAGCCTCAATTTGAACCAAGACAGTGTTCAATTCTTCGTAAGTCAACAACTGGTTACCAATAACTCGAAACAGGTGTGACTTTACTGATTTTATATTCGCCTCCCAAAGACCGCCGAAGTGAGGTGAACCTGGCGGGATGAAATTCCACTCAAGGCTATGATCAGCAAGTTCATTCTGGAGCAGGTTTTGATATTCCTTGGAGTTCAGCATCCATGACAATTTTATTAGCTCATCATAGGCGCCGACGAAGTTGGTACCATTATCGGAATACATGACCTTACAAGGACCTCGTCGAGCAAGGAAACGGCGAAAAGCTGATAAGAACATTTGGGTCGATAAGTCCGAAACTAATTCAATGTGAACGGCTTTAGTTGCCATACAGACAAAAAGACAAATGTACGATTTAAATATGAAAGGATTCCGACGCCTGGCCATGGTGATTCGAATGGGTCCACCATAATCAACTCCACATTGGACGAATGGTTTAGACGACAGAGTTCTACAGGCTGGCAGATTGCCCATTTTCGGCGGTGTAAGAGTGGGACGATAGTGAAAACACTTGTTACATTTTCGTACATGACTCCTTATAAGGACACGGGCTGATAAAATCCAATATTTTTGTCTCAAAATAGACGCCAATAAATGAGGTCCAGCGTGACAGTGCTTTTCATGAAAATAATCAATCAAAAGCGTGACCAATGGATCATTTTTCGGTAATATAATCGGATGACAGCTGTCATAATTCAACTCAGAATTTTGTAAACGTCCACCCACACGAATAATATCATGATCAAGAAAGGGTGACAGTTGTTGAAGATGAGAAGTACATTCTTCCCCAGCTTTCAATTCCAGTAATTCTTTCGAAAAATGAATTTTTGTACGACTTTACACAAATGTTTTTCCGCCAAATCGAAATCTAATTCATGAGGTTTAGGCAATAGACGAAGTACTTTCAATATTAACACCATGATACGCAATAGACGTTGGTAGTTGGAACAACGAGCAATTAAAAGATGAATCGAATTAATAGATGAATTTTCCGACTGTACTACAGTGACAATTGAGTGAACCTTGACCTCAGGTAGACACTCTATAGGTTCCAGATCGACCTTGACGGGCCAATCACTCTCTTCTAACATTAGCCAAGAGGGGCCAGACCACCACAAATCATGATTAATTATTTCAGAAGGGGATAAACCTCTCGAAATGGGATCAGCTGGGTTTGAATTTCCTGCCACGTGTAACCAGTCGTTGATAGGACAGTCTTGAATTTTCGTAACTCGATTAGCGACAACAGTTGAATCCGATAATGCAACAACGCGAGTCACGTGACAACGAAGGCTCAAAACAGAGACAACAACCTGTATTAATTCAGCGAGCAAGAGCGCCGCGCATAATTCAAGCCTAGGTATGGATAAAGTCTTAGATGGCGCAACTTTTGATTTAGCGCACAACAATGTGATAGTTGCAGGTTGCATATCCATTTGAGATTTTATGTAGATCACACCACCATAACCTAAAGTCGATGCATCACAGAAACCAATGACAGTAATTTTCGAATCATTCATCACTCCTAAATGATGTGGTATGAAGAGATTGGACAATAAAGGGAACTCCTTCTGACATGTCTCCCATTGAAGCGCAATAGAGGGAGGTACTGAATCGTCCCAATCAAGACCAGCATTCCATAATTGTTTAATTAAACATTTAAGAAACAAAGTTAGGGGTGACAAGAGTCCCAAAGGATCGAAAATGCGTGCTACTACCGATAAAATGTGACGTTTGGTAGGAACAGACTGATTAGGATTCACTGAAAAACAAAACGAATCACTACCAGGTTGCCATTTCAAACCTAGGACAGCCAACAAATTTCCCATCTCGAAATCTTTAGACAAGGCCGATTTTTCATCTTCCGAGAAATCATTCATCAATTCAGGTGAATTGGAACTCCATTTAGTAAGTTCGAATCCGCCTCTCTCGAACAATTCTTTAGCCTGACTACAAAGACGATTTGCTTCACCTAAAGAAGACACACTTGTCACCAAATCATCCATAAACATGTCACTCGGAATACGAGCTTTAGCATCAGGGAAATTTTCACCTTCTTCTTGAACAAGTTGATGGACAGTTCTGAGAGCTAGAAACGGTGACTCACTCAGACCAAATACGACAGTTTTTAATTCAAAAATTTGTATGGGATCATTGGACGAAAATCTCCATAACAAACGCTGAAATTTGCGACACGATTCATCGACAAGAATCTGTCTATACATCTGCTTTATATCAGCAGTTACAGCGATAGAAAATAACCGAAAATTGACTAACAGAACGAAAATATCCGTTTGCAACTTGGGGCCGATATGAAGTATATCATTCAATGATACTCCAGTGGTAGTTTTCGCGCCTGCGTCAAAGACAATACGCAAAGGCGTTGATTGACTCTGAGTTTTGATTACAGCATGATGAGGTATAAAATAACCAATTTTATCACTCTGATTTTTTATCAATTCCATGTGTCCTTGTTTGAGATAATCCAAGAGGACATCGTGATACACTAAACGCATGTTTGGATCACGTGCCAGTCGTTTCTCCAAACTGATGAGTCGACGTTCTGACATAGCATAAGAATCACCAAGACAATCAGGGGATTTTAAAAACGATAATGAGACAACGAATCTACCCGAATTTTCACGACGAACGGATGATGCAAAATCCTTCTCGCATTCCAACTCATCAGCAGTGAGTTGTTTTCCTACATCTGGAACGCTTTCCACTTCCCAAAATTTTCGAACTAACTTATCCAACGGTGATGTTAGACAAGTCATCAAACACGTTGAATTTTCTGAAGATTGAGTTAAAATAGGGCCTCTACCCATCAAAATATAACCAAAAACACTTTCCAAGGCCATCAAATAATTCGAATCAATTTCCACACGACCATTTCGGAAAATATGGGGCACTAATTCAGCTCCTATAATAGCGTCAATTTCGCTGGGAATGTGATAACTTTCATCAGCAAGTCGAAGACCAAACAAATTTGATAATTTAGAATTATCAATTTTACTAGTGGGAAGCTGTTCCATGATTTTTTCGACAACTAATGGTTCAATGGAAAATTTAACACTAGAATCGAGTCGAGATTGAAGCGTGACAAAAGTATGACCAAAAACTGATTGCGAATTTCCGCCAAAACCATTCACAATTAATTGGAAAGGAGAAATCGATAGTTGCAATTTACGACAAAGTTTACGAGTAATGAAATGACTTTGACTAGCTGAATCAACTAAAACTCTTATTTTGTGCAATCTACCTCTCTTATCAGGTACCTCGACTTGAGCAGTTGATAGTAGAACACTATATGGTGCCGACTTCGAATCGATAGAACAACAGGTAATAGTATTATTTTCTACCTTTTTCGCATCCGAATTTGATGACGAATTTGAAGCATTTCCGAAATGTAAAAGCGAATTATGCTTCTGACTACATTCCTCGCAGTTGGAAGAAGTACAATCTTTACTACGATGGGCTGGCGAGAAACATTTCAAACAGCAACCCTTCTCCTTAACAAAACGAAAACGGTCCCAAGGTGATAACTGACGAAAAAGACGACAATTGATCAATTTATGATTTGTCATCGAACATTTCAGACATTCTGATATTTTTACCGGTGATTTGGTTACTTGCGAATTCGATTGAACAACCAACACTTTGGATTTTGGTATTGGTTTCACTACTGGCTTGCATTGTTTAGACGATTCGTCATGCGGTAACGATTTAATCTGCCTTTCGATGAATGAAACAAAATCAGTATATGTGGGGTCATCCTTAATATGAACTGAAGCTTCAAATGCCTTTCGAGAAACAGGATCTAAAATTTTCAACGCTTGGAACAGAAATATTGCATCAGATACATCTTCACCTCGTAGGCGTTTTAAAGCAGTAATTGAACCACAGAACTGATCGACTATAGAAACTAAACCTGCACGAGACTCAGATTTTAGACAATTGAATTCGAAAATTTGTTTCAAGTACACATTTAAGAGTGAGCGGGGGTCATTGAACCGCTTAATTAATGCATCCCAAATAATTTCATAATTATTAGCAATAGGTGGTAGATGACGTGAAATATTAGCCGCTTCTCCAGATAGTTTGGACACCAGATATTGGACCTTTTGTTGATTTGGAATCGATTTGTTGTCATGAATCATGCATTTAAACATTTCGTAGAATACCGCCCATTTTGATTGATCTCCATCGAACACAGGAATTTCAATTTTCGGTAAAATATTAGATGAATCCTTATTGGAAGATACAGGTTGAGCCGGGGTAGAAACACTAGGTACAACCTGACTGCGTTTTTTCAATTCACTAGCAATTGCTTCCATATGTTCGAACATTTCCATATGTGAACTACTAAATTTGGGTACAAATTCCGGGTCTTTTTTCATTTCAAGCTCCTGTATTTCCATTTCAACAGCTTCATAATCCTGAACAGTTTTAAGAGTGGAACTATAGAGAATTAGAAATTGTTTAGCACTAGCTTCTTCTTTTAAAGCCTTTTTCAACAAATCGAAAGTACGTTGAATACGATAGAAATATTGCTCAAGTTTAGCTCGTTTGAGCTTTAACTTCTTTTCACTCATGATTGGATATTGGAAAGGTCTTAATGATTTTCATTTACTAATTTTCGAATAAAATTACGAATGCAACAATGAACGATTTCCATTGATGATTCAAGCAAGCAAAATGATAATGTTAGTACAAATTGAACAGAGAAAGCTCAATAGACGAAGCAAGCTAAGCGATAACGTTATCAGCATTGCAAAGTAACGGTTCCGATCGGACAATAGAGATAAGAGTGAACCAACTTGATCGGCTCAATTCATAATGTACAAACAGGTTTGAACCCTAGCATTCACAAACGATTTACAATAAAATTGGATAAGTGCTTGCCAAATATTTGAATAAAAAATAGCCAATAAAATCCGGCCCGGAGGACCAATGTAAACTCTAAGGTTCAACTTTAAGAAATTTATATTGATTTTAAATTGGTAATCAATAATTTTGATGTAAAGTGGACTGTATTGAATAGAAAAGAAACAAGTGATATCTCTACAGAAACAAGTACATGCAATGAATATATAAAAGAACAACTCACCGAAAATCTGCAGAGTACCTAATGTAATATTTATATTATTGAGCTTACAACTCCCAGGTAAGGTATTCAGGTGTCCCCGAGGTAGGAGATGAATCAAGGATGGTGAAAAGGCAAGCTTAATTGTCATCTACTGTTGGTAAATTCGGCTTCCATCATATAACGTTGCACATATATTCTGACGAGATATTTACAATGTCTTTAAAGACTATAGATCGGTGAACTTTCCAATCGAAAAATAATAGTTTAAAACTTTCAACTAAAGGGAGTTTGGCAAACACTCTTCCAAACGTAGGTTTATGGTGTACGATTTAACATTAACGAAGAAATAATAATTTGAAGAACGATTTTCTTCTGGGAATGATCGACGAATAATAATTATCAATTCCTGACTCGAGGCAAGCTATTACAAAGCGAGACTGAACTAAAAGAAAAAACCTACCAGCTAGTGAGCGCGATGCACTCAAGTGAAAGAAATACGAACTGAACAAGGAGCGCGTGTCCAATTCAAAAACGAAAAATGAAAACTAGAGCTGGCTCCAACAGAGGAGGATCTATCATTTATTGACTGAATATTATAGCAGTGTAAAAACGAGGACTATGAGAGAATAATATGTTTTAAAGTATCTTTATTGTTATTTTGTTGAATTTTAAAACGTTGTTTATTGTATACTTCAATTTTTCTGATCGCTGATTTTAAATCTAAGCAACTCAATGTAGCTTGAGCCACTACACAGAGAAGAAAGAATATTTCCACTGTGGCCACTATTATATTCATACTATCAACGCGAGAAAATGTGCATGAATGAATTTAGGAATTTTAATTATTGCAACTGGTCAAGGATGTGAAGATCATGAGCCAAGAAGAGAGAACTGGTTATGATGTAGTAACCACATTAAATATTAATGATATTAATTCCTTTGAGAATAATGATTTACCTCCTGAAATATATTTTATAAGAGAAGTGGGAGGATCAGAATGATTCTATCCTCTCCTCATTAATATTCCTCTCTAATTCATTCCAAGATTGATAGCTCACTAATTTAGTTTTCCTCAGTCAAGGGACAACCAATCATTTTGTTGCTGACATTCTCCACATCGACTCTCTCTATCTATGAATACTAAATGAAAATCGCAATTCAATCTTTAATACTTTTCTACTATCAATAAACAGTAGAATTATTGTTATAGAAGTAGATGTCTTTGATATAAGAATGCAAGATATAATAGACACTAGTAGACAACCAATGGAGAAATTCTTCTTTCAGAAGAATATCACAGTACTGTTGAAAGATTAAAAGATACAAGGAAAATATCCAGGGACTAAAAACAAAAACAGAATCTACATTTGCCGACCACCTAATTCAAGAAAATCACAAACACACAAACATAAATACTGATCCACATAAAAAACAAAGGACCAGAATTAGACAGAACTAGAACAGTTTGAGATATGAACACAATTTAAAAGCAATAGACGTTTAATATATTAAACGAGCAAACCAACTTCAAATCCCACATCCTTTTTGATCACCTTCTCAGCCACAACAAACCCAAAAGACACCAACAGCACCAACAGACACTAATCCAATAGACACCAACAGCACACTAAAAGTTGCCATTCTATCCTTCTACTTGTCTATGAGTACAACCAAGAAGATGGCGAACCTGCCGAAAGATCTCATTGTCAAAGTGAGTGATTAATTCATTTATTGTAGAAAATTAAAGTACCCTAATTTCAAGTTTTCTATACGTTTCAAACCTTGAGTCCAAAAACATGATTTTTGGGTGTTGGTCTGTGTGTGTGTATGTGTGTGTATGTGTGTGTGTGTGTATGTGTGTGTATGCGTGTATGTCTGTGAACACGATAACTCCATTCCTAATTAACCGATTGACTTGAAATTTTACCTTAAGGTTCTTATACCATGAGGATCCGACAATAAGAAATTCAATAAAATTCAATTCAAGATGGCGGATAATTACTGAAAAACCATGTTTTCCACGTTTTTCTTCAAATTTATAATATTAAACGAACAAACCAACTTCAAATACCATATCCTTTTTGATTACCTTCTCAGCCACAACAAACCCAAAAGACACCAACAGCACAAATTAATATATTTAAGATAAGCCCTATCAACTGGCATGAGTCTCATTTCTGGGAAAATTTCAGGAGCTCCGTAATAATCTTGAGAAAAATGGCGGATAATGACTAAAAAACCATGTTTATCACGGTTTTCTCGAAAACGGCTCTAACGATTTTCTTCAAATTTATACCATGGATTCATAAGCCCTATCAACTGGTATGAGTCTCATTTCTGGGAAAATTTCAGGAGCTCCGTAATATTAATGAGAAAAATGGCGGATAATGACTAAAAAACCATGTTTATCACGGTTTTCTCGAAAACGGCTCTAACGATTTTCTTCAAATTTATACCATGGATAAGCTATTTATAAGCATTATCAACTGGCATGAGTCTCATTTCTGGGAAAATTTCAGGAGCTCCGTAATATTCTTGAGAAAAATGGCGGATAACCACCAAAAAACCATGTTTTTCACGGTTTTCTCAAAAACGGCTCTAACGGTTTTTTCAAATTCATACCCTATTTATAAATAGTCCATTTATCAGCTCTATCAACTGGCATGAGTCTTTTTCCTGGGAAACTAATGGGGGGTCCCCCCATCCTTCAGAAATGGACTTTGTAACCTCCTTCTCGTGCATGAGGTAGGTAGAGCAGTGTTTATAAAAAGAACACAGTCATAGTCAAGACAGACATAGCCACAGACATAGTCATTATTCATCTGTAGAACAGCTGTTTTGACGACTTTTAAAAAATCATCGAATTTCACAATTTACACAAAGGAAAAAGTACTCTGAAAACAATTTATAACATACACATATACAGTAGTCTGATCGTAGTTGCAAATATGTTGCCGCCAATCGTCATTATGTTATTCCCCTAAATTATTCTCGTTTGAGAATGAGGCTTGCAGTTCAATGAGCAAGGAAAGTTGTGTGAGTGTACCACATCAGATTTTTCTAATATCAAAAAGTGATTTAATAATAAGCAGTTCGTGATGGAAAACAACATTGAAGAAATAACTATTCTTAAGTGGCAGTAAGCTACCAGCAATCAGTAAAGTAATTTAGAAAGTACGGGTTTATTCCTTGCATCTCCTGCTAAAACAGCATCTCACCGTATTCAGAAATCAGCAAATTAGGATACTTGTTCAAATAATTTTTGTTTAAATTCCTCTCTCATTGCAAGATAAACACTCTGCACAATTTTGATAAATAAAAGGCTACTTCGACTATATGTAGTTTGTCCAATAGATTCGTGGTTAAATATTCTATCAAGCCAATTCACATTATTCCTGTCAAACTGACTAGATCCCATTCCACACAATACTAATTTGATACTTATGTGAACAATAATTATTGTATCAAATGCAAACTGTTACAAGCTGACATTTGGAATCAATGTTCTGTCAACAGTGGAACAATGCAGCGTCCATATCAAATGGTCCAATGCACCAGTCAAATGTGAACAGGAAATTAGTTGGGTATTCGATTAGCTGCACAATACGACAATAGGTAATAGATTATGGTGGCAGTGATTAGGATATGCGCAACGCGCCTGCAGGCGCCGTGTCTTCCAGGCACAAACCCGACCTGTTTTCATCAAATAATTTTCCGTTTATCTGTTATTCGATAATTCTTGATGATTATATCCATAGTCTATTTCAACACTGACGGATTATAATCGTATATAGTTTTGTTTGAAATGATCATCATTAGTAGCAACCTGCATCATCAGAAAATGGAGTACAAAATTATACAGACAAACATTTGATGAATTATATGACATTTTTACTCCTAATTAGTCACTTAGCACATTCAATGGTAAGTCATAATCTCACACACATCGATTTTTGGACGTACGATTTTTTGCAGTCCCTATGAATAATTCTATTAGATAGGACATAGCTTGTGTAACATGGTTATGATGTCATCATGTGTTTGCCAAGTTCCATTCAATCTGATGGAATGAGTACGGCAAAAAGCGTACGTCAAAAAATCGATGTGTGTACAACTGTAGGAGAGATTAAAATTGTAATACTTGCGCAAAGTTCCTTCGCTGCACTCAAGGATCTATTCCAGTATCATTTTAATGATAAATAATTTCGTGCCCATGAATGAATGAATAATTGTGTTTTACAGAAACAAACATATTATGAAACCTGTTCTGAGTACTATCAGAGTCAAATGGATAGGTAGAAATATAATATGATGTCATCATGTGTTTGCCAAGTTTCATTCAATCTGATAGAATTTATATGAACCAGTTTCATTCTCACACAAGAACCTTCTGAACTTCTGAAAAATCTTCGAATCAAGAAAAGGTGCGAACAAAACGAGAGAGTCGCGGTGTAGAGAAATGCCAATAAACAGCGTGCAATGATGAAAGAATTTCGAGTCATTGATTAGATGATAATGGAAGTCGATAGCGAGCTGAAATCCACATATCGATCTGACCATTCTATTCGTTCTTTGAAATACGTTGAAAGATGATTTCTAGAAAAAGATCCAGTTCTTCTATGATAGAGGATGATTTGAAACTACAATACTTTATCAAGAACACAGGATGCTGCTTCGACAAACCTCTTGTTATTTCTAAGAAAACTAATTACACATTTGTTCGGTAATGAATTAAGGCAGCTCATCCTACTGAATTATTGAAGATGAAATGAAATTTGATGTTACAGTATGACATAATAATGATTATTTGTTAACGGCAATAATGATGATTTAAATTCCCCAAAGGTGGATGGGGGAAGTGAAAATAAGACCTGGAGAAACAAGAAATTGTTGAACCATTGTTTGGAATAGCTGAGGAAGAAAAAACAGTGAGCTATTGGATAGAATAGTTGAAGAACTAGAGAACTTCAAACATTAACTTGCTTGTATTGTGGTCTTGCTTTGTCTCGCTTGAGAGCTTAAGAATCGCCAGGAAGAGCCTATTAACGTTGTAATCTGGAATTTTTCAGCTGTACTTCACCGGAGTTTGAGGCATTATTGCTATATCCTAAATAAATTTCTTCAAACTCTTCAAACTTAGAATAATGTGCATCCTGAATTGGATCTCTACTGTTACAACTTGAAATTTCCGCTTACATAGATAATTCCATACAATGATTTCCATAGTATAATTTAAAAGCTTGAATACTGCTAAAAATAAAACACATTCTACATACAGCCAGTATGCTACCTCTTGACAAGGAATTTGATTCCATAGGCCTTGGAACGAAACTTCCATAATAAGGAGGACTCATCCTTCCAGAAACCCTTGGTAGAAAATAATATTTCATGCTCATGCAGTCATACCATTATTTTCTAGACATTAAAAGCGAAGGAAAATTGGATGAGAATGAAAAATTATGCAATACTCTAACAGCCTCTCACACGATGTAATGGTTCAAGAATCTGAATCTCTCAGAATCATAGACATCCATTATCCTTATCTGCTATAATATAGTAGAATATTGTCCCTCGAAGATATCATTAAAAGCAAACTCCAAAGTCTATCGTAACCCTTTCTTGCTATCACACCAACTTATTTGTCTTCACCCTAAATTTTTATCGAATTTTGGAATATGATCGATTCATTTCTACACCATCATTCAGTTCACTATTGAATTAACCGATTTCTCGCATGAAAGTACGAGTGGTGAAGCGAAATTTAACTGGAAGAGCTTTATCGCATTCATTCACGAAGTGCTCTGACACGCGAATTTTGCCAAATTCAACATCATGAAAGACTAGACAATTCAAATGTGACTAAGCGAGTGTGGAGTTTCTGTTTCAGCTGGGATGCCGGACTTAATTGAATTGCGAAGGCAGCGCGCGGCGCCCTAGGCATTTTGGGACAGGAGATTTTGAGATTATACTTATGTAGAGAGGCAATGGCTGGCGGTGTATCATGGCGCTTTCATCCTCCGAGGACGGCTGGCTCTTCACGAAACGAGCATAAGCACTTGATCCAGTTAATTGATAAATTAAGCTATTGTTGTTCATTGCCTGGCCTGAGCATGTGTTCGGCTACACGGCCTAAAGGCAAACGCCCACACTCAACGGAGCAGGCTTACTCAATGTTTTTTGGTCATCTACTCTCACGAAAATCAAACTTATGTCGGTCGAAGTTCATTCACAATGAAAAAACTAGAGTTTTGTTTCTAATAGACGATATAGACTTAATCAGAGTAGATGTTTAAAAATATTTCTCAATTTTATTAGCTCTTTGAGTCAAACTTACATTTATCAACAGAATAAAATTTGGTTATCTACTCACAGGGAACTCAAACTTACATCGGTCACAGGTCACTCAACGTCACACAAACTAACGCTTCTCTTTGTTCCTAATTCATAATAAATTCAGAACTGTTTTAGGAATAGAGTATTAACTTAGATTTATGGAAGTAAGAGTTTATATGGGATATAGAGTTGAATACAGAATTGAGAGTTCAGAAATGGGATTCAATGTTGCTATTTACTCGTATTTTACGAGTTCGAGAAGTTTACTGTTGTACTGTATATTTGCGATGGTTCATGTTGAGTGATAGAATAGCAGCTTGACTTAACTCTAAACAGATAGGTCAATAGAGTCCCATGATTGTATCGTATGAGTGATGACATATTGCCTTAAGTCTACGCAGAAAGGTCAAATATGAGTCCTATTATTGTATCGTATGTGTGATGAAATATTGACTTAATTCTATGCAGTTGGATATGAATACCTTTTCTGATTTTAATATTTTATCAAATTACACATTCTGTTCTTAGAATTTTGAGATCTCATTGAATAACATATAATCAATAACAAATCAATTGAACGTTTGAAGGCGTAGATGATATGGATCTCTCTGTTGATTAATATGATTGTAATCAAAGTAATTATTTGAAGTTACATTGAGCTGCTTTGACATGTGGAGACAATGATGACAATTCAAGAGAGCAAACTATTAGCGTTATCAGTTTCATTGAAACACAAATTAGAAATTGGAAGACAATAAAGTAATTTCTTTACAGGATGTATCTGTTTGTTCGTATATCTATTTGAGTTTGAATACACATTTGATCCATCATAAATTGATTCGAGGGAATTGATGAATTTGAAGTATAGTACGGTACTACTGTATATCATCAATTCAGATTCTTAGTCTGTTTCCGTTAACGATTATAATGATGGTTCCATATTTGTTACTGCAAGACATTGTGTTGATCACTGTTATATCCAAATTACACATTCAACTCTCTGATCGCAAATGTATTATTTATCCTATCAATTTCAAACTCAAATTGAAATCCTATTCAATTCAATTTACAATACTTATAAATTATAAGCAAAAAGATAACAAGATCACACAGCTCAACAAGATGAAAATAATAAGCTAACAATCTTTAAGAACATAATAATTATCAAAAAATAATTTCCACTTCATTCTCATTCTAGCACGTCTTAAATTTATAAATTCAATCCATTGTTTTTAGATAACATCTGCATTAGCATATCAAACAAGCGAGACCCTAGTCTTCTCTCTCCTAGGTAGGTTGACCTAGCAAGTACGTTAGCAAGTTACCTAGGAGAGAGAAGATGTCATAGCTGTTAACAATGTTTGTTCTATGTAAACGACATCAGCATTGGCAGTGCCAGGATAGAGTCGGCATTGTTTAGAGGGGCTGGCATAATCGGTGTCGACCAGAGTGTACAGTATCTTGTTACTAGCATCTTTGGCCACACTATAATGATCGTTATCTTTCTGACCGCGTCATAATCATAGCGGTGGGGTTGTGCAGACCCGAAGAATAGGCACGCGCGATGTGCACACAATGCAAAGGATAAACTGTTGTACACTCCTTTGTAAGGATTCGCCAAATCCCGTCTCAATATTGCCGACCTGAAATGGCACTTAACGACTGCAGAGGCTTCACTCTCGGGCCACTCAGTGCTCAGTCAGTAACGGCCACCGACAACAATGACTGTACACAAAAGGGCAGCTTCGATTTTCACGAGATGATCTACAAACCAGAAACAAATTGTGACACCTTGTTGGCCACTGGTACAGTGGAACTGGGCCATCAAGAGTGAAGAGTGAGTGTAGTGCAGTTAGTAACCGTTAAACAAAGGAATTTGAAAGAGCTTATTTTTATGGTGCACAACACTCTTTAAATTGGGTTACCTGAAATACAGTTTTTCATGACTACATTATTCATTACCTGTTTCAGTTTCTTTATGTGTCATGTTTTTTCATGTACTTTCGAAATGACACGTTTTGTAAATTAATGGAATGTAAAACTTTATCATGAATGCATGATTTTATCTACAGTAAGAAAACTACGGATTGTGAGAGTTTGGGGAATATCATAACCCTTTGAAACTCTTTTTCACAGAAATGATGTATAGCTATAAAATTGATAATAATTCATGCAATATGAATTTACTGGGATTCATCATTCATGAATTTCACATTACTATCACAGATTTAATTGTTTATTTAGTGTATGCTATTATGATTAGTAATATAGAAGAGCTTACATAATTTTCTACAATATTCTTCTCACAAGTTATTCTTTAAGAATTTAGACATTTTTGAAAAAACCACGTTTGCCTCCAACTTTTTTCTTTTTTTTGCTCTTATAACTTTTCAAAAATCAATGGGAAGAATCCATGCTGATTATGAACTTATAGAGCATGGAATTTTCTTCAATTTGATGTATAATTTCACACTTTTACGCATTTCCCTACAATTGTTGCAGCAGCTTTAGTGTTGAGCGTGAAATTTCCTGTTTTTCAATGATAGAACAATAAATTGACAAAGGAATTTGGAGGGAATGTTTTGTACACAATTTTCTACTTTGCAGCTTTGTTGAGACTAATTAGGAGGAGAACATGAAGAAAGTCCCCATTCCTAACTCATGTGCTAAGGGGGTGAGGGCATTAATTTTCACGATGCATTGTTGAATAGTTATAAGCCCTGAAAGAGCAGAACGTTGCATAAAAATATGTTATTTTAACAATTACACACATTCAAGAGCGAATATCTCGGGAGCTGTTTGAAATATCACAATATTCCACAAAACAAGTGTAGAGAATTTATCAAGCTTCATTTTTGAATAGTTATTTATGTCGGTTGAACGCCCTGTTCTCAATATATGAGCTCGGAAGCAACAATCTGAAAAATGCAACTTTTAAAACGCCCTCATCCCCTTAGCACATGAGTTAGGAATGGGGACTTTCTATATGTTCTCCTCCTAATTAGTCTCAACAAAGCTGCAAAGTCGAAAATTGTGTACAAAACATTCCCTCCAAATTCCTTTGTCAATAATTGTTCTATCGTTGAAAACAGGAGATTTCACACTCAACACTAAAGCTGCTGCAACAATAATTGTAGGTAAATGCGTGAAAGTGTGAAATTATACATCAAATTGAAGAGAATTTCATGCTCTATAAGTTCATAATCAGCATGGATTCTTCCCATTGATTTTTGAAAAGTTATAGGAGCAAACAAAGAAAAAAATTGGAGGCAAACGTGGTTTTTTCAAAAATGTCGCACCTTCAAGAGCGGATATCTCAAAACTAGAGAAGATATAGAATAAGTTGTGAGAAGAATATTGTAGAAAATTATGTGAGCTTCAATTTTGTATAGAACAATATTATGTCCGTAAGTTACAAAGTTTTCGAGTTATCAGCAAGAAACCAAAAGAATGTACTTTTGAACCACCCCCACCCCCTTAGAACAAGGGGTAGGGTGGGGACTTCTGATATGTTTACCTCCTTACTACCCTAAACAAAACTGCGGGGTCAAACTTTTCCTTCTATAAACTTTCCTTGACTGGACTATTATTTGAATAATCAAATTCAAGATACACACCTGATTTTTCCGTTTTTTTCGAAGCAGGTAGTTTTTATAATTACCTACTTGAGTAACATTCTCTTACCCATTCTTATTATAATGTACTATATTTTATTATTATTCAATTGCTGATTTTTCAAAACTTACTTCTTGTAGGATTATCCAAGAACATGCACAGTTCTCAATTCTGAAACACAGAAAATAATATTGCTCCATTAATACAGTATTGTGTAGTACCGTGAGATGAGTCAATATCATTAAGAGATCTGCTCGTTCATCATTATTTTTAATAACGCAATTATTTTTAAACACCAGTAGCATATGAGACGTCGTCTATTAATAATATATTCATCAATAATTGGGTTGGAGTGAATTTGCCATATGATGGTTTTATGTTACTTGATGTTCGGGTAGTGCCTAACGTGTAAGTAGTACTTTGATCCACATCATTAATGATATGGATTCATGCATGAGTTAGGATCTTGCACGGGAGACCTTTGATTGATAGTCGAGTGTACATGTCTTGATCTATGTGTCATTAGATGCTGTCATTCAATTGAGATGTGTTGAAGCGGACCTAATGCATCAATTTGTCGAGAGGATTTACATACTTTACACCACATTTCCTGCCGTAAAGAATCAATCTGCACAATTGAATGTGCAACAAACATTTATTTCGTAGCATGAAGAGCTTCTGGGATCGACAGAGTTTGTATCGAATTCATTCCGAATGGATGTTTGAGGTTTGAACTGTTATAGGAGCAAACAAAGAAAAAAATTGGAAGCAAACGTGGTTTTTTCAAAAATGTCGCACCTTCAAGAGCGGATATCTCAAAACTAGAGAAGATATAGAATAAGTTGTGAGAAGAATATTGTAGAAAATTATGTGAGCTTCAATTTTGTATAGAACAATATTATGTCCGTAAGTTACAAAGTTTTCGAGTTATCAGCAAGAAACCAAAAGAATGTACTTTTGAACCACCCCCACCCCCTTAGAACAAGAGGTAGGGTGGGGACTTCTGATATGTTTACCTCCTTACTACCCTAAACAAAACTGCGGGGTCAAACTTTTCCTTCTATAAACTTTCCTTGACTGGACTATTATTTGAATAATCAAATTCAAGATACACACCTGATTTTTCCGTTTTTTTCGAAGCAGGTAGTTTTTATAATTACCTACTTGAGTAACATTCTCTTACCCATTCTTATTATAATGTACTATATTTTATTATTATTCAATTGCTGATTTTTCAAAACTTACTTCTTGTAGGATTATCCAAGAACATGCACAGTTCTCAATTCTGAAACACAGAAAATAATATTGCTCCATTAATACAGTATTGTGTAGTACCGTGAGATGAGTCAATATCATTAAGAGATCTGCTCGTTCATCATTATTTTTAATAACGCAATTATTTTTAAACACCAGTAGCATATGAGACGTCGTCTATTAATAATATATTCATCAATAATTGGGTTGGAGTGAATTTGCCATATGATGGTTTTATGTTACTTGATGTTCGGGTAGTGCCTAACGTGTAAGTAGTACTTTGATGTGGTATGGCATCATTAATGATATGGATTCATGCATGAGTTAGGATCTTGCTTTGATTGATAGACCTTTGATTGATAGTCGAGTGTACATGTCTTGATCTATGTGTCATTAGATGCTGTCATTCAATTGAGATGTGTTGAAGCGGACCTAATGCATCAATTTGTCGAGAGGATTTACATACTTTACACCACATTTCCTGCCGTAAAGAATCAATCTGCACAATTGAATGTGCAACAAACATTTATTTCGTAGCATGAAGAGCTTCTGGGATCGACAGAGTTTGTATCGAATTCATTCCGAATGGATGTTTGAGGTTTGAACTGTTCCAAACTCAAGCATTGATTAGTGTTTCCTCGAAATCACATCAACCATATCCACACTGACTAGAATCAGTAGTCGTTGTTTGATAAATATATATCAAGAATGAGAATCTTTCTACGTAGATTCATTCCCCTAAGAGTTCGTTTCCATTGAATTACAAAGAATTTTCAAGAAACAAATTCTAAAATTGATATCGCGAAACAAGAGTAGCTTGAAAAATGAGCCCTCAACATAGAACAAATTGAATTATTGTTTAGTGAGCTGTTTCAATGTACCTCAGAATACACTACTTTGGTTAATACTCGTATTTTTCATTTTTTTCTTTGAGAATTACTCAAATAAATTATCGAATAAAAACTAGGAAACAAGACGCAAACACAGTCCAGAACTTCTCATTTTCCTTCTTGGAATGAACAGGTATAATAAAATAGGTTAGAAATCCATTTACAATTCAAAATGTTGGTCAATTTCCACTACACATCAATACTAGAATACTAGCATAACTCACAAATGAATCTCTTGCACATGATCTTTTTTATGGAAAAGTGAAGGAAAGGAACAAAATTTGAATTGTTGAGCTCAAACAGCCAACTTTGCCAACTTAGCATTTGAGTAGGACAATAACATCAGTAATCGATATGTTGGCTCATTTGAACAAACAAGAGAATTATCTACTACTATTCAGAGTAAAATTTTTGGCAGAATTTTATACATGTTTTTTAGTTAACAACTGACATTTTTGAGAAATGCATAAGGATGGAAACTGAACAATATAATAATGTTCAATAATGAAACTTTGCCGAAGAATATGTTCAACCGTCATATTATGTTCCAATTCTATTTGGAACGAATGTGGGTAGCTTTAGTAACTATGGATAATGGATCAAAGATACCTACTTCATGAAAAGTCTCAAAATGTCTCATTTTTCTAGTTTCAGTAAGCAGCCTATACTGCCAATGGAAAATCCTGAACCATTTATATGAAAAATGGTTCAGATTAGTGTTGTGATTAAGGTAGGGAATAGCTGTTTACACATTCACTCTAGAAGGAGGGATCATGTTGTATGAATAGAATTAAGGATGATTGCGGAAATAATGGTTGCTTGGTTTTATGGCGCTACTAATTGGGTATATCATTCGCTTTATAGGGATGCTGTACATCTTGTGCACTTAAAACGCTCAGATGAGATAAGCCACACAAAAAGCTAAGTAATGGAATAAACCGGACAAGAGCTAACCAAGCGCAGACCGTTCATATAATTAATTCAAAGCAGTTGTTGATGTTCTACAATAGCTAAGCATGGAGAAATGAAGTAGGTTGTAAATTGAGTACACTGTTTGTTTTTGCAGATGCTCCAGAATGAATATTTGTTTTGGATTAAGTTTCGTCCAGTGGTTTCTGATCCCCGCTATTTGTGGTGGCCAACAAGGTACCGTATCTCAACCTAATAAATTTCTTCTCTTATAACGCTTCTACTCCTACACAGCCATGAAACCTCTGACCAGTTAGTAGTCTCGTACAAGAATCTGTAGAGAACCGTTTGCAGTGGACTTTATTCCACAACTATCTTGATTCACAAACATTTACTCGTTCCGAGTTTCCAAACCGATATTATAATCATGAATTGATGAAACTTGCAGGCACTTTTCAACGAAGAATTCGTTAGAAACAATTTCCATACGATACGATACAAAAATACTGTTTCTTGATAATGAACTCATTCAACTCATGAACTGATTCATTGTAATCAATTATCAAGAATATACTTCATCAAACCCTTTAATTCCATCACTATCCTTTCACTCTGTTGGATGAACTGATCCATGGAATATATTTATTCTTCATCTTCTGACAATTTTCTATCTATTGAGACAGTATTTCTATCAAGAATTCTTACTTTTTAACAGTAAGCTATGATGATGTACAATCTACATGGAGTTATAGAGCATGAATCTCTGTAATATTATATGGAATAATAAGCTCTGTAATATATGGAATTCAAAAACCAAACAGCTAGCCTGAGAGATCATATTAGACGATGAATAGAATAATTATTCTAGAGTTTTATTTTCTGCATTTGACCTATTACTTTATACAGGTCAACAAATCAAGTCGACCAAAGAAAATTATCTGATTGTGAAATGCAACCATATTTTGTCCACCCACACTCCACCGATAATTGATTTGTGAACAGATCCTGTTGTAAGTGGTAATCTCTCAATTTATTGAGCAGAGTTCAGATGTTGGTGTTGACCATGGGTTGAGTGATGATGGTGCGGTGGGGTGGAGGGGAAGAATGACTGGTGGCGAGGAGATCAATTGGCGTCGTTTGTGAGAGGATTGAGGGGAGGATTCGAAAGGGAGGTATCAACTGTTGAATTGAGAATTGCATTCCACGTTTATAGCTGTTTTCAGCAGGCAAGCAGCAGCAGCAGCAGCAGCAGCTCTAAGCTGTGCCAGCCAGTGCCGTGGAGCAAACATGCAGTAGGAGGAGGTGAAGTGGCAGGGGTGCTCGAGCCATTTTTCACCAGCTGCAAGACAAATGGATTCACCCCACACAGAGCGCGCCCATTGTCTATGGACCGAACACTTTCTTTTTCCACCTACACCACGTAATCAGT
This sequence comes from Nilaparvata lugens, assembly GCF_014356525.2. Classification (NCBI taxonomy): domain Eukaryota; kingdom Metazoa; phylum Arthropoda; class Insecta; order Hemiptera; family Delphacidae; genus Nilaparvata; species Nilaparvata lugens. The sequence goes on from NC_052504.1 coordinate 34,151,544, forward strand.
CTTCCTCCTTCCGCCCTCCGCCTCCAGCCCTTCCGCCTCTCAGCGGCGGTGGCAAAAGATTCAGCTCACTAAATTTAATTAGCAGCAGCTCTTGGAGAAAAAGTCTAGACGGCGATTACAGGTGCGATAACTCAAACCAGCCAAATGCACACAGGTAATCTATGCCAGCCATTTCCCGCAAAGTGGAATTAATTTGTGTGCAAGCTCTCACAAGCATCGTTATCCCAGATACCATCCTCTTTGTGTAGTAACAGCATGTACCCAACTGCTGATGTTCTAAAACAGCAGAATATCCTACAAGTTCAATAACTATCACAAACATGGATTTATCCGAGATTCCCTGATCCCTGTCAATGTAAGTCTGAAACGCTCATGATTCACATGCTACGTTAAGATCTGTAATCCTTTATACTATGTTGCGCTCTAGTTTAGAACTAGTGAGTACTACTCGACCTCCATAAGTAGGCAACTAGATAAATACTGCATATTTATTCGTATCGTTTATAGACTGGGGTTTAACAAAACAAATGAACTAAGAAAAATAAAGTACAGTATTGATTATGATGAAAAAATATCATCATGATAATAACGATAACGATTAAAATTTGAAAAAAATGTATATTTGATCGGAAACTCTATTACACCCCTCCAGAATGATTGTTTCATTGCATCGTTGATGAGAATATTTTCGATAACTCTGGCCGATGGTTGTTACTCGGAGACAAATTGCATCAGATCGCTGCATGTTGATAGATGTTAATTGATGTCCAATGCAGACGCGCATTATCTGTCTCTGGCCGACAATTATTGTCTGCTAACAATAGACTGAGTAGATACGCCGATGAATGAGGAGATTGGTCGGGAGGGAGGAGGGGTCTCTCCCCTCGATAGTTGTGTCCACTCAACGTTACATAGGACGTCATTGTTTGTTCAAAACACTGATCAAATGCATAACCGGACTGCTACAAGCATTCAACTTTTCAACACAGTTCCGTTTTATGCCGCTGACAACAATGGCTGCAGTGCAAGTGAGATGATGGACTGCCATCATCGTCATTAATAATTGTGTCACCAATTGAACACAGCCGACCCTGAATTATTGGATAACTGTCAATCAAGTGAAGAGTTTTCGATGAATATAGATGTGTTCATTGAGCATTCAATGTTAGTCCTAGAAATGATGTTTTGCAAAACATTTTTTTTGCAAATGGTACTAACACTTATTAAGGATGTTTTTGCTTATGATAATCATTCGAGTATCATTTACGCGATAGTAAAGTGGGGTTGAGTTGCTCCCGGCTCCTAGACTTTGCCGGTGGATATTCGCACTTCCAATCATTTCCTAATTTCAATTTTCAATCAATTTGAGAAGTTCCTGGATTGAGAATCATGTTCCAGGAAAAGATTGAAAATTCAATTGAGTAATTGTTCTATAAGAATAAATATATCTTTAGCACAATAATAATAGATTATTCCTAGTACTGATGAATTGATCACTGGAATGATCTCGTCTTTAGAACTTGAGAAACGTTTGAGATTCAAAAAGGAGAGTAAGCTGATCTTTTTTCTATAAATAAGGCTGACAAGAGAAGAAATAAAGAGCTTGATATCGACAAGTAGTGATTAAGTACACAATTCCATCAAGTAATGGAATTGACCTTATCTCATTTTCAGTTTAGATCGAGCTAATTCAGCTGGATTGTAGAATAACTTATTGAAGAACTTGAGATGACTCATCAAGAGTCTTCGGCAATCGACACTCAACAAGGGAAATTGTTGTACGCTGAATAGGAATGGACTCAAAAAGTGATAACTATTAGTTCAATGGGGACTAAGACTCTCATTATTTCTCACAGGAAATCAATTTCGATTATGATAAATATACATTATTTCTTTTCTGAGCTGAACTATATTTCCAATTCTTTTTACATCTTAGATTTCTAACAGCTCTAAGCGTTCATTCTAAGAGCTCTTCCTAGCAGAGTAATTCATCTTCTTTCAGTTTCTCCATGAGATCCCCCTAAATGTCATCTTGAAAGTTTTTTCATCACTCCTTCCATTGAGAGAGGCTTTTTAAGACCATTTCTTCATTCTGTAGTGTTCATTGAAATAATGAATCCCTTCTATACCATTATCCACAACTGTGTTCAATAAGATTGTACGTGTAAAGTACAGCACTTGCAATAACAATAAAAAGAGCTCAATATTGGATACAATTTAAAAAATGCAATTCCGTTTTTATTAATAAAAATAACAAATCTGAATGATTGGTCAAAAATTATCCACTAAATGTCCAAGACATAATTGCAATTAATTCGATTGGTCGAATTTTTTTAGCTCTCATTCAGCCCTTCTGCCCTCCAGAGTAAGGTTGCTGGTGTTTGGCTAAGAGTACTAGGTGAAAAAATAAGATCACGAGATCGAACTTGAACCTTGAAGTTCACTATTCCGATGGAACAATAGTTCAGTTTCTGACGAGAGAAGACAAACAATGAAGGGAGATTGAAAATACAGTTTCGGTGGTAACACGTCCGTGGTCCAGGTAGCACAGAGTTTGTTATGAGGAAATTCAGCAGGCACTGTGCTGTTGCTGGTGCTGGTGCAAGGCCTCCATTGAACTGCAAGAGACTAAAGCAGGCCAAGTGAAGTTGAAAGCAGCAGAAGCAGCAAGCAGGCCGGCCGCAATTCATTTGCCGGATGAAATCGGCCATGCGTGATATCAAGCCCCGAGCAGAGCGCAGAGCGACTTTGAATGCGCCTCCATCTTCAGCCGCGAAACTGTGAGTTCCTCTCAACCCCCCCACCAAATACGTAAAAATACCCCTTGCCTGACCAATGGCATCGCCGCTCCTTGTCATATCACTCTCTCACACGCACATCTCGCTATTCATTTGACGTATCCCGTTCACCCACATCTGGTGTTGCCCCTTAATTAAACTGGGCACTTGCTGCAAATCGGTGAAATGCTCGCTCGTGGTCAGCTGGCTCGAACGCAGACCATCCTCGATCCATGCTGAGTGATCGACAAAACTCCTCTTCAGTTAGTGTCGTAGAAGTTTGATATGTTGTTTTCAATTAAATATCGATTACACGATTAAATATAGAATATTATGGGCTTTTCAACTTCTGTAACAGGGATTTGTTTTCAACACAGCATCATTCTTGCATGGCTAAGACTTCCTAATGGAGTTGATGGTAAACGAGTGTGCTACTGGAGTCTCACTTTATCAACTTCGAAAAATTGGTCATTTATCCAAGTGAATCGATCAGATAGAACTTTTTATACTTCGAAATGATTGTATAATTCGTCTTAATCGTCGCCTTGTCTAGTTTTGGGCCTGAAGGAGGTCGACATTCCTGTCACATAATGGTATATAGTCCAGGAAACGAATGCTCAAATTTTCAACGGATTTCTTCAAATGATAGTTAGAGGATTAGGTATTATATCAAAAGTCCTCACCCCTACCCCTTCTGCCAAAGGGGTGGGGGTGGTTTGAAAGTACAATTTTTTTCATTTCTCGCATATATCTCAGAAACTATGCATTTTATGAACATTTGTATTCTGTGCAAAATTGAAGCTTACAAAATTACCAACAAGTTTTGACCTCTAGATTTTTTTCATATCTCTCATATTTCCGGAGATATCCGCTCTTGAAGGGGAGACATTTTTGAAAAAACACTTCTGCCTCCAATTTTTCATCTTTTCAACCTTATAATTTTTGAACGATTGATGAAAAAAAATCCGTGCTGATTATGAGCTGATAGAGAATCAAATTATTTTCAATTTGATGTATATACATGAAAATATTTTACGCATTTCTTTACGACTGTTGCATCAGTTTTAGTGTTGAGTGTGAAATTTTCTGTTCAGCATTTTTCAAATTCATAAAACAAAATGGCGGGTTTTCGACAGCGCGATTTTCGGAACAGTGTGGCGCTGTTTTAGCGCAAACTGTAGGCTACTCGGCCCTTAGCTCTGTCTTTTTGTGAATGATTGTGCAACGTTTCATTTCCCTATGTTCAGCTATTATTGAGAAAACAAATACAGTAGTAAAAGAGAAAAACAAAATGGTGGCTGTGTGAATAACTAAGGACTTTCGGAGAGTTTGAAAATTATATTCGTACACAGAAATATTGCCCTAGAATATTGGTAGGAAGTTTAGAAAACTGTATAGTACCCAGGCTATTAGTTCCGCAGACGTTCCAATTGGCCTACTCAATATGAATGTGCATACTGAAGCACACTGCCAATTTATTATGACAGAATAGTGTGATATTCGGAAAAGTCACTTGTTGCAAATCTTGAGATTTCACACTCAAAAGTAAAATTGCTGCAACAGTCGTGTGGGAATGCGTGAAATAGTCGAATCATACATGGAATGGAAGATAATTTAATGCCCTACAAGCTCGTAATCAGCACATTCTTGTTCCATCAATTGTTGAAAAGTTATAAGACTTGAAAGAGCGAAAAAATGGAAGAAAATTGGTTTTTCGAAAATGCATCACTTTAGAATATAAATATCTCGAGAAGTATCAGATATATCGAAAACCTTTACGAAACAAAACTTGTAGGAAATGTATTGAGCTTGATTTTTATGTAGTTCATTAAGTCGATAGAACACATTGTTTCCAAGACATAGGCCCGGTTGCACAGCAGCCGGTTAAATTTTAACCGTGATTAATTCCACGAGAATCAATCATAGAAGGCCTTTCTGATAAGACGGCTTCTCTGATTGGTTCTCAAGGAATTAATCACGGTTAAAATATAACCGGCTGCTGTGCAACCGGCACATAAGCATTTAAGTAATAAGTGGGAAATTCAACTTCAAACCACCCTCATCCCTTCAGCACATGATGTAGGGATTGAGATTTCTGATATGTTCACCCCCAAACTAGTCTCAAACAAAGCTGCAAAGTCGAAAATTGTTTTCCAAACTCTCCCTCCAAATTTCATCGTCAACTGATCTATTATAAGGCAGAAAAGATGAAAAAATTGGAGGCAGAAGTGTTTTTTCAAAAAATGTCTCACCTCCAAGAGCGGATATCTCAGAAAATATGAGAGATATGGAAACAATGTAGTGGTCGAAACTTTGTAAGCTTCAATTTTGCACAGAAAACAAATGTTCATAAAATGCATAGTTACCGATATATATGCGAAAAATGAAAAAAATTCATTCAAATCACCCCTTTAGCACAGTGGGTGGGGTTGATGACTTTTGATATGTTAATCCTCTAACTATCCTTAAAAGAGCTGTGGTGTTAAAAATTGTGTTCCAAACATTTCCCTCTATAATATATCGTTGACTGGACTAAGATATATAAATTGCAGAATGTAGTACTATATTTTCAATATGAGTCCTTATAATGTAGAGAGTGGAGTCATCTTAAAAAAATTAAGACATCCTGTAAGGAAAGGACTTCAGACGATATACGGGATTAGTCATAATCTTGGAGGCTCAAAAAAATACTGTTTTATTTTAATGTTACTTCGTCGTCAAAATGTCAGATGTATTTTTTTTTCATCAAGTGCTGGATTAAAAAGTGTTTCAGGCTTGAAATGTTTTTTGACCGAGCGAAGTGAGGTCTAAGATTCAAGTCGACGGTTTGGCATTTCTCTTAATGTTTATATGTTGCGCATTTACGGGAAACGCGGTAATAGATTTTCATGAAATTTGACAATTATGTTCCTTTTTAAATTGCGTGTTGACGTATATACAAGGTTTTTGGAAATTTTGCATTTCAAGGATAATATAAAAGGAAAAATTAGCCTCCTTCATACGCCAATATTACCGTAATAATCAGACTATAGAATTATTCATCATATATCAGCTGTCTAGTGGACTATAATACTACCCGTTCAAAAACATCGAACATCTTGAAAATTGTATCTTTCCATCAACGTTGTAGACAGTTGCAGCCAGACCTGATAACAGCGCTCACACTCACATTCCGGGACAACACGTCACGGTACGATATAGGACAGAAAGCTCTATGTTTATTTAGGATTTTTTCTAGACATTTTTAATTGATAAATTATTAATTTTTGAGAAAACATAACAACAGGTCAATGTAACTCATTGAGCGCGAGGTCTAATGTTCACAGAACTACTAGTGATAAGCAAGTAATGGTCAAAAATGATTCACCCATTTGAATCATTGGCATTTTTATGCCAATAATAAATTGTTCTCATCAAAACTTGGGAGACAAATAACAGGTATCATCAAAATCATGGTAATGTTGATTGACAGTGGAAAACACTCTCTTGCAAGGCTTAATTTAATTTGTCGTTTTTCACAGGGAGTAGGAAATGATTTCACTACATTGAGTTTAATCCCATTTGTTTGACTAGCAAATGGAATGTTTCGTACTGCCCGAGATATGACAAGCCTCGTCAGCACATTGGGGTCATGTCTCCGACGTTTTCAAATAATGAAATCCACACGTGGATCTTCACAAAATCATCACTCCACTTTTTCACGTGTGTTCACGGGGTGAATGGATTCGTTGTCAACGAATAAATTATCATCATGGGGCGAAGAGGTGAGTTTTGAAAAAATATAGTTTCCATAACATTCCCAACAACTGTCATCTGATGAAAGGGTAAAAAAGGTCATGCACATCCGTTCGGTGTGAACCGAAAATGGGGAAGTGGTAAGCCTCAAGCGTAGTAGAGGGGAAAAAGAGGAAGCAGAAGAGAAAAGCAGACGGAAAAAGAGAGTCGTGAAACGTGGGGGTGCAAAAACTGTGGACAATGATCCTGCACTTTTTGCTCAGTCGTTAGCGTTTTGTCCGGACGATGACTCACTGTGCGTGTAGACACGATATCATTTTGTGTCATCAACAGACAGTATTTGGAAAGTGATTGGAACAATCGATAAAGCTACCCCAATAAAATGGCATCACAGTTATACAGTTGTAGGTTCTACCCCAGAGTTCTCCATACTTTAACAGAACGTGGGGTGGAGAGGCGGTTGATCTATTTTTGACCAACACAATCTGTTTTTATTCACCGGTACACTGTTTCTTTATAACGTAAATCTCTCGAATATAATTCAAAAGTTATGAAAGAGATTTAATTGATGGAGAATATCATCGGTTTTATGAAGAATAGTCCATGTAGATGGAGATAAATCTTAAAATGAATAAAGAATTGAATTATTTGGTGAAGAATGCCTTATCACAATAGTCGATCATTATCCGTATTTTGCCGTCAATAATCATCGATCTAAAAAAAGTTTTAAATATTTTTAATTTAATTAAATTCTATTTCTCAAAAATCATGAATAATTTTCTAGATAAATCGTGTTAAACCAGTACATGAAAATTACTAAATACATGTAAAGGTACAATATAGATCAGCACAAGCAGAAATTTTGAGATATAAATCGAACCCTGACAAGCTTTATTGTTAACAGATTATGAATATTATGGATCTCATGTGGTGAATCCACTAGACACAAATCAAGATTCTACCAGATTCACTAGATTATATTATCATACTCGAACTTTCATGAGACGCAGAAATGTGATATTCAAGATAAAGTCTCTGAATACTCAAAATCATGATCATAAGATCGTTTGGAAGCAAAACACTTCACGAGTTAGAGAGTGTGTTGCAGTTCAATCCATATTTTAATGCACGCTCATGGTCTCATGATATCGCATATTCAAATAGATTTTACTGAATCGACAGCATCATATCGTCCAGCTCAGTAATAGTGAGAGAAGATTGCGTATTGAGAGATGGAAGGGAGTGAGGTGGAGTAGATGGAGGAGGAGGAGGCTGGGGATGATGGCTTGTCAAGAGATGAAAGCATTCAAGCGAGAAAGAGTCATTAAGACTGGCGAGGAAGGATTTCGGGTCAAAGTAGTTGGGAGGGTAATGAGAGCGGTGCGGGGTCGACTTGGACTTAGCATGATAAGTCCGAAGGAACTTTGAGTAGGTTGTAATCTCGGTCTACCCTAACACTGCAATTGTGTGTGTTAGTTTGTGTGAGAGGTTTGTTTGCGTTTGTGCAGGCTTGCGTTCGAAGCCATTAAAAGCTAGACGATCTTCCCTAGTCGCCTCACTCCCGAGCTCCGACAACTCAGCACACTTGTCGAATCCCCCCCCCCGCCACCTACCAAATCTATCCAAGAAAATTTTGTTGGTTCCTAAAGCCAAACTTCGGATCTACATTACGAAAATCAAGTTACAACGTCATCCAACAACTACAAAACAAGAACACCAACCACAAACGCTGATTTGCCGGCCGTCCGCTCAGAGATATCATCAGTTTCTATTTTCAGAGTGACACAGCTTCTTCAACAACTTGGAGCTACGTATAAGTGAGTTCTTAGCACGAAATGAGTCGGCAATCAGCTGTCACATGTTTGCTGGGATTCGGAATCTTGGAGCACTCCAAGTATTGTTAACGATGGCGTTTACGATAATGTCAAAACTTGATTTGCTATTTTGCTGTTGAAACAAAAACTGGTCTACGCTCCAAAATGCATTACATCAACGATGAAGTATTATTTTCAGAAACTCAAATTTAATTATCTGAAACCCAGCCCAGCAAGAAGACATTTCAACCTTGTAAAAAACAATCGCACACATTGGTTTTGATTAGAGATATATCAAGAAGATATTGCCTTCTATTGATGTATTTTGGTATGTACAAGTCAATAAAGTTGAGAAAACTGCAAAAAAGTATTAATAGTATAATTTTCATATAAGCATAACCAAATGTGAACTTTCAACTCGAAGAGACTGATAAAGAGACAAGCAATATTATCGAGCAAAGCCAGCCAAACAGCGAATGTTACTTCAAATTTTATGCAACTAGTGATAATATATAAAAAAGCGACCAGCTCAATATTCTGTCCTCAAAAATTCGATATTAGTCAGTTTTGCTAGAGAAGTTAAGCACTTGCAGAACGAATTTTCGAAAGGAAGTGTACTTTATAGTCTTTGAGGGTCTTCCCAATAATCTACCCCTATAATCAGCATTCATTGATGCCATTCTCCTATCTCTATCAGCGCCATGGCTAAAACCGAAGTTTCGTATTCAATCTAATAAGCTGAACCCATCCCTTCAAAAGACGAACTTATTCGGAGATATTGCCACTACAAAGTAGGAGAATGTATGGCGGAAATCAGTCGCTACTCCTCCGCTCACTCAAAGCAAAGGCGTGTGAAATCAAAGAAAGTGGAAATCAGTAGAAGGGAAGTATGGAGAAGCTGACTTAGAAGAAAAGGAAGACTGGGAAGAAGTTCATGTTGAATGATAATGGAGCGGGATGTAGAAGAGCTGGTGGATGGAATATTGAGACGGCAGTCGTCCGAGAAACCCTTTTCTCAGCTGATAATCAGGTTTGAGTTTTTTAAAAGAACGGAGAGTGAATCTCTTCCGCCTGATCCGTAATGAAGTTGCTATAGAACGCGCTGCGGGGATTTTCTCTTGTACTCAGGAAATTGAATCTATCCATTTGTGTGTGCATAGCCACAACATCTTCTCATGCATTCAGATCACTCCAGGAGATAGTTCACTTCAGCAACTTTCATGGCGACATAAAGCTTCTGATGATTTATTGCTAGGTTATAGGCAGATCTCGGTTTGAGACATGGTGAGTAGGATTGAATCAACACAAAGTAATGAACACAAATTAAAATAACCCTATTCATTGAAATTATAATTTGATTCTTTTTCAACCTTCGATGATTTACCTGTTGTGATTTATTTACTTAATGACCAATAAATCTATTCTCATTAGTATAATTCCATCAACTGACTGGTGTAAGCCAGTTCAATCATATCTTTCATCCCCAACATCAGAGAAAAGGGATGAGATTATGACATTAATGAAAGACCTTCAAAAATGTTGCTCATCAGAGTGTGATGCGTATCAAAATCAATAGGCTCTACTTTGGTGATTGAAAGTAATGCTGTGTCGGAATTCGTTAGCTCTAATGAACGCTCTTCAATGGAATTATCGCAGCTCAACGGTTCTCATCGAAGCTATTGATTTCTGGATTAGAATGGATCTCGTGGTATGTGGAGAAGGTACATGAGCTCATTCCTCTAGTCACAAACTGTTTCCAGAGAATCCGATCCCATTTGTCTCAGAGCAGATTTCGCCCAGCTAAGTCTGCAGCGAACGCGAAAGAGAGTTTCGCTGTGCGTTTGTCCTTACCTCTTTTCCGCGTCATTTAGTTGAGCGGCAGAGGCCCTCCAAGCGAACGGTACGCGCGGAATTTGAGGCCGCCGCCCCCGCCGCCTCCGCCACTGCCTTCCATTCCTCGCGGATGAGTGCGTAAACGGCGTCCCCTTCCACTTCTGGACCTCGTCCAAACTGCCTGTATCCTTTTATTCTCTTCCCTTGTAAATAAACAAACTTGGATCACGTTGCATCTACAGTATATCACTCAAGATAACATCAGCATGCTTCACGTCGCTCTGAGATAATTCTGTGATAATACGACGAGATTTGTCTTCCGTTTTTAAAAATTGATTCACTTCAATAAATTGCGTGAATTTGTGACAATTATACCGAGTTTTTTATTTTTTGACTCATGTGAATGTATTGGAAGAAAGAATTCTGAGACGATAGTTCAAACTCTACAGCCTTCCTAAAACTATAATGTTACATTTGAAGACTTACAATTCATAATGATTTCATGAGTGATTAAATTTTTGAGTCAATTTTCCTTGATCATTTCTAGATAATTCATTCTTCAGAGAGCTGAACGCAAATATTCTTAGTTCAATTCAGTATTTATCGTAAGTTCTTAAAGAATCTCATTCGATAATATCGACAATTGTTTTCAAATGATTTCCGCCTGTAACGTTTTCCATTGAGACGTCAGCCAAGAGTTTAAACTAGAGTGAAAGCGATTGCCCATAATTCAGGAAGGGTGTGGGGTGTGGAGTTGATGGAGGGTTAGGTGTGAGGGGAAGAGGTGAGGTAGGTGTGAGACGACCCTTGGAGAGGACCGCGCGGGATTCACAAATCATATTCCAGAACCGGAAATCGGTTTGGTTTTCTGGTTGGCGCTTGAAAGTGGTGCAAGCTCTAGAACGGATAAAGCGAAAGAAAAGAGACAAAGGTACACACAGAATGGATAAATCCTTTTGCTGGATATTCGAATTTCCTCGATAAAGAGAGTCCTTATTTCGAGAGCCGCTTTTTTGTTATCCCTTTTTTACGAATTTGCAAATCATGGAAATGGGAAAGGGAGATGCCGAGAAATAAAAGATAGAGCGACGATATTCTGTTCTCGGTGATATGATGGGACAACGCATCATTGAAGCAATAGTCCCAGCAGACGTCCGCCTGCCACAAGAAACCAATACGATACGAAAACCCCCGCCTACGCCTTCTTTATGTGTGAGCGAATAATGATACTTGCAGTTGTAGCGTGCTGACTCACGTGCCCACAATCTACCATTGTGTTTGTGACTCTTCCAAAGCAACCATCGCAGCAACGTATTATTTGACAATCATGATAATGGTTCCACCTATCAATAAGTTGATATGTATACAGAATATGTTAACTGACTACTATTTATTAGGTTATTCAAATCACTATCCCATCCTCTCGAATTTGTACCAAGAAAATCTACAAATCTATCTATAAATTTAAATCATTCCTCCAAACGTTATAATGTTATATCATATGAGAGATATCTTCAATGAGACTGTATGCGAACTTAAAACCAACATAATTTACTTAGTGAAGTGAGTTTACTCTATTATACAGTATAGAACTGATATAAACTTTTTTATTCTTATGCATGAATTAATTTTCAATTTAACTATACAAAGTGTTTTCCACAAAATGCTATTGATTTTTGGACTCATGAATTGCACAGGAGGAGCTACTACGTAGATCCTAAAATATTTTGTCAACCAGAAAAAAACTAGATGGAAATACACAACTGGGAGATTAAAATGAACAATGAAATAATGAGAGAAGCTGGAAATTCTCAAAATAGTACTATAATCTATTAAGTTCATACTTTTTATCTGCTAATTCCAACTCATCAATTAAATATATTTATCTATAGAATATCCATTTGTTAATTAGAAGAATATGCTTTATCGTATCAATGACGATTCTCGAATCACATTGATCAGTGGTGTTTCCCAAGTCCAGCTTCTTGAATATCACAGGAGTCCTATGAAGGTTTTTGATTGACCATAAAATATTCTCGCAACTCCACACGGCAAGAACAAATTAGGTAGCCAGGCTGCAGGCGATCAACAGGAGACTGGAGTGAGAAGTAGCAGTGAAAGAGCACTACGAGTACAATTCACTCGTCGTGTGCCATCAATCAGCGCAAGTGAAATAGCCTGTAATAACGGTTTCATGACGATAAGGAATCGTACATGCTGATGTTGAGTTGAGGTGGTACAGTAAGACTGTCAGTATTCCCTTCGAATGACACTATCGCCCACCATTCATCTAATGCTGACAGGTTTGAAGTGAATCCCACGATGGTGGAAGGGTGCGCACGCGAAAAAGATGACACACTTTGCCGGCCTGATGAGCATCAACAACCATCGCATCACCCACCATCGCGTCGTGAGAAATAAGAGCCTCAGCTATGAGTCGTCGGGTAACGTCATTATAGTGACGTCATTAGGGTGGAAATTGTATGCGCGGCGCTTGTCTGAGCGCTATGTTAATGTCCACAATGGCTGCCATATTTTAACTCACGCTTCTTATTTCCGGAAGCGTGGAAAACGCATTTGAACGGCCAGATGCACTGCCACCGTCATCGCCACCCACAACCACCTACTTAATGCATTTACATGCTTCGTCAGTCACAATTTGATACTCAGTCATTAAATGAAAATCATCAACTACATCACTCCCTATCCATCCCTTACTTTCCAAGAATCACTCATCAGTTCATCTATTCTCGTTCGTTTCTATTCGGTTTCGAGAACACCTACCCACTAGCAAAACTGCATCATCATTAATTATTATATTTCGTCTAGTAAAATTGAATTTGGGTGTAATTACAATTCTACTATGAAGCTGAGTTAGTCTTACAGTCATTTAATGACAAACATTAGCTGCTAATACTTTCCTCCACGTCCTCGTCCATCTATCGTTCCACACACTGATTTCTGAACTTTGTTTTTGTGTTATTTGAGTGCAGTATCTGTTAATTTTCACGGTAAACATGTACCATTCCATTGTTTAAAATAGTTAAAGTTTAATGTAGTGGTGTTGTTTCACATCAACAGTTTTAAACTATAGTTTATTTGTCTGAATTCCTCCTGAAGATAACTAGACCAGTTGCATCGTATACATAACTTGTAACACCCAGCGACCAAATGATATACATTTATCATTTGGACTTGTCTCATTCAATTATTCCATTCAGATGTCTATTAGGATTTCAAATGGCAATTCCAAGACCAATGCTCTAACGATACTTCTGTGCCGAAGCCATTTGAGTGAATTGCATTCCCTCTCCTCTGTTCAGCTGTCTTCATTAGCTCTGTTCCATCAGGATGGCAAACATTGGCTTTCTGAATTGTAGTGTCAAAGGAGGGATCGGTCGCCTCTCCAAAGCAACGCTTTCTTGCAAGCGCAACGGACAATTTCGACTGTGAACTCAACTAGGGTTGCACAAAACAAACACGCTTCCAATCTTGACGAATCTACTTGATATGATTCAGAAATGTACCTTTCTATTCCTTATGGTCTAGTGTCAGTCACTGTCTTATTGATTACAATAGACTACCGTGCCATGAAATTGAATAGCTCTATCATAGCTGGAGGGATCAATTCTCAACCAGTACCTTACTACAAACTTGTCAGGCTGGTTAATTAGAACTCCTCATTGAGTATTTCAAGGTATAATTCACAAATTGTTATGACAGGAAGCAGAGAGTAACTGTAACATCCACAATCATTCAAAAATATTCACGCCACAATGATGACAGCTAGTTTCAAGTACAGTTACTATATTAAAGACATATACCTCTGAAATATTCGAGTATTTATGACATCTTCATTTATTATAGGTAAGCTGAGTTCAATGATCTTAATAATATTCAGACAGTCAATCAACTTGATGAGATAGTTATCCTTTAAAAGCAGTATGCATAGTATCTCTCCCGGGTAGAGAAGGACCCTCTGTAGTTCAAGTAATTTACCAAGTCTCTTAATGAAAATCATGAGACTAGATACAGATTAGAATGGTTTGTGGTTGGGTACTTTCGAATTTAGTTATCCGTCTTCATTAAAGCACAATTGCCTTTTTAAAGGCTTATATTTTTGTCACATTCTCTCTTATTGATGAATAGAGCGCACTCCATTATCAGTGGAGGGAAACGACAAACACTACTTGAAGGAGATACTGATCCACCTTCCCTGATTACAACCGTATCATGTTTAGTTTGCTCCTAGGGAGATGCGGGCTAAGAAAATCGAATTGTACTATCAGTAACTAGATTGATTAAGGACATTAGCTGCGTGAAGGGAAGAGTTCTGTTCAAGAAAGCGCTGCAACGCCTTGCTTAGCAGCAGATTGCTGGCAGTGCTAGAAAACAGCATGTGTGGGACTTATCGCTGGCTGCTGGCGGCTGAGGGTGGGTTTCTTCAAGTTTCAAGCGAGTCATCAACAATCTAGATTACAAGGGTCACAAATCCCCTGAAAGGAGGTTGGGGTCCTGGAAGTCAGCTAATCTAGTAATTTACAGTTTGCTGTGCAGAAGATTGGTGATAAGCCGAAATTAGGGCATTCTAGGAAACCAATTGGAGCTATGGCAATTATCGCCGGCAGTTAATGAAACAAAGAGCAACTGCTTCTTTGTCCTCAGGGCTGAAGACGATAGTTCCTCCTCCAGCGTCCGATTCACAATTGTGCTGTTGCCAATAAATTATTCCCATTGCTCTCACCCTCAAGCACTGCTGGCTCGGATTGATGGGATTGGAAATTTATTTTAATTGAGGTTGTTTGCGATCAGCATCTGAGATGTCGCTTTAGTAACTGTTTCGATTCGCTCACCACCCACCCTTCGCCATGCTACACAGTTTTATGCTTGAGCTGGTCGTGTTGTGACCGAGTTGAATACGATTATAGCATCGATCGCTGAAATTTCCACCAGTCTCATGTGCTGCCAAATGCAATGTGCCACCTCTTGCAATGGGCCAATGGGCTCTATCATGTTGAGACTTCACATATCGCTGCACTAGTATGGTGCCATTCAAACGAATACGTGAACCACATGCAGCTCACATGATCAGCGAGTATCTAAATTGGGGTCATCCCTGTTCACAACTATTCACGTAGTGCACAAAAATAACATGATAAAGTAATGGGAAGAGTAAGTAGGCCTAGCACACTTTCAACGGCTCTCAACATGTTGTCATCAAGTAAAACATTTGTCAAAAATATTTTTCAAGTGAAACTTTTTCAACATGAGCATAGAGAGGCGTATATGTGAAAAATTCATATTGCTCGATTGCATTATTAATCTTGAACTTATAGTACAGTATAGAGTAAAGGCAAACTCGATAAATTATTTGTCACAGTCATTACAACTGAGTTCATTCATAAAACTTTTGTGTTTAAAGACTTTCATTCCAATTTGCAGGCGATATCAATTGCGATCTATTACAAACTAATCCAAATACTTTATGTGATGATCATTTCGACACCCTTTGTGAGGCAAATTTAATTCCTTGCATCGAAAATATAACTAGGCCAGATAGCAATAGCTGTATAGATCATATTTTTCTAAAATTAATAACAACTAAGTTTAGTGCGAAATCTGTTGTGATAGAGTCAGCAGTGAGAGAGAGAGAGAGAGAGAGAAGAGAGAGAGAGAGAGAGAGAGAGAGAGAGAGAGAGAGAGAGAGAGAGAGAGAGAGAGAGAGAGAGAGAGAGAGAGAGCTCCACAGAGTGAGGTCAAAAGTATGCCTAATTGGGACAATATTAAAAATGCTATCACAAATCAGAGTTGGGATCATGTTATGAATATCACTGATGTAGATGTGTCAGCAATGAACTTAATTAGCACTCTACAAACAATTATTGCATCAAACACTGTAGATATCGTAAACAATGCGAGGACCTCAAGGCTTAAACCTTGGATCACACAATCTCTTGTTCACTCAATTTGTAAAAAAGACAAACTCAGGAATCAGTCCCACAACCAACCTTTTAATATTAATCTAAGAGAAAAATACATCCGCTTTGAAACACCCTCCACTCATCTATTAGGAGAGCAAAATTCACGTACTACAAAAATAAATTATATTCAGCAGAAGGAGATCCCCGAAAATTTTGGTCTGTTGTCAGTGAGGTTTCTGGTCGTCCCAAGACAAGGGATCATTTCCCAATCAGTGCTTTCATTGATGGCGGTCCTATTACCCCTTCTAGAACAAAAGAAGTCTCTGAAAAATTTAATAGATATTTTGCTTCTGTGGGTGAACATTTGGCAGCAGCAATTCATCTCTCAGGGCCCTCTCAGATTAAGAGACTCTGACTACGCCAATGATGCTGTGTTTGCACTGCGACCTGTTACCGGGCGTGATCTGCTGGGAGTAGTGGCCGGTATGAAGGGTCGCTCTGCGGCAGGTTGGGATGCCATCCCTGCTCAACTGCTTCAGAAGAGTGTGCATGAGCTACTAGTCCCGCTCATGTATGTGATAAACCTCAGCATTTCATCTGGGAAATTTCCAGAACCATTCAAAATTGCTAAGGTGATTCCCATCTTGAAATCTGGTTCGAAATCCTCTCTTAGTAATTTTAGACCTATTTCTCTTTTGATTGCCTTGGCTAAAATTCTAGAAAAGTGGGTTAAAATTCAGTTAAGTGATTTTTTAAATGTCAATAACATAATCTCGAACAAACAGTTTGGTTTCAGATGCTCTAAAAATACCTCTGATGCTCCATTTGAAATAATAAAATATACAACATCAGAATCAGGAGGTGAGCAAGTACCAATCACATTTTTGGATTTAGCTAAGGCTTTCGACTCAATTGACAGGAGTAAACTTATCACTAAACTTGAAGCAATAGGAGTTAGAGATACCACAATCAATTGGTTCAAAAGCTATCTAGAAAAAAGACAACAGAAAGTTTCATTAAATGGGGTGGACAGTGACCTCAAGACAGTGGATTACGGTGTAATCCAGGGGAGTACTTTGGGGCCTTTACTCTTTCTTGTTTATATCAACAACAGGGTCAGTTGTTTCTTTTTGCCGATGATACCGCCCTGGTCTCAGTGGGTTCAACTAGGAATTAATGTTTCAATCAAGCATCCATCGATCTCGTTAAGCTGAAGGACTGGTTTGACAACAATGTCCTGTCAATTAATATTAGAAAAACTAAGTGCCTCCCGTAACATCCCAGGACCAATTGAGCTCAGGTTGCATTCATGTGGCAATCCATTGTCTGCTGTCTGTGGCTGTCCACCTATTGAACAAGTTAAACAGTATAGGTATCTAGGTGTTGTATTTGATCATAAGCTGAGCTAGGGGGCTCATGTACAGTTCCTTAGGCAGCGGCTGCGAAAGCTGAACTACGCATTTGGTCAGCTAGGGCAAGTCCTGGGTGCCGGTCACT
Organism: Nilaparvata lugens; assembly: GCF_014356525.2. Classification (NCBI taxonomy): domain Eukaryota; kingdom Metazoa; phylum Arthropoda; class Insecta; order Hemiptera; family Delphacidae; genus Nilaparvata; species Nilaparvata lugens. Next base: position 34,169,121 of record NC_052504.1, read on the forward strand.
GTAGGAACTTTTATCATGCTTATGTTCAGACCCTGCTCGAATATGGCATCTTGGCGTGGGGGGGGGTGCCTCATCCAATGTATTGCAGCCCCTTGCAGTTTCACAAAGATCACTCATTAAAACGCCTAGATTAAGCCTATAACCATCATTGGTTAATTAAGAATCTATAAGCAAAATTTCAAGTTAATTAGTCCAGAAGTTCAGACGTGATGATGCGTCAAACATAATTTTCCTATCCTGTACGTGCATAAACCAGCTCTTTACTTTATATAATTATTATAGATATAGTTAACGACTGCAAGAGATAGGACTGTGGAACAGAATAGTGGTGAAACTATGATAGCGCCAGTAGTATCTCAAACACAATAGTAGGTACTACATGAACTTTTTGAAAGTGATTTGAAAAAATGTTAAAACAGCAGAACTGAATCCTTATCATTCTACCTTCATTTAGAGAGGCTTTTGTTTGAGCCGAATGGAAATCTATTTATAAAAGAATGAATGACTGTTTGTGTGTGTTGTTTGTATGTTTGTTTGTTCCCTGTAGACTTGAAAACTACTTGACATAACGGCATGAAACTTTGGGAATATGTTGTGTGAATATTGGGGATGGTTCCTGAACAGACATTTTAATAGGGGGGCTAATAATAATTATTTATTAATCCATTTTACAGACATATGTTTTCGAAATTTTCGGCCGAGCGGCTACTGAAGAACGAAAAGATGATCATGATTCAAGATCATATATTTGTGATAATATGATTTAGCATCTAATTACCAGCTGTAATAAACATATCACCCTGTGATAAATTATTGTGTACTGGTATTAAAACGGTAGTTTGGAGTTGAGTTGAAGTGTAGTTTATTTGTACCAGCTGTTGATAATGGTTCCTTAGAAGACCTATACAAATAATTATCACTCCCCTATCATTGAGAAGCTGGAAATGTTGAAAAAAATTATTCACCTAATGAAAGAGAGTATATATTGTATAGTATATTATTATGTATAGTATTCATATTGCATTCATTAATTACTGGAGAATGAAAGAATAATTTACAATTTTTTTGAATTTAGCTTAGCTTATATTCATCCTAAAATGGAAAGAATATGGAATTCTGTGTGATTCATCGTACATCGCATATTTTCTGGACCATATATCGACAATCTACAGCTATGAAAACATTGAATATTTTTCTTTGAAACACTGATATAACCTTTTTTTTAATTGGAAACTTTACTGTTAGATATTACTACCAATTGATTGAGAAGAATATGTTTTCGGAATAATGAATGCTGCATGACTAAGCACATAGGAAGTCCGTATTGAGATGTAAATGAACATGTTGATTGTCAGATAAATTTCATGATTCACCAAATAATAAAGTCAAGTGTAACATGAGATACATTGGCGGTACGAAGTTTGCTGGGTAAGCTTTATTATTAATAGACAACGCTGAAAAAGACAGGATCAATGACCAGGAATACTATAAATCTATGAGGGACCAGTAAGCCATTAATTTTGAGTAGTTCAATTACTTCCATAATGGATACTGGATACATTATAGACAATCAATACGTATGAAATTTATAAGCTACCGTACAAAATTTTGATTGCAGTGACCCCGACTACTGTATTATGAATAACCATTCGGATCAAATATAAGGAATTACTCGCACCTCTCATCAACTCGTAATTTTTATTCACAAAATATTAACAAAAAATATATATATTGAGTTATATTTAATAAACTCACGGCTAGTATTCAAGTTAGTCTTTTTCTGACCGTGCTACAAATAAATGTAGGTATATGTTTGACATTTTGTTTCTGTAATCTTGTTGTCTATTAAGAAAGGTTTCAATGTGATTTTTGGTGGCAATAAAATTTGAATTTGAAAAAATTATTATTAACAAACTCCTAACCAAAGAAAACCTTTGTGCTATGTTCTAATCGGAGTGTATGAGACTCCATTTACAGCTGAATAGAAGGCGCAAACCAAACTGGCCAAGCATACAACGATGGAACAAACACGTGCTAAGCTCACGCTCTCAATCAACGCAAAATCAATTCGATCAGCTAATTGATGAAATTGTTTTAAGCTTTCCAATGATTACAACATATGTTAGAATATCATGTGTCAATTATCTCAGTTCCATATGGAGTTCACCTTACCATAAGCTTACTTAATAGGATCCTTTTTCATCCTTTGAAATCCTTAGAGGCAAAATATCTCAAAATCCGTTCTTAGTGCGCATCTAGCATGTTTGAAGAATATTTGTGCAAAGTTTTAAGTCTGTAGGCCAATTAGTTTGAGCTGTAGTGTGATTTTACATCAAAATTTTCGAAAAGTGCCCTCTTCTGAACCCCCCTGTGCTCCTGATTGGAATTTGTCTGCATAGATCTAATTTTTTTCGTACCCGAACGAAAAAGTTTCTCATGACTCTGCTGTGCAATGAACGGTTGAAAAGTGAAAATTTTGGGGGGCCCAGCTCCCTCAGGGGGGGGGGGCAGATTTCTGAAAATCCTTTCGTAGTGGATGTTTTGAGGCTACAATAAACAATTGTGCGAAATTTCATGTTTTTAGGCTTAGTAGTTTGGGCTGTGGTGTGATTTCAGTTTGTCGGGGCTTAGCCTTTTAGATATAGGTAGACGGAGAAGAAGAAGAAGAAGAAGAAGAAGAAGAAGAAGAAGAAGAAGAAGAAGAAGAAGAAGAAGAAGAAGAAGAGAAGAAGAAGAAGAAGAAAAGGAAGAAGAAGAGAAAGAAGGAGAAGAGGAGTAAGAAAAAGAAAAAGAAGCAGAAGAAGAAGCAGAAGAAGAAGTAGCAGAAGAAGCAGAAGAAGAAGAAGAAGCAGAAGAAGAAGAAGAAGAAGAAGAAGAAGCAGAAGAAGAAGCAGAAGAAGAAGCAGAAGAAGAAGAAGAAGAAGAGAAATAAGAAGAAGAAGAAGAAGAAGAAAAAGAAGAAGAAGATAGATTATTATGTTGCTTTGGCCTGTGATCTGTATAAATAATGTCCTATAACAACTAAAGGTGCGTCCACACATGCCGAACCGAACCTCGAACCGCGCAGCAAACCGTGCATTCCTCCGAACATCTTGCCTTTCAACGAACATGAGCATATGTTTCATAATGTTAAAAATCAGCTGATAATCATTCGCCGTACCGCACTCCGAACCATTCGCCGTGCCGCTTGCCTCTGTTCTAACTGCTCGCCTCACCTCACTCCGAACGCTGAACTTTTCAGCCAATCAGAGCCCTCGATTACAATTCGCCGTGCAGCTCGCTCCACAATATTTTGGCTATCCATCACAAGTGGAAAACATGCGAACATGAATACAGAAGTATGGGCAGTTTTTTATTTGATTAGATTCATGTTTTGAAGAATTCATTGTTAAGAATGATAAATTGATAGGAGCTTATAAATATTTTCTAATTCAAATGAAATAACTTCTGAAAAAAAAAGGATTGGATAAATACCAATTTTGAATTATTGTTGACCAAGAACTCAGTACATCGACAATTCATTCAACTAATTCTGTATTGATAAAATTATAATCATTTTCTCTATTGATAATCAATTTCATCAACTATAACTGAAAATAGTACTTCAATTTCCATGAATTCATTAATAGAATTATATAAATCTAAAGTGTAGGTCATATCTAAATTCACAAAGAGTTCGATTCTTGTTGGCAAGATAGATGTTATTCAATGCAGAAATCATTGTTATTTTACTAAAAGATAGGATAAAATGAATAGTTCTCTTTCAGGGGGAGTTTTGACAACCCACAAAATTCATTTTTCATTAGAAGAAATGAAATCAAAAAGGTGCATAGTACCTTACTTTTTTGTCAGCTTGCCAAAATACCCCTCATTTCAATATTAAAATTTTCGACTGACTGTACAGTGAGTCAATCATTCTATCATGGCTTGAATAATTTCGGAATTTTAATTAAATAGAAATGGTAGAGAATAATTATCATGTAGATATCAACACCTTTATTTAAAGACATATTAACTGCATGCGTTTTCATATTGCCGATACAGCATTGATAAAACTGTAGACGTTTATTTAGCACTTTGTCTCAAAAACTGTTCTAGCTGAAAAATTAATCATACATGCCACGTGTAGGCTTATACATTGCATCAGGAAAGCGAAGTTCAAAACTATGGTTTTCCTAAACATATGTTTTTGAGATAATTTCTTTGATGCAGCTGTTTCACATTCACCATTATAAATTATACAGAGTTTGTGAAAATAAAAATATTTATTGATTACCAAAACAATACTATTATTATATTAATGATAATAATTAATTATTAAAACAATACTTCTATTATATCAATAATAATAATAATATTATTAAACATATTTATCAACTATCAGAACAATATTATTGAGGTTGAGTGGAATCAGGTAGAAAGCAATAATAGAACTGATGTTCTTTTTTGAATTTCTATCATATTATTTTGTTATTTCCAATGATTACAACATATATGTTAGAATATCACATGTCAATAAATAAATTATCTCATTTCCATATGGCACTCACCTTACCATGTTCATAACCTTACTTAATAGGATCCTTTTTCATCCTTTGAAACCCTTAGAGGCAAAATATCTCAAAATCCGTTCTTAGTGCGCGTCTAGCATGTTTGAAGAATATTTGTGCAAAGTTTCAAGTTTGTAGGACAATTAGTTTGAGCTGTAGTGTGATTTTACATCAAAATTTTCGAAAAGTGCCCTCTTCTGAACCCCCCTGTGCTCCTGATTGGAATTTGTCTGCATAGTTCTAATTTTTTTCGTACCCGAACGAAAAAGTTCCTCATGACTCTGCTGTGCAATGAACGGTTGAAAAGTGAAAATTTTGGGGGGCCCAGCTCCCTCAGGGGGGGGGGGGCAGATTTCTGAAAATCCTTTCGTAGTGGATGTTTTGAGGCTACCATAAACAATCGTGCAAAATTTCAAGTTTTTAGGCTCAGTAGTTTGGGCTGTGGTGTGATTTCAGTCTGTCGGGGCTTAGCCTTTTATAAGTATAGAGAAGAAGATTATTTTGATTATAATTTTCAATTTCTTATTTTATAGTGATTTTCTTAGTAACTAGATTTTATAAAGTATCTAGTGCCAATAAAGTATTGTTATTATTTTTCTTATCGATTGTCAGATGAAGACTCCTCCCTGCACACGGACTTATCGTCCAAGCATGGAGTTATTCATTTATTTTTACTTGTTTTCCATATTAATGTTACAATCTAATATATTGCGTTTACTTTGTTTTTAGATACTATGTAATGTATAACGTTTTTGAATAAATTGAAATTGAATTGAATTGAATCATCATGTTCTCGTTCAATTGAGATCAAAGCACCATAACTACTCTCTCATTTTTACGATCATTCTTCTTTGTCTCGTCTCTCCATTAGAAAATAAAATATACTTTGAAAACATAGTATATATAGAAAAAAACCATGTTTCTTATTTTTTGTGGAGCAAATTTATTTTTCATTTAAATAACGTATGATATCTTGGTCATAGTGATGTTTTTATAAATGTTGTAATGCCTATGCTTTGAAAGCAGTATGAAAAATTCAATTTACTAGATAATCGCACTTTCATTCAACTTGCACCATGTGAGTAACAAATTATCACTCACTTGTTTCGGAGCGTATTTTGTAACTCAAAACGCTGTTACAGTGTGTTTCTGCGCTGGTGATTTTGAAACGAATAAAACTCTTAGGAGCTGTGTTGGATGGGTTGGTTACAGGCCGCAAAGAGCCAATTCGGAACACTCGTTTTCCATTAAAAAGCCTCAAATCTGCAGATGGGGAGTCAAGTGCTCAACAGTCCAATTCCAGTTCATCTGTGCGAGGAGCGACGTCGCAATTCCAGTAACGATTGCTCATCATTTTTCGGCTTTTTTCTTCTAATTGGGAAACACGGATGCGATTAATTGCGGTTGTCAGTGTGCAGAGTCGAGAGTCGAGAGTTTGGATTCGATCTTGGACGGAAGATAAAGTTGAAGATATCAAAAAAGCCGAAAAACGAAAGTTTGTGCTGGTGATTTAATGACTGTTCCGCAGCGGAAAAGCGGCAGCCGAAAGTCGCAGCGGCCGGATTACAGGCTTAGAGGCACGCAGTCGAAATGAAGCAGCCTGTGAAACGGGAAAGATGGGTCGATAAATTGTCCCGTAATTTCAATTTAGGGAGCCTGCCAGTCCCTAGAGGGCAGGGGTTCTCATACGGCATATTACATGTCCATGTTAGAATATCTAGACGCTATATTCGCCATGTGCCGTATTTCTAATAGAAATTGGATTGGCAATTTACCTTCTCGGCATAAATTTTATGTTCAAAGGAGAATAAGCCTTGGAATGAATTTTAGCATAATGATTACTTACTACCTACTATAGTCATGATGCTATTATTCACTTCCACACCAAACTTCTTATCAATAAGAAACAAATAAAAAGCATCACAGAAATCATATAATATTTTTTATTTGAACTCCTTGAAAGTAAACAGTAAAATAAATTATAAATCGATAATGTCAATTTACTTCATGTTATACAACGTTTGAACAATTAACCTTCTGGCTACTATATGTAGTATTGCTATGTCCCGGTTCTTCTAATTATATCTCGAATTGCGAAGCGGAAATATGAATAGTCTTCAGAAGGGAATTCTTTACAAGTTAGTATTGTCAATCTGTATTAGGATAGCTTTTTTGCATGTAAACACTGGAGGAGATCTAAATGATTAAGAGGTATTGCATATTCCTGAGCTTCTCAGAAACAACAATGCATTGGAATTCACTGAGAAGAATCAATCAGAGCAGGATTCTTCCACTAGTAGCCTTTAGAACCGAATTTAGTTTATACAATACAAAATACAATAAAAAAAGTACTTATAGTACTTTAATCTTCACAATTCTCTCAAGCTAGGTTTACACTAAGGAGCAGAGCTACATGTAGCTCAGCTATATAGCTCTGCTACATGTTCAAAAAGTGACACTGGATATCTGCTATATAGGCCGGCTATATAGCAGTTTTAAGCCTATTTTCTCAGCTATATAGCAGAAAATGAGCTATCCAAAATTTGCGGTAAACATCAACGAGAATCTGAGCTATATGTAGCTCTGCTACATAATATAGCTCTGCTACATGACAATTTTTGTTTATAGCAGAGCTAGATGTAGCTGCTCTGTCCTTGAAGGAAGGCTGCCGCAGCTGTTTACTGATGTTTGCAGCTGTTTAGTGCCTGCTGGGTTTACATCAGATATACTGTACTCATTTGTTTCCAGAGTGCTAGTAGGTTACTGCGCATTGCGAGCATTTATTTTTGATTTATATATTATTGTGCAATAATGGAGAGAGAATTTGACTGGAATAGAGACAAAATTATTTAATATCTTCTTTCTCTTCTCTGTGCTGAAAATATCACAGTAGCTGCGGCGAAAGCAGCGGCTGCTGCAAGAACTACCTTCTTCTTCGGCATCTGGCTGGGAACTGAGCAGTGAACAGTGAGGATAGAATGTAATTAATTATATTGATAGAATGTTATGATAATTACATTAATTATTAATGTAATTATTACATTAACTACAAATAGCTCTGCTACATAAAATTAGCGTTAAATCTACTTATAGCAGAGCTATATGTAGCTGACAGAGATATATTATGTAGCTCTAAGTTTATATAGCTCTCCAGCTACATAGTGTAAACGTAGCTTCACTTTGAAATTGAAAAAAACCCAAAATATTTAATAAGTGGCACCGCATAGACAAATACAGATAGTACTCTACTTCCAGTTTCAACTGTGGTCAATTCTTCCTTCCACTTTAGATCTTCAGAGGAGTTTTCAACGGTCTTGGAAAATCTGTTCTCCATTATAATAACATCGGAGAAGTATGAATTGAGAAAGCGAGGGAACCCATCTCTCCTTTATGTTGAGAAATCATCGTTTTTATTCTGGTGAATGGGACTCTCCAACGAAGCCTCACTTTTTAATGAATTGCTGGAGTATAACACCGAAGCAATATATATCAGTGATCAGATTGACAGTTGGAGAGCTCGAGTCCCCGAGATAAATAATAGAGTTGCATCGATCCGAGCGCCTCCTTCAAGCAGTGCTCAAATTATAAATTCGGTAAATTCGAACGGCACGGGAGTTCAATAAGCCGCACGGCGGAGGATTCGTTTCACCTGGCTCAAGAGCCGAGGCAAAATGGAGAGTAAGGACCGGAGGTAGCCCTTTCACCGGAAAATTGAATGTCTGCATTTTAATGGCCGCCTTTGTGAGAGTCCAAATAAGTCATTAAAACTTCTTATGAATTTCATGAAAGAATAAGAGCTCGCACTGCAAGACGTTATCCGCTTTGCCCTTTCGATCAATGTGCTAATTAAGACTTAGGACTTTCAAGATACAGCTGCGGATTAAGCGCCGCTAAGAACTTGAATCGCCCCAACTTCCTCACTGAAGATTCGCACTCACAAAAACTATAACGACTCACATTATTTGGAACAACTCTCGACTTCTCATTCAAAGCAATGCTCAAAATTGTTAGGCGTGAGCTGTTATGAAGAATGAATTCTCCGTAGGCGCTCATTCTAGAATGAGGATATTCGAGATTTCTTCTCACCTTTCTCTAATAATTCCATTAGTAGACTATAAACTAGCTATTTGAAATTCGAAAACTCATCTTTTCCCAGCCCAACTGTTAGTTTCGGTTACTAATAATTGTCAACAATTTCATCTTGTTCAATCGTAGAGTAAACAGTCTATTTAAACGAATAGTATGAACAAAAAGTTTGATCATTCTATGGTTCTATGAATGATAGAGGTATGTGTTCTAAATTTCATATTAGATTTTAGTATTCTGTTCCAGAGATTGAGATACTACTATAGGAAGTAGTTTGGAATAACAAATGCATTCTTCGTATTTGAAATAGAAGATAATGGATATTTCATTATATTTTCTCTATGGCTTAAATTATGGAAAACTTTTTCACAAAGTTTTCATATCCTGCACGGCTTGCTAGAAGAATGAATGCTTTCTGTATTTAGCATGCGAATCTTTATCTGCTAGCCAACAAATTGAACCCGTTAATCTATCTTGTATAAAATTTTTGAATGTATTAATATTGCAAAATTTATTGAAACTACTCATAATAAGTGATGAGCTGATCATTAACTACTGGAACATATACGATAGAGTTTCATGAAGTGATGAAGTTTTCTCTTAGTGGACGTTTCTGAATAAATTTATTGGGAACAAAACTTGAGTTTTGTGAAGAATGGGAAGAGATTAATCGCTTTCCACTGCAAAAGAAAATACACTTGTAGGAAGAAATGGTCTTATTTAATTTTCTTCCGTCATCCCATTCTTTTGATTTACGACAGACAACAAAGTTGTTGGCAAACTACAGAATTACCAAGCTGATTAATTAATTAATTACTGTTATTCATTTGTGAGTTCATTTTCTTTCGAAACTCTGAACCCATTTTGCTAACAACAACTTGGAAAACTGCTTCTACTTTAGCTATCATAATTTCCATAATGGAGTCTAACTCATGGAGAGGATAGAACACTGCTTCCTTTTTTTGAAAATGATTCAACCAGTATCAATTTTCATCTAATCAAGATGATAAACAAAATTGTGAAGCGATTCTAGATTCTAGGGTAAGTACCGGACTTCTTCTGCAATATTACTAAAAGGGAACTTCCTTACACAAAAAATATTGTAATACATTAGATAATTACTATCTAAAACCAGTTACACACATCGATTTTTGGACGTACGATTTTTTGCCATTCTTATTGAATTCTAGATTGAACGGAACTTGACAAATATCATCTGTTTGACATCATTTGTTTAATCTAATAGAATTTATGAGGACGGCAAGAAATCATACGTCGAAAAATCGATGTGAGTGTAACTGGCTTAACAGTACACAATAACCTATTTAAAGATAAATAATAAATTATCTTCCTCACCGGTATGATTTGTGAAGAGATCAGAATGGAAGGCGAAAGATGATAGTCACTGATACGCTGTGTTCCTCTGCAAAGTGAAACAAAGATCAATAACAGTTTATTACTCAGAGTTCGACAATCAAGAGCTTTTATAATTACTTTGTCAGAACTTGCTGAAATATCATTGAATGAAGCCGAAGCTTCTACCGAGGCTTGAGTTTGTGCCTATGAAGCCTGGAAATTACAAATGTCACATTTCAAAGCGTGCCGTATCATTTGGAGGAAATTACTCAAGTTTAATTATCGTTTAATCGCTAGAGCACCAAGCATAGGCGAAATTCGTTGTGGCTTCCACAGCAACTTTCCAACTTTGGTATCAACTTTGGAGCATCTTCATTACAATTATCTGCCTTTAATGAAGATGCTCTACCACCAAACATAATCGGAGGCATAAATACAATATTCTGCTTATTTAGGCGTTTCAACTGTAAATACTTGGATTGGAAAATTGCACTCTCAACTTAACTACTCTTCAAATATACAATTGCATTAGTTAATTGATATAAGACTCCATTATCCGGTTTCATACAAACTTTACCTTGACAACCTGGCAAACTATCTTATTACTCAATCAAGTAAAGTTTGATTCAACAACCACTGCTTCTATTCACATTCACGTTGCTTTAAACTCTGTGACAAATCGATTGATTTCACATCCCCGAAATTATTCATTAAAGAATTTATAAACAGTCAAAGTAAAGAAAACAGTTTTCAGTGTAAAATACAACTCATAATCTAATCAGAGGCAGACAAACACCCGTTATCTGACCAATAGAGGCTGTATTCACCAAATTGTGTATATAATATTTTTTTGGAAAACTAATTAATCAAGCCATATTTTATTTGTAGTGTTCATCATTTTTAATGACAGTTTGAATGTTTTTGAGGTTGGAAAAACCCATCTCCATAACCCCCAAATAAAACAGAGCTTACTTGTACCAACAACTTGAGAATTCAGAAGGCAGCTCGCTTAATAGTTATTAGCAACAACCAACTTTGAATACATTGTTTTTTTCTTAAATCGAAAATTTGTCTGCCGAATAGGCCCATATATTTATTTATAGAGTTTTCATTCTTCCCCAAAGCCTCTCTATAGTCCAGGTTATATATAGTCGTTACGGATTGATATTTAATCATATAAAAAACAATGTAAACATAAGAAAATATTTATTGTTGATGTTACAAGCATGTTCATTATTATATCAATTTATGTATTTCTTTCTTTTTAAAACTTATGTTCTACGTTTTACAAATCTGCGCATTAGTTATATGAAGCTCACAAAATTAGCGCCAGTACGAGTTCTATATTTAAACCGCCTTCATTACTTTCTCGAATAGAATAGAATAGAAAAATCGTTATTCATCAGACATGTACAAATACATATGAATAGCGTCAGTTTGAAATTACATATAAGTCTTAACTTACTATAGTTGGTACACGAAAAAAAATCAAAATAAATCAATGATTGCTGTTGTCCAACTCTTGCAAAGAATACAGAGATAAGCTCACCAAATATTCCTTCAGATTCTTACCAAATATTTTGATATCTTCAATTAACTTTAAATTGCCTGGGAAATTGATAAAAAATTTTCTTCCTTTGAAGATTGTTTTTTTTTCTCAAAATGATCCAATCTATGTCTCTCAATAATTAGGCCAAAACGGGTATTATAGTTGTGAGTCTGATTTCTTAACTCTAATATATTGGACTGCTTCCTGAAAAACATGATCACATCGAATAAATATTGACCATAAATTGTTAAAATCCCAAGTTGAGAGAACAATAATCTTACTGAGTCGCTTCTTCTAAGGTTGAACATTATTCTAATTGCCCGCTTCTGTTGTTTAAGAGTTTTATCCAAATTGCTTTTACTCGTACTGCCATATATGCACAGGCCATATGCTAAATGCGCATGTATTACAGCATAGTATACTGACTTTAGTGTTTGGATACTACACACGTTGGACATTTGTCTCAGAGCATAAAGACCAGGAGATATCTTCTTTATGACATGGCATACATGACTATCTCACGAGAGATTGCTATCCAATAACAGGCCCAAGAATTTCGTACTATTTCTAGTTTCTAAAATTTCCCCATTTATAGCTACATTTGGACACACTGACTGGTTCCTACTCTGTCTTGTTGAAAATGGAACAACCATAGATTTGCTTGTATTCAGGACAAGATTATAGCCATTCAGGTAATCATTAATCGCGGATAGGCATATAGTGGATGAGAGCTCCACCTCCACAACTGATTTTCCAGAGAAAATTATATTTGAATCATCCGCTTAAAGACAAACTGAAGCTTGATCGTGGACCACGCCAGGCATACCTGTGATGTAGCACAGGAATAGCAATGGACCCAATATGGAGCCTTGAGGAACCCCATACTTTAAAATTCTCAGTTCAGAGCGATAAAGATGTCTATAAATATAATTTGGTGACTCTTTTGAATGCTCTAATTCAACATTTTGTTGCCTGCCTTCCTAGTAGGACGAAAACCAAGATTGCTCCTTTGAGATTTACTTTCATAGTTTCCAATTTTTTCAACAGAACATCGTGCTGCACACTGTCAAATGCTCGACTCAAATCTAAAAACGTGCCAATAACTTTTCCCCCTTGTCGATAGCGTCAATGACAGTGTTTATCAAATCCACTGCTGCAGTAATGGTCGATTTTTTTGAACGCAAACCATGCTGTTCTTTGTCTAGTATTATATTGGTTACTAAATAATCCATCAACTGAATGTATACAATACGTTCATATATTTTTGAAAAAACGGATAATGTGGCTACTGGTCTGTGACACTCAGGATTTTTGATATCACCTTTTTTAAATATTGGTATCACTTTAGCTGTTTTCAATTTATTAGGAAAATGGCCTGAAATTAATGAGGAATTTATTATATGTGTTAAGGGTCTAATTATTGCCGGCAAAATCTGTTTAACAATAGTCATTGGTATATCATCGGGTCCAGTAGAAGATTTATTCTCAAATGACATTACAATTTTACCTAACTCAAACACTGAGATAGTTTTAAATTTGAATTTCGAGTACGATTGGCAATTTTGAATTGGTCTAGAATTATCAGGAATATTCGGTATCACAAAGTTATCGATTGCAGTCACAAAAAAATCATTAAATACATTACTTTCTTTAATAGGATCGGTTATATGCATTCCATCACTTATTACACTTATATTTGAGATATCCCTATTTAGTTTCCCCACCTCAGCATTTATGATCCTCCAAGTTACTCTATTCTTATTCTTAGCATTAAAAACTTTTCTGTAAAAATATTTTTGTTTTTCTTTTCTCATTAAAATCTTAAGAGCTTTTCTTTTGGCTTTAACCTGCAATCTAATATCCTCTGCTTTAGTTTGTCTGAATATTTTCTCTAATTCCAATAGCTCATTCTTCATACTAACTACTTCAGTATTCAACCATAATTTACTACTAAGTTATTTTTCATTTCTAAACATTTTTGGAAAGTTACTGTTGAAGTAGTAAGAAAAAATTGAAATAAACAAATCATATTTCTCACTAACTGGGGATTGAAAAACCTCCATCCAATCTAAACGCACCAGCTCATTAAAGAACATTTCCAAATAACATTTATCAAAATTACGACTCAATTTCTTAGTTAGTTTTTGGAAGATAACATTCACATTGAGGATCTCGAGAAGTTGAGCATCGTGATCAGAGATATGAGTAACAATACCAGATACTCTTAAACTCTCATCATTGATGTTTGTAATAAAGTTATCTATGGCTGTTTCTGAACTAGTAGTAATTCTAGTTGCAAAATCGACTTTGTACATTATATTAAACAATTTAAGGCTATTCATTAACTTATTGTAGACATTATTTCTCTCTAGGACATTAATATTTATGTCTCCTGCAAGAATAACATTTTTATATTTCAATTAATATTTCTAGTTTCTATAGAAACGGATCAAGAAAGCAGTGCTAATAGAGGTGTTCTATATAAGCATGCAAGTACGAATGTAAAATTGTTTTGTGTAAATTCTGAAATGCAACATTCAAACTCTTTTTCAGTCGTGATAGACTGAATTGCAGGTATGTTGACAGGTTTACATTTGGAAATATTATTTTTATGTACCAGGATCATAACCCCACCCCCAATACTATTAGTCCTAGAAAATTTTGAGATTAAGCGATAGTTTGGTAAATTGAGCACTTCCGTTTCTGCTTCTGTCATTTTAAGTTCAGAAAGTGCTAGTATCTCAGGTTCAATCTCATAATTAATCTATTTATGTTCTTGTATTCGCGATTATGTGTTTTTATATTCTATTAAAGGAACATTGTGGTAATTTATAGCAGCTCACAATACGAAACTTATTTCAATAAAAGCTTTAAAGTTGGATTTATTTGCACTACTCAATTGGCGTATTTGTTACGTCATGGGATCTGACCAATCCCGAATAATTAGTATGCAAATTTGGAGAGCAATTATTTTTTAGAAGAAACCCATGTGGAAATTGAGAGGAGAATGCTCGAGGCCATTAGACAAATCATCGTGTAGGATACAGACCTGGTACACATACTAAAATTTTTAAAGCTTTAATTTCTGTCTTAATGTAATTCAATAATTGTTTTTCCTGTTTTAAAAGTTATTTTAAAGTTCCTAAAATCATATGTGATATTAATTTTCACAAATTAATTTAAAGATTCCCTAAAATTCAAATAGTGAGGTCTGATCAATGAATTTCGCCACGCGTGAAGGATCCAGACAGTACGAAATATTCTACGGCCGAATATATTTAAACTACCAAAACGGAAACAAAAGGCTACGTAAGTTATTCAAATATCTCAAAGGGGATCCCCGCTATTCTGCGAAAATTATACAGCGTATAAATTCGTCATTTTGGGAAATGTCATGACTGTAGCTTTAAGGGTACCGAAAATTTGAATAAGTCCTACCTGATAAGTAAAATTTAATATTCACGCTGTACTTAGTTAAAGGGTCAATTTCCTTAGGCGAATCTCACCCTGAGGTATTAATTTTCCTATTCATTTATAATATCATCAAATCATATCTTTTGTAAAACCTAGTTGACCTACTTGTCTCTGAATGTTGTATGACCCTAGTTTATTTAAACAGTTTAATAGCATTACATTTCTATACAGTAATTGCTATTTTAAAATTCAATTTCATTATTATTTATTATTTATTCATTATCAGTTCTTAAATACATTTTGTCTAAGCAATTTATGTGCAAATTTAATTTTTTGCTATTCAGTTATTTATAACGATTTCAGTATACATTCTTATCTTTTCCATTTACTCCTCTGAATTTATTTCATTACACCTTCGAATTCGTTCTTTCTTAATATTCTTGAAAATCCTAATTAGTACTGGAACATTATTTCATCTGGTGGTAGATGGAAGTCGATATCCCCATCAATAAATAAAACATTTTATTGGAGATATCCTCAAAAATCAAATCAGAACGACTGCAATCAACCTACCATACCGAGGTGTATTGGATCCAGCAGTGACAACCGGCTAATGCTCCAAGGGGAGGTGTTTAATCGCAAAGACAGCATCCATATTAGACTCGGTACTCGAAACATCTACTATTTTGGTTCAAGGCAGTGCCATACTATTAACCGTAGTATTTGTCAGAGACCTGGTCCGCATGGAGTTGCCATTTGGTTTGTTGTCTCATGATTTAATATCGCCTCAGCGATATTACAGATTATTCATTATAAACAGGTACTAGATTTTAAGTATTCTGGTCGTTATCTAGTGAGTGAATTTATTCCAAGTTTTGAATCTCTGCTTGATCTTGGTGACAGCATTGATTATAACGAGCAGATTCAGATCGAACTGCATATTAACATTGAATTCAACTTGATATTATTTCATTGTACCTCGAGCCATAGCAACAATTCAGAATATAGTAGTTCCAATATCGGCTACTTTATAGACCGTCAACCTACCAGTTTAAGAAATTACTATTCAAATCAAATCTTTTTAGTATAATTATACTGTTCCTTCTGCCAATATCCCATTGCTTCAGCCACGGGCCACGGCCTATGCTATCGCATACCCGTACAAATCAACATAACCTACCATTTTAATGTACCAATAAATAATATACTAGGGTGCAAGGGAACAGTAAATCATGACGTATAGACCATGTTTTTATCAGACACTACAACTATAATTGCCTGAAAACAGCGGTTGTAATGACGGATGTGACTGACCATTACAGTATTGCACTAGACATTTTGAAACCAATAATAATCAATTCAGTAAAAAAATACGTAGAATACATTGACAAAGAATCTTTACATGAATTTATAAGCAATTGTGATTGGAGGGCTGTCACTAATGAACAAGAATTAAATTCATCCTGTAACATTTTCTTCTCCATTTTAAATAACTTTATAGAAAAATCTACAAAAATCAAGAAATTCAGCAAAAGGGAAGTAGAACTGAAGCCCTGGATGATGGAAGGTTTAATAAGTTCAATTAGAAAACGGTAAAATATAGTCCTATATAGAACCAGCCCTTTAATCAACAACTTGAAAACTATTATATAAATTACAGAGATAAACTGAATTCATTGAAACGGAGAACCAAGACCCACTACTACAAAACAAAAATTTTCGATTTTAAAAATAATCCAAAACTTTTCTGGCAGACTGTGAATGAATTGTCTGGTAAAAGAAAAATCAAAGACCCCTTTCCAATGGACCAGTACACGGCAGGAAAGACAGACAGGAAAGGCAGGGGGATACAAGAATGCATGTAGCTGAAGAATTCAATGAATATTTTTCCAATGTGGGAAGTAACTTAGCTGATAAAATAAACCTTATAGGCCCACCGGTAGTAAATGACTCAGAATACGCAGTAGACTCTAGATTGATCCTACACACTATCGACAAGACAGAGTTGCTTAGTTATGTGAATTCCCTGCGCGGCGGTTCGGCTCCTGGGTATGATTGTATTTCTGCTGAAATATCCTGAAATCCCACTTTGAAAGCCTATCTGATCCACTTCTGCATATCATCAACTTGAACATCGCTTCGGGCGAGTTTCCTGACGCCCTCAAAATTGCAAAGGTGAGTCCATTGTTGAAATCAGGAGACATAACTGAGAGTTCAAACTTTCGTCCAATCAGCCTACTGATTGGGATGAGGGAGACTCATTAAATTGGTTCAAATCTTATTTCAGTAACTGTAAACAGTTTACTGTTATAAATGGTGGAAATAGCCAGCTGAAACAAGTAGAATATGGGGTGATTCAAGGAAGCTCCCTAGGTCCATTATTATTCTTGATTTTTGTAAAAAATAACCTTGCAAGATTGAACTTGAATAGCAGGATCTATCTATTTGCAGATGACGCTGCTGTTCTGGTTGGGGGGCCTGACTGTGAATCCGTACTGAATAGGGCAAAGAGAGACCTGGAGTCATTAAAAACATGGTTTGACCATAATTTATGGACACTCAATGTCGGTAAGACAAAGTTCATGCCGGGTTTGAGGGGGCAAACTGCATACATGTGGTAACATTAACAATTCCTCTTGTAACTGTGAGTCAATTGCAAGGGTAAGCTCTTATGAATATCTAGGTGTTATTATTGACAATAGATTCAACTATACATAAGAACAATATATTGCATGATAATATGTTGCATGTATAATATATTGCAATTATACATAAGAACTATGGCAACATACATATTCAAAAACTATTCTGACATATGTAATACTATCACTCATAATTATATAACAATGAGAGTAATACATAACAATATCCAAATGCCTAGGGTAAATAAAACCATCTTCACTACTAATTCATACTACATAGCCCATGTTCTGTTAAAAAACTTACCTATAGCTGTAACAGACTCCATTAACTATAAAATATCGGCATTCAAAATAGCAATTGAAAAGTGGATTCGGGGTATCGGTAGAGGCGAGAGTTGTGAAAGATTGATTACTTCAGAGTTTAGATTCTAGGGATGGATTCAAATGAGCTAAAAAACTGATAAAATCATAAGACTACACATTCTATCACCGGTCACTACCACTGAATCTACTGATTCTCTCTTTTTGAGGTATGTGTGTGTGTGTGTGTGTGTGTGTGTGTGTGTGTGTGTGTGTGTGTGTGTATGTGCAGGTGCTGGCGTTTTCACGCCTTTGTGGGTGATTTGTTTCTTCGTCTGTTTGTTGGGTTTGGATGGGGGGAACGTCACTTATAGGAGGGCAGGTAGGGTTTTCTTGGGTTTCTAGGGGGTGACATAGTGATAGGGGGGAGGAATGTAGTTTCTTTCTTAAGGGAGGGGGGGTTTAGTGTCACTATTGTGCCACTATTATTGAAATGTCAGCAGGCTCAACCGATCTATGCAAGTACTGCGAAATATATATATATATATATATATATAATATATATATATATATATATATATATATATATATATAATATATATATATATACCTATTCCTATCTTAGACTCATTCTCGTACTCAGGCAGTAATGCCTCTGCGAGAGTAAATATTTCTTAATATATACTTGCATATCTGCTTTCATTTCTGTGGTGCTGACATTGTCTTATTTTTATTGTAAAGTGTATTCTTATTATATGATGTAGGCTACCACTGTAATTGCTTGTGCGACTTGAGAAATGAATAACTTTTTGAATTGAATTTAATAATGTACACTTTCATAACCTCAGAATTTACGATTATTTTTCTGTGTTATCTGTGTCCCCTCGGGAGCAGAATTCCACAACTCATCCCGACTACTATTCAAATCTTGAATTTATTGCGAATAAGGTTTCTAAGGAATATCGTATATAATGTGAATGCGGAATATAATTTATTGTTTGAATCTTCCCAAATTCGCTATACTTTGTTATTGACAGCTAATTGATATTATAAGTCAAAAAATTATCGAATTCTAAACAGTCTGAAAAATAGCAATCATTTAAATAAATTTATCAATAAGTGCAAAATATAGAAATACTTGCGACAAATGTAACTTAAACGGATCCTTATTGATAAGTATGTGGATTAACAAAAATTCAAATACATATTATTATTAAACAATAATTCAAATTGAATGCTGTAAATCATCCCGAAGACTTCTGCTACTACAAATATTGACAACAGGGTAAACAGCTAGATGGGAATTCGATGACAGATACTATCCACCAATTATTTGCCAGCCCGGGAATCGAACCGGGTACCTCCTAATTGCTAATCAGGTATGTTTGACCCACCAAACTGATAATCTCTGGATCATCTAGCTGTTAATCCTGTTATCAATATTTGCAAAAGCAGAAGTCTTTGAGGTGATTTACAGTATTTTATTTGGATTTTCGTTCAATAATAATATTATTCATTAATTAGCATTTGAATAAATACAATAAATTTCTCATTAATTTCCATCTGAATTAAAATACACTTTATCGATGAAGAGCAACAAAAGTCTTTCACCCTGATCATATTTTTTATTCAAAGCCTACAAATAATTCGTCAATTTATTGAAATTTTTCGACTAATCCGAATGGAATGATAGTACTGAATAATAGAGAACTGTAGCATAAAAAATTATAATTTTAATAATCAATAATATCAAAAATAATAAAAAGTTGAAAAACTAATCTCGTTTAAAAAAATTATTAAGCTTTAATAAGGGATTTCAATGATAGGATTTGTGATAGCCCACTCAATCTTAGCTAATAGCCAATAACCACTCAGAAACTAGAGTTTCTCTTGGGGCATGCAGACTGATCCCTGAGGGCATTTAAGATTGGAGTGGATATTCTCACTTACTCTAGAGACTTACTGGATGTCATGACTTGTGATTGCAAAATCAACACAATAAGCTAAGGAATACATGATTTTCCTGATCTGGAAGATTTGAATCAATGAAGAATAATAACGATAAGAATAGGAGTTTATTTTCCTTTAGTAAGCACTTCTCCAGAATATCAAACAACGCGAACGCATCATAACATCAAAAGTAACATTGAAGTGCATTCCTATTTATTGATAGATTGTTAAGATCCATTTGCGATTTGAAATCATCATTAATACAATAATAATTTGAAAATTTCAAAATAAGAAATTAATTTAATTAATTCTTGATAATTTTGAAAAAATTTAGTTTTGATATTATTTTACGAGAGCCTGCTATTTCACAAGAATCCTGGCTGATAAATTGGCAGAAACAAAGAGAGAATATGAATTTCGTAGGTACATTATGAGTAAAAATCCATCCCAACCATGATCCCTTGTGGAAAAATATTTGTGTAAAATATTGAATCTGCCTGGTACAAACATATATGAATACTTGACTAACAATCCTAAAGAAAAATGCATATCCAATATACTGTATAGGTCCAGGAGTTGCGCATTGAAGCGTGTCAATATATCTGTAGCAAGCCACAGATAATTGAAATTACAGAGTTTTACATGGTCGAGTACTATTAGGGGAATATAGGCGCACATCTCGCCATAAAAAATAGCAGCGAAGGTTGAGGCGCAAGTGAAGTCGAGCAAAGCATAACTTGAACTAATTCATTATTCAAAAGGAAAGGGCCTGCAAGCCCTCAAGCAGCCCTCATCATGCGCCTCTCCCCAATTTCATTAAAACTAGAAAGTGAATTTTAGAAAATCAACTTCACCTTCCAGACTTTTTCGGTTCATTAAATGAGCAGGTGAATAGAATTCTGCTACGTTCGTACGGAATCGAGGAAAATCTATTCCATTTTTTTTAGGAGTTACATTAGATATGAATCTCTTGAAATAGAAAAGGCAGCCTAAATAGAATTTTTATCAGATTTTCTCGAGAAAAATTATTCAAATTTCTCCTTCCATCATAAAAGTAATCAATCCAGTAATACTCACATCTCGCAGGTTTCGTTCACTTGAAATTTGAATTGATCATTTCAATTGCCACTGCCATCATGTGGTTGATTGACGTTATTCGATTGAAAACATACTTTTCCAGATTTTTTCTGTAGAGATTGTGACGTTATATTTGGCATCGCATGTGCCCTGCTTGGCCGCAGTCGGTAGAGCAAAGATTTTTGAATAAATTCAATATTTCTGTGACTCCTGAAAGAAAAATACCAACAGGTTCTTACCAGCTCTTCTAGGAGCTCAAATAATTCACTGCTTTCGATGGCTGCAAACGTTGGCTGCTTTTACAGTTCACAGTTCTTATGACTGATTTGGTTGACTCCACAAATATAGATGCAGGAGAGGTAAATAGATATAAGGGCTCTGATTTTTGTACTAGACAATATGGTATCGTCACCAATGCCACTCGCCACCATCTGACAAAGGGGTCAGCAGTGTAAGATGATACCGAGCGGAATCAAAGGCGATACTCTTTCAGAATACCTTATGAATTCTATTAATTTGTATTGCTGCTGCAACTTAATACTATGACCCTTGAGTTCTTCCAAATCGGATGCGATGGTTCTGAATAATTTAAGTGAATCTTGAGAATGTAATATTTCCAATGATTTAATAATCAATGCTGTACATCGCCGATTTATCCAACTTATTCGGTGAAGAATATAGTTGGTTGTCCAAAAATGAGATCAGCGGGCTCGCTTTGCTCGCCTGCATGTAGACCTCAGCGGAATCTCTGTATCGAATTTGAACGTATTATGTCAATTTGATCTCGAAAAACACCTGTTACTATATCGGCGTATCTTTGGCAAACAAAATTCTTCCACCTCAGCTAAACCTGTGTACTGAATTTTTTAAAATATATTTCCATCAATTATTGAAAAAGGTGAGGAAACGCAGAAAAGCTGAGAAAACACTGATTTTGGCTAATTGGATAAATTGGTATTCAGGAGGTCCTGGATGAATGCATTTCAATCTTCAACTTGGTGTCAACCTAACAAAGTCAACTCAACTTAATGCCAATCTGACAAAATTTTCAATTTAGTTACCAGAACAACTGTTTTGAAGAGGTACTCTCTCTAGATTATAGTTCTATATTAACATATGGTATGGACATTTCAATTATAATTTTAAGATATTGAAATAAGAAGAATATACATGCTAAAAGAACCTTAAACCCTTAAAAACCACCCTTAGAGTTGAAATATTGTCAAAAGATTTCTTAGTGCGCCTCTAAAGGGCCAACTGAACATACCTACCAAATTTGAACGTTTTTGGTCCAGTAGATTTTTAGTTCTGCGAGTGAGTGAGTGAGTGAGTGAGTGAGTCAGTCAGTCAGTCAGTCAGTGAGTGAGTGCCATTTCGCTTTTATATATATAGATTTATATAGCTCAGTTGTCGACTTGCTATTGCTTGTGAAATAAAATTTATAAATCTTACTTCCAATAAATATGAAAAATATAAATATTAAAATATATCTCAGGGCTTAGGTTTGGCCTCTGGTGGAATTCAGATAGATCAATTTATCTTATGAACATGAGCTTCATAAAAATTCTAATAAATTACTAATAAAAAAGATATATGAGTGAGCACATATAATAAACCAAATATTAATAAATATTCATCTGTGCATACTTAAATATTTACATCTCATAAATTGTTCTTAAGAATATTCCCTTTATGTTTTAATATTTGCACAAATTTCAATATAAATTTAAATATTCAAATAACCCTTCAACGAGCTAACTAGATTTCGTAGCACTGAGGGCCCTCCTTAATAACTTTTCAAATAAACTCATGTGTTGATTTTTCACAATAATTATGATGGCGATCTGGATTCGTTTCGATGTCCTAGGCCTTTTCTGGTGGACTGCTGTCGTCTTCTCCAATGGGACTATTTGAAATTTAATGACTCATGTCATACTACAACCTCACTGAGTCTTATGAAATTCTATTTTTAATTATTCAAACAACTTGACTTTTAACGCAAAAATTATTTAAAAAGGGATCTAGTCTTGTGCTCTCAAAATTGGTGTGTGTCCCTGGTGACCTCTGGCAAGCAAGTGGTATGGATCTCCCCCTATTCTTTTACAACCATACTTCCGACTTTTCAATTTACATAAAATTTAAATATTCACTCTCATTGGTGGATTTAAAATACTCCGCTATGACATAATTTAGTACTGTCAAATAGTCCATACAAAACTGTCATATTATTATCTATTGAGTGAATATTTTAGTCTTAAACTCTTATATTACATTGGTTACATAAATCTATACGTTCTATAAAGATTACAAATTTTTATGATTTTTATAAATAACATGTGTACATTTTAAATTCAAACGTTTTTACCGCTGGTCAAATAAGGCATTGTGATTGGTACATCCCAAAACTGCATCATGTGTTATTGCGTTGAATAAAGTTAAATCCTATTTCCTTTATCTTTTTGTTTTGTTTTTTATATTTTGTTCATGCTCTTTTGATACAATAAATATTTTTATGTTTTCTTAATCGCATTTTTGTTTACATTCAATTGGCATGCTTGCTCACTAAACCCTCTGATCCTAGTCCAAGCGAACGCCATTTATAAGCAACTAATTTGCCACAAGGTGTCTGGCCAATTCTCAAAATATACGGCTCGACCGATTACTAAGGTCGCCGACTAGTTAATACAAAAGAACCTGACCTCAAATATTATATATTATATTATTAAATAAATAGCAACAATACTTTTATTTTCATTTGGCTGTTCAAAATCATAGCCTTGAAAGCCGTTATTATCTAATCTAGACCGTTGACACCGTAACTGGTGATAACCATTTTCAGCTTCTTGCTCTGAGACCTATCAATTTCCTTTCAGTACAAGATTTTGGGGAATACCCAAATTATATCCTTACAAGATGTCATCAGAAACATTTAAAACTATGATTGAACGAAAAATTTGTATTGGACAAAGATATTGAGATAATGCAAACATAGTTGAAACCTTTTTTAAAAGTATAGTGATGTATAATGTATACATGGCAGTAATTTTTTTGTCCCACTACTATGAATATCGCAAGGAGATCATCAATAGAAGCATTCACAGCCGGATAGTTTTTTCAAATTGAGAAAAAAATAACAATGAGTAAGAAACAAGGATCATGTTTTCTCTGATTCTCTAAGAAAAACTTTACCTGTCTTGAAAATATTTATATCTAACATTTTCAATAGCATTTCCTCTCTGGAAGATATGTTTCATGAATGGCAATAAATTTTCCAAGGCGGAAATGAAATCTGAAAAAGAATAGACATGAGGCTAATAAGGATGAAACAAGAGGTTAGAACTGAAGTACATTTTCTAAGATATTTCCTCTATTTTCTTCCCTGCCCTGTGAAGAAATAATTGGCTAGCACCTTCCTCTCTTCACAGCGGAGACAAATGACGACCTTCAAAAGAAAACTCCATCTTTGTCCGCATCGTCATCAGCATTTTCTCTCCAATTCAAGTTTTTCCGCCCACTTCATTTTTCATCGTGCGCCCCTCTCAGGCCACCTAGCTAATCCTTTCCCACCTCATAGAGGCATGATTTATCTCACCAGCCAGATACATCTTATTTACACTGGATAATTACTTTCTCGTTGAATGGCCAGACATAAATTATCCAGCCGAGGTTCTCAGCTTTTCCTCTCCACATAATGACCCGGAGCTGACAGCCGCGTCCACACCCTCAGCTCAGTGGCAGTTTTCTCACCAAAAGCTCCAATAGGAGCTTCCATCATCATCAGCTCTTCTTTTCAAAATTGAAAACTTCTTATTGGGATTAAAATCGTTGATGACGAGCGAATTCCTTACCACCACGATCATTTTTTTCCAAAAAATGGTTCCCAATTCTACATTTGTCAGACTAATATTAGTTTAGTGAGAAATTAGTTGTTGAATGAAACAAGAGAGATGGAGTTATATGATTAGCATGACAATCTTTAAGGGTCTATAGAGGCATGATGGGATGGATGGTGGACCTATGATGGAATATAATTTCATAGAAATCGTCTTATTTTTTCATTCCATTCTTACTTTCTGTCGATAACCTAGAAATAAACATCTACATTTTCACTTTTTTCACATTCATACATCAAATTTTGGTTTGGAATATGTATCAATCCAACTTATATTAACCATCGACAGAGTTGATCCTCAATAAATTCCTATTCCATCAATGATATTATGAATACCTATTTTAAATAAAATTGGAAAATGAAGCATGGCGGTAAGAAGTAAACATTGTTTCATTTTTGATAGAATAATTTATCAAGACATAAATATTCAGTGATCGTCAACATTGGAAAGATCAGAACGTTGTATTCCTTGTATTAAATACCAATACTACTCCTGCATAGGCGATTCCAATAAAACTGTTGGCAAATGTCCATTTCGATGCATCAGACATATCAAGCTGTCAGTTGGTGGGCCTTGTAACTGACAGCAAGTGATTTGATCGATATACGGGCGAATTAAGAATGTGTCAACTGTCAAAATGTTGACAGAGGATGCAGGCTTAGGTTAGATTGGATCGGAAAGTAGAAGGATTGAAATTTTTCGCCACAAGTAAGTACGCCACATACTTGATCATGAGTTAATTTAGGCATAGAAGGTGTACTCACAAAAAAAAATCCTCACATCTGTAAAAAAGAGAGAGAGAATAATTCATAAGATGTTTCCGATGAAAGTCCACAATAGAGGAATGAAATGAATATTATGTATACAAAGTGTATATTAGATTACAAAGTTTCTTTTTTTAGGGATACTTTTAATATAAATGAAAATATAAATCTCAGTACCCTTTAAAATTATTTTGTCACATGTTCCGGACATTGATGCCATTTTCAAGTCAAAAGGGTAATGAGATTCATATTTTTATTTATAGAATACAAAGTGTAGCCTATATTTATCTTTTTGTGTAGTTTGATATTGTGGTAATTATTCATATTGAATAAAAAGACTAAGAAATTGTCAAAACCACAGATTTTATTGAAAGTTAGAAAGACCGGTTTCTGGTGTTACACCATTGTCAATCTCTGAGTTCATTGGCAATTGGCAGTTTAATATGTATATTTTTAACTTATATTTTTCGTAGAATTTCCAATATTATCTTTCTGTTTTCCCAAATAAAAATGTAAATCAACCATAATACCAGTCATGAATTAACTGTACAGATTCCGTATAATCTTACACATGGGCCGTATTTGAAATATTAAAACTGTATATTATACTTCCTGTATTGACATTTTTTTCTCTGTAAACTGTGAAACAATAAATAACAATGCTTTGAACATTCATAGTGTTTCGAAAATCGTTATATCTAATTAGTGCTTGTTGATTCCACATCTATTCATTTTGAGAATACAGTAGTGAGATAATAAATGAGCATTGTCGATGTTATTACGGGAAGAATTAACGTAGTGTCAGAATATTTTATTCACTCGTATATATTTTAGGGCTTGTCGATTTGCTAGCTATTAAGGCTCGCAATCAAAAGATACTCATTAAAAGTAGACAAAGCATCCGAGCTTGTAAAAGTTCTATTGGAATGAGCTTACATTCGTATGAGTCTTGCTTGTTTATTTGTTTATAGACCTACAGAGATGTAAACCCGAGTGCATAATAGTATTATTATGGTAGTGAAGGCGCTTCGCCTGTGTTTGACCTTGGTCCTCCAAGGTAAGTCGGACACTCCCACTTCATTTCTCTTACACCTCTTACACTATAAAAAAATGTAAAGAATAATAATATTAATGCATTTCGAGTGGGTGCGAGAAGCAGGTATTGTACATGGACAAGAAACAAGCAGATCTACATTGTGTGTTATAATAATTATTTTCATGCTATGCACACAGGTGTGGGAAGTTCTAAAAAAATATTAAATAGGTTAAATGAATCAACTATTACTGGGCAGTCAAGATGTATGTTTATTTTCATGATTAATAATATTCAAGCTTCAATAGAAATACTTTTGAATGAGATGTAATTAGTAACTTAGTAACTGCTTACTACAATGAACATGGAATGCTCTAAATAGTCATCAGACTCGTAAGGGTTTCACCCCACTACCACCTGAATTTGAATGTAAATCTAGGTGGTAGTGGTCACCCTCACCAGAAATCATCAACTGTCACATCTTTCACGAATATTTTTTATTATGTAGTCAATAGGTATAGTTATCCTAGTTATAAGTATATCAAATTAAACAAATGTAAGAGCCTATCCATACATTAGAGGAGACACAATGAAGATTTTTACATTTTTTACTTTCACATTGGAAATAACTTTTACACAGACAATTGAGCTATTTTAGCACTAAACTAATAAACCTCATCCCCGGAAACAGAATTGATATTCTTTTCCCTGTGGGCAAGCGAAGGATGGGCACGGAGGTCACTGAATGTATCGTTGAAAACTTTTTCTTTGACTTCAGTAATATATTATAATTTATTTTTCACTATTAACTCCTTTGTTTTTATTTTTTCTATATTGGCTTGATTTTGTTTTGAATTGATGTTCTCACTCAGCGGACAGGATTTTTCAAACTTTGCTGGGTCATGCCAATAGTGTATTTAAATTGTTTTGTTTTTAAAATTTCTTCTTTTTTTATATTCAATTTCCATTATCGAATTATCTCTAAGGTATTAATAGAATGATTTTATACTTTATCTATTATAAAATGTTACATGTATTAATTTTGGCAATAAAAATTATTATTACTATTATTACATCATCATTCATTCTGCAAAAAAGTTCTTCAAAAACCTAGTTTCAAATTTCTTTTTGACATAATATAGTTTCTTCTGCTTGATTACTGTGGAGCGGTATTTGATGGCCTCACATATGTAGAGAGATTTGCCAAATCATGTAGTGCTGAATCTAAATGCCTCACGTTGGGCCGGCAAATCATGTGGTGCGTTTTTTAACGGCTTCACACATGTAGGGTGAATCTTGTACTGAGTCAATGGTGTAGAGGCTATAAATTTTGCAATGCGTGTGTGGACGCTGAGTGAACACCAGACCGATTGATTCACTACAAGATTCATACAATTGTCGGAATCGCGGGAGGCCTAAACGCTCGCTCACCCTTGATTCTTCTAATGACAGATTGTATAATGATGAAATTTTTATAAGTAGTGTAGCGGACGCTAAACACTGAATACGGATACCTTAAAATTATTACCTGTGAAGAATGAGCATACAAAATCATACAGGTCGAGCAAAAATCCCGATGTAGATAATTTACGGGACTGCGTCTCTAATAAATTCTGAAGGATTAAAAATACGGTATTTGAACCAAATATCGTTCAGAATATATTTCGAGAACAGAGTCTTGTCGGGTTTTAAGCTCTATTGTAGGAATTTATATGATCTATGGCTGCCTCTGCTGTACAATTGATGCATTCGCTCCAAAGTCGAGGTAGGTAACAGATAAAAGCTGATGTATGAGCAGGTAAGGACAAAGAATAAATATCTCGATCTGACCCCACTCGCTACATCCACTTAGACCTGTTCCAATATCCAGCTTGATTCAATTATTCTAATGATCGTATTCGATCGGTTCTTGATGATATAGAACGTATCAGACACAATAATTGACAGGCTTAAGAAATAATCGAACTCAGAAAGCGAATTAACAAAACTGAAATATATTACAATAAAATATGTAATCATACAGTGCAGATTCAGAATTTGATTTACAGGTTGATAATAATTTAGCATTAATAGAATAGTTAAAAATTTTCTTGTGCTTGCATGATACCATGCGTGATTCAACAGAATTTTACAATTGATAAAATTGAACAGTTTTGAAAAAATAATGAAAAAATGAACTTATGAAATATTTTTAAAAATGTTCGGGGTCGTGGTTCAGGCAGCGGAGGATAGTTAATCAACTACAAAGTTCGTATGAATTAAATATTGAATAAATTTTAGGCTCTTAATAACTAAAAGCGCTTGTCGGCGTGGCCAATAATTTAACGAAGAAAAAATTTATGTTTCTGCACTGAAATATTTTTCGAAGCATAGATTGGGGCCCCTTTTAAAACTTATAACTCACGTGAATTTCCTTGGCGGTCGTGGTTTTCTTCTTTAGATCAAAAATCGTTTGATCGGCGGCAATCCAGGCTTCGGTTTCAGCACGTGGGGAATTTTAGTTTAAATATCTCCTTCACCGAATTAATTAAGGGATAATTTACTTTAATCTTTTAAATTTATCAATTGATGAAAACAGAAATTTACAAATAACAAATAGATTGGCCTAAAATATCGGCTCACAACTAGAACATTTAAAATCGAACAAGAAATTTTCATAAATAGGTCTTGGTAACTATAAAAAGAGGTCTGAACGGTGAGGATTTCAAAAGGGAAGTGCTGTCTTTTCTCTAAGCTTCTAGGCTAGACCTTGCTTCTCAGAATCTCGATGTAATAATTTGCATAAAAATTTGCCATTGGTAGAAAACCTGTGACGTAAACATGACGTCAGTGGCAAGCAGTAGAATACAATTCCTTTAATTACAATAATGATTCAATTTATGTAATTCTTAAAACTGCTTAATCTTATAGACATAGTTCCTCTCATACAATGTACATGTGCTAGTGTAACTGATAAGGCAGGGTTGTTGTCTGATAATAGATTAACATGTGTTGCTTTCAAACGATCACCTTCTTGGTGCTATTTCTATGCACTATGATTGGCTTGGGCTTGCCAAAGAGATTTAATTACCATGTGGTTCAGTTGAATTAAATCATTAATAAATTAATATTCTTGTACAATTTTTATTAGGTTTGAGATTGTTATAATTAATTTCTGCCATTTTATCAATAATATAATTTCATGCTATGACCTATTTAGTTACAATAAGACCTGACATATAATATAATTTCTTAAATAATAAATAATTTCAACGATAACACATACATTTTATTTTTTTTTTATTTGAAATTCTTGATCCTTTATGGATAGTTTTAATTTTTAGAGATGGTATTATATCTTACGTGAAGCCAGCGTGACATTTGACAATACTTTGAATCAGTCAGCTGCGTTCGAACTGTTTTAAAAACATCTGATCGATAGTAAACAAAGTGTAACCTCAAAATCAGTGAGCGATTCATAAATAATTTGTGCTTTATTTGCAAAATAATTATAATTTGATTGAATAATTTTCTAGAAAATATTCAGTACAGAACGGTACTCTTATCTAATATACAGTTATTGATAAGTAAGCTTTATCGCTCGGTCGCTAACTATTCCTTTAGCAAATTCTTTCATTTTAAAAGGTAATCACAATCTTTCTCTCTTTTCATGAGGTCTATTTGAAAGATTCATCACATTACCTAACAATTTTATGTGGAGTCAATCTGTGAAAAACTGAAAGACAATGTTTAGACCGATAAATATCGTCAGTGAACCTGATCCAAGCAGTTGTCGGGTGTGGCAGTGAACGTTGTTATTAATATTTAACATTGAAAACTATAACCTTGACACTGCTGCCACTGCCCTCTGCATCGAAAAACTCATTTTCTACTTTCATTATTATTGTTCCGTGACTCTCCATTACCTTCACAAGCATACAGTGAATCGATCAAATACAAGTAATGAGTGTGTGATGAGAGCTTCTAGGATATTTCCCTAAGGAATAATTATATTTCCAAAATTTCATCGAGAATGAATTTTCCAATGAAGTTGAAATTCCAAACCTACTGAGGTACACATTACATAAAGTTAGTAGACAGATCTGTCGACTAACGTTGCACATTACATACATTTAGCTGAAAAGTGTCTGATGGAGTGGTTTCAAATTATTGGTCAGCGGGATTTGATGAGACACCATTTTATCGAATTTTGTTTTCCCAGAATTAATTGAATGTTATCAGAATTTTGTGATGAAAATTAATTATAATCAACTTCTTTTGATAAATGCTCTCTGAGTATGAGAAAGTAAGGGAGAGTAAGGGAATGTAAGGGAGTGAAGCGAATTTGCTGCTTTCTTGTTGAATCAAGGAGCGGATCCCAATTATTATATTATGTTGTTGGAGTCTCCAAATCTTGTAGTGGTACCAGCAGTCCACGCCTCCATTGGAACTTTTCTTATGATTACAGAAAGCTTGGCAAAACGTTTCTCGATCGATGATACTTTTCTATATTTTTAGAGATGGCTAATACTGCAATCTCGAAATCGAACAGTAAAGAATGCAACCCGTTCCCTGCCATAACAACAATGCTCTTCACACAGAGAGTTTCACAGCTCTTATCTCATTCTTGTTATTCTCAAGATATCTTTATCGACGAGCTTCTGCCAACAACAATTTCAGATATATTCGCTTTTGAAACTTGTGCCTCAGACTCCAAGCAACATACTTTATATTAATTCGACTGGATCTTCTCCAGTAATCTCTTGATCAAGCAGCGGCACAATGTGATGATGTGATGATCGCTTTGCTTACGAGCAGCAAAGCAGTTTTGTGCTTAGTCCGCCCCTCTGGCCCCCGGCCTCCGGCGCAATCTAGTCCCTACTTTGACCGGCTCCAAATTAACAGCTTAACAAACTCTTTCTTCTCTTCTTCATTTCAGTTAGCCCAAATTACTGGCTGCTCGTCCTAGTCGCATGATAAGGCACGTTTATTACAAAGCAGATATGACGACAGCATTCCCAAACACAGCTTTTTAACACACATTTAAACAAAAGCAACAAAACCCATCTTTGGCTTTCATCTTTCCCACACCCTCTTTTTCAACCTGCTGTAATGTTCTCCCTCACCTTTTTCCAGTGTGGACGATGCTCTTCACCCAGAGTCTACAAAAAAGACGATGAGTAATATGTTTCCAAGAGCAACTCGTTCTGGACTCTTGAAGGCAGAAATCAAAGGCCGCACGAGGAAGTGCTCATTAATATCTCGTTAAAATGTTGCTGCTACTTGACGGACTTTTTGAGCAACGTTACTCTATCATTATCACATACTCTTGCACATCCACTGCAGAGCTCATGCTGATGCGATATCACTGGATAATATCATGCAGCTCGAAGTTCATATGAGTTTCAACCTTGAACATGAAATTCAGTTTTTTTTTGCCTCTGAACAAATTGAAAAATACAAATTTTTCTTTTCAAAATTGTACTGGGAAACGTTATTGAAACAATATATCAGTTTGATATTATTTTCCCAGATTCATCTTCAGATTACAGTTAAGTAGCCTACAAACGGTTAAGCAAGTGATACGAATTCAGAAGATAAATGCAGACATAAGATACAATCCCAATGTCAAGATCAGCTCTTAAAATGGAAGACGGAGTATTAACATAATATTAATAATCATCCCAAGAAAAATAACCCTCCCCCCAAAAAAATTTAGTTAACCAAGATATATGTTATATATGTTATATATTATGATACGTTTTATTCATGAAATTATCAAAAAATATCATTTATACAATGCAGTTTCGATGCTACTTCTCTGCCTACTAAATTATTATTTTTTCAATATTTGCCTTGACTTGAATTATATGATGTAGTTGTGTACTTGTTATCTAATTTAATCGTACCCATATCTGATATTTGTGTCGTGAGTCACAGTTTAGATCATGATTGTTTCAATTTTCTTCCATTCGTCACGCTATGGGTTATGAAAATGGAGTAATAAATTTGGATCCTACAAAAGACCGACCATCACATCAAAGGAACGACAAATAATAACGAAACAGTCCATAAAATCTGTTGACTTCTCGTTATTGTCCCAACATAATTGATGAAGTCAGTATTATTGACTCACTAATTACCATCAATTATTCTTCACATGATAACATTGAATGGTGCACACTTTTTATGGGAGTTATGAAAGTGGAAGCTCAAGAGAAGCAATGATTGAAACATGAGTTTGAAAACATATTCTGAGCATTTATAATGAAATATTAATTCTTGTGAAATTCCAGCTTGAGTCTCCATCAATATTCAGATGTAATTGTGTCGTTTGGCACGACCAAAAGAAGTGGTGGCCTTTCCAGTGAACTAAATGGAAAAATTCTCAGAGGTCTGTTTAATGACCGAACTAATTGCTGGTCTCACTCTCACCCCAGGCGTTTGCACCCTTTTAATTACTGGACTTAGCTCTCAACTCAGAAGGAAAAAGGCGATTTCAAGGCCCCTATCAAAATAAGTTCCGCACCAGCTTCCAAAAGAGCAGTTGATTAGAAACGCATGGGAGACTTTAGATGTGGAAATTTCATTCTGACTAAGATTTTCATATACACTCCTAATAAAAAATTCCACTTTGATGATTGTCTACAGCTAAAATAACATGTGTGGCATCATTCGAAATGTGAAGGCGAATGGTAATGGCAAAGCAAATCTGGACTGGCTTGGAAAATACAAATACGAAATCAAATCGAGATTTGATGTGTCAAATTTGCATTTTGTTTCAGTTTGCAAGAAATCTAGAATGAATTCCAATAAATAAATAAACAATATCCGGAATCTCATAAAAAAACTTTGAAAATCGACTGAATCACCAAGGTGTTTATGAATAATGTAATACCCCTTTTTTGGAAACGGATAAATTCGTGATTATTTTCCAGTATCATAATTAATATTGTGGAATGAAAAAACACATTAGCACATTGACTTTCCATCCAATAGAATTATCAATTACCTTTTTTATAATTTTTCTGATAATTCAATGAATATAAATATATAACTTAATATTGTAGCTTTCAATGAAATTGTCATTGTAATTCCTTCAAACAGTTATATATCCATTTTATTCATAACCAAATTGTATTTTTTTTATAAAATTATTAATTATTATCATTTTCTGGGATCTGGGATGTTATCACAAATGTCCGGAAAATGTGTTCCAGTCCGAGAGGAAAAAGCTATGAAAAAGTGAAAAATATCCGTTTGGATCAGAACATGGAGTATTAAAATATTCTCTCAGGTTCAATTGTACTGTGACGTCGCTCGCCACGAGTATTCGAGCAGACAATTGCACTCGATCACGTTGTACCGGAGCTGTTGGATGGAAAAATGTCAGAAAACTGCAAAGAAATCAACTGCGCCGCGTCCCTCGAGGTGCACACTACAATGCAGTGCAGAGGAAATTGTCAGGACGACTATAACAGAAGCACGGCCAGTTCCGGTGCAAAAGAATGAGATACTACAGCGTCTTGAAAATTGTATGAGCATAGAGGTGAAGGAAGTAGAAAAGTGCGATGTTGGTTGGTGGAGGGAGGAGCACGTTTCCATTTAACCGGAACAAGATTCGTCCCCTGAGAGTGAAGGGCGGCGGCGCCACCGAGTTGGAGCTTTTCAAGAGGAACAGACGCCCTCTGAGGGCTCAGTCGGTGAACGGGGAAAAGCCGCCACTGACATCTCGTCAGTCAATGTCCGCCGCGGCAAGATTAGAGCGACTCTAGCCGCCAATACTGCCAGCTGCCAGCTGCCAGCTTCGACTTGCTACAAATAAATACGGATAAAATGCTCCTTTATCGCAGCCGCATCGCTGTCCGGCTCACTCAGTCTTCCAAACATATTTTATTCTTTCTCGATATTATTTTGCCCCGTGCACCTGTGCTACTTCTATTCGTTCCTATTATAGTATAACAGAGGGCATCAGGTAGTTATGTCATTTCAATTTTTGATTGTAAGATAAGAGATTTGGGAGTTGGAGATTGAAAACTCTCACATTTCTCATGGAGAGTGGACCTTCTATTTCTACATTAATTTTGGAGAATGGAACTTTAATTTTTAAGGCTATACGATTACAGGTGATTGATTGAACATCCTATTTCTGTATTGATTTTTGATAAAGAACCTTTCATAATGATAATAATAGTGTGAGACGAAAAAATACTTATTATAAAAATATTATCAATTAATCAACCGTTCTACATAAAATTGACTTGAACTCTCCTGTTCTCTCTTCTCAATAGAATGTAATGTTGTTTTCCAAGTACAATTAATTCTTCTTCTTGTCTTTATTCTATGAATCTATCTCATTGCAATAAACTTGATCTAACTGCCACCCTTTTAGAAAATATCTCTCCTCCTTTCTCTAACTTATCATTGCAATTTACAAACTAACCTATAGAAGGGAGGAATGGATTTTTTGAAATTTCAGAATGATTGTAGTTATTACTGTGCATGGGTAGTAGTTTAATACTTCAGGGAATTTCTCAAATAACTTATTCAACCCCAAAACTTATTCACGCATTTTTATAAAACCATATTGTCTTTGAATGATACAAACATAATTATATCCAAACAAAACGATTTCAGCCTCAAATAGTGACAGTGCTTCAAATTTGTTTTTACAATATCTCAATGAATATCCAAATTTCGTTCTATTAAATCGATCAGTTTTCTAATTTTCCAAAGTATAAATCAATTAAATTCAATAAGACTCACACACACTTTGCCGAAAGAGCTACTAAATAGCTCCTATCATAAAACTATTCTCCATGTCCTCATTGAAGAAACTTCTTAGTTGAAAAATTAATGAGATGCAAAGTGATGCAGACATCTTAAGACAGCATTGAGACCGACGATAACGATAACCGCAAAGAAAGAGAAAGAAAACGGCGAAGTGGTCTAGTGGTCGATGTCGTCATCAGTGTAATGCACCGCTTCAAATGTAATGAGCCGCGCTAACAGCACTCCAGGCCCCAGCAGAGCACTGTGGATAATAGTCAGCTGCTCAAGAAAGGATTGTATTGCGTGGTGTGGCCTGCACTGGCATTGCTGGCATCGAACCGTGGACTCTGAACTTGCTTTGTGGAATAGCGAGTAGCGCATTACACCACCGTGGCATTGTGTCTGTCTGTCTGTCGACCGGTGAACCTGAGCAGTGTCCGGCGACGCAGAAAAAACTGACCGCGTCTACTTCACGGAGGCAGTGTGTCGATCTGGTGGTATATGGCGCGATTGCCCATCTACAGTAGGCCTAACCGTCTCACACGACCTAATTGCTCTTCTCGTCTTCTGTCAGCCGTCGTTTAACACTTTTTGTAAATCATCACTTGTTTGAAGGCGGATTGGCCGACGAATAATTGAAGATTGTCAAGCAAGCGATGATTGATGGTCACGAGAGTGATGATTGACAGTTGAGAATGTGATGATATTTGAGTGATGATTTACAGTCAAGTAGTAAGAAATGATTGTCAAAAATTTATACACATCTGGTTAACGTGGATGGCTCTTGGCCAGGAGATTCCAGAAAACTATGACGGTCAAACGTAATGAATCTTCAATAATAATGAAAATGCTTTGAAATAATCATTGAGTCAGGTTTGCATGGCACCACCTAGGAATGTTCTACTTTTCTCATTATCTTCAATGATTTTAAGTGAAGAAATGATCTATGGATGGCTATCAAGTCTTGGAAAACAATATGCTACTTACCTTGGTATGAAGTGTTCAATGCTAACATATTAAATTTGAACCAAAAATATTTTCTAAATATGAGATGGGACGAGGAGTTACAGCCAACTTCAATAATGTATTCCTTTACTATATGTATTCCTTTATTCTCAAATTTGTAGTAGTTCGATTCCACCATTATTCACCCATTTGAGTCTAGGTTTGTGCATTTCAAAGCACAACCACAATCTATGGGAAATTCACTCGCAACTGACAAAACTTCCAAGCTTGGGCCTCGAGGACTTGATTATAATGGCTATGAGAGGATTGGGAACTGGATGATAGTTTATATTTCAGGAAGCATGACTTGAGTACTTAAAAGCACAGTCAAAACACAATCGTCCATAACAGCCTAAAAGAGCAAACAAAGAAATTACAACATCGGATATCCCGTCAATATTCATTTTTTCAATAGAAAATTAATGTATTTTGAATCTAGAACAAACAAGAACTTCAATGGAGGCATCCATTCTTCGGTTATCGTTCTAAAAATGTTGATCAGACATATTTTTTCTGCAAAGCCTTCATTGATAAGGTAGCCTACTCTTCCTGTTTCTGACAGTACAGGTAGAAATTGATTCATTAGATTTCACAATTAGATAATTAAAACTCAAAAATCTAATCTTTGGTTAGGAAATTAATGATTATTTCATAGCTTTTTACTTCTCATCAACATTAGAGTTAATCCGTTGTGATCCTCCGAAGAACTCAAAAACCTGAAATTGTTTGTCCAGGAATATTGCTTTTACATATCGTTGGAATAACAGGGATTTGTTTCATGAGTTATGAGATGGATGGCTGGATGGCCACAGCTTCTTCTTCTTCTTCTTCTTCTTCTTCTTCTTCTTCTTCTTCTTCTTCTTCTTCTTCTGGCATTACAGCTCGATGTGAGCTTTAGCCTCTCGCACTAGAGCCCTCCACACATCACGGTCACATTCCTTTCGCCTCCATGCCACAACTCCCATCCTCCGGAGATCATCCTCCACTTCATCTCTTCATCGATTGCGTGGCCTCCCTTGTCGTCTTCTACCCTCCATCCGGGCCTTATGAATTGCTTTTGGCATTCGATGGTCTGCCATTCTCTCTACATGACCAGCCCAGCGCAATCTTTGTGATTTAATGAATCGTACTACGTCCTCACCCTTTAGAATTTCATTTATTTCATCATTCGACTGTCTCCTCCAGACTCCATTGTCATTGATGCCTCCATATATGCGCCTAATAATCTTCCTTTCGAAAACTCTCAGTTTGGTGGCATCAACTGCAGTTAAATTCCAGGTTTCTGAACCGTATGTGATTATTGGTCTTACCAGTGTCTTGTAAATTTTGAGCTTGGTTGCTCTAGATAGTGATCGAGAAGTAATTAATTTAACATTCGCAAAGTAGGCACAATTTCCAGCTATCAATCTCTGTCTTATAACGCTATTTTGAAGTCCCTGGGTATACCCTATTCAGGAACGACCGAACCGGTAAGGGTGGCGGAGGTGTTGCTGTGTACATTCGATCGCAGTTTCCGGCCAAAGTAGTTGCATCGTCACCCCAATTATACTCATGTTCACCTGAATTTCTGATGATTGAAGTGACGGTTGGCTCAGAAAACTTGTTGGTTGTGGTTGTATATCGACCTCCCAAAGCAGGTAGATTGTTCATCCTTAATCACTCTGGGGGATTTCAATGCAGACCAGATGAAGGATACATTTGAAAGTAGGCAGGTGAGGTCCCTATTCGAGTCGATGAATTTGACAATTCTCGATAGTTCACCCACTTTCCATACTGAGACTTGCCACACGTTGCTTGATCTTGATTTCATCAGTGAACTAGATTTTGTCCTATCGAATGGTCAAATGTCATTCAGTATGTCAGCTCATGATTTGATCTATATCATCTATAGTCTTGAACATAACATCAGGTATACTTCAAATAGTAAAGGCAGGAATCTGAGGGATATTGATCTGGACCGTTGCTTTGCTGATGCTGTGGAAAAGCCTTGGCACGATATTGTGCATTTGGATGATATCGATGATAAGGTGAATGCTTTCAACTCCATGGTTTTGTCAATTTTCGATCAACATGCACCGGAACGTGACTTCAAGGTCCAGCGTAGACCATGCCCTTGGTTTAATAGGGAGATATCTCTACTGAGACGTGAGAGAGACAAAGCTTGGCGCGACCATTCGAGGACCAGCTGCAGTGTAGACTTTGTAAGGTATAAGACTTTGAGAAACCAGTTGAGGTCAGTTTGTAGGAGAGCTAAAATCCAATATTATAATCGGTTATTTGATGGTAAGCAATCTACTTCAGATCTCTGGAAGAACATTCGGAAGGTTGAGATTGTCCCTCCGAAGTCAAGAACTACAGCTGTAAATGTGTCCTTGGACCAACTAAATAGGTTCTTCTCCACTCCGTCACCGCCCTCTTCATTTTCTTACCATCTATTGAACTATGCCATGATAAACCAAACCAATCACACACTTCCATGTGAAAAATTCTTCTTTGCTTACATCCTTCCTGAGAAAATCTCCTCAATTATCCTTTCAATTAGGAAAAATAATAAAGGTGTTGATGGCATTCCAATAATGTTCTATAAAATTATATTACCCATTATCCTTCCGGCAAATACACACATATTTAACTTTTCCCTACAAATGGGAGTTTTTCCTTCACTTTGGAAGCACTCTTTAATATGTCCCGTCCCTAAAGTAAGTAGTCCTTGCTCCCCTGAAAACTTCCGTTCTATCAGCATAGTTTGCACTATTTCTAAGGCGCTTGAGAGGGTGGTACATGAGCAGACGACATCATACCTGAATTCATTCAATTTCTTTGATCAAAATCAGTCTGGCTATCGCTCATCGCATAGTACATCTACAGCTCTTTTGAAAATAACAGATGACATTCGTAATGCCATGGACAACCGTATGTTCTCTCTCCTTGTCACATTTGATTTCACTAAAGCTTTTGATAACGTTTGTCATTCAATTCTGCTACATAAACTTGCAAATCAATGTAATTTTTCTTCTTCATGTCTCTCCTGGTTTGAATCCTACCTAAGCAATAGGTATCAACGTGTGAGAGGAGCTGATGGCAAGCCTTCAGAGTGGTTACCTGTTGTAGCAGGCGTTCCTCAGGGAACAATACTTGGTCCCCTCATCTTCTCTATTTATATGAATAATCTCCCTCAAATTTTTCATGACATATCATACCATATTTATGCTGACGACCTTGTGTAACACACTTTCCTTCCGACAGTGCTGCTGACTCTATTGCCGCGATGAATGTTAACATTCAGAATTTGATTGTTTGGGCTAATGCGCACTGCTTGAGACTCAATGCAAATAAATGCAAAAGCATCATTATCGCTTATGGTCGGTTGTACAACCAAATAGATTTTAATACACTTTCTCGAGTAATGCTGGCCAATCATGATCTGCACTTTGAAAGTTGTGTGAAAGTCTTGGGCATACAGCTTGATAAAAACATGAATTGGTCGAATCAGATTGGTGAACTGACAAAGCGAGTGTTTGCCACTATGCACCAATTGAAATGGTTGAAAAATTTCCTTCCAACCCACCTTCGTGTTTCACTATAGTGCACAGCTTGGTAATTCCCATCATTGATTACTGCAGCATCGTTTATAACTACATTACTGAGGAGCTGAATTTGAAATTACAACGATCGCTCAACTACGCAATTCGGTTTATTTTTGATGCGAGAAGAGATGACCACATCACTCCATATTACAGGAGTTTAAATTGGATGAAGTTGAAGGAGAGGAGACAATACTTCATGTTAAGTCTTGTTTATCAGCTGATTGTCAAGGGGAGAGGTCCTCAGTATTTGAAGGAAAGATTCACACTCCTGGCTCATATTCACAGCAGGAACACGAGACAGCATGAATACTTCCTTCAAATACCTCGTCACCGCACAGTAATGTATAATAACTCATTTACGGTCACGGCCTCAAGACTTTGGAACGATCTGCCCAATGATGTTATTTTTGCGGCAACCTTGGGTACGTTCAGGTCCAGGCTTGTTGCTCTGTTGAATGAGAATACATAGATATATTTTT
The DNA here is from genome assembly GCF_014356525.2 of Nilaparvata lugens. Classification (NCBI taxonomy): domain Eukaryota; kingdom Metazoa; phylum Arthropoda; class Insecta; order Hemiptera; family Delphacidae; genus Nilaparvata; species Nilaparvata lugens. Next base: position 34,209,557 of record NC_052504.1, read on the forward strand.
AGCCACAATCTTTTTGTAGATGTTGTGAATACTTTTTTATTGGAAATTTGCAATAATCGTTGTGCAGTAACAATATTCTTTTGCTTGTTTTGCTGCAGTATTGGAGCGTTTGATTGACACCTACTAGTACCTGTAGATCATAATATCCAATGGCATTTTATTTTCGTTTATTGTATGTATTATTTTGCATCTTACATTTTTTGTTAATTATTTTAGAGTTATATAGAATTATTATCTATGTATTATCATATATCTTATTATTATGAGAATGTAATAGAATAATAAATTTATGTTATGTAGATGTGTTATCATTTAAGATGATTTGTAAAACTGTAATTTTGTAACCATGTTACCATAGGCGACAAGCCTAGTAACGATTGAAAAATAAAATCTATCTATCTATCTATCTTATCTCGTCACTCGATCCACAGCTAGGGTATTTAAAAAAATCTATTTTCAAACACTTACAGCAGAACGCTGATTTTTTCGAGAAAAACTCTGTGAAAATCGCAAGAGCACTTATCGCATTTGAATAACACATTCGCCCTTGGTCCTGGGCTAGAACTACCTATTTTGTCCATATCCAAGGAATTTGAATGACATCTTCCCATTTGTCTCTATGAAAATGAGACTAGAGAAGGGAATCAGTGGCTAAGAGAGTTTTGAAAAGGATATGCAGAAATTTTTGAATAAATTGTTTTTAGTAAAAGTTACCATTCACTATTAATGAGCCAAGTACTATATTCAAAAGCTAAAAGTTCTTGTACACACTTGAACAACTGTTTAATTATCTTGATTTCCCGCTTTTCAACCCCAGCAGAAACAAGGCACAAGAAGTGCTTACCGCGCCCTATTAGGGAAAGTCTTTCAAAGCCGATAGCGTGAAATCGCCCGGCTCTCAAACAAAACAAGCCGACCGTGTTCTGTGTTTTTCCATGTCAGTTTTCTGGCTCGTTCGAGTAGGCTAGTGGTCTCAAGAAGGACCAGCGGCGTAGGAAAGAGGAAAGAGGAAGGGATAGAAACAGAACAAGAGGCAACGACAAGTCGATAGCGGCCGAAATACGCTGTGATTCGTCGAGACAAGTCGACTAATTCCGATCTAAACCAATTTTCAAAACAAGCTATTAAACAACGCTGAACTTTTTCTTGTTGCCCATTTACCGAGAAGTCAGCACGCTTAGGACCCATTCGACATTGCAACAACTGCAAACCCTTCTTCATTCTTTTACTTTTACTTCTCTCCTTCACTTTTTTTATCTCTTTTCTTCATGTTTCATTTGCAACTTCCCTTTTCCACCACACGCCTTGTGCGTGAATAAGAGCGGAAAAGCCTACCCAACATCTCACACACCACCATCTTCTTGACTTGAGTTTGCTTAATGAGCCATTGTTATGCGGCGACTTGAGCGGTTACTTACGATTCAAAATTTCCATTAATCATTGATTGTGTACAGCCCCCTACTTTTCTCATGAACTTAAACGAGAGTGCTCTGCGTGCTGCGAATTTCAATTGCTTCTCCCTCGAAACATTCGTACATGTTTAAAGTCTAAAGTCGAACTTGTGAAGTTAGAACTCAGTCCAATATTCCCAATTATTGTACATTTTTCAACTCTGAATCTTGTACACTCAAACTTGGAAAGTCCTGTTCAAAACACAATGCTCTAATCAGATTTAATAGTATCTGTCATTAATATGTAACTTCCAAGAATTATAAGTTTTGGAATTATTTTTGTATTCTCATATCAATTGAATATTCATAAATTATTATTGTATTTGTTGAATGAATTGCCCGCATAAATGGACTTTTGTAAATAAACGATTATAATGCGTATGAGTAAAGATTTCGGCAGGAAATATGATGGCTCTGTTACTGATTATCAGGGAGCTCCGTGATTAATTTTTCATGTTCTTGTCGGAGTAATGATTTTTCACTGTACATTAATACACCAATTCGTGCTGCACTTAGTTGTATTCAAAAGTACCAGTATCTCACTGGTTATGTATCTCACAATAAGTCAAAAGTACTCACTCTCTCAGGCCTTTCACATTTCTCAATCAAGTCGCAGCACATCCAAATGCAACCCAAGTAAAACAAACCCTCAGACTCATATGTACGGCTACGGCCTATATGAATATAATGTAAATATGATTTTGCTCGGATCTATAACTCCTCAACGGCATGTGTATTTTTATAGCTTGAAGTGGAAAAGTTTTGATCCCCGGAAAGCACTTGAGGTAAGTTTATCTTCAACGACCGCCGAGTGTGGTTGCTTAATAAACATGTATGGGAAAATCGCATAGACTGTGTTATACCGGATAAGAGGTGCAAATCTGCGAGACAAGACTTGTTCGAAGAGTAGCTCAGCTCACGCGAGATGAAGATTCGCTCGCAACGAACATTGGCCCGATCAAATCTTACTTCTACGAGCTGCCACAGTTTATTGTGTGTATCTTCAAACACGTCTGTATCAATCCTATTATCGGCTCATCCTTTATCAAGTTTCCTCTCAGCGTTTCAACGAGAAAAATAACAGAGATTTTGTGGGAGGCAAGATAAGCAGGCAAAACACAGGGGTAAAAAGCATTTGGCGGAAAAGAGTAAGTGGTGAGCAAGGAGAAGAGAAGATAAGTTATTATATGTAATGATTTGTGAAGGGTTTGCGAGTATCATATTGAAGCTTAGGTTTTTTTATCGACGAGAAAGAAAAATTGGTAATCAAAGTGCGAACCACAGAGTAATTAACCAAACAATGTAACTGTGGCCAAGATGGGAATTGGCCTATCCTCTCAACACTACTCTTGTGAGAGTAAATTAGGTGTCCAAAACGAAGAAACAAACGTTCTCAAGCAATATGTGGCCTATATTTATATATTAACATTCTCCATACTTACAATTCATAACAAAAGTATGTGGTAAAGTATGAGAATTTCAATGACTTCAATGAGAGTAAGTTTCTCATAACCACGTATACAAACCATAAAATCATTTATTTAGTTAGCTACAGAATGTCATTTGTTTCCCCAATCCAAACTCTTCTGATCCATCAGTTATAATAATTAGTATACAACAATAGGCTACATTGTTTATAATACATATTATTCTGGTAATATGAATTATATGCTATATAGATACATTTTTAACTTGAGATATCTCCACAGCTTAGAGTTGTCTTCTTCAATTTCGAAGATTCATTTATTATAAGGATAAATGAATCATATACTTGCATTGTGATTACATTTTACACGTGATTACAAAATGGTATGCTTATAGAGGAAGTTTGTAAAATAGGTAAATGGGTAGAAATACAGCAACAGACAAACTTGGACGAGAAGCAAAGAAAGCGTTTAAGCCTAAGTTTTTCCAAATCTTGCGATGTCATTCAAATTTCAAACTATTACACATGCAGATTATTATGTGAACCATGTGGGATTATAAAATGATGAGTTGAAGTTGGAAAAGGTGATTGAAATTCAAACAAGCTTCATGCAAGAGCAGTTAGTGAACTGGCTTGCAAGGCGGGGGCGCAGCCCCAACTTAGTCTGCTAACTCTCCATCAGACGCGCCTCGTACTAACTTTCTCCCTGAAAAAAGATGTCGAATACTTCTTTAAAAGTATTCCGTGACTTGGATACGAAACAGAATTTTTTGCAGGGTACGAACTAAACTTTACAACTTTTGGAGAAACATAATACACTTTTTACTGTTTTGTTCAATATTAAGTTCTGATTGGTGAAGAACAATTTATTGAAAGGTTCAAACCATACTAGGATGTTGGAATCTTCAGTCCACTGAGACGTGTTTTTACAATCCTGCACACAACAATAAATATATGAGTGTAATAGTATATTACATGTACTGTATTAAAATACAATAGAATAGAAGTGTTTTAAATGTATCTGCTATTTGGAGTTTGGAAAAACAAGAAAATGGCTGGAATAATGATATTAAAGATCATCCATGAGCTAAATAAATCAGATGAATTCATGTAAGTCAATACCGTATCTCAATGACAGCGACTGAATTACCATATAGTACGGTAATAGAAAACCTGCTTTAAAACTGCTCAATCTACTCAGGAGTTCGATGACTAAATATTCTAGGCCGAGATCGATACATGCTTGTAAAAACGGATCATTATTATACTTGTGTATTCCACATACCAAAAAAGCTAACTCCAGAGGGCGTAACGATCATAAGTAAAGAATTTTACTTCATGAAGAATGTAGGCTACTATTCAATATGTTGTATCTATTCAATTATCATCAATATGTACAGTTTTACTAAGAACTAAGCTGCATGCACTGAAAACTCTAATTTGATAATAAACTTTCATATTTCTGTATCCGTAATCACAAAGCCAATTTATTTGATGTATGAGAATAATCGTATAAAATGGTATAGTTGAACTGATAATATAAATATGAGATCTCTGCTATTTCAAGCTGATTTGTAGCTTACGGAAGCAGGCTCAAATAAAACATTTCCCTGTTTGCAAATTCTCTTCCCTCGGAAGACCGAAAAGTGCGAGAATCAACAAGGCGTAGTATTGGAATGAATTCAGACGGAGTCTGGAAAGTAAAGTAATAAAGGGAATATTCAGAAAACGCGGAACGACAACGGTGCTCTTTTTCTTTCGCCAATAAAACGGAATATATGGAGCCCAATGGATCTCGGATTATTGCTAAATCCAGATAAGGAGGTGATCGCTTCCAGACTTCCACGCCGAATAGTTGCAACGAAAAACTCCTCAGAGCCATTACATTTGAAAAATGTCAACTATAACTCTATTTGAATGCTGGATGTTAGCTTATCGTTAGTCACTAGTCGCTTTGGAAGTGTTGTGCAATCACACATATTTCATCAGATGCGTCTTTCAAAAGCGAATTTGACTCAATAAGTCCATCAATTAATCACGGAAACGTCATTGAACACTTCATTTTCAATAAAATCAATATTCTAATAACTCCAATGATTTTAGAGGTTATAGATCATATAGACAGACTTTACTGAAAATGAGTAATTTGGAGAAGGCATATAATTGTTCTTATGGGTAAATCTACTGATACTCCATCGCATATCACTAGGAGACAAAGGAAGAGCGAAGTCAACAAGATTCATTCAAGGAGAGTGCTGAAGCACAAAAAAAACAGAAACTATTGATTTATTCCATTGGGATAAGGAGATAAAGACTGAACTATTTTCAAATTATACACTTTAGGCTGCGTACAGACTTGATCAACACAGACACACGCATTTTACTTCTCATCAGCTATTACAGTATCTGTGATTGTGCAGAAACAGTAAGGTACAGATATAATAAGCATAGCGTCAGCTGATAAAAAGTGAAATGCGCGTGTTCGTGGCGCTCAAGTCTGTACGCACCTTTACATGAACAATTTCCAATAATTAGAAAGATATTCTTGTATACTCCTAATATATACTGTAACTATTTATCTCTTCCAATCAAATAGCTTTCACTAATATAAGCTCATCACCAATAAATAATTGACAATATAAAACTGTTTCCCAGCAGAGTATGCCACAAACCCCTTGGTGACAATCAAATATCCGTTAGATATAAAAATATAGTTATGATATTGAATATGATATCTGTTCAAAAACAATGAACTATTATAGAATCTCTTTGGACAAGGAGTTAGGTAAATATGAATACACTTCAGTAGCCATCCAACACTAATGTAATTTTGCATCAACAAAAAATCCTAGTAATTTAACAAGAATGTTTGAACACTCAAGCTTCTATTCTCTGTAGGCTAATTAGGATTCATGAATCAATGAATTTCACCGGTCTGGAAGCAGTCAGATTGTACATTGTAATAGATTTAATTACTTTCTTCAATAATTGACTTATGTCAGTCTCTGATCATTACGAATAATATTGGAATGTTATTAAGAGCTTTTACTTTTCCATGTCGATATCCTTCTAATAGCTGACTGCAGGTGAATGAGAGTTGAGAGATATCCTGCCAGCACATTCCTCTGGTTTACAGTAAGCTTATCAGTGCATAACATCACTTGCAGGAGATTGTGAGTGACCAGCATCGTGGCTGTGACCTATCCAAGCATACAGGTAACTGTGATTAACTCATTGAATTTCCACACGAAAAATGATAAAAATATTCTTATCTTTCGTAATCTTCGGATCAATTATTGCATTATTACTTTTATATGATTATTCATGATCTTTTATTTTTTATTTATTATTTATTTACTAGTAGTTCTGCGAACAGTAGACCTCGCTCATGAATAGCCTACAACTTTCAAACTAATGAGAAGGGCCATTACAGTATATTGTGAAGATTTGTCCATGTCATATATTATTTTCTCCATTGAAAGTGCTAAAGACATTGTTTCCAGGGACACCGGACTTATAAATGTCTCTCAAGTAGGTACCTTCATATCGTCCACATATTTACAATATTATTACAAATTTTCTAACAATTAATTATAAGAAATCGGTCAACTGACAGAAGAATGGAATATGCAGTAGGCAATTTAGACTATGAATCGTCTCACAGACGATAGTGAGACGGAAATGATTCCAAATAATATGGGTTTGTTGGTGACAATGACAGGAGGTTGCTAATAATGTTTTTCATGAAAAGTGGATTCAATGTTATGGCGGCTTGTTATGCCTATGTTTATATGCTCACAAGTTTATGCTCACAAGTCGGTTTCCGATCTCATACTAAAACGAAAACAAGAGCTAACTTGAAAGAGCTGTGATGTCTCCGGCCGGTTCGGTAGGTCTAGAAACTATTCATCTATGAAACAGGGAAATATCGTGTTGAAAAGGGAAGAAGAAATGGGTGCAATCAAGTGAGAAGTTTTCTTCAATTAATAAATACAGTATGATTTGGAGCGGCTCAGACGTTTCAAGGTTCACCGCTGACTAATCTTGTCCTCTATCGATAGCATTCCAACGATACCATTCATTCAATACAGCACATTTTAGAGCGGCACAATTTATATTAAAACCGAAGGTCCTATCAAAAATCGTTACACATACGTTTCTGCGCCTTGTTTCAAAGAACTTGCATACCAAATTTCATCCAAATCGGACAATAACTGCGACTGTAGCTGCGGTACCAACAAACAAACAGACAAAAGCCGATCGAGTCGAAACTAAGACCTCAGCTTCGCTTCGGTCAAAATTATTAATTATTTTACAAAGGCGACTTTCTAGAAGTATTTTAAGCCTAGGTGATGATGATGGGATGAATGATAATACAATGCAGGTAGAGTTATGAATGAATAAAAATTATAGGTTATTCTATCTACTTGAATTGATTTGAGTCCACTATTCGGATCATATACAAATCATTATTGTATACGCAAAATAATTACAATAAAAGAAAGAGGAAGAAGTACTACAATAATTCCAATCTTAAAAGTGAACCAGTGATGAGAAAAGAACACATTTTCTTCATAGTTGCAGATTTCGACTGAATTGGATGAAATTACTGTATGAGTCTTTGAGCCTTCTCTCATCCATTCGAACTTTCTATTCTCATCCCAGAGAAATATGTTTGAATTATACAAATTAACTCGATGAGAGCCTAAATTGACACCAAGATATTGACTATCAGTCACTTTTTTGTCACTTGACGAGAATCTCGGAGAATCGAAACCATTCATCAGATTTGGATGAAGAAGGGTTTACTAGGGTTTACAGAGTGAACCTGTGGGTGCATGCTCTATAGTAGTAGTGGAATGAGTGAACAACCGTTAGTTCATCCAATGCCTGCAATGTTAGTACAGTGGTATAGTTATGAAATAGTGTGGGATTTCATAACAATGGTAAACGACTGGGTCGCACTCGGACATACGACACGTCCGCTTGTGACAAATGTGTTGCAAACTGACTGTGAAATTAGAATTATCCTCGCTGTTAGATTAAACACCGAAACCTCGTCAAAATAACACCTCTCTTTGGCTTTCCAATTCTACCAAAAATATTATCTTTTTTGGAACTCCACATTAACTACAATAGTATATTCTCAACTACCAGTAACTATATATTTTTGTCTGATTCATCACCAGTGTTATCAATTATTGTTTATCATCAAGATCTCCAGACAGTGGAATCACCTGTTTCAAAATGAATAAATCAGTTCCAAAACCACATTAGACCGAAAGCTTCTTATTCATAGATCAGGAAGAGGAAGCCTCTTACATGTAGGAGGATGAAGAAGATAATCAAGAATCACACTATCCTATACTTTGATTATTGTCGGATTTTTATATGAATGGGATCCAATTGACACTTGATTTACAGATTTAAAACGTCTTCAATCTACATCCTGGAATTAATGAATGGAACATTATTGTCAAGTTTTTCACAAATGAGTGAATTATTGACAGACAAGATCTGCATCATTCATTAATCAAAAATAGAATCCATCTTCCTTCAGTAATAAAAATGATGAAAATCAATCATTACTTCAAATTGGTTTTACTGTATTACAATCGTTTCCTTTCTGTAACTAAAACGTATTGTATCCATAAATTGAAACTATAACTTTGAATAAAATTGACGTGAGATTTTATAAGCAGCCATTCGAGGAGTCATGAAAAATGACTTACTTTCTTCTGGTTTTCTTCAAGTTAACCGGGTTATTAAACTGATCATGAATAACTACACAGAATCAAACAAGATTGTCTTTAGAGTAGACTAGATTTTTAAAAAGCCTTGGGGGTTACATGAAATTGGAGGATTGAATACTGGATTCTATGATATTTATTTTTCATGCGAATCACTGGGACAGAATAATTACGAGAAATGATTTGGAGCAAATATGAAAATATTAACATGGTAACAACTTCAAATGAACAATTCAATTTCCGATTGAATACATGGGAAGTGTTTATTAGGTTCACAAATTTATTAGCTCATTGAGCTAACCTCCATTGGATAATAGTGCTACATCACTTTCAACTAATGAGATACAAGTGAGTCAACAATCAATTAATCCACAATCATCATTAACCATGCATTTGAGGTTTCTTCTAATATAAAGATTATATGTATCAATTTATCGATAGGATTTGGAATAAGTCGAGTTTCGAGTTGATTATTTGCCAGTAGAATTCTTGGATAGGCTTGACAGAGCTATGAGTTGCTAAAAAGAATAAAGCGTGCATAGTGCATTGTACATTTGGAAATATGATGAAAATATTGGATAGAAGCGGGATTGGAGGGCGAGAGAGAATGTCATAGTGGAGTTGGGATTACTGAAGACTGAGGCCAATATTCACGCTAAAATGGAAATGAGTGATGGAGATCTGATAGCCGAAGAAAGCGCCGATAATGGATGATAGTTTGAAAATACTGCAATGCTTGATGAGAGGGGTAGATAAGAAAAAAGAAGAAGGGGAACCTAAATATCAGGAAAAATATGTTGCTGGGGATGCTTGAGTGGGATGGTGGAGGAGGAGGCAGATGTAGAGGAATTGGAGGAGAAGTAGCAGGAGGTGGAGGATGAGGAGGAGACGGGCACGGAAGAAGAGAAGTAGGGGAGCAAATACTGAAGAGAAGTTGGTGGGCTTGAAGTGGCCTGCTGGGATCAAGAATGCCTCGTCTATTCGCACTTATCATGTAGACAAGAACACAGAAAGCCGATGGATGAAGATTTCTTCGTAAAACAAGAAGGAAGCAAAACGTGCTGGAGATGAATAAGATCAGTCATAGATGGTGTTCTGGATATTGGTTGACTCGTGGTATTGATCTGAAAAGAATGATGGCGATTGGGTATCTGAGCTCTGAAAAGAGAGAGGTGGAGAGGGGTTGAAAAATTATTGACAATATTGAAAGGAATTATCCAAGATATTGATTGATCTGGAAATAACAATGGCCAACGAGGAGCTAAGAAAGCGGAGAACGTAAGAAATTTAAAGATAGCCTCCAAAGTGAAAACTGGATTGAACCAGAGATATAAGCGGTATCTTTACTCTATGATTGAACTAGACTATAATATGTTAGATGTAATGAATAAATCATGAGGTCTGACATTAAAGTCACAAATATATTTGAGGAAAATTACTTAAAGGGACTTTTTCGGTTGATTCATATTAAAGTATTTCAAACAAACTTCACATAAATAGTTGATATGGTTATGACAAGTAGCTCATTCTCAATAAATTCGTGTTAGTAATATTATTCTGAATGTAGATTAACAATCCATTTGTTGAGCATTTCATATTCTTATTCATTATACGATTTCAGCTTTTCATATTTTTCACTCATCGTATAAGTTGCTATTTTCAAAATAAAAGCTAGAGATTTATTTTTCAAGAGGCAATGACTCGATATGAAGCATATCTTCACTTCATAGTGAAGACAGGAACTGCTTTTGGAATATTCATGATGGACTGCCCTAAATGACAACCAGCTCATACGTCACCCAAAGCCTGAATAATTATTGTTAATCGCCATTGAATGGAAAAATGAGAAGAAGCGCTGACATTTCTATGCCTGAAAGAAGACAAAATTGGAATTGGAACTCCCCTGCTTTATTTTTTATTGAAAAAACAAATCATCTGCAGCACGTTCTACATTAATTTAAATTTTAATTTTGGGTGGGGGTTCAGACCATCTGGCCTCTCAGCTTCCTGGATAATTTAAGGTATGATATCAAGCATGATATCTTTAGGAACCATTTAATATAGGTTTAAGGTCATTCACATCACAGGTGAAAGGAATCTTAAAATGCTATTAAAAAGGTTTCAATCGAATTCTATAAGAATACATACAGAGAAAACAATAAAGATAGGATCAGATTGACTATTTATCTTGCTGTATTTAGGTGGCATAGAGATCTCAAGGTTGGAGAAACTCATTCCACCCACTGGAAAACTATTCTATAGCAAACATTTAATAAATCAGTGAATGATGGGTGGTTCTTGGTGCAAGTGGTTCAATTATTGGTAATTTGAAGAAAGCTAATAACTGTGAAGTTTAGTATTCTTAAGGAAAGAATGTAAGCCTATGTGAAAGCGGTCAAGGTCAGAATTCTGCTGCTGCTGCTGCTATCTAATTTAATCACGCCATTATGGCATTAACATCTTCAGTGCGGCCTTCAATCTTCCTTTCAAGTAAAATAATGTATCGCTGCAATCACATCAAAACGAATTATAAATGAGCTCATGAATAAACTGAACGAATACTACAAGAATTACCAAGTACTGAAAAGTAGGAAGTGTGTTTCCTGAACGTTCATAATGTGGTGTAATAGAATATTCTTCATCACCGTTTGTTTTGATTGTAGCAAAATGAGTTATTCAAGTATAATCACTATAATTTCTGAAAAAATCTTCTCTATACGTACAGTATCTCTCTCCTATTCATGTAGGGAATCATTTTATAGTATCCTCCACTTCATCTATAATTACATCAGGAACTCCTCATTCAAGGCTATTCTTGCACTCATGGGGTAGAAAAACCAAGATAATATTTTCTCTCGCCCTATAGTATAAGATAAATTCTCTGGAACGAGGGAAATTTGACGGTGCGTGTTGATATGGACTAGAATAAATCACTGGATAAATTTATGTTATACGAGCGACCCGTTTTGGAATTGCAGGTCAGTGGAATAAATCGTTGGGTAACAAGAAAAAGAACGCACGGCAATGATCAATACATCTACAGTATTTTCACTATGAATTTGAGAGACCGTTTATCAGGCTGATGGAGATTGAACTACCTGCTCACCTATAGACTCCAAAACTCTCTACTGGTCCAAAAATAATTCAATCATCAGAAACTTGTGTAATTGAAAAATCTAGAATTAGTAGTATGTTTCAATTGACAAATCAATCCTCAGAGTAGAAAGATCTAGAATTAGTAGTATGTTTCAATTGACAAAACAAATTCTTTAGGGTTTTCCATAGCTGGTTCGTGATTCTACCTTGAGTTTATTTTAATTCTCAAAGCCAACATTACTATTTCTGTATTGAGTTAAGGGTTTCCATTTCCCCAAACTTAATTGATACAGCATTTTATATTAAACTCCTTTCCAATATAAGATACATTTTTCAGTCAGATCTTTTCGTTGTTTAGTGGAAACTACCATGCATTTTCTGGGAATCACCAGATTCATTCAAAGTTTTCCATTTCCTGTATCAGACAGGAAGGTGTTATGTTAGGCACAAAATATGATCGATCAGTGACTGTGATGGAATGTACTCTGGCACTCTAATTATTAAAAAACGAGAACGATTTACTTTCAAGAGAGTGAAGAAATAGCTGGAGCGAAGTTGAATTTCTAGACGAGGAAGAAGATCAACCTGTTATGCATATTTTGTACGGAAGAACTGGATGGGCTTTTAAACTGAAGAGCACAGTCAACCCATTATAATCGGCAGTCAAAGATCGTCCACCTTGCTTCAACTGATTAAAATGCACACCGCAAAGGTCAAAGCACTCTTCAAAAATCAAAATCCTATGATCGGTAGACACAATCTGTCATAAAGGAGGAAGTCATATCGTCATATGGGGGATTTTAAAGCCAAAAAATCAATTTGTCAGGAGAAAAAGTAGAAGAATTTCGATTTAATACAAGACAACATTCAAATGGGCTTTATAAAAAAAATGTCGCCCAACGTAGAGACAAGACGTACGGGGTCAAGAGCGGGAGTAACGACCTAACTGAATGGTGATTTTCACAGAACGAGTTCTGAGACTTGTTTATTTTTGTTCGTTTCATAGCCCACGGTCAGTGATCTTCCATGTTTACTTACAGATTCATTTCGAGCAGCCGACTGAGCCGCTTGGGTGCGGTTCAGTCACGTGATTACCTACCATCTTAATTTCGGCACAAGCCTGTCCGTTGGAATTAAAAAAATTGCTTCTCAATAATTAGAAGACATTGTTATTATACCAAATCACTTTCCAGTTTTTTCTCAGCTCCTTTTGTGACTTCCGGCTATGTGCAACAATTACTTCAAGACTGTTACCACATCTTCAACATCAACTAGTTAACCAGCAGAATAAAAAGCATACAAAGATACACACGTTGAATTATCAATGTAAGTTGAATTATCAAAATTGGAGTGTCTAATTCAGCTATCAAACTTTTATGAACTCTCGTCTTCTATGTATGTATAGCCTAGACTAGGAAAAAAATAATTTGAAATAAACTTAAACATACTTTTTCTGTGGTGGAGGCAGCCGAGTTGGTTTCTGCAGAGTTAAAAGTGGCTCACGACTCAACAACTAAAGTGGAGAAACTGACTGCAAGCTAAACGCGACATCACCCTTCTTGACAGCATATCAATCAATTAGAGGGTACGTGAAAAATTTTCTCCAAGCGCCCTTGAGAGAGTTTCCTAGTTCTGGGAAGTGATATGTGGATGTCTGGAAAGGGAGTGATTCTACCCACTCCGGTTTACAACTAGACTTGAAAAAATTAGACTTCCAAAACAAGCAGAGAATAATAAACCGAAAACGGAATTTTTACGTATCTCCAACAAGGGAGAAATTGAATATTAACAATGATGCTGATATTCTCATATTCGTATATCCGTCTCGCTCATTATACCTCATGGGAAACCTTCAACAATTAAAAGATCACTTTGAATAGTGTTATCGATTCTCAGTCAACATGATAAATTAATACCTCTAAAAGGAAAATCTGCCAGAGAATCTGAACGAACTAATATTATTGAGTATTCTAAAAGATCTTTCAGACTCTACTAGTTATTAATTTCTAGATTGAACTGTAAAATTAATATAATTGTGAAGAGATTAATAATTGAAGCTTTTTAATCATGGAAGGTCCCACAGATAAAAAAATACAATTGAAAAAAGTTCTGATATGTGAAGATCATATTAAATTTTGATATGGCGAATTTTTTTAGGCACCTTTGTACCAAGATTGTGAGAAACCTGACATTTCATGACTGAAAGGTGAATTAAAACTGAATTTAGGAGTTGAATATAAACTGATTTCTAGATAAAGTCTCGGAATCAGAAACGATTGAGATGAAAGAGTACTGAATGAGATTGAGCATGAGTGAGAAATAAGGGAGAAAATATGAAATAAATGATGTGCGGAAGAAATTACAATATTGGATTTCTGAGCAGAAAAAGCGGACAATTCCGATATAAAGATCCCTTTGAAGAAGTTTGGAGAAATATCACTGTGGAAAAGTGTTGGGAGGACTTTTTATTTTTCATACATAACAGCATTATTGACAAATAAATGAGCATGAAAAATGTAAAAGCCATAATTATTACTGCTTCAATAATTCACCGAGCGAAGTGAGGTCTAAGATTCAAGTCGACGGTTTGGCATTTCTCTTAATGTTCAAATGTTTAAATGTGTATATGTTGCGCATTTACGGCGAAACGTGGTAATAGATTTTCATGAAATTTAACAGGTATGTTTCTTTTTTAATTGCGCGTCGACGGATATACAAGGTTTTTGTAAATTTTGCATTTCAAGGATTTAAATGTTTAAATGTTTAAATGTTTAAATGTTTAAATGTTAAATGTTTAAATGTTTAAATTTTAAATGTTAAATGTTTAAATGTTTAAATGTTTAAATGTTTAAATGTTTAAATGTTTAAATGTTTAATGTTTAAATGTTAAATGTTTAAATGTTTAAATGTTTAAATGTTTAAATGTTTAAATGTTTAAATGTTAAATGTTTAAATGTTTAAATGTTTAAATGTTTAAATGTTTAAATGTTTAAATGTTTAAATGTTTAAATGTTTAAATGTTTAATGTTAAATGTTTAAATGTTTAAATGTTTAATGTTAAATGTTTAAAATGTTTCAAGTAAATGATTATGTTTCAAGAAATGTTTATACGCAGTATGTATAAACATATATGTTTATATGTTATATGTTTATATGTTTATATGTTATATGTTTATATGTTTAATGTTTATATGTTTATATGTTTTATGTTTATATGTTTTATGTTTATATGTTTATATGTTTATATGTTTATATGTTTATATGTTATATGTTTATATGTTTATATGTTTATATGTTTATATGTTATATGTTTATATGTTTAAATGTTTAATGTTTAATGTTTATATGTTTATTGTTTATATGTTTTATGTTTATATGTTTAAATGTTTATATGTTTAAATGTTTATATGTTTATATGTTTAATGTTTATATGTTTATATGTTTATATGTTTATATTTTATATGTTTATATGTTTTATGTTTATATGTTTTATGTTTATATGTTTATATGTTTATAGTTTATATGTTTATATGTTTATATGTTTATATTTTATATGTTTATATGTTATATGTTTATATGTTTATATGTTTATATGTTTTATGTTTATATGTTTATATGTTTATATGTTTATATGTTTATATGTTTTTATGTTGTGCATTTATGGCGAAACGTGGTAATAGATTTTCATGAAATTTGACAAGTATGTTCCTTTTTTGATTGCGCGTCGACGTATATACAAGGTTTTTGGAAATTTTGCATTTCAAAGATAATATAAAAGGAAAAAGGAGCCTCCTTCATACGCCAATATTAGAGTAAAAATCAGACTATAGAATTATTCATCATAAATCAGCTGACAAGTGATTACACAGATGTGTGGAGAAGCTAGTCTTTTGCTGTATTTCCATAAGGTCTATAGTTTCAATCAGGTACATGTGGATGAGTATACTGCGTGAGGTCTACTGTTCACAGAACTACTAGTAATAATATTATCAATTAATCCATGTCCATTGAACTATGTATCAATATTGATGAGTGTTTATTCTATTATCCATTCAGTCTTTAAGATTAATGAATATTATTTATTTACCTCTTGCTAATGGTATATTGGAAAATAACTGTCACTGGGTATCACAGAGATCTGACATAAATGTGTTTATTTATTAATGGGACAAACATCACGGTTGTCTGAATATCCACGATGTGATTCTATACATCCTCTATCTATTCACTCTATACATTTTCCCCCTTTCAAGGGACAAGATCGTTTTATAAAGGGATGTAGAAAGTCGCATCATATTTATGTTTCCTAAGTAATCTACTCATGAAAAGTAGCGCTTGAACAAATAGCGAATTAAGGGCATCCATTGAAGAGCACTTACATTGAATTGCAGATGAGCTACCGGTGTTGGCGACCGCACAAAGATCCAGGGATCCGGTGGTAAAATGGTGCAGGGTGATGCGACAGTCTTGACACACTGAGGCGATACGGGACCGTTAACTATCAACAACTCGCGGCGGAACACACAAACGCGAACTGACTACTAGTACGCCGCTGCCAAGTGCCACAGCACTTCGGCTCTTTCCGTGCGTTTTCGACTTTCGTCGGCCTACTGCTAAACCGAAACGCGCTGCCTGATGCGGACGTGGACGCGGACGCGGAGTACACACACACTCAAGCGAGAAGAAACCGTTTACAAAACATTTCAAATTAATTGAACGTCCATCCACACACTCGACTCGCGGTCTTCCGTCTTTCCAAAGATATACTCCGGCTAGAAATACTGCGAACACCTACCCACCTCTCCTCACACTCCGACCTGTGAGTTCGCCAACTTAATCAGGTGGGTGGAATGAATGTAGCAGCCTTCTATCATTCGGTCTCACTCCAGCAATTGCAGTACTCGTACCCTACACTGTAATCTGTACTTGACAATGAAAACTACAAGAACCTGTTCTAGCAAGTTGCAATGCTCCTTGAAACTATTCTGGAAGCCTGTCAAAAGCAACCGCCTCAACGTAATAGAGCACCTAACGATTTCTGAAGTGGTTGCTAGAAGAAGAAAAGATGTGCGTCTCCAGATTAAATTGCTAGTTTGAGTTTATCTCATTAATAAATTTATATTCAATTATAATAATTTCATATTATTCATTTTACATAGAATACAAAAGTTTGACAGTTCATGTTGAGAAGAACCAAGATATGATTCTTCTCACCATATTATATCTCTATATTTCTACTCCAAAGTAGAAATAATTAGTGAAAATATCGATTTTACGTATAATATCATTATGTGTTTTTCATTCTAAGATTTGAGGTGCAGTTACCTACTCCTCACCGTTTTTTCATCCTTAATAAGGAAAGGACTCAATCAGGAAATAAATTATAATTATGTTCATAGCTCTACTTTTCTCAGAATGAGCAAACAGATATTCCGTATGTTCCGTCTGAAATGGTAAACCGAACACAGCATAAATGGGTGAGGTATAAAAGTACAATTATTTATCCTGAATGAAGTATTGTTCAACGTGAAATTCAATCATATTCATATTGCTAAATCTAAAAAAACACTAAAAATTCTAAATTCAACCGTACCTATTATTTTCTATTCAATCATAAGAGGAAGCAAACAAATATAACAATGAAATATTTGGGATTTTGACCCAAACTGTAGTTTCTTATTCACGATACAATACGATACAACGAGATATAACATAGAACAACAATACAGGAACTATTTTGCTATCAGTCATAAATTTATCTATGATATACTCACGACCTCGATCCTTAATCTATACAATACAATGCAAACTATACAATATAATCGGTAATAGTTATTTCTGAAGAAGAGAATAATGTAATAATGAAATTAATTATTGTTCATGATATCATCTTCAAAAAAAAATTACTAACCTTGAGTGGGATTTTTTAAAGAGGATGTCACTCTCCCCCTTCAAAATAAACTCAAGATGGGAAAAGAATGATTTGAGGGAGTCAGACTGTACACTCCAGTTAGCACTCACCTTGCATCACGCTATGTCGTGAACCATAATAGTCAAGGCAAAATATTACAAGGGCTCGAATATTGTTTCAGTTGAACTTATTGGTTTTTCAAACTGCTGCTGCAGCTGTGATTCTAAGCATCCATGTTTATATGTTTGAATGTTTGAATGTTTAAATGTTTAAATGTTTAAATGTTTAGATGTTTAATGTTTAATGTTTAGATGTTTAGATGTTTAGATGTTTAGATGTTTAGATTTTAGATGTTTAGATGTTTAGATGTTAGATGTTTAGATGTTTAATGTTTAGATGTTTAATGTTTAGATGTTTAATGTTTAGATGTTTAATGTTTAATGTTTAATGTTTAGATGTTTAATGTTTAGATGTTTAGATTTTAGATGTTTAGATTTTAGATGTTTAGATGTTTAGATGTTTAGATGTTAGATGTTTAAATGTTTAGATGTTTAATGTTTAGATGTTTAAATGTTTAGATGTTTAATGTTTAGATGTTTAGATGTTAGATGTTTAGATGTTTAGATGTTTAGATTTTAGATGTTTAGATGTTAGATGTTTAGATGTTTAGATTTTAGATGTTTAGATGTTTAAATGTTTAGATGTTTAGATGTTTAGATGTTAGATGTTTAAATGTTTAAATGTTTAGATGTTTAAATGTTTAAATGTTTAAATGTTTAAATGTTTAAAGTTAAATGTTTAAATGTTTAAATGTTTAAATGTTTAAATGTTTAATGTTTAAATGTTTAAATGTTTAAATGTTTAAATGTTTAAATGTTTAAATGTAAATGTTTAAATGTTTAAATGTTTAATGTTTAAATGTTTAATGTTTAAATGTTTGAATGTTTGAATGTTTAATGTTTAAATGTTTAAATGTTTAAATGTTTAAAATGTTTAAATGTTTAAATGTTTAAATGTTTAAATGTTTAAATGTTTATGTTTAAATGTTTATGTTTAAATGTTTAAATGTTTAAATGTTAATGTTTAAATGTTAATGTTTAAATGTTTAAATGTTTAAAATGTTTAAATGTTAATGTTTAAATGTTTAAATGTTTAAATGTTTAAATGTTTAAATGTTTAAATGTTTAAAATGTTTAAATGTTAAATGTTTAATGTTTAAATGTTTAACATTTAAACATTTATACATTTAAACATGGATGCTTCGAATCACAGCTGCAGCAGCAGTTTGAAAAACCAATAAGTTCAAATGTTTTTGATTGCGCGTCGACGGATATTCAAGGTTTTTGGAAATTTTGTATTTCAAGGATAATATAAAAGGGAAAAGGAGCCTCTTTCATAGGCCAATATTAGAGTAAAAATCAGACTATAGAATTATTCATCATAAATCAGTTGACAAGTGATTACACAGATGTGTAGAGAAGCCAGTCTATTGCTGTATTTCCATAAGGTCTATAGTTTCAATCAAGTACTTGTGGATGAGATTACTGCGTGAGGTCTACTGTTCACAGAGCTACTAGTATTGTATACTGTAGTTCAATTCGTTTGTCTGTCTTATAAGAATAAGACATAAGACGAGAGTAAGACATTGTTATCAGACTCTTATCTTATCCTGTTCTGAGTTACGACATTCTCGTATCTCGTACCTACCCATGTCACTCTTCCGTTCACCAATGCTTTATGAGTAGAATATTCTAATCTCATGACAAAAAACTGGAGCATTCTCAAATAGCATCCTAATCATCTTCACACCGGACTGTCTCTCACCAAATTATTGCTTGTTTCGAACCTAATAATAATGAAATCTTAGATATCAAGAGTACTAGCAAATATGCCACTTTTCCGAAGATCCATATATCAGAGAGCCTTGAGTCCCTATTCGAAATTGAGTCAGTGAACTTGATTCACTAATATTACTGTAGATGCAATTACAGTAGCCTTTTCACATATCCTATCAAAGCAGTTATATGACAATCGTTTCTCTTTCCTTTATACCAACCCCTTTAACCATTATTGGGTTATCTGCGGTCGCAGATGAAAGAAAGATATTTTTTTTCTATGGTGCAGGGTTACTACATTAATCTCAGGGCTACTATATTATCAACCCTTTCAATTGCAATTCCAGCCTTCACATAAACTGTTACAGATCTGATTGACCATTCCATTGATGAAAGAAAGATAAATTTTTTCTCTGGTGCAGGGTTACTACATTAATCTCTGCAGCATCACTTTGTTTCCTTCACATCTTATTTCACATGCACTGCCGACTCCTGTATATGTGAGACTTTGATACAAGAGTCCCGTCTTTCTGTATGTGCATCTGGTGAGGTGACATTGATGTTGTGGATAGTATCACTCTAACCTCATGCGATCACTGGCTAGTAACAGTAGTCAACTGTTGTATTCAATAATTACATCATCAACCCTTTCAATTGCAATTCCAGCCTTCACATAAACTGTTACAGATCTGATTGACCATTCCATTAACGACTTATTCTTCCAAGACTGTTCATTTCGTCAGACTATCCTCTCAATTTCTAAGAGAGTTCTTGCTTTGATCGAATAATGCTGTCCAATTATTCATGCGAATGAGCTCATGAAAATGACAATGGTGCAGTCGCTTTTCATCACTTTCATGTGTGTTTACATTGGTAATAGTTGAGCGTCTGTTCAGTTTCTTAGCGGCATTGCTGACAAAAGGGTTTTGTATCGGAGCCGGCATTGTCCCTGGCATTGTGAGCGGTGAGGAGCAAGTGCAATGCATTCAAAGGCTTTGATAAGCTGCTCTCTTGACTCTCTTGAGACTGGAGCAGACCACCGAGCCACCTCTATTGTGCGCCGTGCCGTGTCTCTTCATGGCTCCATCGATTCCTCTGCACTGTGCACCTCCAAATTAGAGTAAATTAGCTATCATTAAATTAATTACAAAGCTTGAAATACGGTATAACTAATTCAAGTCTCCGACTTCTAATGCCTACAAAAGTCTTAAAAATTGGTAATTCAATTATCAACATTATACACGTAATGTCAATTGATATTACAATTAAGTTCATTTGAGTTTTGGCAATCAAAAAATGATACATAGATTGATGTCGATGCTTCTGAGAGAATAAATAAATACATTTCTTTCGGTACGAAATATACATACTATCCATTTAGAATTATTAGCTGATGGTTATTTTATTTATTAAAAATCTTTCAAAAATTAGCCACTCTGAAGCTATATATCGTTCTACCACAGGTGAGTCCCTATGTTTTGCATAAAGTGTGGTTTATCTATTTTTGGGGGAAGCGAAATTTAAAAAGTAGTTTGATATTGTGGGGTATTTTTTCAATGAAAATCAGTTTCATTCATCTAGAAGAAAAAGTATTGTTGATTGTGATATAGATGTTCTCTAACGTTTTTCATCAAATTTTAAAGCTCTATCTTCTAATGGTATTAATAAGGAGTTAATTACAATAACTGTTGATTCAAGTAAAATGTCAATACTCAATTCCATTCGGTAATTCTATTGAATTTCATAGTAATAGAATAGTTTCAGTTCCTGAAGCCAGACTAATTTCAATCGGCCAAATGTTCTAATGTTTCTCCAGAGGTAACAATTTCTAGCGTAACAAATGACTGCGTCACAGTCATTCAACCGCAGAGAGCCGCGAGCCAGTTTTTTGTTGATATTTGGGAAATATCCGAATGGAAAAATTGTAAGAAAAGGATTGAGAAATTGCCGGCTCAAGGATTCCCATAGGAATTCAAAACTTGAAACATTGAAAGATCTGTATGATTATAATACCTTCTCTCTTCTCAGGTCGCTCATAAGCTAGTGAATCTGTTCTATTGAGAACATTCTATTGCAATACCTATATTCTATTCTGAAGGCTACTTCAAATTGGAAGAAGCCTTCATACTTCATTATTCAAGCTATTATTAATAGAAAACTGTTGTTATTGGAACCAAGTAAACAATTAATAAAATGTCATTTCAATGACAAAATTTTGAGTATTTTAAACTATCTCTACCAAAACTTAATGATTTATAGATTAGGATAATTTTAAAAAATAAATGAATCTTTTCCAACAAATTATGGATGCAATATTGCAATTAAAGAGCAAATCCTTTCGAATGCCAGCTTTTTCTAAATAGAAATCTAATAAACTTCAAATTTGATACTAGAATTCCTTTCAGACTCGCGTAAACCACAAATCACTCGAGAGGATAGCACCTCATTTAGTTGCTCCTGTCTCATCACAGTTTACCTCGATTAAGGTGAACATTCTAGTGTCATTATGGCTACAGTTTCTTGTGGCAGCTCAACAGTATCAATGTCAGGTCAAAGAAGAGAGAAGGGAATTTCAGAAGAACCTTAACCCATTCTAGGCCGTTGACGTCAACTCAACCTCAACTTCCTGCACGCTACATTATCATCTTGAGTCATATCAGGTGGATTATTGAAGACGCTTACATTAGGTAATAATCCTCATCAGAAGTTTACATTTATATAGCTCTTATATAGAATGAAAAACAATTCCTTTTTTGATAACAATGTTGAGAAAAATAGTAATCTCAATGTTTATGAATAGGAATGAAGTTCCTGTCATGGAAAATTAGAATCATGGAATAAGAGTATTTGAATTTTGTATAAGAATATTATTCAATACATATCAAGTATTAAACATATAATTTCTAAAGGAGTTAAAAATGTTTATGAACTTTTCACATGGATCTATTCACTAGACACAAGACAATTTATTATTGACTTGATCAATCAAATTGGATAAATTATATTGAGTTGAATAAATTTTGCAATATCAGTGAATGTATCATAACCAATTGTGGATACTCTTAAGCTGCGTTTACACCATGGTAATAACTTAATCCTTATAGATTCTATTAGATTAAACATAACTTATCATACACATGATGAACATATGTGTTTGTTAAGTCTAAATCTGTTCAATCTAATAGAATCTATAAGGATTAATTTATTAACATTTTGTTAATAGCTTTGGGGTAAACGCAGCTTAACATTGCCCCAGGGGA
The DNA here is from genome assembly GCF_014356525.2 of Nilaparvata lugens. Taxonomy (NCBI): domain Eukaryota; kingdom Metazoa; phylum Arthropoda; class Insecta; order Hemiptera; family Delphacidae; genus Nilaparvata; species Nilaparvata lugens. Next base: position 34,232,286 of record NC_052504.1, read on the forward strand.
GTCAATCATTAAAATGAGCTGTTTATTATTGGAAATACAATAGTAGCTTTTTATTACTATTTTTCATCGCATTGAAAGTTTTCACTGTAATATTCTTTAATGATACTGCTTTTATAATATGATTTTCGCCTCATTGAAGTCTATCAATAATTTAAAATAAACATAATTTTGAATTATCTCTATATATAATATATAAAAATAAATGTCTGTTTGTGTGTTAGTTTGTTTGTTCACTATAGACTTGAAAACTACTTGGCAGAACGGCATGAAACATTGGGAATATGTTGTGTGAATATTGGGGAAGGTTTCTGACCAGAAGTTTTAATAAGGGGGCTAATAATAATTATATATTAATCCATTTTACAGACCTATGTTTTCGAAATTGTCGGCCGAGCGGCCAACGTAGAACGGGAAGATCATCTTGATTCAAGATCATGCAATAATATGATTTAGCATATGAACTTGTGCCGGGCACTGTTTTTAATTCAGGCCTTTTCCCAAGTTATAATAGTAAATATAATACGCAATAGGCTAGAGACATTATTGTAAGTGAGTTAGCGAAACAAATTATTTTCTCTCTCTATTATGAACGGCCTTGACTTCGAGTTTCCCAGGATAGATATTTAAAAATTGTGCGACATAGAGTGCGATAAGTTGGAAAACAGCAAGTATTGGAATTATAACAAACTACCGATTTTGCAATTACTATTTTGGTCCTAAGGCTCTAGAAGCCACGCGACGATTGGTCAAATTGATTCTAAATACTGTAGTGGGGCGATTCCCCAGCCGAGAGACCAGATTACGTTTCGGAGAACATTTTGCTAGGAGCACTACGAGTGTGAAGATGTAGTCAACTTGTTTCGCCTTTTTTGGACAAGTTTATAATTTCAATAGTTAGTGTAGGAGATAGTTTTATTTTTATTAAAGTTTAAATTTTCTAGAAGAGCCATGTCCTGAAAAGTTTGATTGTGTTTCTTCATCTTGTACGAATAATCGTTTCTTCAAATAACCGCTAAGCAATTCATGTGTGACTCCAAACCAACTTCATGTACCACCTCTTTGGTTCCGCAGCTTCATGTAACACCGCTTCAAGACACCCGTTCAGATGACAGGTCTAGGGACGTAAGATGAAGTCATCGTCAAGCCAAATACAACCGGTAAAAGTTCACCGCCAAAAACAAGGTACTGTAACCTCGACGATAAAGCAACGTACAGCCCAACGAAAGTGCAGTGTAGTGAAACAAAAGATTCATTCAAGAAGATCAATCAAAAGTGGGGATTCGAAATTTATGAAATGGGTTGTATGGGCTAATATCGACGAAATTTGGGCTCAACGGGCTTTTTTTCTTGAGTTTTTGCTTTGAAATTAGTTTGTTATTTAATGACTGATATTGTTTGGTTTTGTGACGTATTGCTATCTAAACGAGGGATAGTAATGCTCCCCCAAATCAGATGAAGAATGTCAACAAAGTAACATGAAATTGTTGTTTCCTTTGTCCGATTTTGTTTGCCAATGTTTATTGAAGTTGTTTGTATTTTTCAATTATTTCAAAATGTAGTGTTAGTTTATAGTAGAAACCTATTAAATCAGGCATGGCAAGCTTAATAATTGAAGTTTTCTTGACTCTAGCCCGTTCACCTGCATGAATTTATTGAGTAAAGACTCAGATATTTTCTAGATGTGTTGGCCTATTTCCAAATTCTTAATTTTATTCCAAATTATCTTTTTTATTATCTTGAAAAAGGCCAAGCACAAACTTACCAGCTGTAATAAACACGTCACTCAGTGTTAAAATTGTTTACCGGTATTAAAACGGTAGTTTTAAGCACATAGGAAGTCCGTATTGAGATGTAAATAAAAATATTGATTGTCAGATAAATTTTATGATTCACCAAATAAAGTCAAGTATGACATGAGATACATTGACTTTTTGGTGGTACGAAGTAAAGAAAGAGATGGGAGATGAGCCTTTACACAAATGAAAGAAATAATAAGAAGAGCTATTCCAGCTGAAGTTCATTGATTTGGACATTTCAGAGGATGAAAAGACATTAGAGCTGCAATGGAAAGGATTGAAATCTGTCTCACTCGTTCGGTTCACAGTTGCGTCACACAGAAATCTCTCCCCACCATAAGCACACAGAGAGAGGGGTGCTTCTTTCTCATCATCGGACTTTATGGCGTTTAGTAACAAAGGAAAATGAACTTGCTGTTCGTTCTCCGAAGGGTTGGAGGGATGAAGGGAATAGGGGGGGGGGAGCGGAGGGGAGCTTTGGAACGAGCAGATGAGAATCATTTCCTTCAAAGAGATTCAAAGTGTAGCAAAAGTGACAGATGACGAACTCTTGTAGATGGAGTAAGTTTATCATGTTCCAAAAATGTGATTTGTATCTCGAGACTTTAATAAGTTATAAAGTAACTCACCCAATGTGCAAAATTATTCCTACGTCAAATCAGTTTGTTGAATTAAACTTGAGTGGATATGATTAGCAAAAATACCATACCTTAATGAAAAATCTGGTGTGGCGCACTCATACAACTTTCCTTGCCGTTATGAAAATTGATCAACTGACGCTAGTGTTCACGCAAGCTACTATTCAAAGATCTGAGCCAGCTGGTGACAGGACAATAACGCTGCAGACACATGAAATCTGCTATCTCTTCATCTATATAATAAGAGAGAGTAGGGTTGTGTGTTCGTTTGTTCGCATCAAAACATGTCAACTTGTGGATTGCATACCGGTAAAACGGGAATGATTTAGATCTCCAAATTTTGCACATAGATTCTAAAAATATCAATCTCGTGCACCTGGAAGCTCAAATTTCAATTTTCCTTCTAGATTTTTCAGAATTAATGTTTGAATTTCATTAATGGTACATTCGATTTCATTAAAAAATCACCAAATCATATGGTAGAAATTAAAAAAGGAACACTGTTTCTATATTGCTTTCTACCTGAAAAACATAGTTTTGAAACTTCGTTTTCCTGATGCAATGTTTAGGCCTACACGTGGCATAGATAAAATTTATTAAATTTTCAGCTAGAACAATTTTTGAGACAAAGTGCTGAATAAACGTCTACAGTTTCATCAATGCTGTATCGGCAATATGAAAACGCATGCAGTTAATATGTCTTTGTTATTTACATAAAGAAATTATATTCTTCCATTTTTATTTAATTAAAATTTCAAAATTATTCGAGCCCTGATAGAATGACTGACTCACTGTACAGTCAGTCGAAAATTTTAATATTGGAATGAGGAGTATTTTGGCAAGCTGAGCGAAAAAATAAGGTCATTTATGCACCTTTTCGTTATATCTTCAAATGAAAAATGAGTTTTGTGGGTTGTCAAAACTCCCTCTGAGAGGGAACTATTCAACTTATTCTATCTTTTAGTAAAATGACAATGATCATCCATCCATGTATCATCTTCTCTACTATAATAAAGGAAAGAACTGGATTATAAACGTAGCCTATACAGGAGTAAAGTATAGGGAAATTATGTTTGACGCATTATCACGTCAGAACTACTGGACTGATTAACTTGGAATTTTGCATACCTATAGATTCTTCCTTAACCGAGGGTGGTTATAGACCAATTTTAAATTCTTCAAGATTTGATTACATCAAGTTTTCAGTTTATCAAGTTTGCATTTATTTGCAGAAGATTTCTCTTAAAAGGGAAATTAGAAGATAGGTATGATTGGGGATCCTTTTCGAATGATAAAAACAGGTTCTCCGTCACACCCAAATTTATTCCGCCATTTTGAATCCAACTACTTTTTTTAATTGAAAGATGGTCATACTGATTTACTTGAAATGCAGCATATAAATTCTTAATCAACCGAGGATTCTTATAGGCCTATTTTGAATTCTTCTAGATTTCATTACGGTACGTCAAGTTTTAAGAAAGACCCTTGCGAAGCACGGGTTACCTGCTAGTAGTGAATGATTTAATAGAATCAACACTTTCCAACAGTTTGCAAATTGAATAATCTTATTTTCTCGAACTTCGAGTTTATTTCCAATTTTAGGTGAAAATGTTACTGGACATTAATTGTAGAGATTTTTATGCTCAATCTTTCCCACTTGAAATTCTTTGTTTGAATTGTATCTGAAGCCTGATAATTGGGAATCTAAAATCAAACTTTGCATAGATGGGGCGGAGCTCCTGAAATTTTTACAGATATGGACTTGTGGCAGTTGATAGAACTTATCAATGACTTTTTAGGTATAAATTTGATCAAAATCGTTGGAGTCGTTTTCGAGAAAATCGCAAAAACCCTGTTTTTGACAACATTTTCGTCATTTTAGCCGCCATCTTGAATTGCATTTGATCGAGATTGTTCATGTCGGATCCTAAATAGAGGAAGGACCTTAAGTTCCAAATTTCAAGTCATTCCGTTAATTGGGAGATTAGATATCGTGTACACAGACGCACATACACACACACACACAATCAATTTTTCAAGAATAATCATTTCAATTTTCGCATCATTTGAAACTTTTAATTATCCTCTTCCTTTCCATCTTCTTCTTCCCTAACTTCTCTCTTCCCTCATTATCTTACTCGTATCATTCTAATTTCATTCCTCTCACATTTCCAAGGTCACATCAACTATTTTCCCAATTCAGAGTCCAGCTACCAATACTCATGGACCGCTGGACGAGAATTCATCCAAGAAGATTTTTCTCTTCATTCTGATCGAAAAACTGAATATCACATAGAGAGCTTTTTTATTATTAAGTCGAAGCAAAAATGTTGAAAGAACAAGGAACCAAAGATGAAGTGAGAATAATTGTTTCTTCTGCTTTGATTGATCTCTGAACTAGAATGATACAATGATTACACATCATAATTATTTGAGATATTATGGTCTCTCACTCATATGGTCTATCACTCACCCATCTATGTGAGTGACCACTCGGACAAAGTTTGTCTAGCTCATTGGAAGGACATTCCAACTTTTACGATTGCTAATTTTTGCGTACATTGACGGCAGAATCAGGTTCAACTGGGATATGCAGGCCTTATTAAGTATACGCGTATATCTGTAAGCACCTTTATGCTTGACGTTAGTTCTGATCGTAGTCAACATTGAAGATTGAAGCGTGAACTGACACAGCACAGCAGGATGCCACACTATCATAGTCAAATAGCTCATTAATGATTCATGGAGTTTACTCGACAATTGCGTGGCGTTGGCGTTGGCTGGGACTTGAGGCAAATACATGTTGGACCGCTCAACAAACTCAGCCGACTTGACATTTAAATAATTCATCCACATACATCTCGCAAGTTTACCAACTTGCCAAGTTTAATTGAATACAATCTGTCGTTCAAACTTTGCATATGCGGTCTGGTGTGCTATCGAGAGTATATTGGCATAGGCAATTCATAGGAGCATCAGCCGCACTCAACACTGCTCCACCATTCGATTGCACCAATGAACCTGCAGATGCCAATCTGCAATATTACCTTAGCCCCAGATTCAATATTCTCAAATATTCAACCCGATTCCCTTACCGTAATAGGATTTACAACTTATAATTGTATCGTGACTATAAACTTATGTAGAGGTAGGCTATTACAGCTATACCGTACGAGTACGAGTATAAGTTGGTAGGCTAGTGGTCGTCGTCTCTGTAGGAAGGTATAAAAAGTGTTTTTATTTCTGAATCGTTGCGTTTCAACGAATTTAATTTCAATCATTCTGTTATCAATGATCAAGTTTCAGGCAATGGAAGTTTTAAAATTTGTTAACTGTAAATTCAATTCTCACATTGTGAGCTGCTGTACAATTTATGAAATACCAATTTACCCACTTCTAGTTCCTTCAAATGTGCAGGAAGCTTATTATAAGCTCTTATACCAAACTCCTTAAAGCAGTTCAATGTATTTGCATAATTGCACTGGTTCACTCTAAGAGATTCAGAATTTCTTGTGTAATGGTTGTGAACGTTGCTATTTACAGAAATAGTTGCTAAATTAATTTTCACATACATAAGACATTCAATAATGTAAATAGCTGGTACTGTCAAAATGATGAATTTTCTAAATAAATCCACACAATGAAAACGACTATTCACATTAGCAATAGCCCTTACTGCTCGTTTCTGTAACACAAATAGTTTCTTTACATTCGTATCATTACCCCAGGCAACAACACACATAATACTTTACACTTCAATATAATGCATATTTTTCCTTATCCTGATTGCATAGCTAATGATGGCTATAACTATATGACACTCATGTATTCTAATGAAATTACTACCAACACTAGTCACTTTATAGTCTCTTTAGTCACTTTATCAATTTGATTGTAATTTTTTCGAATGAATCTGATAACTAAGGCTATGAGGATCAAGTCACAACTATGAATAAAACTCCCATTCGAATGACGCTGCCAGTTACGAACTTAAGAGACAATCGTATAAAAGTTTTCTTGTTTGAAAGAACAGCAGGCATTTACCCAGTATAGGTAGACTCCAGACTAGTCCATCTCCATTATCGAGTACGAGTACATCTCGTTTCAAATATAAGCTTGTTTTGAAACCTTGAGACTTGAAAATTGCTGGATTTTCCAAGCAGCTTGTTCTGTACAAAACACCCTAAGCTTGGAATTCTACGATAGGGAAGATCTGGATGTCTATCTGGATGTCTGGAAAATAGCATGGTAGTTAGTACTTTCAACTTAACAACAAAAATACTATATTCTAAGATTCCATTTTCTAATAAGCAAACTGAAATCATCATTTTCCATTTCCTCCTACAATAGCATTGTAATACCATAAAATCACAAAGTAATTTTGAATACAAAATACGATATAACATTGACATGATTTTTCTATCAATTGCAATCTATTTAATGAATTAATACTTGGATTGAAATCGTTGAATTCATTCAGTTTCAATTATTACTAACTACTAGATATAGGAAATCAATAAGTTTTCTAGGAACTAAAAAAGTTATAGATTTTACCTATTTGTGGAATCTCGGAGTAGTAAGCTACTCCTGTAAATCAAGTATTGGAATATTGAGATTAAAATATGTTCAAAAACACGTACAGTATTCTCGAGCTTCTGCCTCCTGCCAAGTACCCAATAGTTGAGGAAAATTATTTTGGATGAAACGCCAAACAAACTGTTAGACCAACCACACGTCTATTCCTTAATTACTATTTATTGAAAAAAGAATAAGAGAATCAAACAAGATTATTATTTAGTCAAGGACTACAAATACGCGTGTTTCTTTTTTGTTTTTCTATGGTCGTGATGAGATTAGCCGGATATTAAGGCGAGCTATTGGAGAGGTTAGGATGGAGGCTGCGAATCAGAAATTACTATGATCAACAGAGAGCGATTGCACACAGAACCTGATTCCTCGAGTGAAGTCTCCTCCTAAACATCATCAGCCTTCTCCTTTTCCTTTTTTCTTCTTCTACTCTTCTTCTGCTGCTCCCACAAGTCAACGACACTTAGTATTATTGTAGAGTTGTGGAGGTCAAGGTGAGATCTGGGGAGGCCAACTTAAATTTAACTGGTTCGTGTTGGAGTGCGAATCTCAAGAATTCGCCCATCGTCATGCAAATCATCGGTATCTGATATCATTGGATACACAATACGAGTACATTGATTCTCCATGAATGGGAAGCCTTGTATGGGAAAAAATCAATAAAAATTAGAAAAACCCTTATTCTGTTCGAAATCCATTCTTTCAAATATTTATCAAGCCTCGTCATTTCATGAACTTATTAAAATAATACTCGTGATCACTAAAACTCACTCTTTTCTGCAATCATTCTCTCTTGGTACAGCATCCATCAAATAATGAGAAAGCGATCAAACAAAAATCTTTCAAAATATTCTCCAGGTGAAATATTATTTTTGGATAAAGTTCACAAATCACATAATTCTTTTGCCTGCCAGCGTGGCTCATTACAGCCAGCTCAGCCTACTTGTCCCTAATCGTGGACTTGGATATTATTTCTATCTCTTACCTTTACTCACTCACAAACAAAATCTCATGCAGGCATCATATCCAGCAAAAAAAAAGTTAATTGGTAAAAGTTGATAGCTAAAATTTATAAACAGAAGTTATTCTTCATCATATTCTACTGCTAATGTATTGTTTTTAAACATTCTAACAATAATTATTATAGTAGATTAGTTAGGTACCTACTTTTTTGTTAAAGTATTATAGAATTACAGTTACAATTTTAAAAAGTTACAATTACAATTAGTTCTCCAGTCTACTATTACATTATATTTACAGAATTTTCATACTATGAATTCATATTATCATTAAAAAGCAGCAGGCCTACTTGAAGCAGATTTATAAGATTTTTATCAGATATTTTCAGTTTTGTATCCTCATTTTAGTTCCTATGGGTTAGCTTCTTGTGATTTATGCAGCAGTTACGTCTCGCGTGCTTCCAATGTTGATCTCTTCATCATTATTTTGAAAAATTCATCCACACGTGAACATTATTAACAAAGTAACACCTCCACCTATCAGACTAGAGGTAATTCAAAGTAAAATAATCGGAAACTCAAATTCAAATTGTTCGTTGTTCTGTTAAAATCACAACATCAAAAACAACTATGGTACAAGTTGATACATACATACAAAGCATGGTAAGCTTTTTCAAAGTTCTTGACAAAGTTAAACTAGCTCGGAAATTGTTCATTAGCAAATGTTGGGAAAAGGAGGAAGAAATGAGGGGACAATGACTTTCGTGCCAAATCATCAGCGAAAGTTTGTGCTGATAAGCGTTGACAACTTTTCTCATGTCGAGTTGCTGTTTATAGCTTTTGAACTTCACTTGCTCAGACAGCACGTGTTTTTGTCGGAAATAATTATTGAGCCACGGCCCTCTAGAGTGGCGGCGACTTTTGTACACCTTTGCTGTTGAGAGGATAGAGGAAGGGTTACTTTCGTTAAAGAGTGCGAGAACTTTTATCGGCTTTGTGCACCCGGTAAAATGCTTCGCTCTCCATCCAAACTGCCACCACTAGCACACGCACACACTCCCAGTGGCGAGCTACGGCTACGTCTCTCGGGCTTCCCGAAGTACAACTGCGAAATGAAAAATTCAAGCTGGGACTTTGACATCAACAGTCAACAAACTGCAGACAGATGAATCGCTAAGCAAATGCGTCACTTTTTGTCCAACTCTGCGTTTCAAGTACAAAAGAAAGGTCTGTCCTACAAGTCTTCTCTTTCCAATTAAACTCCGAACCCAACGGTAGCTGCCGGAGCTTGTTCGATACACTTTTTACATTATTTACAAAGGCATACAATAAACACTCATTTCTTCTCTTTTGAAATTTCTTCACTGCAGAAAGTAGTATATGAATTATGATGGTAGGTACAATGCCCAACAATGACAAAGACATATTGTAGACATAGAGACGGTAGGTGCTGTACTCTTCTATAAGAGAGACCTTTCTAAATACACCATGTTTCGAACAAACCCTTTAAGGCTATTTTTTATGGGAAACAGTAACTATTTGTGTCTATACTGGCGCTCTTTGCTTTATGGAAGAACGATGTAGCTGGACAAATAAATGTATTATACAACATACACACTATGCACTTATCCCTTTTTATGGAAAGGATGAGGGTATACTTGGTCAATTTTTACGATGACAGATTGATATATATATATTATGACGTTATTTTTGTCAATAACGGTTTGCCTGGCTTGGCTGCAATCGGAAAAGCATGAGTAAAAAATTATATGACTCTGGTTGTGGTTCTTAGAATATAAACTAGACCAAATTCTTACGGGCTGGCCCAGGAGCTCCCGCAATTCACTGCTCTTGGACAATTTATATAAATCTCTGGAACGTATTGCTATATATCGCTATCTAAACCAACTTATTCCGTGGAGAATAAAGTCGGATGGTAAATTTCTTAATACTTCAATACTGGTAACTCGATAAATAAAAATGAGATTGGTCATGCAAGGAAGCAGGGGAACAAATAAAGGATACACCATAACAAATTTGATACATATATTACATAGAGAAATATCAACGAATAAATGAATATAGAAATATAATTATAGAGCAACAAGTAAAAAAATAGTAAATAAGAACAAAATTTATATATCAAAAATCTGGTGTGGCGCACTCACACAACTTTCCTTGCCGTTATGAAAATTGATCACCTGACGCTAGTGTTCCCGCGCATCTCAAGTCCACTATTCAAAGATTTGAGCCAGCTGGTGACAGGGCAATAACGCTGGAGACACACATAAGGTCTGCTATCTCTTCATAGTGAATGATTTAATAGAATCAACAATAATTTGCAATTGAATAATCACATTTTCTCGAATTTGAAGCTTATTTTCAATTTTAGGTGAAAATGTTACTGAACATTAATTGTAGAGATTTTCATGCTCAATCTACTCCACTTGATTTTTTTCGTTTCAATTGTATCTGAAGCCTGATAATTGGGAATCTATCTGCATTGATGGGGCGAAGCTCCTGAAATTTTTACAGATATGGGACTTGTGGCAGTTGATAGAGCTTATCGATTACTATTTTAGGTATGAATTTGATGAAAATCGTTGGAGCCGTTTCGAAAAAATTGCAAAAAACCCTGTTTTTGACGACATTTTTGCCATTTTAGCCGCCATTTTGAATTGCATCAGATCGAAATTGTTCGTGTCGGATACTTATATCGTAAGGACCTTAAGTTCCAAATTTCAAGTCATTCCGTTGATTGGGAGATGAGATATCGTGTACACAGACGCACATACACTCATACACACACACACCCCCCCCACACACACACACACACACACACACACACACACACAGGCGCGCGCGCGCGCGTTTTAGTTTTGTCGTTCCCTAATATTGCAGGCTGACTAGTCACAGTGAATTTTTAGTATTATTTTTTTATGTTATCCCTTCTGTCATTCATTCCATGAATGGAATGCTTTTTCAACTCACATAGTGTTTTCTACGTCTCTCTCCTTGTTTGCATGCACACTTGCTTGGGGTTGATAAGTTAGTTAGTGAGTTTAATTTTTGTCACATAAAGCTGTACAGTCGAGCAGAGCTCGCACAGCATGTGACACATCAGAATTTTATATACATTCAAAAGCAGCTCACACTCACATTCCGGGACGACACGTCACGGTACGATAGGACAGAAAGCTCTATGTTTATTTAGGATTTTTCTAGACATTTTAAATTGATAAGTTATTTATAAAAGAAACAATCTTTCGAGAGCCCACTCTTCAGCCAACACCCGCTCAACAGAATACCTCAAAACAATCAGCAAGTGAGTAAGGACAAGCCTCAATGAGCATTTTTTTAACTTCCCTAGCAAACTTTTCGTCGCTGTTATCCTTCAGGGCTTTGGGTAAATAGTTTAAAATCTTCATACCCGAATAGAATGGCACCTTCTCAACCAATGTCAGCCTACGCACAGGATATCGAAGTAGCGAACCTCCTTGTCTAGTGTTATATGTGGGATATTATATTGTCACAATAAGTATTCTTATTCCTATGCGCATACACAGCAATCTCAAAAAAATACAATGCAGGCATTGTAAGCAGCCCCAATCTTCTAAATATGGGTTTACATGAGTGCCTTACGTTAATACCTTCAATTATTCGCAGCGCTTTCTTTTGAATTTTGAATTTATTCAGATATCCTGTGGTGCCTCCCCAAAATATCACACTATAACGGACTTGGGACATGAAGTACCCATGATAATTGATCCTTATCGCTCAATTCTAATTCATCAGATTTCTTTTCTTTCCATTGTGTATTTTGGATGAATTGCATATATATTTTTCACTATTTGTTCCTGTATTATTATTCATTCAGTCTTCAGTCCATTATTTTGTATTTGTGTTACACTCATATTTATTGCATCAATTATTCTATTTCAAACAATCAATCAATAATTTTATTTAGTTTTATAATATATGTAGGTAGTGCCACATTTTTTATGTTTTGCATTAATTATATTCTGTATATTATTTCTGTATTATTATACAGAATATCATAATATTCTGTTTATTATTTTTTTATTCTATGTGATTTATTCTGTACAATGTTTTGATATGCAATGGGTCTGTCTAGATCAAGCACAAAATAACCAATCAATCTCTAATTACTGCGAGTAGCTTCGTCTTCGATCTCGCACCTTTCTGTTTTTATTGCCACCACTCGAGAAGAGTGCTTTTTGTTTTTATACATCATAGAAGGAAAATAATTACATTTTACTATGCTATTGCGAACTAATTCTCCAGACATGATTCATCAACCTGAAATCACATAAACGCCAGACGAAATCATTGTCTATTGACAAAGAGTAGTCAATCCATAATTGACCGAGAGAAGTGAGGTCTAAGATTCAAGACGACGGTTCGGCATTTCTTTTTATGTTTAAATGTTTAAATGTTTAAATGTTTAAATGTTTAAATGTTTAAATGTTTAAATGTTTAAATGTTTAAATGTTTAAATGTTTAAATGTTTAAATGTTTAAATGTTTAAATGTTTAAATGTTTAATGTTTAAATGTTAAATGTTTAAATGTTTAAATGTTTAAATGTTTAAATGTTTAAATGTTTAAATTTTAAATGTTTAAATGTTTAAATGTTTAAATGTTTAATGTTTAAATGTTTAAATGTTTAAATGTTTAAATGTTTAAATGTTTAAATGTTTAATGTTTAAATGTTTAAATGTTTAATGTTTAAATGTTTAAATGTTTAATGTTTAAATGTTTAAATGTTTAAATGTTTAATGTTTAAATGTTTAAATGTTTAAATGTTTAAATGTTTAAATGTTTAAATGTTTAAATGTTTAAATGTTAAATGTTTAAATGTTTAAATGTTTAAATGTTTAAATGTTTAAATGTTTAAATGTTTAAATGTTTAAATGTTTAAATGTTTAATGTTTAAATGTTTAAATGTTTAAATGTTTAATGTTTAAATGTTTAAATGTTTAATGTTTAAATGTTTAAATTTTAAATGTTTAATGTTTAAATGTTAAATGTTAAATGTTTAAATGTTTAAATGTTTAAATGTTTAAATGTTTAATGTTTAAATGTTTAAATGTTTAAATGTTTAAATGTTTAAATGTTTAAATGTTTAAATGTTTAAATGTTTAAATGTTTAAATGTTTAATGTTTAAATGTTTAAATGTTTAAATGTTTAAATGTTTAAATTTTAAATGTTTAAATGTTTAAATGTTTAAATGTTTAAATGTTTAAATTTTAAATGTTTAAATGTTTAAATGTTTAAATGTTTAAATGTTTAAATGTTTAAATGTTTAAATGTTTAAATGTTTAAATGTTTAAATGTTTAAATGTTTAAATGTTTAAATGTTTAAATGTTTAAATGTTTAAATGTTTAAATGTTTAAATGTTTAAATGTTTAAATGTTTAAACATTTAAACATTTAAACATTTAAACATTTAAACATTTAAACATTTAAACATTTAAACATTTAAACATTTAAACATTTAAACATTTAAACATTTAAACATTTAAACATTTAAACATTTAACATTTAAACATTTAAACATTTAAACATTTAAACATTTAAACATTTAAACATTTAAACATTTAAACATTAAACATTTAAAACATTTGAACATTCAAACATTTAACCATTCAAACATTTAAACATAAAAAGAAATGCCGAACCGTCGACTTGAATCTTAGACCTCACTTCTCTCGGTCAATTATGGATTGACTAGGCCTACTCTTTGTCAATAGACAGGTTGATGAATCATGTCTGGAGAATTAGTTCGCAATAGCATAGTAAAATGTAATTATTTTCCTTCTATGATGTATAAAAACAAAAAGCACTCTTCTCGAGTGGTGGCAATAAAAACATAAATTTGCGAGATCGAAGACGAAGCTACTCGCAGTAATTAGAGATTTATTGGTTATTTTGTGCTAGATCTAGACAGACGCATTGCATATCAAAACATTGTAATACAGTTGAAAAACGTCACATATAAATAAAAGAAAAGTTTAGTCATAAAATAAAACTCTAATAACATATTTAACAATCCATGAAATTTGTAAAATTTTAATCCATGCAGTATTATAAGCTGTGCTATTGAAACTGGAACTTATTTTGGAAATAAATGAGAATCTTGAAAAATAATTTGATTAAATTCTAATTATTTTGCAATTTTTTTTGAAAATTTTCAATTTGAAACTCATTTTTTTTTTAAATTTCCATCCATGTTTGAATTTATCTACAATATATATATATATATATGTGTATATATATATATATATATTGTAGATAAATTCAAACATGGATGTTTCATGATATTAAAAGAATAAATTTATTAATTCGTTTTGATATATTCAAAATTATTATCTATAATATTACTATTATTATTATATTATTATTATTCCCATCTATACTTCATTGTAAAAAAGAATAAATAAATATTATCATCCATGATTGCTCTTTGCTCAGTGAATATTTAGAATTCTAGATAGATTCAATCCTATGGAAACCGTGGTATTTCATTTCCGCAATAATGATTGAAAAATAAATCTTCATAATTGAGATTGAATAAGGTAGGATATTTTGTTTCTATATATTATTTTAAATTGTTTAAAAGAATCTAGCAACGTTGCGGAGCTAGAAAATGAGAACGCTATCTGCTTTGTCGAATGATAGACAAGGATAGTAACATTAATAATGGTAATCAAGGTACTGTCATTCTAGAATAGAAAATAGAATAAATTGTAAATCAAAGATAAAAATAAGTAGGAACAGAACCTGTATGAATCAACCTCATGAAAATGAACAAAGATTCACAAACTAATGAGTTGGGAAAAAATAAGAAAAACAGAAAACAATGCACTAGCACGAGCACAATGACTACAATCCAATTGTCATATTGCAATTTAAATTTATAAAAATGATTATTAAAATGTGCTTACTATCATTTAAGATGCTAAAATTCTTTAAACACTGAATCCAAGAAAAATCCACAATATAAATCTTTACTAAATAATTCATGGGCTTTTATATACTTCACCCATATATTTAACGCGTGTTAAATTGTGGCCTAGTTGACGAATTAATTCCGATGATTATCTGACAGAGTGCAGTTCAGTAGATGATTTTTTTCAATGGAAAGTTTGTAGTCAAGGTATCTCCATAGACCTTGCTCATTACCAATAGATAAGCCAATTAAAAGCAGTCATTTCATGTCCATCTTTTTCAAAAATAAGTTATTGGTATCACTGTAAAGGTCGATATCAGCTCTTTCTAACTGCACAAACATTGTAAGTACACTTCAAATATTATTTACACGATATAAGAATTAAAATAAATACGGATTCTATTCAGGGCAGCAAATGTACCTGGAATATATAGTAGGTATTCTAGGTTCCTTGAGGGCAGCTGTCGGCTGTTGTACTCATTGTATGTCCCAACGAATCTAGAATACAATATGTATTCTAAGTACATTGGTATGTCCTAGGTTTGCAGGGAAAATTTCGCTTCGGTTGAATGCTTTAAGCTGCGTTCACACCAAAGTTATCAACAAAATGTTAATAACTTAATCCTTATAGATTCTATTAGATTGAACGGAACTTGGCAAACACATATCATGTTCATCACGTTTATGATAAGTTATGTTCAATCTAATTGAATCTATAAGGAGTGCATGACAGGTGGTTGATGGTAAGGTCAACACAGGTAGTAGAGCTCCTACACCAATAAAAACACTAGCTGACAAAGATCAGCTGAAATCGACAAATTTTTATTGGAGCCCTACCTGTGCTGACGTCACCAGAATGCACTATGGCTTTGTTTACGGAGGTAGTGGTCAAATGCCTTAGTTCACATGTGAGCAGGTAAGATTCACTTGTATTGATCAATCATCGTAGTGGTTGAAAACACCTTCTGAAAACATGATTCACTTTTGATTCATTGGGAAGGAAAGGGTTAATAGTACTTATATGAGAATAATTTTTTTATAGTGTTGATTCATAATATAACTTAGACATACTGACATTTTTCATACATTTGCTAACAATACTGTTAAATAAAAATACCAATTTTCATAAATTTGTGGTTTTCAAGTTTCTTTCCATCCTGTTAAAATTATACCCGAGGTAATATATCTGTGTGCATACTCGTATTATGTCCAAAAATCAGTTAATCTTATGAGCACAAATATAGTAGGTCCGTTTTTACTTTCCTTGCCCTATTACCATAGGTAAGGAAAGTATTGCTTTCCGAAAAAAATAAGGTACCCCAATTACTAAATTTCTATACGTTCCAATATATTTTGGCTCTCATAAAATACCTTCTATATTATAGGAGGTTCTGTCTCATAGCTATTGAACATTATTGATGGCTCGCCTGTTCTCGTGTTCTGCTCATCGTTCTCAGCCTCAGCTCATCATAGTAGGCATCAAGGTGGTTCAAATAATAACTTATGCTATCGTTTCTCTATGTTGAAAAGCAATCTTTCTAATCAGAAAAATGACAATCCAAATTTATTATCTAATATGAATTTGATTGTTTGAGCCACCTTCATATACTATGATAACATCCCTGTTCCGAGCTGCAGTCAGTAGAATTCAGATTGCATTGATGATCGCCAATCTCCGTCGCGGAGCCGGCATATAGAAGAAGAAGAAGAAGAGCTGAGATTCTCAGCTATGATGAGCTGAGAACGATGAGAACAGTCAACCAATTAATGCTCAATAGCAATGAGAGCCCCAGTAGCCTACGGTACATTGATTTTTCAACTACCTTGTGGAACCCCCAATTCCAGAATTGTTTTCGCCCACTCCTCATAATCTTGGCATTTTCGGAAATCAAATTAAATTCGTGACAATCTGAGATCTGATACACAAAATTTCAAAAATACGAATTCCAATGATTTGATTATTTTCTTCTAAATCTATATTAATTTTAACCTCCAATTAATTTCTATTCTGCTGAGCAGAAACAAAAGTCGTGAAGAACCCACCGGTTCTTTAAGGAAGTAAGTTATTGATATTCACCCATGAGAAAATTCTTCGTGGATCAATTGCTTTCTCAATGTTTCTGTTTCTGCTGAGCAGAGCAGATTAATTGGCAAGCCGGACTTGAATGAGTTTTGTGGGTTCAAGAATCACTGCAATAGTAGGCTACTTGTGATTGGAAATTGTAATGATTTTGGTCGTACTAAAGAATTGGATGTTGGGAAGAAATTGCAAAATGCGTCCCAAGATCGCATGCGATTGTTGTGCATTCTTAGCAAGTCTTTGTTCACGAAGCTTTTCCGACCAGACTTTTTCCCGACTCTAGATTTTCTACTGGCAACTTGAAATTTTTAAATTCATATCGTGATTTAACTGGATTCAACATTTTCAACTACAGTAGGCTATAGGTAGTCTATCATTTGTTTAAACAACAGGTTCTCGCCACAGCTGAAATAATATTGTTCAAGTAACTGAATCCAGTAAATTCTATTATATTAAGCGAGCAATTTCTGATTATTTATATTATATTATATATATATAAACAGGATACACACGACATGGATAGATTAAAAACACTTAAAAACTTACATTTAAAGGAAAATTTTCGGGGGCTGAGCCCCCTTTGTCAATCAAACAGGAAGTGAAGTGGTGCAGATTTGAACATTCAAAATTAATATTAGAAAGCCGAAATGAAGTAGAATAAAATCAGAAAATGGAATTATTGAATTGGAATGAAATTTATTTTTATTGAAAATTTATTATATAATATATAAATATATTATATTAATAATATTATTATAATATAATATTTATGATAAAAATTATTGAAAATGTATTATATATATATTATAATATTATTAATATAATAAAAATAAAATTCATTCCAATTCAATAATTCCATTTTCTAATTTTATTCTACTTCATTTCGGATTTCTAATTTTAAATCTCCTCTTTTCTATCAATTCCTAATCTACACCTTTCCTTATCCATAACCCACTCAAATTTGAAATCTCCTGCTTGTAACCCATAATAGCCCACCAACTAATCCCATAATGCTCCTTCAATCAGTGCGCCTCCGTTCGTCTGTACTCTATGATCTACACAACATCTCTACCGCGTCTCTGTGGTCACGACCGTTGGAATGTTCAAATCTGCACCACTTCACTTCCTGTTTAATTGACAAAGGGGGCCCAGCACCCGAAAATTTTCGTTTAAATGTAAGTTTTTAAGTGTTTTAAATCTATCCGTGTCGTGTGTCCTGTTTATATTTATATTATAAAACTTTAAAGTGTTTTCTGTTGCTATATATATGGTTATGTGGTTATATGGGTATATATTTATGTTCAACGCATCTCGAAAGCGGCTCTAACGATTTTCACGGTAGGTTTATGATATGAAGATTCGATTGCACTAGGTCTCAACTCTCAACCCTTGGATAACTCGCTGGAGGACATTAAAAGGATAAATACATCCTTGGAAAAACAGCTGGAAATTTTGTAGTCTGTCGATACCGTAATGGGAGAGTGAACGAGTGCATGTGTGTGGGATCATCCAGCTGATCTCACGAGAAGAAAAATTCAGCAAGAGAAACTTATTTTCGTTTATTTCTCTTTTTTAGAAAACATGCTTACTCTTGAAAGTCCAAAATAGTAACTACATGATGTTAGTGATACATAGTATATTAACAAATATTGTAGCAAACATAGTAAGTTATATCATTCTACATCGAATTCATTATATCTATTTGTAATTGAGTGTTTGTTTTTTGAAGTGTGAATAAGTTGTTATTTTGATGAGTGATATTAGCTTAACCTAGATTTTGATTTGGACTGTAGTTTAAATTTTAAAAGTGACAGTTTTGGGCATAAGCCTGTTGTGCCTCCTCATATAACTGTAAAAATAATTGTACGACTGAGTAAATGAATAAATACATATAAACTAAAAATTCAATCTTTCGTTACAAATTTTCTATGCTTTTACACTCCAGAGTAAAGCTCGGTCCCCGATATTTTGTAATCTAACTGCATACATCTGCAGATGAAAATAGTCTGATGCTGATTCTGGTGAACAGTACTTAACCTACATGATTTTTAAAATCCGTACTTTCAAGGCATTGGATCACATCTCCAGCATACATAGGAGTGCCTTGATACTCCCTGCTCCCAATACTTTGTATGCCTTTAGGCTGGATTCGTACATAACAGAGACATTGAAAATATAATTCTCTTTAGTTGTAATGGGATTATTCATACTCGCCAGGCCGGGCTGAATGAGTGTAAACAGTGCAAATATGAATTCCCTCGTCGGAATTATATTCACAATCATTGTTTTGCGCGATCCAGCTTTATAAAAGCGTCAGGATTTTTTAAAATACTCAAATACTGCAAAAGTGATTCATAGTAATATAGGTACATTAGGATTTAATTACAAATGAATAATAATAGAAGTTGATTGAAAATTTAATAAAAATCTTCTATTATAATTATACAAAATATAACAAAAATTCAGTGACATTTTTTTCAAGATAAATTTGCAATCTAATATTTAGATAAACTGATTGTTGAGCTTTCAAATTATACATCATTGGTTGGGTGAGAGATTATAGATATTTAAGGAAGAAAAAATAAATATAGTCATACGGAAATGCTTATTTGAAATAAATAATTATAAATTAGTAAAATACAAAACGTATAATAATTAAAAACAATTCATGATGGAGCCTTCAGGCTTATAAAATAAACACATCAACCACACAGAACGCCATAATAATAATATCAATGGCAGAATTGATGAGAAATCGCTGATTCACAAATTATAATTGGATGAAAGTTGCAATGGGCTATTGTAGTTTTTCTCTACATAATCATCAGTAAAGTATCTATAATACTGATAATTTTTTATTTAGCCAATTCATCTATGGATTAGATGCTACAAAGATTGATTTTTATAATATTAAAAAAAATAATAATTACAAACAAATTAACCTAAAAGTAATAGATCGGTATGATGTAGTATGGACAATTGTTTTAAGAAGTTTGTTCTTGACCATTACTTTCTGGAGCTTTCATTACGTACGGCAAATCAGGAGGGGAAGAATAAGGCGTTAGTTCTAAGATTTCAAAGTCTCCATTGTCTTGCCTGTAAAAACAATATTTACGATATTAATAAGACAAGAAAATACAAAATTTGAGAATTATCATGATAATGCAGTATAATTTACTACATTCACATGATACTATTCACATCATTTACATAATATTCACATTCGAATGAAGAATTTATTTTCATGATAATAGATTTCAGTATCACAAGAGTGGTCGTAATAGTTTGGTTTATAATGCTGGCTTTGTAAAAAGACAGAGGCCACACATTCGATTCTCGGCCGACCAGAATATTCTTCTCAAGCCACTCCTGTGTTTCAGATGGACAAGTAAGGCCTGCCTGTCTGAAAAGCCGTTAATTCCTGTCAAAGGCCCAGAAATTGATCAGGTGCTAGTGCTACCTAAAAGCTCAGACCCAGACCTAAGCCAGCCAGGTTACCCGATATGAACGAACTGCTTGCAAATATGTTCCTCTTGTACTAGCTTTGCAGATGATACAGATGAAAATTTTCATTTTGACAAGTTACCAAAGTTCAAAATTAGTGCATAATTTAAACATTTGTACTTGTACAAAAGTACAAGTGTGGTGTAGAGTTAATGCACTGTAGACTAATTTATCCAAAAAATAATGCTACATCAACTCATCAAATAAGACAGGAAGAGGAAAACCCATTGCTTCAATTCAAAATTCATATTCTACTTACAATAGCTTGAAACAAATCTTACGATCAGAGTCGCAAATACTCCAGTCTCTCGGAACTTATAACTTGAGTCGCTTGTAATAGTCATTGACAATACTCTAATTGTCAGAAGCCGTTCAACTTATAATTAAAATTACAATCATCGGCTTATCCATATCAAGCTTCTTCGTGATCTTCAAGCTCAATTTGTATAGTTTGGGAAATTTTCCCCTGCCACTACATATCAGTCCAGTCACTATATACATTGGTGCTTGCAATTTATATTGAAGTTCTGATTTTTCAATATATCAATTGAATACATGGGAGAAGTCCAGAACCAAACTCTTCATGCGAAATTTATTTGTGCTATATACAGAGTGGCTCAAAAACCTCGTATTTTTAGTTCATTTTTCAGTTTCCAGCTATTTCCGCCAAATCCAATGATCGGACAGAAAAATTTGCTCTCGCCTTTTTTAAGATTATAAAATTGTGAATGGAATGATATAATTTGGAACTCTCTATCTCCAATGAGTACTGAGTTATGAGTTTTCAAAAATGAGTGGAAGTTCAAGTAAAAAATCAATTCTGATTTTTGATCCTTGAGGTGTCCTTAAGCGCACCTCTCCACTAGGATATACTGAAATGTAGTGCATCTAACGGGTGATTCTCATAGAACATAATCTTATGAACTTATATCATTGTGCAAATTATCACTGTGAGGACAATATAGATGGTGATGATGGTTGGAGTTAAAAATTAGGTGTTTTTCACAATACAATACATTGTTGTAAGGTGTGCCTGGAAATCTATATGAGATAGAGCGCTCTACCTAGTCTCAGATTGTAGAGCACAAAATTACGCCCAGAGGGATTTTGAATTTTACATCTAGATTGTAACAATCAGGATATATTGTTGATCAAATACTAAATATCAAAATTGATTTTCTCTTAAAATTTCACTCATTTTTGAAAAATTATAACTCAGTACTCATTGGAAATAGAGAATTTCAAATATCATTCCATTCAGAATTTTATAATCTTAAAAAGGTGAGAGCGAATTTTTCTGTCCGATCACTGGATTTGGCGGAAATAGCTGAAAACTGAAAATGAACTGAAAATACGAGGTTTTTGGGCCATCCTGTATATAGCACAAGGAAATTTTGCATGAAGAATTTGGTTGTGGACTTCTCTCGTGTATCCAAATGATATATTAAAAAATCAGAACTACAATATAAATTACAAGCACACCCCCTTTTTCACGTCTATATTGACTGGACTAATAGACTTTTTGACCTGTATAAATTTATCGGGAATCAGTTTGAGGTTAAGTCAGTTTCTTCCTCAGGCATTGTCATGATTGGAGCAAGCATGAAAAACTATTTTGTGAATAATATCTTGGACTTGAATAGATTGTTACCTAAGAGCTAAGCCTACTGACGCCGGACTCTGAGCTCTGGCCAAATTCGAATTCAAGCCATAATCTTGTAGTGTTTTGTCGTCCTCCATGACCGTTTTTTCATTATAATACAATTGCTGATTGGCAGGAGGCACTTTCAGGATACCTGAAATCAATTTCATTTAGCATATTAATTTGATGAAAAATACATTGAGAGTCTACAAATTAATTCGGATATAAAGTTACGTCAGAATTTCACAACAAAATTGAAATTACTTTGCACCATCAGGCGGAAGATAAAATATGCATGCTGACAATCTCAAATGATGAAATAAAAACACAATAAGGGTACTAATGAGTTTCTGTTATAAATGTATCAATATTTAAAGTTGGACTAAATCCCCCAATAAATAAATATGGGTTACACAATTCAAACAGTATTCCAAAAGGAGAATATATTGTTGATGAGAGCTAGAAGAAAGTTTCAACAGAAATAGAATTGGTCGTCGCCAACCTGTCTCCCCAACAACTAAGCTCCTCGCAATTTCGATCACAGGCGTCAGTAAATCATCTGGCAAAATATATCATTGCCGTCAACTAGTCTTCCCGACATTTAATCCCCTACTAGAACAAAGGAGCTTGGTTGTCGGCGACAACTAAGCTCCTCACACGCTCACGACAACCAAGCCCCCCGACAGTTGACAGTTGATCCCCTGCTGGATATGAGGGGTCTAGTTATCGTGATCGTACCCGACAAACTACGATCCTCGCACGCAAACGACAACCAAGCTCCCCGACAGCTGATCCCCTATTGAACATTGAAACCAGCTTGAAGCGGGCGGGGAAGTAGTACAATCACAAACACTGTTTCACACATTCCATGAATTCGATTATTGAATTGGCAAGCATTTTCCTGCATGTATGTATAGAATATAATATGTAAGTACGTACAGGAGCGGCTTTAGGGCCATGCGAGCCTTGCGCTCTGAACGAATTGTAACAATATAATTATATTACCAGTATGTATTGATTCCACTAAATACGTTGAAAGCTGAACATAATTCAATAAACATCTGTGCACAAAATACGAGTATATTACCTTACAATATCAGCAGGCGTGATTTGAGGAAAGAGGAAATCCATAGAGTAAGTGTATGAGTGCATGTCAGTTTACTCGCGAAAACTCCGGCACTCAGAGCATGCGAAGAGCTTGGTTGTCGGGTTCGGTGACGACAATCAAACTCCTTGCACGCTGGTGTCAACTAGTCTCGCCGACAGCAAATCCCCTACTGGTTCAGAGGGGACTAGTTGTCGGGACCGTAGGCGACAACCAAGCTCCACGTCAGTTAAGCTCCTTTCTCAGGAGCTCAGTTGACGCCGTCAGTTGATCCACTCGAAAGTGGTTAAAAAGGAGCTTAACTGACTGGGAGCTTAGCTGTCGGGGAGCTTAGTTGGCGCGTTCCCGTCCAGACCTCTGACTGTTGCAGTTATTATCCAACTTGAATCCGCAATATTGAATTAAACTTCAATTTTAAATGGTAAGGTTATCATGTGATACATGATTTAAAAACAGAATTTCAAGAGAGAATGAAAGGCGAAAACCGCATATCAATATCTTTTGAAGATATTCACATTTGAAGATACTAATAAATCACAGAAATGGAATAAATGAGTTCATTAAAAATATGACATATTATTTTTTTCTAAGTGTTAAATATGTTAGTAGAAGTTGCTATTAGCGTTCACTAGCACTTGAAAAGGTTAGATTAGGTTTCGATTTTCAATGTTCTAATTTATTTCATTTTTATTTGATTTATTTAGTATCTTTGAATGTCTTTGAACCGGTTTGAGATAACGATGTGCAGGTTTCGTCATCAATTTTCTCTTGAAATTCAGTCGAAATCTTGTATCACATGACCTTCCTATTTGAAAAAATGAAGTTGAATTCAAAATGATGTTAGATTCTTATGACGGATCCAAGATGAAGGACAAACATTTTGAAGTGACAGAAAAATAGTTTTTCTATTCTAATTGGATCCCCATGAAACCTACTGTCAAATTATCCTTGTAAAAGAAGTATATACCTTTTTCCATATTTTTCACCAGCTTTGTATGATTAAAAGTTGTTCTTAAATGTGTTTATTCTTAAATGAGGTTCTAATATTATCTTAATTACTTTTATTATAGCTTCCCAATTTCATCATAATCCTATAATATGAGCAACTGTAAAACATGAACGCAGTTCACGCGGAATTAGACGCTGTGGCTGAGCTGAATAGTGAATATAGCATTGGAGGCTGTTATCCTACAGCAACCCAACTCCTATTAATTACCATGTGTATTAGCGTTATGATATATTTTTCTACTCGAGCCCATGAGACCAATGCGGTGGCACTTTTTCTGGAACCATCCGCTTGTGGGTGCCAGTCCATTGCAGTCTAGATGTGAAATAACCCCGTACCAGATTCCAATGGATGTGAAAGGCTACTGTGTGCTCTTCCATGTGTGTACAGTCTATTAATGAGGCTATAATACCCTCAATAACATGATATAATTATGTAAAAACATGATAAAATAACATACATGTTTGGTTGTTTTGATATTTTCGAAAATAAAACAGGTAAGTCCCAAAACAATTTTCATCTATCATAATAAGCTAGGCATAAAATACTTTTAGAAAGTTGCCTTTGTAAATGAATAAATGAAAAAAAAACAAATTCTAAACCCCCCCCCCTCCCAAACACCGGACCTGTAAATTGAAGTACGAATTATTGAAGATAAAATATTTTAGTTTAAATTTCTCCAATGATAATACACAATATTATCAGCTGAGCTTCTAGTGGAGAAGATTGTTTCAATTTTCGGAACAAAATATTTCAAATTAATATTTATTTTACAGTTTCGAGTAGTAAGTAGAAGAAATTTTATCAATTCGGATCTTAATCTTTCTAAATTCAAAATTAATAATTGTTTCAAGTGTTTGTGTCTTGTTTCAATGTGGAAATTAGTGAAGAATTGGAAAGTCGCACTTAACCTTCATTTCGACAATTCATTTTATGAAATTGGGATGAAAAGAAGTTTTGGACTGTAGTCTGTTTCTTTGTCCATAGGTTGATTGTGAATGATCAATAAATAAATATCAATGTTATCAATATATTAATTTTGAAGGATTCAACGGAATCATTTTTTTAAGATTAAAAAGACAATCAAACACTTAGTGCCGGTTGCACAAAAGCCGGTTGCATAATTTTACGAGAGCCAATCAGATAAGACGTCTTATCATAATGGCCTTCTCTGATTGGTTCTCGTGAAATTAATCACGGTTGAAATTTAACCGGCTTTTGTGCAACCGGGCCTTAGTGCATAAAAATTAATGAATCAACTCATGGAATTTTGTTAGTTTACCTTCAATTTTCTTCTTTAGTTCTAGAACAGATGTAGTGTCTTTTGCATCGGTGAATATTGTAAGCTTTTTCCTCCTGATCATAAGGAAGACATCCTAGAATTGAGAAATAAACAATTATATTAGAATCAAGTTTAAACAGCTCAATAAAATATATGAATAATTTTTTGACAAGTAACAAAATACAATAACAACGTTAACACAATGATTCGTAGTAACACTTTTTGCCTTCATACATATGGACAGCGAGGATATGAACAAATTGAAGAAACTGTACAGTAAAGTATGCATTTTGGAACTATTAAAAAGTAGCCAAATAGACAACTGGTGAATAAATTAAATTGGTCAATCAGTCAGTAATCCTTTATTGCCATGAATACAGTGTTGCAACAAACGACAAAAAGAGAAATAAATGAAAAAAGACAAAGGAATGAATAAAGCAAATTTGAAGAAAACTGATACTCAACTATTAACACGGTAACTATTTAAAATATCTGTCTAAAAATAGCCAATATTGTTACCTCTTAAGGATGAGTCACATCAAAGCTATTAAACAGAAGAAAAATAAAGGAATTCAAAAGTTCTTCGACAGTATGAAGGCATTGCTTCTTAAGTAGGTATTTTAGGTGTGTTTTGAATAGTTGCTAAACTGTTTTTATTCAGGGGTAAGCTCATTGAATAATTCAATACACATATTTTTTTAAATTTATATGAGTAGGTACTTGCAAAATGGTGAGTATCAATTCTGATACAATACGACACTGCCTCTAATAGGATGATAATGAATGTCACCATTTACACTATATTATTGATATTGACTCCGAATTTACATGCTTGGACATTTTAAGTTTAGTAATTAAAACTAAAAACCTGAATTATGTATTCTATTACAGAGGAATAAACAATCTAAATTTTTTGGATATACCACATGAAAACGATGGCTCTGAAGATTGTCCAAAAGAATACCTACCGTATGATTCTATTCTCTATGCTTATTTGAACAGTATGATAGAACTCAGGAACTTTATTCAACAGTATGATGTTCTGAATGCGGATTTATATAGGGGAGTACTATCATCACTGAGTAGTAATATCTCTTCTTCAGCAGCATGTATACAAGAGATAAAGCGAAACGAGATGAACATCTACGACAATCAACTTAAGACTTTCCTGTGGCCGACATCCACTACATATCGAATGGGCTTCTGTTTTGAAAATGAAGGAAAATACGTACCCTACAATGAAACAACAAAGTCATTCTTAACTAAGGAAAAGTATATTCTAGTCAGTAGAGACACCCAAATCATGCTGAATGCTGAGCTACTGAAGAATATTCTAAAAGTTGACATCACAAATTGTAAGATGCCAAAAATAACTTGGATGGATGGAGTTCCAGGGTGTGGTAAAACTCACTTTATCCTTCAACAACATACACCGGTTAAAGATCTCATCTTGTGTCAGACAAGAGCTGGAATAAATGAAATTAGGCAAGAGGTGAATAGAATTCACAAAAATAAATATGAAAGAATAATTAAACAGAATTATAGAACCGTTTCATCTTTTATAATAAACGGATCAAAAAAGCAGTACAAACGTGTATTCATAGATGAAGCAGTATTAATGCATGCAGGTTTCGTGGGATTTGTCTCATCTCTCGCTGGTGCTTCTGAGATTATTCTGCTAGGAAATTCAAACCAAATACCTTACATAGAGAGAAGTAAATTAACAGCTGAATGGTCACACATTTCATCTCACTGTGAGAAGAGAATCCATCAAACAGTAACTAGAAGGTGTCCAATAGACGTCTGCTACATCCTTTCCAGCTACTACCAGGACATTGGTACGAAAAATGAGGTCCTGTTATCCGTCAGACCTCCAATAACAAATGGAGAACTTGGACCACTTGAATCCAACACTCTGATTCTTACATTCACTCAGCTAGAGAAGAAAACAGTGCTAGAAGAGCTGCAATCAAAACTTCACCCTTCAATTAAAGTCCATACAATTCATGAAGCACAGGGCTTAACTCACAAGAATGTAGTTCTGATAAGGAACAATAAAAAACAACTTGGAATATATAACAGCACACAACATGTAATAGTAGCAATGAGCAGACACACACAAACCTTCAGATATATCACAACAGGGCAAGAAGATTTAGTGCTGACCCTAATTCGAAAACTAAAGGATGTTAGTGGAGAGTTTCTCTTAAGCTGGAATGAAACATGGAAAGGATTAATGAGAGTTTAAATAATGAGTAACAACAACTTATCAAATTTGCTCAGCTTCGAGGATCTTCATTATTTTGAAGAAATAAATGATGAAGTGATCAACAACAGTCAACAACTTTGTGCAGCATTGAGTTCTTGTGATTTGAGCATCTTCTGTCTCAATATAAGGAGTATCAGAAGAAATTTTGATGAGCTGATGATTCAATTGTGCGACATTAATTTTTCTTTTGATGTTATTATTCTAACCGAATGCTGGATTAGGACTGAATTTGTACTCCAGTCCATTCGAGGATATGATGTATTTTCCACCATAAAAAACCCATTACAAAATGATGGTGTAGTTGTTTATGTTAAAGATAGTATAAATGTACAATGTGTTAAGCTACGGATTAACCAGGCAAATGTCCTACATATTCGGTTGGATGCAGCAGACAATAAGTGGAACATCCTTGCAATATACAGATCACCGTCCTTCAATGATATTTCAGATTTCCTGAGTGACTTAGAATCGATCCTGAATGAATTAAGAGGGCAACAAGTCATATGTGCAGGAGACATGAATATTAACACCCTTCAAATTCGTCCACATCATCAATTGAATGACTACTGCGATCTTCTAAGCGAGCATGGGCTCAGACTCTGCATTAAGCAAGCAACCAGAACTACAACAGAAACTGCTTCTTGCATAGATCACATTGCTACCAACTCCAGAGATAACCTTTTTCCAATCATTTATGAATCAACAATAACTGACCACTTCACCACAATTCTAGGAGTGCAACATATTTCGAGAAATAGTGCAAATGAAACTGGAACACATGAAATAAACGAGAAAATAGACATTAATAGCTTGAAGAATGAACTACTGAATGAGGAGTGGATTCATGTTTTAGAAGATAATAATCCAGATACATCTTATGATACCTTCTTATCAACTCTGAGACAACATAATACAAAATAATATCAAGCAGCATCGGCGGCAGAAGAAGTACAAACCCATCAAATCATGGATCACCAGAGGTATAGTAGCAGCAATAAGAACCAGAAATCTTCTCAACAAAAGAAGAAAGGAAGACCCAAACAACATTAACTTAACCAACTTCTATCGTCGGTATAGGAATACACTCACAGCTTTAATTCATGAAACAAAGGACCAATACTATAGAGAGAAATTGTATGAAGCTGGAAAGGATAATAAAAAAATGTGGAAAGTAATCAAAGATGCTACTGACTCTAAATCAAAAACAAAAATGAAATTGAATGCTATTAAAATAGATGATAGGATTTTCAATCTAAAGGAAAATCCAGAAACTGTGCTCAACCACATGAATAACTTTTTCACAAATGTAGGTGAAGAAATGGCGGAGACAATAATAGATTCCTTGAGAAAACCACTAGACCAAATCATATCCCAATATAAACCTGTTACAAGAACTCTACACTCCATCTACTTTCACCCAGTTACTGAAGATGAGCTTCTTGAAGCTATTAGTAGTTTGCGAAATGACAGTGCTTCAGGACTTGATGGAATCAATAATAGAACATTGAAGTCGATAAAAAATGTAATTGTAAAACCATTAATTCACATATTTAAGTCTGTCAAAAGGAATTTTTCCAAAAGCTATGAAAGAGACATGTGTTGGATCATTACATAAAGGAGGCGACAAAACAAATGCCACCAATTACAGGCCTATTTCACTTATAAGCAATATTTCTAAGATTTTGGAAAAACTGGTAAAGAAACGTCTTGTGAATTACATGGAAAAAAACAACTTACTATCTAGGAATCAATTTGGCTTTCGTGAGGGGAGGAGTACAGAAGATGCGGTATTAGAATTGTCAAATTTTGTCACAGATAAGCTAGAAAATAACAAAAAATGTGCAGCAGTGTTCCTGGACCTAGCAAAAGCTTTTGACACTGTTAATCACAGTTTGCTGCTGAAGAAATTAGAAGCCATGGGAATTAGAGGAGTTCCTCTAGCATGGTTTAGATCATACCTCTGTTACCGGCGTCAAAAAGTCAAAGTTGAAGAACATCTCAGTTCAGAGGAAACGATGAAGTTTGGGATTCCCCCAAGGAACAGTTCTTGGGCCAATTCTGTATTTGGCATATGCAAATGAGCTATGTTCAATTAATTAAGATAAGAGGAAGAGTAATAGCTTTTGCTGATGATACGTGTATACTATTTGAAGGAAAAACCTGGGAGGAAGTTTTTAATCTGGCACAGGAAGAATTGATGAAAGTCGATAAATGATTAAGAGAAACTTTGCTTACAGTAAATGCAACAAAAACGAAATTTTTAACCTTTTCTTTGACAGAACGGACGAGACCACCGGATTCTTCAATAATCCTGCATCACTGTGGAAGCACAAACAACCCGTATGATTGCCCTTCAATTCAACAAGTCAATGAAATAAAATATTTAGGAACAATAGTGGACAACAAATTCAAATGGGACAAGAACATTAATCTATCAATTACCCGGATCAGGAAGCTTCTCTACAAATTCTATCAACTCCGTAAAATCCTCAACTATGAGACATTAAAAACTGTTTATTTTTCTTTAGTGCAATCAATTTTAAGATACGTCATAATTATCTGGGGAGCTACGAATTTTATACATGTTGAACCTCTCTATAAACTTCAAAAACGAATACTAAAAATAATAGGCCTGAAGGAGAATCAATTCCCCACGAACATTCTTTTCAAGGACAGTAAAGTACAACTCTACATCCAGGCTATCATCACGCGAATGAGGAGAAACAACGAACACATAAGACTGGCAGATCATAACCATCAAACAAGGCAGAGAAACACACATTCAATAGTACCAAGGATGAACACTACATTTGGGCAAAGAAACTACATATATTTGGGACCAAAAATTTACAATTCAATACCAAGTTACATTAGGGCAGAATTCAATAGACACAGGTTCAAGAAAAGTTTATTTTCCTGGTTGGTTGATATTGGGGTGGAAAATTGTGAAAATTTAGTTAGACTGTAAATATTGAAACTATTTA
This sequence comes from Nilaparvata lugens, assembly GCF_014356525.2. Taxonomy (NCBI): domain Eukaryota; kingdom Metazoa; phylum Arthropoda; class Insecta; order Hemiptera; family Delphacidae; genus Nilaparvata; species Nilaparvata lugens. The sequence goes on from NC_052504.1 coordinate 34,263,110, forward strand.
TTCTTCATTCTTCTCTTTACTGTTTTTCATTTTTCTAAAATAACCTTTCTTATTATATTATCCTAAGTAGAATATTAATATTTATCTACTAATTTCATAATTTTGTTGTATTATAAATTTTCACTAATTTTATTATAAAAAACTTTAATCCTATATCAGTAAATAGTAATTATAACACGCAATAAGCAACTAATTACTTATACCCCAACACATATAATTTATAGTGGGATATATATTTATTCATTGAAGTTATCATTTATTCATTTTTGAAACACCGCTGATTTATGTAGTTACATGACAATACTATATTATCAATATTCTAATGTTCCATTCAATCTTCATTGTAATTAATAAGTTTTCATAATATGTGAAATTTGTTGCATAATTAGCTGTTGTACTGTAATTTATTATAGATTCGTGTTTAGACCGGAATGTATTGTGACTTACTTGAATAAATTTGAATTTGAATTATACTAGTACTAAAAGAAAATTCATATGGCTTTTGTTGGTGGGAGTCCCTTGCGGTAAGGTCCAACTCGCCTGAATAACTTATATAATTAAGGCCATCAATGAGCCTTAAGACTGTCATTCTTTAGCCAGGACAGACACTTTAACGTGCCCATCCAATAACACGGGAGTGACCTGGTTGAACAACTTTTGGTAATTTGAAAGTTTGAACCCGGGATCTCTACGCAAGTCCACTAGACCACGGATTACTAATACAAATAAGTACTAATGTATTATCAATTGAGGCAACAATAGGAATCTATCTGTAGTAATCTCTAAATTATTATATTAAGATAATGTGTATAGAATATTTACCAGGCACTAATGATTGAAATTTATTGTTAACTTAGTGCCGTAGCCATTTTACTTACTTTCACATTAACTACATATTTTGATACCGGATGCAATTGGTAAGTAGCCTACTTAAATGCACATTACAAAATTGAATTATTTAACTTATAGTCAAAATGTACTGCATATAAGTTACTCAATAAACAATAATTCTGATTTTTCAGATTAGTCATCAATAGAAGTGTAACATTTTAGGGAGAGCCTAGAGTTCCGTACATGGTGTACGTATAATTCATTCCTAAAATAATATCAAATCATAAATAAGTTCAAAACCTAAAATGTTCTGTTAAATAATAATAAAAGGAAAGGTTAGGTTTTTGCTTGATAGCAATAACTTGATATTATTCGAGATACAGTTCAGACATATTGTATGAAAATGCTCCATTCCGTATTTTCTATTCAATAGTTACACCAGATACGAAACTCCCCAATTTCAGTACAGGCCATTTCCTAACCTAGTCTTTCTTTCATATAAGAATTCTCAACTATCGTACCAGGCTCTCTTTACTATATAAAAATAACATTGGCAACAGTTGAAGAGAAATTTCAAAATTTAATTATCAACGTAATAATATTAATCTAATCAACTTTAATCATTTTCTGAATATTAGAAAATACATAAATGTCAAAGTTATCCTGGGTTTCAATGATGAAAAAAGTCTGATTTTAGATAAAATATGTAATTTAGTTATCGCAAAATATAAACATTTGTAAAATTGTGCATTTTTTACTGGAATAGATAATTAAGAACAGATAATCTAAGAACAATGATTCTGTTAATTTTAAGGCATTAAGAAATCAGCAAATTTTGACATAACAAATTTGAAGATATAAATGCTTACCATGGTGAAGTTGAAAAATTATTCCTGTGTAATGGGCAATGCCCAAATATTTTGTTGGATATGGGAATATTCACCACAAAATAGGCTATTTCAACATGAAAATGAAGAAATCACAAAATAATATTCATTTCTGTTTATTCATTGCCTTTATGATTTGAAAATGGCCTTCGTTTCTCATTTATATTGGACTCAACCCAACGAGCTAAAATATAGTAAACTATAGAGTGGTTGAGTGGCCGCTATTCCTGTTACGAATTGAACATGGGCAGCCATGACAGAGAGAGGCAAGAATCGGCAGAAAATTTGAATGGCCCTATTGATATAATGGAAACTTGCATAAAAGACAAGGTAAAAATCAGTTATATTTTATAAATTCCACATTGAATTTCTATTGAGCATTTTAAATATATGTATTACAGTTGTTATGCATCCATAAAATTGATTGTTTGAATTGATTTACTCGAAGCCTTGGTGAAATTAATGTAGCCCAAGTTACAGTGTTAATACTGCTTAGCCGTACAAGTGCTAAACTGAGTTGAAATGCCATACCGTAACTGCAAAATTATGATTTTAGAAATTGGATTATTTTTTATGCTATTTTGAGTAGGGAATTCGGAAAAACTAGTTTATGAAGACGTTTCTTTGATACCAGTCTAGGGTACTTATCTACATTATCTCTAAGTTCAAAACAAGAAGGCAAAGTATGATAGTTTGATAAAAAAATAACAAACCAAGGCCAGTATTAGACGGTAATATTTCTGTCATATGCAGATCATATGGAATAAATTGTACAAAATCATATTTTCATCTTTTTTCATGTTACCGTCTGATACTATTACTATCTAAATATAATACCGGCCCAACATGATCATATAATATAAGCTGATCCTGATGTCTATAGTTCATTCCAGTCAAGTTTGCAATACTATCATCATCATTAATATAATAATAATAATTAGTCATAGAATCAATTTAATTCACAGAAACACACCTACTCCTGCAGTGGCAGACTGGCAATAGAGGCTCTTCTTGCGTCTCTCTGTCATGGCTGCCCTTAGTTCGCCGTGTAACACATTGAGAGCGCTGAATGCACATGCACACCAACCTTAGACCAGTTATAGAATAGAAGCGCTGGGAAGTCTAGCCTCTGAAGCCAACCACAAAGTAGAAGGAATTTTTACTTTCTTCTGTGTGAGCCAACATTCTACCAATACCTACTTCAGGCCCCACAACTAATTAATGACGTCATAACATGTAGATTGATTCTTCTTAGATCATAGTAGTTTCTACTAGCTTATCAATGTAACTTTTGTTACTGTATCAATTTTTTATTGGATGGAATGAATACTATCTAAATTTTAGATTAAAGAAACTTGTATTTTATCAAATAGAAATTTTATTGAAATAAAAACACTCTATTCCACAAATGCAATAATTTATCCATACTTTCAGCTTGATAGATATTGGCCTACTCGATTCAGTGATAGCGCTATTGATAAATTCATCTCAACGAAAAATACTTAATAATAGCCTGTAACAGAATCGAAGGAGAGATAAAATCAAAGATAAACCAAATTTTTGATGTAACTCTTTTTTAGAAAAGAGGCTCCTACAAACTTGATCACAATAAATCTGTGGTACAAAGAAACCCATCAGGAGACTGTTTTTCAGTTAGGTAAAACCCTTAATATTATGATGTTATGGACAGTTTCAACATTTTGCATTTACTTTTTAATTTATCAGTTCAAAATTTCTCTCACACACTTTATTTACACTGTTCTTCCACACTCTAATTACACTGTTATTTCACATTCTATTTACACTGTTCTTTCACACTTTAATTGAATTTTCCACTCACACTTTATTTACACTGTTTTTCTACACTTCATGTAAACCGTTGGTTTCTAGAATTGAAGTTCTTTCTTCTTATCGCTCGTATCCATTCTCGTTTTAAAGTTTCATCTTTCGAAAAATAAAATACTGTATGGATCAAAACTTTTGGTGTCTTGTTATAATTCCCGCATTAATTAAGTACACAACAGTATCCCATGATTTAAAACCCCAAATTCATTATTACTTTTCACAAACGAATATTAGAAGAATGATAAACAAACTATATTCATTGAAATGAAAGACCGTGAAAATTGAATTTGTAATTCT